>NW_027556291.1:3084399-4512665 GCF_003287225.1 Phascolarctos cinereus | reverse complement strand
CCCTGTGTCCGGGCTAGCCTGGAGCACAGCATGGCAGTGACTCCAACCATTGGCCTTGAAGGCTGCAAGAACAGCAACAACCCAGAGATGGTAAGGGGCTAGGACACCTGGTCATAATTTAATTAACAATGACCCTGATGCAGGCCCTGAACCTAGGACTTGGTGCCACTTAGCTGCTCCACTGACCATTACCCAATACCAGGTCCCAGTTCCAAGGTATAAAGGAGTATTTGCCATCAGAAGGAAGCAGGAGCCTTGGTCACAGTTCTGGAGCAGAGAGAATACAAGGGTTCTGTTTCTTGGTAACAGTTGCAGGGCTGAGAAAGAAGCTTTAGCATGGTCTATTAAAAGGAACAAAAGCCCTTGCTAAGTAAGGAACAGGAGGCAGACCAGGAGAACAGTGATCACCCTTCTCCCCAAATCTCACTGCCTTTAAAGCACTGAAAAGTAACAGACCCTGAGAACTAACTGTGAAAACAGCAAGGAGAAAAATCCTGATACTTGGGATAGCGATATGCATACATACATACATACACACAGACACACAGACACACACACACACACACACACACACACACACACACACCCCTTGCCCCAAGCGGTTAACAGAACCCAAGTGTAAAATAAAGGTTAAAAAGTCAAGAAGTTGCCTGGAAAATTGAGCAAACAATAGAAAAAGTATCTGACCTTTAAAAAGATACTAAAGAACAGAGAAGCTCAAGACACAAATGCAGAAGAAGACAATGATGTGAAAACATCTACAAGCAAAGCTTCAAATAAAAGTACAAATTGGACAGAAGCCCAACAAGAATTCCCAGAAGAGCTAAAGAAAGAGATCCAAAACAAAGCAAAAGAAAAAATTTTAACTCAAATGAGAGCACTAGAAGAAAAACTGTGGAAAGAAATGAGAGCAATGCAAGAAAAATATCTGAAGAGAATCAATGGCTTGTAAAAAGAGGCACCAAAAATACTGAAGAAAATAAATACTTAAAAAGCAGAATTGGCTAAAGGGGAAAAGAGGTACACAACATCACTGAAGAAAATTTTGAAAAATTAGAATTGCTCAGATGGAAGCTAATGACACCATGTGTGATCAAAAACCATAAAACAAAGTCAAGATAATGAAAAAATAGAAGAAAATATGAAATATCTCTTCAGAATAATAACTGACCTGGAAAATAGATCAAGGAGAGATCTTTAAGAATAATTGGACTACGTAAACCAAAATCAAAACAAGAGCCTAGACATCATATTTCAAGATATTATACATGAAAACTGCCCACACTTTTTAGAACTAGAATAGAAATTGAAAGAATCCATAGTTAATTCCTGAAAAAGATACCAAAATGAAACTCCCAGGAATAACAGCCATATTCTAGAGCTCCTTAGTCAAGGAGAAAATGCTTTAAGCATGTAGAAAGAAAACACTCAATACTCTGGAGCCACAGTCAGGGTCCCATAAGATTTAGTAGCTACCAGGATAAAAGAGCAGAAGGTTTCTCATGTGATTTCCTAAAGACTAAGGAGCTAGGATTACAACCAATAATAACCTACCCAGCAAAACTGAGTATAATCCTTCAAGAGAAAAAATAGACACTTAACAAAATAGAGGATTCACCAGCATTCCTGATGAAAAGACCAAAGTTGAATAGAAAATCTGACATTCAAACACAAATCTCAAGAGAAGCACAGAAAGGTAAACATGAAAGAGAAATCATAAGGGACTTAATAAGCTGAAACTGTTTACATTCCTAGATGGGAAGATGATACATGTAACTCCTAAGAACTTTATCACTATTAAGGCAGTTAGAAGGGATCTCCATAGATTGGTACAGGTGTGAGTGGAATATGTTAGAATGGTCTCAAAAAAAAGAATGGTAAGTTTAGAAAGAGGGATGCATTGAGAGGAGAGGGAAGGTAGAGGAAGAATGGGGGAAATTATCTCACATAAAAGAGGTGCACAAGAAAGAGTATTTAAAATGAAGAAGAAAATGGCAGGGACAGGTCAGGTAACTCTTGAACCTCAGTCTCAACTGAACTGGTTCAAAAAGGCAAGAACATATGTACACGCTCAGTTGGGTGCAGAAATCTGTCTTACTCAACAGGTAGATCGGAGGGGAAGGGACAAAATGGTGAATAGAGTGACCCAGAATATTAGAGGTGAACAATAGTGAAATCTAGATAGCAGGAAATGGATGAATGGCAAGAGTCATGCAGTGTGAATGGGAGGAATTGAGAATTGGCAAGGCAGAGCTGAATGAATGATTAGATTGTCTTAGAGAAGGAGACACAAATAGGTGCCCATGCCTAGACAGTGAGGCATGAATGAATGGAGAGAATTGGGCATTGTAAAACTGATGGTTGAACAGACCAAGAAAAAGCTAGAATGATGAATGGCTAGAAGTCATAGTCCAGGAATGAATGGAAGAGTGTAGAAGACATCAAAAGATCAATGTGTGGAGAAACTGGGGAACTGAGATATCGATGGTAAGAGAAACTAATAAATTGAGAGATGTATGAAGAGTTGTACCAAGTGAAAGATTCATGGCTAGAGATGCATGTATGAGTGAAAGGAGAAGCCTTAACAGTTAAGGATCAATAGCAATGGAAATACAGATAGGCAGAAGGATGAAATGAGAGATCTTGGGGAGAAATGGATATTTGCAGAGATCCAGACAGTAAGAGACAGGTAAATGGATAATTCGCCAAATAAGATTTGGACGCTTAGAAATCAGACCAGATTAAAAGATGGATGGCTGTATTGAAGAAATGAGTGAGCTTTCTTCCGCGCTGCCCCGTGGAGGGTTCCATACGGCGTTGTTCTCGATTTCTGTCATAACTTTAAAGGGAAACTTTCACAATGTCCGGAGCCCTAGATGTCTTGCAGATGAAGGAGGAGAATGTCCTCAAATTCCTTGCTGCAGGGACCCATTTGGGTGGCACCAATTTGGACTTCCAAATGGAACAGTACATCTACAAAAGAAAGAGTGATGGTATCTACATCATCAATTTGAAGAGAACTTGGGAAAAGCTTTTGCTGGCAGCTCGTGCTATTGTTGCCATTGAAAATCCAGCTGATGTTAGTGTCATCTCATCCAGGAACACTGACTGGCCAGCAAGCTGTTCTGAAATCTGCTGCTGCCACTGGCGCCACACCTATTGCTGGACATTTCACACTGGGCACCTTCACTAACCAGATCCAGGCAGCTTTCAGGGAGCCTCGCCTCTTGGTGGTCACTGATCCTCAGGCAGATCACCAGCCTCTTACTGAAGCATCGTACGTTAACCTTCCAACCATTGCATTGTGCAACACAGTTTCGCTATGTGGACATTGCCACTCCATGTAACAACAAGGGAGCTCACTCAGTTGGTCTGATGTGGTGGATGCTGGCCCGTGAAGTCCTGCATATGCGTGGTACCATTTCCCATGAACACCCATGGGAGGTCATGCCCGATCTTTACTCCTACAGGGATCCAGAGGAGATTGAAAAGGAAGAGCAGGCCGCAGCTGAGAAGGACGTGACAAAGGAGGAGTTCCAGGGTGAATGGACTGCACCTGCCCCAGAATTCACTGCTACTCAACCAGAGGTGGCTGATTGGTCTGAGGGACTACAGGTGCCATCTATGCCCATTCAGCAGTTCCCTACCAAAGATTGGAGTGCTCAGCCAGCTACGGAGGACTGGTCTGAGGCTCCTACTGCTCAGGCCACCAAGTGGGTAGGAACTACCACAGAGTGGTCTTAAGTTTTACCCCACATGCTCTAATAGTGTTGGAAAAATGCTGATGGAAAATAAACTGGTTTCTTACCAAAAAAAAAAAAAAAGAAATGAGTGAGAGTTATGTGCTTAGAGAAACCTAATTTGGAAGGGATGGATGAATGGATAAACAGAATTAGACAGGGAGAGAACAAAGGCTTGAGAAAGACAGAGCTATGGAAACCCTAACAAAAGGGTAGATGGAGACACCCAGAATATGAGGGGTGAATGATAGTGAAATCGAGATAGTAAGAAATTGATAAATGGCAAGAGTTATGCAGGGGTGAGATGGATGAATTGAGAATTGGCAAGGCAGAGGCAAATGAATAGTTAGACTAGTGAAAGAGAAATGATGGTTAAACTGTCTTAGAGAAAGAGACAGGAATGGGTGCCCAAAATGTGAGAGATGGATGTATAGAGAGATGGGTGTATGGAGAAAATTCTGCATTATGAAAACAGAACAAGAGAAGTCTAGAATGATGGATGGCTAGAACCAAAAGGCCAGGAACAAGTGGAAGAATGTCAAAGATGTCAAGAGATGACTGAATGGAGAAAGTGGGAAAATGAGAGATGGATGGTAAGAGATACCAAGAGAGGGGCAGCTCGGTGGCGCAGTGGATAGAGCACTGGCCCTGAAGTCAGGAGGACTTGAGTTCAAATCCGGCCTCAGACCAAACACTTGACACTTACTAGCTGTGTGACCCTGGGCAAGTCACTGAACCCCAATTGCCTTAAAAAAAGAGAGAGAGAGATACCAAGAGAGTGAGAGATGTATGGAAAGAGAATTGTAGTGAATGAGAGATTCCTGGTTGGAGATACATGTACAATGACATTTGTATGAAAAGACAAGCCTTAACAGTGAAGGATGGACAGCAGTGGAAACACAGATAGGTAGGTAGGCAAGCATGGAAGGAAAGGTCTTGAGAAGAAGATATGGATGTTTGCAGCGATCCTAACAGTGAGAGACAGGTGAACGGAGAAATCAACAGAGTGAGCTTTGGAACATGAAAGGTGATTGATAGTAAAATCAAAATTGTAGAAAATGGATGAATGACAAGAGTTTTGCAATGCAAGATGGCTGAATTGAGAACTGGCAAGGCTGAAATGAATGAATGGCTAGACATAGCCATGGACAAAGGGATCTTTAGACCAACTGAGGGAAGGAGACATGAATGGATGGCAAGACCTAGATAGTGACAGATGGATGAATATAGACAAAAGTGGGGAGACTATTGTGACTGGAAAGAGCCAGAGAGTGAAAAGTGAATGACAAGAAGAGATGAATACAGCAAGACCTAAACATTGAGAGACTGATGACTGAAGAGACCTGCAGAGGCACAGAAGAATGAATGACTACATGTAAGCAGCAAGTAATGAATAGGAAAAGGGATCTGGACAGTAAAATCTGGAAGGCAGAGTCCAGATGGCAGAGCGAAGGGTCACAATGGCCGAAGCTCCCCCAAAACTGCTTCTACAGTGATCACAGAAAACATGGCAAATTGAATCCAGAGAAATTCAGGAAATCCAAGAGAACCAAGAAATTCAAGAGATCCAAGAGAAAGTAACAGTGAGACATTTTTCTGGCCCACAGCAGCTTTGGAAGACAGAAAGAGACATATGCAAACAATGGGGTGGGGGCTGGCCAGGAATAAAGAACAGCTGAGGCAGCCCTGGGTGGTGGTGGCAGCACTGGGCTATGGCTGTGGTGGGAGCCGTAGCATAAAGCAGCTCTGTCCCCAGGCCAGTAAGGGGACTGAACAAGTGGGCACAAAGAGATCTCCAGGGTCCTCTCGACTAGCACTGGCTGCAGGTTCAGGTATCATTTGGCAGCTCCATCTCCTACTACCTGGTCTGGGTCACAGTTCCAGGGCAGAGAGGAACAATTATTGTCATGACGGAACAAGGGAATTATCTGGGCCAAGGACCAGAGCACAGATCAGGAGGGCAGTGACCAAACTACTCCCCAGATTACAACATCTTGGAAGCACCAAAAACATCCATGCCCCCAGACCAAGCTGAGAGAGCAGCAGCAGGACATAAAAGACAGAAACTCAGGCCAGTCATTGTCCCCAGAGATGAGCAGAGCCCTACTCTAACATAAAGTCCAAAATTAAGAAGTAAGCTGGAAAAATGAACAAATAACAAAAAAATAAGATGACCATAAAAAGCTTCTTTGGTGACAGGAAAGCTCAAGACACAAATTCAGAAGAGGACAATGACTTGAAAACATCTACAAGTAAAGCCTCAAGGGAAAAAATGCAGAATTGACAGCAGCTCAACAAGAATTCCTAGAAGAGATAAAGAAGGAGATTAAAAAAGCAAAAAAGCGGCAGCTAGGTGGCACTGCAGTGGATAGAGTACCGGCCCTGGAGTCAGGAGGACCTGAGTTCAAATCCGGCCTCAGACACATAACACTCACTAGCTGTGTGACCCTGGGCAAGTCACTTAACCCCACTGCCTAGCCAAAAACAAACAAATAATAAATAAATAATTTAGAAAATCAAATAAAAATGGTAGAGAAAAAATTAGGGGAAAATGAGAGCTATGCAAGAAAATTATGAAAAAAGAATCGACAGTAAGAAATAGCTCAATCAAGAGAATGGGAAAATGAGAAATGGTTGGTGGGTGAGATGTATGGAAAGAGAGTTGTAGTGAGTGAGAGATTCCTGGCTGGAGATAGCTGCACTTTGAGGTATGTGTGAAAGCAGAGGCCTGAGCAGTGAAACAGGGATAGGCAGGAAAGCGTGAAAGGAGAGAGCTTGAAAAGGAAATAGGGAATGTTTGGAGCGATCCAGAGAGTGAGAAACAGGTTAAGAGAGAGAAGGATAACTGATGTTTGGCTACTTAGAAAGACCAGCTGAGTGAGAAATGCAACCTCTGAGTGATGGATGAATGGGTATACCTAGAGAGTGAGAGATGAATAGATGAAGGGAAACAGAGAAGGAGAGAATTTATTGAGAAGGACAGAAAGGGTAATTTAGGGTTAGGGGTTAACTAGCAAAAGGCTGAATGGATAGACCCAGAATGTGAGAAATGACAGGATAGTGAAATCTAGATGGTAGAAAACGAATGACTGGCAAGAAGCATATGAAGTGAAATAGTTGAAATGAAAATTGGCAAGGCAGAGATGAGTGAATGTTTATAGCTTGGCAAAGGGAAATGGATGGTTAGACTGTCAGAGAAGAATACATGAAAGACAAGACATACTTGGTCAGAGATGGGTGAGTGTATAGATCAAAAAGGGAGACGGAGGAAATTTAGAACTCAAAATCTTATGGAAGTGAATGCTGAAAACTAAAAATAAATAAATAAATAAATTTTTAAAAGTGGACAGTTTTGTGATTGGAGAGAGATAGAAATTGAAAAATAGATGACTACAGAGATCTAGACAAGGACAGGTGAATGAATGGCAAGACCTAAACATTCAGAGACTGATGTTTGAAAAGGTCTTGGGAGGCATAAAAGAATGAATGGTTAAAAGAAAAAGGCAAGGGATGAATGGAAGAGCAAACTAGACAGTAAGAGATGGATGAATGGAGAAATTGGTAAAATGAGAGATGGATGGTTAGCAACCAAAAAGTTAGGGATGCCCGGAAAGAGAACTGTACCAAGTGAGAGGTTCTTGTCTGGAGATACCAGCACAGTGAATATACATGAAAGGAGAAGTCCTACCAGTAAAGGGTGGACAGACAGGTCAAGAAACACAGAGAGCCAGGAAAGGAAGATTTTAAGAATTAGACATGGAATGTATGCTGAGATCCTGACATCGAGGGACAGGTGAAAAGACAAATCTACAAAGTGAGGTTTAGATGCTTAGAAAGACAACCAAAGTGAGAAACGGAAGGGTAAACTAAAGTACCAAGTCAGAATTACATGCTTAGAAAAACCTATACTGGAAGTGGTCGATGATACAGGGAGATATGGATTAATGGAGAGGCTTAGGCAGGGACTGATGGATTATTTGGAGCGACAGATGGGACTTAGGTGTGGATACCAGGAAGGAGGTACACAGGCTGAAAGAGCAGACAAAAGGGAAGGGTAGAATGAGAGTGGGAAGAACAGAAGAGCCTGGGAGGGAAAGGAAGATAGAAGAATAGGAGGGTCAGGAGAGACCAAGACAGACCCACATGGAGCTATACAACAGACTGAGAAAATGCAACGGATCAAGTAACAGAAGGAGTGGATCTATGGATAGAGGAATACAGGTAATGATCAAGGAGGTCCAGAGGGAGGGGCTGAGGGATCTAGGGATGGGTGGAGTGACAGACCGAGAGGAACCAAGATCCAGTGACGGAGATGATGGATATGTCCAGAGAATGGGTCATTGCATCTGGGAGAAGGGGAAGGGAAGGAAATCCAAGGGAGAGTCCCAAGCCTCCTTAAAAGAGAGTAAGAGAAAGAAAGGTACCGACTTGTCCTCAGTGGGCAGCCCTTCCTGAATCAGGGGGCCAAATGAGGAGCCACTGATTGTGTGTGTGTGTTTTAGCAAGGGGTCAGGGCAATGTGATGAAAGGACACAGAGCCCAGGACCATCCTCATTCATGCTCCACGTACTGGTCCCCACTACACAGGCAAGAAGACAGTATGAGAAAGAATAGTAGGGTGAAAAAATGGTGAAGGGAACAACAACAAAAAGGCAAGAAGGGGAGAGCCAGGGATGGAGGTAAAGAGCCAGAGCCAGAGATGGAGCTGGGGAGAAAAGGGAACCAGGAAAGGGAAACAGAGCAAGAGAAAATTAGAGGGAACATGAATGTAGAGAGACAAGAGGGGAAAAGACATCTAGTAAAGGAGACAAAACCATTGAAGGATGGAGGGACATAGAGCCAGAGAAAGAGTCTAAAAGTAAGAGGAATGGGGCAGCGAGGTGGCGAAGCGGATAGAGCACCAGCCCTGAAGTCACGAGGACCTGAGTTCAAATCTGACCTCAGACACATAACACTTATTAGCTGTGTGACCCTGGGCAAGTCACTTAACCCCACTGCCTAGCCAAAAAAAGTAAGAGGGAGAGAGTGAGAGAGGGAGGAGAGACAGTGAGACTACAGCAAGAAGACAGTGAGATAGAATTGGAGGCAACGAGAGAGAGAGAGAGAGAGAGAGAGAGAGAGAGAGAGAGAGAGAGAGAGAGAGAGAGACAGAGACAGAGAGACAGAGAGAGAGGAAAGGAGGAGGAGGAAGATGCTAGTGAAGGAGACAGAAACATAGTTGGGGAGGGACACAGTGCTGGGGAAGGGGAGGGTAAAAAGAGCCCAGAGGCCCTTTCAGAGTAGACTCATTACTTTGATTCTGCCAGCTCTCCCTCAGACTTATCATTGGGGGAGGCAGGGCTGGGAGGGGGTTCTCTCTCTTCTACCTTCCCATCAGCAGCTGTGGTAGCTACAGGAATATGGGCTTACCTGGTCAGCACGAGACAAACCTCAGACAAATCTCTTTGGGTTTTTTTTTTTTACCTATTTCCCTAGCCACAGGTCATCAAACAGCAATCCTGAGAGATGAACACTTTCAGCCTTGGTGAATACCTCATGAGTCCAGGAGATCCAGAGGCTTCGAATCAGATGCTAGTTGCCCAGTGGGAAGTGTTTCTTGCAACTGGATCCTTTTTTGGAGGAGTAAGTTGACAACTGGAAGGCAGATGAGCCGGTGCAGCTGAGGAAGAGAGGGGGAGAGCTTGAGAAATCCAGGGGAAATCTGGCAGGGTCTCAACAAAAAGACCACCTTAGAAAAGAGAGGCAGAGAATCTAGCCTGTCTTTTTAAGTGGGACATTGGTGATATATGAAAATGATGCCAATAAAAATTTACAATTCAAGAAAGTAAAAAAAGGGAGGGGGGGAGGGAGGAAGAGAGAGAGAGAGAGAGAGGAAGACAGAACTATAAAAGGAGGCAAAAAAGAAGAAAATTAGAGGGGAGAAAGTAAAGAAAAACACAAGGGAGAAAAAGATGCAGTGACAAGGAGGCCAAGAAGGAAGCAAGGTTGGAAAGATGAAGGAAGAAAGGAGGGAAAGAGCAAAAAAATGGAAGGGAGGAAAGTAGACCAGGAGGGAAAGAGAGAGAAAGAGATTAGAAGGGAGGGTGGGAGAATCAATAGAAGGGACAGGGAAGGAGACATAACTGGAAGAAAGGGAAGAAGGGATCCATGTGGGGGAGGAAGAGCTGAAAGGAGAGGGGGAGGAAGGATAAGAACCAATGGAAGAGAGACAGGTAGTGAGGGAGTTCAGTAGAATGGGAAGGAAAGAAGCAGTGGCAAGAAAGGAAGGAAGGTAAGAGTGAAAAAGAAGGAAGGAGTAGATGGAAAGCTGGAGGGAGGGAAAGCAGCGAAAAAGGGAAGGATAGAAAGAAGGGAGGAAAAGCAGAGAGGAAGTGGGAGGATAAATGGGAGGGACAGTGGGATGGAGGCACAATAGGAAAAGGAGAGAGGGAGGGAGGGAAGGAAAGACAGAGACAAAGGTGAAGAGAGAAGGAAGGAAGGAGGGAAAGGAGAGATGGGGATATAATGGGGCCTGGCCAATGGAACACCATCCTCAAAGCATGGACTGTCAGACCACATGGAAGAGACTGGGGAACCTGCAAAAGAATAATGCTATGTAATGGAAGGGCTCAGCTCCCCAAGCTGGAATATGTACATTCTATACCTGTTGCAGGTCTGCTGTCCAGGCTCCCATTACAGATGGAGGGAGGTTAGAAAGGAGGCAGAAGTGGGGGGGGGGAGCAGAGAGGAAGGAAGAAGGGAGGAAAAGAATCATAAAGGAAGAAAACAGTAACAGAGGGAGGCAAGGAAGGAGAGGTTGAAGGGGGAGGAGGATGAGGGAAGGAAGGAGAGCAGGAAAGAGAGCAGGATGGAGGGAATGAACAAGAAAAGAAGGAAAGGTGGAAGGAAGGGAGAGGGAGAGCAGGAAGGAAAAAGAGAGAACTGGAAGCAACTAGAGGGAGGAAGGCAAACCGGGAAGGAAGGAGAGAAAGAAGGAGTAGGAAAGAAAGGGAAGAGAGGCTAGCCCAGGGGTAGGGAGCCTGTGGCTTCAAGGCTACACATGGCCCTCTAGGTCCTCAAGTGCAGCCCTTTGACTGAATCCAAATTTCACCGAACAGATCCCCTTCATAAAAGGATTTGTTCTGTAAAACTTGGACTCAGTCAAAAGGCTGCACCCGAGGGCCTAGAGGGCCACACGTGAAGGCTGAGGAATCTGCTTCTGGGCATGCCCTGCTCCCTGACTTTGGAGTGTGTGTGGGTATTCTATACATCTCCAGTCCACTGACCACATAGTAAAGGAAGCTGTTAAGCCACAACCGGGCGTACATTCAAAAGGTATTATGAGCAAAAGGGATGCTATTTCTTTTTCAGTCCTGCCTGGCTGTGTTTGAGGAGGCAAGGACTACCCTAAGTCTCTAGGTAGGCAGAGAGCGCTAGTACCAAGAGCCTACTTATCTCACCCACAGCCCTGTGGCTGTTTCCTCCCTGCCTTAGGTGAACGTACACTGAAGATGGCATGGATCTAGTGCCCTCGAAAGGCCAGAAGCGTGAGAGCTGGAGTCCAAGGCAAAGTCTGTAATCTGCCTAGCCTGGTCTGCCAACACAGTCCCACGGAACGACGGGGATCCAGCTCAGCTGCCAAGACGCCAGAAAGTGACTCTGCCCATTGGCTGTGCCACGTTCAGGATGCGCTGTAGCAAAGGCTTTGAGTTGGACCCCACTCTCCTCGGGGACCAAAGTGGGACAGAGGCTTTTGGGGGAGAAAACAGACTTCTGTTCTTGCTGTATCTTCTCAGTGAATAGACCTTTATAACAGCAAATTGAAGTCAACTGGTGAAATGCAGGCAATGATGATCAAGCAAATCACCGGGGGGGGGGGGTAGATATTGAGGAGAATACAATGCCAACCTTTCAGGGCTACTCCTAGAACCCTGAGGGAAGATATATGAGCCAGTATTGGACAGTCACTGCAGAGCACAGCCTGTGACCTTTGGAGGGGCAAGGAAGGGAAAGACAAGTACTTAAGGACTATTGCTCCAGCCCCCCAGAAAGGAAGTGTGGGAGGCAAAGCGGGAGGAGGAGTCTAAACACGATTAGGGGTAAAACATCCCATCCAGAAGCTCAGAAACCTTTTTCCTTATGTTTGGGCTAGTCTTTTTTTTTTTTAATGAAGCCACTATATATTGATTATGGCTTATAAATGAAAGAGTTTATCCAAACTGAGAGAGGAGATTCCAGATCTGGGGCAGCAGCGTGGCCACAGATTTGACTCTTTTTCTTACAACTGAGCTCTATGGCACCTCTAAATTAAATGAAGCCGCAGGCCAGCAGCATGTGCCTCGATGGGAAGGGGAAGCAGTCTTGTGGCCAGTGGGGCCCCCCAAGCTTGGGATGCTGAGGCCCCAGTCATCAATTCATATGCTTCCCTCTCTCTTCAGGTCACTAAGATCTATCATACCTGCCTTGCAGTAGGGAGTAAGAAAGGCAGCGCAGGTGCAGTGCTGGGGCGTTCCATGCATTCCCTGCAGCCCTCAGCTATGTCATAAAGAGGACAATAATTTACCAAAATTGGGAGAATTCCGTGAAAGCAGGCCTCAGAGATCAAATTTTCTCTCTGAAAACATTAACACTATGGAAAAGGAGAATATTATTGAATTGAGAATAATGTAATCCTAGAATGTTACAATTTGCTCACAAAATGTCAAAAAAAATCTTCATATCCTTAAAGAATCAAGTTTAGAATGTCACCAGTTTTAGAATATGACCCACAAAAACTAAAAATGTTGACTTCATCATGAGTGTGCCCCAGAAGGGTAGGGGCTGAGGAAGGACTGGGGGAGAAAGAGGAGAAGGACAAGACAAAACAGTCCCACCCTGTGGGGATGGGGCCTTATCACAAGGACATCTTCACATTTGACCTTATACCTGAACCCAGGAAGTATCTTCACTGTACCTGTACATCTAGGATGCTAGTGAATCCTACTGCGCCCTTCCCCCTACCTGGAGGCAAAGGAGAGCCAGCTGCCATCAGCAGCCCCTCTCACCAAACTGTCAGGCCCCTTCTCTTCTCAGCTTCGAGGAAAGAATACCCAGTCACCACAGCTGACACTGGGATATTTGGGGGGGGGGGGGGGAAGAGGCGGAAGCAGGTATTTCCAGGTATCCTGGTATGTGACTGGGCTGGAGATATAGCCTCTTCCACTCTCAAATTAGATGCAAAGGAAAGAAATCCATCAAAACATCCCATTGTTGCTGTTAGCTGGTGCTGAGGGATGAGGAGAGGCGGTGTCTGTGCCCTATGACGTAAAAGGTGCCTTTGGGGTCCTCAAGGAGGTAGAGTGTTGGGACAGTTAAGGAGGGTTGTCTGCAGGATAAAGGGCAGTTGGGGGTCAGCAAGTAGGCTCCCTGTGCCTTCCCAGAGTCCTACAAGTGAGAGGGGAGGGAGAATGTGGCTCCCAGTACATATGCAGATGCCTCCATTTCCCCTTCCAAGTATTAAATCCTCTGTTGCCAGGCTCTGAGCTCTTCCCGCTACTTAGTTCCTATCAGCCAGCTACATCTCTTTTTTTCCCCAAGCAAAACAAGTAATCTTTATATGTATTTACAATTGAACTCTTAGTTAAAAAGTTACCCATTTTATAGAAACAGAATAGTTCTAAGCAGAGAAAAGAAGCCATGCAAGAGAAAGGCTAGTGTTAAATGGAATCCGCCTCCCACCAGCTCGGCATTCAGTAATGGTGCATTTCCGGGAGCATTCCTTGCGTGTGTAGGCTGGACCACAAGGATGCTGAGGCCCCTGTCAACTCTCACAGTCTCTAATCCTGTAGATCTCTCCTCTAACACTTGTATCTCAGTCATGCCCCTCCCAGAGAGCTCTCGCAGTGCCCACCACCTGGAGAGGCAGAAACTGAAGAGGGGCCCAAGTTTGAACCCAATGAGAGAGATAACTAAAATGGTTCCCTGCCTGTGTTTCCCCACATCAGATGCCTTTTGACAGGGCTGTGACAGCCAGATGGCTCATGGCCCTTGTGGAAGGGAAACTCTCAGACTTGCATAGTATTAAAGGGACAGAAATGGAATGAAATGAAACAAAATTAAATACAAGCCCTTGAAGCAAGGGAGTGTAAACACAAGGTGTTGCTCAGCCAAAGTGGATGGCAATGTTACATGAAGAAAGGCAATGGGGTGCAGAACACGGATGCCTTGGAAGCTAATGACAATCTACCAGCACAACACCTGGTGCTGCTTTTCCAGAGAGATCCTGCATTGAAATGATACGATGTAAAGCAAAAAAATTCCCCAGGGTGGCTCTGTGAGGAAAAAGCCCAGAATAAATGCTCTGCCTACTCCCGGTGGGACTGATTAGGAACTGGATGATTGTGTCTGGATGGGAGGGGCTTGTGGCTTGCAAATGCCCACCGTGGGCATATCAACCTGTCATTGATTTCCACCATTCTGATTAAAACTTTTGTCAAGTATGTCTTTGTGAACTGTCTTAAATGAAACACAGCATGTAAAGGACACAAGGGATGGGGGTGGGGGGAGGGGGGAGAGGCCAAGACAGATTGGATTAGATGGTGCAGATATTCTCTCTAGAGTAAGGAAAGGACATCTACGCTCCCAAAGAAGAGACAGCACTGAAAGGGTGAATACACCCCGAAAGAAACTCAAAGAGCTTGGCACATACCTTAGGCACCCACTGCTGGTGGACACCACGTGTCAAAGAATCATTTTTAATAGACTAGAAGTGAAAAAAATCAAAGAAAAAGAAACCCTTTTCAGAACCCTGAACCTCCTCTGGAGAGGCACTGGCTGGCCAGGATTTGTAGTTCTTTATGGCTACAACAAGAAGCAGTTAAGTGCTCGCTATGTTCCACTAAAGGTCAGGAGCACAATAAATACATACATACAATGTATGCATATATATATATATATATATATATATATATATATATATATACATACACATATGTGGGTATCCACACAGATAGACAGTAAATGGAAGATAATCTCAGAGGGAAGACACTTAGAGAAGGGAAGGGAAAGGTCTCCTGCAGAAGGTAGGATTTGAGTTGAATCTTGAAGGAGGCCAGAAAAAACCAGGAGGCAGAAGTAAAGAGACAGGGCATTCCAGGTATGGAAGAACCAACAAGGAAAATGCGATCAGGAGATGGAGTGTTGCATGGGAGGAACAGCAAAAAGGCCAGCATTACTGAATTGTAGAGTGTGGGGAGGGGAGGAGAGTACAAAAGACTGCAAAGAGCAAAGGTCCAGGCAAAGGGCTTTAAATGCCAAACAGCATCTTCAAGGCAACAGGGAGTCGCTGGAGTTTACTGAGTAGTGTGGTGATCTACTTTAGCAGCTGAGTGAAAGAAAGACTGAGTGGGGAGAGATCTGTGGCAAGGAGATAAACCTTCCGGCTATTGCAATAGTGCAGGTGGGGGGCAGTGTCAGAGGAGAGAAGGGAATGTTTGAGAGATGTGAAAGTAGAAAGGACAGGACTTCAACACAGATTGGATATGTGGGGTGGAGTGCTAGTGAGGACTTGAAAATGACAGTGAGCTTATAAGCCTGAGTGACTAAAGGATAGTGGTGCCCTCAACAGTAGAAAGGAGGGTTTGGGGGAAAGATAGTGAGTTCTGCTTTTGGACATATTGAGATGCCCACAGCACATCCAATTCTAAACGTCCAAAAGGCAGTTGATGAAACAAGATTAGAACTCAGAAAAGAGGTTAGGGCTGGATATTTAGCTAGGTGGTGTAGTGGATAGAGTGTTAGACCTGGACTCAGAAAGATGTGAGTTCAAATCTTGCCTCAGACATTTACTAGCTGTGTGACCCTGGGCAAATCACTTAACCTCTATCTGCCTGAGGTTTCCTCATCTGTAAAATGGGATGATAATAACAGCACCCACATCCTAGGGTTGTTGAAAATAAAATGAGATAATATTTGTAAAGCACTTTGAAAACCTTAAAGCACTATATAAATTATTATGATACATTCCTTTTACATAGGATATCCCAAAAGTCTTTTTTTTATTTTTTTTTTAATCCCCAAAGTCTTGGTGCTAAGCTTTAATCGCTCAAAATTTCACTAAGATTTTTGGGACAGATTTTAGGAATCTTTTGCTTAAGATGATAATTGAATACCTGTGAGCTGATAAGATCGCCAAGTGAGATAGAGCTCTACAGAGCCAAAAGAGAAGAAGGCCTGGGACAGACCTTTAAGGACACCAAGAAAAAGCAGCGTCCCAAACACCTAGAGAGAAGTGGGTAATGAGCAGTGCAGTGACCAAGCCTGCTGAACCCACGATGAAAAGCGCTCCCCACTTCCTAACAGAGGGGGCGGGCTCAAGATGCATCTGTGGACCTGGCCGATGCATATTTGTAAGGAAAGCTTTCTCTTTTATTCTTCCTTTTTTGTTGTTGTGTTGTTCAACTGGGGGTGAGAGGGAGATAAAATGAATAATTGTTCCTTGATAAAAATGAACTAGAGGCTCCATAGTGTCAAAGACTGCCCAGAGGTCAAGAAGGAGGAGGATCAATCTGGCAATTAAGAGATCAGTGGTAACTTTGGAAAGAACAGTTTCAGTTAAATTTCAAGTGGATGGCAGATTGCAGAGGGTTTGGAAGTGGAAACACCAACTGTAAATTGCTTTCTCCAGCAGTTTAACCACAAAAGACAAGAGAGATATGGAATTGGGATGCTGGATCAAGGGAGGATTTTTTAAGGATGAGAGAGATATGAGTGTGTTTGCAGGCAGCAGGGAAGGGGCCAATAAATAAGGGGAGACTGATCCTATCTCATTTAAACTACATTTAAAGCCTTAGGGGGCTAGACCAAGGATGGTGCAGCACCACACTCTGGCTATGGCTCAGTATACTTCATTCCAGTCTCCTATTCCCCGAAGGCAATCTCTTAAGCTAGAGGAAAATGTTTGAAGTGTGATTCCTCCCTGGTGTGAGCCTGGACAACTCTTTGAACTGAGTTCAGCCCACTTGGCACCTTGGACCTGTGGGGCTCAAAACCATGGTGCAGCTGGACCCTGAACAACCTCCTTTACCACCAAACCAACCATCTAGCAGTCGTCATGATGGTCTGTGCCCTGGAAGGGTGAATGGGGGATGAAAAGTCAGTACACTGTTTACACAGACCTTTGACCCAGTGATAACACTACTGGGTCTATATCCCCAAAAAACCAAATATGTACAAAAACATGTATGATGGTTCTATTTGTAATGGCAACGAATTAGAAACTAAAGGGCTGCCCATGAAATCAAGTCAACAAGAATTTACTGAGTGCCTGTTATGTGCCAGACGCTGTATTAAGCTGAGGATGCAAAGAAAGGCAGAATACAGCGTGTGCTCAAGGAGCTCACACTCTAACGGGGAGACAACACGCGCAAACAAAATACAGACGGGGTAAACTGGAGGTGATCTCAAAGGGAAGGCCCTAGCATCAGGATCCACAAAGACTGCTTGTAGAAGCTGGGATCTTAGCTGAGACTTGAAGGAAGCCAGGAGGCCAAGGTGAGGACGAAAAGAATCCCAGGCGTGGGGGACATCCAGTGAAAAGGCACGGAGGTAAGAGCTGGAATAGCCAGGAGGCCAGTGTCACTGAGATACACAGTGTGTGGAGGAGATAAGGTGTAAGAAGATTGGAAAAGGAAGACAGAGCACAAACAGAGGATTTTACATTTGATCCTAGAGGTAACGAAGAGTCACTGGAGTTTACTGAATAAGTGAAGTAACGTGGTAAGACTTGACCTGAATAACATTATGGTATGTGAATGTAACAGAATACTAGTTCGCCATAAGAAATAACTAAAAGGACAATTTCAGAGAAACCTACAAAGACCTGCACGAACTGACATAAAGTGAAGTATGCAGAACCAGGAGTACAATTTCTACAATAAGATCAACACTATAAAGGCAAACAATTTTGTAGGACTTATCAAAAACTGTAGAACAATGGCCAATTAAGCCTCCAGAGGATCAATGATGAAGGATTCAGAACACAGAATAAGACAGACATGTGTTTTTGGACATGGCTAATGTGGGAATTTGTTTTGCCTGATTGTGTGTGTTTGTTACAAGGGTTTTCTTACAAGAGAGACAATGCTTGTTAATTGAAAAAAGAAAAGTAAAAGAAGTTACATTTTTTTAAAAAAGGAGTCAGTGAGAATTCCAAAATACCCATCATAAAAAATGCTATCCACCTCCAAAGAAAGAACTGATGAACTCTGAGTGCAGATCGAAGCACGCTTTTTTACTTTCTTTATTTTTCTTGTTTTTCATGTGTGTTTTCTTTTGCAACATAGCTAATATGAAAATATGTTTTATATGACTTCACGTGTGTAAGCAATATCATACTGTGGCCTTCTCAAGGGGTGGGGAAGAGAAGAAGGGAGAAAATTTGGAACTCAACATTTTTTAAAGTGAATGTTAAAAACTGTTTACATGTAATTTGGAAATATTTAACAAAATAAATTTTAAAAATTTTTTAAAGGAAGCGGGAAATACTCTACCAGGAGAGTAGTCCAGAGCTGCTTGAGAACATGAGCATCAGTTAAATGTTACTACTTCCCACGGGGGGAAGAAGGAATACAAAATAAATAAATCATTAGATAATTTGATTTTTTAAAAAAGAAAGAGAAAAAACAATTACCACTATAAAGAATGAAAAAGGGAAATTATAGTCATTGTGTTCCCTCCCTCTCTTCCAAGTCACTTTTTTCTTTTTTGATGTTTTATTGACAATCTTTTCTCTTTTTTCACATCACTGTCACTCTGTTGTAACAAATAATACAGTAAACAAAACAAATCAACACACTGGAAATGTCTGAAAATGTATGCTTCTCTTTGTACCAGCAGTCTACCGTGTCTCACCATTAATCCTCCCAAGTCACAAATGGCCAATAGATTTATCACAGTTTTGAAGTTTTTCAATGTTGTTTTCCTTCTCACTTCTCAACCTTTGCAGGCTAGCTTCTGACTTCACTACTCAACTGAACTGCTCTATCCAAAGTTACCTACAAGCAATTTTTTATAAGTTAACTTCTACGATGTCAGATCAGTCATTTCCAAATAAATTCCTCCTCCCTCTCCTTCCAGGAGAGCCATCCCTTGTAAGAAAGAACTTCAAAAAAATAGAGGAAAAAGTAGTTAAGCAAAACTAACCAACACAATAACTGAGTCTGGTAGCATACATAATATTCCATATGCCACCTCTGCAAAGAAGGGGGAAGGAAGATTTTCTCTTCTCACCTTGATGAGGAACCTGTTTCAGGTTTTTTGTTGTCGTTATTTCCATTTAAATTGTTGTAGTTGTTTCATATACTATTGTATTCCTGGTTTGGCTTACCTCACTTTGCATCCATTCATATAAATCTTCCCATCCTCTGTATTCTTCATATTTATCATTTGTCACACTGAAGTAACATCCTATTACATTCATATGCCACAACTGATTTAGCTATTCCTTAACTGATGAGTATCTACATTGTATCCAGTTCTTTGCTGCTACAAAAAGGGCCGCTTATAAATATTTTCATGTATATGGGATCTTTCTATCTTTGAACCAGTAATCTCTTAATTATTAAATCTGATAATTTATTCTCAACCTCTGGATCACTCTACAGTATTTTGAGACTAGAAGTGAATTGCTCCTCCTAAATTCTCTCTTCTCCCTGGGTCTTCTGTGACACTGCCCTCTCTTGGTTCTCCTCCTACACGTCTGACTGCTCAGGTTCCTTTGTTGGCTCAAATTATCATCTCTATTGAGAGATGCAGATATTTGAATACCTCAGATCTATATCTGCATATCCAGCCCCATCTCACCAATCACTTGTGTATCGCTACCTGTATGTCCCATCAGCATCTCAAATTTCATACGTTTAAACCAGAACTCACTGTCTTCTCCCACCTAAACCCACTCCTCTTGCAAACTTCCCTATTTCTATTGAAGGCATTACCTTTCTTCTAGTCACTCAGGTTCACAACTGTGGAATCATCCTCTCTTCCTCCCATAACCAACCAGATGTGAAGTCTTGTTGATTATACCTCCATTCACAGGCACATTCACAAAATAGAAAAGGAGAGAGTTAATGAACTGAATATGAATTCTTTTTAAATGTTAAGTCGACAAATAAGCAAAAGTAAGATAAACACGAAAGAAGAGGTATTAAAAATGAGAAGAGAAATAGATTAACTGGAATCCAAAAAACTATGAAAATGATATGAGTTGAAATCACAGCAATCCCAACAAAACCAGAAGAATGATTTGAAAATGAGAACTTACTATGCACAGCTTATATATGCTAACAAAACTGAGACAACAAAAGATGCCTTCACAAACCCAAAATACCCAAACTAACAGAAGACCAAAGAGAGTTTTCAAAATGCAATCCCAGAAAACACCTTGTCATCCTGATGGGAGCATTCTACCAAGAGAATGCTAACAATTTGTTAAAGAGCAATTGCTGCTAATTCAAGAAAAGCAACAAGCATTTAGCAACTGCTTACTATGGGAGCGCTTAGGACCCAAATCCAAGCAAAAAGAAAGACAGTCTGTCCTCAGGGAGCTTCCACTCAAACTGGGGAAGACTGACAAGAGAGGGAGCTATAAAGGGGGAGGAGGGAGCACAGCGTCTAAATCTGCAAAGCCAGAAGTAAAGCTAGGAAGGGAATCCAGGAAGGCAGGCTGACTACAAAAACTGAGAATGGAAGTATTCTACTAGACTCCTTTTAGAGAAGAGACAAAACCATCCTTATTTGCATACGACCTGGTGGTCTACCTAGAGAATCCTAGGGAATCAACAAAGATACTAATTAAGACAATAGCTTCAGCAAAGTTGCAGGCTACAAAATAAAGCCCCCAGAGATCATTGGTAACTTTAGAGAGAGCATTTCCAGTTGAATGATGAAGCCAGAAGCCAGATGGCAGAGGGTTCTGAAGTGTCGGAAGGGATTAGGGAAAGGAAGGGGAGGCATTGAGTGCAGATGAGTTCTCAAGGACTTTAGCTGAGAAAGGGAAGAAAGGCCTAGGATTGAATCCAAAATCAAAGGGCCGAACTTGAAGACCAAGAGAGCCACATGTGGCCTCGAGGCCGCAGGCTCCCCACCCCTGCCCTAGGACAATAGACAGCAGGAATAGTAGGATCTAGAGAGGGCTTTTTTTAAGAATGAGGAAGACATGGATGAGTTTGTAGGCAATAGAGAAGCAGCCAGCAGACAAGACAAGACTGAGGATTAGGGAGAGAGTAGGTATGATAGAGGGATCAATCAGCTGGAAGAGACAGGAGGGGCTAGAATCAAGGGCACCAGCAGAAGGGTTGGCCTTAGCAAGCAGAGGGAAACTTCATCATAAGGGACTGTGAAGGAGAGACAGGGGGGTTGGGGGGGGGGGAGGGACTCGCACCAAAATGTTGGATGTAAAATGAGAAAAGGAGAAGAGGGGCCTAATGTTTTCTGTGAAGTGTGAAGTGAGGTCCTGGGGGGGGGGGTAAGGGAATGGTATGGGAGGGTTGAAGAGAAAAGAAAAGTTTTGTAACAGTTACTGTGGTGAGTGGGGAATAGAGGACCGCCTTCCTATAATAAGGGCCCCGTTGAGATTGGTTAGAATCAATTTCCAGTGGACCCAGGCAACACGGTTTCATTATTTTCCTCCAGCTCCATTCAGCCTTACATGAGTTGGAGTGAAGTAAGATAACAGGAATAACTGAGGATTGGGTTCAGCCAGGCACGATCAGTGAGACGACAGCGTAGACTTGAACTAGCCTTTTCTGGTCCTCATCCTTAGTGGTGATGAAGAATAGATAAATAGAATAGTGGCTTTGAGAAGCATTCTGTGACACTGCCAATCACTCTTCTTAATATCTTATTCTCTAGATGCAGCTAGATGGCACAATGCACAGGAAGACCCAAGTTCAAATCCAGCCCATAGACACTTAGTAGCTGTGTGACCCTAGACAAGTCACTTAATCTCTATCTCAGTTTCCTCATCTGTAAAACAGGGATCATAATAGCACCTACCTCCCAGGGTTGCCAGGAAGATTAAATGATATAATAATTGTAAAGAGTGCCTGGCATATAGCAAGTGTAGAAAATGTGGTTGGGAATGGTGCTTCTGCATATCACTCATCAGGGTGTAGATAAGCCCCCCAAACCCCTTGATGAGTAACTGCTGGGGTACTGACAGCTGGAGGCTGTTGACAAGGAAATGTGGGAGTGGAAGATGTAATTAGGGGCAGAGACTCAGGTGGAGAAGTCAGGCGCTCCGGATAGGCTGTAAACCCTGCATTACCCAGCCAATGGGGAACCAGGGGAGAGAGCTGCGACTGGGAGGGCGGGGTGCCGGACGGGACCAGAAATGAAAAGCCCTGCTCTTCCTTCTGTAAGGTGTGCCCACAGGTGGGACACGGGGCCTTGCTAGGCTGTTAATAAAAGGTGTTTTGGTTTTGTTTTTTTTTTCCCCTGGTTCACCAATGGCTTCTTGGAACTTTTGTTGCAAACACAAGCAATTTACAAGTGTTCGCTGTTATTGTTCTCTCTAATTTTTGCAACATGGCTCTCTCTTGATTCTCCTTCTACTTGTCAGACTGTTCCTTCCCTTGCAGGATCTTCATCCAGGTCACATCTGCCAACCATGGGGAGCCCTCAGGGTTCTGTCTTGGGTGCTCTTTTCCTCTCCCTCTATAATGTTTCACTTGGTAATCTCATCATTTCCCACGGATTCAATGATCATCTCTATGCTGATGATTCACAAATCTCTTTGGCATGATGCACTCTGCAAAGAAATTAAATGTCAACTCCTGTACACATGCCTTTGATCTCATCCTTCCTCTCTTTTCCAACAGACTGCCTCCTCAATAACTCCCCCCCTCTAATCTTCCACTTCTTATCCACTGGTTCCTTTCCTACTGCCTTGAAAGGTTCCCAAGGACATTCACTTCTGCTAAAGACACTGAAAAGCAGAGGAATAAATGGACCTTTCCTTAAAATGAGAAGTTACGTGTAACAGGTATAAACGACGAGTCTATCCAATAAAATCAGGGACAAAGCATGAATGTCCATTATCTATTACCTATTTTATAGAGGACTAGAGATGCTAGCTATAGCAATGAGACAAAAAAAAGAAACTGGAGAAATAAACGAAGGCAAAAACTAAACAAAAGGATCACTTTTTGCAGAGCTAGAAAAAGAAATTCAGTTTAAAATAACTACAGAAAACATAAAATACTTGGGAGTCTGCCCTCCAAAACACACACTGGAACTATATGAATACAACTACAAAACATTCTTTATACAAATAAAGACATCTAAATAATTGGAGAAATTAATTGCTAGGCTAAAATGAAAACGCAACCTAAATTAATTTACATATTCAGTTCCATACCAATGAAACTACCGAAGAATTACATTACAGCTTTAGAAAATATAATAAAATTCATCTGAAGGAACAAAAGGTAAGGAATCTCAAGGGGATGCATGAAAAGAGTGGGCTAAAATGGAGCCTATGCTCCAAAACAGTAATCAACCAAACAATCTGGTTAAAAAACAGAGACGTTGATTGGTGGAACAGATTAGAGTCCCAGGGACGGAAAACCTGCGGCCTAGAGGCCACCTGTGGCCCTCTGTGTCCTCAAGTGTGGCCCTTTGACTGAATCCAACCTTCACATAACAAACCTCCTTCATAATGGGTCCACTAAGTTGTGAACTGATCCAGCCATTCTGGAGAGCAATTTGGAACGATGCCCAAAAAGGCTATAAAACTGTGCATGCCCCTCGGCCCAGCAACAGCACTTCTAGGGCTGTATCCCAAAGAGATCATACAAATGGGAAAAGGACCCACATGTACAAAAATATTTATAGCAGCTCTTTCTGTAGTGGCAAAGAATTGGAAATTGAGGGGATGCCCATCCATTGGGGAATGGCTGAACAAGTTGTGGTCTATGAATGTCATGGAATACTGCTGTGCTATAAGAAATGATGAGCAGGCAGACTTCAGAAAAACCTGGAAAGACTTATGTCTTCTGATGCTGAGTGAAGTGAGCAGAACCAGGAGAACGTTGTACACGATAACAGCCACTTTATTCAATGACTAACGTTGATAGACTTAGCCCTTCTCATCAGTGCAACGATCTAAGACATCTCCAAAAGTCTCATGATGGAAAATGCTATATACATCCAAAGGAAGAACTACGGGGTTTGAATGCAGATCAAAGCATACTATTTGCTTTTTTTTCCTTCTGCTTTGTTTTGTTTTCTCTTTCTTGTGGTTCCTCCTATTGGTTCTAACTCTTCCTTATAACATCATTAATGTGAAAATATGTTTAATAGGAATGTATATGTATAACCTATATCAGATTGCATGCTGTCTAGGGAGGGAGGAATTTAAAACTCAAAGGCTTTTGGAAGTGATTGTTGATAAAGAAAAAAAATTAATCAAAAATGGGTCCACTAGAAATTGATTCTAGCCAACCTCACCTGGGCCCTTGCTATAGGAAGGTGGTCCTCTACCCCCCCTTCATTGATCCCTTGTCCCTCTCACCACAGCAACTGCTCTAAAATAAAATAAAATTGCTCTAAATAACTAAAAGAGAAATGCAAATTAAAATAGCTATGAGGTTCTACCTCATATTTACCAGAATGGCAAAGTTTACCCCAAAAGAGGGAAAATGACAAATAGTGGAGGGGCTATGGGAAAACAGGTGTACTGTTGGTGAAGCTGTGAACTGGTGCAGCCATTCTGTGTCCAAAAAGCTACTAAACTGTGCATCTCACTGACTCCAGTGATAACACTACTAGGTGTATTACCTCAAAGAGATCGAAGAGTGAGGAAAATGACCCATATGTACAAAAATAGTATAGTAGCTTTGTTTGTGGTAGTAAAAAATTGGAAACTGAGGTGGTGCCCATCAATTGGGGAATGGCTGAACAACTGATGGCATATGTATATGAGAGAACACTATTGTGTTGTAAGAAATAATGAACCTTGGGAAACTTGTATGACCTGATACAGAGTAAAGTGAGCAGAATCAGGAAAACAATTTCTAAAATAAGGCCAGTACTGTAAAGACAAACAACTTTGAAAGACTTAGAATAAATTTTAAAAGGAATATTAAGAGAAAGACTTAGAAACTCCAATCAATACAATGACCAACCATGATTCCAGAGGACTCAGAATGAAACAAGAAGGAGACATGACGGACTCAAGAGTGCAGATGGACCCATGTTTGTTGGACACGGCCGATGTGAGAATTTGTTTTGCTTGACTATGCATGTTTCTAACTTGGAATTTGGTTTTTCTTGCTTTCTTAATGGGGGTGGGGACAGTGGGAAAGAGAGAAGGCAGACTTTCATTTGGAAAAAAAAAATTAACTGCTTGGAAAACTAGACATCGGTCTAACAGAAATTAGGTTTAAAACAATATCTCACACCATATAAGAAGCTAAATTCCAAATAATACATCGCTTAGGTATAAATGATCATATCATAAACAAATTAAGAAGCAATGAAGGAAATATCTATTGTATTTGTCATTCACAAATTTTGATTTGTTTCGATTTTCTCTAGACCATAGGTACATACTTTGTTCTCTGTTCTTTGCTAGTACAAAAATGTTTCTATGGATATTATATAAACTGTACAAGGTCTGAGGATCCCTGTACCAGGTCTCACAAACACATCCCAGGACCCTGAGCAATGCTATATCTTCCTTTCAAGACCTTTCTTCTGTCATTGACCTCCTTAGAGTATATGCCCAGTATATCCTCACGTCATGGAATACCCGAGTCAAAAGATACAAAAACTTTTTTGTCACTTTTTTTAAAAGAACCATTTCAACTTGCTTTACAGAGAGGTTAGACCAACTCACAGCTCTACCAGTAGTCAAACCAGTGTGCCTGTCTTCCATAACATTGGCTATTCGTAGTTTTCTTTTTTTTGCCAGTTTGCTGGGTGTGAGGGGAAACCTGAAAGTTATTTTGCTCTGTATCTCCTAGATTATTAGTGTTCTGGAATCTTGCACAGAGTTAATAGTTTACAATTCCTCTGAGAACTGTTTGTGTTTTTGATCATATTTAATCACTATGTCCTGGCTGTACCAACTAAGATAACTGATGCAAAGATTTTTTTTTACAAATGTTTTCATTCTTCACCTTGTTACAATGTGGTCATGCAAGTTTTTCAATGTGATATGATCAAAATTATCAATTTTCTCTTTTAAGAATTTTCTACCTAGCCATAGCTGTACCTGATGAGGTTCTCTCCTTGTATTTGAATTATGTGACTTTCAATATTCAGATCCTATGTATCTACTTTGAACTTATTATGGTACATGGTCTAAGATGTTTGAAAACTAATTTTGACAAAACCTATTTCCAGTCTCCCACTCCAATTTTCAAAGAGGGAAATGGGGAGATCCTTCCCCCAGGTAATTTATGGTATCAGGTCTATTGAATTATTGAGATTATTGAATTCATTTGTTTCTGATTCTTCTTTATCTAGTTTCCTGCCACATTTAAGGGCAGATCCAACCCTGTGACTCCCCTAATCCATTAATTCTAGTATCAGTCAATAAACATCTATTAAGCACCTACTGTTTGTCAGGCACTGTGCTGCCGATATAAAAACAGGTAAAAGACAGGCCCTGCCCTGAAGGAGCTCAGCATTAATAGTGGATTTCTCTTGCCTCTAGGGTAAAATATAAACTCCTCAGTTTGGCTTTTCAGGCCCTTTTTAAGCTGGCCCCCATCTCCTCCTCCTGCACCACAGCCAAACCAGCCTGCTCACAATCCTCCACCTCTTTAATCCATGCCTTTACCAGGGTGGTCCCTGGAGCCTTCAGCATGCTGCCTCCTCAATTCTCTTCCTCTAAAATGTAATTCAAGCCCCAATTTCTGCATGAAGCCTTTCCTCCCAAACTGCCAGTGCCCTGATATACAGTGATTCTATATTAATGCTGTACACATATACATATGTATATACGTGTATACATATATATTTACGTACGTACTTGTCTCCTACTTTAGAACTGATGCTCCATGAAAGTCAAAATTATCTCAGTCTTTGTCCTCGTACCTAGCTCAGTGCCTGTATTGTCATTTTGTCCAGCTCTACAAGCTGTACCCTAGTAGTGAGACTGGCACACCACCAGGCATACCATGCTTTAGGGAGCATGGTCATTTGTATGAAACGAATGCGCAGGAGGCCCATTTGGGGCAAGGCCTCCAGGAATACTAGCCCGCCTCAGTGGGCCTAGCCGCTGTTCAACTTACTGCCACAGCCCAGGAGGCCCGACTGCTGATGTCCCGCCGTCTGGATTCCGTTGGAACTTACACTTTACACATTACTTACACACACATACTCCGGTGGAACTTACACTTTACACATTACTTTTACACACACACTCTTAAAACGGCCTCTCCACCCCCATCCCCCTGCCAGCCTCAAGCGTGAAAGATCCCTCCTCGAGAAACAGGTGTGGACAGGAAGTGACGTCACACGCTTCGCTCTCCCTCAGTTGAACAGCTCCTCAGGGGCGGGGCCCCGCAGGGCCTGGCGCCTGCGCAGTTGGTCGAAACAAGACCCGAAGTCAATTTCTCTCACTCCAGCTCCCGGGTTTTCCACACTGCCCCATTATGATGTCTTACACCCTCCCTGAAAGACGAAGACCCTCATTTTCCCAGTGAATTGCATTTGTTGTTGAGTAATTTCAGTCGTGTCTGACTTTTCGCGACCCCATTTGGGGTTTTCTTGGCAAAGACGCCAGAGTGGTTTGCCATTCCTTCTCTAGCTCAATTTACAGATTAGAAAACTGAGGCAAACAGGGTGAAGTTACATGGCTATGGTCACACAGCTAGGAAGTATCAGAGGTCAGATTTGAATGCAGGATGGCTCTGTGCACCATGGTGCTACCTAGCTGTCTCCTAATCGAGGGGCACAGAGCAGTGATTAATAAATGCTTCTTTGACTCGACTTTCCTCTCATCTAGCTCTCTGTGCTAGGAAGGATCATGACCTTCAACAAGTCACTTGATCTGTCTGGGTCTCAGTTTCCTTATCTGTGAAATAAGGCAATTAGATGGCTCCTGGTATGTTTTCTCACCCTTGAAGTTGAAGTGCTGCTCTACCATGTATCTATCGAATCATTCTTTAAGACAATTGTTTATGCATTTGCACTGCACTGGATCCGGTTTCTTGATACCAGAATTGCATTTTCTCATCGTGCTGTGTGGCACAGTGTTCAGAGAGCCCTTGGTTCACAGCACTGCATCTAACACTCACTAGCTGTGTGACCCTGGAAACATCTCTCAGCCAATCTGAACCACAGTTTCATCATCTAGAGAATGGGGATAATAATGGCACCTACCTCCCAGGGCCACAGCAAGGGGCATGAGATGCCTCTCAAAACACTCTGCAAACCTAAAATCACTATAGGTATATCAGTTAGTTTTAGGAAATGACTTTTGGTACCTCTGATCAAAGTCTCTATTTTTAATGTCCATTTCCGACATTTGACAAGGTGGAAGAGATGCCATTCCCAGAGAAGATGGTGCCTCACTCTCTGAGGTGCCAAACCTGGTGGAGGGGAGACAGAGGTGCGAATGACTATGTGACTGGTATTTGACTTTAAAAATAACAAAACTCAGAGGACGTAGATAGCAAAATGTCTGTTTACTGAATTAAATTGAATAGCTATCACACTGGTCACCTGGAGATGCTTCCTGCTTCCTCTGGGGTTGCCTTCAGAACCTTGGAAACAAAATGGAACATCCCTGCTGTCCTATAAGGAAGGAATTTATTTTTGGAAATATGTGACAGACAAGCCTCAAATGATGTGCCTGGCATCTAGGTTGATGGTTGATTGATTGATAGGCACTATTTTAGGGGCCAAACACACTAGGAAAATAAAGCAATCCAACGAGGTTTCTGGTGAGGATATAAATGGGTTCTAGGACTCTTCTGAGCAAGTCTTGAAATGTGTATGTGGCTGCCTGAGTTGAGTATTCTGAGGGACAGCCAGCAACCCTGTGTGAGTCACTTCTGGCCTGTTGAGGACATGGACATCATGGGCAATATTCCTCAAAGGCCAGGCCTGAAGCCCTCTCAGAGCTGCTCATCAGCAGGGTTCACACGTGCCCTTGTCATCCACTCATGTCCTCTTTCATATTTTTGCATATTTGTCCATCACAATTTGAGGGGAGAAGGAGAAGCAGCAGGCTGTGTAAGATGGTCTTTAAGGTCCCTCATGCTCTAACAGTCAAGGATTCAAAGTCAGAGGTCCCACATGTCTTTTGCATCAGGGTTCCCTTGACCTGTGGACCCCTTCTCAGAATACAGCTTTTCAATTATTAGATTTTTTTCAGCTTATGGAACCCACCCACCCCTGAAGCCAGACAGCTTGTTTCCATGGTTACAGGAGACAAGAGAGTCACACAGCTTGGGCTGCTATGTGTGTACAAGGAGGTTCTATAAACAAGGGATAGATTTTGTTCAGAAGCAGGGGCCATAATCACAGCTAGAAGAGCTCCAACTGTCTCTTCCCTCGGAGCCACAGATGGATATGAGGCCCAGAAATGTGAGCCATGGAAGGAAAGGCCCCCTGCCAAATTACTGGAAATGAGGGTCCCGTTGGAAAGGCCTTTTGGAAAACACAGGGTGGAGGTTGTTTCAGGTAATCCCTACTTTAGACCCACAATCCTTTTCCATCTTTCTCTAGCAACTTTGATCTGAAAAATCAAACAATTGATGGAGCAAAGCTAGAGTATATATGTGTGTGTGTGTGTGTGTGTGTGTGACATTGTGGACAATCCACTATCCCTTCCTCAAGAGTTCTGTTTGAATTTTAGGTTCACGAAGAGGAAAGTTGCAAAGGAGGGAAAATCCACTCAGTGGACAGCAGGAGCATCATGATGATGACTGCTGCACCCCCCCATTGTTCATACCAGATACGTGGATATAGATTGTTTCCTTTCAGATCCTTTTGAGACCTAAGATCCCCTGCCAGTAACTGATGCTGAGAGCATGCTGAACAATTGGTTCCCATCCCAACAATACCACTGCCATACTGGGCTAACGTCATGTACACCTGGAAGCTTGTTCTACCATTGGGAAGAGACGTTGGTGATGACCACAGCTCCCATCCTACAGGTAAGCCTGTCCTGAGACTCTCAGGTTGGCCTCAGTCATTGCAATCTGAAGACAGAGCTAGTAGAAGGAGCAGAGAATGGGGCATTGGGAGACCTGAGTTCTAGTCCCAGCTGCGCCATTTTAGGGTACATACGCCAATGGACCCAAGTGCCCTGTGGACCTCATAGGGTCATTATGAGCATCAAATGGGGTAAGAGATGGGAAGGCTCTTTGTAGAGTTAAGCACTGCACAAAGGCCAGGTGGTATCATCACCATCCTCATTAATGAGGCCATGAGTTTCTGGGGAGCCCATGACAGTAGCAGGCACACATTAGATGCCCAGGAAATGGGCTGATGATGTCGATAGTGACAGTGATGGTGGCAGTGTTCTCCTAAAGCTGAAATGCTGCTCTGGCTTATTATGTTCAGCTCTTTAAAGAGGCCTCCATAGAAATCCCCTTTGCTCCTGGACCAAGAGGATGAGTCTGGTTGGAGCCAAAAATTGTTTCATGATTTGATATTTTTTCTGAATGAAATAGTTGTCAAAATCTGAGATGGTGTGTAATCTGTGGATGGATTTGCCCCAGTGGCATTTCCTAAGTCTGGAGCCTCTTTAGCTGGTTGGGGACAGCACTCTCTTTGCCACTAGCCATGTCCTTGTCTTTAAAGTTCAGCATAACTTCAAAAGACAGCTGCTGCCATTCTAGAGGTGAGCCTGTCCTGAGAGACACTCAGTTGGTCAGTCAGTAAACATGTCCAACAAACAGAAAACATCAGTCAGCTTCCTGCCCAGTTTTTTTTCTTATTGAGGTTCATGTCTATTTTCTTTCCTTTTCCCCCATCACTTCTGCAGCCACCCTGATCAATATCCCCAATGCCAGGAAACATTTTGAGGGCTTGGAGAGAATGGGTGTACCAAAGCACAGCCTTCTCATGCTCTAAATGTCCCCGTGGGACCATTTGGGAAATGTCGGCATTATTGTAGTGGTCTTGGTTTGGCTTGGGATTTTGAGGACGTGGTCTTGTCATTTTATATTCCAGCTTTGAGATAAACGCTGCTCGTTACCTCTGTGTTTTTACCCTGTGGTCTTCCCATCCTCCTCTATAATAGCCCTCTCTTATTCTTCCCCCTTACATGCAAATACCTGCACACCCACATATTGACAGACATTTAGCTCCATACATAATAAAGGCCCACACAGACACACATGCAACCTTGCAGGACACTATTCACCTGTCTTCTGGTAGAACACTGAGAAGGGCTTTGCATAAAATGAGGGTTCATGGAACACGAGGGCAGGGAACTTATTGAGTCATTTTTTCAGGCGTGTTGGACCTTTCATGACATTCAGGGTTTTCTTGATAAAGATACTGGAGTGGTTTGCCACTTCATTCTCCAGCTCACTTTATGGGTGAAGACACTGAGGCAAACAGGGTGAAGTGACTTGCCTGGCATCACACAGCTAGCAAGTGTCTGAGGCCGGATTCAGTCACGCTGGCCAAAGCCTTTACTCTGGGGTATTCTATTTCTCACTGGAATTTAAGGATGGAATTCAGCCTTTTTTATAAGTAAGATGCTACAGAGCGTTTCTAAATTCCTCCTTGTTCTCGGTTGTGGAATAAAATGTTGCTTTTTAAGGATCCTTCATTCCTGCAGGTGGTTAGTATTTATCTCTTGATTATTCGTTTCCTGTCCCTTTCTCATGAGCACAAACCAATGGATTTTCAGTGCTTGACCTTCACTAGAATTATATCTGTCTGCTCCCTTAAATATTATTAATCGAGAGAGAGAGAGAATGTAATTTTTGGGTTTAAGTTAACTTCTGATTGCTTTCTCTTTATTGAGGAAAGCAATCCAGGAACCCAGGCTTTCCATCCAAGGCTTGACTCCCTTCCGGTCAAGTACCAGTTCAACAGAACACACATAACAGGTACCAAAGAAATCCATTTATCCAAGTGTAGCAAAAGAGAAATCAGAGAAAGTCTGCTTAGGAGAATATATACCAGACATTACAGAGGAAGAGCTCTCTTGTTGGGAGTGAGGTAACCCAGCCCAAGAGATAGAGAGGGGAGGAGGGAGGGGGGAGAGGGAGGGAGGGAGAGGAGAGGGAGAGAGAGACAGAGACAGACAGAGGCAGAGAGAGAGACAGAGAGAAGAGGAGAGGAGAGGGGGAGAGAGAGTCCTAGATCTCACACCCAAGGGGAAGGGGAACTCTTTCATCTGTCCTCCAACCTCCCATGGCTCCCCTAGTCCGGCCGCCCCCCCCCACTCAGCTGAGAACCTTGCCTCATATTTTATTGAAAAGATTGCCATACCCAAAGCCCCCTTGTAGCTAATCTTGTGCAGGGCCCACGTGTCCCCACGTCATTTTGGGGGGGTCCTCTTTCACACTTTTGCCTATTTGTCTGTGTTAATCCATCTTCCTTCATGGTTTGAGGGGAGAAGGCAGAGCAACAGTGTACGTGAAATGATCCATAAGGTTCCTCTGTCTCTAACAGTCAGTGATTCGAAGGCAGGGCTTCCACACGTCCTTTGTATGGTGGGCCCCTGGACAACCTGGTGGAGGCCCTGTGGGCCCCTTCTCAGAATAAGGCTTTTAAATGATTAGCTTTCATGCAGCTGATGGAACCTTTTCCCCCACAAGCAAGAGAGCATGGTTCCCTAGTTCCAGGACACAGGGCATCCACACAGTTCGTGCTTCTGTGTGTCAAGAGTTTCCATAAACAAGGGAAGGATTTTGCTGAGAAGTGAGAGCCAGAATCCTAGCTCCAGAAGCTACCACTGTCCCTGCATCCTGTTGCCCCAGGCGGATATAAGGCGCCCAAATGTGAGCCATGGCAAGATAAGCCCTGTAGCCAAAAGCCAGGAATGAGGAATCCCAAGGGAAAAGGCTTGGAAAGATGGAATGATGTGGCTCTTTGTGGGTATCACTGACAACTGCTTTCCATCTTCCTCTAGCAACTTTGATCTTCAACTCAAATTATTTGATTGCACATTTATAACCTATATCAGACTGCTTACTGTCTCAGGGAAGGACGAGGGGAGGGAGAGAGGAATAGAACTTAAAAAACTTTAAAACTTTTTAAAAAAGAATGTTAAAAATTGTTTTTACATGATATTGGAGAAAAATAAAATATTTTTAAAAAATCAAATGGTTGATGTAGCAAAGCTAGCAGGGGTGTGTGTGTGTGTGTGTGTGTGTGTGTGTGTGTGTGACTGACATTATGGACAATCCAGCATCCCTTCCTCAAAAGTCCCATTTGCATTTTTGGATCAGGAGGGCAGGAAAATTGTATGGGAGAAGAAAGCCATCCAGGGAACAAGGGTATTATTAACATGGCCGCTGCCTCCCCATCGTCCAGCCCAGATCCACATTTTGTTTTCTTTCAGATCATTTTGAGGGCTGAGGTCTCCTGCTAGTGATAAGTGTTGAGGACATGCTGAAGAATGATCCTCCATTCCTGTAACACTGTCTGCCCTGCTGGGCTGACCTCATGTTCACCTGGAAGCTTGTACCACCTTTGGGAAGAGAAATCACTGATGACCACAGCTCCCATACTAGAGGTGAGCCTGTCCTGAGACTCTCAGGCTGGCCTCAGTCATTGCCATCTGAAGACAGAGCTAGTAGAAAGGATGGGCGACGGGGCATCAGAGCACTGGGTTCTAGTCCCAGCTGCGCCATTTTACGGTACGTAGTCCAATGGGCCTGAGTGACCTATGAACCTCATGGGGTCATTGTGAGCATCAGTTGGGGTAAGAGATGGGAAGGCTCTTTGTAGAGTTAAGCACTGCATTGCTTTCTAAAATACATACACATCCCCCATATACACATATACACTTGCACACACATATAAACACGGACACACACATACTTATGTAGCACAGTATAACATGTCATGTGGATACCCAGGACTTTGTATCATAGTAAAGGGCTCATAGCAGCCAAGGGCAGGGCATTTATACATAATATAACAACTTAGTGATGCTGGCCAAGGCCTCGACTTTGGGTTCTTCTGCCTCCGATAGGGAATTTCAAGGATGGAATTCTGCTCTTTTATCAGCAAGCTGCTACAAAGCATCTCGAAATCCCTCCTTGTTCTCAGTCATGGACAAAATGTTGCCTGTGAGGGATCCCTAGTTCCTGCAGCTTGCAAGTGCTTAGCTCTTTATCATTTCTTTCTTCTCCCTTCACCACTGGAAAAAAAATATGGATTTTCCTGAGTCCATCATCCCTCCTTTATTCGTGGGGATTCCTCTCTTACCCCCATGGCCAATGGGTAACAGTCTTCCATTATGTGCATTCAACATTGGAGAAAAGAAGGTACTAATGACAAACACAAATGTCCCTGGCCTTCTGGGATTCTGCTGTGGGGTAACTGAGAGCTTGGCACCAATGAAAGGCAGGGAGGTGAGCCCAAAAGTGCCCCAGGTCTCCTCTTAGCATTTTGTGGTGGTCCATTGGGCCAACAGAGACTAAGCCCCTGCCTTGCTGTCAGCACAGGGCTTCAAAAGGAGAGTCCCTGCCCTCAGGGGGCTCTCAGACCCCTTGGGAGGGGGAATAAGATACACACACAAATAAGGAAGACACAAGAGAGAACGTGACAAGGTGAAGGAAAGCTCTAGAGAGAGGAGGGAGAGAAGAGGTTCAGATTGGAGGGAATCAGGGAAGGCTTCTTGGAGGTGATACCTGACCTGGTCCTAGGAGAACTGAGGTTTTAGCAGGTTGTGGTGAGGCAGATGTGTATTCCCACCGTGGGGGACAGAGAACCTATACAAATCCACAGAGGAGAGACACCAGAGGAGGGGAAGGAGGAGCACCTGGAAAGACAGGGAGGAAAAGGCCTCAGGCTGTGGAAGGACAGCTTGGGTGTGGTCGGTGGAGAGCCTTCAATGCCAGGCTCAGAAGACTGGCTTGCCAGCCCATCAGGATGAAATAGACTGAGGGTATTTGAGCAGGAGAGAGGACTGGTCACAGAGGTGGGGAAGGAGTGCTATTATCTTGGCAACCATTGGGCAAGGCTGAGTTGGAGAGGGCAGGCCCTGGAGTCTGAGAGACCAAGTCAGGAGGCTTTTGGGATAGCCCAGATGGCCCGTGGTCAGGGTCTGTGTGAGAGGGGTGGCCATGGGAGTGGATAGAGCATGCTGCTCAAATACTGTCCCAATTGGCCCTTGTGATGCCTAGAGGCATGTGTTGATCATTTCAGGGCAAGACCCTCCAAGAGACTCCCACGCCTCCTGTCTTTTTTCCACTTTGCAACTAGTTCCTGAAGCAGTCAAGGAAGGAGGGTCTCTGGTGACAGTGAAACAATACTGTAAAGCTTGGAGACCCAGGGCAGAGTGAGTCATGGCTTGTGGGGCAGAGAGATCAGTGCCCTCAGGACACTGAAGGAAGAAGGTGACAGGGACAGAATTCCCTGCTTACCAGACCAATGAGAAATAGGAGGAGTAGGAAATGGCTGGATTGGAAGAGTGGGACCCGATTATAATGCTGCCAGCCCTGGCCCATGCACCTGGCCCACTGGATCCCCTCACTCCCAAAACTACAAGATTCTCCCTCTCCCAGCTCTGGACAGTTTCACTGGCCTCCTCCCCTGCCCAGGATGCTCCCCCTCCTCCCCTCTGCCTCCTGCTTCCCTGGCTTCCTTCCAGTCCCAACTAAAACCCCACCTTCTGAGAGAAGCCTTTCCCAGGCCCCCTCAAAGCTACTGCCTTCCTTCTGAGATGTTCTCCAATTTCTCCTGCCCATATTCTCTTTTGATGTAGTTGTCGGCATCTTTTCTTCCCCAGAAGATCATAAGCTCCTTGAGGCCAGGTCCTTTGGTAGCCTTTCTTTGTGTCCCCAGGGCTTAGCATAGTGCCTGGCACACAGTAGGTGCTTAGTGAATGCTGCTTTGAATCGACCTGACCCTCATCCAGCTGTGACAGAGGCAGCTTGGAGCCAAGATAGTCTCCAAATGAGAAAGCTTCATGATGTTGGCCAAGTCACTATCTCCCTGGGCCTCAGTTTCCTTGCCTGTGAAAGGAGGAGATTAGATGGGCCCTGACATGTGTTCCCACCCTTGAGGCTTATGTGCCAGTTTGCCACGTATGCTTTAAGAGGATGGCTTATGCATTTTCCCAGTATTTGTCCCAGTATCTCAATATGTAAACTGAGTTTTCTTTCATCTGAACTTGGAATCAGGAAAATGTTGGTTCACAGCTCTCCCTCTGACACTTCCTAACTGGGACTCTAGGAAAGGCTCTCAATGTCTTTAACCTCAGTTCCTCATCTGGAAAATAAGGCTAATAATGGCATTAGATACCCCTCAATATGCTCTGCATGCCTAAAATCACTATAGAAATATCAGCTACTATAATTAAATCAACGTTGGGGCCTCTGAGGGGCAAGAGAGAATAGATGCAAAATACTCTGAAGACCTTAAATCACTATAGTCATATCAGCTATTATTATTAAACATACCTCATTCCCTGTGGTCCAAATCAATATCTTTAATGTCCATTTCTAGCACTTGGCATGGAATAGTCCATTGGTAAGGGAAGGCTTCCCAAGTGCCTCTAGCAGAAAAGAAGAAGATGGTGCCCGACCCTCTGAGGCACCCAATCTGGTGGAGAGGGGATGGAGATCAGTAGGAGCATGGGATTGTGATGTGACATAAAAACCAAAGAAACACTGAGACCAGAAGTGCCCCATGGAACTGCTCGAGCCTCCACGTCGGTCGCCTTGGGAAGCCTCCTGCTTCCTCTGGGATTGCCTTCAGATCCTTCGGCATACAATGGGATAGCCCCACTGTCCTAGGAGGAAGGATTTCATGTTTGGAAATGTCAGAAAGTCATTCAAGCCCCAAGCAATGTACCTGGCAACTAGGTGGATTTTCGATTGCTTAAGAGGTACCATTCAGGGTCCAAACAGGCTGGGTGAACTAAGAAATCCAACGAGGTTTCTGGCGCCGATATAAATGGGCCCTAAAGGCAATTCCCAGAGACTGTTCTGGGACTCTTCTGAGCAAGAGCAAGCTTTGAAAAACAGCTGTCCCTTCCACATCACTACTTTCCCCATGGTGGTTTCCATATATCATGGGCTGGCATAAGAAATTAAATGGGAATTTGGGGGGAGTTTTGCAGAAGCCACAAATGACACACAAAGGCCAGCAGATGACACAGAGCCTATGACCAAATTTGGTGCTGTAAACACCCCATAAAAACTACAAAATTCAGACTTCTTCTCTGGTATGAAGGGGGGGACAAAACATTTTATGTGGATTTTCCAGATTGTGGGGGCGCTGTGCCCCTAACCCTGCTGCAATGTGGAAAGGATAAGTATACATATATAGCTGCCTAAGGTAAATGTTTTGAAGGGCAGACAGCACCCCTGTGTGGGCCATTTGGGGCCTATTTGGGTCATGGACCTCATGGGCAATATTCCTCAAAAGCCATGCCTGAAACCCCCTTGGAGCGAGTCCCTTGGAGGTGGGCCCATGCATCCCCATGTCATTCATTTGGGTCCTCTGTCACAGTTTTGCTTATGAGTCTGTTTTAACCTGATGCTCCTTACTGCTTTGAGGGGGGGGGTGGAGAAGGGGAGGCAAAAGGTTGTGTGAGATGGTCCTTAAGAACCCCCAGCTCTAAAAGTCAGTGATTCTAAGGCAGGGGTTCCTCATTCTTGTTGTGGGCTCCTTGGGCAGCATGGAGAGAAGGTTGAATGCTCCTCAGAATAAGGCTTTTCCATTATTAGATTTAATTCAGCCACATTTGGAGATGGAGACGATCTGGTTTCCAGGGTTACAGCTTGGGCTTCCGTGTGCAAAGAGGCTCTCTAAACAACGAATGGATTTTGCTCGGATGTAGGAACCATTTTAATACCAGGAGATGTCTCAAAGGATGTGAGTGCTTGTTATCTCATTAGCCTGGTGTAGCGATTGCGCCTCGTGTCTGTGGACTCAGTCCAGTCTTACTGGTCCGTCTGCAAACATTTTACTAGCAAAAGGCATTTATTTCTTACAACCCCTGATCTGCCTCTCGTCTCCCAAGGGGGCTGTCTCTTCGGCTCTGGGTTGTCGGGGGAACAGCGCCTAGTCAGAATTTGCTTCTTTGGTGGAGAAAGGTCACCTGGTCACCTCTGTGCGCACATCACTCCCCACGGCTCTGTTCCTTGCTTAGCAGAATCATCCGGTTCTTATAATTCTGCATGTGTTTTTGATGAACCAAAAAACGAGCAAAATGTAATATTGATGGGGATTGCTTGGTTTTGTCTGTAAAAATACCAGTGACCTGGACATTTGAGATTCACTTATTCCTGATGATACAAATGAAGCAGGGTCTGGCCAGCTGCAGGGAAAGGAGAAAAGCTCAGGTTTTGTCTGGAGAGATAACGCCCATTAGGTTCAAATTCGATTCCTCGTCTGGCAGGATCAGACAGGAGTTTCCCAGTACTGCAGCGTAGCATATGTGGAGATGCTTGGTTAAATGAATGAATGCATGGAGCCAGAACAGCTTTCTCACACTGGAAGGCAAAACATTTTAGAATGAGAAATAAACTCATTAATATTCAGGGGGTGGAAATTTCTTGAAATGAAACACCAGAGGAATTATTTTAAAGAGTTGAAATGCCAAATGTGAAAGCTTCCCATGTAATGCTTTCTGGAATTGCTGTGAGCAAGAAACCATTTTGACAGAATGAGCTGCTGTCTGGGCCCACTGCACCTTGACGTCACATCTATAACTCAAAGGAGAAGAAAGAACAGCAATCTCATTAATTAGCGTCGGTTTCCACACTTTTCCTCACACATCCTCATGTTTGCAGAACGATCTTTGAACATTTTCATTACCAACTAATAATCCCTAATGCCAGCAAATGAAAAAATGAGAATTAAACTCTCAAAGCATCAAGCTCCGAAATATTTATCTACCTTTTCATTTTAAAACAAACTTTCTGGTAAAAACAAAACAAAACAAAACAAACAAAACAATCCATACCTGTTTTGGCTTCACACCCTCTGCCTGACAAATTTTGGTAGCAGTTTCAATCCACCAAAGCATCCCAGTCAATCACCACCATTGGTTTGGAATGATGGTCTTAGGAAAAACAAATGAGAAAGCAGCCCTAAGCAGGGAAGTGGTAGTCACCTCCTCTCTCAATCTTTGTCCTCTTCCTCTTTGATTTTCCTCCCTCTTAATCTGGCCATTTTGAAGACTGCCTCAGCTTGTGGTCTGATTCTGTTTCTCTTTACTCTCCCAGCATCTTCCCCTATAGATAGAGGTTACCTCCCTCATATCAGGGCCTTGCTTTTGCTCAAACTCTAGGGCATTGTAAGAGACATCAAGCATGGGAATCTGCTGCTCTGCCTCCAGATGCTTCTTTGCAGTATCTGCATCATCCCAGCAGCCATTTTCCATCCTCCCCTGGCCAGGGCTCAGCTGTGGATGTAGGAAGGGTATCCTTCTCCCAAGTGTTGAGAGTCAGGGCATGCTCAAGGTCCCCAGTGTCTATCTGAATCAGTCCCTGCACACATTGCTCCACCCTGAAGAGGAATTTAACAGGCTTTTCTCTTTCTGAGGTGCAGTATTAAAGACAAAATTAGCATAAAGGTCTTGGGACCCACCCTCCACACATGTCTCAGCTAAAGTTTGTATCCATTCCTGTCAGGTGGCACCTGGAGGGGAGGGTGTCGAGGAAAACATCCATTGGCACTGCAGCTGTGCCCCTCAGTCTCCCAGTCAGTGTCATCACTCTGTTGGGCTCAGGAGCCAGTCTCTGGTCTCCCAGAATTCTTCTCCTTGGGCATATGATACATGTCTAGAGTAAATGCTGATTTGGGGCATATGGTATCTGTCTAGCACAGGGGAGTTATGGCTTCAGCCTTACTCATCAGTGAAACGGAATGCCCAGATTTAATTATAACATTTAGTCTTTCTGTAATAATAAAAGCTAACATTTATATAGCTTTTTATTTATATATTTATCTATAATTTTATAAAATAAAAAATATAAATTTACATATTTACTATGGCACTAGGGTTTACGAGGCACTATGCTAAGTGCTTTGAAATTATCTCATCTGGTCCTCATAACACTGAGCAGTAGGTGCTATTATTATGTCCATTTTACAGATGAGGGAACTGAGGCAGACAGAGGGGAAGTGATTTGCCCAGGGTCACACAGCTAGTGTCTCAGGCTGAATTTGAATTCAAGTCTTCCTGACTCCAAGTTCAGCACTCTATCCACTGTGCCACCTAGTTGTTTTCTGGTTTCTGGGGAAATAATTTCTAGGTTCAAGCTGCACTTCTGATCGCTATCCCTTAAGAGGGAAGCAGTACCTCAAGGCTTGACTGACTTTCTATCAAATACCAGTTCCACAAAGAGCACACATAGAACATATGTTTTGCTGTTATTATTCTTTAGTTGATTTATTGTGTCTGACTCTCCATGACCCCATTTGGGGTTTTCTTGGCAAAAATACTGGAGTGGTTTGCTATTTCCTTCTCCAGCTCATTTTACGGATCAGGAAACTGAAGCAAATTGGCCAGCTGTGGAACTCAAAATTTTAAAAAACAAATGTTAAAAATGTCTACACATAATTGGGAAAAAAAGAAAATATCTTAAAAAGAAAAAAAATTCTCATCACTATTGATTAGAGAAATACAAATTAAAACAACTCTGAGGTAGCACCTTATACCTATCAGATTGGCTAATATGACAGAAAAGAAAAATGGCAAATGTTGGAGGGGATATGGAAAAACAGAGACCCTAATGCACTGTTGGTGGAGTTGTGAACTGATCCGGCCACTCTGGAAAGCAATTTGGAGCTATGCCCAAAGGGCTATAAAACTGCGCATACCCTTTGATCCAGCAATATCACTACTAGGTCTGTAGCCCAAAGAATCATAGAAAAAGGAAAAGAGCCCATATGTACAAAAATATTGATAGCAGCTCTTTTGCTCTTTTTGTGGTGGCCAAGAACTAGAAATCGAAGGGATGCCCATCAGTTGGGGAATGGCTGAACAAGTTGTGGTATGTGATGGAATATGATTGTGCTATAAGAAATGACGAGCAGGATGCATTCAGGAAAAACCTGGAAAGACTTACATGAACTGATGCAAAGTGAAGTGAGCAGAACTAGGAGAACATTGTTACAGTAACAGCAATATTGTATGATGATCAACTGTGAATGCCTTAGCTATTCTCAGCAATGTCATAATTCAAGACAATTCCATGATGAACGAAATGCTATCTGCCTCCAGAGGAAGAACTAATGGCATATGAATGCAAATTGAAGCAGACTTTTCAAAACTTCATTATTATTATTATTATTTGGTCTGTGTTTTCTTTTGCAGCATGACTAATATGGAAATGTTTTGTATGACTATCAAATTCCTTTCCTTCTCAAAGAGGGGTGGGGGAGGGAAAGAGGGAGAGAATTTGGAGCTCAAAATATTAAAAAACAAATGTTAAGAATTTTTATTTACATGTAGTTGAGAAAAAATTTTAAAATTAAGTAAAAAAAGAAAACAATGGGCTGCTCTTAAGAAAAAACACAGCAAAAAAAAACTGCTGGGAAAACTGGAAAAGAGTATGGCAGAAACTAGGCATAGACCCAAATCTCACACCATATACCAAAATAAAGTCAAAATGGGTTCATGACTTAGATATAAAGGCTGATACCGTAAGTAAACTGGGAGAACAAGGAATAGTTTACCTATCAGATCTATGGAGACCAGAAGAATTCATGACCAAACAGGAGATAGAGAACATTGTGAAAAGCAAAATGGATAATTTTGATGACATTAAATTGAAAAGTTTTTGCACAAACAAAGCCAATGCAACTAAGATTAGAAGGAAGGTAGAAAACTGGGAAAGAATTTTTACAACCAGTCTCTCTGATAAAGGCCTCATTTCTAAAATATATAGAGAATTAAGACAAATTTATAAGAACACAAGCCATTCCCCAATTGATAAATGGTCAAAGGATATGGACAGTTCTCAGATGAAGAAATTAAAGCCATCTATAGTCATATGAAAAAATGCTCTAAATTGTTATTGATTAGAGAAATGCAAATCAAAACAACTCTGAGGTACCACATCACACCTATCAGATTGGCCAACATGACAAAACAGGAAAATGATAAATGTTGGAGAAGATGTGGGAAAATTGGAACACTAATACATTGTTGGTGGAGTTGTGAAATGATCCAACCATTTTGGAGAACAATTTGGAACTATGCCCAAAGGGCTACAAAAATGTGCATACCCTTTGATCCAGCAATAGCACTTCTAGGGCTATATCCCAAAGAGATCAAACAAATGGGAAAAGGACCCACATGTACAAAAATATTCATAGCAGCTCTTTTTGTGGTGGCAAAGAATTGGAAATTGAGAGGATGCCCATCAATTGGGGAATGGCTGAGCAAGTTGTGGTATATGAATGTAATGGAATACTATTGTGCTATAAGAAATGATGAACAGGCTGACTTCAGAAAAACCTGGGAAGACTTATATGGTCTGATGCTGAGGGAAGTGAGCAGAACCAAGAGGACTTTGTACACAATAACAGCCACGTTATGCAATGACTAAGATTGTTAAACTGAACCCTTCTCAGCATTACAAGGATCTAAGACATCTCCAGAGGCCTTGGGATGGAAAATGCTGTCCACATCCAAAGAAAGAACTATGGAAGTCGAATAGCTATCACTTTTACCTTCTGTTGAGTTTTGTTTCATCTTTCTGATGGTTCCTCCTGTTGGTTTTAATTTTTACTTACAGCTTCACTAATGTGAAAATATGTTTATGGGTATGTAAATGTAAAGCCTATATCAGATTGTGTGCCGTCTTGGGGAGGGTGGGGGAGAAAAATTTTCAACTCAAAAGCATATGGAAGTGATTGTTGATAAATCAAAATAAATTAATAAAATTTTTTTAAAAATGAAAAACAGCAGAACCTTATAAGAACAGGATTGTTTTTTTTTAATGTCCAAGGTTTTTAGGGAAAAAGAAAACAGCAAAAAGCCACTGTTTCTTGCAAAATAAGTGGCCAGGAGATATTGATATATTCTGTGGATGGGCTCCCATATGTAAGGGATGTTGTGCATAGGTTGTATTTTCTCCATGTATGTTATGTGTATCCATATTGTTCTGTAAGATGGGGCTTTCGGAGAGCTATGATTTGATATCTCTAGAGGAAAGGTATCAAACTCAAGGGCCTGCGGAATTCAGTGTGGCCAGAACCAGATTAAAATGCAATTGGGAAATGTTTTCTAAGTCAATATGTGACCACTGAGTTTGACATCACTGCTCTAGAGTATCCTCCATCCATTCTTCTCCAAGGAAGACTTTTGATTCCTGCCAGGAGAGGAGGCAAGAGATGAATACAAGAAGCTGGCCACTCTGCCCTCCCCAGAGAAAGGCTCATTTTAAGTCTATCTGCCTGCCAAATAGTGTTAGTCTTTCCAGGTTCAGGGAAGCAGGACCCCAACCTATAAATCCAAGGTTGGACTCCCCACCAAATGCCAGTTCCACAAAGAACAGACATAGAAAAATAGCAAATAAACCCATGTATTCAAGGCAATAGCAAACAGAAATCAGAGAACTGCTTAGATAAGAATATATCAGACAGCACACAGAGAAAAGGAGCTCTCCAGAATCCCAGCTCTCACTCAAAGAGAAATTCCCTGAAGTCGCTTTGTAGTAAGTTAGAGACAGGGATGTGATTGAGGTGTTGGCTCTGCTCCATGTCCTCTTCTTCCTAGTCTTTCTCTCCCCATCGGGAGATCTGAAGAGGATCCAGAACCATGTGTTTTCTTTCTTGAAGCTGGAAGCCAGAAGACCAAGATCTCACTTCTCCCAAGCTCTCGCCAGTTCTGCACCTCATGTAGGATGCAGGTGAAAAGCATTTAGTAATCAATCTCCACCAATCAGGAGAGTTCCATTAACTCTCAACATCTTCACTTTATGGGTGGGGGAACTGAGGCCTGGAAAAGAGATAGTAAACTTAGAGAGCCATCAATTCCAACCCCATAAGTTTATAGATAAGAGAAAGTGAGACCCGGAGAGAAGCAGGGAGCTTAAATCTCATTGACTCCAACCTCCTCCTCTTACAGGCAAGGGAAACTGAACCCCAAAGATAAGGAAAGCCCCACCCCTCCCTCCCTGCCAGAGTCGCTGGATTCCAATCTTTCATTATATAGACAAGACCTAAAGAGGGAAAGAGAGCTTAAAAAGCCTCAACCCCAAACTCAGGAAACCGAGGCCCTGGTGAGAAGGTGCAAGTGCCAGGCATAGAATGCCACACCTAGCAAGTGGCGGAGTCAAATGTCACACCCACTTCCCAGCTCCTAGCATTAGGTGCAGAGACTATGAAGCTATTGGTCAACATATCTTGTTCTTCTAGCCAGTAAATCCCAATTGAGGGGTGAGGGGTCTGTGTGTGTGTGTGTGTGTGTGTGGTTTTATATTCCTTTCTCAAGCCAGGATGTGTTTAAAATTAGCTTTGACCTTTGGGGGGGGGGGAAGACTCAGGAGAAAGATTTACGGGCAGTTTTAGCAGGAGCTAGCAACAGCTGATTGCAGCCTAACTGCACCCCCCCCTCCATCGGGCCTCCCCTATCCAAGGGGTGCTTCCCTGGCTCTCCACTCTCCTGAGTGAACAGGCACACAGCAACTTTACCTCATTTTCAAATCGAAAGGCCCCACTGGGGCTGTCTTGGGTGAATTAGCTAAGCCATGGAGGACAGAGGAGGCAAGAGAGCAGGTAAGGCTAGGGGGCATAAAGGCTTGCAAAGGAAGGTGTAAGTGACTGGGGAGGAGGCAGAAACTGGGCAGAGCTGGGAGGGTGGGTGTCTTTCTCTACCCCCAAGGCTTGGAGAAAGGCTGGTCCCCCAGGGAACCAGAAGGTCAGCTGGCCCTCTGAAACACACCAGACTTGGAGTATCCCAGGGTGGAGGTGTGGGGCAATCTCCAGTGGCGTGACCTTGGGCAAGCCCTTCAGAGACTCAGTTTCCCCCTACCTGCATCACCACTTGTTTACCAAACTTGAGGCATTTGGGGAGCCCTTTTGTTCACTAACTAGACCATTGTAAGTCTAGGTCCTTTGCTTTGGGCCTCCCCTCCCTCTTCTGTGATGTGACAAGGGTTATAGTCAATGATCTTTAGGCCTCAGTTTCTCCCTTTGTAACTCTAGGAGAGTCAAACTCTAGGAGCTTTAAGTGTCGTTCTAGGTCTGATGCTCTGTGGTTCTAGGTCCCTTTCCCCATCTCAGTCTCTGTTTCCTTTATCAAGAAATCAAATAAGGAAGCCGGACTCCCTGACCACTAAGCTGCCTCTTTGCCACCATCTGCTCTGACCCTGGGTTGTTCGCTCAATAAATGGTGGGACTAGATGATCTCTAAGCCAATTAGCATCTTCCTCCACCACTCTGTCTGTCAAGCAGGAGGGGCAATGTGTGGTAGCCTGAAAGTCAGGACAGCCAGGACACTGGCTTAACCCCAGGGGTCTGTGAATCCTCAGGCGCATTGTCACCCCTCTTTGGGTTGGTTTCCTCCTCCATAAAGCAGAAAGAATTAAGTGTCTGTGCATTGTTTCAGTCGTGTCCAACTCTTTGTGGCCCCATTTGGGGTTTTCTTGGCAGAGACACTGGAGTGGTTAGCCATTTCCCTCTCCAGCTCATTTTACAGATGAGGAAACTGAGGCCAACAGGGTGAAGTGACTTGCCTAGGGTCATACAACTAATAAGTGTCTGGAATGTGGCCTCCTGAAACATCCCCAGCCCACTCTCAAGGTTCTTGTGAAAGTTCATTGTAAAAGCCCAGGGCAAGTGTGAGCTGTTCCCATTCTCTGCCCTGGGGACATTAGAGAGTTAGTGGTGGGCCAAGAAAGGGATTTGAATTCTTTTCAAATCCTGGAGCTGGGAGGAAAGGAGAGCCTGGGTCTCAGGGAACCACAGGGAAAAGGGATCTAATGCTGGAGAAATGGGAGAAGGAGACAGAACCCGAGCCAGAGAGGAGAGATGGCGAAGGAAGAGACAGAGACAGAGAGAGACATGATGGGGGGGAGAGACAAAGAGGCAGAGAGAAGGGGGAACAAGAGACAGAGATACAGAGAGGGGAACAGACAGAGAGAAAGGGAGGGAGAAAGAAAGAGATGGGGAGAGAGAGAAAGGAGGGAGAGAAAGAGAGAGAGAGGAGAGGGAAAAAGGGAGAGGGGGTGTGAGAAAGAGAAAGAGGAGAAAGGAGGAAGAGAGAGAAAGGGAGGGGGGAGAGAGAGAGAGGGAGAGGGAGAGAGAGAGAGGGAGAAAGGGAGAAGTGGGGTGAGAAAGAGAAAGGGAGGGAGGAGAGAGAGAGAGAGAGTAACCAAGCCCCACCCTGCCCCCCTGGGTCTCCAGGCCAAGGCAGGGGGACATACTGAGACCAGCTTTGGCCTTGTGCCCTCTTCTGGGGGGGAATGAAGAGATGGAGTGGGAGGAGGGGAACAGAGCCAGGCTTTCACAGCTGAGAGGGCCGTGAGGCCCACGGGCCCCGCACGTGGGGTGGGGGAGGTTGCTGTGTAGCCTCTCTCTGGGCCAGGGACCCATCTGTCCTACTTACAGGCCAATGCTCCCAGAGGAGCTCTGGGGCCCGTGGCCAGTGCAGTGCAGTGACCCCGACACTGCCCTAGGATCCCCAGCCAGAGGCTCCCCTAACCCCAAGCCTCCTCTTCCTCCTTGCCCACATCAGTAGTGAGCACCAGGACCCTCTCACCCTCTTTCCCTTTCTCCCTCCCCTCCTTCACTGACTCCCTCCATCTCTCTTTCCCTTCTTCTGTTAGAATGGCTCTCTGCTCCCTTCCTTCTTCCTTATATCCCTCTGGGCTTCCCTCCATCTTTCCTTATCTCTGTCCCTCCGTTTCTCCTCCCTTCCTCCCTCTGACCTGCCTTCCCTCTGTGCCTCAGTCTCCCCATCTGTCCTTCAGTCTCTCAGTGTACTCTGTACCTCCATCCTCCCCTCTTGTCTCTCTCTCCCCTGGGCCTCCCAGGAGGGTACAAAGGGCCATTCCAGAGTGGGAACGGGGGGGGGGGGGGGGTAAGATATTGCCTGGGGCAGCTTCCTCAGAGGGCAGCAGCCACCTCTGCCTCTATGACCCCAGGGGCCATCCTTGCCCCCACCCCCGGAGCAGGGTGTGTGTTGCAGGAGGGAGGGGACTCACTGACACCCAAAGCCCTCTGTCCATTGGCAGCCCTGGAGGGAGAGGGAGGAGGAGGAGAAGAAGGGGCCTGGAGGTTATCGGCTCCATACACAGTTAGGAGACAGGCACTTGGTGGTGGCAGTTCGGAGGCCTCCCTCACTGACCTCTGTCCTGCCTGGGGCCACCAGAGAAGGACAATATTACAAACACCCCCTCCCCCAGGAACCCTCCCAGCGAAGGCACAGCCTGCTGAGCCCTAGCCAAGGCAATCGAGGACCTTGGAGTAGCAGACAGAGGTGGGAAAGTGGAGAGAGGGGGAGAGAGGGAGGGAAGGAGCAGAGAAAAGGAGGGAGACCCGACATGTCCCAAGAGATGGGGGAACTCACCCAAACCCGGCTACAGAAGATCTGGATTCCCCATACCAGCGGCAGCCGTCTGCAGCGTGGCAGAGGCTGTAAGTGGGGTTGGGGGGAGCTGGGCCCCCCAGGGGAGTGGCAGGGCTGTAAGTGGCTAGGCCCCCAGGGAGGCAGGGGGTGCTGTAAGCAGGCCCTGGGTCCACAGGGGCATGGGGGGGTATAAGTGGGGCTGGGCCCGCAGGGGGGCTGGGAGGGCTATAAGTGAGGCTGGGGGGGGGACTATAAGTGGGGCTGGGAGGGCTGTAATTGGGGCTGGCAGGGTCAGGATAGGGGCAGCCAGAGACAGCTGAACAGGAGGGGAATCTCCATTTGTTTCTTGGGAGAACCCTTTCTCTCTTTGTGCTTTACTTTCTCAGCCTGCACTTTCATCTGGTTCTTGGAGGCTCCATCTCTTTCCTTTAGATATTTCTTTATCTCCTCGGGCTATATTGCTTAGAACATTCTATTTTCCTTCAGAAACTTCCCTTCCCACTTAGAACCTTTCCTTTATTTTTAGAACATTCTATTCTGTCTCTTCTTCAGAACATGACATTTACGGTTCCCCAAGGCTGCAAATTGGAATCACAGAATATCAGGGTCTCAGACTAGACCCTGTCCTCCAACCTGCACACACCCCTTTTATAGAGAGGAAAACTGAGACCCAGAGTGTGGGAGTGACTTGCTGTGGGTCAGCCAGCAAATAAATAGAGTCGAACTTGAGAGCTGGGCAGGCGCTTGCAAATCACCTAGCCCAACATTTGATGGCCAGGGAAACTGAGGTCCAGAGGAGGAAAGGAACTTGCCCAAGGTTCCATGGGCCAGGAGTCCTCAGTGTGGAAGCCAGTTCTCCTGAGTCCCTTATGAAGACTGGAAAAGTTTTGTTCCTTCGCTGGGGGCCCCTCTCCTCACTCCCTTCTCTCTACCTCCTCTCCCCAGCTGGGGGTTGGGGTGAGGCGAGGTGACGTGTCTCTGTTCAGTCCCTCTAGCTGTGGGAGACAGGTGGTGGTTACACAAAACCACCATGTGGGGCCCTCCCTCCCTCCCTCCCTCAGTCCTGTTTCAAAGTGTCCTGTTTCCATTAATGGGAGGACACTGTCCCACTGTCCCGGAACCAAATGTTGCGGGAAGGGGCCTCAAAAAGGAACACAGAGGGAAGGAAGGAGATGCCTCAGTGCCCAGGGACATCAAGCAAGAAGAAAATTCATTTGAAATTCAAACAGGAAAAAAAAGTTACATGGGGAGGAGGCAGTGGGAAGGGGGCTGAAGGAGAAGGTCAAGGGCCATAAATATTGTCAAAGAAGAGAGGAGGGCCAGTTCCCCAAAGATAACAGAGCCTGCCCTTGCTCTGGGAGGGCTTCTGTGCTGAGCTTTATGGGCTGGGCCCTGCAAATTCTCTGCAGATAAGGCCACAGCAGCCCAGTTATGCCAATGTGTGACCTTGGAGCAGTCCATTCCTCCTACCTTGGTCAAAGGGCCTGCTTCCAGCAGCACCCTGTCCTCTCAAAAGCCCAGGGGAACTTTGCCCTCCCCCCACCTCTTCAGCTCCCCTTCTCTTAACTTCATTCCCCCACTCCCCCAATGACTCCCCCAGGCCTGGTCCAGGCTCTGGGGCTACTTCTCTCCTCTCCTGAGGGCAGGCACCCCAATTCCAGCCCAAGCATTTAGTAAGTGCCCACCTTGCCTCCAGAGGGCATCGTGAGGGGTGCTAAGCAAAAAAGATGCCAGCCCTGCCTTTTCAATCCTAGTATTTGGAGCTGTATAGGACCCTAAAGTCCACCTAGTCCAGTCTTCTAATTTTACAAAAGGGAACCTAAGGACTGGGAAGATGAAGTGTCCCAAGGTACCACTGGAAAAGAGCTGGGATTTGAAACTAGGCCTTCTGCCTCCCAATAATGATAGCCCACCTGGCTGGAGGCTGGAAGGCTCACCCAGCCCTTTCCTCCTATGCCCAAGCATTATCACTCCTATTGTAAAGGGGAGGAAACTGAGACTCACAGGGCTGGTTACTTGTGTCCAGTAAGGAAAGCCAGAGCTGAGGTTTGAGCCTAGACCTCCCCTGACTTCAAAAGCCTTTCCCCTCCACCATGCTGGCAGGCTGCTAAGGGGGTAAGTGGACAATCACCACTGCCAAGGCCCAAGGCACCCTGGAGCAGTCAGGGGACGGGATTGCTCAATGCCTTCTCCCTAGCCCCAACCCATCTTGGTGAATGGCTCCATCAGCCCCGCCATCTTTACATTTTCCTTGGGTATCTTGCCCAGGTCTCTCCTATGCCCCGCCATAAGCTACCTTGTACTGCACTGCGTACAGTCTCCGATTCCCCAGCCCCGGCCCCACCCACAGCTTCATTAGATCATATGCTCCAGGAGGGCAAGGATTGAGTGGGTGAGGGGGAGTGGCACCAAGCATCTTTCCAAGCATATAGGAGCAACTTACTAAACGTTTGTCAATTTGAATGGAATTTCAGCATCCATTCCCCAGCTCACCAACTCCCCAACGATGGTGATCATGGTGGGGCTGCCTGCACGGGGCAAGACCTATATCTCTACAAAGCTTACTAGGTACCTCAACTGGATTGGGACCCCAACCAAAGGTACGTACAGCCTTCTGGCCAACGAGGGTCTGACACCACTCCTTAGCTCCCCATCAGAAGGAAGAGATTCCCCTTTCCTAGGATCCCGGAGTCAGCCACTTCCCTCATCCCCACCTAGTGGCCTCAGGGGATCCTAGCACTGGACAGGACCTTCCAGAGACGAGAAGGCAGATGCCAAGGTCACCCAGGTAGTAAGCAGGAGAACTTGGGTCCTGGGACTTTCAGACATGCACGGTCATTCTGAGGCTCCAATAAAGATACAACAACATTGTTTGGGTCAAAGCGCATGGCTTTGAGTTTTTCCCAGGTATCCCAAGTAGCTGAACTCGGGGTCTGTGACTCCAAAGCAATGCAGGGTCATCCCCCTCCAGATAGAAACTGAGGCCTGCTTGAGAGCCGGAAGTGTTCTGTGTCTGTCTCTGTATCTCCAGTGCCTTGCATGTAGTAGGCATTTAATAAATGCTCAGTGAATTAAATGTAGCTATGAACCTAGGTCCTGATCCAAGCACATGACCCCAAGTGTCGAGGATAAGGGGGGTGTGAAGCACTCACCCCTCTTTGCTAGTCAGACCACACATGCTGGGAAGGCCCTCGGAAGCAGGCAGACCAGGGTCATACAAGGATCCACCGAAGGAACGAGGGCATTTAGCCTCAAGCAAAGAAGATTTGAGGGCAATTGGACAAGTGGCAAAAGAGGGAGATTGTGGCTGGATGTCAAGAAAACCTTCCTCCCTTGGCCCGGGTTCTGTCCCCTTCAGACAACTGAGGCCAGCTCTCCTGTCCTCCCTGAGGCTTTTCTCCTTCCACAGGGGCACTAATAGCATGAATCAGAGGGCCTTCCCAGCCTAGTTGCCCTTCCCTGGATACGCTGCCTATTGTGGTCCCCAGAACTAAACCCCATACAGACTCCTTCTGTGGTCCTTCCCACCTTTAATGATCCTGGACCCAGGAAGAAGAAGTCATGGCACTGAGAGAAATCACCACACCCCTGAGCCCCTTGTGCCAAACTCACCCACTCAAAGCTGCTTTCTCCCAACTCTCTATTTAGTGTTCAATTTAGGCCAGTACCGCCGAGAGGCCGTCCAATACAAGAACTATGAGTTCTTTCGGCCAGATAACAAGGAAGCCCTGGTCATCCGGAAGTGAGTAGTCTTACCTCGTTCATGGGCCTTCCTTTCCTTACCCCTTCCCTCTTCCCTACCCCACCAGCCTTCTCTTATCTGTTCACTCTCCTTCCACCCCAGTAGGCCTCCTGCCCCCACCTCTGCCCCCTCTGCTGATCCAGACTTGACCTGACCTCCAGGAGGCTCTAAGCCCAAACTAATCTCCTGCTCATCTGACCACCCATGACAACCTTTAGCATTTGGCCTCTGACCCCTTCCTCTTCCCTACCATGGCTTCCTCTTTCCCTACCACCCCCATCACCTTCTCTCTCTGTCTCTCTCTCTCCTCTCTCTATCTCTCTCTCCCTCTCTCTTTTTCCCTCCTCCATCACTTCCATCAGACCCCTTCTCTCTCTGTTTGTCCTTTCTCAGGCAGTGCGCGCTGGCAGCTCTGAAGGATGTCCATGATTACCTTGGCCATGAGGAAGGCCACGTAGCGGTAAATTGACCTAAGGGTCTCTCTGGGCTGGGTCAGAATGGCCAAGCATAAGAGCTGGGAGACCCCATTAAGTCATCTGGGGCAATCTGGATGACGTCACAGAGGAGGCAAATGGGGGGAGGCCTAAAAAGGGGTGAGAAACCATCCAAGTTCACACATATGTCTTGCACACAAGCACTTACATGGCAGAACCTCTGGCCTTGAACCTGGGCCTTCCCTTTCTCAGTGACACCCAAAGAGCAGGGCACACAGGAATCTTACACTTGCCTGTCTTGTCAGAGAAGGCCCAATTCCTCTCTCATCTCCTTGTTTCCTCCTCCTCTTCCAGGAAGTCCTCCCCATTCAGCCTAGCCCCAAACTATCTTCTGTCTCTAGGTTTTTGATGCCACCAATACTACTAGGGAAAGACGGTCACTCATTCTGCAGTTCGCCAAGGAGCATGGGTACAAGGTAAAATAACTCTCATTCAGGGCTGATTTAACTTTTGTCTTGTGCACACTTCTAAAGCACCCTGTGTTCTGTTCCTCCCTCTCTCCAGATTGCCACAAATAGAGGCAAAGAGAGAGAGAGAGAGAGAGAGAGAGAGAGAGAGAGAGAGAGAGAGAGAGAGAGAGAGCCATGCGGGGAAAGGGCCATTAGCAATCATATAGTCCAAACCCTTCATTTTAAAGAAGTTAGGAGGGGGCAAGAGATTTGCCCAGAATCACATAGTAGAACTTTCGTGTGGGTGTCCTGAATCCTTGTCCAGGTTGTAGCCAGATATTTCAGCAAGATTTCCATCTCAAATGTGTCTTTTTACAGGGAATTTCATGAGCTCATATTTACATGCCAGGCCCCTAAGGGAAACTGAGGACCTCCTCTCTTGTCCCCTTGCAGGTTTTCTTCATTGAGTCCATCTGTGATGACCCAGACATCATTGCTGAGAACATCAGAGTAAGAGAGCCCCACTCTGGCATAACGCCTGTCCTAGCCCTCCTGAGCTCAACCTAAGGGCCAATTCCCCCATTGCACAGCCATCTCTTTGGGGGAGCCGGCCCTCCAACCCCTTACTGTGCTCTGGTCTTAGGAGGAGGAAGGTGAGTCCCATAGAGTGAAAACAACCCATGATTAAGAGCTGGAAAGGGCCTTGGAGAGACTCTTGTACAATTCCTTTCTATAAATGGGGGAACTGAGGCCCACAGAGGGAAGTGACATTGACCCAAAGTCGGATCACAGTGGGCCATCCTCCTCCCTGGAAAGGGATTATGTGACCTCATCCCAGACTGTCCGTGCTCAGGAGTGTGGAAGACATCCATTAAATCAATCTTCCTTCTATCTCTCTCTCTTTCTCTCCCTCTCTGTGTCTCTGTCTCTCTCCCTCTCTGCCTTTGTCTGTCTCTCCTCTCTCTTCCTCCCTCCTTTCTTCTCTCCCTCTCTCTGTCTCTCTCCCTCCCTATCTCTTTCTGTCTCTGTCTCTCCTCTCTCTCTCTTCCTCCTTTCCCTCCCCGTCTCTCCTTCTCCCTCTCTCTCTCCCCCTCTTCCCTCCCTCCCTCTCTCTCACTGTCTCTCTATCTCTGTCTGTCTGTCTGTCTGTCTCTCAGCAAGTCAAGCTGAGCAGCCCAGATTACAAAGACTGTGACCGGGAGAAGGTAGTGGAAGACTTTCTGAAGAGAATTGAATGCTATGAGATGAATTACCAGCCCATCGATGAGGAGCTAGACAGGTCTGAGGCCCAGGAGAACTTGGAAGGGTGGGAGGTAGGACAAGCTGGGAAAAGGAGGGAGGTCCTTGAAAGAACAGAGAAAGAAAGCTGGCTTTAGATTGATACCAGAGAAAGAGGCCTGGAAGAGAGTGAATGAAGGAGGTGAGAAAGGATTGTAAAGGATTGAGTAAAAAAAAGAATAAATGAAGAAAGGATTGAAAGGAATGAGCGAAGGAAGGAATAGCTGAGAAAGTAACAGAATGAGTGAATGGGGGAATAAATGTGGGAGGGAAGGAAAGGCTGCATGGAAGAATGGTTAAGTAGAGGAATGAATGAGTGAGGGAAGAAAAGAAAGAAAGGGAAGGAAGGGATGAAGAAAGGAAGAAATGTGCAAGGGGAGGAAGGAAAGACTGAATAGGAGAAGGAATGAATGGGCAAGGGAAAGAATGAATGCATAAAGGAATGCATGAGGAAGAGGACAGAATTCAGGAGTAAGGAAATAAAAAGGAGAGAATGAGGGAAGAGAGACTTGAAAGGGACCAAAAGAAGATAAGGCAGACTGCCCCAGCACGGCCAGCTCTGGAGCTGGGCTTCCAAGGATCTGCTAAAGGGAGGGCGAGGCCATGCCAGCCAACCCAGGGAGGTACAGAGACAGAATCAAGGTGGGGTGTGGGGGGAGTGGACAGCAGCTGGAGAGAGACTGGAAGAGGAGGGTGGTATCTGGGAGAGGGAGGCAGGGGCTGCAGGTATGTGTACTTTCTCCCCGGGGGTGAGGGAGCAGTGCAGCCCGCAGCCATCGGCCTGGAAAATGATGGTCGATCAGTGCACTTCGGACTCTGGCAGAATCTCTCTGGCTGGCGCTGACACACACGGGCAGAAATGCAGGGCAGCTCCTATCTCAGATGGCTTGGAGGGAGCCTGGCTATTCCAGGGGGAGCCCTTTCTGTAAAGTGAAGCAGCATCCCCCAAAACTCTCTTCCATGGAAATATAGGGTTTGTTTGTTTTTTTTTTCCTGAATCGGGTCTTGTCTAGAGCGAGATATGTGTGCAGTGTTTAGCAAGAGCAGAGCACAGCTCTGGGCAAAGTTGGGAGAGAAAGGCCCACTTGGACATGGGGAAGGAGGTTCAGAAGCTCTTATGGAAAAGAAGACACAAGAAAGTGTGGGGGCTGCCTTCCTGGAGGAGGCGACAGACTCACAGTGGGGGACTTAAGGCCTAGGAAAGGTCCTTTCTCTGAGTCTCCCTTGCTCTTCCTTCAGCCATTTGTCTTACATCAAGATCTTTGACGTGGGGACCCGTTATCTGGTGAACCGGGTACAGGATCACATCCAGAGCCGCACTGTGTATTACCTTATGAACATCCATGTCACACCTCGCTCCATCTACCTGTGCCGGCATGGCGAGAGCGAACTGAACCTCAAGGGCCGAATTGGCGGAGACTCAGGCCTTTCCACCAGGGGCAAGCAGGTAAGGAGATGGGAAAATGGACTCAATGCAACCACCTTCTCCTTCACCTAACTGCATTCTTCTGTTTCTTCCTCCCTCCCTCCCTCTCTTCTTCTCTCCATCCCTTCCTCTCTCCCTCCCTTCCTCCCTCCTTCCCTCCCTCCCTCTCTCCATCCCTTCTTCTCTCCTTCCCTCCCTCCTTTCTTCTCTCTCTCCCTCCCTCTTCTTCCCTCCATCCTTTCCTCTCTCCTTCCCTCCATCCCTTCCTCTCTCCCTCCCTCTCTCCTTCCCTCCTTGCCTTCCTCTCTCCTTCCCTCCACCCTTTCCTCCTTCCCTCCCTCCCTTCCACCCCTCACTCATTTGCTCCCTTCTCTACAGCCTCCTTCCTTCCTTCAGTCATGTCTTTCTTTGCCCACGCATTCTTTGCCTCACTTCATTTCATTCTTCCTCTACTAATTCTTTCTTCTCTTTACTCCCTCATCCCTTCCATCATGGCTTTATTCCTTTGTTCATTCCCTTCTTCCTTCACTTATTCATTTATTCTGTCACTCATTCCTTCTTTCCTCCACTAAATCCTGTTTCCTTTTACTCATTCCTTCTATAGTTCCCTCCTTCCTTCATTCAACTCTTCCTTCACTTATAGAAACACAGAAATGTAAATTCTAAAGCCGTGAATGCATTCATTGATTCATTCCTCTCTCTTCCTTCTCCCCCACTGCCTCTGCCTTTTGGCCCTCCCCTTCCCTCCTTCATGCTTCATCATCTTGTCCTGAGGATTGTCCCCATTTCCCAGAATCATGCCTTCCCTACCACGTGCCTGGCCTAGTGTGGTAACTTCCTTATTGGGCTCTCTGCTTCCAAAGGACCCTCCCTTCTCCAGGACAAAAGCCCTAACACACAGCTTGGAGCATGCCACCCCTGCTAGAGATCCTCAGTGGGTCCCTACTGTCCCTTGAATCAAACCCCAGCTCCTCAGCCTGCATTAAAGGCCCCCAGTGTAGCTGCAGCTCACTGATCTAGCTTTATTGCCTGCCTTTCTTTTTTTTAGCATTATTTCACTTTATCCCCCACCCCCACTCCACATTCCAGCCTAACTGGACTGCTAGCAGTTTCCCAAACTCAATAGTCCATCTCTCAACTCCATCAACCCCCGAATCTGTAATTTCCTTGAAGGTCAGACCTCCCACCTAACACTTTGCTGATTCCTCCCAGCTGTTAATGCTTTCTCTCCTCAAATCACTTGGAAGTTGCCCCTCTCTGTGCATACAGCATCCTCTAGATAGAAAAGAAGCACAGTTTGGGCAAGGACTGTCTCCTTTGGGCCTTTCTGTCCCCACAATTGAGCACAGCGCTTTGCACAAAAGTAGGCGTCTAACTAATGAGGGCTGACTTGGATTGAGGGTTTCTCTTGACATGTCGCAGCAGGCAGGGCCTAAAGAGAAAGTCTCCACTTCCCTTCTCCCTGTTACTCTGCAGTACGCACACACCTTAGCTAACTTCATCCAGTCTCAGGACATCAGCTCCCTGAAGGTCTGGACAAGCCACATGAAGAGAACTATCCAGACGGCTGAGGCCCTGAGGGTCCCTTATGAGCAGTGGAAGGCCCTGAATGAGATAGATGCTGTGAGTGAGGGGGGGATGAATGGAGGGAGGCCTGTCAACTCAAGAGGATGCTACTGGGGGATAGCCTAACAAGGTCCCTGAAGACAGCAACCTTCTGGGGAGATCCCGGCATGCACACACATACCATCCCCCAATATACATTCATACATATATGTACATAGACACATACATACCACAGGCGCATATATTTGCATATACCACAAACAGGCAGAAACTAAACACATATATACACACTCCATAGACACACTGAACATGGCACATAGCTATAGACATGCCAGGGACACATGTGCACAACCAGAGCCAAACACAAACACTGAAAGCACATACAGAAACTGCAGATACACACACACATACACACACACACACACACACACACAAAGCTATGGCTATGCATACATGAATACAGACACTCTTATGAACACTATTAGACATACCCACCCCACAGACCCACACACCTGTACCAGAGGTACACATATATGCATACACCCACATACACATGCACATGCACACATACGTGCATGCACACACACACAGACACTCCAGATGTACACATGTATATTCCCCCAACACACGCTGAAGCTAGAGACATAGAATGAAAGCAGACACACACAAACCCTAGCATGTTCTGTTCTGTGCATAGCTGCATGTGCCCACATCCCAGTTTACTGGCCCAGAGCTCTTTCCTGCCGCTGCATTTTAGGGTGTCTGTGAAGAGATGACTTATGAAGAGATCCAACAGCATTACCCAGAAGAATTTGCACTTCGAGACCAGGACAAATATCGCTACCGCTACCCCAAGGGAGAGGTGAGGGGGGCACCTGGCAGCCCCAGTCCCAGAGCCCCAGGAGGAGCCTCCTTGGCTGGTTTCAGACCTACCCCCCTTCCACTCACTTGCTACCTACCCTGAGACTCCACCCACAGTACTTATACCCTCTATCTGGGCTGCAGTGGCCCAGGAGGGAGAGCCCACGATCAGCAAAAAACGACCTGCCTCATGTGGATGATACGAGTTCCACATGGGCACAGGGCAGCTCACTCCCTCATCCCTAAGCCATTTTGATTCCGAATTCCCTAGGAGGCTCTCTTGGCCAATGGAGTGAGGGAGACACCAATGCCCTTTGTAGGTTTCCTACCCCTGACCTCACACCCCGCAGACCAGGGGCATCAGGCTCATCGTGCTGAGAAAGAATCTGAGGACCAGGGGTGTGAGCAGTGGGTTTGAGAGGGGTGGGGATTTCAAGGACAAAACCAGGACCAAGAAGCCAGGCCTCCCAGGAGTGCCCCCCAGGAGGCGCTAGCCTGCCTCTGGCCTGCAGGTGGGTTCCTGCTCCTCTCCTCTCTTGCTCATGCCAGGGTCTGTCTCTCCTTTCTAGTCCTATGAGGATTTGGTACAGCGTCTAGAGCCCGTGATCATGGAACTGGAGCGTCAGGAGAACGTGTTGGTGATCTGCCACCAGGCTGTGATGCGTTGTCTCCTGGCCTACTTTCTGGATAAGAGTGCAGGTAACACCAAACATCCTGTCCAGGCCAGAGCCAGGCAAGGACTGGGCCACCCTGATGTGGGTGAGCATGTGGGGAGAGGAGCGGGGCTGTAAAGGGAGACCAGAGGCAGTCACTACGTGTGGCAAACAGTCCTCAGTGGAGACCCTTAAATCCAAAGCAGACACAGCCTGTGGGAGACCTCGAGCAGTCTGCCATGGTCCTATTAGTGGTTTGCTTAGGACAAGATATACCAACACTTAATTTAAAAAAAAAAGATGAACAGACCTCTACTAAAAGAGATAGACCAGCATTATTACTAAACGCCATTTGCAAAAGAGATGCTACCCGTACAGGAAGTCTTCAAAGACATGGAGCAGGCAAAGCCTAGTGCTACGTAGGGGTAGAACGTATTTTATCTGTTAAAAGAGAAGCATTACTGCAAAAAAAAAAAAATAAAGGGGGGATGGCATAACTGGGTTCTCAAAGACGACACCAGTGGAATGCATCCTGTGGCAGCTCTAAGAACGCCAGGCTCAGTGTTCATCTGGGCGTCTGTTGGCCAGGCTCAGCCTAACTCAGCTAACTAGCGGCCACAGCATCTCGCAGCACCCTGGGAAGGGACAGCAAGCCAGGAAGTGACCCTGCATGCGTCCCTTAGCCCTCTAGCCTCAGTTTTCTCCTCTTTCTTACTGGATTGCTGTGAGGAAATCATTTTATGTACCTTCAAACAGTCGAGAAATGGGAGGTTTGGGTTCAAGTCCTCTGAAACAGACTGGTCGAGTGACTCTGGCCAAGTCACGGCAGTCCTTAGGGCCCCAGGCCACTCTGTAAGACTATGCTGCATTGGCACAGGGAGTCTCCTCACCACTCCCTAGCCCTAGCCCCATCTATGGATCCTTCCATGGAACCCATGTCTATGGCGCTCCTCCCTCCAAGGTGGGTGCAGATCTCAGCCCAACTGGGTACCCTGTCATCCAGATGGACTCTTGCCTGACCTCCTCCCAATCCTCCAGGAAGAATCAGGGCCTCCCTCCAGTTCTGATAGCATGCAGGCTGGCCACGCTATCCTTTAAGCTCCCTTAAGGACAAGGCCACTTGTGCTCTCACATTGTGGATCTCTTTGTTCCGTGGGTTGCCATGGCCAAAGAGGTTATCACCTAGGAGTCAGTCTGCTGGTAGCATGGCCCTGTGCTTAGGGAATTGGTCCTCTGGCAGAAACAATGTGGTAGCAAGCAGGGTTTGTCTTCCACTGCTGGAGACCTTCAGGAACATGGGTGGAGCCATCACTTCCACCATCCTCCCCAGCCCCAGAATGATATGTTGGCATGTGCTTTTGCTGGTGCGTAGATAGATGGATGAGGAGAAGGGCTAGGAGGTGGGGGAGCTGAATGGGTGGAAAGACAGTGGGTGGATGGACAGGGTCTTTCCTCTGGCCAACCCTTTCTTCCTTCCTTTCCAGAGGAGCTGCCTTATCTCAAATGTCCCCTGCATACGGTACTCAAACTCACCCCAGTGGCTTACGGTGAGTGCCACATTGTACCCCAGGTTCCCCATGTATGGTAACTGCCACCAACTTTCTCCTCCCTACACCTGCCACACAGTGCATCAGAGTCGGAAGGGATACATGGAGTCACCCAATGCTCCTCTCCCCCTTCCAGCCATATGCATACCCATTTTACAGACAGAAAGACTAGGGCCCAGAGAGATGCAGGAGCACACCCAATGCCATCCAGCATGCCAGGGGCAGAGTACAGGCCTCATGGCAAGGCCTTCAGAGTCCTAGTGTCATTACTAGTACTTCAAGCTCGTATCCTCTACTTCCTAGCCCTTTCACAGCTCATAACACATCTGCTGCCTCCATTTCTCTCCTCTCAGTCCCTTCCTAATTCTCGGCAGTCTGGCTTCCAACCTCAACACTGACCCAGAACCAAAGGCTCTGCTCTTCTCATCACTGCAAAATTGCAGGCCCCATTGTCACTCCTCATCCTTGACCTCTCAGCAGCCTCTTCTGGCCCCACACGCTCCCTGTTCTCCTTCCTACCTGCCTGCCTGCCGGCTCCTCCTCCGGCTCCTCTGCTGGACCAGCAGCATGTGTCCCCATCCCCTAACTGTGGGCGGCCCTGGTTACTGTCCTGAACTCCCTTCCTTTTTCTCTATCCTGTTTTCCCCTTCCTGCTCTCTCTTCCCCCCACTTGTCTCTCCCCCTCCCTCCTGTCTTCTCTCCTCTCTCCCCCTTCTTTATTTTTGTGTCCCTCTCCCCCTCCATCCTCCCCATCCTCTCCCTTCTTTCTCGTCTTCCCCTCTCCTTTCTCCCCTTCCCTTCTTTCTCTCCCTCTCTTCCCCTTCCTTCTCTCCCTCTCTTCTCTTTCTCCTCCTCCCTCCCCTCTCTCCTTTCCCCTCCTTTCTGTCTCTGTCAACGCAAGGGTTGAGCTTGGTGACCATTCAAGGCCCTTTCCATTTGTGAGTGTGGTGGAACTGACAAGTTGTTCTCTCTCTTCCCCCATTCTCAGGTTGCAAAGTTGAGTCCATTTACCTGAATGTGGAGGCGGTGAACACCCACCGGGAAAAGCCCGAGGTAGGTGGGCGGGCAGTGGATGGCCCCAGAGCTGCTGCCTCAGCGAGGCCGGGCATGCCCTGCCCCCTGTTAGCATCAGCCTGGGTCCCTCCCCACTGACACGGGAAGGCAGCACCCCACGGCGAGACTAGCTCAGCCAACAATCTTTCACTGCGGGAGCAGCCTTGATTCCGCCCTGACTGCCAGCCAGCCACCCTGTTATACTTCAGGGCCAGGCCAGCCAAGGGAGTGTGGATGAGAGGAGTGGGGAAAGGTGGGGGGCTGCCCATCTCGGCCTCAGATGGGCGACTTCGGGGAAGTGACCCAGAGCCCCACTCGGTTTCCTAATTCAAGGTGGGATCTTGCAGCTAAGGGACATATGTCCTTCCACTGTGTTGGCAGTAGGGGTGGGAGATGAGTGGGGGTGGCACTACAATAGATCTTCTTATCCTCCTGTTGGATCCTAAATTTCTTCATCTGGAAAGCGGGCAGCTAGCTGGGCACAGTGATCTCGAAACAGAGATCTCAGGGCCGACACAGCACCTGTGCCTGCTGTCACATTTCCAGGGGAGAGGCCAGGGGGAGGCAGGAGACCGGAAGGCATCCTCCTGTCTCTGTCGGGCCTCAGTTTCCTCATCTGTGTTAGTCAGACCCAGTTGCTAAGCTAAGTTCCTTTTGACTCCAAGAGTCTATGGCTGTTAGTGGTGGTTGGTTAGAAGAACTGTCTCGTGCCCCCAAAGCAGAACTGGCCCTACGTTGGTCCCCTGTCCAGCCTCCCTCTCTTCCTATGTGTCTCCCCTTCCATGAGCTGGAGCAATCCAGGAAGGCTTCACAGAGGGCTGGCGATGGGGGCTGTCACCTGTATTTTTGTCCTCCCCTCTCTCACCCCACCCCCCTCCATCTGCTCAGCTAGCCATGCTCCCACACACAGGAACTTCCACCCTGTTCCTCTGGCCAGCCCCCCACCAACCAAACAGCCCTCCCTGGAAGACCTGAGTGAAGCCCTCCCTTCCCTGACCGCTCAGGTAAACCTCCCTTCCCCTCCCTTGGCCCAGGGAGTCTCTCTTGGGGGGCTACCACTCCACCTCATTCCTCCTGCCTGATTGCCTACAACCTACTGGCTGGCTTCAACAGCTCAAGCAAGGATGTGCTAAGGGCCGGTGGTGGTCACAGCGATGCAGAGAAGTGAGGGAGTCAGGAGGAAACAGCCCTGGCCAGGCCTCTGGAGTCTCTCCTTCCCAGTCTGCCACAAGGCAGACACGTAACAAGCATTTGTTAGGTGCCTATGAGGTGCCATACACTGTACTCAGCACTTTACAATTATTATCTCACTGGAACCTCACCACAACTCCAACAGGTAGGTGCTATTATTGTCCCCATTTTACAGATGAGGAAACTGAGGCAGGCAGCAGTGACATGACTTGCCCAGGGTCACACAGCTAGTGAGCGTCTGGGGCCAGATTTGAGCTCAGGTCATCCTGACCAGGGCCCGGTGGCTCTAGCCACTGTGCCACCCAGCTGCCCCTAGTCAGCACCACTAATAAGCAGAGCTTTCTTCGGCCACTGTTGTCCTCACTGTGTGCGAAGCCCAGTGCTGCAGGAGTGGAAGGTGCCCTAAGGAAGAAGTGAGAAATCAGGTCAGAAATGGCCCTGAAGGCCAGAGCATTCTGTCTACAGTTCTGAAGCCTAGCCAGCTCCCTCTGGGCCAAAATGAACTGTGGCCACAGAATGTCAGGACTGAAAGGCACCTGAGTTGAGTACAGCCTCCTTGCTTCACAGGGTGGCAGGTAGAGGGAAACTGAGGCTGAGAAAGAAGAAGGGAAAGCCCTTGCCCAAGGTCCCACACTAGGATAGCAATAATGAGGCCAGGATCCAGGTCTCCTGGGTTTTCGGTCCAGAATTCATCCTATATTGCCACCCTCTTGTTTCAGAACGTGGATGTCACCCGTGAACCTGAAGAAGCCCTGGATACAGTGCCAGCTCACTACTAAGCGTCTTGGGACAGGCCACAGAGCCACCTTCCCTTCTCATTCCCACAGCCAGAGGCTGGCCTACCTGCTAGCAAAGGGATCCACATCTCCCATCCAGCCTTCCAGTCTCACAGCTGAGCAAAGACCAAAGCCAGGCCCTGGTTTAGCCATGTTAGTTTTGGAAACCAAGGCAGATCAGAAAAGAGGGTGGGGGCAGGAGGGCGGGAGGCAGAGAAGCCAATGATACAAAAGGGTAAGGAAGAAAGGTAACCACTAACATTGCCCCCAAGCAGGCCCTTGCCTACGCCATGTGGCCGCAGGTACTCAGCATTCCCAGGGGCACAGCTAAGGACTGACCCCAAGTCTACTGGGCCTTTCCTGGATGAAGAGTATCTCGAGGTACCCCCAACAGTTCACATGCTGAAATCCAAGCAGTTCATGCACCCCCCCCACGTGGACTTACCTTGCAACACAATAAAATCAGCAGATTCTCTGTGTGGGGGGAGATCATTTGAAATGGTCAGCTTGCTTAATTCAACCCACTGGCATTTCTGGAGCACTTCCCATGGATTATTCTGTAGGTGAAACAAGACCACAGTACTTGCCAGCCAATCATGAGATGATCCAGGGCTCCCATGAGGGGTGGGGGTGGGGGGAGGGCCAGGGAGACATCAACGTGCCTGGAGTCTCCTTCCTCTCACAACACTCCGGCCACTGGTGTCCGTAATTATCTTAGACCCCCCCCCCCGCCCCCAACTCCTTTGGGAACACTGGCAAAATCACAGCCCTTATTTCTCCCCTCTTGCAAACAGAGTTGGAGTGGATTACCCCAAGGCTTCTTCCTTCTCTGAACCAACTGAGGTCAGATTGAACCAACCCTCGGGAAGCATCCAGCTCTGAAGGGAGAATCAAAACCACACAGCTCAAGGCCACATCACGGTCTTGCAATGTGTGGTTATATCTCTGCGGGAAAAGCCAGTAGGCCTCTGAGCCACAAGACCTGGGCCTGGCCCTACCCCCAATCCATCTGCGTGACATTCCCTTGGTGTTCTAAGAAACTTTCTGTCTGCGAGGCACAGGGCACAGTATCCCAGGTCCAGTCCCCATCTCTACCTGTGCTTGACTGGCTTAGGAGCTGGCTGCCAGCTCCCTCCTGCCTCCTTATTGAGGCTGCTCAAGCTAGCTAACCCCCAAGGCCCAGGGACAGAAGATGACAAAGGTTATGACAGTATGGGGCCATGGGATGGCACAGCGGGTAGAGCACTGAGCCTAGGGTCAGGAAGCCTCATCTTCCTGACTTCAAGTCTGGCCTCAGACACTCACCAGTCATGTAACCCTGGTCAAGTCACTTCACCCTGTTGGCCTCACTTTCCTCATCGGCAAAATGAGCCGGAGAAGGAAATGGCAAACCACTCAGGTATCTTTGCCAAGAAAACTCCAAAAGGGGGCCACAGCGAGTCAGACACGATTGAAATGACTCAACAGTAATATGATGCTACCTAAGTACGGCTCAGTCTTTCAGCATGCCAGGAGTCTGGAAGCTATTTAAGCAAAATCTTAGGAGGGCCCGAGAATGTCAGTTATTTACTTGTGTGGGAAGAGGCCAACCATTTATTAAGCTCCTACTGTGCACCAGGCACTGTGCTTTCTAATATTAGCACAGACTGCAAGGCCACAGTCCAAGTCTGTGAACTTCAGTATAAGCAGGACAAATCCACACACCTGTACAATCTGGGGGTGGGCTGGGGGGTGAGGGTGACGAAGCCTGTGTCGTGTCTGTGGCTCCAAGGCCAAGCAACTGCTCCCCTCCAAAGAGCCCAGCTCCTCAAGGCCAGGGACCTTCTGGGGAGCCCTCATCCACAGCGCCCTCAGGGGCAGGCCCAGAGGCGCACGAAAAGACCACGGAGATCGCCTTGCAGTTTTATTGGACCAGGACTACAGAGGGAATAGGGCCTAACTCATAACTACAGGGCACACGGCTCATGGAAAATGATGCTTCTGGTGCTTTGGGACAGCCACCTCCATGGGGCCCTCGCCTACTCCAGGAAACTGGCAGAGGCAGCGGCAGCGGCAGAGGCACAGGCACAGGCTTCGGCCTCAGCTTCAGCCTCAGACTCGGCCTCCGCCTCAGCTGAAACTGAAGCAGCGGCAGAGGCAGAGGCAGATGCAGATGCAGATGTTGCCTCTTCCTGAAGGGCTTCATTGTATTGGACCGCCCAGCTACGAGGGTCCCTCCTTTGGATCTAGGAGAAAGCAGAGGTGGTCACCTGTTAGAAGCCAAGGAGCTAAACAGCAACAGGGCCCCCTCTCCCTCAGGCCCAGAGGGTGAGAAGCAACTGATCTCCCCCACCTCAAGCCCCTCCCCATACCTCACCCGACCCATGCTACTACCTTAGCCACAAAGCGAAGGACCTGCATCTTGCTGGTCTCTACGAAAGCTCTGGGTCCCCAGAGGAACTCGTATTCCTCCGGGTCAGTGTAAGGAATCTGGTTGTACTCCAAATACCTTGGGGATGAAGAAAAATAAGAGCCCTCATCTCCAAGCTTGGCCTTCTCCCTCCACCCAGACTCCCAGGGACAAAGGCCTAGCCACCTTTGTCCAAGAGGTCTTCCCCCTCTTTGCAAGCCCAAGCCCAATGCTTCCTATGATCTCGTGCTCTTGTGAGCTACGAAGCTGGAAGGACTGGATGTGTATGGTCAACTGAGAGACAGTGGGGCAAACACTCCTGCCCCCCTGTGATTGAAGGACCTCACGGGCTTTACTGTGTGGTGTGTGGTAAACAGCCTGGCCACGCTCTCTGCCAACTGCTCTGATCACACCACTCTTGCCAGTCAAAGGGCGAAGGGGATCTCTGCACAAGCACAAGGCTGCAGAGGGAGACCAACAGATGACCACAAAAACAAAGAGGCTCCTAATGGTTCATGCCCCAAGACTGACAAAGCAGTTTACCCACAAGTACCATGTAAGGGAGATAGAGCAAGATTTATTGTCCATATCTGACAGCCCAGAGAGGGACCTAGCTCTGAACCAGTAGGAAAGGAGGATCTGAGCCCAAACCAACCTCCCAAAACACAGAGCTCAGCGCTGCCAGGGCTCCGGGGAGGCCCGCTCAGGTGGTACCAACTCACCTCTGGCGGACAAATTCATCAGTGACCAGCTTCTTCACATCCCCAAAGAGTGGATGCTTTTTGCTAAAGACAGAAGGAAAAGCTGTTCTAGCTTATGCAAAGGAATCATCTGGGCCACAAAGTCAGAGACAGAGACATTTCTCAAGGAAATGAGCCCTTGAGAAAACTAGGGCATGATCACCCTGAGAGAGGGAAGCCTTAGGGAGGCTTTGATCAAGGGCTGCTGCTTCTGCTGTTCAATCGTTTTGGTCACGTCCAACTCTTCATGACCCCACGTGGGGTGTTCTTGGCAGAGATACTGGAGGAGTTTACCATTTCCTTCTCCAGCTCATTTTACAAATGAGGAAACTGAGGCAAACAGGGTGAAGTGACCTGCCCAGGGTCACATGGCTAGTGTTTGTGGCTGGATTTGACCCCTCAGGTCTCCAGCCACCACAGCACTCCCTAGCTGCCCTGGGAGTAAAAATTCAGGCTTGTTCTGCTAGGATCCCCAGAGCAGGGTCAGGAGCAGTGAGTGAGAATCGTAGGGAGGCAAACATCAAATTCGCATGAGAAAGGACTTTCCAAGAATAACGGCTGTCCCATAATTGAATGGCCTAACTCAGTGGCAGTGAAGGAAGTCTCTGGGAGGGATGGGCCAGAAGACCCTTGAAAGTCCTTTGTAATAGTTAAGAGTTATTCTTGTTGGGTCATTATGATTGAGGATTTGGAGCTGGAAGGACCCTTAGCTCAAGCTGTATGGAAACAAGTCTTCCCTCTCAACCAAGCGGTCCATGACCTCTGGCTCAGGGAAGCCTGCTGTGTGTGGGGACGGCCTTTTCTACCCAGGGTCTGCTCTAATTATTAGCCTTCTTATGTCCCTCAATCTCAGAATGAGCAAAGACTCCGCTGAGGTCGCCTAGTCTGACCCACTCCTCAAGAATCCCTCCCAGCTTTGGATCTATGAGGTCATGAGCTGAAGGCAGAGACCAAGGGGAAAATCCTGTACACACCAAAGCATTTACAGCAACACTCTTGGCAAGAAACAAAATCCAGGGAACTGCTGAAGAAACTAAGGTGTGGTAATGAAATGCAATATTACTCTCTGAGAAAGTTAATATGAAAATATTTTTAAAACGTGGAACCTTCTCTGAACCTCAGTTTCTTCATCTATAAACTGGGGGGTGATAATATTTGCACCTCCCACTTCACAAGACTGTTGGAGAGTGAGTACAGTTCCAATGGGCCTCCTGGTGCTGGAACTCAATGAAGAAGCCATGGGCTGGATTTCATTCTTACCCTTGGCCTGGCCTTCTCAGCACAGCTAAAAGAATCCAAGGGGTTGGGGGAGAATACCCAGTCTCAGAGGTTTCCATATCAACCCCTAGCACTGTTAGAAATAGGTCAGCCTGCCTGCCAGCCTGGGGCGGGGGAGGTGGGGGCCAGGAGACTGACAAATCCTATCCATGGGGATAGGATGACCAAGAAAAGAGAAGGGAAAGTATTCGATCACTACACCGTACTCGGGGTTAAGTCGCATCTTCCTGAGCATGTCCCAAACAACAGCTGTTGAAGAGAGACAGAGAATAAGGAGAAAGAGGATGAATGGGCACAAGTTGATTCCTTTAGACCCCATCCTGCCTCCCTCCTATAGGGGAGGGATGGGGCTGCTTACCCTCCTTGGCAGCATTCCCCTTCATGAAAATGAGACTCAGGATCACCATCAGAAGCCCCATCTTTGCTGTATCATGTTTTCTGGAAGACAAATGGAGAAGCCTATCACCTTTATGGGAGGCTGATTTCCAAGGGAAGCCTTCCAAGGCCCAGCAAACCACAAAGAGTCCCCACCCCCTACCCTTTGTCTCTCCAAGATCCCAGCGCTTGAACCTAGTCCTCATGCCTCCTAAGCACCAGCTATGCCAATTCACTGTGCAATCTCAGACAAGTCACTCGTGGGCCTTAGTTTCCTCCTCTGCCAAACAAGTGGACTGGGCTAGACTCAATCATCTAGCGTCCCTTTCCAGATTCGGTTGGAGTTCTGCTCCTCATCGCCAATTGCCCCAGAGTACCTTCCCCTCTTGGGACCACATAAAACAGGAGTAGTGAACCCTAGGTCAGTCCTGAGGGCCCTTCTTAGCTACAAAGGCAGGCCAGGGGGCCTCACACCAATTCCTCTCATGTGTTTCCTGTTCAGGACAGTTTCCTCCCAGTCTGGTGTCATGAGTCTGGAGGAACAGGAGGTCCCAGAACTCTGGGAGTGAGTATGGGGGGAAAGGAGGTAAGGGGCTCTCCCTCTTACGGTCTCATGCAGTCATCTTCCAGGGGCTCCAGTTTGTTAAGGAGCACATAAGCAGGAGCCTTGTCATCAATCTCCTTCAACTCTATTCCAAACACCTGTCAAGGGAGAGAAGAGGGGTTGGATAGGAGGGAGATGGGTAACACCCTAAGAGATAGGAAACTGTGAGAATCATGGGAAAATACCAGCAACCAGCATTCACTGAACCCCAATGTCAGAGAATGAGACAAGATAGGGTGTATCTAAGGGCAAGGGGTCCAAGGAGCTCCAACTCTCAGGACTAGAGGACTGGAGGGGAGAATAGAGCTGGGCCTTGAAGGCTGGTAGGAGGCTGGGACAGAGTTGGGAAGCAGAAGGGATGCCAGGCAAAATGCAGATGGGTGGAATTCAGGGTCAGGGTGGCCATAGTTAAGAGGACACAGACCTGGATTTAACATCCAGATGCCCTGAGGAATCTGGGCAAATGAGAGAAGAAAAAGAGGGGCATCTGCTTGAAATGCTAACACGGGGAGGGCTGGGCATCCCACGAGGACAAGAATCCAGGGCTCTAGTCCCCACCCATAAAATGAGGGAAGATTACACTGGATATCCTCCAGCTAACATCTGATGATATGGCAGCTTCCACTGACCTGCTCCAACATCTGACCAGCCCGGCTGATGATCTCTGTGGTCATTTCCTTGTACTCTTTAATTATGGTATTCACAATGTCTATGGGGAATAAGGAACAGCCACAGTTCTAACTTCCTACCAACCAAAACCGAGATCTGCCTAGAGGCTGGGCTCTCATCCTTGGCCTTTCCCCAGAATTAGACATGGGTTGGTCACTTCTGCCATCTGGGTTTTCATCAAATTATTCTGTCCTAGTTCTCCTACACCCCGTCTGTCCCTTCAACATCCTTTACTGGATCTTTACACAAGGCACTCCTAAGACAAAAGGGTGTGTATCTCTGCCCTGCTACTCTGATGAAGTGATGGGGGAAAATCTAAACCCCTGGACACAAATGCAGGCCTGAAGTGTGACAAACTGGGGCTATTTCCTCTCAGGAGCAGGAAGGAAGCCTGCCCAGAGCACAGCTGGTGAAGGCAGGAAGGATCCTTGGAGCTGAGCTGAGAGGGTGCGGATCACTCACCAGTTCGTTTGATGGGCACTTTTGTCTGATCCTTCACTAGCAGGTACTGGACCACCTCACAGACCTGGGGAGAGACAGAAGAAGGCTGTGGCTATCAGAGGAAGGGGAAGGGAACAGAGGGAAACTGAGATGACAAAGCACCAAAAAAGGGAGAAGATTTTAAAGACAGCAGGATGACAGACATGTTGAGGTGGATGGAAAGAGAAAGGCCAGCTTATACCTTCTTTTCAATCCTGGACTGAGTCCTGTACTGCAGGTTCCTCAAACCTGCCCCAGCAACCTCTTCTTCTTCCTCCTCCTCTTCCTCCTCCTCCTCTTCTTCCTCATCAGGGCAGGCTGGTCTGCTGGTCTCATCTCTTTCTTCATCACTGTTAGACTTCTCTACCTGCAATGGCGAAAAGAAAGAGAGGAGATGGGCTTCCCAACTGCAGGGAAATCCAGGAAGTTGTCCTTGCCTAATGGGCATCAGGAGCTGGTGAGTCATTTCCCAGCTGGACGTGCTGGTGAAAGGAAAGACTAATGTCTGAAGGCAGGAGCAAAACCAGCTCAAAATGCACTCCCTGGAGGCCACAGGCAGAGAACCTCCAAGGCCAGTTTCTAAGGCTGGTTCTAAGGTACAAAGAGGGAATTTTCTGACAGAAGATGCTCTGGGGTTGGAAAAAATGACAGGGCCAAGGAAGAGGGCTCTTCTTCCTTCCTGAGGAACTACACAAGGACCTTGAGTGCCAGGATGAAAGGGTGGGAGGAGACTCACCTCTAGAGGAACCGGCACTATCTTTCTGCATGGGCCTCTCTTCCTTCTTGGTGATTTTTTCCCCACAACTGCATCTTGGTCCTGAAAGCCACTATCAAACCCAACCCCCACCATCCTGTTAGAAGGATCCTTCATACATCTACACACACCCTTTTTTAAGGCCTCCTCACTAGACACAACTGTACCACTAGGTGTCTCACTAAGCCTGTTCCCATAGCCTGAAGGCTAGCTGAAGGTCCGCCCACCCACATCTCTCCCACTACCTTCCCCCAGTTCGGTGAATGAGCACACGCCCAGATTCCAGCCCCCCTGCACCAGTATCTCCCCTCTTCCAGAAGTTCCCAGGTTACAATCAGGCTTCTTTGGCCGAACCCCCCTCCAGGGCCGCATCCCTCTCCTCCTGGGACCGCCCTTTTCCCTGCATCCCCTCCCCATCTCTCGAGCGTACCTCCTTCCCCCTCCCTCTTCCAGAAGCCACCAGGTTGTAACACTACCGGCTTCCAAGGGCCTAGCTCCCCGTACAGGGCCGCGGGTTCCCAAATCTTCCTTGCCTAAGCCCCGCCCCCAGCCCAGAAGATGATGAAGGCCGCTACCTCTCTCAATTCCCCCCTCCCCCACCCGCTATTCCGAGCCCCGCCAAGCACCCTCCCCCTTCCTCTCCCAGGCTGGATTTTACTGGCTTCCATAGGCCGAGTCCTCCCTCATATAGCCAGTGACCCCCCCATCAAGCCCTCCCCATCGTCTTCCAGAAGCTTCCACTGGCCGAGTCCTAAGGCCCCCCCCCCCCCGCTGCCGGCACCCTCCTTTTTCCAGAAGCTTCCATTACTCCAATCATTGCCCCCGCCCCGTAGCCGTTGCCCCTTTCGCCGATGCCCCCCCCATCTCGAGCCCCCCATCCCGATCGGCCGAACCCCACCCCCCCCCGTGGCCGGGGGTGGGGGGCCCGTACCACCCCGATAGGCCGATCCTCCCCCTCCCGCCGGGGCCCGTTCTTCCTCACCTGGCTCCAGCCACCCCGAAACCCGAGGTGGAAGGGCCCTCGTCCAGGCCGCCGCCGGCCGCCTCGGCCGCACTGGCCCGGGAGCGCAGAGAGTAGCGCAGTGGGCCCGCGGCGGGGGGCGGGGAGGGGCTAGAGGCCCGCCAACGGCCGCCGGCGCCGGCGCTCGCCCCCGCCTCCTCGGCAGCCTCTCGCAGCTCCCCTCGACTCTGGCCCCGCCCGCCCATGGGCTGCCGGGGGCGGGCCCCGAGCGCCAAGTTTGGATTCCCGCTCATGGCTCTGGCCGCCTCGGGGAAGAGAGGCCGGGCTGGAGCGGCGGCGGCCTTGCGCTCCCTGCGCCTCTGGCTGCCCTCGCTCTCCTCGCTGTCCCTAAGCTGCTGCCCTCCGCACGCGCCTGGGCAGGTACTGCGGAGGAGAAGAGAGACAGGGCGCCTGCGCCACTTCGCCCACCGGAAGCCCCCAGACACGAGCGGGCGGGCGGGTGGGGGAGGGGGGGCGCCTGCGCGGGCGCGCTCGGCTCACGTGCAGGCAGTCCCCCGAACACGCGAGGTGGGGGGAGTGCGCGCCTGCGGCTTGGCGCCACCTCGGCAGCGTCCTCAGGGGGCCCCCCCAACACAAGAAATAAGAGAATCGCCCCCCTCCCAACCTGCACACAAGCTGTACTTACCTCGAAGCAGCTGCTGCCTCAGCATCCCCAACGGCCCCAGCAGGACCACAGGCGCCCTCCTCCCGGGAGGGGCCCTCTTCTTGAGCTGTGCCTGCACCCAGTCCGCAGCTGGGGGCCTCGAATTGCAGGGGAGCTTCCTCTGGGCCCCAGCAAGGCCAGCGGCTTCGAGAGCGCCCACGCTGCTGCCGGCCACCAGAATCGCCCTGAAGATCAGCGAGGGTGCCCAGTCTGTGCCAGGCATCCATCATCGCCTCCATCTCCTCGCGTCGGGGCTGCTTTGCTGCCATCTCCTCCCTTTGGGGGCGCTGCTACACGACTGAGGGTGTGGTATGCATGAGTGGGCTGGTATTAGGCTGGCAGTGCCCAATGAGGGCAGCCTAGGTCAGCGCTTGAGGTCATGGTAGGGTCAACTCCCCTACAGGACCGCCACCCACCCATCCTAAAATTGGCACCAATCACAGTTAGCTCTCCCCAGTATAGCCCCCCTCCCACAGCATGGGCCCTCCTTAATGCCCTCCCAACACCCTTCCTGGCCCCCAGCATGGACCCTTCCCAGCATCCCTGACAAGAGGTTGTCCCGGAGTGCTCCCCGATAAAAAGCCCTGGGGGCAGGGGAGCCTGTTTCGCTACTTACTGTTCAGTTCAGTTCAATCCGATTCCGCTGAATGCCGTTCAGTCCGTTTCTTTTGGTTCAGTGCCCTGCCACACAGTTCAGATAGTCATTCAGGTCAGCAGAAGCCTGTCACTTCAGTTCTGTCACTTAGCTGGTGCAATAAAGTGCTGGGTCTGGAGAGGGGACCTGGCCACTCATCCTAATATCTCTGGGCTTCACAGTCCTCTTTGATAAAATGAGAATTGGACTCCATGCCAGTCCTTCCCAACTCCAAATGGATGACCCTAGAACTTCAGTCATTTCATCAGATTTCAATTCAAGTAGCTCCATGCAATTCCAAATTCCTATTCCTAAAGCACAAGTCTGACCAAGGTACCCCAAATGCACACTTCTCCAACTGACATTTGAAGTCTTTTCAGGATCTGGGTCCAAGAGCCCCCCTTCATGTGTTCTGTGTGATAGCCAGACTGACCTCTTTGCTCCCTCCTACCAGAAAGTTTCTGCCTCTTGGAACCCCCAGCTCCCTTCAAAGATCAGCTCATAACCCACCTCCTGAAAGGAACTTTTCTTGATTTCCCCTTCCCCATGTCTGAGTGGTCCCCCACCACCTCCAAATTAGCTTAAATTCATTTGCTACACATTTTGTATTTACTTAACTATGAATGTGTTGAATCCCATCAGTACAATGTCATGTGTTTGTATTTTTGTACTCAGTGCCGGGCACATAGTAGATGCTTAATAAATTCTTGTTAAATTGACTGAATTCCCAATTCAATTCATTTCAATTCAATGAACAGGATGGAGTCAAGGGACTGTTGTTGTTGTTCAGTCATTTTTCAGTCACGTCTGACTCTCCATGACCCCATTTGGAGTTTTCTTGGCAAAGAAACTGGAGTGGTTTGCCATGTCCTTCTCCAGCTCATTTTACAGATGAAGAAACTGAGGCAAATTGGGTGAAGTGACTTGTCCAGGGCCATACAGCTAGAAGTGTCTGAGGCTGAATTTGAACTCAGGTCTTCCTGACTCTAGGCCTGGTGCTCCATCCACTGCATCACCCAGCTGCAGGAGTCTAGGGATACCTGCCTTTGAATTCTCCTTCTAATGCTTCCTATAATTTGTGTGACCATGGGAAGGTCACAAAACTATCTGAGCCTCTGTTTCACCTGTAAAGTGTGGGTCATAATATCTGGGGTAACTAACTGCTCATCATGGTGGGATATATATCCCACATATCCCATATATACATACACACAGACATACACACATACATATATGTCTGTGCATACCCCCTTATAGCCCACACCATTGGGAAGAGGTTCCAAATCAACAAGATTGCAGATCCCCTTGACTTGACTGTGGCTGTCTGCTGTTACTATTTTTATGAACTTTTAAGGTAATTCAATGTTCTCCATGGTTGCAGCAGCCCTTTGTAAGCCAACAGTGCTCATTTTCTTGCCACCTCTACGCAACAGAGAGAAGGGAAAACGCAGGGAGCCAGAAGGTGAAAAGCCTAGGACTCACTGTCAAAGTTGTTGCTGCTGGTACAAAGATGGACTAAGTGAAGGCAACGAAAACTTCAGGGAAACATGAGCAAACATATATGCACTGATGCAGAATGCAGGAAATCAAACTAGAAAAACCAGTATGCATAGTGACTCTCAAAATATAGACTGAAAGAACAATAGAGTGGAACTGAGCCCCCCAAAAAGAGAGGAGAAATGCACTTTCCTGCCTTCATTGGAGAGGTGGGGGACCGTGAGTGCAGAGTGCATGACGTCACCCATGGGCCATATTTGATTTTGTTTGGCTGAATTGTTCTTTTTGTTTTTGTGGAATTGTGGGAGTTTCACTTAGAATTCTTATCGACCCTGTTTGAGAGCTTTCTGTGTGGCCTTGTTTTATCATTATTATAAGCAAAGGCTTCCTGAGGAGGGAATGAGGCAAGGAAGAAAGTATCTGGAGGTGATAACGATGTAAAATCAAAAATCATAAAGAAACCAAAGCCGAACAATAATAAAGGGGACAAAAACCAAATCATTAAAAACAATTGTAAAATTCTATTAAAGTGAATTCTAGTCATAAGATGGCATGTAAAACTGCTAAACCAGTTGTGAGGGCAAACTTTCTATTCCTGAAATACTCATACTAATGAAAGGGAAAAAAGGAGGACAGTTTTGTCAAAGAAGCAAATTAGCCCAAAAACAAGCACAAAAGAGATTTTGAAAATTAAAGCAGCGATAATGTTTTTAAAAATTAAACTAATAAAACAGAACTGTTTTTGGAAAGACTTAAGCATTGGTCAGTGACAGGCTAATTTGATCCTTTTTAAAAGAGAGCAAGATCAAAACTGAAAAGGGGAATTCTCAAGTGGAAAAGAATTAAAGAAACCTGTTGGAAAGAAACTGCACTAAATTGTATGCTGCCGAAACTAAAAACCTAAACCAAATGGGTGAATGGCTATAGAAATAAAAATATGGAAATTAACAAAATAACAGAGATATAAAAATAATAGTAGCTCCCACTGAGAGAGCACTTTCAAGCTTGGAAAAAAACTTTCCCTGCACTAGCTCATTTAAACCTCACAACAAGTATTCTGCTGCCCTTTTACGGATGAGGAACTGAAATGCACAGAGGTTGAGACTTGTCCAGGGTCACCCAGACACCCAGCTTGGGGCACGTCCTTCCGACTTCAACCTGATCTCAGAAAGAAAAAAGGGACAAGTGGCGAAGGAGGGAAAAACTAACATTTTCTGTGCAGACAGATTTGCAAATGAATTGTAGCAAGCATTTAAAGAACAGATACCCATTATGCTGCTTAAGGATTTTCAAACCTGGAGGGAGAAGGCCCTCTCCTAAAGTCCTTTTCTGAGACCGACCTAGCCCTGATTCCCGAAGAATGATGAAGCAGAGAAAGGGCCCCACAGAACGTCACCCATACTGTCAATGCCAAACTAGTCAACACAACACTGGTAAAGCGATTTTCATAACATGTGCAACACATTTTTTCATTACAACAAAGTGGAATTTATGCTGGGAGCACAAAGGTGGTCTGTCTTCAGGAAAACAACTAACAGAATAAATCACATTATTAACAAAACAATAACCACAACTTCAACAGATGCAGAAAAAGCCTCCTAAAATACAGCTCTTTTTAATGTTAAAAACAAGATAATGTGTAGGAGTGAAAAATGCCGTTTCTGTAATAGGGTTACTGCCATACCAGGCTGGAGGAATCATAATTGTAATCATGAAGGCCACCAGCAACAGCTCGCATTTCTGCAGTGGTGGAGCAGATAGTATGGATCTCATCATCTCCATTTTATATTGGAGGCCACCGAGTCTGGGCCGAGCTAACGTTTGTAACTGCCCACCGACCATGCCACCCCTTCTCCCTTCTCCCAGATGAGCACTGTTATTGTAATCTGCTCACACCAACTTAGACTTAGAGTCTGAGGCAGCAGAGCCGAGGGTACAGGCAACAAGATTGCTCTGGCTTCTGAAAACTCTCTTTGATCGCCTGGTTCCCCTTCCCTGAAAGCTTTGGTAACTCCCCAGGCACACAGTAAAAACTCCCAGATTCCAAGCCGAGCTTTTAAGGCTCTCCATGCTATGATCTGAAAGTACCTTTCAGCCTTATCTCCTAGGACATTAACGGTCACATACCATTCCGACTGGTCCCAAATACTTACTGTTGGCTGAGCCGTCTCTCGGCCTTCCTCCCCTCACTGGTGCTAGAGCTCCTCCAGAGAACTCTCTCACTGATGGAGGACAGAAGACGATGGCAGAGACAGGGGAGGCGGTCCTTTGCTAGACTTGGAAGATTTGGAGAGTACTCAAGGATGGGGGTGGGGTGGGGAGCCTCAGTGAACCTACACTTAGGAACTGCAGAGAGCAGCAGGGCAAGGGGGCGGAGGTCACTTCTGCTTAGAGAACAGGGCATTAAGAAGGCCAGAGGCATCTAGTGCAACCTGTACCTCATGTGGGAAACCTCTCAGCCAGCCTCTGCTCCGAGACCTCCAGAAACACGGTGATCACTCCTTCCCAGTGACCAGAAAGGGCCTCTTGTAGCAAAGTTTGCCACTCTCTAGCTGTGGGATCCTGAGCTGTGGGACCACTCTGACCTCCCTAAGCCTCAGTTTCTTCCCTTCTAAAATTGGGGAGCAATACTTGAGCTGCCTACCTGGCTCACAAGGTTGTTATACCATCGACTTTGTTCCTCTTCCTGTGAAAGCTTCCTTTCCGATATTGGTGGCCTCTGTATTACAGAGGCCTGGCCCACCCATACACCCTCCCCTGGAGAGTGGGAAGCAAAGGGCCTCTTTATAGTATCTTTGGGAGCTTGGTTAGACTGATAACTCCCACTCTGAGGGGGCTTTAAGGTTTACAACAAACCTGAGAGAGGAGGCAGGGAGCGTTCATGAAAGGCCTATTTTGTGCCAGATGCTGTGCTGAGGGTTTTACAGTTGAGGAAACTGAGGCAAACACATGAAATGACTTGCCCAGGGTCACATACCTAGTAAGTGTCTGAGACTGGATTTGAACTCTGGTCTTCCTGACTCCAGGTCCAGGTCCCATCACCCTATCATATTCACTGTGGCAACACCTAGCTGTGAGGTAGGGGATGCGTTGGTAATCATTCCCATTTTCTTTTCTTTTTCATCACTCCCGTTTTCTAGACAAGGAAACTAAGGCTAAGCCTAACTCACTCAGGGTCACTTAGCTAGAAAATGGCTGATCTGGGAAGCGACTTCAGGATAATAGGGGTGTGGTACAATGGAAAGGGCATGAACTCCAGAACCAGAGCACCTAGACTTCAAATCCTACCTTGGCTAATGATTACTTATATAACTTGGGCCTTGTCAACTTACCCCCTTGGTCTTAGCTTCCTTTTCTGTAAAATGAAGGGCTTGGACCAACTGGCCTTTCAGTTCTTGACCCATCCAGCTCTTGATCTATGACCCTCCCTCCCCATCCAGGAGGTGAACCTCCCCCAACATGAGGTGCAACAAAAGATCTGTCATTGGGACTTGTCCAAGCCATGGCAACATGGTTTTCAGAATATACTGTTGCAAGCTTGCAATCTCCGGGACGCAAAAGGCTGATGTGGACGTACTGTTCCTGATTAAAGGAAAAAGAGCAACAGTGACCACAGGAAGAGATGATAACTGTGGATTGTATCCTAATTATTGCCCTGATCACTGGAAAAGGCCAAGATATGGGGCACACCCCCTTATGGGCATCCTAAAGACAGGGTATATAAACACACCATTGAGGAGGTTGAGTTGAGTTCGGAGGAGGGCATATTGGCATAAGCAGTGGGAGAGAGAACTCAGTGGGAGCTCGGAACTTCGTTGAAGGCTGTAGCATCCATGATCTGACCGGATCAGCACACAGATCAACTCCTTGCGCAGGGAGTTTGGCTCAGGTCAGTATTTGGAAAGGTTCATAGCAAAGCAACTCTGGTCACCTGGGGCTTGCTATATGAATCCAGGGTCTCGGTGGGAGGATCTTAGGAAGTGATGGGAAGTGATTGTCTATAATATCCCTAAGAAAAAATCCAATCAGGAAATGGAAAGGCCTTGGTGAGGTGCCATAGAATAAAGAGGTGTTGGAGAAGGTCCATCACTAAATACCTTCTGAGGCAAAGCTTACCTAGTGGCTGCATGTACCCTTGAGTAGCCTTCGACTTCCCAGCTCTCCTGGGAGGCCCAGATCAGTCTAACAGTGTGGGTTTGGAAATAGGGAATTGGCACCAGCTTTCAGTTGAGAGATTCTCCTCAAAGTTCTGAGTGACAGTCTAATCCAAGAGAAGTGTGGTACCCACCCCCCAGAAGTAACCGTGTCCTTCATAGATTGAGGGCCAGAGGGGACCTCAAAAGTCATCTAGCCCAGCCACCTCAGGTGAGGAGACTGAGGTCAAAGAGGTCACACCAGGAGGAGGTGGCAGAGCAGCCCACATCAGTGAGGCTTCAATGATATGGCATAACAACTAAGTGGTGGGGTCTCTGGTCTAATCTATGGCCAAGCCTTTTGCTTTCTGGGAACTTTTTCTGTGATACCTGGAGCCCACTGAGCCCAGACAGAAGCCAAGGGAAGTACCTTCATGAGAGTTTAGAGTCGATGTTGGTTTTTGTTTTGTTTTTTGGTGAGGCAATTGGAGTTAAGTGACTTGCCCAAGGTCACACAGCTAGTGAGTGTCAAGTGTCTGAGGCCGGATTTGAACTCAGGTCCTCCTGCCTCCGAGGCTGGAGCTCTATTCACTGTGCCACCTAGCTGCCCTGTAGAGTTGATTTTGAAGGTGAAACCTTTACAGAGAAACCCACAAACGAGCAACATGATTTTCTTGAATTTTGGCCTGTTGTCCTCCAGCCTAACCCCCACCCTCCAGAATGGCTCAAAAGAATAACAGGATTTCAGAAGTTTTAGAAGGGGCCTTAGGGAATCACCTATTCCAATTGTCCCATTTTACCAATGAGGAAACTGAGTCAGAGAGGAACTGAGTAACCCAAGGTCACACAGCCAGTTAGTGGTAGAACTGAGACAAGAGCTGAGGTCTCTCAACACCTTGTCCTTCCTGCACCATGCTGTCTCTGTTCTTGGAAGAAGGCGCGTCCTTAACAAACTACCAAGGACCCTTTTGTCCCACCACTGAAGGAGCAACTTAGAGTTGACTCCCAACTTGACCCCAAACCAACATGGTTCAAGAGATGTTTTGGTAGGGAATGCCTAGGCATGATGGATAGAGTGGTGGTGGTAGGGGGTGGTGTGGAAAGAGGGTCTTTGACGGCTGAGACATTCCAAGGGATTGTTCATGGGTGGGAGGGCCTGGGGGAGGGACGTAGGTGAGGTCCTTGATGTGGGGGTGGGGGGCTCTTTCTCATTTGACACAGGTACATGCCCATGCTCTCTCCCCCCCTGAAACCGGTCACTGCTGCTGACTCAGGAACACCCTCGTTCTGATCCCGTGGACAAGCATGAGCAGTACACCCATTTTCCTGCCTGGCCCTCAGCAGGACATCTCAGACTTCTGGACAGATCAGGAGACAATGTTTCCAGATGGAGCTAACCAGCTCAAAACCCTGACACTCACCTCCGTGGCCCACCAAAGCCAGACTCTGCCTCAGCACTCATATCCTCTCTCCAGGTGGGCAGGGCGTGGGCAAGGGCGGAACTGGGAGGAAAGAGGGGGTCAAGCAGTAATGGAGAATTGAAGGGGGGGGGTCTGAGAGTTTTAAGAGAGATAAGAGCAGCTAGGGCCCAGGGTAGCCATTCTCTGTCACCCTTCAAGCTTGCATTAGCTCGTTCTATTCTCCCTCTCAGGCCACCCCCCAAAGTCAATGCAGCTGCTTGAGCTCTTGGGGGCACTCACATTTACCCTTAGGTCCCACTCTCTGCTCTCAAATCCTGCTGGCCACTGACCCTCACTCAGTGGTTTCCTGGTCTTCATAGCCCTGTTGTCCTGTGCTTGTTCTGACCCACTGGGCTGAGCTACCAAAGCACCAAGGTCTCTGATCCAGCCTGCCCGCTTCTCTCAAAGGCACAAAGGGCCGCTCACTGCCTTCTTACCTGGACCCTGGCACTCCCTAGGGCTTGTGCCATCATTGGCCTTGGCACACAGCTCTCTGAAGACAGAGCTCCTCTTTTTGGGCCGCTCACTTCTCTTGGCTGGTCTCAGCAGAGCCTAAAAGGATTTGTTGACTGCCAGTCTCTTGGGCAACCTTTGAGGAAAGATGGCTCAGCTCATGGCTTATCTGCTTTCAGAGCCCCTGAAAAGGTGGTTCCTTTGGGGGTTTGGAGGAAGGGCTACAGAGCCTGCCAAACTCATGCTTTTCTTGAACACTTCTTGCCTAGCTTATCATAATAGCCTCCTAACTAGCCTCCCTGCCTCCAACCTCTCAACCCCTCCTGAGGCACAGGCCCTTACTTAAAAGCCTGTAGTGGCTCCACCTTAGCTTGGCATTGAAGGCCTTCCATTGTCAGGCTCATTTCACATCGTTTGTATCACAGCCAAACCCAATCAGCCTGCAATCAATCTCTTTCTTCTTCACTCAAAAAACTGACCATGCCTGGAATGGCCTCCATGCTCATCTCCACCTGGTGACAAAAATCCTCATTTCTTCCCCTCTCTGGGCTTCCTCTTCTGTAAAACTCTTTCATAAAGGTCCAGCTCAGGGGTAACATTGTACAAGAGGCCTTTCCAGGTCTCCCCAGCTGATATGGAAGGGTGCTCTCCTCTCCTCGCATTTCCCTAGAGCATTCCTGCCCACCCACTTGTGGCCCGAGGGATGCTTGTAGCCCGCCACAGGATTTGGGGCAGTCTGTGAAAAATGTAGAGGATGTAAAACAGGCTCGCTTTGGTGGGCTGCCAGCACCCACAGGCCGTTATGTTGTACATCTTCCCTCTGGTGCTTACTCCCAGTCTCTCCCGTTTGTAGCTCATTTGTACAGAGTCGTTGGCATACTGTGTCCCCTCTTATGATTTGCGCTCCTTGAGAACAGGGGCTGTCTTTTGCCTTTCTTTGTATCCTCAGCACTTAACACAATGCCTGGCACATAGGAGGTGCCTAATACATGCTTATGGGCTGACTGGCTGCCTGCCCAAAAGGGGCTTCCAGGCTACATGGGAAGACAAGAACCTCACCCCCACCCCAACAATAAGGCGCAGCAGGCTATATCACAAGGCTGTGGGTAACATCTGCCAGATGATTGACCCTAACATTTCTCTTTTTATTATTAATTTAATATTTTATTTTTCCCCAGTTACATGTAAAAACAATTTTCTACATTCATTTGAAAAATTGAGTTCCAAATTCTCTCCTTCCCTCCCCACCCCACCCCCCATTGAGAAGGCAAACAATTTGATATAGGTTATACATATGCAACTATGCAAAACTTATTTCCATATTAGTTATGTTGTAAAAGAAAACATAGACCAAAGAAAAACCCCAAGAAAAATAAGGAAAGTAAAAAAGTCTGCTTCAGTCTGTATTCAGACACCATCAGTTCTCTCTCTGGGGATGGATAGCATTTTTCATCATAAGTCCTTCAGAGTTGTCTTAGATCGTTGAATTGCAGAGAACAGCTAAGTCATCCACAACTGATCATCCCATTAAGGTGGGATATTGCTGTTACTTTGTACACAGTACATTTAACTTTGTATCAGGTCATATAAGTCTTTCCAGGTTTCTCTGAGAGTATCCTGATCATCATTTCCCATAGTACAATAGTATTTCATCCTTGATAATTTCTTGAAAGATGATGTCTAGGCTCTTTTTTTGATCATGGGTTTCAAGAAATCTAATAATTTTTAAATTATCTCTCCTGGATCTGTGTTCCAGGTCAGTTGTTTTTCCAGTGATCTATTTCACATTGTCTTCTATTTTTCTACTCTTTTGATTTTGTTTTATTGCTTCTTGATGTCTCATAGAGTCATTAGCTTCCATGTGCTCAATTAACATTTTTGAGGAATTATTTTCTTCAGTGAGGCTTTGTACCTCCTTTTCCATTTGACCAATTCTATTTTTTAATGAGTTATTTTCTCCAGTATATTTTAGTGCCTCTCTTTCCACTGGGCCAATTATGCTTTTTAAGGAGTTCTTCTCTTCAGTGAATTTCTGTATGTCTTTTTCCATTTGGCCAATTCTGCTTTTCAAGGCATTCTTCTGCTCATTGGATTTTTGAACCTCTTTTACCATGTGGTCTGTTTTTTAAGGTGTTATTTTCTTCAGTATTTTTTTGTGTCTCCTTTACCAAGCTGTTGACTCTTTTTTCATGATTTTCTTGCATCACTCTCATTTCTCTTTCCAATTTTTCCTCTATCTCTCTTCCTTGATTTTAAAAATCCTTTTTGAGCTCTTCCATGGCCTGAAGCCAATTCATATTTTTCTTGGAGCCTTTGGATATCAGAATTTTTATTTTGCTGTCTTCTTCTGAGTGTGTGTCTGATTTGATCTTCCTTGTCACCATAGTAACTTTCTATGGTCAGAATTTTTTTCTGTTGTCTGCTAATTTTCCTAGTCTATTTCTTGACTTTTAGCACTTTGCTAAAGTAAGGCTCTGCTTCCAGGGTGGAGGGAGCACTGTTCCAAGCTTCAAGAGTTTTGTATAGCTGTTTTCAGAGATACTTCTAGGGACCTGTAACTTTTCAGTTTTTCCAAGGTGCTATGATCTAAGGAGAGGTGTTTACTACCCTACTGGCATGTGCTCTGGTCTATGAGTGACCACAAGCATTCTTTTCTACCCTGGAACTGTGAGGAAGATCTCTGCTCCACTGCGGCCACCCCAAGCTCTGATGTGCTAGTACTCCTCCTAGCCCTGTGACTACCCCTCCAGGATTGTGACCCGGATCTGAATATGGGCAGAGCAACAGAGTCCTGCCTCAGTGCTAGCAAAGAGACCCCTGTAATCTCCTTCTGATCAGTTGTTCGACCCCCTTACCATCTATGGTCTGAGAGCTCCAGAAGCAGCTACTGCATCTGCTAATTCATTCACTCCCAAGACCTGCTCCTGGTTTGCTGGGGCCTGGTTTGTGCTGGTGAGGCCTGCACTGGACTGTGCTCTACTTGCCCTGGTGCAGCAGAGCTTTCCTGCCAAACTTTTAAATTGTCTTGGGCTGGAAAATTGTTTCACCCTGCCCTTTTGTGGGCACTATTTAAAGGGCTTTGGAAGGGTTTAGGGGAGAGCTCAGGAGAGTCTGCCATCTTGGCTCTGCCCCTCAACCCTTACATTTCTTACAGACAGTTCTTTTGATTAGAGAAACACCCTGGGGGAAGGGGAAATCCACAGCCTCTAAAGGGGAACCCCCCTGTTGGCAAGGGTCCAGCTGGTTTCACCAGCTCCGTGGGGACCTCTCCCCACCTTTCCAAGCCCCTCTTGGCTTCAGACCAGAGTAGAGGTCACACAAGGCAGAGAGCACGGCCTCAGCTCAAGAGCTCTTCTGCTTTCAGAGGGACTGCCTCCCAATCCTTAGCTTTTCTGAAACTGGGTGGGAAGAAGAAGGAAATAACACAAGAAGCTTATAGATAGCAGAGGAGGCTGAGATGACCTGAGTGGTGGCTCAGATTCCTGGTGGGAATGCTAGAGGCCAGCAGGATCTTGCCCATATCACCTGAATCCATGTTGGTTAGATGCAGTTCAATTCAATTCAGCCACTTTTATTAAGTGCCTACTACGTGCCACAACTATGCTAGGCACTATGGGCACAAAGATAAAAGCACCTGCCCTCAAGGAGCTTACATTCCACTGGAAGGAATACTAGTGGACATTTACTGAGTGGTATGAAGCTTGCAAACTACTTCTGTCCAGATGTTATCTCATTTGAGCTTCTTTACAATCCTGTGAGATAACACCGCAGCTATATTCTTATTCCCATCCTCCCGGTTTCTTTACTCGCTGTAAGCCACTGTAGCCCCTCAAGTCTGAAGTGAGAGCCCAAAGCCTATGCCCCTGGTTCCTCTCTTTCTGGGCCTGCTCCTTACTGGCTTTTCCCCTTTGGGTCCCAGGGTTCTTCTCCATCTCCACGCCTTTCATTAGTCTTACTCCACCCTGGTAGGCCAGGTCCTAAGCATGCTTATGCCCAAAGAGGCCCCTCCCCAAGAGGGCAGAGTCAGGGACTGGCCCCCTGGGGAACAGCTCCTCCAGACACAGTCTGAAGACACACTATCCCAAAAGGTCGGATAAAGAGAAAGGCAAAAATTAGGGGCTGGACGTGACTGCTCATCTCCACTGAAATGGAGGCTTATTCTAAAATGGCCTTATTACCTCCTCTCTGCTCCAGCCCTTTTGTCAGCCTTGGCATCCCTGGCCAGCCCCAGCCATTCTGAGCAGCAACACTCTTGACAGTTTGTAAGATGCTTTTGTGAGCGTCCTAACCCACGTGCCCTCACTTGTCCCTTCTGTACATGTCATTCTACAATCTCAGGGGGTCAGTGTGTCCCTTTAAGACAACTTCCCTTTTACATCTTCATCAGAATTATTTCTCTTTATGCCTTTCAAATTTCTTTCTTGGGAAAGCCAAGCCCCACCCAGGCTAAGTTCTCCTGGAGAATTTTCCGCCTGGGGATCTACCTGATGAGCTCTTCCTCTCTCTTCTGAAACCCTCAGTCTCTATGAGCATTGCTGGTGAAAAGTGGACCCATTTCCTGGAAGGTCTCCATTTTCTTGCCCAGGACTCCAGAGCCTTTAGTGATGTTTTCTGGATTAATCTAGTCTAACTCTCTCATTTTACAGATGAGGAAACCAAGGGAGGTTAAAGGACTTGTCCAAGGCCACACAGGATAAGATTTGAAACCAGACCCTCTAACTCCATTGTACTTCATGCCCACATCAGGCATCTGGTTTGACAAGCCATGGGAAGGGTCTTGTCATGTCCTGAGTCGAAAGACCTCCCTAGTGACAACAGCAAGTCAACCAACAGCAACTCCCTTCCCTCTCAGCTTGAGAATTATGATCATAGAATTTGGAGATTCTCTTGTTCAAATCCTTCATTTTACAGATGAGGAAACTGAGGCTCAGAGAGACATGACTGCCCAAGGTCACACAACTAGGAGGGAGCAAAACTAGAATTCCAAGCCATGACACCAACTCTAAAATTCTTTTTAGTATGCCATGCTTTTGTTGGTGGTGGTATGTGTGTGCATATACATGTATTTGCATATATGTGTGTGTGGGTGGGTAGACTTAAATTGACAAGGACCCTCTGCTGCAAAATATCTTCCCTTCCCCATTCCCACCAACTGGAGGCTTATTTTGGGTTAATAGTCTCTCCTTCAAGAAAGCTCATACCCTAGGTGCAGCTACTCTCCATCTGAGTGCTGTACAACATTTTGCTCATCAAACCCTAATTCTGAGGTGCTTCCCTCACTTGGCTTCCACCCTCCCCTCTCTCTTTTTCCATTCTAGGGTGAACACACTCCATGCCTGTCCTGAGCCCAAAGGTTCAGAGAATGACTCAGAGGAGGGTATCACTTATGCCTTGGACCACACGGCAATGCCGGCCGATGAGGAGAAGATGCTTCTGCTGCACAAGAATATAGAGCTTCAGAGGCTCAACAAACAGGTACGGACTCCCAAAGGGAAGAGGCCCAAGGAAGGAGGAGGACTGTGCCAGTCTTGGGGATATGCCCTCAGGTACCTGCAAATTTTTCTCTAGCCTAGGAAAGCCAACTGCAGAAGCAGAGGCTCCCTGAGGGGGAGGGGCCATCCTAGGCCTCTAGTCCAGCTGTCTAGGGAGCCCCTTCTATTATTGATCTAAAGGAATGCGCTCTAATACTTCAGCACGCTACTGGTATTTTCCAGTTTGTTATGCTCTTTATAATGGACTTACACTGCCTACCATTTGTGTGTGTGTGTGTGTGTGTGTGTGTGTGTGTGTGTGTGTTGGCACTACATTTGCATGGGGTGGGAAGAAGTTTACATCGCAATAATTTTACAATAAATACTCCAGAATACTCTCCTTTATTTAAAAAAAAAGTTTTTAAAAAACCATCTTTCAAAACACAGACCTATTGCATAAAAAGCAGTATTAACAAATAGCAATGAAAGTGGCTTTGGTCATTATATAAGAGATACCATGTAATTTCTCAATGAGAATCTTGGAAATGTGCATGTAGGCAAAGTTGGACTTCATACATACATTTTAAAGATAGGGCTTCCAAAGAAATCATAAAAAATCAAAAAGGACCCTCATGTACAAAAATATTCATAGCAGATCTTTCTGTGGTGGCCAAGAATTGGAAACTGAGGAGATGCCCGTCCATTGGGTAATGGCTGAACAAGTTGTGGTCTATGAATGTAATGGAATATTATTGTGCTATAAGAAATGAGAACAGGCTGACTTCAGAAAAACCTGGAAAGACTTGTATGGACTGATGCTGAATGAAGTGAGGAGAACCAGGAGAACATTGTACACAGTAATAGTCACATTGTGTGATGACTGACTTTGATAGACTTAGCTCTTCTCAGCAATGCAATAATCTAAGACAATTCCAAAAGACTCATGATGGAAAATGCTATTCGCACCCAGAGAAAGAACTACAGAGTCTGAATGCAGATGGTAGCATACTATTTTCACTTTTTTTTTTGTTTTTTCTTTCTTGTCATTTTCCCCTTTTGTTCTGATTCTTCTTTCACAACATGACTAATATGGAAATATGTTTAATGTGATTGTACATGTAGAACCTATATCAGACTGCTTGCTGTCTTGGGGAGAGGGGAGAGGAGGGAGGGAGGGAGAAAAAATTTGGAACTTGAAATCTTATAAAAGTGAATGTTGAAAATTATCTTTACATGTAATTGGAAAAAATAAAATACCATTAGGTGGCAATAAAAAAATAAATAAACTAATTAATTAAAACTAAGGACAGGGCTTCAACTGCTGACTCCCCTGTCACCCCCCAAAAAAGCCCTGTGACCCCAGCATGAGCTCTGAGGGAAAAGAAAACAAAATCAAAATTCAGTGTCAAGTCAAAATTGCTGAGGGCCTCCAAAGAAGGAAGAACTTTCCCCAGCCCACTCTTGGACATTGCTATGACATTTCTCCTGATTGGGTGGTAGATATGGATTGAATGAAGCTCGAGGGAGGAGAGGTTACTGAGTAATGGTGGTAGGGGGAGAACCTGGAAGGGGAATGAGTGAAAGTGCATCCAGTGCTAGAAAGGGAGGTCAGGTAATCAGGAGGAAGCCAAAAGATGGAAGGAGTGGGAAAGGGGAAGTTCATTGCCAATGGAGTAGGCACTCCAGAGAGTGCAGTGGAAGGGGTGAGTAGCCTCAGAGTGGGACCAGGGTGGGGGGGGCGGGGCAGGGTAGGGTTGGGTTGAGAGGGATAGGAAGAAGGGAGTTATCAGTGGGGGGTGGTTTGAATAATGACAACAAAGGGTTATGAATCACAGAGTTCCTATTACTAGCAGTACCTCCCAGGTAGCCCTCTGGGGGTCACAGTATGAACATGGACCATGGAGGGTCCTGTTGGATTCTGTGGACTGAGACCAAGCTGCAGATTGTCCTGTCCCAGAGGATCCCCCATCCCCAAAGTCACTTTGACCTTTCCCTTACAGCTTATGAAGCTGAATCAGGAGTGGAACCACATGTACCACGTGACTACCTTCCAAATGCAGCAGAAGATGAGCATCCTGCAAATGGAGGTGGTTGACTTCAAGCAGCAGGCAGAGCGCCTGACCATACAGCTCGACCAGGAGCAGGTGAGAACCCCCCAGGGAGCCCCCAGTCCACAGCACAGTGGATCTCTTGCGTTGGTATGACGGGGTTGTCAGGAATGTGGGTGAAGGGCTAGGGGCATACACACAAAAAGCACAGGAGACACTAAGCTCGCTTCTTGAGGGCTCCGAGAAGGGCACTTCTAAGCGATCCTAGCCTGTGGGGCGTCTTTCTTCAGAACAAGAAGGAGTACTACGAGCAAGGCTTTCTCCAAGAGCTTGAAAAGAACCTGCAGCTCCAGGAATACGTGAGGCACCTTGAGAACAAACTGCAGCAGAATCATGAGAGCTGCCCCATGGTGGTGAGTGATTGCCCCGCTTGCTTGTCAATGAGCAAGGGGGAGAGGTCAGGAAGAGAGCACAAAGGGCCCCTTGGAAAGAGCAGGGAGGTAGGGAGGGGCAGCCAAAGTGAGCAGCTCAGAGCTCAGAGGCTCTTTGAGGCTTCAAGGTTTGCAAAGCACTTTACCTATGTCAGCTCATCTGATCCTCACGACAACCCTGGGAGGTAGATGCTCTTATTACTCCCATTTTACAGGTAAGGAAACTGAGGCCCCAAGAACTTAAGCAGTTTGCCTGGGGTCACACACAGCTAGTAAGTGTCCAAGGTGGGATTTGTACCCATGTCTTCCTAACTCCATTCTATAATTCTGCCCCAATTGCAGAGTTGGAAGTAGAGGTCAGATAAGTATTTGTCAGGGATCTTATAAAAAGGGTTTCTGCCCATGTGGTGATGAACCAGATGGCCCCTTAGGTGCCCCTTCCAACTCTGGGATTCAATAGCTCTAAAGCCATCCCTGCCTAGATGATTCCTGTTGGACAGAGGATGGGTGAGAAAGGGAGGTGGTCAGCTCAGTAACCGCTGCACAGCACATGAGTTAGTATGTATCTTTCACCACGGGAAAATGGGCCTCTATTTTTTTGGTGGCATACATGAAGTCCCAGGGTAACAGGGGCAGGAACTGACCCCATGGCTACTACACAGCCATTAATGGCTGAGCTGAAATCCCTCTTGCTTTATTAGAATTTCATGGAAGGCTATGGTGCTTCTCCAATCCTGCTGACCAGGAAGCACTTACAGGACGATGCCCAGTGCTGGCACGGGCTAGGCAATGCCAAGGTTCCGAAGACTATATACTGTAGGCACCAGCTGGACATCTCCAACTCAGAGAGAGAGATGACTGACCTGATCAATCAGATGGAGGCCTTGAAATGCCAGGTACTGTGATGAAGAAGGAAACTGTGCCCATCCAGGAGCCTGCCAGAGCCAAGGCATATCCTGGGAAATGCTTGACTGTCTCGCACTTTACCTTGGGACTAACCCCACGTGTTCCAACAGCAAGATTCTTCTTCTAAATTGTGTTGTACCCAAGTTATTCATTCCTCCCTAGCCTGTTTCTCTCATCCTAGGTGAAGCTCCCAAAGCAGGTAGCATCTAAAAAAAGACCACTGCCAGCTTTCCGAGCTGAGCCTTGTGCCCACTAAGCTGCTCTGGGTGTTTGCCCTATACTTTTGTTTCTTCCATAGTCCAGGAGATCTTAACCTGGGGTCCATGGACTTGTTTGGCTTTCTAAATTGAATGTTTTGATCTCTCTACTTCAATATAGCTGATTTCCTTTGCAGTCCCACGTGTTTTATTTGATGTATTGAAATGCATAATTCAGAGAAGGGGTCCAGAGGCTTCTTCCCCAGACTGCCCCAAGTGTCCATGACCCCCCACAAGGCTAAGAGCCAGAGCTCCCACTTGAGATTTAGAGCTAGCAGGCCAGCTGGTGCAGACCACAAAGGTTATCACACAGCTGGCATTCAAACCCAGGTCCTCAGACTCCAGGCATTGCATCACATTGGCCAAGGACTGTCACATGGTGTATAATCCTTTGCGTGCTAGAGAGCTGGGACTTTCTCTGAGAGGTAAAAGGGAGCTGTGAAAAGTTTCTGAGCAAAGAAGTAATGAGCCCTACCTGTTGCAGGTTACTCTGCCAGCTATTTTGTGGGCTATGGATATGTTGAAAGGGAGAAGCCTATCAGGGGGCCATTGCACTAGTTCAAGTCCAAGTGAGCAGGACACGGCCTAGAGTACTGGCATCTGGAGGGGAGGGGAGGGGCTGGATTTGAGAGCCACTGATTGGGTGGGGGAGAAGAGGAAGCCTAAGGAATCACAGGAGATTCCAAGGTTTCAAGCCTGGGGGAGGGGGAGCTGACACAGTCGATATCTGCTTCGGACACTTCTTGGCTAGTTGGAGGGACTGGCAGGATGGTTAGCAGGCCTGCGTCCCCCATGCCCTACCCAGTGCTTACCCACCCTTTCCAAGTGCTCTGGCAGGCCCTCCCACTGTTGTCCTTGGCCTGCCTACTGGGCACTGGTTGGGCACATCCCCAATCAGGGGAATGGGTGTCCCTACTCTTAGGGCCTCCAATCCCAGCTTTTCGTGTGACCGTTCTGGTGCTGTTTTCCAACAGACTGAAATGCTTGAAGCTAATTCCCTGACAGAGCGAATGAAAGTAGAAAATGAAAACCTATGCAAGAAGGAAGAGGAGATGAGGCAGCAAATGGCACTTCTGCAAGAACAGGTTGGTTGGTTTCTATAGCTGGTCCCAGGCCCCACATTGCAAGGATTCCCTGCTTCACTGCAGGCTAAGCCTCCTCCCAGAAACTGAGGCCCCAGAGTCTACAGAAAGTGCTCAGATAATTCAGACTATTAGCAGGGAGGGTGCCCTGCCCAGAAATCCAGGGCAAGCCCATCTCAGTAGCCTGTGCGCCCTATCCAAGAACAATCTGAGCTAGCACCCAGACCGGGCATCACCACAAGGTGACTGGCTCACTGGGGGACTTGATCAAATCCCACCACCTCCCCTTCCTTCAACTGGAAAAAGTCAATCAAGATATGCATCCCCTTGTCCTCAGAGGGCGACCTTCAGGATCCAGTTAGATCAGGTGCCATAAGGCATTGGGTTCATGCACATGTTCCTACTGGCCTTTCCAGTTCCTAGCAATGGTGCCTCTTAAGAACCTTTTGTTGGACCAAATGAAATTCAAGTGAGAGTGAGAGATGAGGGGTAAGAATCACTTTCTACAATTCACAAATAGAAAAAGGCGCTAAATGAGAGAGAGAGAGAGAGAGACAGAGAGACAGAGAGACAGAGAGAGAGAGGAGAGAGACAGGGAAAGAAAGAGAGAGAAAGTGAGGGATAGAGAGTATGTGAGGGGACAGGAGGGGGGGAGAGAGAGAGAGGAGAGAGAGGAGAGAGAGAGAGAGAGAGAGAGAGAGAGAGAGAGAGAGAGAGAGAGAGAGAGAGGAGAGAGAAAGAAAGAGAAAGTGAGGGATAGACAGAGAGTGTATGAGGGGGAGAGGAGAGAGAGAGAGACAGGGTGGGCAGGGGAAGGAGGGGGAGAGAGAGAGTCAGGTGCCCTGATTCTAAACGCAAATACAAGCTCTTAGCAAAGGCTTCTTGGCAGGGGTATTCATGGTGAGAAATCAGATATGGCTAGCTGTGTGACTTTAAGCAAATCACTTCTTGTCTCTGGGCCTCAGTTTCCTTGTGGGTGCTCTCTAAGGTCTCAGGCCTGCCTAGCATTCTAGCTGACCTCCATCCCCTCCATCCCTCCTTTGTTTCCTCTGTAGCTCAAGACCTTTGAAGATGACTTTAGGAAGGATTGCACTGACAAGCATATTTTCCAAAGTCTCCTGAACAAATCTCATGGCAGAAGCCCCACCACTGGGGCCTGTGAGTACAGTGACACGGAGAAGTTTGCTGCCTCTTCCACAGCCACCTCCACCAGGCCTAAGTCAGGCGGCTGCAAGCCAGTGAGCAGCTTACAGTGAAATGCAACGAAGGCACAAAATCCTCTAAGAAGCAGGAGCCTGAGGCCCAGGTGACCCCCTTATACTGAGACTTTTAGGAAGTCAGAGTGGGCAAGCCCGGCAGGTAGCTTACCCACCTTCCCCAACCATTTTTCTCAAAGCTAAGACGAACATCTATATACTGAGCACCTACTGTGAGCAACATTTCCTTGACTGTGGGGCATTGTCTTTCAAACTCCCACACTCCCCACCCAAAGGCTGAGAATGCTCCTTCTAGCTTAAGTCAAGTAGCATTGTACTCTGTGACAGGAAAGCCTGCTGTGGACAGCATTTGGCTTCCAGGCAGTGCATGACTCCAACTGCAAAAGAGTCAGTAGGCAGAAAAGAAGCTCCAACTGAAAACTAAACCAGCAGAGAATAGAAATCAGTATCCTTTGAATTTATAGTTTTAGGAAGAATTCATAACTAAGACAAGTACAGAGGGGATCACAATAGACAAAATAGATTTTTGGGGGTGATTATATGAAACGTAAGAGCTTTTGCACTAACAAAAATCAACATAATAACATTAAAAAGAGAAACTACTGATTGGAGAAAAAAAAATCTTCATAGCATATATCTCTGATAAAAGTCTGATAGCCTAGATTTATATAGAATTGATACAAATGTATAAGACCAAGAACCATTCCCCAAGAGATAAGTGGTCAAAGAATATGAACAAAGTTTTCAAAAGATGAAATGTAAATGATCAATGACTACATGAAAAATTGCTCTGTATCACTAATAATAAGAGTGATACAAATCAAAACAACTCTACCATTTTATATCATACCCAGAAGATTGTCAACAATGATAAAAAAATGGAAATAGTTAATGTCGGAGGGGCTGTTATGGGCAGAAAGGCCCCAAAATACATCATTACTGGAGCTGGGAATTGGGCCAATTGTTCAGGAAAACAACTCTGGACTCTGCTATAAAGATATCCCATTGTTTAGATCCTTTGACACAGTGATACAATTTTGCTGGGCATTTAGCACAAGGTCAAAGACTGAGGGAAATGTCCTGAACACACCAAAATATTTAGAGCAACATCTTTTGTGGTAGCAAGAAACTGGAAACAGGGCAGATGCCCATCCCTCGGGGAATGGCTGGACTAGTTGTAGTGTGTGAATGCAACATAATGTTATTTCTCTGTAAGAAAAACTAACATGAGCTTTAATTGAATGAAATGGAATTGCTAGGTATTGTTAATTGACCTTCTCTCTTAAGTTGTCTTTACTAGAGCCATGGTTACCAGGTATTTCATAGAAGTGGAGCTCCTCTTGCCATTTCTCTTTAGAAGCCCTGATTTTCAGGAGAATTGATCTTCACTGCAGCCCTTCATCCACACAGTGAAGAGGGAAGCCATGTTCTTTTTTATTTTCATCTCTCCTGTCCACCCCTCCCCGAAATTTCCATCAATATTTTTAGCTAATGACAGCAAGAATGGCAAATAAATAAAAATCACTGTAGTGAAAAAGCTGGCTCCTTGTGTATTTTTCCTTTCAAAAACTAGCTGGGTCAGATGAAGAAAAGGTAGGATTGGCCAGAAATCAGACCTTTAGCTGCAATGCATTCACTTAGCTCTTTGAGCATGAAGACCTCACTGGGAAGACTGAAGTCATCAATTGGCAGCAGCTTCAGGCCCCCTCCTCCATTCCTCAATCCTTCTTAGCATTTTCAGGCCCTCTTTCCTCCTTCCCTCTTGTCACAGAACAGAGGACTATGCAACTCACCAATGGCAATTCCTCTACCTGCTCCCTTGCTCCTATTCCTTCCCCTGTCCTCCCCTAGGACCCTGCTCCAGGAGCATCCTCCCTCTCACATACATCTCCAATTTCTCCCTTGCCATGAAGTTCCTTTCTGTGGTGTGTTAGAGTGGAGAAACCATTGCACTTGCCAACCAGAGAGATGCAGGATAAAATCCCCACTTTGACATTGACTAGCCACGTGACCATGGACAGACAGGTCATGTAACTACTCTAAGCCTCAGTTTCCTTGTCTATAAAATGGCAGTGCCTATCTCATAGAGTTATTATGAAAATCAAATGAAATAATGAATGTGATGCATTTTTCAAAACTTAAAGTATTATATAGAAAGCAAACTTTTAATATTACATACGTGCTTAGGTGTCCCCAATCTTGGAAAAAAAAGGTTTCATTTGGTCCTTCTACCCAGTGATATGCTAGAGCTAGCTCAAACCAGCTCAAGAGAGTCAGTATGAGCATTTGCATCTTGGATATCACCTAAGAAAATGGTAAAAAAAATGTTAATAATGCAGATTAAACTGAAAAAATGGTGGGTTTTTTTGAGAGCCAGTTGTTAAACATTTACCAGCACACTCCCGCTTCTAACCCATCTATCTTATTCCTTTCTTTCACTGCTAAACTTGAAAAAGTTATCTATGAATGAGCATTCTTGGTCCCATAGAATAGATGGGCAGAGAATAGTTGGGTTGGGAAAGAAAATGTTCAAAAGAGGTGGAATAACAGCTAAAGAAAAAGGGCAAAAGAAAGCAAAGACATTTACAATTTAATAAAGTCAGAGAACTTGGGATGCAAATGGGAGTGAGAGGAAAGCATGTGGGTACAGACAAGCTATAAATTGTATAAGCAAAAGGGACAAAGAATTGACTTAAAGAACAAAGGGGATAAAATCCAATACAAAGTAAGTAAATGGAAGAAAATCCAAGTCTAATAATTGTAACCTTAATTGAGAATGGATTAAAGAATACAAAATCAAAAACAAAAGAGTGGCAAAATGTGGAACAGAACAAAGCCAAGTAATTTGTTGAATAGAAGAAATATATCTAAAAACCAGACAGATTCAGATTGAAAATGAGAAGTGAAAAGGACGTTTACTATGTGCAACAGCCCTCACCAAGACCCTGAGAGTTCTAGTTCTTACACCAATTGATTTTCAAAAAACAGAAGTTGTAATTACACTACTGAAAAAAAAAAGCAAAAATAAAAATTTGCAGTGTCAAAAGAAATAGGGAAATGACATTATGCTTAAAGATGTCATAGAGTCAGACAATAAAACAGTATCAGTATTAAACATAGATGCAGCAAATGGCAAAGCAGCTATATCAAGGATGGGGAACCTTCATCCTCCAGGCCACGTGTGGCCCTCTGGGTCCTCAAGTACAGCCCTTTAATAAAAGGATTTGTTCTGTAAAATTTGGACTCAGTCAAAAGGCTGCACCCGAGGACCCGGAAGGCCACATGTGGCCTCGAGGCCCCAGGTTCCCCACCCCTGAAATAATTCCATAAAAGAAAAGTAAACTAAGTTGCAAAGAGACATAGATGGTAAAATGATAGTTGTGAGCAGACTTTAATACTCTTGTCTCAGAGCTGAATAAATCTAACAGAAAGATAAACAAAAAGCAAACCACAGGAGTGGACAAGCCATTGGAGAAATAAGCTAAAAGACTTATGGCATCTTTGGAATTGAAATATTAAAGAATATAAAGATTTATCAGAATTACATAGTTCCTTTGCAAAAACAGACCATGTTCTAGCACACAGAAAAAATAAATAAATAAAAAAATAAAATAAAATAATAAAAAAATTAAAAAACAAATAAATATAAAAAGATCACAGTATCATAGATTTAGAGCTGAAAGGATATTACAGGACATTGAGTGAATGTTGCCCTCTTGTTTTACTGGAAACATGGAAACGAAGGCTCAGAAAGGTTAAGTTACTTGTCTAGGTTGACCCAGCTAATAAGTGTCTGAGGCAGGATGTGAATTCAAGTCTTCCTGACTCCAAGGCCAGTAACTAATTCTGCCCTCCCCAGAAGTCTCTTGAGGCAGTGACCAAGGCTGGTAAACCATGAATTGCCCAGCTGGGAGGAAACTGAGATGGCTTTGAGGTTCAGTTCCCAAGGAAACCACACTCAAAAGGGAAGAAGTCAGAAAGTGAGTGATAGGGACTATAAGACTATAAGAAACTAGAAGAGACTATAAGGGAACTATAAGGGAAAAGAAAACTAAAGACTTTGAACATAAGCAGATAAATCAACAGGAAATATGGCTTCCAGATTTGGAAAAAAAAAAGAGTTCAGGCATCTGTGAATAAATGAGAAAGGAAAATGAACCAATGCTTGATGAGACAGAGGACCCTGTGGATTTTCAAGAGAGCATGCTATTCCTGAATAGTTTACAAGAGAAATCAAAATTGTGAAAGCAAAACTTATAGGCAATCCTTGGTGGCAAATCTCAACAAAGAAATCAAAGAGGGAATAACTGATTGGGAATGCAACTACATGAAAGGGAAGGACAATCTAGAAGAAGAGATGCAAAAAGCAGTAATATTAAAGGAAGTCATGATCTCCCTGCAAGCAAAACATATTGATATAAAAGACAAGATGTGCAAAGACAATTTAGGGATTCTAGGTCTCTCAGAACACAATATGTCAAAATGCTTGAAATACTACATTGCAAGAAATAATACCAGAAAACTATCCAGAACTTCTGAACACAGAAAACAATTGCCAATGGGAAGAATCCATAGATTGCCTCCAGAAAAAAAAGAAAGATCTCTGCTACAAACAAAAGCCAAACCCTTGGTTACAAACTCTAGGAAAGGTAGCTCCCATTAAGAAGCAATAAATTCTGCAAGTGACCGGGAGAAAGACCTTCAAATATTAAGCAAAGGAACTTCAAATAACACAAGATTATTCTGTACCTACAAGACGAAACTGAATAACATTCCAAAGAGCAATAGAGCTCAAGAGGCAGTCCAAAGAGACCTACCCTGCAAGTTTAGCCTATCCATTAGTGGAAATAAAGATGGGCATTCAATAAAAAAAAAAAAGAGGTGTTTAAATCATTCCTAAAAGAAATCATGTGCTTTCCTTCTAGGGCTATATCCCAAAGAGATCAAACAAATGGGAAAAGGACCCACATGTACAAAAATATTCATAGCAGCTCTTTCTGTAGTGGCAAAGAATTGGAAATTGAGGGGATGCCCATCCATTGGGGAATGGCTGAGCAAGTTGTGGTATATGAATGTAATGGAATACTATTGTGCTGTAAGAAATGATGAACAGGCTGACTTCAGAAAAACCTGGAAAGACCTATATGGTCTGATGCTGAGTGAAGTGAGTAGAACCAAGAGGACTTTGTACACAATAACAATCATGTTATGCAATGACTAAGATTGTTAAACCAAACCCTTCTCAGCATTACGAGGATCTGAGACATCTCCAGAGGCCTCAGGATGGAAAATGCTGTCCACATCCAAAGAAAGAACCATGGAAGTCGAATCGCTAACACTTATTTTTACCTTCTGTTGAGTTTTGTTTCCTCTTTCTGATGGTTCCTCCTATTGGTTTTAATTTTTACTTACAACTTCACTAATGTGAAAATATGTTTCATGCGTATGTAAATGTAAAGCCTATATCAGACTGTGTGCTGCCTTGGGGAGGGTGGGGGGAGGAAGGGGGAGAAAAATTTTCAACTCAAAAGCATATGGAAGTGATTGTTGATAAATCAAAAGAAATTAATAAAAAAAAACACTGAAAAAAAAAGATATCATGTGCTTTCCAAACATTCCAGACAACAGACATGCAAGAAGGATAAGAAATTACAAGAAGAACAAGACAACAATAGAAAGATGACTAAGAGACTTTCTCAATGTATACAAAGAGACACAGATAGAAAGGGGGAGAAAGAGGCCTGCAGCACTGCGGACTAAACCACAGATGTGTACAAAAGAAGAAGGGGGGAAATCTTAATTTGGGAAAAATATATATTCGACATAAACCTAACTCTCATAACTTTGTGAATGGATTAACAATATGAGAAAATGACAAGAAAATGATAGATTGGATAAGAAAACGATACCCAACAAAATGATGTTTACAGGACATATTTTTAAAAAACAGAGACACACAAATATAAAAACAGAGGACTGGAAAAAAAAGACTGTGAATCTAAAAAACCTAGACGTTACACTCATGCTATCCGACGAAACAAAAACAAATATTTACGATATAAAAAAGGCTAAACAAAGAAACTATATCATGCAGAAAGGAACCATAGACAACAAATGAAAATCAATATTAAACTTCTATGCTCCAGATGACTTCGCACTGAAATTCATAACGGAAACACTAACTGAACTACAAGAAGACATAGACAGTAACACAATAGTGACAGAGATTTCAACATCCCTTTCTCAGTTATGAATAAGTCCAACAGAAAGATCAACAACAAGAAAAATAAAGACCTGAACAAATTACTGGAGAAGCTAGACCTGAAAGACTTATGGCATCTTCTAAATAAGATCACTAAAGGCTATGTGTATTTCTCGTTACCACGTGGAATTTTTACAAAATTGATCATGTAGCAGTTGTTTCAGGGACCATAAACAAGCCACACAAATGGTGACTCAACAATGAAATCCTATATAAAGAGAGTCAAAGAACAAACTACAAAAACAATTAATATAATTATGTGAAAGAAAATCACAGTGATATCAAGAGTTCTGACATTCAAATACAGCTGTCCTCAGGAAGAAAAAAACAGAGAAGATTAAGGAACTGAATATGCATTTAAAAATTAGAAAGTCAATAAATAAGCAAACCTTAAATAAGCACAAGAAAGGAGATACTGAAAAGTAGAGGAGAAATAATCTGAAAACAAAAATAAAACCTATAGGGGCAGCGCAGTGGATAGAGCTCCGGCCTCGGAGTCAGGAGGACCTGAGTTCAAATCTGGCCTCAGACACTTGACACTTACTAGCTGTGTGACCCTGGGTGAGTCACTTCACCCCAATTGCCTCACCAAAAAGAAGAAATAAAATAAAATAAAACCTATAGAGATGATAACTAAAATTAAAAGTTGGTTATTTGAAAAACAAACTAAAAAGTTGGCCAACCTTTATCAATAGGACTAAAAAGAAGAGGACAGAAATTAAAATTCACAACAAAACCAGAGCAAATAAAAAGAACTATTAGATCTGCTAACAAAAGAGGGATACCTTCAAAAATAGGAAATATCCAGACTGACCGAAGGCCCGAGAGGGATCCCAAGTAACCCAGTCTCAGAGAAGAACATAGAACTAGCTGCAAAGAGAAAAATTCTTGGTCCAGCTGGATTCATAGAAGAATTCTATGAAACTTTTCAAGAAAAATCAAAGACTGATTGCATTTCTACAAATCTAAGAAACAATACTAGAAGGAGAAATCCCACTTCAAATAACAAATAACCCTAACCCAAAATGCATAGAACATCTAGGAATCAATCTGCCAAGGCACACAAAAGACTAGTATAAATCTAATTATGAACTGCTTCTTAAAGAACTTAAGAACAACCTAAATCACTGGAGGGACATTCCATGCTCATGATGGGTGCATGACAATGTCATAAAATGGATAATATTACCAAAGCTGTTTTACACTTTTAATGCTATGCAATCAAATCATCAACAATATACTTCATTGAACTTGATAAAATTACAATGTTCATTTTGGAAAAACAAAAAATATAGAATATCAAGAGAAATGATGAACAGAGGGACGGACAAAGGGGAAATACCACTTCAAGAGATCAGACTATATAAAAACTACATACAAAGCAGCAGGCATGAAAACCATCTGACATTGGTCAAAAAATAGAGAGGTGGATCAATGGAACAGACCAGAGAAGGGAGAATAACAATGGAACTCAATGACCCAGTGTTGATAAACAGAAAAACACAAGTTACTTAGGAAAGAACTCCCTATCTGATAAAAACTGATGGGAAAAGTGGAAAGCAGTCCGGCAGAAATGAGGCTCAAACTAATACCTCACATTATGTTTCACAATGCATTCTAAATGTATATGTGATCTTACTTTAAAAAAAATTCAAAGAGAAGCAGACTATAGACTTCTCACATCTATGAGCAGGAGATAGATTCTTAACCAAACAAGAGATAGAGGCAATCATAAAAGATGAAATAGATCACTTTGAATACATGAAACTGCAGAGCTTCTCCACAAACAAAACTAATGCTCCTAGGATAAGAAGAAAAACAGTTATTGTGCTGTAAGAAATGATGAAGGGGATGGTTTCAGAAATACCTGGGAAGGCTTATATGCATTGATGCAAAGTGAAGTGAGCAGAACCAGAACATTATACACACTGACAGCAATATGAATGACTTAGCTACTCTGGTCAATACATGGATCCACCACAACTCCAGAAGACTCATGACATAAAATGCTATCTGTCTCTGTCCACTTCCAGATAGAGAACTGGTGGACTGAGATTGCACATTGGAGCATATTTTTTTCCCTTTCTTTATCTGTCTTGCTTCCCCCTCCCCCAGAATATGGCTAATGTAGAAATATGTTTTCATGACTTCATATGTATGATGGTTATTATATTTCTTGTCTTCTCTACCATTGAGTGGTAGAGGGGCCAGAGATTTTGGAACTTAAAGTAAAAATAAAATTTTTAAAAGAGTATATTAAATTATAAAAAAGAAAGATTTCTCTGATGAGGGTTTAGTGTACAACATATATAGACAATATGTGTGTATACATATATACACACACATATTCATACACACCTGTATACATATATGAACAAAAGCCATCCTCCAATAAATAAGTACTCAAAGGATATGAACAAAGATTTTTCAAAAGAAGAATTGAAAATTATTAACCACCACCACATAAAAAGGGGTTCAAATCACTAATGACAAGAGAAATGAAAAGCAAAACAATCTCAAAGTTTCACCTAGCACCCTGAAAATAGGCAAAGATGACAAAAGATGAGAATAGTCCATGTCGAAGGGGTGGAATGACAGGCACACTAGTGCATTGTTGATGGAGCTATGACTCAGTATAACCATTGTGGAAAGGAATTTGGAATAATGCAAATAAAGTGACTAAAATGTCCAAACACTTTGATCTAGCAATTCTATTATTAGGCTTATAACCCAAAGAGGCCACTGATAAAAAGAAAGTCCCCAAATACACCAGAATTCAAGGAGGACTTTTTGCGAGTAAAGAATTGGAAACAAAGTACATGCCCATCAATTGGGGGATGGCTAAATCAAATGTGGTACAGAAATGTAATGGAATATGACTGTGCTGTAAGAAATGATGAATGTGATGACAACAGAAAACCATGGAAAGAGCTCTATGCATTGATACAGTGTGAGCTAAGCAGAGCCAAGAAAACAATATAAACAATGACTGCAATAACGTCAACAATGTAAGTGTGAATCTTGCAGAATTCGAAAGAATGAGCACAAGATAGCAGAAGACCCCCTCATCCTCTCATCCTCCCCCTTTGCAGAGGTGGGAGGTCCACAGTGGCAAATGTTACAGACTTTTCTGATATGTTGATCAGTTATGCTGATTTTTTTCCTCCTTTGTTTTATTTTGTCTTAAAAAATGCTAATTGGTACATGAGATGGCTCTCTGAGATGGGGATGGATACTGGTAAAAACTATGGTGATGTAAAAAAATAAAATACATAAATCAAAACTTACTTTTTAAAAAAAGACATGAGTGAGAGGATAGGAACTTCTGGGAATTCTGGAAGCCATTTTGGCCCAAAATAGGCTTATTCCAGCACCTTATACCATAATATTTTCCAAATGTATGGGATAGGTACTAGACCTAGAATTTCCTTGCCATAGGAAACATCTAGGTAAGAAAACTCTAACAGTACAAGTCAGCACCTTCTCTGGAACTCATAGTTTTATAGTAACCTAGAGCACTTAGCGGTTAAATAACTTGCCAGGATCCCAAAGCCACTACTTGACACAGCTATTATGTGTCTATTATGAGGCTTGACTCAAACCCAACTCTCTATGCCTGCAAGGCTGGCTCTCCAGCTATTATGCCATGCCTCTAAGCGTGGATGAGGACATATATAAAAAATTACACAGTGTAGAAGCTGGTTGAAAATGGATTGTGTATCGTGGCAGTAGCTCTGACATTCCACCTCACACCCCACCAGACTGGCAAAAATGACAGAGAAGCAAGGTGACGGTTGTTGGAGGTTCTGTGGGAGAACAGGCATATTGGTGTACTGTTGCTAGAGCTGTGAATTATTCTCCCCCTCATTATGGCAAGTGGTTTGGAGGTAGAACTCAGAAGCCACTAAACTATGCATATGCCTTTTGGTCTAGCTACTTCCCCAGGGAAATCACATAGAGTGAGAAGGAATCCATGTGCACAAGGATATTATGAAAAAGAGCTGGGACTTAAGAGGGTGCCCATCAACTGGTGAATGGCTCGATGTATTATGTTATGTGAATGTAAAGGAGTGTTGTTGTACTGTGGGAAGTGATGAGGGGCATGACTTCAGAGAAAACCGGGAAGATTTGTGGGAGCTGATTCAGAGTGAGGTGAGCAGAGCCAGGAGAAGAATGTAACAACATTGCAGGGGGCCTGCAGTTTTGAGAGACTTAAGGTCTATGACAGAGGACCAACCATGAAGCATACTATCTACCTCCTTAACAGAGAGGTAATGTGCCAAGTGAGTAACACATTTCCAGACGTGACCAAAGAGTCAGTTCCCAACAGATAAACAGTTAAAAGATATGAACAAACAGTTCTCAAAAGAATTGCAAAATATTCATAACCACATGAAAGAATTCTCCAAATCACTAATAATATTTCACCTCAAACCTTAAAAATTGGCAAAAAAAAAAAAGGCAAAAAATGGCAATAGTCGACATTGGAGGAGTTGTAGAATGATAGGCGAGCTCCTACATTGTTGGTGGAGCTGTGAAATAGTACAGCCATTTTGGAAAGCAGTTTGGAATTAAGCAAATAGAATGACTAAAATGTTCATAACCTTTGAACCAGAGGTGCCATCATTGGATTTATACCCCAAGAAAGCCTTTGATAAGGAGAAAGTCCTCATATACTACAAAATATTTATAGTAGCACTTTTTCTGATGGCTAAGAATTCAAAACAAAGTAGATGCCCATCAATTGGGTAATAGCTAAACAAACTGTGATACATGAATGTAATGGAATGTGCTATAAGATATGATATGTGTGTGTGTGTGTGTGTGTGTGCGCGTGCGCGAGGAATACAGAAAAGTAGGGAAAGATCTATATGAACTGATGCAGAATCAAATAAGCAGAGCCAATGTACATGGTAACTACAACGTAAATGGAAAGAACATCAAAGGTAAATGTAACAAAATTGTTAAATTCCAAAAGGACTCCAATGAGAAGATATGAGAGGACTCATATGTTCATATGGACTATTTGTGCTTGACCTGTGGTAGAGCCTTCCGAGCTCGTATTGGTCTGATCAGACACAATCAGACACACTATACCTTGACCCCCAACATAATGAGGCCAATTGGATCCCCTTTGAGCACAAAGGACAACAACCAATGAAAGGACCCCCTCAACCTCCCCCTTCAGGGAGGTGGGATACACAGGTGTCATACGTTGCAGATGATTTTGAACTCTTCCTACATACTGATTACTAGTGTTGATTCTTTTCCTCTCTAAAAAAAATACTATTTGTTATATGGGATAGCTCTTTGGAAGGTGATAAGGGAGGGATGCATGGGATAACTATGATAATGTAAGAAACAGAGAATATCAATAAAAATTTATTTTAGAAAATAGCAAATGTAACAAAATGATAAGATCCAGCAGGAATCAAATGAAGAGATGTGAGAGGACACCCTCAACTTCCCCCTCCACGGAGGTGGTATGGAGGTCCACAGGTGTCACACATTGCAGATGATTTTGAACTCTTCTTATACATTGATCACCAGTGATTTTTTTCCTCTCTAAAAAATACTATTTGTTGTATGGGATAGCTGTCTGGCAGAGGGAAAGAGAGGGATACTTGCAATAAGGAACATAAAATATCAATAAAAGCTTACTTTAAAAAAAGAAATTGCTTATTGTATTTGTCAGAGAGAGCAGAAGGGGATGTGAATCCAAAATAGGTATTTTTTTACCAGAAAGTTTGTTTTAAAATGAAAAGGTAGATAAATATTTTAGAGCTTGATGCTTTGAGAGTTTAATTCTCATTTTTTCATTTGCTGGCATTAGGGATTATTAGTTGGTAATGAAAATGTTCAAAGATCGTTCTGCAAACATGAGGATGTGTGAGGAAAAGTGTGGAAACCGACGCTAATTAATGAGATTGCTGTTCTTTCTTCTCCTTTGAGTTATAGATGTGACGTCAAGGTGCAGTGGGCCCAGACAGCAGCTCATTCTGTCAAAATGGTTTCTTGCTCACAGCAATTCCAGAAAGCAATTACATGGGAAGCTTTCACATTTGGCATTTCAACTCTTTAAAATAATTCCTCTGGTGTTTCATTTCAAGAAATTTCCACCCCCTGAATATTAATGAGTTTATTTCTCATTCTAAAATGTTTTGCCTTCCAGTGTGAGAAAGCTGTTCTGGCTCCATGCATTCATTCATTTAACCAAGCATCTCCACATATGCTACGCTGCAGTACTGGGAAACTCCTGTCTGATCCTGCCAGACGAGGAATCGAATTTGAACCTAATGGGCGTTATCTCTCCAGACAAAACCTGAGCTTTTCTCCTTTCCCTGCAGCTGGCCAGACCCTGCTTCATTTGTATCATCAGGAATAAGTGAATCTCAAATGTCCAGGTCACTGGTATTTTTACAGACAAAACCAAGCAATCCCCATCAATATTACATTTTGCTCGTTTTTTGGTTCATCAAAAACACATGCAGAATTATAAGAACCGGATGATTCTGCTAAGCAAGGAACAGAGCCGTGGGGAGTGATGTGCGCACAGAGGTGACCAGGTGACCTTTCTCCACCAAAGAAGCAAATTCTGACTAGGCGCTGTTCCCCCGACAACCCAGAGCCGAAGAGACAGCCCCCTTGGGAGACGAGAGGCAGATCAGGGGTTGTAAGAAATAAATGCCTTTTGCTAGTAAAATGTTTGCAGACGGACCAGTAAGACTGGACTGAGTCCATGGACACGAAGCTGGCAATCCCTGCACTAGATCCACAAGATTTCAAATACTGAGGTCTTTCAAAACATCTGGTATTTAAGACTGACTCAATCCCGTCCCTACAAACATGCATTAACATAATAGAATAAAAGAGGATTGCTGAACTGAATTTGCATATAAAAAATTAGAAAGCCAACAAATAAACCTAAAATAAGCACAAAAGAGGAAATACTGAAAATGAGAGGAAACATAAATTAGAAACAAAAATCCACAAAGAAATAATAAATAAAACTAAAAGCTGGTTTTTTGAAATGACTAATGAAATTGATAAACCCTTAACTAATCTGATTTAAAAGATGGCAGAAAATCAAATCAACAAAGTAGCAAATGAACAAGGTGAAATTACAACAAAACCAGAAGAAATAAAAAGGACGATGAGACCAATATTATGAACAGTTATATGCTAACAAAACTGTGAACACAAAAGAAACAGAGAATACCTTCAAAAATCAAAAATACCCAAACTCTCAGGAGACCAGACAGAGATCTTAAATAACCCCATCTCAGGAAAGCTAATAGATCTAGTCGTAAAGGAACTACCAAGGGAAAAAAAAAAACATGTCTGCTCCTGATGGATTCATAAGAGAATACTATCAAACTTTTAAAGAACAATTAGTACCCATACTTCACAAATTATTCTCAAAAAAATGAGGAAAAAATGCACCCAACCAGAATCCTGTTATGAGACAAAAATAATCCTAAATACCTAAACCAGGGAAATTAAAAACACAAAAGAAACCTATAGGCCAATACCATTCATGTGTATTGACTCAAAAATTTGAATAAAATGTTGCCAAACAGACTGCAGCAATTTATTTAAAAAAAAATCATTCAATATGACCAAATAGAATTTATGCCAGGAATGCAAGGATGGTTCAACATTAGGAAAACAGTCAACATAATTAATCATATTAAAAACCTAAATGTCCCAAACCACATCATCATTTCAATAGATGCAAAAAAAGCCTCTGAAGGAAAATGCAGCAATCTTTTGTGCTAAAACCCCAACAGAGTATAGGCACTGAGAGACAACATTTACATTACTTAATAAGATGTCCATCCCTTTGACCAGAGACAATTATGGGGCTTATACTCCTAGGAAGCCAACAAGAAGAAATAAGTCTCCATATATACCAAGATATTTATAGAAGCATTTTTTTTTTTGTGAGAGCCTAGAATTGGAAACAAAATAGATGCCCATCGATTGGGAATGGCCAAACAAATTGAGGTAACACCAATGTCATGGGATATTACTGTGGTATCAAAAATGATCTATGTGATGCATACAAAGAAGCATGGAAAGATCTCCATGAACTGACGCAAAGTAAAGTGAGTAGAGCCAAGAAAACAATCTACATGGTAACTACAACCATATCAATGGAAAGAATAATGACATAGCAAAAAATCAAAAGTGAATGTAGCAAAATGACAAAGATCAAGTTGGATCTGAATGAAATGACATGAGAAGCCAGCCCCAAGCCAGCCCTTTGTGGGGGGGGGGGGGAGGGCCACAGGTGGCACCCACTGCACAGGCTTTTGGACATTTTCAATGGAGTGAGGAGTCGTGCTGATTTTTTTTCCTCTCTAAAAAATGCTGTTTCATATAAAGGATGGCTCTGCAGAAGAGGGAAGGGTGAAGGATACATGGAATAACTAGGATGATATAAGAAATAGAAAATATCAATAAAAACTTATTAAAAATATTACCCAATGAACCTGAATATTACCCTGAAACTCCTGGCAGAGAAAGTGAGTTACCATAAGAGACTCTATGAGACCAATATTGTCCCAATATCCAAATAAATTGAAATCAAATAGATAAAAAAGACTACCTCAAACTAACCTGGGATTCCGGCTCCTGCTTCCCAGCAAAATCCATCACCTGTTTCGAACCTCTATGCACACTGACGCATGAGCTGTGTGGCTGGCCTGTTTCCTGTAACCATGGAAACGAGCTCTCTGGCTTCCCAGGGAAAAGGTTTCGTAATCGGAATGAAATCTAATAATTTAAAAGCTTGTTCTGAGAAGGGGTCCATGGGCTTCTCTACTGGGCTGTTCAGGGGGGCCGTGACACAAAAGAGGTGTGAAATCCCTGCCTTCCAATCACTGACCTTGTGGTCCTTGAGGGACCTTAAGGACCATCTTACACAACCTGTTACCTCCCCTACACTCCCGAACCGTTAAGGAAATGGGCGAAAACACACTAAGAAGCAAAAAGGTGAAAGAGGACCTGAAGGGATGACAAGGGGATGCATGGACCCTGCTGCTGGCCAGCTCCAAGAGGGCTTTAGGCATGGCTGTTAAGGAATATTGCCCATGAGATCCAGGTCCTAAACAAGACAGAACCAGGACAGAGAAAAGAGTGCTTTCTGACCTTCAAAATACTCACCTCCAGTGTCCGCATACACGCTTCAAGGCTTGCTCTCACTCAGAAGAGTCCTAGAACTCTCTTTGAGAATTGTCTTTAAAGCCAATTTCTATCCAGACCAGGAAGCTCTTTGGACTCCTTTCTTCTCCCAGACTGTTTTCATTATAAAATGTATCAACAATCAGCTTAGGGGCCAAGTACGCAGTTCAGGGTTCGAACGTCTTTCAGCTCTGTCCTTTTAGAACAGTGGAGATGTCCCGTTGTAGGTCTGAGGTTCTAACGGCAATCCCAGAGGAAGCAGGAGGCTTCCCAAGGCGAGCAGCGTGGTGGCTAGGGCGGTTCCAAGGGGCACTTATGGTGTCCATGTGTTGTTGTTTCTAAGGCCGCATTGTAACCCCATCCTCATACTGATCTCCATCTCCTCCCCATCCGATTTGGCAGCCCAGAAGGCCAGGCACTGTCTTACTCTTCACCAAGCACATGAGAAGCCTTCCCCTACCTTGGACTATTTCATGCCAAGGGTTACAAATGAATATTAAAAAGAAATGCATTCACTAATAGCTGACATATCTGCACTGATTTCATATTCGCAGAGTACTTTGCATGGGTTATCTCAAGTCCTAATCTCTCTGCTGGCCTCCAGTCCTGCACCTCCCACTACCTGTCAGACATCTTGAACCAGACGGCCAGTAGGCATCTGAAACTCCCCATGCACAAAATCAAAGTCCTTATTTTCCCCCATACCCTCCCTACCTCCTGCTTCTCTATTGCTGCTGAGCACACCTCTACCCTCCCAGTCCCTCAAGCTCAGAACCTGGTCCCCCTCTGCATCTCTGTCTCCCTGACCCTTCATATCTAGTCTATTTCCAAGACCCATTAATTTCACCTTTTTGACGCCTCTCCAATATGCTCCCTTTTCTCTTCTGACACCACTACCCCCTTGGTGCAGGCCTCTTCACCTCCTGCCTGGGCTATGGCAATAGCCTGCTGGGGAGCCGGGGAGGGGGGCAGTTCTGCCTGCCTGCCTGCCTCCAGTCTCTCCCCACTCCAGCCCATCTTCCATTCAGCCACCAAAGTGATTTTCCTAAAGCATATGTCTGATCATTTCACCCCCCCACACACACACTCAACAAACTCCAGAAGCTTCCTATTGTTTCCTAGGATCAAATATGCCCTTCATAGCCTAGCGCCCTCTGCTTACGCCTTACTCCACACATCCTCTTCGATCCAGTGGTATGGGCCCCTGGCTGTTCCATAGACAAGACCCTTGAACTCTTGGCTCTGGGCACTTTTTTTGCCTGTCCTCCATGCCTGGATCACTCTCCCTCCTGTCCCCTGGCTTCCCTGGCTTCCTTTAAGACTCAGTGGAAATCCCACCCTCTAACGTGAATTCTGAGCTTTCCCCAAGCCCTCTGAATTCCAGTGCCGTTCTTTTCTTGTTGTTTTCTCCCTCATTAGACTGTGAGCTCCGTGAAGGCAAGAACTGTCTGTTGCTCCTTTTGTATCCCCAAAACTGAGCACAGTGTCTGGCACAAAGCAGGCCTTTAATAGATGTTTATTATCCGACTGATTCACCCTCACAGTAACCCTGTGAGATAGATGCCAATGATTATCCCCATTTTCCAGATGAGGAAACTGAGGCTCAAGGAAATTTTGAGAGGCGAAATTCCTAGGGTTGCACTACTAGAAGCTGTCAGAGGACAAATTTTGAACCAAGGTTTTCCTGATGCTAAGTTCAAGACTCTCCATCCTCTGTGCCACACAGCATGATGGAAAAAAAAAACCACCTTAGTTTATATTTTGAGATACTGAGACCAGTACTGTGGAAATAAATAGGCAATCTTTGTAAAGAATAATTCAATAGATACATGTCAAACTAGCATTTGAGATTCCGAGACAGAGAAAACACACCAGAGACCATCTAATAACCTAATTTTACAAATAAGGAAACTGCTGCCCTTGTGGAAGTGACTTGTGGAAGGTTATGAAGCTTCCTGGTAGAGAGAGAGAATAGGGATCAAATCAAGTCAAGAAGCATTCAATGCATACCTGCTGTGTGCCAGGCACTGAGCTAAGCCCTGGGGACACGAAGAAAAGCAAAACCAGCTCCTGCCCTGGAGGAACTTAAAATAGAATGGGGAGAAAACATCGAAACAAGTATGTCAAAACAAGATATAGACAGCCTATATTGGAGATCATCTCAGAAGGAAGGCAGTAGCCTTGAGGGGGACTGGGAAGGGCTTCTTGTGAAAGGTGGGAATTTATCTGGGACATGAAGGAAGCCAGGCAAACCTGGCAGAGGTGAGGAGGGAGAGCAGCCCAGGCCTGGGAACAACCAGGGGGAATGCACACAGCTGCAGATGGAGTTTCTTGTAGGAAGAACAGTTAGGAGCCCAGAGCTGATCATCGATTATGTGGAGAGGAGGAGAGTGTAAGATGACAGGAAAGGTAGGAAGGGGCCCTATTAGAAAGGGCTTTGAACTCTGAACAGAGGATTTTCCACTGGATCCTGGAGGGAGCCACTGCAGATTAATGAGTAGTGGAGTGACATGGTCAGACGTGTTCTCTAGGAAGGTGCGTGAAGAATGTCCAGGAGTGGAGAAGGAGTGGGGCCAGAAACTCGACGCACAGAAGCCAACTAGTCTGAGCATGATGGCACCCAATGGTCCAAGACACATGGTCCAGAATTTGCCATATTGTAATAAGACAGCACACTTCCAATCCAGCCATTTCCCATTCCTTTCCTCCTATTTTCCACTGGTCTGGTAAGTGGTGCCCTTAGTCCCTATCCCCAGGCCCTCGACAATGTCCTAAAAACACTCATCTCTGTACCCCACAAGCCACAGCTCACTCTGCCCTGGGTCTCCAAGCTTTACAGTATTGTTTCACTGTCACCAGGGACCCTCCTTTCTTGACTGCTTCAGGAACTAGTTGTAAAGTGGAAAAAAAGACAGGAGGCATGGGAGTCTCTTGGAGGGTCTTGCCCTGAAATGATCAAAACATGCACAAGGGCCAATTGGGACAGTATTTGGGCAGCACGCTCTATCCACTTCCATGGCCACCCCTCTCACACAGACCCTGACCACCTGCTATCTGGGCTATCCCAAAAGCCTCCTGATTTGGTCTCTCAGACTCCAGGGCCTGACCTCTCCAACTCAGCCTTGCCCAATAGTTGCCAAGATAACAGCACTCCTTCCCCACCTCTGTGACCAGTCCTCTCTCCTGCTCAAATACCCTCAGTCTATTTCATCCTGATGAGCTGGTGAGCCAGTCTGCTGAGCCTGGCATTGAAGGCTCTCCACCAACTGCACCCAAGCTGTCCTTCCACAGCCTGAGGCCTCTTCCTCCCTGTGCTTCCAGGTGTTCCTCTTCAACCAAACCAGCTTAAGAGGCTCCAGGTACAAGGAATGTCATTTGAGTACAAATAGATCCACAAATTTAAAAGTTTACGATTTTCTTTAAATATATTTCATTATGAAAAGGCTATGGAATCACAAAACATGTTTTTGGCTCCAAGAAAAGCTGCTCACCAGACTCGTCCTCTTGGTCCAGGAACAAAGGGGGTTTCTATGGAGGCCTCTTTAAAGAACTAAGTAGAAGCCAGAAAAGCAGTTTACCTTTAGGAGAACACTACCATCATCACTGTCACTATCAACATTAGTATCCAATTTCTTGGGCATCTAATGTATGCCTGCTACTAACACAGGCTCCCCGGAAACCTATAGCCCCCATTACTGAGCATCATGATGGTGCCACCTGGCTTTCGTGCAGTGCTTAACTCTACAAAGAGCCTTCAAAGAGCATACCCCATGAGGTCCATGGGGCACTTGGGCCCATTGGACTATGTACCCTAAAATGGCGCAGCTGGGACTAGAACCCAGTGCTCTGATGCCCCATCGCCCACCCTTTCTACTAGCTCTGTCTTCAGATGGCAATGACTGAGGCCAGCCTGAGAGTCTCAGGACGGCTCACGTCTAGTATGGGAGCTGTTGTCATCATTGACTTCTCTTCCCAAAGGTGGGACAAATTTCCAGGTGGACATGAGGTTAGCTGAGCATGGTGGATGGTCTCATTGGAATGGAGGGTGATTCTTTATGCACTCAACACTGATTACTAGCAGGAGATCTCAGCTCTCAAAATGATCTGAAATATGGATCTGGTGTGAAACAATGGGGGGGGGTGGGCAGGCAGCAGCCATTATAATAATGCCCTTGTTATACCCCAGATGGATTTCTCCTCCCATATAACTTTCCCCCGGAGAACCTAAAATCAAATGAAACTCTCCATTAAAGGATGTAGGATTGTCTATAATCTCTCTGTCTCTGTCTGTCTGTCTGTCTGTCTGTCTGTCTGTCTCTCTCTCTCTCTCTCTCTCTCTCTCACACACACACACACACACACACACACACACACACACACACCCCATCTAGTTTTGTTTCCTCTATCATTCAATTTTAAGATCAAAGTGTCTAGAGGAAGTTGGAACGGGATTGTCAGTCTAAAGGAGTGATAACTTCAAACAGCCACGTCCCTGTGTGTTTCCAAAAGACCTTTACAAGGGGCCCCCTGATTCCTGGCAGTGTGGCCAGGGGGCTCCTCTTTCCATGGCTCACATATCTGGTCCTTATATCCGCCCGCGGCAGCAGGACACCAGGACAGTTGCAACTTCTTTACCTGGGATTCCAGCTCCTGCTTCCCAGCAAAATCCACCCCTTGTTTATAGAACCTCTTTGTACACCGAAGCCCAAGCTGTGTGCCTGCATTGTCTCCTGTAACCATGGAAACGAGCCCTCTGGCTTGGGGGCGGGGGGGGGGGAGAGGTTCCACAAGCTGAATGAAATCTAACAATTTTAAAACCTTATTTGGAGAAAGAATCCATAGGCCTCTTCACCAGACTGCCCAAGGGTTCTGCATCACAAAAGACATATGGAAGCCCTCTTTGGAATTTCTGACTGTTTGAGCTAGAAAAATCTCAAGGGGCACCTCGCACAACCAGTAGCCTCTCCTTCTCCCCCCAAACCACAAAGGAAGATGGGGTAACACAAAAAAAAATAATAAAAATGTGAAAGAGGACCCAAAAAAATGACGTGGGGGCACGTGGGCCCTGCACAAGATTAGCTACAAGGGGGCTTTGGGTATGGCAATCTTTTCAATAAAATATGAGGCAAGGTTCTCAGCTGAGTGGGGGGGGGAACGACGGCCGGACTAGGGGAGCCATGGGAGGTTGGAGGACAGATGAAAGAATTCCCCTTCCCCTTGGGTGTGAGATCTAGGACTCTCTCTCCCCCTCTCCTCTCCTCTTCTCTCTGTCTCTCTCTCTCTCCCTCTCCTCTCCCTCCCTCCCCCCCCCTCTATCTCTTGGGCTGGGTTACCTCACTCACAACAAAAGAGCTCTTCCTCTGTAATGTCTGGTATATATTCTCCTAAGCAGACTTTCTCTGATTTCTCTTTTGCTACACTTGGATAAACGGATTTCTTTGGTACCTGTTATGTGTGTTCTGTAGAATTGGTATTTGGTGGGAAGGGAGTCAAGCCTTGGATGGAAAGCTTGGGTTCCTATCCTGCTTTTCCCAATAAAGAGAAAGTAATCAGAAGTTAGCTTAAACCCTAAAATCACATCCCTTAGACTAATAATATTCAGGGGAGCAGATAGATGTAATTCCAGCCCAGTGCCCCTTGGCTCCAACCTCCTGCTTTCCTTCCTACCACAACATAAAGTTTCCCTTGGAGAAGAGTGGGGAGAAGAGTGCCTTTGAGCTGCACCCCAACACCCCTGCTATGTGTGGGGAGATGCCCTCTCTCTGCACATTGACCACACTGCCACCATTTGGCCATGGAGTTGGTAATAGAGGAATTTCCCGAGAGTAAAAGAGGGGTGAACACTGAAAATCGATGGATTTTTGCAAACAGCAAATGGACAAGAGAAAAATCACAATAAAGAGATAAACACTTCCCAGCTGCAGAAACGAAAGTAACATTTTATTCCACGGCTGAGAGCAAGGGGGGATTTAGAAATGCTTTGTGGTAACTTGCTGATAAAAGAGCAGAATTCCATCCTTGAAATTCACAATGAGAAACAGACTCCTACAAAGTAAAGGCGTCAGCTGGTGTGATTATTATAACTAAGTGATTCTACTCTGGGCAAGTCTCCTGCCTTGGGTTCTATGAGCCTCTCATTTCATACCAATTTCCCATTTAGTCACTGAGAAAATCCCCTTACTCGAGTTTCCACACAAAATCACACAAAAACATTAAAAACAGAATAAAGCCAACTGCCTAGGGTGTTACTGCCCCATTCCCTCTAAATGTTTAAATGATGGTTGGAGGAAGTTCAGTGGCTTCTTTGTCTTTCTTTTCCATCTCCCAAGTCTTGTTTTGTTTTTTTAAAATTTATTTATTTTTTTCCAAGTCTTGTTAATTGATTTTCCATCCTTTGTAAAAACTGTGCAAAGGAACCATTATTTTGTTGTTTTGTTCTGGTTTGTTTTTGGTAGTATTGACAATTCTAAAACCTGGTGCCATCTCCAGGGACAAAAACAGACTTGATCTCTCACAGGTGTTATTCTCCACCACTTGCAGACCCTCCACGTTGTGACTGGAGTCTTTGTGCTACTTTTTCTTGAGATGACTATGTCCTGTCTGCACCTTTTATTACACAACAGCCATGTAACTGTGAAGATGGATAGAGGCCCTGCCTTATGAACCTTCCTTTAGGAAGCTGTCTTTCACCTTCAAGTCATCTGTCAGATTTGAACACTTAACAAGTTCACTTAAGCCAACAAAACAGCAGATTTTGAAATAGTGAGAGAATCTTGGCAGTGTGTGTTACCCAGCACATGAAAAACAAATTTAACTTCTTTCAATGGCACGTTATAACTTGTCACATTTTAGGGCTGGGACCTTTGGGGGGGGGGGAGGCATCCCAGATCTACATCAGGAGAAAACTAAGGCTTTAACACCACTTTTCCAGAATTTACACTGGAAGGCTGTCTCAGTTAACGAAACAACCAAAGCAGAGGTTCATTTTTTGTACTTTGGGTATAAAGCTACTGAGGTACAGCCATGTTATTTGAATGTTTGTCTTGTTAACATGCCCCTGCTGCATTGTATCATTTCATATGGTTTAGAAAGTGCCCTTCCAAGGACCCTGTTCACTGCTGCACTTTTCAATGAGTTATACTGTGTCTAATGGAAAATGTCAAAAAAAAAATTCTACCAAGATTCTACTGGGTAAGCTGAGGACCCTTAAATAGCGTTCTGCATAGATGTGTGTCTGTAGGAAACTTTATTATGTGTGGAGCTAAATGTCTGTCAGTACATGTGTGTGCAGGTGTTTTGGCAGGGGGAGGATTGGAGAACTGGGTAAAAACACAGAGGTAATGAGCAGCGTTTATCTCAAAGCTGGAATATAAAATGACGAGACCACGTTCTCAAAATCCCAAGCCAAACCAAGACCACTACAATAATGCCGACATTTCCCAAATGGTCCCACGGGGACATTTAGAGCATGAGAAGGCTGTGCTTTGGTACACCCATTCTCTCCAAGCCCTCAAAACGTTTCCTGGCATTGGGGATATTGATCAGGGTGGCTGCAGAAGTGATGGGGGAAAAGGAAAGAAAATAGACATGAACCTCAATAAGAAAAAAAACTGGGCAGGAAGCTGACTGATGTTTTCTGTTTGTTGGACATGTTTACTGACTGACCAACTGAGTGTCTCTCAGGACAGGCTCACCTCTAGAATGGCAGCAGCTGTCTTTTGAAGTTATGCTGAACTTTAAAGACAAGGACATGGCTAGTGGCAAAGAGAGTGCTGTCCCCAACCAGCTAAAGAGGCTCCAGACTTAGGAAATGCCACTGGGGCAAATCCATCCACAGATTACACACCATCTCAGATTTTGACAACTATTTCATTCAGAAAAAATATCAAATCATGAAACAATTTTTGGCTCCAACCAGACTCATCCTCTTGGTCCAGGAGCAAAGGGGATTTCTATGGAGGCCTCTTTAAAGAGCTGAACATAATAAGCCAGAGCAGCATTTCAGCTTTAGGAGAACACTGCCACCATCACTGTCACTATCGACATCATCAGCCCATTTCCTGGGCATCTAATGTGTGCCTGCTACTGTCATGGGCTCCCCAGAAACTCATGGCCTCATTAATGAGGATGGTGATGATACCACCTGGCCTTTGTGCAGTGCTTAACTCTACAAAGAGCCTTCCCATCTCTTACCCCATTTGATGCTCACAATGACCCCATGAGGTCCATAGGGCACTTGGGCCCATTGGACTACATACCGTAAAATGGCACAGCTGGGACTAGAACGGAGGTGTTCTGATGCCCCGTCACCCATCCTTTCTACTAGCTCTGTCTTCAGATGGCAATGACTGAGGCCAGCCTGAGAGTCTCAGGACAGGCTCACCTCTAGTATGGGAGCTGTGGTCATCACTGACTTCTCTTCCAAAAATTGGGACAAGTTTCCAGGTAAAAATTAGGTCAGATCAACATGGTCGACAGTATCATTTGGAATGGAGGGCTGCTCTTCATTATTTCTCTCAATGCAGATTACTGGCAGGGGAATCTCAGCTCTCCAAACAATCTGAAAGAGATGACTCTGGCGTGAAACAATGGGGTGGTGGGGGAGGCAGCAACCATGATAAGAATATCCATGTTGTTCCCTGGACAGATTTCTACTCCTGAACAACTTTCCTCCTTGTGAACCTAAAAATTAAGTGGAAATCTTTATTGAAGGATATAGGACCACCCATAATGTCACTCTCACACCATACGTACACACACACACACACACACACACACACTCCTTCTGGCTTTGTCCAATCAATTGTTCAATTTTAAGATCAAAGTAGAGGAAAATGGAAAGGGATTGTGGGTCTAAAATAGAGAAAACCTCAAACAGCCACATCCCTGCATCTTTCCAGAAGACCTTCCCTATGGGACCCTCACTCTCTACAGTTTGGTCAGGGAGCTTTTCCTTCCATGGCTCCCACTTCTGGGCCTCATATCCAGCAGCAGCAGCAGGAGGAAGGGATAGCTGTAGCTTCACTACCTGGGATTCTGGCTCCTGCTTCCCAGCAAAATCCATCCCTTGTTTATAGAACCTCTTTATAGATGAAAGCCCAAGCTGTGTGGCTCTCTTGTCTCCTGTAACCATGGAAACGAGCTTTCATGCTTCCCTGGGAAGAGGTTTGATAAGCTGAAAGGCATCAAATAATTGAAAAGCCTCATTCTGGGGTATCCATAGACGTCTCTAGTAGGCTGCGCCAGGGGCCCAAGGCACAAGAGAGATGTAGAAGCCCAGACTCAGAATTAATGTTAGGCAAAGATAGAGGCGCCTTAAGGGCCATCTTACATAAACTAGTGCCTCCCCTTCTCCCCTCAAACCACTAATGAAGATAGTATAAAACAGACAAATATTCAAAGGGAAAAAGGGAACCCGAATGAATGACATGCAGACCTTGGGCTGTGCTGCAGACCAGCTGCAAGAAGGTTTTAGATGTGGTCGCTGAGGAATTGTCCATGATGTCCATGTCCTAAACAGACCAGAAGTGGGCTGCAGAGGGGAGTGCTGGCTGTCCCTCAAAACACTCAGCTCAGGCAGCCACATGCACATTTTAAGGCTTGCTCTCATTCAGAAGAGTCCTAGAACCCTCTTTGGGAATTGCCTTTAGGGCCCATTTATATCTTCACCAGAAACCTCTTTGGATTTCTTAGTTCACCCAGCCTGTTTGGACCCTGAAGTAGCACCCATAAAGCATTCACCAATCAACTTAGGTGGCAGCTATATCGTTTGGGACTTGAGTATTTGTTGGCTATTTCCAAACATGAAATCCTTCCTCCTAGGACAGTGGGAATCTCCCATTGTGTGGCCAAGGTTCTAACGGCAATCTCAGAGGAAGCAGGAGGCTTCCCAAGGCGACCGACGTGGAGGCTCGAGCAGTTCCATGGGGCACTTCTGGTCTCAGTGTTTCTTTGGTTTTTATGTCACATCACAATCCCATGCTCCTACTGATCTCCATCCCCTCTCCACCAGATTGGGTGCCTCAGAGGGTCGGGCACCATCTTCTTGGGAAGAATGCCCACTCCCTTAAAAAGGTAATTTGGAAGCCTTCCCCAACCATGTCAAGTGTTTGAAATGAACATTAAAAATAGAGAATTTGATGAGAAGGAATAAAGTTCATTCACCAATACTAGCTGATATATGTATATATATATATATATATATATATATATATATATATATATATATATATGTATGTATATATCTCAATATATCAATCTCTCTCTATGTGTGTGTGTGTGTGTGTGTGTGTGTGTGTGTGTGTGTGTGTGTGTGTGTGTGTGTGTATATATATATATATATATATATATATATATATATATATATATATATAATATGTGTATGTATGTATATATCATGGCCTTTTAGGACTGTCCATGGAGCCAACAGTGACTGAGCCTCTGTCTTGCTGTAGGCACTAGGCACAGAGCTTCAAAAGGAGAGTGATTTCAGGTTTGCAGAGGGCCTTGCATACATTATCTTATGGTCCTCAAGAGTGGTCCGCTGAGGTAAACGCTACTATTATACTCATTTTCCAGATGAAGAGACTGAGGTTCAGAGAATTTGAAAGCTATTCCCAGGGTCACACACCTAGGAAGTGACAAACACAGGGTTCCAAACCAAGGTTTTCATGATATCAAGTTCTGGGCTTTCTAACCATTGCACCACTTAGCATAAAGAAAGCTCAAATTACATATTGAGGATGGCTTATGGAGCTTACAAACTAAAGGGGAAGAAAACATGTAACAACTATGACAATACAAGATCTAGGCAGGCTGAATTGGAGAAAATCTCAGAAGGAAGGCAGTAGCATTGAGGGGGACTGGGAAGGGCTTCCTTCAGAAAGTGGCATTTTGGCAGGGACCAGAAGGAAGCCAGGGAAACAGGAGGCAGCGGGGAACAGGCAGAGCATCTCAGGCATGCCGGCGAGCCCATGAAAATGTCCAGAGTTGGGGGTGGGGGGGGGACCGAGATGGGGAGAAAATTTGGAACTCAAAATCTTGTGGAAGTGAATGTTGAAAAGTAAAAATAAATTAATTAATTTAAAATACTAAAAAAAATTGTCCAGAGTCAGGAGATGAAGTTTCTTGCACAAGGAACACACAGGAGGCAAGTGTAGCTGGGTCCTGGATTACATGGAGGGGAGGAAAGAAGACAGGGAAGGCAGGAAGGAGCCAGGTTAGGAAGGGCTTTGAACTCTGAAGCTGGAGGGGATATGGAGCCCCTGGATCTTCCTGATTAGGGGAGCGACCTTTGGGAGGCGAATGAGGATGGACGGGAGTGAGGGGAAAGACTTGAGACAAATACCAAGCAGCGGGCCTTTGCAATAGTCTGAGCATGATGGCATCCAATGGGCCCAGGTGCATGGTCCTGCTTTTCCACATTGCATCCAGACCCCACATTCCCAACCCAGCCATTTCCTATTCCTTTCCCACTGCTTTGGTAAGCAGTGCACACAGTCCCTATCCCCAAGCCCCCTATGATGTCCTGAGGGCACTTACCTCTCTGCCCCACAAGTCATGGCTCACTCTGCTCTGGGTCTCCAATCTTTACAGTATTGTTACAGTATCACCAGAGACTCTCCTTCCTTGAAAACATCAGGGATGCAAGGTAGAAAAAAGGCAAGAGGCATGGGAGTCTCTTGGAGGGTCTCGCCCTGAAATGATCAACACATGCCTCTAGGCATCACAAGGGCCAATTGGGACAGTATTTGGGCAGCACGCTCTATCCACTCCCGTGGCCACCCCTCTCACACAGACCCTGACCACCTGCCATCTGGGCTATCCCAAAAGCCTCCTGACTTGGTCTCTCAGACTCCAGGGCCTGCCCTCTCCAACTCAGCCTTGCCCAATGGTTGCCAAGATAATAGCGCTCCTTCCCCGCCTCTGTGACCAGTCCTCCTCTCTCCTGCTCAAATACCCTCAGTCTATTTCATCCTGATGGGCTGGCGAGCCAGTCTGCTGAGCCTGGCATTGAAGGCTCTCCACCGACCACACCCAAGCTGTCCTCCCACAGCCTGACTCCCTGCTCTTCCCTTCCCTGTGCCCCTAGGTGTTCACCTCCTCAACTCTCCTGTGCATTTGTGTAGACTCTTTGTCCCCCAGGATGGGAATACATCACTACCTCATCACTACCTGCTAAAATCTCCTTTTTTTAAAAAGGGACCACAGATAATGAAGTAATATCAATACTAAACCTACATGTAACAAATGCTATAGCATCCAAATTTTTAAAGGAGAACCTAAATAAATTACAGGTGGGAATAGATAGCAAAACTATAATAGTGGGGGACTTCAACCTTACCCTCTCAGAACTTGACAAATTGAACCAAAAACTAAATAAGAAAGAAGTCAAGGAGATGAATAGAATCTTAGATAAACTAGATATGACATCTAGAGAGAATTGAATGGGAATAGAAAAGAATATACCTTTTTCTCATCTGTACATAGTACCTTTACCAAAATTGACCATATATTAGGGCATAAAAACTTTATAGCTAAAGGCAGAAAAGCAAAAAATATTCTTTCTTACCATAATGGAATGAAAATTATAGTTAATAATGAACCATTGAAACACAGATTAAAAATTAATTGGAAACTAAATAACTTAATCTTAAAGAATGAGTAGGTTAAAGAACAACTTATAGAAACAACAAATAATTTTATTAACGAGAATGAAAATAAGGAGACAACACACCAAAACCTATGGGATGCACCAGAAACAGTGATCAGAGGAAAGTTTAGGTCTCTAAATGCTTACATAAATAGAGAAAGAGAAGGTAAATGAATTGGGCATGCAATTTAAAAGAAAACTAGAAAAAGAACAAATTAAAAATCCCAGATTAGACACCAAATTAGAAATCCTAAAAATTCAAGGTGAGATTAATAATTGAATGTAAGAAAACCATTGAGTGAATAAATAGAACTAGCAGTTGGTCTTATGAAAAAACAATAAAATAGATAAATCATTGGTTATGATGATTTCAAAAAAGAGAAAATAAAGCCAAATCAGTAGTATCAAAAATGAGAAGGTGAATTTGAAGATGAAATAAGAGCAATTAGGAAAAATATAGACTGCCTAGATTAACAGAAGAGGAAACAGAATATCTAAATAAAACCACTTTAGACAAAGAAATGGAACAGGCAACATACGAGCTTAAGTAAAAGGCATCGGGGCCAGATGGATTTACAAGTGAATTCTACCAAAAATTTAAAGACCAACTAATTCCAATATTAAATAAATTATTTGGAATAATAGGCAACGAGGGGGGTCCTACCAAACTCCTTTTATGAAATTAATATGGTGCTGGCATCTAAACCATGCAGAGGAAGAAAATTATAGACCAATTTCACTAAAGAATATTGATGCAAAAATCCCAAATACGATATCATCTAGGAGACTATGACAATATATCACAAAGATTACACATTGGGACCAAGCGGGATTTATGCCAGGAATGCAAAGATGGTTTGACATAAGGAAAGCTACTGACATGATTGATTACATCAATAACAAAAGTAACAAAAACCATCAGATTAGGTCACTAGATGCAGAAAAAGCTTTTCACAAACTACAACACGTATTCCTATTAAAAAACAATGAAATCATAGGTATAAATGGGTTTTTCCTTAAAATGATAAGAAGTACCTATGAAAAACCACCAGGAAGCATTATAGGTAACAGGGATGAGTTAGAAGCTTTCTCAATAAGATCAGGCATGCAACAAGGATGTCCATCGTCACCAATATTATTCAATATCGTATTAGAAATGCTAGCAATAGCAATAAGAGGAAAAAAAAAAGAAATTAAAGGAATCAGAATGGGCAATGCCAAACCAGAGCCACAACAATAATTCTGGCACTTCCAAAATGGTCACATGAGAACATTTAGAGCATGAGAAGGCTGTGCTTTGGTGCACCCACCCTGTTCCACTGATACACCCTTCTATTTCTTAATTAAATTACCAAAAAAATACTTTATTGAGCTAGAAAACATAATAACAAAATTCATTTGGAAGAACAAAAGGTCAAGAATATCAAAGGAATTAATGAAAAAAAATGAAAGGAAAGAGGTCTTAAAATATATAATAAAGTAGCAATTATCGAGACTATCTGGTACTGGTTAAGAAACAGAAAGGTAGATTGGTAGAAAAGAGTAGACATACAATACACAGTGGTAAATGACTATAGTAACCTTGTGTTTGACAAGTAAAGATTTAAGCTTTAGGGATGAGAATTCACTATGTGATAAAAATTGTTGAGAAAACTGGAAAGCAGTCTAGCAGAAACTAGGTATAGACCAATATCTTACACCATTTGCCAAGATGAGGTTAAAATGGATACACGATGTAGACATAAAGGGAGATACGTAAGTAAATTAGAAGAACCACAGCATATTAACTATCAGGTCTGTGGGTAGGAGAAGAATTTATGAATAAACAGTAGAGAGCATTGTGAGATGTAAAATGGATAATTTTGATTACATTAAATTAAAAAGGATTTCTACAAATAGAACCAATATCACCAAGATTAGGAGAGCAGATAATTGGGGAATTTTTTTGATAGAAAGTTTCCCAGATAAAGATCTTACATCTCAAATATATATGAACCTTTGTCAAATTTTTAAGAATATGAGTCATTCCCCAATTGATAAATGGCCAAAGGATAGGAACAGGCAGTTTTTGGATGAAGAAATCAAAGCTATATATAGTCACATGAGAGAAATGCTCTAAACCATTATTGATTAGAGAAATGCAAATTAAAACAACTTTGGGGTACCATCTCATACCTATCAGACTGGCTAAAATGACAGAAGGGGAAAACGACAAACATTGGAGGCGATGTGGAAAAACTGGGACACTAATAAACTGTTGGTGAAACTGTGAGCTGATCTGACCATTTTGGAGAGCAATCTGGAATTATGCCCAAAGAGTTATAAAACTGTGTACACCATCTGACCCAGGAATACCAAGGTGATCAGGGAAACAGGAAAAGAACCTACATGTTCTGAAACATTTATAGCAGCTCTCTTTCTGGTGTCAAAGAACTGGAAATTGAGGGGATGCCCATCAATTGGGGAATGGCTAAGCAAGTTATGGTATATGATTGTGATGCAATACTACTGAGGAACAGGCTGATTTTAGAAAAGCATGGAAAGACTTACATGAAATAATGCAGAGTGAAATGAGCAGAACCAAGAGAACATTGTATACAGTAACAGCAATTTTGTTCAAAGAATAATGTGAATGACTAAGCTACTCTGAATATCATAAATATTCAAATCAACTACAAAGGACCTATGAAGGAAGATGTGATCCACTTCCAGAGAAAGAACTTCTACAAAGAAGTATGTATAGCTTGGAACTTAAAATGTAAAAATAATAATAAATAAATTTTAAAAAGAAAAACGATTTCCCTTCCTTTTAGGACCAGCTGAAGGGTCACCTCCAAGAAGTCTTCCCTGATTGCCTCTAATCTGAACCTGTTCTCTCCTTCTCAAAGTCTCCCTGGAGCATTCTGGATCCCTCCTTCACCCTAGCACACTCTTTCTGGTATTTTCCTTACTGGTGTATGTGTCTTAGCCCACCTCCAAAACACTCTGACAGCCCCTTGAGGGCAGGCATGTGCCTTTTGAAGCTCTGTGCCTAGTGCCTACCGTGTGCCTAGCTCTGCCACAAAGGAGGTTCTCAGTCAGTGTTGGTCAGCCCGATGGTCCTAAAATGCTAAAAGGAGACCACTAAGGTGGGGGTACTTCTGAGCTCACCTCCTTGCCTTTCATTGGCGCCAAGCAGAATCCCAGAAGGCCAGGGACATTTGTGTTTCTTTGACATCAGTACATTGTTTCCTTCAGTGCTGAATACAGATAACAGAAGACTGTTAGCAACTGGCCATGGGGTGGGTAATAGAGGAATTCCCTGGGAACGAAAGAGGGACAGATTCATGAAGACTGATAGATATTTGCCAATGGTGAAGAGACAAGAAACAAAAAAATAATACAGAGCTAAGCACTTGCAAACTGCAGGAACTAGGAATCCCTCACAGGCAACATTTTAGCCATGACTGAGAACAAGGAGGGATTTCGAGATGCTTTGTAGCAGCTTGCTGATAAAAGAGCAGAATTCCATCCTTGAAATTGCCAGTCAGAGACAGAAGAACCCAAAGCCTTGGCCTACATCACTAAGTTACTATATTATGTATAAAGGCCCTGCCCTTGGCTGCCATGAACTCCTCACTATGACACAAAGCCCTTCCTCAGGTTCCACTGAGGATGTGGATGACCTGTAAATAGCATGTGGCCTAGGTGTAAGTGTGTGTGTGTGCTCGTGTGTGTTTGTACAGGGGCACATGTGTCAATGAGGGAGGTAGAGGGAAGAGCACAGGGAAAGAATAGAAAGGGGATTAGCAGCGTTCATCTCAAAGCCAGAATATACAATGACAAGACCACATTCTCAAAACCCTGAACCGAACCGGAATCACCACAACAATGCCGACATTTCCCAAATGGCCCCACGAGGACATTTAGAGCATGACAGGGCTGTGCTTTGGTGCACCCACTGTCTCTAAGCCCTCAAAATGTTTCCTGGCATCGGGCATATTGACCAGGGTGGCTGCAGAAGTTATGGGGGGAAAGGAAAGAAAAGACGTGAATAGCAGTAAGAAAAACACTGGGTGGAAAGCTGACCAATGTTTTCAGTGGTTATCAGAGACTCTGTTGAGTGACTAAACTGACTGACCCAGCAGCAGCTGTTTTGGAGATATACGGAACTTTAAAGTCAAGGTCGCTGCTAATGACAAAGAATGCTCTGTCCTCAGCCAGCTAAGGAAGCTCCAGATACAGGAAATAGCATTTGAACCCAAATAGAGCTGGAGGTCATATACATTCCCCTATTATATAGCAGAATGTTAAATACAGTATACTGTATATATGTAATATATAATGCAATAAATATTATATACTATTATATAGCAGAATCTTATAAGGTAGAGGTTATACACATTCTACTGTTTTCTTCTTAGGGGCAGCTAGGCAGCACAGTGGATATAGAACACTATTCCAACACACATGGGGGTCAGGAAGACTCATGTTCCTCAGTTCAAATCTGGCTTAATCCTGTTTACCTCAGTTTCCTCATCTGTAAGATGAGCTGGAGAAGGAAATGCCAGAAAACCCCACATGGGGTCACGAAGCGTCTGACCCGACTGAAATGACTGAACAACAACAATTTTCTTCTTTGCAAATATTTCCAAAAAGGTTTTCAAATCGTGAAACTTTTCAAAGCAAAACTGTTCACCAGACTCATCCTCTTGGTCCAGGAACAAAGGGGATTTCTGTGGAGGCCTCTTTAGAGAGCTAAACATAATGAGCCAGAGCAGCATTTCTGCTTTAGGAGAACACTGCCACCATCACTGTCACTATCGACATCAGCAGCCCATTTCCTGGGCATCTAATGTGTGCCTGCTACTGTCATGGGCTCCCCAGAAACTCATGGCCTCATTAATGAGGATGGTGATGATACCACCTGGCCTTTGTGCAGTGCTTAACTCTACAAAGAGCCTTCAAAGAGCATACCCCATGAGGTCCATGGGGCACTCGGGCCCATTGGACTACGTACCATAAAATGGCACAGCTGGGACTAGAACCCAGTGCTCTGATGCCCCATCGCCCATCCTTTCTACTAGCTCTGTCTTCAGATGGCAATGACTGAGGCCAGCCTGAGAGTCTCAGGACAGGCTCACCTCTAGTATGGGAGCTGTGGTCATCACTGATTTCTCTTCCCAAAGGTGGTACAAGCTTCCAGGTGAACATGAGGTCAGCCCAGCAGGGCAGACAGTGTTATAGGAATGGAGGATCATTCTTCAGCATGTCCTCAACACTTATCACTAGCAGGAGACCTCAGCCCTCAAAATGATCTGAAAGAAAACAAAATGTGGATCTGGGCTGGACGATGGGGAGGCAGCGGCCATGTTAATAATACCCTTGTTCCCTGGATGGCTTTCTTCTCCCATACAATTTTCCTGCCCTCCTGATCCAAAAACGCAAATGGGACTTTTGAGGAAGGGATGCTGGATTGTCCATAATGTCAGTCACACACACACACACACACACACACACACACACACACACACACACACACAATCTCTAGCTTGTCTACTCAGTTGTTCCATTTTAACATAAAAGTTACTGGAGAAAGATGAAAAGGTATTGTTGGTCTAAAATAGCCTCAAACAGCCACATGTCCGTGTCTTTCCAAAACACTTCTCTTCATTCTCTGCTTTTTGGTCAGGGGCCTTTTCCTTCCACGACTCCCACTTCTGGAACTCATATCCATTGGCAGCAGCAGGAGGAAGGGATAGTTGTAGCTTCACTACCTGGGATTCTGGCTCCTGCTTCCCAGCAAAATCCATCCCTTGTTTAGAGAAGCTCTTTGCACACAGAAACTCAGAAGCAGGACTGTCCTGTCTCCTGTAACCATGGAAACATGGTCTCTAGCTTCCGGGAGAAACTGTTCTGCAAGCTGAATGAAATCTAAGAAATGCAACCCTTTATTGTGAAAAGGGGCTATAGGCTTCTGCAGCCAAGGGGCCCCAACACAAAAGATGTGGATCCCCCGCCTTCGAATCAAGGACTGTTAGAGCTAGCAGGGCAAGGGCCAACTAGCACAGCCTGCTGCCTCCCCTCCTCCCCAAACCACCAAGGAAGATGGGCTAAAATGGAGAAAGAAGCCAAATGTGAAAGATGACCCAAATGAATGCCATGGGCATGGATGCATGGGCCCTGCTGAAGATGAGGTCCATGAGGGCTTCAGGCTTGGCTACTCGGGAATGTCGTCCATGAGGTTCATGTCTTAAACAATCCAGAATCAGGATGAAGAGGGGACGGCTGTCTGTCCTTGAAAACACTCAGCTCTGGCGGCCATATATGTATTTCAAGCCTTGCTCTTGCTCAGAAGAGTCTTAGAACCCTGTTTGGGAACTGCCTCTAGAGCCCATTTATATCCTCACCTTTGGATGACTCTATTCTCCCAGTCTGTTTGGACCCCTAAATAGCATCTATCAATCAACGAGTGAACATCTAGGTGCCAGGTACATCATTTGGGACTTGAATGTCTTTCAGCTTTTTCGGAAAACAAAATCCTTCCTCATAGGGCAGTGGGGATAGGCTATTGTGTGTGCCCACGGATGTGAAAGCAATCCCAGAGCAAGCGGGAGGCTTCCCAAGGGGACCAACATGGTGGCTAGAGCAGTTCCATGGGGCACTTCTGGTCTCAGAGTCTGGTTTTGGGGGTCTCATTATGATCACATACTCATACTGATCAGTCCCCTGTCCATCAGACTGGTGCCTCACAAGGTTAGACATCACCTTCTCTGGGAACAATGCCTACTCTCTCCTAAAGGCTTTTGGGAAGGCTTCCCCTATCAATGCACTATTCCATGCCAAATTTCCACAGGGGAAGAAGGTTCATTTAGTAATTTGTTGTTCAATTGTTTCAGTCATGTCTGACTCTTCAGGACCCCATTTGAGGTTTTCTTGGCAAAGATATTGGTTTGCCATTTCCTTCTCCAGCCCATTTTTAAAGAAGAGAAAACCAAGGCAAACAGAGTGAAGTGCCTTGCCCAGGATCACCCAGCTAGTAAGTGTCTGAGGCCAGAGTTGAACTCAGGAAGGTGAGTCTTCTGGATTCCAGGCCCAGTACTCTAGCCACTGCACCATACAGCTGCCTTCATTTAGTAACACTAGAGGTTATGTTTATAATGATTTCAGGTTTGCACATAGCCTCTCAGAGTGGACCTGGGAGATAGAGGTCATTATTATCTCAATTTTCCAGATGAGGAAACTGAGGTTCACAGAGTATGAGAACTCCCCAGGAATAAAAGAGGGACAGACTAGTAAAAATCATAGGTTTTTGCCAAAGATAAGAAACAAATAATGAAGAGCTAAGCACTTGCAAGCTGCAGGAACTAGGGATCCCTCACAGGCAACATTTTATCCATGACTGAGAACAAGGAGGGATTTAGAGCTGCTTTGTAACATGTTGCTGATAAAAGAGCAGAGCAGAATTCCATCCTTGAAATTCCCTATCGGAGGCAGAAGAACCCGGAGTCGAGGCCTTGGCCAGCATCACTAAGTTGTCATATGCTATGCGCCAGTTGTCTGCCCTCGGGTGCCTCTTTGGCATCACGCCCTTCTTAAATAGTGTCCCGCATATGGGCATGCATGTGGGGGAGGGGGGGAACTCTATGATTTGTGCAGGTGTTTGTGTTGGTAGGAAGATGTGGTCTGTATCTGTTTGAAAGGAGGACAAGGGTGGGAGGAAGCCCAGGGTAAGAATACAGATGCAATGAGCTACATGCATTACTGCATCCTCAAAAACCAAAACTAATCACACCATGGGAATTCCAGTGTTTTCAAGACTGTCTGTCACAAGACCCAAAGCAGGTTTGGAGAAGGCTGTGCTGTGGTGCGCCCACTCGCTCCAACCCCCTTGAAATATTTCCTGGCATCGGGAATATTGATCAGGGTGACTGCAGACATAGTGAGGGTAAAGGAAAGAAAAGAGATGTGAACAGCAGCGAGAAAAAAACCGGTCGGGCATTCAAAGGACATTCTCCGTGTTTGGTGGAGATGTTTGAATGAGTGATGCCTGGCAGTGGATCTCAGCTTTCAAACAAATCCAAACGCTTGAAAGACAAAAAATATGCACACAAGCTCCTCCCTTACAACTAACTTTCCTCCTGCTGAACTGAAAAGTAGAATGGAATTGTTGGTTAAGGGATACTGGATTGACCCCATCAGTCACCCTTGAAGAACCTCTGGCTTTGGCCAATCATTTGATTCGAAGATCAAAGTGTCTAGAGGAAGTAGGAAAGGAACTGTCAGTCTACAGCAGTGATAACCTCCAACAACCATGGTCCTGTGCCTTTCCAAAAGACCTTTGGTACAGGACCCCTGATGCCTGGCAGTGTGGTCACAAGGTCCCTTTCTTTCCATGGCTCATACTTCTGGGCCTTATATCCATCCGTGGCAGCAAGAAGATGGGACAGGTGTAGCTTTCTGTTGTTTTTTTTTTCTTTTGTTTTATAGATGTAATTGAGGTTGACTTGCCTAGGGTCACACAGCTAGGAAGTGTGTGAGGCTCCACTTGAACTCAGGCTCTCTTGACTCCAGGGCTGGTGATCTATCGACTGTGCCACCTAGCTGCCCCAGTTGTAGCTTTTTTACCTGGGATTCCAGCTCCTGCTTCCCTTGTTTATGGAACATCTTTGTATACAGAAACGTGGAAACAGACTCTCTTGTCTGCTGTAACCACGGAAATGTGCTCTCTTGCTTGGGGCGGGGGGAGAGGAATCATTCCATTAGCTAAAGGAAAGCTAATCAATTTAAAAGCCTTATTCTGAGAGGGGGTGAGGTATGGACTAGGGGAGCCATGGCAAGTTGGAGGACAGATGAAAGGGTTTCCAAGAGCTGCTGTGGTGTCCCACTCCTTCTTCCAAGCTGCCCCAGAGCCTCTCGAGGCCAGGGACTCTCCTTTTGAAGCTTTGTCTCCCAATGGCTACTGTGGCTAGCCCTGTGACATGGCAGGCGCTCAGGTGCCAAGAGACCACCAGGCCTGGGGCACTTCTGGATTCGCTTCCCTGCCCTTCACTGGCATCATGCTGGAAGATGACCCCAAAAACAATCCCAGAAAGCCACCCACGTTTGCATTTCATTGCCATAAGTACTTTATTTGGTCAGATGATTAATACAGATAACATAAGACTGATACAAGTTTGCCACTGGGTGGGTAACATAGGAATTCTCCAGGAATAAAATGGTGATGGACTCCTGAAGATCCAGAGATTTCTGCCAGTGGCAAAAAGGACAAAAACAATATAGTGAAAAGATAAAACACTCACAAGCTTCAGGGAACTAGGAATCCCTAAGGAGTTACATTTTCTTTTATAATTGAGAACAAGGAGGGATTTCGAAATGCTTTGTAGCATGTTGCTGACAAAAGAGCAGAATTCCATCCATGTCATTCATAATCACAGGCAGAATACCCAAAGTAAATGCTTGGCATGCATAACTATCAGAACTATGTTAATATATGATGTGCAAGTCCCCTTCCCTTGTGCCCTACGAGCCCCTCCCTTTCATGCTCTGTTGGGTCTCTTGGTAATATTTAAGTAAATAGTGTCTTGCATGTGTGAATGTGTGTCTGTATGGGAATGCAGTATGGGTATGGCTGAAGTGTCTGTGGATATATGCATGTGTAGGTGCATGTATGTGTATGGGGGGGAGTGTATGTGTATGCTTGTGTTTTATTTGGAAGAGGGGGGAGCACAGGGTAAGAATATAGAGGGGACAAGCAGCATTCATCTCAAAGCTTGAATACATGATAGCAACACTACATTCTCAAAACTGAAGACCAGACCAAGAACACGATGGAGCTTCGACGCTTCCCAAGGGGTCACGTGACCATACTTAGCGCATGAGGAGGCTGTGCTTTGGTCCATCCACTCTCTCCAACTTCTCGAAATGCTTCCTGGCATTGCGGATATTGATCAGGGTGGCTGCAGAAGCTATTGGGGGGAAAGAAAAGAATACAAAGGAGGCATGAAGAGCTGGCCCGGGGAGCAGCCTGCCAGTGGCCCTCCTCTGTGGCTGGATCTCAGTGGGTCTTGAGCTCCTGTTTGATTTGTACCCTTGTGTCCCCCAGGGGTGGCCCCAGTACCAAAGAAGGGACCCAGCTGTTGGACTGAAGCGAAATCATTCCAAAAGAGAAACTGAAGTCCTGCTCAAAATCTTTTCCACATGCTCAAGAGTTTGCTTGCAAACTGTAATAGGAGAGCGAGAGCGAGGCTAGAAGCACATACTGTGACACTGGGTACTAGCCAAGAAGGGCTCAGAAGAATTCTAGAGAAATCCATCCAAAGGGAAACTGAGCTGAAAAATCCTTCCTGGGCCCAGCACATCTTAGATCCAGGCAAAATGCATGCTGGTGACGGAAAGGGCAGCGGATGAAGCAGCATTGCCAAATATTCAAGGCAGTCCTTCTTGGATCTGACCTGCGCTAAGCAGCTCTCAGGTGCCAGGCCCTGTTTTCCCAGAACGTCTGCCCTCCTGAGGAGCAAGGCCGGCCGATGACATACAAGCTGTTTCCTGAGGAGGAGGGAACGAGGGCTGCCACGGGCGCCTGCCCCAGCCAGGAGCTAGCTAAGCACTGGGGTGTAGCCTTGAACAAGCTGGGGATCCCCCAGGGTGGAGGCAGGGAAGGGGTACATGCCAGGCCTGGGCCCAGGCCATAGACTAGCATGACCATAGAGCAGTAAGCCACTTGGCTGGTACAGAGGAAACAGTCCCTGATTTCCAGACCTTCCCTTCTACTGGAGGCGTATGGCAGGGAAGCATAACAGGGTAATTGGAAGAGATGGCCTATGTCCAAAAGTGTCTCACCATCATTCATTTCCCTAAAGCTGGTGTCCTCCTTCAGGCTTTCCTATTTGGCTGGGGGATCACCTGCTATTCACCCAGCGTCTTATCTTCATAACCTGAGTATTGTGAGTACACCTGGGAGGTGAGTATCACCTCTGACTCCTTCCTCCTTCATCACTCAGACATGGCTGGTTTTCAAGCCCTGTCCATTGAGCTCAGAGAGCAGGGGTTTTAACTCCCCTAACTTTCGGTTTCCTCAGGACCTAGCAAAGTCTTTTGTTCACAGCAGAGGCTTAATAAAATGCCTCCTATTGGATCTAGAAGCTACTGTATTTAGACACCAAAATACATTCAAACACACACTTGCAAGTGATCAGACACATGCCAACCCACTTTCTGCATGTGTTTAAGTGAGGAGGGCTACAAAGAGGCTTCTAGGCTACCACTGGGCCCAAATGGTACAAAAGACTGATAAAAATTTCATTTCTTCTGGGCTCCCAGGCAAGACGGGGAACGCCCTGAAGGACTCACAAACAGATTTGGGAAGGGTGAGTCCCTCATTCAATATCCAGAATGGGGTTGGGAAGCTAGGGAGATTGGGACATCTTTTTTTAAAGACAGGCATGGATGAGCAGAGTGTTCTTTATCAAATGTGGCTACTCTGAATCCAGCAACTGAAGCCTGGGTCCCAACACGTTTTCAACCTATAGCACAAACTGGGAATATGGCACTTTTGGGTTGGGAAAAAGGATGGGCAAGACCATGGTATGTACAAAGAATCCAGCAAAGCCACCTGGCATTTCAGCGTTCCGAGATCAGTGCCTCCATGTACTAGTCAGCCTGAGATTTGCATCATGAGGCCTAAAGCACAGTATTTTGTTCCTACCTTCTTTGAAAGTCTAGATCATTGGGAATCTGTTTTGTGGATTGTTTTATGTTCTAATGAGAGAAAAGTAATACCACTGAGAGTCTTGAGAATTGGTTGCTGGATTCTATTAACTTACGTATCGATGGATCAGACATGACGACCATCACGTAGGTGTTGGAAGTAAAGATGTCAATGAAAGCAGCAAAGTTCGAGTTGCGCACTTCCATGCTCTGGAAGGAGGCCGCCAGCTTGCTAGAGGGGAAAGGCAAAAAGCTATTGAAAAACTGATTTCCTTGGACACATGGACCCTTAATGAAGCACTGCAGTTCAGGGCTATTCTACCTTCTAAAGCAAATGATCAGATGACTTCCAGGTCATGTGTGCAACATGATGGCCAACTAGACATTTTCTCCAATCCCCATAATCTGTCAAACTTTTCCAAAACAGAAATGCTGCGCCAAAGATAAAGAAACTATTTCCATGGTCTAGGATACCCAGAATCCAAAAGAAGGTTAAAGAAAAAATCCCCTGAGCCTAAGAACTGATGCTTCCTGAGCTTGACTCACTCCGTAGCCCTTCCCCAGTTCCAAGGACACAATACAGGCTGACAGCAAAACCCATTGCTACATCCCAGTCTCCCCTCTCTCGTGCCAGTGCTGGGACAGAGTACTAAGGAACAAAGGGAGTGGGGCAGGTCACCAGGACAGGACACTTTGCATGGAGTGTGTGTGTGTGTGTGTGTGGTGTGTGAGCGTGTGCATGTGTGGTGTGTGTGCGTGTGCGCGTGTGTGGTGTGTGTGCATGTGCGGTGTGTGTGCATGTGTGGTGTGTGTGCGTGTGGTGTGTGTGTGTGGTGTGTGTGTGTGTGTGTGTGTGTGTGTGTGTGTGTGTAACGGGATGCAGTACTCCACCAAGCCTGAGGGAAGGAGTCCAGCATCCAGTTGGCTACAGTTCTGACTACCCAAAAGTCAGTTGGGACAAAGACCCAGGCTGGTGAACCAGGAAATGCCCAGTGTGGGAAGAAGCTGACACACTTTTGAGATCCAGTTCCCAAGGAAACCACCATCTGAAGGGAGAGAGTCAGGAAGTAAGCAATAAAGAAAACAATGCGGGGGGGGGGGACGGACGGACTGAAAGGACCAAAGATTCCAGGAACAAGAAAACTCAAAGACCTTAAACATTAACATAAATCAAGAGGAAAAACTGTTAACAACAAAAGAAATCAGGGATCCACGGACAGATAAGTGCAAAACAAAGGAAGGTGATCCAACACTTGCTGAGACAGAGGACCCTGTGGAATGTGAGGAGAACACAGAGCCCAGTACACTGCTCCTAAGTGGTTCAAAAGAGAAATGAGTTTACGTCCTGCACAACAAAAATAACGAGAAGAGAAAAACTGGAATTTGCAATGGCAAGCTTCACCAAAGAAACAAGAGAGAATAATAGATTGGGAATTCAAACACACAGAAGTACAGGACAACCTGGAAGCAAAAAAACCAAAAATATTTAAAGAAAATATGCTCACAGAGGTGAAGGAAAAACAGCAACAAAACGCAAGCCAAGGAGAATAATTAGGCCAATACCCCATGAGGTTCCAGAACATGTGGGGAAAAATCAACTAACCTGATTTTTTTTGCCTGAGCAAAATGTCCTTTAGCCATAAGATTCACATATTATCTTCTGACTGTCATAATTAAAGAATCTCATTTCTTTCCAACCAATCACCAACAACTTTCACTTTCCTGTCATGGTCTGCTCAAATGGAAAACAAAGACCCCCCCCCTTCTGCTCTCCTGGTAGACTTGGAAAGAAGAGTTCCACCAAAAATGATTTATTCTCTATCTTTAATAATGTCATTCTGGTATTCACCAGCCACTCTCCTCACAATGCCAATGTCATGGGACGATTAAGCATTGACTTTGTGCAGACCAGAGACATCGAGAAAAACACGTATAACACATTAACAACTTGCAAGCCGTAGTGGCTCACAACTGAAGGGGTGGACTCAAGAGGTGAAACTTGCCCACATTCCTGAGCCAACATCTGAACCCAGATCTTTTGACTCCAGACCCACTGATTTTTCTTCTAGGACACATTCTGCCAAAGCCAAAGCCAGATGGGATGCGGTTAAGTGAGGCTAGAGTTACATCAGGAGGGACTGTGAATATAACCCGAGTACAGACTAGGTGGGGGGCAGCTAGGTGGTGCAGTGGATAGAACCCCAGGCCTGGAGTTAGGAAGACTCATCTTCCCAAGTTCAAACCTGGTTTCAGACACTTCCTAGCTGTGTGACCCTGGGCAAGTCACTTCACCCTGTTTGCCTCAGTTTCCTCCTCTGTAAAATGAGCCAGAAAAGGAAATGGCACACCCCTCCAGTATTTCTGCCAAGAAAACCCCAAATGGGGTCGCAAAGAGTCCGACACGACTGAAATGAATGAACAACACAGACGAAAATCCTAGCCTGGAACCGCACACTGACTGCCCTCTACAAACTCAGAACTTCCAGTGCAGGCCTTGTTCAAAAAGGCCGTTAAGCAGAGTGTTGTGTGTGGCCAGCGGCTCTCACCTGCAGCTCAGCTTGAACTGCTTAATGATGTTGCTGATCTTCTCAAACCTGTGGACGTCGCGCTGCTCTTTACACTGGTAATGGGAGATCACCTGTGGGAAAAGAGAAGCAGCCGCCGGTAAGTACAGAGCACCTGAGCGCCGCTCTTTAAGTCTCACGCCGTGTGCGTGACGTCAACCAAATCCAACCTCTAGGCCACGCTCGAAATGCTGTACGAGGGAGGAGTCGGAGATGCTCAAAGCCTGCAGCCGAGCTTGGGAGCCACGGCCTACGTGCTCATGTAAGCATCAGGATCAGTGGTCTCTGTGCCAAGTATATTCTTCTGCTATTACAGACACAAACGCCTTCTGGCCTGACACTGTTACCTATTTCAGCAGAGTCCTTGAGGCCAAGCTAGTGATTTGTCATGGTTTACGATCACCAATTCAGCTCTCGCTTATTTTCCCTTTCCTTCAGACAAACACTCTTCTGTTGGGGCACAGCCACTGCACAAGACATACAGAGAACTGCTTAGAATTCTGTAGATGCTCCTGAGAGAGGGATAAGGCTCAAACATCTCTTTAGCTGGCATTCTTGGCTAATGGGGGAGGGAGGGAAATGGGGACATGGAGCAGTGAACAATCCTAAGGAGTCCTTGGTAAATTAAGAAATGTGTTTCTGATAGATCTGAGCCCTTGAAACATAATGTGGAGTGACTCGGTTTATTTGCTTCTATAGAGCAGCTACGGAAAATGTCTTCCATGCTCATCAAAAGTATCCTTGACTTAATGACTGGCCCCCATAGGCAGCTGTTGCCCACTATGGACAAAGACCCACTGCCCCTGAAGAAAACCTGATCCAGCCCCCTGCTATTACTACTACCCAAAGACCCAGACACTCCCCCACCACCATCAACTGGGACCCCTGCCCTGGAACTTCTGGGAGTTCAGAGTAATGGCATAAGTCTGATAGGTTCTATGCTACTATTCATAGGCTCTGGTGGGCTGGTCTGGGAGCTGAACCCATTTTAAAATATTTTTTAACGTCTATTCTAAATGACCAACTGATAAATCCTGCCCATGCACTGGGGACTACTTGTAATTTACACAAGACTTTAAACTCTCCTTACGCAAGGCCTAGAATCAGAAATTTCAAGCTGGAAGGGGCCTTAGAAATGTCAGTTAGTCAACACCACTCATTTTCTAGAAGGGAAACCAAGACCCAGACAGGCTATGTCATTTGCTTCAGGTCATATGAGTAGAAATGGCAGAGGTCAGATTTGAAACCAGACTTATAGACCCAAAGCAAACTGAGCAGCTACCTTCCAATCCCTAAAATACACAGAATCTCTGCCCCCCCCCCCCCGCCAAGGAACATGTAACTGGCCAGCAGAGGCAATAAGGAAATCAGGCTATTATTTCCATAAAAGCCCAAGAATGAAGGCCAGAGTGGCAAAAGTCAGCAGTGAGGAATATGCTTCCCATTCTGCTGGGCAGGGTTTCCAGGGAAAGGTGGAAATCCCAGAGCTGTGCCCCTGATGAAGAACAAGGAGAGGGGAGAAACAGAGGGAGTGTCCAAAGCCCACCTTCCGGCCCCCTCTGCTTTGGGGGGGAAGGAGGGGAATGAGAAGCAACCCAACTTTATGTCTGCCAAGCACATAGGTTCTTGGGAACCCCCATTCCCCATAACTGAAAACCAGCATTCTCCAATAATTTCTGTTCTGGGCAGAACTACGAATAGGACAAATTAGAGGCAGTTGGGAGGAGCAGAAGATACAGCACTGGACTTGGAGCCAGAAAAGAACTAGGTTCCTATCTCTCTTGACTCTGACTGCGTGATTCTAGGGAAGTCATTTAACCTGCTGCTGAAGCTCTAATTCCATTTTTTGTTGGAAGAGACTTCAGAGGTCATAGCTAGCCCAATCTCCCTATCTTACAGATGAGAAAACTAAGCCTTGACCAACTTGCTAGACTCACAGAGCCAATAAGTGGTAGAGGTGAGATTTGAACCCAGCTCTCTCTGTCTCCAAGGCCAAAGTTCACTCACAGCCCACTGGCATCGGTCATGAAGAGTCTTCAGTTGACAATCATTTCATATTGGTTTTTCTTGACAAAGGGCAGAATGAGAGCTAAAGGCAAGCTTGAAGATTTCTCTTGCATATTAGGGGATCTGAGCTCATTAACAGGAAGAGACTTAAAAGCCAACAAACCTCAGTACCTTCTAAAAATCAAGACAGGCAGTGCCAGTCACTAAGTAGGCAGATAGCCTTGGCCAAGTCAAGTCACCAGAGCCAGATGGACTCCATTCTTAGGTACTGAAAGAACTGGCTGATGTGACCCAGGAGCCAGCAGAGGCGATCTCTGCAAAAGCAGGAAGAAGGCCAGAGGTACCAGATCATGAGAGAAGGGCAAAGGCCGAGCTATTCACAGACAGCAAAAGAAAGCAGCCTGAGGCTACAGGTCAGTGAGTGTGGCACTCCCTGGCCCAAGCCTAGAATGGATTATTGAACCCTGCTCATCAATGAATGTCTAGAAAAGGAAGTGGTGAACACAAAAGGCCAACCTGGCTTCAGCCAAAGCAGGTTATACCAGACCAAGCTTATTTTTTGTTTTTGGACAGGGTCACTAAAGTGGTAGGAGGCACAGACCTGAGACCGAGTCCAACTTCTGTCACATCCTAGCCACCTAGCCCACAGTGCCCCAGGCAACTCCATAAGCCTAGAAATTAGGCTCCAAATTAGATTGGGTTGGATCTCCATTGATGAGAAAAAGATGGGGCTTTTAGCAAAGCTGTCTCATAAAATCTTAAAAGACAGAGAAATGGGGGGGGGGCAGCTAGGTGGCACAGCGGATAGAGCACTGGCCCTGAAGTCAGGAGGACCTGAGTTCAAATCCAGCCTCAGACCAAACACTTGACACTTACTAGCTGTGTGACCCTGGGCAAGTCACTTAAACCCCAACTGCCTAAAAAAAAAAAGAGAGAGAGAGAGAGAGAGAGAGAGAGAGAGAGAGAGAGAGAGAGAGAAATGGGAGGTTGACAATAGTACAATTAGGTGGGCTAAGAACAGACTGGATGACCAGCTGCGAAGAATAGTCATCAATGGCTCCACGTCAACTTGGAAGAGTTGTAGTGCTAGGAGTTCTAGCTTTCTCCCCACCCCCACCCCGCCCCTGCCCCAGTGCAATTTAACAAAGTTATCAGTAACTCACAACAAGTCATGGATGGCATGATGACATCAAACTAGATGTCACACTAAATGACATCTGACATTTGGGCCAAATCGAATCTGATGACGTTTTACAGAGGTAAGTTGACTGTCAAGTCTTCCAAGTGGGCTCTAAAATCAACTTCCCAAGTGCATGGTAGGGTTCACCTCAAAAACCTCAAAGGGGTTTAGTGGACCACAAGCCCAGAGTTACCAATGGTGTGTGTCGGAGATGGGCAACTGGAACACAATAAAGAAGCTGAAGATAGGAGGGCGAGGGCAGAATCTCCAAGCTGCCTAACGGAAGAGGCATCGCAAGAGACTCGAACTAAGAGCAACCAGGAAGTCCCTGGCCTGCAGGCCTCTTCCAAGTCCCTTCTGGGACAGCCACATGAACAGGTGCTTGGTCTGGTTGTAATTTTATTAAACTATCTCAAATATATTTTCTATTTTGGGGCCCTATTGTTTAAAAAGTAAACTTTATAAAAATGCTAAATTCTAATCTTTTTTCAAAGGAGTTCATGGGATTCCATTGAAAACAGAGAATTCGTCATTGTGTTTGAAGTGTTGAAATAATTAATGAAAATCCACTTCCAAGAAGCTTTGGGCATTTCCTGGTTAGAGCTAGATAGAAGACCCTCACATCTACCTAGAGAGAGGCAGAGAAAGAGGGAATGTAGGAAGAAGAGTCCTTGGAGAAAAGTAGCAGCTCCTAACCACTGCCGGCATTGGCATTGGCATTTCTGAAGCTGGCCCTGGGACTGAGGACCGAGAGGCAAAGTGCAGACTAATGTGCCTGCTGGTTACCAGGAGTGGATTCTTACCACCTTGATCTCCCCGAAAGGGCTGGAAACTCAAATGCTTTCTTTTGCTGGTGCTGCAGAAAGTCTCAGAGCTAAGGAAAAGGTTTTCCCTTCAGGACATTTGACATTAAGCCCTCAGTGGAATCTCCAACCTAAGGCCAAGATAACTTCAGCATCCAGATTCGGTGTGGGGGTGGGGAGGCAGCCATCTGGTGTCCCCTGCTAAGGAACAGAGGGAGCTCAGGCCACCCTTTAGCCTCACCTTAGGTCAAGAAAGGGCCAAAAAAGGGGGACTGCCTTGCGGTTTGTTATATATTCTGACAGTCCTTGTCCTCAAGCAGCTGGCAATCCCGCAAGGCCCGGGCCAGAGATGCCAGGCTGAGTGTTGCTTTGCTTAAGCCCTGCTCCAGGTGACGCAGTTCCTCCTGGTCAGGTTGGTGAGGAAGGGCATTCGGCTCTTCAGCCACACATCCCAGGGCCTGTGGTGCTAGTGGCTACCAGAGCAAGGGACCTACTTGTCACAGGTGTCGCTTGGGCCAAACCAAGGGAAAGGGAGGAAATCCTAGTCAGGGTCACAAAGTCTCAGAAGTATCTAGGCCAACCCATCCCTCAACAAATCTCATCTTTCAAATCCCAGACAACTGGTCACCTGGCCTCTACTGGGAGCCCTGCCGTGAAGCCTGTGTCCTGAGCACCCAAGGGAGAGCCCTTCAATTACCTGACGGCCGCGGGCATGTTCCCTGCCCACTCCTAGGACAAGGAGTTCAGCCTGGGTTCACAGATTCTCCCACCACCCAACTTTTCCAGCAATGTGGCAGTTGCTAATTCAGTCAAAGAAATTTAGGAAGAAGCTCACTTTATACTGCCAACTTTGCCAAAATGACCCCATCGGCAAAGTGAGGTACACACACAGACACAGACACACAGACATACAGACACACACACACACACACACACACACACACACACAGAGACACCTCTAAATATCTAATAATTACTCAGGGCTAAAGTAATGTTCCGAGAATTTCACTCAGGTCATCTTCTACACAGCCCCACTTTGGAAGCAGTGACCACACGGGAAATGGCCGTGCCCCACACGGCCCCAGGCCCCCCAGCTGGTGAGCCCCAAGGCTGCTCAGGAAGTACAAAATGTTCCACACACGCCCAATGCCGATGATTCTCACCAGAAAAGTTGCTCTTTCAAAGAGAAGCACCTCATCCGCTTCAATGATCTGAGCGAAATTTCTCAGGTTCATTTCCAGCTGCTGAACGTTGGGGATGAGCTGATAGACGATACTGGACCAGGCCTGCCAGAGGAGAGGAGGAGCGTGGAAGTTGAGGCTCTTGCTCTGCCCTTTCAATCCGAGGCTACTTTAGGGGGACATTTATTTGCAAAAGGAAGACCACCGCAAGAGACAAAGTTTTGCAGATAGCTCTGTTGCAGAAACCCAGAGGGCCGGGGAGCATTCTAATTTAACCAAGCCTTTGTACAAAGGTTTTCTTGCCTCGGGCAAGTCCCTAGATGTGGGATTTCCTTTTCTCACCAAAGTCTCCAATAAAAGGGTAGGCTTTAAGCTAAGGGCCAAAGGTTTACTGGAAGGAGGGGGTGAGTGAATGAAATGGAATGGAAATTAGCAACTGATTGTTACTCCAATTAAAAATCTTTGTTAAAGCCAGCAATGCCTTCATTAACATTTGGAAGGGAAAAATCCAGGCCACCACAGGTCATTAAAATTCATCAAGCCCCTCAACTCCGGTAAAGGGCTGTTGCCTTGGGGAAAGTGGCCCAGCTGGGATGGGAAAGGCAAAACTTTTCTAAAGGGGTGTGTGTGTATATGTATGTGTGTGTACACCCACGTATGTGTACACACACGCACAAACACATAGACACACTTACCTCCTGTTTAACATACCCCCCATGTGAGCCCACACAAGTCACCTAACCTCTCGGGGCTATTTTTCCACTCGCGCACATAGCTCCTGGGAGGCCAGCTGTCACCCCACTAAGGCGCCAGCTACCCTCAGCCCTGAGAACAGGTTTCTATCCCAGGTCAGGGAGCAGTCGGTCACCCTTTGGCTGCCAAGAAAATCACTGTCACAGTGAGTATTAACAAAACCTGCAGTTCCACCACATCAGGAGAGCATCTGAAGGGAGAGGAAGGGGGTCCTGTGCGAAGTGCTCTGCAAACATTAGCTCCTTGGGTGCTCACCCCAACCCTGGGCCCATTTCACAGCTGAAGAACCCGCAGCAAACGTTGGCTAAGTGACTTGCCCAGGGGCAGTAAGTGAACTCGGGGCTTCCTGACTCCGGCCCAGTACTCTGTCCACTGTGCCACCTAGCAGTCAGAAGTCAATGGAGGCTAAGTACAAACCCCCAATATTATCAGAAAATTGTTTAAGTGACCAGTGAGGCATAACTTTCATGCGAGGCCTTATTTCTCTGAGACTTGGACAAGCCAGGAATCAGAGGAAGATTTTCACTCTGTTAATTTCCTTCCATGATTTGGAGATTCCTATTTTAAACTGAGAGAACTCAGAGAGAAAGTACCAACCTTATAGAGTGTTTCATCCCAGATAGATGTTCGAAAACAAGCACATTCCAATGGGCGGGACAACCGCCTCAGGTCTTCCTCCCGTTCCTTAAAAATCTGAAGAAAAGCCCAAAAGAAAGATCTAACACATTTGGTCTTTGGGGGAATAAACCAAGGACACAATGATTCTGACAGCATCTTGTCACCCACCAGCTGCTCTTCCTTCTTGAGGTAGGTAGGTAGGTAAGTAGGGAGGTAAGGTAGGTGTGACATCTCTAGGGCTAGGCCCCCACCAGATGCTCTTAGTCAGGACTGAAGCAGAACTACTGGGATCCCAAAGCCCTTAAGTGAGGTCAGTATGAAGCTCCCCACTCACACCAAAGATGACTTGGACATCCTTCCATATATGGAATACATTATACTGAAGATAAGTCAGCAGCAAGTGTAAATTCTTTAACAGTAAAACTCAGTTCTGGAGATATAACTAGTAATGTTTGTGCTCTACAGCAAGAAACATGCCCTTGACTGGGTTGGGGGCTGGGGAGTGGGAGGTGCTAAGAGAGCCCAGGGAAGGAAGTGAGCCCAATTTTAATGAATGATCTCTTTTAAGTAAGTTCTTGGCTCAGCTGCTATCTGAGACTCCCTAAATTCCCTCAAATGAATGTAGACTTTCTCCCCACAACTCTGTGTGTTTGTTTCTGACTGTGTCTCTCTTGCACTCATGATCCCGTAAACTTCATTTGTCCAGAGATTTTTCCAGAAAGACTGAACGAGGGAAGTGAGAGGAGACAGTGGTCTGGTATACAGAGAAAGATGGCTAAGAGCAGACAAGAATCTCATCCAGGACTTCCTCTGGGAGCCCATGCAGTGAACAGGAAGAGACTCCAGATGATCCAAGCAGTTGGCTGCCCACTCCTCACCGATGCTTGACGCCACTCTCAACAGTGACACTTGTTAGAATGGAGCTGCTGCGTGGCTAGGAAAGCCAAATGATCTATTCTGCTAGAGGCCCGAATTGACGACCAATCCAAGGAGAGGAGTTAGGGAAAAGAGCAGTGGGCTGGGATTCCAAGTGCCTTCCCTCATCCAAGCTTCCGATTCCCCAGTCATGGGCGGGACTAGGTGGTGGATCTCTGAAGACCCCTCTAGCTCTGACAGGACGGGATTCCCCAGATGTGTGGTTGAGAAGCACGTTTAATAAATAGTTTGAACAATTGAATTTCTTCGACCATGTTGTTCCCAACCTCTGCTTCCTTGCTTAGCCCCACTAACTCTAACATCAGGGTGATTCTTAGAAATCCCCTTCTGGAGTGGGTGGGCCACCTCGTGCCCAGCACTGACAATATGAGTACAAAGAATGAAGCCATCCCTACACTCAAGGAACTTTCATTCTAATTGGGGGGGGGGGTGTCAACAAGAACATATGAAAGTATGTCTACAATGAATACAGAGAACAAATCCAAAGAAACCTGGAAAGATAGGCTTGGGCCAGTTGGTAAAAGGCTTTAAAAGCCACAGAGGAATCGATATTCAATCCTTGAAGCAATAGGCAGCTTCTGGAGTTTACTGAGTAGGGAAGTACATTTAAGGAAAAGCCCTTTAACAGATGAAGGAGAAGAGAATGGAGTGGGGAGAGACTTAGAGGTGGGGAGGCCTCGAGGTTAGAAGACTGAAAAGGACCAGTCACATAGGTAGAGGGAGAACCAAGAGAGAGAACACGGTCACAAAACCCCAAAGAGGAGAAAACAACCAGGAGGAGGCTGGTCAACAGTGGCCAATGAATTAGAGAGGTCAAGTAAGATAAGGCAAAAGAAGGATAAGGCAAAAGAAAAGGCCACCAGAGCTGGCAATGAAGAGGTCACTGGCAACTTTGGAGGGAGAACAGCATCTGGTGAGTGATGAGGCTGGAGGCAAGATTTCTAAGGGTTATGGAGTAAGGGAGAGAAGAGAGCTAAGTGCCACAAGCTTAAGGGGATAGTAGGATCTAAGGAAGACTTTATGAGGATTCAGGAACCTGGGGGGCATATTCAAAGGCAGTAAGAGAAAGAAAGAACTGGGACTGGAGAGGTTAAAGACTGCTGAGGTGGAAATTACTGAGAGAGACAATCCTCCCAAGGAGATGGGAAAGGGTAAGGTCGAGAGCATATGAAGAAAGGTTTTGGCTCTGGCAAGGAGAAGGACCTCCTCAATATCAGAGGCTAGAAGAAAAGAGGAGAGAGTGGGAGATAATGTCAAGGGGTTCTGAGAAAAGGGAAGGGGAGAAGAGGGAGCTCCTGGCAAATGACCTCCATTTTCTTAGGCAAGAGGCAAGGTCCTCAATGGAGAGAAGGTACAGGGGGAGCTGCAGGGGATGGCCTGAAGAAAGCAGAACAGGTTTAGAATCACTTCTGTGGACAACGAGATAGCAAATAAATTAGAAATGCTCGGAGGGATTGCCTTGCTGTGCTGAGGGCCCAGTTGAAGCTGATTAACATGAATGTAGGGTGTGTTTGCTCAGCACAACTGCAGAACTCCTCCAGCTTCAGCCAACAGCATATGAAGAGGTGAGAAAGCAGATGGGAAGAGTAATCCAGGGCTGGGGAGAGGGGAGGAAGAGGTGGCAAAGGAATTCAAGGACTGTGGAGGTGAACTGGTTAATGACTGCGCTGAGGCTGGGAAGGGAGAAAAGTGAAGTCTAAGCTGGGCTAATGGCCTGAGAAGAAAGTGAAGGACCTGGCAGTCAATGCCCTGAGAGGTCAGTCAGCTGTGAGCAGCAGAAAAGAAGCAGTGAGACAATGACCAGGATGGTGCCTCTTCCCAGAAGTGCCCCCACTTTGTCACAGGCAGCTAGCTCTCCCTGCTTTCTCTGGCTCCTTTCTCCTCTTCTAGGTCAGGAAGGAGTACTAACTTCTGGAAACAAGACATTCAGGGACCAATCACATACCCTCCTGCGCCCCAGGGCCTAAGCAGGGTGTGAGTGAGTCAGAGGCCAGGTATCTGAGGCCACAAGCTGCCACAGCAGGCCTGGCTCTTCCTTTTACAGATCTTAGGGAACTGGGGCCCACAAAGAAGTGACTTGTCCAGGGCCACACAGCTAACGTGAGCATGACTTCTGGAAAGCACATCTGCTAGGTCTCCCAGTATGGTGAAAAAGCTGCTATTGGGCTCATGGGGCTGCTGGCCCCAGGTGCCTTTTTTTCCCCTCACATTGTAAACATATGCTCCCGATGCAGAGTGAGGGGTCTTGGAAAAACAGGCAACAGCAGGGCTCCAGACCTGAGCCCTGCGGAGAAGCAAGGGCAGGCCGAGCACATTCCAAGCAGGGGAGCCTGGAGCCAAAGGTAAGAATGCCTGTGCTCAGCTGTAGGGGCTAAGAAGACCAGGGCTTTCAGATGCACACTGCTAAGCAGAGAAGGGAGCAGCTGCAGCCCTCAGGGCCTCAGAACAGCGTTGGCTCCTAAGCTGCTTTGGGGGAGCCCTCGATCAGAAAAGGCAGCTGAGGAAATGCAGTCTGGCTCCTGGAGTCCCCCTCACGGCTGCTGCCCGAGCACCGAGCAGAGATGGCTCAAACTCCAAATATGGTCATCAAAGAGCTTCTGGAATACAAGAAGCCCCTTCACAGGCCGGAGGCCTGCAGCCAAATGGCAGCCCCGGCCAGGAGACTGGGGTTTGAACTTGTGGCTCTACTTTCTAAAAACACAATGGAGCCACAGAATGTTCTTTTAAGGGAAGGAAAGGGGAAAGGAACAAGCATTTTTAAAGTGCCTACTATGTGCCAATCGCTGTGCTATGAGCCTTTCACAAACATGACCTCATTTGGTCCTCACAACAACCATGGAAGAGGTAGGTACTTTTACGATCCCCATTTTACTGCTGAAGAAACTGAGGCAGAGGGCAGCTAGGGGGCTCAGTGGATAGAGCACTGGCCCTGGATTCAAGAGGACCTGAGTTCAAATCCGGCCTCAGACACATCACACTTACTAGCTGTGTGACCCTGGGCAAGTCACTTAACCCCGACTGCCTAACCTCTCCCCCCCCAAAAAAAAAATAAAAAAAAAGAAACTGAGGCAGAGTTAAGTGACTTGCCCAGTGTCACACAGCTAGGAAGTACCCGAGGCAGGACTGGAACTCAGGTCTTCCTGCCTCCTGGCTCAGTGCTCTGTGGTGCCCCCTAGCTGTCTGCAGACTCTTGAAGAATTGGGAATGGCAGAAAGAAGACTGAACCCTGCCTGGCTTTCAGTCTAATCTCTGCTGCTGAGTGACCCTGAAAGAGTCACTTTTCTCTTGGGACCTCAGATCCCTAAGATCCGTAAAAGGAGGAGCAGCCTGTGGACTCAGAGGCCTCACCTCCTGATTCCCTTCTTTCTGAGGCAGCATTGCCTGGGCCCCAGGGCACAGAATCTGAGAGGGGGGAAGGGAGAGAGGAAGGGAGAGAAGGAGAAGTGGGAAAGGGGAAGGAGGGAGGGGAAAGAGAAACAGAGAGCCAGAAACTGAGAAAGAGGGAGAAGGGAAGGGAGAGAAGACAGAAAGAGGGAGGGAGAATGGGCCTCTTTAAGGTACAGTGGAAGCCAAAGGGGGCAGAGGAGATTGGTGAGGGTGAGCCAGGAGGAATTCTAACACAAGAGGAGCAGGAAGAAGTGATGGCAGAAGAGCTGAAGAGGTGGTGGGAGCATCACTGCTGCCCCTTCCAAAGGACTTTCCTCTGCCGAGGTGGGCAGTCCTCCTCAGCGCATGAACCCACTCACTTGGGAGTCTTCTTTTTGTTCTATGGGATGGGTCTCTAATAAGGGGGATGGGAAGGGATGGCAGGAGAAACAATGTGAAAAAGAGGGAGCGAGAGGGATTCTCCAGGGCTTCACCCACCAGTTAATGCCCTAACCCTAACTGTTCAGTCATTTCAGTTGTGTCCGACTCTCCATGACCCCATTTGGGATGTTCTCGGCAGAGACACCAGAGCCATTTGCCATTTCCTGCTCCAGCTCATTTTACAGATGAGGAAACTGAGGCAAACAGGGTGAAGTGACTTGCCCAGGCTCACACAGCCAGTAAGTGAGGCCACATTTGAACTCAAATGTTCCTGACCCCAGGCCCAGCACTCTCACCACTGCAGCGCCCCCAGCTGCCCAACTCCAAGGTTAAGGGAAGATAAAAATAGGCCACAGGCCTAGATACTAGGTACTCGAGTTATACTGTTAGCTGCCTTCACTGGTTTGTCCACTTTAGAATACAAGTCCAAGGCAAAGCCTACGTTCAGAGTGTACAAGAGTACTTAGTAAGGCTTTGAACTAAAAAACTTTTTTGTAAATTTGGTCTTAAATTAAGTTTTTGTGGGACCTCAGAATACAGCAACAAATGTAACCCTAATTTCCACCCTTCACCCCAAACTGAGCCAACTTCATAAACCTCTCTCCTCCTGTAGCACAGTCCTGGGTTCTCCATCCTAGGCTCTGGGCCCCAGCCGCCAGGAAGGGAGAGGCCCTAGTCAAACGAGGAAGGGTTTTTTGGTGCCATCACATGGCTGGGCTGTATAACTATCCCCCTTGCCCTATGACCATTGCTCTGCCTACAGAGGGGACCTTAAAAAGTGGGGGCTGCTCCTACCAGGTCCCGCTGATCCTCCTGAACGAGGTCCATTTTGTGCACGAGGCAAAAGATCTTGGCATCAGGGGAGTTCTGAAGGATGGCCTCCAGGCACGACTGGTAGTAATGCATGTCCTTCTCCAGCTCGCGGCTTTCCACGTCAAACACATAGATCAAAACCTCCACATTGCGGAAAATATTGTCCCGTTGGCTGGTAAAATAGTTCTCCATGAAGGTGTCCTGGCTGGGGAGAAGCAGATGGAGAGCATGAAGGCGCCCTGGCCTCAGGGCTCCTGTTTGCACTTTACACCCTTCACGTGTCCAACATTACAACAGCCATTTGTGGGAAGGGCAGGGATCTCACCTCTGACTCTAAGACCACAGCCGAGACTTCTTCTTGCTAAGAGAAAATTCACAGAGAAGAGATCAACTGGAACTCTCTGAGATGCTGGGGAGCCTCAAGCAGGCCATCCCAATGCTCTGCCCTTCCCCGCTGGTACTGAGCACAGTAGGGCTGCACGAGTCACGTTTATGACACAGATGCCGCATTTTTCCATTAAAGCTTTAGAATATATTCATTCTCCTACATTTCATGGAAAATGGAGGGTAATTTCCCCATTTTAAATGATTATAGGAGTTTAGACTCTTGCCATTTGGGGTTTTAGGACACACTGTCTACACTGTCTGTCCTATCGTTAATGGCTATAGGTCCTTGATCAGGAATGCAACATGCTTCCCATGAGAGAAGGTGAATCTGTTACAAAAATGTGCTTGGCAGGGACAGCTAGGTGGTATAGCGGATAGAGCACCAGCCCTGGAGTCAGGAGGACCTGAGTTCAAATCCAGTCTCAGACCAGACATTTGATAGCTGTGTGACCCTGGGCAAGTCACTTAACCCCATTTGCCTCACCAAAAAGCAAAAAAAAAAAGAAAAGTGCTTGGCAACATGGCTCCTTAGAACACCCCATAAGGGGAAGGAGGGACTGCTTGTATTGAGAAAGCCCTCCAAACCTAGCAAGGCCAGTGTACTCACTGTGCCCAGAATATCTGATTCTCCTTCCTACTCCACACCTTTGCTCAGCTGTTGCTCCTCCTCCCTACCACTAGCCAAGCCCTTTCCTTGTCCCTAAAATATGTCCACCCCCCCATTCAATTCCCACCCCACTCCCTATAAGGAGAAGCTCAGGCCCTGGCTTCTTCACCATCCTGCCCTGTCCAACTCCATGCATGACTCTCTTCCTCTCTGAAAGCCCATTGTTTCTGCTATTCATTTAGACCCTGGTTCCCTTGGAATGCTTGCTGCTCCAATGCTTCCCGTGTGTGGGCCTCCCTCATCTTCCCAAGGACATCCCAAGCTCCTAGAAGAGGGAGCACACACATCCTCTACATCCACCCACACGGTCCTCTAGCCACACTCCCCTGCATTTAGTGCTAAAGAAGAGCTCAGGGAACATTTGGTGAACGAATGAATGAATGAATGAATGAATGAATGAATGAATGAATGGATGAGTGAGTGAATGAATTAATGAAAAGGTGTCCTCCCTACCACCTGGTTCTGGATTAGGCACCAGAGAGGTATACAAACGGCCCTCCTGAGACAGCTAGGAAGACCTGAGTTCCAGTCCAACCTTAGATACTCACTAGTGGGACAACCCTGGGAAAGTCTACTTCAGTTTCCTCAACAGGAAAAGGGGGGAGATACTAGGACGTCCTTCCCAGGGTGTTGTGAAGAGCAAATGAGTTACTGTTTGTAAAGTGTATAGCACAGTGCCCAGCCCATGGTTAGCACCACATAAATGCTCGTCTCCCTTCCCCTTCCACCACTCAGGAAAGCTTGCTGAAGAAAGCAAGCTCACACTGTCGGAAAAAAGGCAGGACGAAGCAGGCAAAGAATGGGAGCCTTCAGGTTTCCAAGAAAAGCTTAGCTAGCAAAAGTTAGCAAACCTTTGGGGAAGAAAGGATGCCTAGGTGCTTGTGAAGGGAATGAGCATTGGTGGGACTGCCTGGTTTGGAACAGAAGGCGCAACTTCTAACAATTCATTTCTGAAAAGCCAGCGATCTCTGTAGGCTCCTTTTGTGGGAAAGGAAGCTGAAAGTGGCTGGGCCCAAGCACCAGAATCCACATCCTGACACTGGGCCAGGAGGGCGAGGAATACGCCACAGACTGGTTGCCTCAGAGGACTTTCTGGGAAGCAGAGCCCAAGCAGACTCAACCAAACCAGTGTTTTGCCACAGAGTTCTCCGCCCCCACTCTGAGCCTGTGGGCTTTTTGGGGTGGAGTGGAAAGTATCTACTCCTGCTACCACTGAGAAGAGAAGCCAGCTCGTTTAAACTAGAGGGTGCTGAAGAAAAATCTGTGAGCGTCTGTGTTCTCCAGCAGGGAGGATAGAAGCTTCCCCTCCAGCCCGGTGTCAGCCATCACACCAAAAGCCCTTGAGCAGAACTAAAGGATGCTTCTGCTGGCCTGGACTTCTCTTCTGTTTGCTATCTGGTCATATCCTTTGGTCATTTTGTTCTTCATTATTTCGTGCAAGTCTTTCCAGGTGTTTCTGAAGTCCACCTGCTCATCATTTCTCATAGCACAATAGTATTCCATGACATTCATATACCACAACTTGCTCAGCCATTCCCCAATGGATGGGCATCCCCTCCATTTCCAATTCTTGGCCACCACAAAGAGAGCTGCTCTAAATATTTTAGAACACAGAGGTTCTTTTTCTTTTCCCCCAATCATCTTTGGAAACAGACCTAGTAGTGGTATTGCTGGGTCAAAGGGCACAGGTCATTTATTAACTCTTTGGGCATAATTCCAGATTATCTCCAGAATGGTTAGATCAGTTCACAATTCTTTTGGGAGCTGGTTCTTAATCTTGGGCATTTGGGTCAGTCCTCTGTGGATTCTGGATGTGGAACTTCTAGTAAGTATTTGATATGAAGACTCTCTTTGTCACCTTCCACCCCCCCCCCAAAATAAAAACAGATGATGTGGGACTAGATAGCTAAGGGAGGGAGAAATGGATGGGTTTAAGTACACGTGACCACTTAAATCTCATAAAGCCAAGGGATGTTTCTCAAGTACCAGGCCAATGATGAAGATGAGCAAAGGTAGAGCCCTTGAAGGAGCTTAGAACACACAGAGCCGGCTTAGATTCTCATAATCTAGCCACTGCTCAGATTCCTAAAATCTAACCACTGCTGGGATTCTTAAAATCTAGCCACTGCTTAGATTCTTATAATCTAGCCAATAAGACTCCTTAAGAGTCTGCCCAATAGGATGGATATTCTAATAAACCTTGTCCTTGGCTGAAAGAAGGCTTGGGTCGAATTCTTTTAGACAGGACCCACATGTTGTGATATTGGGGTCCCAGCCCCGCTGAACTGTAAACCGTATCAAGACCACTATGGAAGCACTGAAAACTTGCTACAGTATTCCAGCCTATCCCTGAGATTCTAGAATAACATAATACTCAATAACCTGACAAAGCAGCATTGGTACCAGCCCAGACCTTACCTCTAGGTGTGTCCTAGAGTCCTTCTCTAACATGAAGCCCAAAATCAGGAAATAAACTGAAAGAATGGGCAAATAACGACGACGACAACAACAACACCAGAAAGAAGAAGGTCATAAGCTGTTTGGGTGGCAGGGATTCTCAAGACACAAATACAGAAGAAAAGAATGACTCCAGAACATCTACAAGCAATGCCTCAGGGAAAAACATAGCTCAGGCACTAACTCGACCAGAATTCCTGGAAAATACGAAGCAAAAGTTAATAAAAAGAGCTTTAAATTGTCTTCATTAATGGAATGAAAGTGTTTAGAGGGGAAAATGGGAAAGAAATGAGAGCCATGGAAGAAGGAACTAGACTTGAATCACAAATTACAAAACCTTTCCCAAGCAACAAACTCCCTAAAAATGAAAATGGGCCAAAAAGAGGCCAATGACTCCATGAGGCAACAAGAATACTAAAACAAAAGTAAAAGGCTAGAAAAATTAGAAGAAAATGTAAGGCATCTCATAGCAAAGACAGCTGACTTGAAAAACAGATCCAGGGGAGAAAGATTGAGAGTCATTGGTCTATCTGAAGGCCAGGGCCAAAAACTTCTTAAGATCTTTTAGAACTAAAGGGCAGAGTGGAAGCAAAAAGAATCTATCAGACATCTCTTGAAAGAAAACCCAAAATGAAAACTCCCAGGAATATCATAGCCAAAATCCAGAGCTTCCAGATCAAAGAAAAAATGCTGCAAGCAACCAGAAAGAAAGAATTCAAATAGTGAGGAGCCACAGTCAGGATCACACATGATTCAGCAGCTACTATGATAAAGGAGTGGAGAACTTGGAATATGATATTCCAGTAGGCAAAGAATATGAGCCTATAGCCAAGAATAACTTATCTAGAAAAACTGAATATAATACCACAGGAGAAAAAATGGATTTTTAAAGAAATAGAGGACTTCCAAGCATTCCTGATGAAAACAATAGAGCTGTGGGGAAACAAATTCTAACACAAAAGTGAAGAGGAACATAAGAAGGTTAAGACATGAATGAACAATGCTAAAGGACTAAAGAATAAACTGCTGCTTACATTCAAATGTAATCATTTGACACAGCATCCCCTCTTTAATCCTGTCATTATCAGGATCATTAGAGGGAGTCCAATTAAACAGAGCCTGGGAGTGGTTATGTTACATCTTGATGATCTTGATAAGAGAATGGAAAGGGGGTGGGGCTGGAGGTAGGGAAGAACACCCTTGGGGGGGATGGGGGGGAAAGGAAGGTTAGGGAAAGTTATCTCATATAATCAGGGTACACAAGTAGACATGCATATAAAAAAAGAAGGAAGGGTGGGAGGGGCAGGTGGCTCTTGAACCACATTCATCTGAACTGATCAAAAGAAGGAATACATATTAACTTACAGTTGAGTAGAGAAATACATTCCATTTAATAGGGAAATTGTAGGAGAAAGTAAGAAGGGGAAAAAAGAGGGAGAAAAAAAAAAAAGAACACACAGAGCCTCCAGCAACAGGGGCTCCTGGCCTGGTGTCTTTAAGCAGACCACCTAACTTGTGTGCACCCCAGAGCCACTCTGACCCTCACAGCACTGCAGGGAAATGGAGCCAGACTTAGAGTCAGGAAGACCTCCAGTTGGGGAAGTTGAGGCCTGGCCTGTGGTCAGATAGTGCCTACTGCTCTGCTGACCCATACTGGTCTGGTACCTCAGAAGGCAAAGAATACCTACCCACCACAGTCCCAGAGGTTCAGAACCAGATTTCCCAGAAATCGAACATGAGAATGTTCCACATCAACTGGAAAAGAAGTAGAAGAGAATTAGAATCATTGCAAGAAAAGGTAGACATTCTGCCAAGGACAGGATTGATCTCCAATGGCACAGAGGGGAGCCTGCCTTCGGGAAGCCCAAGCAGAATGTGTGCTAGCACAGAGCCAGGGCCCCACCACAAACTCTGTATGTTTCCCAAGCCTCAGGCTAGCCTAGAGTAGGGCCCTCCCCCCACCTGGCTGGCCACCAAGAATCACCAGGACTGTGTGCCTGTGAACGCGTGAGCGTGTGTGTGTGTGTGTGTGTGTGTGTGTGTGTGTGTGTGTGTGTGTGTGTGTGCATGTGCGCATGCATGCATGTTGTGCCAAAGATTTCACATCTATGATGTCCCTTGAGTGTCACAACAACCCTATGAGCAAGGCACCACAGGCATCAATCTTACAGATGAAATTAAGACACAGAGGAGGAAGTGCCTTGCCCTGATCACACAGTGCTGGAGGGAGGATTTGAACCCAGGTCTTCCTGAGTTTGAGCTCAGTCAGCATTTTTCATGCTTGAGGCCAGAGGAGTAGGATTTCCAACCAGAGAGTGTGAGTCAGCACAAAGGAAGAATCCCAAGATCCTAGGCGAGTCAGAGGCAGGATCAGAAGCTCGGTGTCCTTGTTCCCCCTTGGAGCTCGAACACTCTCGCTCCCTGCTGCCATCGCCAGACTCTCCCTCCACCCCCACACGTAAGCAGTCGTTCCTTGGAGGGTCACAGCAGTTCAGAGCCCACAGGCCGTCAGCCAGCCTCTGAGCTCTTGGTCAGTCCTCTTCCTCCCTCAATGAGTTCTTGGCCCGGTTCCCCACCCTTCTCTCCTTCACCCGCACGTACTGATGCCCGCTCCAGCATGCTCATTATCCATGTCCTCAACCTACTTCTTTCCCTCGGCCTCCTGCTCTGGCCTCCTGCTCTGGCCTGCTGCAGAGAAGGTCACAGGCTTGATCTGGGCAGCAGCCACCAGTGGCCCCCCCTCCGTGTTCCTCAGCCCGGGGATTCTGAACCTTTTGCTGTTGCAGACTCCTGCAAGTTCTCTGCTGAAGTCTAAGGCCCACCTTCTCAGGAGAATGGTTTGACATGCCTCCAATCCAATCTGGGGGACTCCCAAGGACACCAGTTCTACGGCCGCCCCTGCCGCTGCCACTCAGCACTTCTGTCCGCCTAAGCTCTATCCTGGTTCCCCTCCCATCTCTGGTGGTTTCTTCTCAATCTCCTTTACTGGGTCCTCAGCCAAGGCACTGGCCTGGGTTTTGCTCTTGACCTTCTCCTCTTTTCCCTCTCTACTGCCTGACTCGGGGATCTCCTCAACTCCCATGGGCCCAGTTACTGTTCCTATACCACTGACTCCTCAGTACATGGAGGGCCACATCTAGCCAGACCTTATTCCTCTCCTGAGCTCCAGCCTCATGTCACTACCTGCCTTTTGGACATCTCAAGTTGGATGTCCTGCGAACATCTGAAACTGAACCCCAATCCCTTCCCTCTTCCCAATTTTCCTATTATTTCCTTTTTTCCCTGTCAAGGGTCCTAGCATCCTTCCAGCCACCCAGGCTTGTCAAATCCTTACCGCCTGCCCCCCCACCCCGGCCCCCGCCGCATCCCCTCATTTCCCCTTCCCATCTCCGCTCCCGCTGCAGCTGCCTGGCAGGCCCTCATCACCTTACCCCCGGCCCACTGCAGCAGCCTTCTGGTTGCTCTCCCTGTCTTAGTCTCTCTCCACTCCAACCTACCCTCCATTTGGCGGACAAAGTGATTGTCCTACAGTACCCACTACTCTATAAATTCTAGCAGCTCCCTATCGCCTTCAAGATGAAATATCAAATGCTCTCTTTGGCATGAGAAGCCTTTCAAAACTCGGCCCCTTCTTCTGCCTTTGTGCCGGTGGGCCCTCCTCGCCTCTGCCTTGGGGCTTCCCTGGCTGCCCTCAAGACTCAGTTCTAATGTCACCTTCTATAAGAGGCCTTCTCCTGCCCACCCCGCACCTCCCTCTGGACATTAGTTTCCACTTACTCTACGTATTTCTTGCACACACATGCTTGTTTACGTGTCTCTCCCCTCCCCACCCCTGAATGTGAGATCCTCGCTGGCAGAGCCAGGTTTTTGCCTTTCTTTGCATCCCCAGCGCTTAGCACAGTACCTAATGCATAGGCTGCCTTGACTCCAATCTACCCTCGACTGCCAAAGTGACCTTTCTAAAGCACAGTTCTCGAGTTGATTTTGACCCCCAAGATCATTAAATACAAGCTGCTGCGGTTGGCATTCGAAGCCCTTCATAACCTAGCCCCCTCCCCCCTTGCCAGTCTTCTCACTCCTTCCGGGGGCCATCTCCAGTCATCCTGATCGCTACCTGGCCACTGGACCCAGAGGGCTCCAGGAGGAGAAAGTGAGGCTGGTGCCCTTGCACCGCCCTCCCTCACTGCAATCCTATTCACCTTCGAGTCATGGCATCACCTCCCTGATGTCATGGGCCTTTTGAGAATGAAGGACAAACAACAGTGTTACATCTTCCTCTCGTCCATATTCTACCGGCTCAAGCTCCAGCAGCTGCTCCCTCATTTCTCCTTGTGCAGAACACTCCATGTCCCGGCTGTTTGCCTCCCAGGGTCATATTAGTAAAGCTCTTAGCATGGTTCCCTGGGCAGGGCAGGCGCTTAATAAATGCCGGTTTCCTTCTTTTTTTTTCCTTTCAGCCAAGGATGGATTATACTTACCAAAGTTGGAAAAATAAACTTGTCTGAATACCTAAGCCTCAGACAAAGAGAATTAAACTCTCTGCAAACAGAAGGGGAGGGAGAAAACTGTCTAGTCTCTAACCCAGATTTCCAATAGCAGCAGAAGCAGCAGGATTTGAATTTGGATCTTCCTGACTTCAGGGCCAGCCCTGGTTCTCTTACATGAAAGTACCTCTCCTCATCAAACTGCCAGGAGAGAGGCCAGAACAACATTCAGCTGCAGCCTGGACGGGATGACCCCTGATTTTTCTTTCAGCTTTCAGATTCAATGTGATATGTGAAAACCCTTTGTGAGAAAGTCTAGAAAACCATTCTAGAGGCTTACGAAGGACTAAAAAGGCCAGGGGTGGGTGCTCCAAGGAATGGGGCCTACCCTGAGTACCAAAGCACCTCCTTGCCTCAAGACAGCCACTGGCCTCCAGGCTTTTACCAGGGAATGAAACCAGAAAGAAAGTATCTGAGGAAAAAGGCTGCCTGGCCAGGAGAGAATCTTCAGGCTGATCAATGTATCAGTAGCATAGGGCCATGGTTACATGGTAACAAGGTTGCCCAAGGGCTAGGGTTAGCTTGACTAAGAAGTATCTTCCCAGAGCTTGGTGGATACAAGTTATCCAAGCTGAAACACACAGACCCTGGGGTGGGGGAAGAGACCATCAGCGGTACCATCCTGTCCCCTGGCCCACCAGCTCCACTAGAAACTCTGCCAAGTAGCAGCTCCTCTTGGAGATGTGGGAGGGGCCGTTTTCTGCAGCTATCTGGTTCACTAAGGAAACAGGCCTGTGTTTTGAAGAAAGAGGCCTCCAAAAACACATGCCAAAAATCAAAGGCCAACTGGTGAAATCGTGTTTCTGGGGGCTGTTTTTGAAAGCTGTGGTTTCAGGATTGGAGGCAAAGAGGAAGGAACTTACTCGTGGCACCAAGGCGGCGGGTGTCTCGCGCGATATAATTTGCAAAGATGATCGATCTCATGCTGGTCTTGCCAGATCCACTCTTCCCCATCAACAGCACCTGTTTAATAAGAGCGTTCACTTAAAGGGACCTACAAATGCAGGCACCCCTGTTTCTCTCCCATTGCATAGTTTATTGAAATGATGCCCATAATCAGTAGCCAGCTACACTGGTGTATGAGTAGCAGCACTGATGCCACACTGCCAAGGTGGACGCCTGGAATTCTGTCACTGTCCTCGTCCCATACCACGTTGGGGAAAAAAAAAAGCTCATTTCTTCAGTCTTCAATCTATACAGAACCACTGTACTAAGCAGTGTAGAGAAAACCTTCCCTGAAAGAGAAGCCCTGGGACCTCGCAGTCAAAGGCCAACGCAAGGGATGCAAGATGAACTAACAGAGCAGAGCTATCACCACAGGGCTTCCTGCTTCCCCCTTCACCTTCCTGTCCCTGTAGAACTTCCAATTCTGATAAAGCTGGGACATCAGGACAGGTGGCAGGCTCCGGAAACAAAGCACAAACAAGTTCCAACTGTCTTAGAGGACTTCCTTTTGAACCCACGTAAAATCTCCGGCAGGACAACAGGCTTCCCAATGAGCTGGGTCATTAAGAGCTACAGCACTGTCTGTGCCCTCTGGCTCGGTGACTCCACCAGCCATGGCGAAAAGAGATTTGAGAAAGAGACTGGTTGTTTGAGAGAGAGAGAGACAGAGAGTGAGACAGAGACAGAATTAAATAACAACAAAAGAGAGAGAGAAATTGCTGCTCTGTCTTCCCTGGACATCCCTAAGATAAAATGCCTGGAGTTTCACCAGCATCCATGATCACGAAAACATCAACCAGACCACTTAAGCAACCGAGGTAAAACCCAACCATCCCTTTTTTATGCAGAAGGAGAAAAAGAAAGAATGATGAAGGCTCCTTGAGGTCAGCATCTCTCCTTCCCACCAGCACGCAGAAAAATGCTTCACCTGTCGTCACCTAAGAAACACCCCATGGACTGCACAGACCGTTGACCTTGGCTGATATAATCCTTGGCTTTGCTGACCTGGCTTTTTTTCATACTTTTTAAAAATTCCTCATAACGTGGTATGATTCTCTGGGCAGGCAAAGGGGAGTGATGCAGTTGGAAATGAAGGAGATGTAAACAAAAGACAGCAGCAAAGCTTTTCTTCTTTTCAAAGAAATGTAACAGAATAGTAAAAGAAATCTAGTTGACTTGCGAAAAGTGAGGACAGAGACCAACACAAGGCCACCATCCTCCAGACCTCTCCACATCTTCTCACCTGGGTTCTCAATCTAATACACAACAATAAACTGAGATGAAATCCACGGTGAAAGGATTGGAGCACAACCAAATGGCACAAGGAAGCCGGCTGAGAGTTTCAGATTGGAACCAAACATGATCCTTAGACCTGACTGGCCCATGGCCTGCCTTCAGAGCCAAGTGAGCTACCTGGTACTAGAAAGACACCAGAGAGAAAGAATAGATGCCCCTAAGCCCTTCCCCCTCACTCTACAAAATTCGGGTGGAAAAGGGCCTGGAGATGACTGACCTCTAAGCTCCCTGCACCCAGGGGCAGTGCAAAGGGCTGAATTTAGAAGCAGAAAAACTAGCTCTTCTACTTACCACTAGGATAGCATGAGACCCATTACTTCCCCAATCTGGGACTCAGTTTCCCAATTTGCACAACTGGAGAGTGGGACACTAAGGTCCTATCCACATGTAAATATACAATCTTATGACCTTGCTTTTGATATCAAGGAATTATAAATACCAAATGCAAAATAAAGACTTTCTAGTTGTAAATATTGGGAGAGGAATGATAAAAATTGCATCAGACATTCAAGGAATTCAGCCTATAAGTCAATCCAATAGAGGAAATTGTCCCAACAGAAGGAAGAAGGCCCTTTCTGAGGAGCAGGTTGAGGAAAGGCCAGGGATGGTTTGGTTTAGTTTGGGATTTTTTCCCTAAATCACAAATAACCATGCCCAAGTTGTCTATGAAAGAGAGACCTTGTACATTTCCCCCCTTAAGTAAAATTTACAAGGAAGAAACATTTCCCTTCAAGTTTTACCTACTGGGAAAATGGTGAAGGTGTTTTATTTTGAAATCCTGTGACTCAAGACTCAGAATTTAGTCAGAGCTGCTTCACTGGCCACAGAGCGCAGCTGAGCTGGATCAACCTTCATCCCATGCTTTACCGCACTTTCTCAAGGTGACTGGAATGGCCCTCATCAGCCTCAGGAAGAGGCCCTTTCACTGTGCCTGCCTCCAAGAGATAGCAGCCCCACTCCTGCCAGGGAGGCAGGGCTGGACTCATGTGGGGGAATTGGTTTTGCTTGACTATGCATGTATATTACAGGGGTTTTCTTTTTCTTTTTTTTGGGGGGGTGAGGGAAGGGGTGGAAGAGAGGAAAAATAAACACCTGATGACTGAAAGCAAATTGAACTAAAAACTTTTTCAAGGGCCTCCCCACTAGTATTGCAGTAGGACTCTAGTGGAGAACTTAGTAAAAATGTCTTTAAAATACCCTACCACATACAAGCATATTTCCTTAAAAGTAAAACCCTTAAGAAACTCAAGAATGACCAGCAGTCACTACACGTGCATAAATTCCAGTCCAACATGTATTAAAGACCTATGTGCAATCCAATCCAACATCCATATTAACCACGTTGTATGCAAGACTGGCCTTGACCTAGCCAGGACACAAAGACAGAAACAATCCAGTCTGTTTTCAAGGAGCTCCATGCTAGGATGAAAAGTATTCAGAGATAAGGATACAAAAAGTATTTTCTGGATAGGGAGACTTATAACAAGTTGGGGTGGGGATAGTGGGAGGAAGAGGAGGAGGAGGAGGAGGATCAGCAAGGCCTCTCATAGGAGGAGCCACTTGGCTGAGTCTTAAAGGGAAGGGTAAGGATCCCAAGAGGCAGCCAAACTGGACAAGGAAGGCAGAAGGTCATGGATGGGGACTAGCCAGAGATTCAGGAGGAAGAGGAGATCAGGCTAGAAAGGTCAGCTGGAGCCAGATTTGGAAGAACGTGGAGGAAACAGGGGCATACTCAGGCCTGGGCTATGACAAGCCTTCAGTCCCTGGCCCAAATGTTTCAGAACTTTAGCCTTCATGCACAGTTGCTTTTTGATGGTGTCAGGATGCTTACCTTTTTCTTCATGGCTGTGATTGGCATCACCCACCTGTAGAATTAAAAAGAAAGAGTATCCATGGGCCAATGACAACTAATACAATTTCCAATTAGTACAAAATTGGAAAGGGGTCTAGCTAACATAGAATCTGAGTGTTACATGTTGGCTCTGTTGGCTTAAACTCAATCTCCTTTGGTCTCCCTCCTCCCAACAGGGTCTTTGCTATTCAGCCACCAAACTACTCATCCTAGGACAGCTGAAGAGACTGGGGACTTAGAGGATCAGCTGCTGGACTCGGCACCTGGAAGAGCTGGATTCAAATCCTGCTTCTGGCCATTATTGGGTATTTGACTCTGGGTAAATTACTGAACCCTATCTTCCTAATCTGTAAATCGGGGATGATGGAATCTCCCTCACAGGGTCCCAGGAGGGTTGAATGAATGAAGACAAGTGTTTTGTAAACCTTAAAGTGCCACATAAATGAGAAATGTTTATTACAAACCATGGGACACACACAGACACACACACTCTCTCTCTCCAGCTGGAGCTGTAATTCTATTAGCATGAGAAATTTAGGATGTTCTTCCAGAAAGTTGCCTCTGGGGCACTGAGAGGTTGAGAGCAAGGCAGCTGCCTTCAGGAGCAAGACTTTGAACCTAGATCTACCTAATTCCAAGGGCAGTAAACCATGCTGCTTCCCACGAACAACCTGGCATGTGTCTGCTTTCACTTAGCGACAAAAAAGAGGCTGTTCCACTCTAATGCCCTCAACAGTGCACTTTCCCCATCATCCTGGAAGGGTGAGATAAGGAGCCTAATTTATAAACAAGTGGAATCGATTTCATGCCCTTAATGTACGCCTTTTACCCCCGACTCAGGCCTCACTGGAATAGCGCAAGAGGGAGGCTGCCGGCCCCCGCACCGCACCTCTCCTCTGCTGGGAGCTGGATTATTACATTGTAACCAGAATGGATCTGTTTCCCAGCCGAGTGCTGAAGGGACTGCTCCCTGCCGGGGTGGGGGGGGGAAGGGGCTAGCTCTGTTACCTGCGCCAGCCGAGAGTTCCTCCAGTGACAATTACTGACCTCGGGCTCTCTATTAGGCCGCTGGATCGGCTCGATCAGACCCAGACCCGGACCCCGACTCCAGCCCCAGCCCCGCCCTGGCCCCGGCGCCGGCCCACCCACCCGCCAGCCCCGGACCCCTCCCATCCCCTTACGCAGACCCTGTGGCCCCCAGCAGGTAGGCCGGAGCGCCCCATCGGCCGAAGTCGCGGCCCCATCCTCCAGAGGCCGGCCCGATGGGAGGGAGCGGAGGAAGCAGGGGTAGCGGTGGGAAGGGGACTGGGGCCAGGGCCGGGCGAGGGACCGGCCGGGGAGGGGACGCGGGCGGTGGCAGGAGCGGGGACGAGCTGTCTCCCCGGGCCCGGGCCCCGAGCCGGCCGGCCAGGGCGCTCCACGGCAGGTCGGCCAGGGACGGGACCGGCACCGGCACCCGCACCGGCACCGGCACCGGCACCGGCACGGGCGGCGGCGGCGGAGGCGGAGGGGCGGCAGGGGCCCGAGCCAGGGCCGGGGCCGGGGGGCCGAGGCCAGGGCCGGGGCCGGGGCCGGGGCCCGGGCCGAGGCCGGGGCGGGGGGCGGCTTTGGGGGAGAGCGGTGGGGGAGCGGTGACGGGCGGGGACCGGAAGCAGGGGCCTCTGACCTGCCACTACCGGCTCGGAGGGCCGCGAGCGGCCGCGTCTGCCAGGGCCCGCGCCCCCCGGGACGGTGGCCGCGCGCGCCTCGCGACGCCAACGGCTACGGCTACGGCTACAGCTGGGGAGGCAGCGGCGGCGCCGGCGGCGGCGGCCGGGGTCACGTGAGGAGCAGGCGGGGACCCCCCCGGGGCCCCCGTCACGTGACCGGAGCCCCGGAACCCCGTACCATAGAGTGTGCATGGGGAAGGCCAGAGTGTCGCCGTCGGCTTCGCTATCCCCGTCCCCGACACAGTCACCGCCTCCGCCTCCTCCTCCTCCTCCTCCTTCTTCTCCGCCTCCTCCTCCTGATCCGCCTCCTCCTCCTCCGCTGCTGGTGCTACCGCTGCCATCGGCCCCTTCCCGCAGCAGCAGGCCGCAGCCTCCGGCGCCCCCCGTGCCCGTACCCCCCGTGCCCCCCGTGCCCGTGCTCCCCGAGCCCCCGCCGGCGCTGGGAGCAGTATCGCCGCTGCCGTCCCCGCTGTCCCCGCCGCCGCCCTCGTCGGCGCTCAGCTCGGGGGCCGCCAGTTGGCCCTTAAGGTAGCGGCGGCTCCGCGCTGCCTCAGCTGGCCCCGCCCCCATGGCCCCGGTGGTGGCGGCGGCGCTGCTGCTGCTGCTGCTCCTCCGGCTGCGGCTGCTGCGGCTGCGGCTGGGGCTGGGGCTGCTGCTGCTGCCCAGGCTCCCGCCGCCGCCGCCCCCTCTGCTGCTGCTGCAGCTGCCGCCGCTGCTGCTGCTTCCCGGAGCTCCCGCCGCCGCTGCCCCTGCCCCGGCCGCGCCCGCTCGTAGCTGCTGCTGCTGCTGCTGCTGCTGCTGCTGAGGCTGCTGCTGTGGCGGCGGCTGCGGCGGCTGCTGCTGCTGCTGCTGCTGCTGCTGCTGAGGCTGCTGTTGTGGCGGCGGCTGCGGCGGCTGCTGCTGCTGCTGCAGTCCCCGAAGGCGCCGCCGCCTCCTCCTCCTCCCGCCGCCGCCGCCGCCGCCGCTGCTGCGGCCGCGCCGAGGCCCTAAGGATTACCCCGAGCGGCCGCCATGCCTGCCATGGCTGCCGCCGCCGGGACTCCCGCCCGATGGCCCCGCCCGATGGCTGCCTGCTGCCTCCCGCCTGGTGGCGGCGGCGGCCACGGCTCGGCTCACGCGGGCGCGGCCCCGGGGCCCTGGGTAGATGCGCGATGCACCTGCCTTGGCCCCCTTTCGGCGCTTGATTGTGCAGCCCTGGCACTCGGTGACCTTTGTCCTTCGGGCCAGAAAGACGCCCTCGGCCCGGGAACGTGCCAGTGCCAGCGTGTCCCCACTCAGCCAGCCACCCACCCCAGCAGCAGCACCCCCTTGCGCGCCTGGCCGCTGGGGACCCGGACTGCGGCGGGCGGGCCGCCTGGCAGCCCCGCCTGCAGGCGGGTGAGAAGAGGGAGGCGCGGCTCCTCGCCCCCAGCCGGGCACGCTGCCGTCTCCAGATCCGGGGCTCTCTGTGCTAGACCCGATTTGGCTGCCAAGCGGGCCACCTGCCCTCCAACTTCTCCTCTCCCCAGTGACGACCAAAGCACATGCAGGCACACTGCCCAGCTGGCACCATCTCGACACACTTGGGAGCTGCAAGGGACCCCAGGGGGCTGTGCCCGACTTCCAAGGGCTGTCTCCCCGGCTAGTGAGCTCTCCCGCACTGGAGGGTTGCAAAAGCCACCTAGTCCCTGCGAGGGCTGGTGGCTGGATCAAATGGTTCCCGGGGACCATATGGTCACCCAATCACAGCTCAAAGGAACCGCAGAAGCCACCTAGTTCAACCTCCTGATTTTACACGGGAAGAAACTGAGGCACTGTGAGGTTAAATATCCAAGGTCGCTTCGAGGATAGGAGTGGGCCCTGGCTCCTGTGGCAGACACCAGCACTCCACACAGGGTGTTGCTAGGCCTTTCTTCACTTGGAGCAGAGCGCTATTATAGTTTACAAATCACTTACAAATGCATCCCACATCACTGTCACATGATCCACCCAACAATCTGGTTTGGCAAATGTTATCCCCATTTTGCAAACGAGCACCCTTGGGGCGCAAATACTTAATGCAAATGGCTGATAAGCTGGAGAGGGCCTGGGAACCCAGGTCTACTGACTCTGACTGAGCCTAATGCTCTTTCCCCTACATTGGCCATGTCTATAGCACTCTGCTGCCTTCCAGATGGGTCCCAGAATCCTTCACCTACAACTCCCATTTATCAAGATAAAGACCCAAGAGTTGGCCCTGCAAATTCTCGATGCTTTTGCCCCACTCTCATTCAAGTTGGCCCATAGCCAATCAGTACCCTGGTTATGGAGTTGTGGCACATATGCACACTACCACACCAAATGCCTTCCACTTCCTGTGGCTCTTTGCTTGTATCTCTATTAGGATGCTTACCATATACTGGCTTGTAGTCACTTGACTGCAAATCTTATCACCTACCTCCTACCTCCCCCCCCATAGCAAAGGCAAGCACTGAGTGGGGCCAGATGTTCCAGCATTCCTACCTCATAATCCTACACCTCTGCCTGTGAGCCTCAATTTCCTCATCTGTAAAATGAGAGAATTGGATGATACCTTTGCTACAGCTACGATCTTATTATACTTGAGGAAAGCGGCTGAATCTTATTTGAATTTTGTTTCCCACCAAAGTCCAATTTCATTGCCTTACCCTAATACGGAAAGGAGCCTGGGTTCTCAAGGGACCTAATTGATCAGTGAAAGCTAAGGTCTACTAGATACTACTAAGCTGGAAAGATCTGGAGTAAGGGCCAAAGGGTGATGCATTCTTCAGCCCTGGTAACTCTTAAAGAGCCCCTACTAAGCCCAGGAAAGGTTGCCCACTGGTTCAGCAGGGGAAGCACCCACACTGACAACATAGATCAAGCAATCTAACCACCTCCTACTATGTGCAATGCCCTGTGCTAGGCACTAGAAATACAAAGGTAAAACAAAGGCCAGCCCCATCCTCAAGGAGCTTACATTCTATTTGGGGAGAATAAAACAAAGGGTTAAGTAGATACAAAGTACTTTTAAGAGAGAGAGATGTGCTAACAAAAAATGGGGAGGGTCAGAGAGAGGAGCAGGAAGAGCCTCCCATAGGAGGTGGCCCCTAAATTGTGTTTGAAGGAAGCTGGGGGTCCTACAAGACAGATGTTAGGAAGGAGTGCACTCCAGACACAGGGATGCCAAGGCACGGAGGCAGAGCTGGAGCAGACAGGAAGGAAAATCAAGGCAGAGCGAGGAAGCCTAGGGGGAGAAAAGAGTTGCTAAAGGGAGGAGATGGTAGGCAGTGTCAAAAGGTGCAGAGAAGTTAATTAGCCAAAAAAAAAGAAGGGACCAAGATTGAGAAAAGGTGACATTTCACATTGCACAGATCATTGGTACCCTTGGCGAAAGCAGTCTGGGTAGAGTGGTAGGATTGGAAGGTGGCTGCAAGAAAACAAGTTGTTAAAAAATATTTTAAAAAATAATAAAAAAAAAAGAAAGAAAACAAGTTGTTGGCAGGATTTGGGGAGAGGGAGGTGGAACATGAGCCTTCTACAGATACAGCCCTTAACAGGAGCAGGGATGAGGTAAGAGCAAGTGAAAGGTTTGGGGGCTTTGTTTTTAGGATGGGGAATGCTTGAAACAGGAGGGAAGGAGAGATTGAAAATAAGGGAGTGAGTGAGACCGTGATACCTAGAGGAGACAGGAAGAAATGGGATCAAGGGCCCAGACCAAAAGGTTGGCTTAGGAAAGGGGAAGGGCCAGCTCTTCCTCTGAAACTAAAGGAAGAGAGTAGGGGTGAGGTGGAGGAGACTGGAGGTGTTAATTGAGAGAAGAAGGAGCTTGGGAAAGTAGGAGGCAAGCCCTTTTTGCTGGGGAGGGTGGGGGAGCTGTGGTATGGGTGACTGGAGAGGAGAAAAGCTCTCGGACAGATGCCAAGGGGACTGGGCTACAGAGTGGAGCAGAAAGCAAAAAGGACTGATGTGCAGCATGGAAGACCAAAATGAGATTACAGAACACACATGTGCCCAGAACCCAGGCAACTCTATATGCTCCTGCAGCTAGCTCTCCCCCTCTTCCTAGCTCTGCCTTCCTTCTTTCCTCTCATTCTGCCTTCCTGCTCTCCTTCCTCACTCTTCTCCCTCCTCCCATCTTGGGGCCTTCCCCCTCCCCTCTTTCTCACTTTGCTCCCTCCTCCCCTCTCCAGCCCTCCCCCTCCCCCTCTCTCTCTCAGCTCCCTCCTCCCCTCTCTAGCCCTCCCCTCTTTCTCACTCTGCTTCCTCCTCCCCCTCTAGCTCTCCCCTTTTCCCTTTCTCTCTCTTGCTCCCTCCTCCCCTCTCTAGCCCTCTTCCTTCCCCCTCAATTGTGCTCCCTTCTCCTCTCTCCTGCTCTCTCATTCTGGAAAAGTGAAGGCTGAGTGAGAGATGAAAGGATTGAATCTGTAAACTGAAGGCATGGGGAATGGGGAGGCAAGGGTCAAGGACTAGTTTACTAAATCCCAGAATGCTAGAGTTAGGAGGGCGCTGAAACTAGAAAGAGCCTTATTTTAGTACATCTGAGATAGATAAAAGTTCCTTGAACTCATTATCCCAAGAGGCAGAACAAGATAGAAGCACAAATAGATCCCATGAAGACTTAAATTCATGATTAAGGAGCTTTCCCAGAGCCCCAAAGGACCTAAGGCTTTAGGGGGGATCTTAAAGATCCTCAAGTCCAACTTCCTCATTTTAGAGATGAAGAAACTGAGGACAAGAGTCATAAAGTGGCTTGTCTAAGGTAACACAACTAATAGCCAGCAGAGCCAGAATTCAAACCAAGATCTTTTTGACTCTAGACCTGGTACTATTTCCACTCCACCATGACCAGAGAAGTCTGATCTATGAGGCAGCTGGGTGACACAGTGGCTAGATAGAGTTCAGGACTTGAAGTCAGGAATGTCTGCATTTGAATTCAGCCCTAAACACTTACCAGCTCTGTAACCCTGGACAAGTCACTTAACTGTTTGCCTCAGTTTCCCCAAAAGTAAAACAGGGCTAATAATAGCAGCTACTTCACAAGGTTGTCAGGAGGATCAAATGAGTTAACACATGTAAAGTGCTTTGCAAACCTCAGCTATATAAATACTAGCTATTATTGGCTGTGAGGTGACATTAGGGAGGGTAAGCATGACCTTGCCCAACATAGCCCTTGCTTCCTGATCAGAGCCAGAATGATCCTGGGACCCTGGGGGCTGACAGGACAGCCTTTCTAATGATTTGATGTTGTATTATTATGTTAGAGAAATTAAGCTTAGGTACATATGGGGATCACTCTTCCTCCTCCCCCACCGTAAGACTTGGGAGATGATCGAGAAGTGCTGAGAAGTGCTGGACACCGTGGTATACAGATGATAGCCTTGGGTGATTTCAATCCCCCACCCAAATACTTTTGAGAGCTCAGTTGAGAACAACTAGCGGTGGAGGGTGGGGAAGGAAGGGTACTACCGCTCATTCCTTGGATGGACAAGACGGTGCCCCCTCACCCTATGTCGGTATTTATGGTCACAGATTACAAATAGAGAGTTGGTGGTGAGGAGACTCCAAATTCTAGAAAACAAAAAAGAAACCATGGTGAAAAGAAATGGCCTCGGTAACAGGAAGTCCTTGCTCTGAGGCTCAGGAGAGCTTCAACGCCTCCACAGACAAAGAGAGGCCTTGAGGCTTTTTTCCCTTGGTGGCCAAGACTCCCAATGACAGAACAAGGTTTGTTTCAGTAGAGAGGGGTTTTGGCCTTGGGTGGGCTGAAACAACTGGCCAGTATAGAGAGAGCTACCCGGGGAGCCTCCAGTCAGAGCAGACAGAACCACAAGCAACACTTACCATGGCTTCCTAGGAGTGACAGAAAACTCAAGAAGCGAGGAAGATGCTTGGGAGGGAGAGGCCCCGGGCTCCCCACCTCCTCCCAGCCAAGCACCACTACCCCCCATATCGAAGCCACGGCCAAGGCTGACCGCACCTTGGCAACATCTCTCAAATGTGCCCCTTTCTGTGCACTGACACCTCACTGCTGGACTACAGCAGCAGCTACTGGTGGGTCTGCCCGCCTCAAGTCTCTCGCAACTGCAGTCTATCTTTCATTCAGCTATCAAAGGGATCTTCTGAAAGTGCAGCTCTGATCACGTGTCTCAACCCCCCCCCCCAACTCCAGTGGCTCCCTATGGCCTCCAGGAGCAAATAGAAAATGCTCTGTTTGGCATTCAAAGCCCTTCACAACTTAGTCCCCTCCTCCCTTTCCAGTCTCCTGACACCTCACTCCCTGAGGCATTCTCCTCCTCTTCTATTCACTGACCCGGCCTCCTGGCTGTTCCAGGAGCAAGGCCCTCTGGCTCTGGGCATTTTCTCTAGCTGTCCCCCAGGCCTAGAATACACTCCCCACTCCTGCCACTGACCTCCTTGGCTTCCTTGAAGTCCCAACTCAAATCCCGCTTTCTAGGAAGCCTTCTCCAACCTCTCTCCATTCCAGGGCCTCTTCTCTGTTGAATATTGCCAGTTTAGCCTGTCTAGGGCTGATTTGTACTTATTTGCTCGTTTGTTGTCTCTGCCCTTAGACTGGAAGCAGGGACTGCCTTCTGCTTTTCTTTTCAGCACTTAGCATGGGTCTAACACATAGTGAGTGGGCCCTTACTCAATGCTTCTTGACTGCTTGTCAACCAAAGTCAACTGCTAGGAACTACAGGAAGAGAGGAATCCTCATATTCAGGACTGTGAGTGACCCTGGGGATTTACAAAGACTTAAAAACTTTCTTCACTCTCCTTCCTCCCCCATAGCCAAGCAGTTACCAAGTCCTGCTGGCTCTACTTCTGTAACTAAATAGAATAGGAACAAACGGAATGGCCAGTGGCATCAGAAAAAGACTCTCCATTGTAATACAGCCAACACTGCCCCCTCAGGCAGAACGTTGAGAGCTCCAAAGGTGAGAGGTCCACCTGGGCAGTAAGAGGCCCACTCCACCCCACCCCACTCCAGGAGCTCCGACTTGATCCCATCTGTATTCTGTTCAGGATGCCACGTCAGCAAGGACATTGACAGACTGCACACACACACACAGTCTCTTGGAGCAGAGAAGGCTGAGGGGGCTGGGCAAGAGAGCTGCCTTTAAGTATCTGAAGGACTGGACTGTTACTGAGGGATTGGGCTTGTTCTGCTGGGCCCTGATGGCAGTGCCACAAGAAGGAAGAGGTAGGGAGCTAAATATCACCAAAGGTCTTTTGGGAATGTTGAGGGCATTATTGTTAGACACAGGTTTAGACTAGGAGGTGTCTGAAGCCCCTTCCAAGTCTCCCATCATCTGCCTCAGAATACATTTAGTACAGACAGAGCATGACAGAAGCTCTTCAACAAGACCAGGCATCTGCACTCATGGAGCTCACAATCTGGGTGGGGGGGGAATAGCATATATACACAAATAAGTCTATTGCAAGCTAATACATTATGACTGCATAAGACAGCTTCAGAGCAAGTGCTATATGAGGTCAGGGAGGAGCTGGCTTGTCGCCACTTAGGGTGTCAGGGAATGCTTCCTAAAGGAGATGACATTTGACCTAGGTCTTAAAGGATGGATAGGATTTCAAAATGCAGAGATGGGGGTGGGGAGGCTATTTCAGAAGCAGAAGCCAACAAGAGCAAAGACCAGGAGCCAGGACAATGTTGGACATGGATGGAACCCAGCAAATCATACAATCTGCCTGCAGAGTAGCACATATGGAGGCCAGCAAGGTGAGATGAGGCTGGAAAATTAGGACGGTACCAAATTGTGGAGGGCCTTGAATGCCAGGATAAGGGCTTCCCCAAACCACCGCTGAGTTCTGAGCAGACTTTGTGCCGCTATCTTGGCCTTGACAGTGGGTCATAAAACATAGTGGCCCTATTTACCCTCTACTTGCACAGGTAACCCCATTCTTTCCCATCTCCTCCAGCAGGGTGCCCCTCTGTCATCCCCATCTGTCATTCATCTTCAGTCATTCCCCGGCTCCTGTCTGTTTCCTATCTACAAATATGCCCACAGCTCCCCCATCTTCAAAAGCCCCTCACTTGGTCCTTCCGTCCCCGGTAACTATCCCTCCTCTGCCCTTTGTAGCCAAACTCCTGGGAAAGGCCGCCTGCCCTCAGTGCCTCCTCTCGCAATCCGGCTTCCCCCTCAGCGATCCACTGAAACTGCTTTTGATGATCTCTTAGTTACCAAATCCAGTGGCCTTTTCTCAGTCCTCATTCTCCCTGAGCTCCCTCTCTGCAGCCTTTGACACTGGTGGTCACTCTCTCCCTCTTGGTCCTCTCTTCCCTCTAGGTTTCCAGGACACTCCCTCTGTCTCCTGGCTCCCCTCCTCCCTCTCTGAGCGCTCCTTCTCCGTCTGCTTTGCTGGATCCTTCACATCACGCCCTGTAGCTGTAGGTGTGTTTCCCTCGGGGCTCTGTCCCGGGCCCTCTTCCCTTCTCCCTCTACACTACTTTCTTGGTGATCAACCATCATGTGTGTGAAGATGACTCTCAAACATGCTCATCTCTGCTAACCTCCAGCGGCCTGTCAGATGTCTCAAAAAGGAATGTTAGACCTCGGAAACTCGCCATGCCCGAACTGAGCTCATCATCCCGCCCCTCACCATTAAGCCCTCCCCTCTTCCCGACTTGTCAATTCCTGCCAAGGATACCATGGCCCTCTCAGGCCCTGAGGCTCCCAATTTCCATTTCATCCTTGACTCTTCACTCTGTCTCACCCCCCACATCCAATCCGTGGTCAAGTCCTGTTGTGTGGACCTTTGTAACATCTCAAATGTGCCCCTCTTCTCCCCTGACGATGCCCCCAGCTAGCTTAGGCCCTCATCATTCACACCAGGGCTGCTGCGATAGCTGCTGGGGGAAGGGGGGCAGGCGGTACCAACCTCGCTCAGCCTCCAAAGGGATCTCCCCAGGCCCCGGTGTAACACTGCACGTGCCCCCCAAGCCTGAGAAGCTGCTCTTCATCTCTGCCTCATGGCTTCTTTCGGGTTTCTGTTAAAATGTCACTTTGTGCAACAAGCCTTGTCACCACTGCCTTCCCTCGGAGGCGCTCTCCAATCTCTCCTGTCTGCAGGCGTAGACTGGGAGCTCCTCGAGGGCAGGGACTGACTGACACATTGACTTTAAGACTCCCGGCATTATTTCTTGATCCTGGTCCTTCCTTCACTCCTGTGGACCACAACCCCTTGGAGCCTCAGATGACCTCTGTCAGTCACTGGGGCCGAACAAAACCTTGTCGCCTTATAGCAGCCCATAATAATAGCTCACATTTATAGAGCATTTCCCAAAGCTCACCTCATTTGAGCCTCACAACAACTCCAGGAGGCAGGTACTTTTACAGACTCCATCTTACAGATGAAGAAACTGAGGCAAACAATAATCAAGTGACTTGCCCAAGGCCACCCTGAGGCTGGATTTGAATTTGGGTCCTCTGATGCCAGGCCAGCACCCTATCCACCGCAGCCCCACTTAGCTGCCTCTTTGGCTGAGAAGCCAGCCTCCAGAACAGAGCCAAACAGACCCTCGGAGGTGGACCCTTTCCAGAGCTAGGCCCAACGGCCCTCTCACTGCCTCCTTCTTCCACCCGAGCCTCCTCGGGCCTGGGACCACCCCGTGGCCCCCACCTCAGGCAGCTGAGGACACTGAACTTACCTGAAAGGTGCCATTGGCAGGGGCCTCCTCTTCACCACGGCCCCTGAAGAGACGATCCTAAGTCTCTCCATCCCTTGCTCCAAGCGGTTGAAGGGGATACACCTGGGAGAGACAGCAGCATTAATGGCGCACCATGGCAGCATTCCCATTGGACCCCGGAACCCCTGCCATCCAGCCCAGGGTTTCTTCCCCTTTTTATTGTCATAGAATCCTTTGGTAGTCTGAGGAAGCCTAGGACCCCTTCCCCTCCCCCAACAAGTTTTTTAAATGCATCAAATAAAATGCATAGGATTACAAAGGAAACTGATTCTACTAAAAAGAGAAAAGTTATCCACATTTCTTAAAGTTCCTGGATCCCAGGTAAAGAAACCCTGGTCAGGACAAAAAAACCCCAAAAAAACAAAAAAACAAAAAAAACCTTCCTCCCCTACTTCTCTTGAAGTCATCTTGGCCCCTTCCCAGTCCCTATCCTCCCCTGTGCCCCCCCCTTTTACTGTGACCTCTGGAACCCCCACTTCACTTTGGGTGGGTTTTTTAAAGTTCAATCAGTTTCCTCAGTGGCTGCTATAGACAAGGCACTGTGTTACATGCTTTGGAACATACAGAAGAATTCTAAGGAAATATGGTCTCTGCCAGACAGGAGTTTATAGTCTTAAGAAAAGTAAGGAATTACTCGGATAAGTAGAATTCAAATAGAATATAAAAGAGTAGAAAGTACTCTTTTGTTCAGTGAAGACACTGCTTCCAGCTTCGAGAATACAGAAAGCAATGAACTGGGTCCTAAGTTTGGGCAGGGCAGGGTCAGATCTACAGTAGCTAAAGCGTATTGGTAGGACACTCCAGGAGATGTGAAGGGGACAGTAAACAGTCCAGTGTGGGTGAAGGGTATTAGCACAAGGCAGTCCTGGAAGGCCTGGCAAAGGACTGTGGGTATCATTCCTAATACTCCTGATCTCAGAGGCAGTTTCAGGGACTTTGGTGGACTCCATTGAGAAGGTAGTCCAAATTCCTACAGCTCTCCATAACCAAAGATCTGACAAATGGAGAGAAGGGGTAGTCGGTTTGAATACCCGGCTTAGGAAAAGCAGTCCTAAGGCCATTATGCCCCAAGCAGAAAAAGAACCACTTAAGGAGGCCAGCAGCCAAGCTTATCTTGAAGCAATGGCAGCTCAAGATCAGCTGTAGAACTGCCTGCCCAAAGAGCAGGCAATTTTGCTTGAAGCAAACTGATTGGGCAGGATTTCCAGAGAAGGCAGAAATAGACCGACTCTACATATCAGGCACCATGAGGTGCAGAGTGAGTTACAGATTGCTTGGAAGAGCCTGCCTCACCAATCTTTACAGCAAATGCATCTTAATGATTAATTCTTAAAATGGAGGTGCAGGCAGGCACATGCTTTAACAGATAAGAAGGCAGTACAACTGAAGAAAAGCTTGTCAAAGCACAGAGCAGCAAACTGAATGCGAATCTCAGATGAGACGCAAGTGAGAACGGACAGATGCTGAACCCACACCCTTAGGTCTAGAAATTGGAACATGCTGTAGTTTGGGTTCAGTCAAAAGACCGAACTCGAGGACCTAAAGGGCCACATGTGACCTCGAGGCCTCAGGTTCCCCATCCCTGGTTGTAAGCTGTTGGACTAAACCAGCTTTCTTTCCCTCCCATTTCTTTCCAGTTTGCCCTTGTGAATAAGAAATCTCCCCCTCCCTAGTTTGTGCTCTTGGGTTTCTTGAACCCTGGGCTGTCATGTTCATTAGCTCTTCTTCTAGTCTGGCTTTTTTAGTTTTTTGCTTCTGATCTAGTCTTCTATTTTTTAACTGCAGTACCAAAACAGTTTTACTTTGAGAGCTGAGAATGCCAGACCCCCACTATTCCATTTTTTAAAGGTATTCTGTTCCTTGAAATTCTTGGCTTTTCACTCTTTCACATGGATTTTGTTTTTATTTTGTCTAGTCCTATGAAGTAAAACCTTGGTGGTTTAGCATAGATTAATTTATAGGCAGTTTCATTGGTTTTTAGTATATCGGTACAGCCTAGCCATGAACAATGGATATCTCTCCAACTATTTGGGACTTCTTTCATTTCTGTAAAGACTGTTTTTAACTACATTTGTATAAGTCCTGTATGGTACGTAAACTCACAGATATGTTCAGCATTTTGTACTTATCTTGTATGGAATTTATTTTTCTATCTTTTCCTCATAGTTTTTGTTAGTAATTTAATGTAAAAATGTTAATATAAATTTTAAAATGTTGATGACTTTGACCCCTCCCCACTTTCCCAGTCTCTTTACACTTTACTTCCTTCCCATGCAGTCTACAATCCAGTCACACTGGCCTACTTGCTTTTCCTCACACACTACACTCCATCTCCCGACCTCAGGCCTTTGTACTAGCTCTCCCCCACACCTGGAATGCCATCCCTCCTCACCTCTTCCTCCTAAATTTTCCAGCTTCCTTCCCCTACTACTAGTGCCTACCCTTTGAGATTACTTTCCATCTACCCTGTAGAAATATACAGGTTGCTCCCTTTCTCCCCCCCTCCCCTGCCCATTTAAATTTAAGGTCCTTGAGGGCAGGACCATGGTTTTGCCTTTCTCTGAATCCCCAGAGCTTAGCACAGTGCCTGGCACATAGTAAGCACTTCATAAATGTTTATTGATTGCTTATCCTGCAACTTGCCACTCTACTCTGCTGTAGGAGGCTCCTCTTTATTGGAGGCCCCTTCCTCTGACACTCCCTCTACCTTCTGCTGTTCAGGGAAATCTGGCTTTGGCCAGAAAGTCGCTCATCCTTTGTTACCCTCTTTAGTACCTGCTGCTGCTTCCCCCCTTACAGCCAGGAGAGGAAGGCAGCATCTTCCTTTCTCCTCACTGCCATCACCACCTTGGCAGACTCTCCTCTTCCGAAGTTCACCCCATCTGTTTGTGTTAGTCTGATCAGGTGCTTGTTGGCATCATCTACCAGCCACCAGGTCACCCCCTCTCCTTTCTCTAACTAGTTCAGTATCTGCTGCAGTCTTCCTCTCCACCACCCCACCTCTAGCCTCATTCTTTTTAAAAATTTTTTAATATAAATTTATTTTTAGTTTTCAACATTTACTTTTGCAAGATTTTGAATTCCATATTTTCACCCCATCTTGCCCCTCCCCCCACCCCAAGATGGTATGCATTCTGAATACCCCTTCCCCTAGTCTGCCTTCCCTTCTATTTCTCCCCCCATTTCTCTTATCCCCTTCCCCTTCTATTTTCCTGTAGGGCAGGATGGATTTCTGTACCTCATTTCCTGTATTTCTTATTTCCCAGTTGCATGTGGAAACATTTTTTTTTAAACATGTGTTTTTAAAACTTTGGGTTCCAAATTTTCTCCCTTCCTTCCACCCTACCCACTCTCATTGAAAAGGCAAGCAAGTCAATACAGGCCATACATGAGCAGTTATGCAAAACACTTCCATAGTAAACATGTTGTGAAAAACTAACTCTATTTCCCTTAATTCTATCCTGCCCCCCCATTTATTCTATTCTTTCTTTTGACCCTGGCCCTCCTCAGAAGTACTTCCTTCTGATTACCCCCTTTCCCAATCTGCCCTCCTCTGTATCATCCCCCTGCTCTCTTGTCCCCTTCCTCTCCTATTTTCCTGTAGGGTAAGACAGATTTCCATACCCAATTGTGTATGTTATTCCCTCCTTAAGCCAAATCCTATGAGAATAAGATTCCATCATTTCCTCTCACCTTCCCCTGTTTCCCCTCCACTGTAAGAACTTTTTCTTGTCTGTTTTGTGCAAGATAATGTACCCCATTCTACCTCTCCCTTTCTCCTTCTCCTAGTATAATCCTCTCTCACCCCTTAATTTTATTCTCCAGATATCACCCCTTCATCTTCAACTCACCCTGTGACCTCTATCTCTATCTATCTATCTATCTATCTATCTATCTATCTATCTATCTATCTATCTATCCATACATACATACATACATATAATTTTTCCCCTCCCATTACCCTAATAGCCTCATTCTTTATGACCCTTCAAACACCCAGGCCTTCCAGTTTATCCTCCTCCATCTCTCCTCTGTCAAAGGAGGCTTTCCTCTTCTTCAGCCTTCTTCAAGCCTCTGAATCTTTCCACCTCCAAAATCTTGAAATCTACAATTCCCCCTTCTTAGAATGTTCTGTCACCATTTCAGATCCCTCCTGAATCTGCTCTGTCTTCACCTCAACCTCTGGTTCTCCCATTCCTTCCTATTCTCCCACTCAATCACCCCAATTCTGGTCTCCCTTTCCTCCCCCTTCAATAGTTAGGAGCCTCCAGGTAACCAGTTAAACAGGACACCGTCTCCCATCCTGGAATCCTTTGCCCCCTTATCCTTCTATTACTCAAACCCTGCTAATCCTCAACCCTATATCAACCTTCCCCTCACCCACACGATCTCCCTTCTCTGCTCCTCTCCTAAACTACCAGATGTTGCTGGAGGAAGTTAAGAAACCATGTCCTCCTTTGGGCAGAGAGGTAGTAGACTACAGGTGTGGAAGGGAGCCCCTGAGGGAGTAAGGTTCTAGAGGAAGTGCCAGAGACTAGGACCAAGGACCAGAGACTAGGCATAGGTCAAGGGGTAGGATTTGGCAGAGGGGAGGTATGGACACCTCTTTACTTTTTAAAGAAAGGTTTTATTGATTTTTTACATTCCTGTCACTTCCCAATAACTGCCCCCCCACCTCAACTCCCATGTGACCAAAGGAATACAGTGAAGCAAAAGCTAACATCATCCAGGTCTGATAGCATCTGCCTCACTGAATACCAAGAGGTGGGAGGTCTGCTTCAGAACATCCTGGAGATGGAGTCAGAGGCAGAATCAGGCCTCCTCTGCCTCTGCCTCTGCCTCCACCTCCCATTTCTGGAGTAGCTTGGTCACTGAATTGACCTCAGTTCAGATGTTCCATGACACCTCTTTCTCTGAGACTTGGGAAGGAAAGTAAGAGAGAATGGGTTAAGAGAGAAGTGTTAAGCAGCTGTGGAGGGTGGAGAATGTTCCCAGCAGTCATTGTGGGGAACACGAGGGGGAATTGAAGAGAGCCATGCAGAAGGCTCACCAAGAAGCAAGCAGAGTCAGGATGACCTTATCCCCCGGCTTTCCCACCTCAGGACTCTTCCCTTCCTTATGCACTTGGAAGGAGAAGGTTTGTCTCCATACCTGGCCAGCGAGCTGATGTAGTGGAAAAATTCAGGTGTTCTTTTTTTCCTGAGATGCGTGGCACCCAGGACACGTAATCACCAGATGGGTGACCACGTCTAGCAGATGGACTTTCGAGGAGGAACCTGGAGGGAAGGGAGAAAAAGCAGAGAAAGGCTGAAGGCCACTGGAGTGCGAGGCCCAACACAGGCCATGGCCATATGCTGCCGGGAGCTGGGGGAGGCTGAGGCTGTGCCATCTCCCTTTCCTCTCAAACACTGGAACAGTATGATGTCATTTGATGTCAATGACAGAGCCCCACATTCCAACCAACGGTAGACTTAAGAATGCTAGGTGGACCTCCATATCATCTGATACCTCAGACATGGTCCAGGATCTCAGCCACTCAGAAGCCACCCTGGATTTCAGTTGAGAAACAACATCCAGGACAGATTCCACTTCCTTGGGGAGACAAAATCCCCGTGCTAAGTAAAGTCCCCATGGAGAGGGCAGTTTACTAGCCCAGCACTCCTCACTTCCCTAGGTTAGCCTCGGGCAGCAGCTGCATCGTTGGGTAGGGATGGACTGAACTGACAACCATCTGTGCTGGGGGAAGTTGGGAGGAGCCCAGGTGGCTGTGGCTAGCTTGAACCCACACTAGGGGCTGTGTTGCTGCCGCTGAATTTCTTTGCTATTCCCTGCTTTTATTAATTAAATTGTTCAGCTTTGGACTACAACAGAGGCCCAAGTGACTCGTTAAAGCTGCCAAGAAGTAGGGGCAAGACAACAACCAGAGAATCTGAAAGCTAAGAGTTCTAAACCAGCTCCTCCCCCTCATGCCCCCAACACTGGGGGAGGGGTGATTCCCCTAGACCCAAAGAGAGCTTTTCAAAGGCTTCTTCCCTAGTGCCCACAATGCAAAACTCCTCAAACTGGCATTCAAGGCCTCCCCCCCAAAAAAAAACCCATGGCACCCCTCCATATGATCTTATAAGATCCTCCTCCTTGCTACTGAGTGGGATGTCCCTATGAAGACTTCTCAGTGTAATTAAGGTTTAGGATAAGACTATCCTAAATTTGGAAATAAGTTCAGGAGGCAGGATAGGGTTAAGTATAGATTTCTGTAAGTCCCTTTTTCTCCTAGTGCCACATTAGTAGTTAAAGTTTGCCAAGCCCCAAACTCCTGAAACTCCTCTGTATTTCGTTGTTACATCTGTTGCTCTATTTCAGTCATGGTGACTTGGCTATACAGTACAATGTATCTCAATAGTTGAAGTTTGAAACCCCTCCTGTATTTCATTGTTACATCTGCTGCTCTATTTTGGTCATGGTGACCTGGCTATACAGTACAATGTATCTCAGTAGTTGAAGTTTGAAACCCCTCCTGTATTTCATTGTTACATCTGCTGCTCTATTTTGGTCATGGTGACCTGGCTATACAGTACAATGTATCTCAGTAGTTGAAGTTTGAAACTCCCCTGTATTTTGTTGTTACCTCTGCTGCTCTATTTCAGTCATGGTGACCTGGCTATACAGCATAACGTCTAGCTTGACTGCACATCTTTAACTGCTTCTTTGATATCATTTCAGTAAACTATGAAATATAGATACGTATATTTTTCCCTTTGTTCTATGGTAGAGTTTCGAGTTTGAGATTGTGAGCTAAGTAATGGACAGTTGGTGGGAAGGGGCTTTACCCGTTAGGGCTATTTAATCTGGTTCTTTGTTTCTGTCTCTGTCTTCCCTCATCAGACTATCCTGGTGGAGGGACACCCTATTCTTGAGAATAACAAATAAATTAACTTTCTGTTTCTCCTTGAAAAAAGCCTCTAAGTGTGTGTGTGTGTGTGTGTGTGTGTGTGTGTTTTTAATTTGAGTGGCATCCCACACACTACTCCTCCCTCGAACACCTTGGTCAATCCCAATTTCATTTCTCATCCTTTGCCCAAGCCATTCCTTATGTTTTAAATGACCTCCTCCTCCTTTTCACCATTCCTCTCTTTAGAAACCCACCCCATCCTTCAAGATACAGCTCCAATCAGACTCTGACCACAAAGCTTCCCCTCACCTTGAGTAGAGTACTTTGTACCTACCCATCTTTCCATCATAACCACTTGTTACATAATTACAGTTACTTGTTAGATAGCTTCATGTTTGGGCATGCATGAAGCCGAACCCTTCTGTTAGACTGTAAGCTCCATGAGGGCAGCACAGAGACCTTATTTGTCTTTGTCTCTTCCCTAGTGCCTAGCGCAGTGCTTCCAATATTCTGACTCTAACCCTAATTCCTAGCCTATTGGTACTTCTTAAAGGATAGATGGATGGATGGATGAGTGAATGGATGGATGATGTGCTATATAATAGCGTATATGATATATAACTTTATATATATATATATATATATATATATATATATATATATATATATATATATATATAAAACCATACATAATATATAACCTTAAAACAGTGGTTTACAAAGTGTGGTCCCAGAGCCCCTGGGGGTCCCTAAGAGTCTTTCAGGGCATCCACAAGGTCAAAACTTTTCACCATAACACTAAGATTTTTTAATTTCCAATATGGTAAATATGGATAGATATAGGCCACATAAACAAAAACTTCTGGAGGGAGGAAGAATCAGTCCTTAAATAAATTTTAAGAGTATAAAGGGGTCTTGAGAGCAGACAGTTTCAGAGCTGCCACCCTAAGGAACAGCTTTGCTTAGAACTTTCTGTGGTGACAAGCTTAGGGATAGCATGCCCTACCCCTCTATAGCTGCTCCCTGCCTTCTGCCAGGCTCCTCCAATAAGGAGAACAGCAATACGCTACGGGCTTTCTCTAAGGCAGTCCAAAACGCTTTTCCATAGGAGGTGAGGCATGATGGGAGTGCACAATTTAGCCAAGCACCTGTTGGCCAACTGTGTCCAGCTTAAATGACAAGTTGCAGGGAATTTCCCTTGTTCAGGCTCCATCTGTCCAGTCTCTGCACCCTTCCCCACCACCCTACTCTCCCACCCCTCCTCCACTCTTTCTTCCCTTTCAGATTCAGACTCCATTTTACAGGTGAGGAAACTGAGGCTGAGATCAAGGAACTAGCTCTACCAGGAAAACTGACATCCCCAGAAACATTTGTTCTCTCTTGGAGGCTGGATTTAGAGAGGCGCCTCTTGTTTGCCAATGAGCAATTAACCCATAACAATTAGCTATAGGTCTTTAACACACTAATAATTGTTTTTGGCCAGGTAAGCCACCTACAGTTGCATCTCATTGTCAGTTTCCTCTCAGGTATAAACTACAAGCTCTCGGGCCTTTAAAAGCCCTCCCCAACCTGGCCCGGGGCTGTCTTTCTGGGCTCCCCATCACCCCTTCTCTGCTCTAGCTAACCAGCCTCTTTGCTTCAACCGGGGCACCACCCGGAGTCTCCTGCCTCCCTCCATGCTTTTGTTCAGGCCACTCCCTACAAGAGAACTTGCCGGTGGAGACTTTCCTTCGCCCACCAATCACTTGGTATTTTGCTTTACAGAGCTCTTCTGGTTACAGCCTGTGAACATGTATCTACCCAAAGACTGGGGGCTGGGTCGGAACAAGGACTGCCTCGATTCATCCTTGTTTCGGGGGCACAATGGTCAGTCCACACGAAACACTGAATAAATGCTCGCGGTTCCTTCCTTCACTTATTTGGTGGGAGGTTTCCTGGAGGGGGGAATGGCACAGAGTAGCAGCCCATCTACAGTGGACAGGCATAGGCAGCTACACCTGGGCCACCCAGGGCCAAGGTCACAAAGCCAGTTCACATCGGAGGCAGAGACCAGGTCTTTCTCACTCAGAGGCCGGCCCTAGATCCATTCCGCCACATCGCCCTCATCATAAAAGTAAAAGCTGACATTTACATAGTACTGGAGGGCCAAGAAATGCTAAATACCCAGTAGCTTCTACAGAAGCAAGGCAGGTACCACCCCCCCCAACCCTTCTTTTGAAGGTGAAGATTCCCCCAGGGCTGCTACCTGGCAGCCCCGCAGCCCGCTAAAGCCCAGCCTCCGATCATCAGCCGCAGCCTCCTTAGAGGCCCACGAGCAGGTAGTTCCATCAGAGGGACATATCCAGTGCCCGCCTGTCTCCTGAGCGCCAGGCCCACATCACCCACCAGCCGCCACTGGGACAGAATGTCCCATACACGTCTCAAGCTCACCCCGTCCCAAACTGAACTCCCCACCCCCCCAAGTCCTCCCCTCTTCCCAGCCTCCCCCCTTCTTCCAGTCTCCCAGCTTCCTAACGCCAGCCTGCCTCGCCACTCTCCCGCACCTCAAATATCCGCTCAGTTACCAGGACTTGTCAGCTCAGCCTCCACCTCATCTCTCGGCTCGGCCTCTTCTTTCTGTTCACTGCCAGCTGCCCCCTGAGCTCAGGCCTTCCTCATGTCTGGGCCAGCTTACTGCAGCACCCTGCCTCAGGGCTCTTAGCCGCTTCGGTCCATTCTACATGAGCTCCATCCTACCAGCGGCTGAGGCCCTATGATTTTCCTTAAGTGCAGATCTGACCATGTGACTCCCCTATTCAGGAAACTCCAGTGGCTTCCGACAGCCTCTAGGCTTGGACCAAATATAAACTCGGCCATTTAACCTTTAAAAGCCTCCCCCCCCCCACTCTGGGACACAGCCAAGCTCCTTTCTCTGTGCCTCTGAACCGTCTGTTCCCCATTCCTAACCATCTCCTCACCCCCACCTCATAGAGACCCCTGTTCCCCTCCCTCCTGCCCCCTTCCTCAGCTTGACTACTTTTATTTATCTTGTAGGCAGGAGACAAGCATTTATTAAGCACCTACTAGGTGCCAGGCAGTGTGCTGAGCACTTTTCAAATACTCCCTCATTTCATTCTTACTACAGGCCCCGGCAACATAGGTGCTATTATTATCCTCATTTAACAGGCAAGGAAACAGGCCAAAAGAGGTTCAGTGGTTTGCACAGAGCCTCACAACAAAACTCAGGTCTTCCTGACTCAGGCTCGGGCCTGGATCCACTGTAACACCACCTAACTGCCTTCTCTAGAGATTTATTCATGTGTCTCTCTATCACAGTCCCAGTTAAACTTGTGAGCTCCTACACAGTAGGGCCTGTTTGGGTTTGGGTTGTTTCCCTGTACCCCCAGCACCTAGCACAGAGTTTGGCTCTGAAGAGGTGCTTAAAAAATGCTTGTGGGTTGACTGACTGATGCAGTGGGCTCAAAAAGACTGCAGCATGTCACTAACCATGAGTTCAACACGAAAACTGTTAGCCCAGAGATGTGTGACTAAAGGTCAGCCATGAGGTGGGCTTGGCCATGCAGAGATAGCTAGGTGACCTGAGGCCTGGAGGGAGGCATGGAGCAGGCCCTTCAATGAAATGGGTGACATGCTTCCCCAAGGGTTGTGAAACAGTGAGAAGCTATGCCACCATCTTCCCCATTTACAGGGCTCCAGAATGACCCTGAGTTTGCTAGGCCATCCTCCCCCCTAACCCCCACCCCATGCCCTTGAAAGCTGCTTCTCAGCCCCCCTCCCCCCAGATTTGATATGTGCGATCAGGAAAAGCTACTCCAGGTGATGGATGCTGACCATATGACCTGGAGGCCTGGGGTGGGGTGGGGGGGCAGGATGCTGCTGCTGCTGCTGCCCCTGCCCCATGATGCCTGGAGGAAGGGCAGGGGTCTCTCATATCCCCTCCTAGCAGCAACAGGGCCCATTTTCCGGTCTGCTCTCCCTCTCCCTCTCTGTCTCTGAATCTCTTTCTGTCTTTGTCTCTCTCCTTTTCTCTCTCTGCCTGTTTCTCTGTCTCTGTCTCTTTATCTCTCTGTCTCTCACTCTGCCTCTCTGCCTCTTTCTCTCACTGTCTCTGTTCCTCTGTCTCTCACCCCCTTTTCTCCCTCTCCCACTCTGTCTCTCTGTCTGTCTCTGTCTCTCTCTCACACTCTGCTTTCCCACTCCCTCTCTGTCTCTCTCTTCTTTTCTCTCTCTTTCTGTATCTGACTGTCTCTCTCTTTCTCCCTCTGGTCTTTCTCTTTCTCAGTCACTCTTTCTCTCTGCCTCTGTCTCTCTTTTCCTCTCTCTTCATCTGTCTCTCTCTCCGTTTCACTGTCTCTTTCTGTTTCTGTCTCTGTCTTCCTTTCTCTCTCTGTCTCACTGTCACTGTTTCTGTCTTTCTCTGCCTCTGTCTTTTTCTCTCTCTCCATCTGTCTCACTGTTTCTCTCTCTGTCTTTCTGTATCTCTCTGTCTTTCACCCTCTGCTCCCCTTCTCCCTGTCTCTCTCTGTTTCTTTCTCTCTGTCTCTCTTTCTCTCTCTCTGCCTGTTTCTCTGTCTCTGTTACCCTGTTTCATTTTCTCTGTCTCTGTCTCTCTCTGTCTCTCTCACTCTCTGCTCTCCCTCTCCCTCAACCTTTTTCTCTCTCTCTCTGTCTCTCACCCTCTGCTTTCCTTCTGTCTCTTTCTCTCTGTCTCTGTCTCTTTCACCCTCTGCTTTCACTCTTTGTCTCTTTCCCACTGTCTCTTTCTCTGTCTCTGTATGTCTCTCTCCTTCTCTCTCTGTCTCTGTCTGTCTCTCACCCTTTGCTCTTGCTCTCCCTCTCTGTCCCTCTTTGTCTCTGTCTCTGTGTCTCTATCTCTGTCTCTCTGTCTCTCTGTCTCTCTCTCTCTCCCTCGGTGTGGGCTTCACTGAGCAGAAGCATGGCTCAGGTGGTGGGCAGGGGGGTCCTCCAGGTCAGTGCCATCAGGAGAGCTCAGACATCATGCGCGCATGCTGCTGGCAGGCTAAGGGTGCCCTGATAGATGCCAGTGCAGGGAGCTCAAGCTTTGCTTTCCAGGGCTCTTACCCAGCACTTTGCCTGTAAAAAACTCTGGATAAAATATTTATTGAACAAATGAACACAGCTCATTTGCTTCTCTGGGCATGGCTTCTGTTCCCCCTCCATTCTTTATGTAAACAGTGCCAGGGAGCTTCAGAAGGGAGGCAGAGGCAGAGACCGAGAAATCAGGAACAGAGCCCCAGGCTGATGGCAGAGCCGAGCCAGTGAGACAGGAAGTGCTACTTTAACAGAGCAGTGATGAGGCACCTTCTAAGCAACTTCCCATATGGTCTAGCGGTTAGGATTCCTGGTTTTCACCCAGGCGGCCCGGGTTCGACTCCCGGTATGGGAAAGCTGTTGTTTTTCTTTTTCTTCCTGACAGACATAATTAGTTACCTTTTAAAAAATAGCTTCCGTATCATTGGACTAAAATCGGCCAGTTCCCTTTGTGCAGGCCAGTGCCTGTAGCCTGAGTGGGCCTCTAGATGGCAATGTGGGCAGGCCCAGGCTGAGAATGCCCAACTCCCCCCAGTTGGAGCCCAGGGAAAAACTGACTAGTCTGGGGAGAGTTTTCTCTCTTCACTGGGCAGTTCTCTAAGGGGCTACGGGCCAGACTTCCTTTGTACGGCAGACAGACGGTCTCCCATCTCTGCCCCCAGCTGCCAAAGTGATATTCCTAAAACACAGATCTGACAATGGCAACCCACCCCACCTCAAAAAAAAATCTTCAGTGGCTCTTTATTGCCCCTTGGAGGAGAAAACCCAGAGCGCTCCTCGTGGTCTTTGGGCCCTGCCCAGTCGGGCTCCTGTCTACCTTTCCAGGGTCACCTCTTATTTTTTGTCTCTCTCTCCCTGATGTGCCAGCCATTCACTGCCCATGTTGCATCCGGGCCTGGGAAGAAGCAGTCCCCACATCTGGAACACATGCTGCTGGGAAGCCCAAGCTTCCTTCAGAGCCTACCTCCAGATGCCCTGGAGTCGGCAGGCCACGGCCTCAATGTTCCACAGGAATGCCCTATCTCCCCCTTGCAATCCTTTCCTATCATTTCGGAGATGCTTGCCTGTGTGTACCCTCCCCAGCCGCTCTTCCCAACCTTCTCATCCTTCCTCAAACCTGCCATGGCTCCCTCTCCCCCTTTCTCTCAGCTCAGAATCTTGCCTCCTCCTTTACAGAAAAAATGGAGGCCATTCACGGTGAGCTGCCTCTCCTCCCCTCTTCCCCATCTCCTATCTCTCAGGCGCTTTCCCCCACTGTCTCCTCCTTCGCCCTGTCTCACACGAAGAGGTGGCCTTACTCCTAACCAAGGCCAGCCCCTCCTCCTGCACAAGGGATCCCCTTCCAGCCCGGCTCCTCCAGCAGATCACCCCCTTGGCCCACCCCCTCTCCCTCACTTATCTTCACCCTCTCCCTAGCCCCTGGCTCCTTCCCTCCTGCCTGCAAACAGGCCTGTGTCTCCCCATCCTGAAACCCCCTCACCTGACCCTTCCACCCCTGCTAACTGTCATCCCATACAGTATGTCTTCTGTCCTTGGCGGCTAAACTCCTTGGAAAGACGCCTGTCCTGTGTGGCTCCACTCTCTTTCTTCTCACTCTCTTAACCCCTTGCAATCCAGCTTCTAACCTTACCACTCCACCCAGACCCCTCTCTCCAAAGTTACCAGTGGTCTCTTAGTTGCCAAATCCAGTGGCCTTTTCTCAGTCCTCGTTCTCCTTGACCTCTCTGCGGCATCTGACACTGTGGGTCTCCCTCTCTTCCTTGGTCCTCTCTTTTCTCGAGGTTTCTGGGATACCCCATTCCCTCCTGGTTCTCCTTCTCCCTCTCTGACCGCTCCTTCTCAGTCTTCTCTATAACACCTCACCTGGGGAACTCACCAACTCCCACGGATTTAATGACCTTCTCTACTCTGAGGATTCTCACATCTACCCATCCTGCCCCAGGCTCTCTGCTGACCTCCAGTCTCCCATCTCCAACTGCCTTTCAGACATCTCAAATTGGATGGCCAGTGGATGTCTGAAACTCAATATATCGAAAATGGACTCATCTGGCCTCTAAACCCTTCCCTATTACCACGGAGGGTACCCCCATTCTTCCCATGCTCAGGCTCCCAACCAAGGAGCCATCCTGGATGCCCCCCCTCCCCCAACCAATCTGTCACCCAGGCTTGTCTTGCAGCATCTCTCCTCCGACACTGCCTCCGTCCAGGTGAGGCCCTCATCTCCTCATGCCTGGACTACTGCAGTGGCTGCTGGGGAGGAGCATGTGCCAGTCCCTCCCCACTCCGATCCGTCCTCCATTCGGTCACCAATGGGACTGTCCTCAAGCAGAGTTCTGATCATGTCACACATCCACACCCACACACAACCACTCTGGCTCCCTATTGGCCCCAGGAGCAAATACAAGATGCTCTGTTTGGCATTCAAAGCCGTTCGTGCCCCTCCCCCTCCCACCTTCCCAGTCATCTCACACCTGACTCCCTGCCACATCCTCTTCCATCCGGCGATGCCGGCCTCCTGAATGTTCCTTAGACAAGACCCTCCATCTCAGCTCTGGGCATTTTCTCTGGCTGTGCCAGGCCTGGAACGCTCTCCCTCCTCTGCTCTGCCCACTGAGCTCCCTGGCTTCTTTTGAGTCCCAGCTACAGTCTCACCTTCATTCCAGGGCCTTCCCCCTATTAGTTCTTTCCTCTTTGTCCTGCACAGAGCCTGCTTTGTATATATTGGTTTGTGTGTTGTCCCTTCCATTAGAGTGTAAGCTCCTTGGGGGCAGGGACTGTCTTCTGCCTCTTTTTATACCCCCAGTGCTTAGCACAGTGCCTGGCACACAGGCGCTTGATAGATCTTTGTTGAATGATGTAAGGGAACAGGCATTAGGCAGGAGGTGAGGAGACACCTGGGTTGGACTTTGATGGTGGACACTGACTAGCTGTGTAACCTTGGCCAAGTCATTTAACCTCCTTTTGCCTCAGTTTCCTCATCTGTACAATAGAGATAATAATGCTTGCACTACCTATCTCATGCGCTGTGGCTCCAAACAAACTCAACTTAGTGGGGGAAGGGGAGGAGCACTGAGCCTCCTCCCAACACCCCAAATGCTGAAATGGGTAGAAGTGGCCAGACAGAGCAGCCTGGATGTTTGACCAGGAAGGGGAGCAGAGAGAGGAAGATTATACTAAGGGGACAAGCCAGAGAACTTCCTCTTAGGTGAGTGACCCAGCCACACAAAGGCCTGGAACCAGGACAAATGACCCATTTGGCAGAAGGACAGCCACTCTAAAAGGGAGTTTCCAGAAATCTGGCTGGAAAGCAAGGCTCACAGGCTCTAGACGTGGCCACGCAGCTCCCCCTTGTGGGATGGGGGAACAGGACCAGAGAAGTCGAGGGAATGGCCTGAGCCAGGCTCAGGGTGAGTGATACGAGTCCAGACTTCTCTATCACCCAATTAGCCAAAGCACTGGGTTGTCACTGAAGCCAGAGCTCCAGAGCTTTTGGCCATTAGGACACCACAATGTGGTAGCGTAGAGCCAGCCTGCAGAGGGTGTCAGATGCCAACCTAAGTTCCATTTCATTTGTTAGGAAGTGGAGGGTGGCAAGGGTTGTGAACAGGAGATGTACCAGGAAGATCACTATGGCAAGTGGAGGAAGGATGAGGAGAGGAAAGACTAGGGACAGGAAGACCTGGTAAGGAGCAATTACAATAATTTGGCCAAGAAGAGTGGGAATAAAGGTCAGAAAGAGGGGGTGGCAGTGCCCAGAGAAAGGTGACTTGGGGCAGGGGAAATTGACAGGCCCTGGTACCTACTTGGCTGTATGTGTGATGGAGGGCAGGGGGTAGGCAAGGGAGAGGGAAGAGTGGAGACTGATGGGAGGGCTCCGGCCTAGGTGCCAGGGAACAGGGTGGTGCCAGCCACATAGACAGTGCAGAAAGGAGGAGGGGCAGTGGAGAAGGAGGTGAGGACAATTCTGAATTCATTGTTTGCTTCTAGTCGTTCCCAGCAGAACAGAAGCTCCTCAAGGACAGGGCACATTTGGCACATTTGGGGTTTGCCTTCGGGTCCTAGCAGGATGCCTGGCACAGAGCAGGTACTCTAGAACTTTGGGCTGAATTCAACTAACCAGGTTGTCGGTGACTTTTCCTTGGTTAATAACAAGACTAGCTCACATTTCTATAGCTACATTTGACATAATTGATGTAATTACATTATAGAATTCCTCTACTTTTTTACGTGTTTCACAAACTTCTAGATTTTGCTTCTCTATCACATTCAGTGCTAAGGAGACATTTGTGCCTTTCACCAATTCTTTCTGAGCATCCTCTCCACAAGTGGCTTACAAAGGCAGCTTTACTGTCTCGAGGAAAGACCTGGTCATTGTCTCCACTTTAATTTGACTGGAAATTGTGATTACTTAGACACAGGTTAAATGACCCATAAATCTGATCTCAGACTGAAGGCCCCTGCAGAGCAGAGGACAGGCCTCCATGCTGCTTTTAATCAGTATCAAGACTTTCCCAAAACTCTGATTATCTAGTCAGAATCAATGCTCTCTGGCTCACATATACAGATGAAACTGATGGACAAAATAGAGCCAAACCATTCATTTTTCCCATTTCCATTGAGAAGGCTGGAAATGACCCCATTGGTGCAGCTACAGCAAAGTCTCAGAATGAGCAGACTGGGAGACCACCTGAGGGATCATAGGATACAGCCCTTTTATCCTATGTAGCCCCTGTCCCAGAATCCACTGGTTTAGGACTCTCTTGCCATCAGTGGAGATGAATGCCCTGCCCTTCGTGAGGTGCTAGTAAAGCTGGTGAGAGGGACAGCTTCTGCTCTTGGCCAGTCCCCTCTACGCACTTAGTAAGCTTCAAGAGAGAAGATGGAAGAGGCCAACCCCACTTCAGGCTCCTGATGGAAAAGACTGGGAAGACAGCAACCTGAAGCGGGGGCGGCCTCTTCCACCTTCTCTCTTGAAATATCCCAGGCAGACTTGAAGCTTCATGTGTCCTGGGACTCGACCCAAAAGGTCCCAAAAGGGACTGTGGAAGGTGGGAGCTCTCCTGCCTCTCACCGACTCTGCCTAGCCCCTTCTGCAGGGCAGGGTCTTCATCATCCGCACCAGTGAGGAGGGGGGCCCATACCAAAGGGCTTTGGGAAAGAGGGCTGCACTACCAACCGGGAAAGTGAGGGCCAGAGAGCCAAAGGGATTTCTCTAACATTAGCAGCAGAGCTGGAACTAGAAAACCTGGATCTTCCTGAGTTCTAATGCCAGGAAGGAAGGAAGGAAAGAATGGAGGAAGAGTAGGAAGGAGGAAAGAACCTAGAATTGATATTTATAAAATCCTTTAAGGTTTACAAAGCAGTCTACATGCACTATCTCATTTGATCATCAAAACGTTCCTGGAAATAAATAAATAAAAACCCCATTCCTGGGAGGTACTGGGGGGGAGGGCGGATGGACCAGGTTGAGATTTTCTTGTTTAAGAGAGTTGCCTGGGGCATTGAGAGGTAAGTAACTTGCTCAAGGTCGCACAGCTTGTAAAATAAGTACTAGGGACATGATTTAAACCCAGATCCCTACTGATTCCGGGTACAATAACCTTCTACCATACCACAATGTCAGAGGAAAGGGGGAATGAAGACATGGCCTTTTTCTTTAGTGTCATTCTCCCTCTGGTGCCCTTCCTCCTTGCTTTGTGGCATGTCCCCCAGTGGGCACGCCTCTTCAGGATGACCTGCTCCCCTGGCCACCCAGGATTAGTGGGTCCCATGTTCTCTGTTCCTCCTGAGACTTACTGGTCTCAACCCCTTCCTGGCCAGGTTCTGTCTTCCTGCCAAAGCTCCATGCTCAGCTCCTGACCAATACCAGTGATCACAAGTTCATCCGTGCCTGGATCCTAAAGGGACAAGATTCCTCCCAGCTCTCCCCAGAGCAGTTCATCTCCCAAGGAGATGTAGTGAGCTATATGGGGGCTCAGAGTGAAAAGACCCTGCTCTGGGTGGTGCCTTCACCTTTCCCTATGTGTCCTCAGACAAGCCTCTTCCCATCCTCAGGGCTGTTTCCTCTTCTGCAAAACAAGGGGTTGGACTAGGTGTCTTCAGACATCCCTTCAAGCTTGAACCTTCCGAATATAATGGGGATTTTCATTCACAGCTGCTGTTGTCAAACCCCAGCCTGGGGCACTAATAGTGGGCCGCCAAAGGAGGCACTGGAGGCTCCAAACTTGAATGTTAGCACTGGGCGGAAAGAGGGAGCCCGGGTGCAAGTTGTGACCATGTTAGTGTTCGACTGAAGTGAACTGGAGGAAGTGGGTGGTTGTCAACATGAATAGTGAAGTCCCCAAGGAGGATGGCAGCAGATGGGACAGAGGAAGATTGTGAGCCAGGTACTAAAGGCATTGAATAAGTTGGGATGATGACCTGGAGGTCAATAAATGACAGTAATGAGGATGGAGAAAGGGTGGCACTAGACTGTATGTGAAAGAAGGAAGGCCAACCAGGGATGACAATGGAGCGATGGCCTTGGAAGGGCAATGGACAGCCAGTTGTCTGTCCTCCTGGCCCTGGGAGTGGAGGCAGTGGCCTGACCACCGGTGGAGAGGCTTGCCAGGGATGCAGCATGCTTAGGGAAGAGACAGATTTCTGTTTGCAGATTGCCCCTATGGCCCTGCTTGGTTCTGACTTCCCCCCTCAGGCGTACCAGTCCTTCTGATTGTGGGAGTGGGAAGGAGAGTTCGCCTCCTGCCTCCTAGGCCTTCCCCCATCATCGTCACAGCAGGCAGCATGACGGCTACAGTGCCACCACCTTTCTGGACTCCCTGGGACACCTGGGACACTGTGGCTTCTACCGACTTGCTTGTTTCTTTCAGCTCAGCGAATCAGCATGTCCCCTATCAGCAGGTACCTGGCTAATGGCTGCGGCCAATTAATGCTCTCTGGCAGATCTCATTTCATGGAATCCGAACCTACTCCCTAGCTGGAAGGGACCTGGGAGAGGATCACCATCCTACCACCTTGCTTTACAGATAAAGAAACTGAGGCCCAGCAAGAAAGCACATTATTAAGTGCCTACTGGACATGTTTTCACAAGGACAGTCTCTGCCCCCCAGGGAGCTGTTTACATGATGCTTAGGAAGGGAAGTGAGATACAACATGTTAATGGGGATGATGCACAGTAGGGGTTAGCAGGGGCAAACCAGAGAGCCCCAGGAACATCTGAAGAGGGAGAGGGAAGTCAGCTGGAAAGCAAAGAGAACCAAGCCAGGCCTCCTGCTCCTCTACCCAGCGGGCATCCTCAATGGCACGTGGCCAAGCTGCTGGTTGTGGGGTTTCACCACCACCCGATGAGCCATATTTTCCGGATTCATGAGGTTGTCAGGAAGGGCTCCTTCCTCACTGATGAATCAGTGATATGTTGCAAATAGTTTCCAGTGCCTGAGCCTGACCTGACCAGACAAGGCAGTCAGGTCTAGGGACTGAACTGAAGTATGACGACACGCGGCTGACTTCTAGCTCCTGACCAGCGCGGGGTTGCAGAATGAGCCATCTGTAAAAGTCGAGCTGGAAGATGTCTCAGAGGTTACAAAGTCTAAGCCCTTTAATTTACAGATGAGGAAACCAAGGCCTAAGATCGCCCAGTAAATGGCCAAGTCAGAATTTGAACCCAACTCCTCTGACTTTAAATCTAGTATTCTTCTGCAAACACAGGAATGGTTGGAAATGATCTATTCATTAGCCAGTGAGTACAACTGCCATGGGTAGCCAACTGGGAGTAACAGTGAGCCACAAGAGCCAGGTAACTATCCCAGAAGCCTGCTTGCTGATTCTCAGATACACAGAGGGCCCTGGAGGGCGAGGAGTACAAAGGAGAAGTTGGGCCACCAGCTGTTCCCTGAAAGAGTCAGATGCCTGAGCTCCTGAAGTCTCTCTTTCCCCCTCACCAGTCCCGCCCTGCCCAAGAGAGGTTTTTCTGCCCCTCTGGGGCTAGATGGACAAGTACTGATACAATTGGGGTGCGAGGGGGCCACCAAGGCTGATTCCTACTGGCTGAAGGAGACTAGAGAAGTCTGGGACCTGGTTAGGGGATTTATCACTCTTTCAAGATGAGAAAATTCTTCCTGGCTTGGCCTTGCACAAGACATTTGCAAAAATGGTGGGTGGCCAGGGAGCAAAAGCTGGGGAAGGCAATTTCAGGGAAATAGGAACTTCAGGAAAAGAGGAAGTCTCCATCAGGAAGATCCCTCTGCCCCACCCCCTAGTCCCACTCTTCCCGTGGGTGCTCAAGTGCCTCCTGGGGTCCAGGCAGCCATCCTTCACTCCTCTCCTGGACCCACTTCAGACTCTCTGGACTTGTCCCCCAACCCCCTGCTTTTCAGCTTCCTTTTATATGTCATCTTCTCCCATTAGAATGGAAACTCTCTTGAGGGTAGCAACAGTCTCATTATCTGCTCATATTTACATTTCCAGTGCTTGGCACAGGGCAGGGCTAGGCACATAAAAAGCACTTATGTGACTGAGTTTGAGCGCTCCTCCTAGCTGTGGGATCCTGAATATGTCAAGGAACTTCTCTGAGCCTCAGTTTCTCCCTCTGTAAAATAGGGACAGTCAGAGCACTTAGCTCACAGAGTTGCCATGAGAGCCAAAGGAGCTAATATATGGCAAGCCCTTGGCACTTACTGGGTTCTAGAGTGGTGAGCTATGATTAGCACATCAAAGGGAAATCAAGTCAGTAGGTCTTTCTAGCCCTTCCTTCCATTCTGAGGGAAAGGGGAGGGGGAACTACATAAGGAAACAAGGCCTTAGATTCCCTTTCCCTTTCCCAAAGGCCTCCCCTGCTGCCTCCTAGAGCTGAGGAAGCTCACGGATGAAGACATCTCCATTTGCTTTCTTACCCGGTCCTTTGGGTTTCCTGGGCAGTGGTCTAAAGAGCTGAGCGTCTCCTGCCCCTAGAAGAGAAGGAAACACAAAAAAAGAACTAAGAAAGCTTCCTCCTGTGCCACCACATGATGTCAGTGTTGTCCAGGAGGCTGAGAATTGGGCCAGATCAGACAAGGCACCAGACTCGGGTTCTTCCGAAATAAAGCCACACAAGCAGCAGGAAGCTGGGAGCCAAGCCACGCATCTGTCCAGTGGTCCAAAAGCCAGTGGGAGGGCAAGGGTGGATGGGAGGGGAAGGCACAGTGTCTGGACTGCATGGCAATGGGAGTGTTGAGTGACTCCAAAGGAAGGCACACTTCACTCTGAGATGGGACCAAATAAGGACAGGGGTCTGGTCTGGTCTGGGCAGGCTGGCCAAGTCATTCAACCTTTCTGAGACTCAATTTCCTCATTTGTGAAATGGACACAGTGATAGCAGCTACTTCCCCAGGTTGTTATGAGAATCCAATAAGGTAACATATGTCTTAAAAGGTACCCTAAATGCACGCTGCTATCTTCATCATCATCACCATCCTCATCTTTTCCTGTTGGCTCTTGAGCAAAGGAATGCTAGGCTGGAGTCAGTGAGCCTAGCAGCCCCCTCCCAGCTAGACTGAAGGGTACTGAGACTCATGGCAGATCTGTGTAAATGTCAGCCCGGACCAGGCCGGAGAGAAGAAAAGGGGGAGAAGAGCAATGAGTCTCCCAAGAGAGTTCAGGGCCATGGCCTGAAAACCATTGTTTCTATGCTTCTGTATTTGCCCACTTTGCTTTCCCAGAGAAAGTTCCTTTGGGGAAAATGCCAATCATTGCCAGCAGAGCATTCAGGTTGGGACAGCCAAGGAGGTCAGTGTGTCTCGAAAGCAGGCATCTTTATGCCACAGACCCCTTGGACAATCCAGTGAAGAAGCCTGTGGACGGGCCCCTTCTCCTAGTAAGCTTTTGTGGTTCACATTCATAGGGGAGGGAAAGGCTCATGTTGAGCTAGAGGTTGGGGAAAATAAAGGTGTGATTTCTTCCCATCTAAGTTCCCAGAGCCCTAGAGCCCCAGGTTAAGAAGGCTTTCTCTAGGGCCCAGATGCGCTTCCCTTGCAGTGAGGGCCAGCAGAAAGCCTGAGAAGGAATGGGTGGCAAGACTAGCCCCCTGCTTGAGAGCTCTAGAAAAGGCCTTTCCTCCTGACTAGGCCTCCATCGGGTGCCACTGATGGAGGCAACGAAAGGATTACTGGAACCATTTTGCAGAAGAGGCCGTGGAGGCTCAGTGAGCACCAGGGACTCACCCAGGGGCACATAGCTACTAAGTAGCCGGGGCAAGATTCAAAGTCAGGTCCTCTGATACCTAAGCCTGAAGGCAGGTACTGGGTCTTGGATTTGGGGTCTTTGCACCGCCCCCACTATCTCCCAATGCCATCCTTTTTCTGTACCATTCATTCTTCCCTGGCATGCATGTGTTTTGTCTCTCCCACCACAATGTACACTCCTGGAGGTCACAGACTAGCATCTCTTGGGTCTTGCCCCCAACTTCCCCCTCAGCAGGAATTCATGGAATGAATATCAAGAGTTGGAAGGGGCCACAGAAGTTACCTGGTCCTGCTCCGCCAGGAGTGTGAATCACCGCTCAGGGCCTGCGTCTGAATCCGGGCCATCAAGAGGCTCTCAAGCCCTTTGTGACCAAGGGTCTGAATTTGTCACAACTGAGAACCAGAGTCAGGACACCAGCAGAGGGTTAAGAACTCCGTGCCCAAAGGAGGTTCTTCTCAAAGGACTTTTCTCACTACATTCTTTCGAGGGAGGTATCACCATCCCATTTTTATAGTGTGAGGAAGGTTTTATGGGGTTAGGGTCACAGAGGCCGCATCAATCCCCCCCCCATCTCCATGACCTTCCCATTTTAGTCTTTTTTTGGGGGGGGAGCCTTGGAGTAAGTACTTCCTGGGAGGGCATCACTTAGTGGGCCTCTGAAATGGAAGTCCTTGGCAATGACAGGAGGGACCCAAATTTTGGGGAAGGCAAGAAAGGATGACCAAGACAAAGGAAAGAGGTGTGAGAAAGGCCTAGAGGGTCACAACTAGCCTGGCCAACAACGAAGCCTCTCTCGTAGTAGAAGCCCAAGCCTTTGTTCAGGAGATGGGAGCCTTGCCACAAAAGCCTAGCACCTTCCCCGAATTCCTCCTCAGTTTTGTATGTGTGGCAATTAAAGTGATCTCAAGTAATGGGCCCGCCCAAAGGAAGACCTGTACTTGAAAACCCTCATTTTTCTTTTTCTGGTTTGCCAAGCTTCTCAGCTCTGCTACTTTCAACCTGGGTTCCCCCTCCATCTCCTCTATTCCCTGGGTCTCAGTTTCTTGTTCCTGTCAAATGAGGACGTTGGGCAAGATGACCTCTGGGGTCCTTTCCCAGTGTGACCTTCCCTAATATAGGAACCGGGGGGGGGGCGAGAGGGGGGGCGGGGAGGGGAGCCGTCAGACGAAGGGCAGGTGTGAGCGAAACTCCTTCCCAAGCCGCCCACCCCGCCCCCACGCCCGCGCTCGCGGCGGAGCCCAAACGGGGAGGGGGAGGGGAAGAGGAGGGAAGGAGGAAGGGTGCGCTGCTCCGCTTAGGCCTTTAGGGCGCGCGAGAACGCCCGGAGAGCATTCTCCGAGTCGCCGTCTGATTGGCTCGTGGGAAGCGGGGGCGTGGCCTCGGGCTTTAATTTGTGGCGCCCGCTCGGATACTCCCAGGGATCGATTGCCGAAGGCCGGGCGGAGCGAGCGCGTGTCCTGCAGTCTTGGGCCGCACCTCCATCCCCATGGCTTCGCAATGCGTGGACCCAAGAGGTTGGTGAGGCGGGGGGCAGCGCAGCCCCCAGGGCCGCTGCCTTTTGGGGAGCGGGGGGCATTTGGAAGAGGCCTGCCGGCTCCTGGCTCCTTCTGCCCGGGCTGCCGCAGTTTCCTCCGCGGGGAAGGGCGTGAAATCACTAGCGCCCAGGCTGGGAGGGGCTCTCCCCCCAAAGCCCAACTATTCCCCCATCTTAATCCAAGTCTCCTCCTGAGAAAAGCATCTAAGAAAAGGCTACGCCATTTTCAGGAGCCCGTTTAAGCCTAGCCTTTAGGGGTAGGTGGGAGCCTAGGAGTGGAGGGGGGGGGGGAACCTTCGGTTTCCCAAACACATTTTGTAGTATCACACCAACGTCGAATGTTTGAGTTGGAAAGATCTTTAGAGATCATGGAGTACAACCCGCCCATTTTATAGAGGAGGAGACTGAGGGGAAGGTGAGACAATTTGCAAGTAAAACGGCATAGATTTGAACCCGGGTCCTCTGAATCCAAACCCAGTGCCCTTTGCACTAATAACAGACGGAAAGATTCAGTGAAAAGCCTGCTGAACGTGGAGTCAGAAGGTCTGGGTGCCTATCCTGGCACTGGTGGCCAAGTCAGGCCCCCTCTGGACCTGAGAGTCCTCATCTTCAGTTAACTGGGCTGTGTACTAGGTGAAGGGCCCTTCAGCTCCATCTATCCACGGATCGAGCAATCAACGAGCTTTTATTAAGCCCCTGTTCTTCACTTCGGATGGAACGAGGGATTCTGAGAGGCAGAGGTGAGGAAAGAGCACGCTAGGCTAGGCATGGAGGTTAGCAGCGCATGGCGATCACAGAGCAGCGGGAAGATGGAGTGAGTGTGGGCTGGGCTGCAGGATGCATGCAGGCCAGTCAAGGCTTACTTTGCAAGGCTGAAAAGGTCCATTGGGAATCAGTTCAGGAAGGGCTCTAAATGCCAAACAGGAGTTCATATTGATTCTAGAGCTCATAGGGAGTCAGCAGGCTTTACTGAGCAGGAGAATGAGCTGGTCAATCCGGGCTTAAGGAAAGTTATTCCAGAGTCTAAGTGAGGCTGGAGGGGAGAGGGAAGAGGGAAGAGATCAGAGGCAAGGAGACCGATTAGAAGGCTGTTCTTGTGGGACTCCAGGAGAGAGGAGCTGAGGGCCTGGCCTGGAGCAGCCACCAAAGTTAGCAGACAGAAGGGAACAGATTACACTGGGGTCTGCCTTGCCAAGACTGCTGCTGATTAGGCTGGGGAGCAGGATGGGGAGTAAGTGGCTGGGGAGATGACTTTGGGGGATGGAAGAACAGTGGAGCCCCTCCATAGAGAGGGGGAGGTTTGTAAGAACTGAGCTGTAATGGCCACTCCAGCCATCCTGTGAGGTAGGTAATACAGCTGTCATTCTGTTCATTTTACAGAGACTCAGAGAGAGAAAGTGACTTAGGTAACATGTATGTAAAGGTATGTACGTGATGAGTGTCTGAGCTTAGGGCCGTGGAAAGAACTTAGCCTTGGAGTTGGGAAAAGTCCTGGGAAAGTCACTTAACCTCCAAGTACCTCAGGCAACTCCCAAAGTTGCACGATGGGTAGAAATCTGTACTGGGGGAGGGAGCTACCTCCCAGGGAGGTCTCTATGCAGATGAACTGGCCGACAGGGAGCCCCGAGGGACTCGAGGTGCCTTGGAGGGCTCCGTGTGTCACTGGGCCCTGCTGGCTCTCCTTCCCAGCAAGACAGGGCACAGTCTCCCAGGCTGCATTCGGCCCCTTGGGGAGGGGCTCCAAATTCTCTTCCTAGTCCCAGTTTTCAAAATACCATGCTTACAAATGAAACACAAGCCACACTGAGTCTTCTGGACCCACACAGCCTCCCTTTGTTGTTTCTGACACCTCAGCCTTTTCGTTGGTTTTGGTCTATTGGAGGACAGGTTTGTTCTTTTGTCCCTTTGTACCTGGAGGCAGCTAGGTGGCTCAGTGGATAGTGCTGGGCCTGGAGTCAGGATAGACTTGAGTTTGAATCCAGCTTCAGACACTTACTAGCTTGTGTGACCCTGGGCAAGTCACCTAACCACTGTCTGCCTCAGTTTCCCCATCTGTAAAATGGGGACAATAATAGCACCTACCTCCCAAGGGTTGTTGTAAAGCTCAAGTGAGATAATATTTGTCACGTAGTAGGTACTTCATAAATGCTTGTTTTCCCCATTCTCTTCCCCTTTGCTTGTTTAAGAGCCACTCCTCCTGGGAAGGGAGAGGGGCCTTCATCAGATGAAGCAGCTGCTTTCTCGGCAGTCTTTTGCCCTGAGGTGGTAGGTTAGCCTTGGCATTAGGACCTGGAGTTATTTATTTGGGGGCTGTCAAGCCTGAGCCAAGCTGGGAGACTGATTTCATGGGGTATTAGAACAGGAAGAAACTTGAGTGATTTGGAGAGAGGCTCCCAACTCTGAAGGTGGAAGGGCCCATAAGGGCCATCTGGTACAGTCTCCTTGCTTTACAGAGGAAAAGGAGGCCCAGAGAGCAAGAGGCAGGGCTAGGCGCCCGGCCCTTGGGATCTCATGCGCCCAAGCTCCTTACTCTATCCCCACATCAATGACTCCCCCTCCCTGCTTCTGCTGCCTCATGAGCCCGTCACCAAATCCCGCCACTTCCTCTGGTTCCACTCTTGTATTTTTTCAGCTTTAGGGCCCTAGATCTCCTGTGTGGTTCCGCTATGTGAGTGGCTGTCAGGCACTAGGAAAAGAGCAGTTCAGGTTCTCGTTGAGCTCCTCTGAGGGGGTGGGGGCACGGGAAGAACACAGGCTCTAGAGGCAGGAAACCTGGCTTCCCATCCCTCTTCTTGACCTCTCCTGGCCTCAGTTTCCTCATCTCTAAAATGGACTAGACAGCCCCTGAGGTCCTTTCCAACTTTGTATCTATGATTCTGTGAATCCCGCTAGGCATTGGGAGCTATCAAGAAGGCAAGGCCACCACCCTTTTCTCAAAAGGGCCTAAAGGCCAGGGGGGAGGGGGAGATGCCAAGCCCTGTCAGAGTGGGGGGGGGGAGGAGTGAGGGAAAACCTGGTGAGGCTGGGAGGAGGGGGAGCAGCACGTGAGCTAGACTGTAAAGGGAAGGTAGGAAGGAGCTGAGGAAGGGCCATCAGTTGGAACGAAGGCCCCAAGGAATGTGGCATGGGCCGGGAGGAGGCTGGCTTTACTAGAATAGAAACTGCCTGTGGAGGACGGGTGAGAGATAAGGTTGGGTCCATGTAGGGTGGGGCCGTATCAGGCAAGGCAGACTGAGGACTTGGGAATAGGTGCCCACCAAAAGGAATATAAGCCAGTGGAGGGTTTCTGAAAGCAGAGGCTGCCATGATGAAAGTGGTTTGGAAGGAAGGTTCATCCGGAAGAAGGGACTGGAGGTGGGATGGTTCCGAGTGGGATGAGCTAGGCTGGGACCTTACTGAACTCATGGTACCCTGGACTAACTCAGGCCAGCATGGACCATGCAAGAGACAAGATTTCATAACTTCCAGGCTAAGGGGGACAGATCAAAGTTGACTTGCCAGCTTAGTGCCTGGGAAAATGGGGGTCCACTGAGCAGGAGCTAGGGCCAGAAAGGGGGGAGTCAGTGGATGTCAATGGATTCATTTGGGGCAAGTTGAGTTTGAGATGCTGGGGAAGCATCCAGGTTGCAGAGATGCTGCCCAGAGCATTGGAGGTGAGGGCTGGGGCTTAGGGAGAGATCAGACCGTCAATAAACATGTATTAAGTACATACTATGTGTGCTTAATATAGAAAGAGGCAAAGACAGTCCCTGCCCTCTAAGAGCTCACAGTTGGGTGGGGAAGATGGCCAGCTGCCATGCACAGGATAAATAGGAGACAAGGCCCTGAGGTCAGATTTTAGTTGGGACTTAAAGGAAGCCAGGGAGGTCAGTGGTTGGATGGAGGAGGGAAGAAGGTAGTTCAAAGAATAGCAGCCCGTGGCTCTGTGAGTTGGGAGTTAAAGAGAGGAGAGGAGAGAGGGTGGCCTAGCAGATAGTGCAGTAGACTTGGGAGTCAAGGCAGCCTTTATTGGGATCTCATCTCCAATTGAAGGAACCTGGACAAGTCACTTAACTTCTCTGGGCCTTAGGGGGCTGGACTGGATACCTCTAAGAGCTGCTAGCCCACGAGGCAGCTCCTGGCACAGCGGACAGAGGACTTCAGCTGGAGTACGGAAATGTGTTGTTCAGCTGTGTCCAACTCTTTGTGATCCCACGTGGGGTTTCCTTGGCAAAGACACTGGAGTAGTTTGCCATTTCCTTCTCCAGCTGTTTTACAGAAGAGGAAATTGAGGCAAACAAGATTAAGTGATTTGCCCAGAGTCACTCAGCTAGAAAGTATATGAGGTCAGATTTAAACTCAGGAAGGTGAGTCTCTGGACTCCAGGCCCTGTGCTCTATCCACCTAGCTGCCCTAGGAGGAAGAAAAACCTGAGTTCAAATCCAGCCTCAGAAACTTATGAGCTGTGTAAGCCTGTGCAAGTCACTTCACCTCTATCTGCCTCAGTTTCCTCTACTATAGAACAGGGATTAATTAATAATAACAGGGTTGTTGTGAGAATCAAATGAGATATTTGTAAAGGGCTCAGTGCTTAATAAATGCTTCTTCCCTCCCTTCCTTCCATACACATTTCTCAAGCTGCCCTTTAGTGACTCATTTTCTCTTTGAAGTTTGGCCTTGGTGGGGGTGTTAGGGATGGGGAAGAGTAAAGCAGAGGGGATGGACAAACACCCTGATTCAGGAGAGCTCTGGTTTTTGACTGTGAGTCAGGAGACCTGGCTTAAAATCCTAGCTCTGCCATTAAGTACGTGTGTGACCTTGGGCCAGTCCCTTCTCTCTGCAGGGATGGCTTTTTCAACACCCCCCCCCCCCATATACTCATTGCCCATAGTCCCCAGAGGAGCCAGGCTAGAGGGGATCACTCAGCCTAAGGAGCAGTCATCTAGAGGAAAGCGAACAGCCACCTGCTGTGTGCCTGGCTAAAAGCATGGTGCTTTTTTGAGGGGAATCTCTGGGGGAGTTTTAAGGCCAATCTGAATGAGGCATGAGCAGGTAGAGCCCTCAGCAGCAGCTTGGGGAGGGTTTAGGCAAACTTGGTCCCTGCCCAACTCTGCCCCTGCTTTTGCCTCTCCTTGGCCAGCCTTGCCAAGAGCGGACCAATGTGGTGAGGCATTCCCAGCTCTTCCACATGGCCGTCTTCCTTGACCTTCCTTCTGCTGTTCAAGACTTTTCAAATAACCATTTCTGGAGTTTTAATGGGTCTTAATGGGTGGATTCTGGAGAAAAACCCGAGTGGAGAAATCTGCTGGTCTTCCCCATCCCTGGGCAGCTTGTGATGGTGAGGGAGTATTCATAAGGACATTCTCTATGCATAAGCCCTGGGGGGGGGGGTGCTGGGAAGAGATGTTGTATTATAGCCTGTTGAAGTAGGAAAACTGTAGGATCTGAAGTCTGGGCTTCAAATTCTGTTCTGCTGCTTACTAGTTTTGTGACCTTGGATAAGTCACTTATCTCTTTGGGTCTCATCTAGGATCCCTTCCAGTTCTAGAGCTAAGCATGATAAATTCCCTTGAGTCCTGGCACTTCTAAACTTAACCAGCTGGTAAAGGGAGAGAAGGAGAGCCCTAGGCTGTAGGACCAGACACTTGAGGTCCCCCTGGGGGGGGGGAGGTGGGACTCTGGGAGTTTGAAGCTCAACACTAGGAGTGAAGCCAGAATAGCCAAAGCAGACATCCTGGGGCCCTGACAAACAGGCAGGCATGAAGGGAGGGTTTCCTTGAGTTTGGTTTGGCCTAGGGAGCTTGGCGCCTTCCTGCAGGGCCCACCCACTGTGCTCATCTCTGTTCAATGTGCCAGATTTAGAAAACCACAAAGGAAGTGAACACACAAAAGGGAGAACCCTGTGGGATGGAAGACTCAAGCCGGCAACAGGAGGCCATCCAGAGAGAAGGCCACAGGAGGGCCTTCCCTCTGTTGGTTCCAGAGGCCCATGCAGCTTCACTACCACAGAATTGCCCTGTCTCATGGGGCCTGCATCACTTCTGTGCCCTTTTATGGACAGAGGAGCTAGTCCTCCCAAGAGTGAGGTGAAAGGAGGGATCACCTTGGGCCAGGGGGATTTGAGAAGGACCCACAGGGCCACAGATGGAGAGCAGGGCTTTTTAACCTTGCTTGTCACCTGGACCCTCTTGGGCAGCCTGGCCAGGGAGCCAATAGACCCCTGCTCACAATCAGGTTGGGAAATGCATAAAAAACAATAGGAAGAATTACTAAGAAAACCAAGTCTACTGAAGTAGTTATTGCAAATATTAAAAACACAAGTTTACAGGCCCCAGGTTATAATAAAGCCCCAGATCTAAAGGAATCCTATAGTGTATTTAAGAGTTACAGGTGTGAAGTACACAAAAAAACCCAAACAAACCCAAAACCAATTGGACACAAGAAAATTGAGCCCATGGTAAGTAAGAGCATGTACGAGGCGCCTGTAGGAAATGAATGGCAGAAGAACTGAAAAATTGTTGATGCCTTCTAGACCAAAATTAATTTCAGTGTAAGTGGTCGTTAGCAAATTAAGTGGGTCATGTTCCTGGTCAATGTTAATTTTTTAATAAATCTGCCCCTGTGGTCCAATGGGTCCCTAATCTTATTACTATGTAAGTTCCCTCCAATGACGCACCCAAGCCTGCTGCTCGTCCTGAGTGACTCTCAGCCGTGGCTTTCCATAAATGTGCCTGGGGGTGGGCAGTGGGGCACCCAGTGGAGGCGGGAGGAAGGGGCCATTCTGTGGCCAGGATAGCAGTGGCTGCCCCCCCCCCCAATGGCTACCGTGGGCTACCCATCCTTTAGCCCTTGCTCTCATTACCTGACCTCTTTGGGTTTGTTCCAGATTGAGCTGATTCTGTGCTCACAGTAGTACTGCATTATGGCCCCATTGGTCGTTGGATGGGGATCTCATACAGCTCATTTAATGTTTAAAGACAGCTTATGCCCTGCTGCCTTCTCTGCCTCAATCGCTGCAGACGGTAAAAAAAAAAAAAGAGAGAGAGAGAGAGAAAGAGAACCTCCCTGTCACCCCAAATACTGATGTTTCTATGAAGACTCCTTCCTGTAGCGAAGGCCTAGCTCAGGTCCCACCTTTTCTGGAAAGCCTGATGTGCTCTCAGCACCCCCCTCCCAACTGTTAGTGATCAGCCTCTCCTCCCAGGCCTTTGTGCATATGTTATCTCCCCCTCCCCTCCAGAATAACAATACTAAAAGCTCACATTTATATGGTGCCTGAAGGATTAGAAAGTTCTAGAGATACCCTCACAAGAACCCTGACAGGGAGGTGCTATGCTACTATCATCCCCATTTCTGAGGCCTCAGGGTTGAGACATTACGGGTTACACAGCTAGCTAAGTAACTGAGGAAAGGTCTGAACTGCTGTCTCCCTGATTCTAGGCCAAGCACCCTATCTAGCTGGCCAGTCATCTAACTAGATCTAGAATGGAAGCTCCCCAAGGGCAGGGACTGCTTCACTTTCGTTGTTGGCTCCCCAGCACCTGGTACAATGCTTCATCAATTCCCATGCAGGTCCCAACTGGAATCTGAGGTTTGGGAAGGAGAAAGGTAGGGTCCATGCAGCTCAAAGCACACGGGCTGCCCCTGGAAGCAGTGCGTGGCCCAGGGCTAGCCTTATGGGCTGACTGGTGTCCTTGGCCTCTCTGCTGTCTCAGGGCTGGGAGACGACGAGCTCCGCTGCCTCCTCAGAGAGCTAGACGAAGTGATCGAAGACTTTGATAACGGCAGCAGCTGTCAGTATGAGGAACATCTGGAGGAGCTCAAGCAGAAGAATGGCCTTGGCGTCTATGACAGTGGGATCGATGAAGCCGAGAGTAAGTCCTGGACCTTTCTGGTTTCCATAGCCTGGCCCGACCCCTGCTACAAAGCATATAGGGTACCACTGGGGCTATGCTCTTCAATGTAGCTCAAAGGCACTCCTGACTCAGCACCTACCCCCTGGAAGGGGCATCCCACCTGTGACAGGGATGGTGCTGCTTTGGGACCCACCCATTCCTCCCTGTCCCCAGCCTTCCAGTAGTAGGCCCATGCTTCACTGAGAAGGGTCACCAATTGACCAGACTCTCCCTGCAGGTACCAGCCCATCTCCAGGGAGCAGCTTAAACACCAGTGAGGAAAACATTCACATGCCAGCAACTTCTTCCATTCCCAAAGGTAAGAATCACAGAGTAGATGCTCATTGTCAGAGGTGGGAAAGTGACAGATAGAGGATAGTAGGGGTGGGGAGAGTGTGTGTAAGGTAATCGGTTTAGGAGGAAAGTAGGACAGTGGGCTCTGAGAGATTGGTTGCAGCCCAGAGCAGGGGCCTGGGAGACCCTGAAGTCCAGCTCCCAAAGCTGGGGGCCTCAGGAGGGGGCTGTCAGCCAAGCAGCAAAGCTGATTGTTTCTTCACTTCAGGTACTAAGTGCAGACGTGGTGGGTACCCCTCACGGGAGGCCCCCTGGAACTCCAGGGGTCTAGCTACTCCCTGAAGCAAAGAGAGGCAGGAAGGGCTTGGGCCCTGACTAGGCACTAAGGGACTCCTGGGTGTTGGGGATGGCTCCGACCTGGTAGACGTTGAGGGTGTGAGAAGCAGAGCTCCCTTTGGAGAAAGGCCTTGGGTCTGAGGGTTCTTGGGGGCATTTCTGATCATCAAGACAAGTCCTGAGACACCTTGTCTCCTACAAGTTATAGCCCTAAGGCAGAAATCTCCAAGACCACATCCTTTTAGATGTTTTTTTGGAGCTCTTTAGCCTAAATCATGGCCTGGGAGCCAATGCTCAGTCTGCTTGTTCTCATTTGGGCAGCTAAGCTTGGAGACACAAAAGACCTGGAGGATTACATTGCTGACCTCGACAAAGAGCTGGAGGGTAAGTCCATTCGCCAACGTTCTCCTTGCAATTTGAGAAAAAACGCCAGCTTGAACATGGGATGGCTCAGCCCTTGGTTGATTTGCCAGTGACTTGGAAAGACGATTTGGGTGTAAATGCAGAGTCCTGAACCAAATTCATTTCAATCTAACAGCCTTCTGTCCACATCTCTCCACTCACACCACAACCCCCTCTCACTTGGCCCTGGACCATTGGCACAACTTCCTTCCTACATCCAGCCTCTCCCTGCTCTAATCCATCTTCTATATAGCCACCAAAGGAATTTCCCTAAAGTGCAGGTCTAACCATGTCACTCTGTTCAGGAAGCTCAGAGGCAAAGCAGGATAAAGGCCTGAGGCCTGTGGCCAAGAGGTTAGAGCCCAAAGAAGAACCCTACCTCTCAGCCCCCTTCTGAGGACAGACCATGAAGGCCCAAGGGCCTAGCGGCTACAGCTGGAGGTTTCCTATGTGGTGTACCTCATGTTGGGTCTTGGGCCTTCCCAATTCTCTCTTGCAGCCGATCCCCCATTCAGCTGGAGGAAAAGGGCTAGCAGCCTGTGGTCAGGGCCTTTCCTACTCTTAAATAAAAGTTGGTTCTGAAACTACACATTCCTTAAGGACCATTCCTCTGGTGGGGGGGTGGTGTGCAACCCAGACACTCAGCACCTTGGGGGGTCCTGGTTCAGGCCTTTTCCCACCTCACAAACACCAACCTTCCAGGGACGAGTAAGGACAATCTCCAGTCCATGAGTTTTCTTGAAGGGTTTCCTTGCCTTTGCATTCAGCAGAAGGCTCCCCTGTGCCGTCCCACCAAAGATGACTTGGGTTTCTGACTCAGCTGACTCAGGATTCCAGAGGTTGAACCCACTCTCTCATTTTCCTCCTTCAGAAATGTGAGGCGCAGCCCTTGGTCGCCCAGTAGAGGGCCTCAGGATGGATTGCTGTAGATGTGCCTGCCTGCATACACCCCACATATTTGCTTTCTTCATGGCCTTCCTCAGAAGGCTAGAGGGCAGAACCTCAGGGCCAGAGCAAGGGGCTTTTCCAGGGAATGGCTGAGGCCACTGACTGGGAACCGCCAATGGAATCATCCCCAGCACCCGCCGCCCAGTGATGTTATCCAGGAGTGCTGCTCTACCAAGCGCTGTATCCTTTTATCTAATCGTGTTGAGGCCATGTCTGTGCAGCTGGAGCCAATCTGGCTGGTCTGGATGAGAGAGTGCCCTCTTGCCAAGAGACTGAGTGACCCTGACCACATTTTCCATGTGTTGCTCCCTTTTTTTTTTTTTGGTGGGAGGAGGAGGACACGGGAGTCTGGATCCGCGATTTCATCCGTGCTTGTGACTCCCAAATCTAGAATTCCCTCCGATGATGCAGACCCGCAATTCACTGCCTCTTCAAAGTCTTTGAGAGTTGCCTGGGGCACCGAAAGGTTGTGCCTTGTCCAGAGTCCCACAGTTAATATGCGCCAGAGGCAGGATTTGGAGCTGGGTCCTCCCTGCCCCCCACCCCCCCACAGCACACCATTAGCTTCCACCAGGCCAATAACTGACCCCATCGCCTTCCCAGTCACACACGAAGCGATGTTTGGCTGTTAGAACTGCTCTGAGCATTTGAATGCTAACTTGCTTGCTGCCAGAAGAGCGAATATTTGCTGCTAGCTTTGCAGAAATACTTAGCAAGCGAGAATCTCCCAACTGTGAGCCCAGACTGTTTTGTCTTATTATCTCAGTTCTGAAAAGGTCTACGAGTCCCTCAACATGGGTCTTCCTTCCTTCCAGTAGGACTTAGTAGCTGGGCTTCCGGAGCTGCCATGGCTAGAAAGTTCCTTCCCCCTGTAGCTGAGAGTCTGAGAGTTCTGAGAGTCTCCTGACCTTAGCCATGCTGGCCTCTTGACAGTAAGCATCCAGAAAACCCAGGGATGGAACCTGGGTTTGAAGGTTGCTAGAACTTTCCAGAGCCCTCAAGAACCCAGGAGCAGCACCCTGACAAAACCAGGCAACCAAGAAGGACTTTGTAAAATAAGGTGCTCCTAGGCCTCACTGCAGCTTAGAAAGCAAGGCCTTTCCAGGCATTGTTATCTCTCTGGGTCGCAGCCTGTCTAGAAATTGGGTCAAGTGAACTTAAGAAGCCCTCCCTATCCCCACCCCCACTTTTTTCTTCCTTGCCCATGGCCTAAGACTGACTGATGGGAGAGCAGTGAAGGACTTGTGCTGGCAACTCTGACCTATGGGAAGAAGGGGAGGTGGGGGAGGCGGGGGAGGCAGATGCCTGCCTCCCTCCCGGGAGATAGATCACAGCCATGGATACCATCGACAGACGGCCCATTCTGATGGCAGGTAACAGCTTCTGCCCTGTACACAGATAAGCCACAGTGAGCCTGAATGATCTGTACATGGATAAATGGGAGTAGAAGCACTGTCCCCGAGCCGAGAGCTGGTGGTTAACAGCCCTTTCCTAAAATCAGCCTTACACATGCTTCTGCTGCTTATCCATCTATGACCCTCTGGCACTGGTGTAAATATTGTGTAATAGTGGTGAATGTTGTCTACAAGTTATCATGCCAATATATGGACTAAAAATGAAATGAAATAAATGTGTTCATGAACAATGAGCCCTCATACCTTCGCTTCGCAACCCCTCTGCCCAAGAAACCTTGGGGCGCTAGTCCAGAACTTCAGTGGCCAGTCCCTGCAAAGACCCACTTCCCCACGTGCAGCTTCTCACCCTCCTCCTACTGCCAGCCCGGAGTAAAGAGCGCATCCAGAATTCAGCTCCTTAGGACATGCAGTGCTCCCCCCACATGCCGTACTGATACCCCATCTCTCCAAGTCTGACTGTTTGAGGCCAAGGCCACAGAGGCAATTGCTTATTTTCATAAATCAGTGCCACTGCCCCACCCCACCCCCATCCCCAGAAGAGGCATTTCCCTGGAGAGAGCTTCTTCCAAACTCCACCAGTTGTCCTCAGCCTCAGCCCCAGCCCCAAGCTCAGGATGAGAGGAAGGAGCCAGTGTTTGACTAGAGGTCGGGGCCTGAGGTCCTAAGCGAACCTCTACCGTTAATTGGCCGTGTCACTTTCCTTAGGACACTGCTGTCCACTTGGGGCCCAGCTGTCTCTCACTGGTCTCCCTCCCTGTGGTTAAGAAGCCAGAGCAGCTTCCTGTAGGTCATTTCTTTTCTGGAGAGAGCAGCTCATGTTCCACTGTGCTCCACCTCCCTCTCTGCTCCCCCCAGGCACCAATCATGGCCCACTAGCTGTTGTAGGACCACAGGTTCCTACTCACTAGGCCTAAATCTTTTCCAGCATCACCTTGACCCTCCACTCCCCAGGCCTGGCCCAAACAGGCTGGACGTGGCCCTCCATGGTGGCCTCAGGCTTGCTGCTCCCAGGCAGGCAGACCCATCTTGCCTTCAGCACCCGCCCTGGTGACATGGTGGGTTTGGACTCTTTTCTGCCTCAGATCTAGGAAGGCTCCTGGGGGTCCTCCAGCCAATCCCCTTCCCTTTGCTGATATGCAGTTACCGGAGCTTGGAGTAAGTCAGGGCCTTGCCCAAGGTCAGCCAGCTAGGGGCCCAGGTCCAGCACCCCTTCCTCCCTCCCAGGCTGCCCCATGTTTATGTGACACTCAGAGCAGAAGGCTCCCCACCCCAGTGTTTTGTTTTCCTTGGTTCAAAGGCCCAGTGGTTGGTGACTTTTTTTTTAATCCCTTAGAAGTAGATTATGGGCCCTTTAAAAAAATACTGATTTTAAATATGTCCCTAACTCTAGGTAATCAGCACTGTTCTATTTCTCCCCCAGCATTCCCCATTCCTTTTCTATTAAGGATGGTGTGATGAAAGTCAGTCCGTCAATAAACATGTACTAAGCACCTCCTATGTGCCAGGCACTGTGCTAAGCCTCAGGATACAAAGAATGGCAAGACAGTCTCTGCCCTCGAGGAGTTTACAGTTACGGGAGGAGACAATGCCCAAACAACTGTGTGCCAACATGCCATTCTTTGTAATGGGAGAGAATCAGAAGTGGGGAAAGGAAGTGAGTCACCCGCCGCCAGCTTTAGCTTTGAAGCTCCCCAGGGCCCTCGGTGCTTTCCCTGACTCTCCAAAGCAGCAATTCACAACCTCTCCCTCTAGTGCAGAAAATGGGAGGCGAGGCCCTCGGAGCTTGCTGAGAAGCCTCTGGATGTAGGGTGAGCGCTCCCCAACAATCTCCCTCAGCTTCTCAGAACCTTCCTACATTGGCATCCTCTCCCACATCTGAGGGGAGAAAGGTCATCTCTTTCTTGCCAAGGCAAACTTCTTATGCTCTCTGCCTTCATTCCATTCCACCTAACTGCAGACTCTATGACAAAAGGGCGTGGACCCCTGGTCCAACCCCGACCGAATCGGGAGTCCCCTGAACGACATTCCTGTCAAGTAACCATTCAGCCCTTGCAGCTCCCCAGCTGGGCCCCTCCCAGCCATCATTCCCAGTTCTGCCCTCAGAGCCAAGGAGAACACTTACCAATCCCTCTTCCTTGACCTTTTCATCATTCATATAAATATCATCCTTGAAATCCCCTCGCCTCTCTCTGTCTGCCTCTGCCTGTCTATCTCTCCCTGTCCATCTCTTCTGGTCCGTCGCTTCCTGTCCGTCCATCTCTCCGTGTTCCCACTGCCCCCAGCCTTCCTTTCTCCAGACTAAACATCTCCCAGGTCCTCCAGCAGATCCTCATGTGCTTTGATCACTGGCCTGCCAATGATTCTTCACCTCCTTGGCCCCTCTCCACTTTCTCAGGCTCCTTCCCACATTATGGCCCCAGAATTAAACCCAGCCAAGTCACCAAAGCCCTCAGTGCAGCTGCCATAGCAGGGTCCACCAATCCCTGCCGTGTCATGCCACAGACTGCAGATGGTACTTCCATCATCCAACCTATGGGCATCCCCCTTGGGACAGGGCCCTGGTAGATGACCAGTTGTAAAACTAGCCTGTGAACCAGCAGATGAAAACTGCTCTCCCCCTCCACTGGTTTCACTCAATATTATGGAAGCCATCCTGAGTTTTGGCCACCCAAATCAGACTAGAATCACCTCAGTTGGAATTTTCCCTGTCTCTAAATGTAGATTGATTTCCTTCCCCCCGCCCCCAGCCTCTTTGGCCTGAAGAGGATCTGACCCACCATTAATGAAGTGAAGTGACTGCCCACGGTCACATAGCCAGTGCAGCAGCAGACAGGAGGGCTTCCTGTCCTGGGCCTTGTCTCTTTTCCCTCTATACTATCTTGCTTGGTGATTTCATCGGTTCCTAAGAATTCAGCCATCATCCTGGCCAGTTCTAATCTAGCCCTCATCCTACTACCAGGCCTGTAGATCTATAGATTCAGCCCTGATCTCTCTCCTAGCTTCCAGTCTTGCATCTCCAGCTGCCTAATGGACATCATCTTGTACTGGATGTCCCAATGACATTTTCAACTAAACATCCCAAACAGGACTCATTATTTCCCTTGCTTCTTGTTAGCCTTCTCATTACTGTCAAGGATACTGCCATCCTTGCAGGTACCAGGGTCCTAACTGCCATGTAGTCTGCAACTCTTCACTCTCCGTATCTGATCTGCCACCAAGGTCTGGGTCTGTTGACTCTACCTTCCTATCATCTCTCATCTACATTCCCTTCTCTCCCCTGACATTGGCACTGCCCTGGTACAGGCCCTGTCACTTCATGCCCTGAGCTGTAGCCACTGCCTGCTGGAAGGTTTGCTTGCCGCAAGTCTGCCCCAATCTAGTCCATCCTCTATTAAGCTGTGGAACTGAACTTCCTAAAGCTTGGGTCTGACCATGTCTCTGTCTCTCCCTGTCTCTCTGATACACACACACACACACACACACACTCCATATGATAAACTCTAGCTGCTCCCTATCAGCTCCAGGAGCAAATACAAAATGCTCTGTTTGGCATTCCAAGCCCTTCATGCCCTGCCCCCTCCTTCCTTCAGGGTCTTCTTACACTTTACTTCCCAACACTCTGTCTTTGACCCAGTGACTTGGGCCTCCTGGCTGTTCTCACACAAGACAACCCATCTGCCATCTCTGAATCTTCAATGGCTGTCCCCCATACCCAGGGTGCTCTTCCTCCCTGTCGCTGCCTCCTGGCTTCCTTTGAATCTCAGCTAAAGTTCCACCTTCTGCCAGAAGCATCTCCAGGTCCCCCTTAGTACTGCTACCTTCACCTGAGATGATCTCCAATTTGTTCCATCTGTAGTGTGCTCATACACAATTGTGTGTCGTTTCCCTCTTTAGATTGTAAGCTTCTTAAGGGCTGAGACTGCTTTTGCCTCTTTTTGGATCCCCAATGCTTAGCATAGTGCCTGGCACATAGTAGGAGCTTAATAAATGTTCGTTGACTTGACTTGGCTTGTCCTATCACTCCTCAGTGGCTCCCTATTGCTTACCAAGAAAAGTTCAAACTGGCATCTGCCATTTTGGGCTACGCGACCTTTCTAGTCTTATCTCATGCCCCCTCACTACCCAGTATGCGCTTCAGCCAACATGGATTCTTTCAAACACACCCTATTTTCTCTCTGTGCCTTTTTTCACACTGTGCCTAATACTTCCCTCCCATGTTTTGCCTGTTGAAATCTTTCCTGATTCCCCATATTGGCACCAACCCTCTCCCTCATTCTTCTCCCAAGACTTAGCTTTTCCACCTCACTAAAGCCCTTTGTGGAGGGGTTCCTGGGCACTATCACCAGACCTCTCTTGACCTCTCCAATCAGCCGCCAGGGAGCTCTGCTAACTTAAGCCCCAGCCTTACCACAGCCTTGTCGACTTCTTGAAAACTACACCCGATCCTTGGATGAAGTGTTAGACCCTTCCAGGTAGCTCTTCCTGGCTGCCTAGTTTCCCAAGGGGTTGTCCAGGCTGCCCAGCCATGGCTAAACTGATGGTATGACAGGCACAGAACTGAATGTCACTGTCTTAGCCACCAGGCTCAATCCCTCATAAAGCAGAATGAGGATCTTGGGACTTTGTTGTGATAGTAATGGTTGACATCTCTAGAACACCAGCTCTCCATGTGCTCATTTAAGCCTCACAACAATCCCATGGCAGGGGCATAGGGGGAGGTATCATGTATAATATCCCCATTTTATGGACAAGGAAACTGAGTCCCAGAGAGGAGAAGTCACTTGCCCATGGCCATTGAGCTGCTAAAGATCCAAGGCAGGGTTTGAACTCAGGCAGGGATCTCTGGAATCATCTAGAACTTTTTCCAGTCACTGCACCTCTTTGTCAAAGCTCCTGGCCCTTAGCCCACTGTACAGAGAAGGACAACACAGGATACACCTCCTCCTTGAGGTGTGGGCATTTGCTTCTTGATAAGGCCCAGCTGCCAAGTAGACCCTTAAAGAATGATCAGGACCATGGCATCCAATGTGGCATTGGAGGAACTGCTCAAGACCGGTGGCCCCTGGTCTGCTCCACTTGGGGCCTGTAATGGGAACTTCTTTTGTGAACTGGGTGTTTCACAGGGGGAGGGAGGAAAAGCTTCCGAGGCTCTCATGGCTGGGAGTCACAGAGGAAGGTCTCCAGTGTGTGTGTAGGGAGGCCTATGAGAGAACGTGAATGGACAAGAATGGCACCAGATGAGAAGGCATGGATGGGGTACCATCTGCACTGCTGGAGGGAGCGCCCACATGGGTGAGATCATGGAGCCACTGAAGCCTGGATGGCTTTTTCAAAATAAACAGCTAAATGCTGCAGAGGAACAAAGACGGAATAACAGGAAACAAGGTTTCACAAAGTCTATTTGGACTTAGTGTGTGAGCCAATTCTGTATCTGATGCTGGGATTCTGCCAGCAACCGTCTATTCTAGGTACTCTGCTTTGTCTCCAGCTTTCCTGACCTTGGGTGATGTACAGTGAGAATGATGGGCCCTTCCGCTGCCACAGCCTTCCCCACGCATTACTGCATTGGTGCCAAGCGGCTGGGTACCACAGACCGACCGCCCAGCCTCAAGCATGGGAGCTGCCTCCCCGTGACATGGGCAAAATGCTGCTTAGCGACCTGGGCCCCCAACAATTGTCTGTTTTCTCCTCAGTATTTTCTCTCAGCCATGTGCAGAGCAGGAAGTGGTAAACCCCAGCAAAGGAGGGCCCTCATCTCCAGCCTCGCTTTGCATTGTTTTCCAGTCTCCCCACGTGTGGTTGGGGGTTGCCATGGTACTGGCCAAGTCTGGGGAGGCCGAATCTGGTCACCATCATCATACTCCTCCCTCACTCATTCTCTCAATGATGACTGGAAGCTCCTTGAGTTATCCTCAGCACCCAGCCCAGGGCCTTACACAGACTAGGTGCTTAATAACTGCTTGTTGGAGCAGACACACATTAACTGGGGCACCCTGGGCAAGGCACTCAGGCCTCACGTTCCTCACCTGTAAAATGGAGACAATAAAAGTACCTCCCTTCTAATCAGTAATTCCCAGAAGGCTCACATGTGATGAAAAGTACTTTGCAAATCTTAGAGCTATAGAAGTGGGAGTTCCTAACCCCAGCCCTAACTCTAACCCTGGCTCCCTTCAGGGCCAGCTGAGATCCCACCTTCTCCAGGGGGGCCCTTCCCACTCCCCAGAATTCTAGTGCCAGCCCTGTGCTTACTGTCTCCGGCGGCTCCCGTCTGCAGCTTGTTCTTACCAGCTTGTTTTCCTGCCGTCTCCCCATTAGACCGTGAGCTCCTCGAGGGCAGGGGCTGCTTTTGCCTTTCTTTGTATCCCCAGAGCAGGATAGAAAGTGGATAGAAAAGTAGCTGGGGCAATATGGGGGCCGGAGAGAGAGTAGGGGAGGGTGGGCTTTGGGGTTCCATGCTCTTCTTGTGAATGAAGATGAAGGCATACACAAAGAAGGGGCCAGATGGAAAGGGGCCTGGTTTTAGTCAGGTGAGGCCCAGGCTCCAATCCTGGCCTGGTAGCTTTCTGGTGAATTGCTCAACAGCTCTCTGAGACTTCAGTTCCTCGGTTGTAATACTTGGGCTGTCTCCCTACCTCCCAGGATTGCTCTAAACCTTAAAGTCCATCGGCCAGCCCAGCCCCTGTGTTACAGAGAAGGCTGCAGAAGAGGAAGAAATCGGCCAAATCCCAGGGTTTAGCAGTTCCTCTCTGAGGAGACAGAAACAAAGGAACCCCTGAAATCCACCCCTACCTCCTAGGCAACAGCTCTTTTGGCTGCTAGGACCCCTGTGTCTGCCTTTGACCAGGCTGGGATGGCTTGGAGCTACCATCTTGGGAGACCTGAGCAGGAAGTGAGCAATACTGTTGTGTTTTGAAGCTGGCTGGGGGCTGGGGCAGAAGTTACCTTTGTTGTTTTTGCCATCCTATAAACCACTTCCTGGCTACACGTCTACCTTGGCAGAGCATGGCCCAGATCCATAAGTGGCTAAGCCTGCCTACTCTGATGACAGCCACGATGGTCAGTTCACCAAGTCTGCGGACATCACTGGGAAGAGGCTGGCCATGCCGATCCCAAGGATCAAGGCAGCTGAGGATGAGAAAGATCCTGAGGACCTCAAGCAACTGCTCCAAGAAATTAAGGGAAACGTCCGCCTGAGTGGGATAGGAGGTGTACCAAGATCATTGTGGCCAAGGGAGACTGGGGAGGGAGATAGTGCGAACCACTGGGAAGATCAGAGATGGCTCGAGTGAGCTGAGCCATGAATGAAGGTAAGGATGCCCAGGTGCAGAGATGAGGAGGGAGGAGGGCATTCCAGGCATGGGGGGCAGGGGTGTGCAAAGGCATGGAGGCTGGTGATACGGAACTGAGTATGGGGAACTGAGGTAGCGGACAGCTGCAAACATTCCAGTGCTGTAGAAATAACAAGTATTATTTGGATGATGGAAAGCAGCTGGTAACAACAAACTTAGGGAAGGAAAATCTTGCTAAGACATCCCCAGATGCCTACCACAACAGGGGCAGAGAGCGAGAGCTGAGAGCAGCCTTCATTTCAGATAACAGGGAAAGGGAGGCCCACACAGGTTAAGTCTTGCCCAAAGTCACATGAGGACACATGAGTGGCAGGGCTGGGATTTGAACCCAGGTCCTCCTCTGACACCAAACCATATGGCTTAGTGAATATGTGGAACAGACAGATTGGGCCTGGGTAGGGCAGTGGGCTCCCTCTCCCGGGAGGCTTTCAAGCCAAGGCTGGCTGGTCCTTGTTGGGTATTTGGGTGGCTGTGGCAAGGCGGGGTATATAGTGGCTCCTGTTCAGGTTCAGCAGAGGTCCCTTCTGCCTCCTCATGAGACATATCAGCAATGGAATCTTGAGTGTCTGGAGGAGGCGCTGCCACCCCCACCGTGCATTTGCTGAGTCTGGAAATCCCAGGCCCTTGCCACAATCTGTGCAGAAGAGAGTGAGGTTTCCAGTGTGGGTGCTGGTCATGATGTCAGGAACATCCCGAGTAGCTCCAGCTTCCCCTCAGTGGAAGGCCTGAGTCACCCTGGCTGGCCCAGGTCCTGGGGGCAGCCTGGAGGGGCTGCCTTGGGGCGAGACTGGTCCCTACTCTGCTTACCACTTACTACTCTCAGCAACTGTCTCTCCTGCACATACCCTGTCTGGCCAGGAAGTGGGGATGACAAGGCAGCCAGGCCCAGCCCAGCCTCCCTGAAGCCAGCTTGGCCTCTTTACCAACTTCTGCTCCCCAGATGCAGAGAGCATGCCCGTAACCTGTGTTCATGGGCTCTTCCCCTCAGGAGCCCAGCCAGCTCTGCTCTTGGGATTCTGACAAAGGGCATGCCACAGCAAAGACCGCCCGCTCTGGGAAGGAGACTGGATGCAATGGTCTCAAAGATTCCTTCCAACTGCCAGCTGGGAACTATACCAGAAAAGTGACCGAAGTGGGCGTTTTCTTTGATGCAGAGATCTCACTACGGGCCATGTGGGTACCCAAAGAGGTCTCAGAAAGAAAGGGCCAAATATACCACTATATTCATAGCAGGCTCCATCACTGTAGCAAAACAAAACCAAGTGGGCCAGAATGGAACATTATCACACCATAAGAAATGGCAACCAGAGAAGCACGGGCAGTTCTGGCCTGGATGGAGCCAATGCTCATTTTAGCAACACCCAATGTCAGCTAACACTCCTCTTTAACTGGCGTTCTCTTGGGCTCTAGGCTGCCTTTGCTGGCCTTTGACCTGGGCCTTGAACTCCATCCCAGCTTGCCACATGGGCCCCCTTTGGATCTGATAGCTTGGTGAGGGACAAATGGAAAGTCCTTTGCCTGAGTGAAAAAATACCAACTTCACACATACTAGATGTATGTGTTTGATGGAGAGGCAGTGTGGTGTAATAGCTAGAGAGCCAACCTCAAAGCCAAGAAGACCTGGGTTGAAGTACTGCCTCTGACACCTACCCGGGCAAGTCATTTAAGCTCTTAATGTGCTAGTAGAGGCAGTTTCCTACACCAGTGAAATCATAGGTCTAATCCTAATTTTCTATGAATTGAAAAAGATTGGGAGGTCTCAATGGACTTCAAGTTCAATGAGTCAGTACTATGAATTGGCAGTCAAGTAAGTTCATGTGATTTTAGGCTGCAATAAAAGGAATGTGTACAGAATGGGGCCAGTGCACCATATGAGGTTGGTTGAATGTTTAGCCTCAACAAGATGTGGGAGAGGAGGGAGGAGAGTTCAAAGGCTAGATGTCCACTTGGTGGAGGTCTTTGTGCATACAGAGATCCTGCAGAGACATGGGTTGGACCCTTCTACTGCTGAGATTCTGTGATCTTGTGAAGATCAAAAGTATAAGAAAGCAAAAGGAGTCCATTCAGGGAACACAAACGGCAGGCACAGACCTAAATGGAGGTGAAGTCCAAAGACGAAATCCAAAAGAACACAATTCATAATTATGTGAAAGACAATGATGATGATGGGACAAGTACCAACCTTCCAGGACACAGGCCTCAGGGGAAGAAGTTCCCCGGTAATTGGCAAAATAGAAACGGAGAGGATCAGTGAATAGAATGTGCATTTAGAGAAGCTAAAACCCAAGGAAGAAACCCAAGATAAGCACAAAAGAGGAAATGTTGAAAACTAGCATCAAATAAGTCACTTAAAAACCAACAGGACCCGCTAAAAGCTGGTTCTTTGAAAAGACTGCCTGACGATAAACCTTTAGCCAACCTGATTAAATAGATGGCAGAGAATCAAATGTTTAAAAAATAGTTAATTCTCCACAAAAGCCAAGTGAGAAGTGGTTCCTCTAGGTAGGAGAAGGTAAGGGCTGGGTGGGCAAAGGATTGGACAAGGAGAAGACAGTACAGAATTTACCAAGACAGTACCCAATGTCAGGCGTCTGGTGGGCTCAATGTCATGGCACCCTTGAGGGTTATGAGGAATCCTTAGGGATCAGCTAGGGAGACTCCCTCCCTATTGGCTCCTTTCCTTTCTACCCCAAAGGGAGAAAGACTCTTCATATAAGGGTCTGGAGGGGAGATGGAGAGCAGTGTCGATAAGATAAGACACAACATTTGCATGTCTGTATGTATTCATGAAGGATCCCCACAGGCATCTGGACTGTTTCCTGATCATGGAGATCATGAGATCCAGAACTTAGTCCAATCCCTTCGTTTTACAGAGGAGGAAACTTTGGCTCATGAATATGAAGTGACTTGCCCAAGGTCACACCTGCCCAATGCAGGATGATCAAGAGTACCAACCAGGCAGTAGTACTAGACAGATTAGATCATGAACTCTGGGTGTGTTTGTGACAAAATGTAAAATGGCTATTGAGTGTGTGAAATTGGATGAGGAAAGGAAGAGAGAGCCCACAGAGTGTAGACCAGTTTGAGTGCATCCAAAGTAGGAGTAAGGAGCTAGGGAATGAATAGAAAGGAGAAAGAGCATCTTGGAGTAGCTCCTTCGAGCCAATTCCATGGGGTTTGGCTGCCTCACAGCCCCACCTGTGGGGCTGACAGGGTGGTGGGTGGTGGTATCATACTCCTTGAGTCTTGTGCCCAAATCCTGCCATATTTGGAAGACTGTGTTGATGATGAAACTCTGGCAGATGTGAATAGCGGAGTGACACAGTTCTTTAAAAAAATAAGCTTCAGGAGCAGCTAGGTGGTGCAGTGGATAGAGTCAGGAGGATCTGAGTTCAAATTCAGACTCAGACACTTGACACTAGCTGTGTGACCCTGGGCAAGTCACTTCACCCTGATTGTCTCTTCCCCCTCCAAAAAAAAAAGTTTCATCAATGTCTTTTGTCTTTAGATCACAGTAATTTAAAACAAAATAATCACTCCTTCCTAAGAAAAGCCTTACTTATAACTTACTTATATTATAACTTTGGGTAAAGTGAAACTGACGCCACACACACTGTGCTGTAGCTGTGGTGCTCCACGTCTCTTTGACTTCATCTCTTCCTTGGGGCCGCAGCTGGTAATCACAATTACTCAACACTTGGCTTTGTGTGTCCCTTTCATTCACGTTATTGGAGCCGTCGTGTATCTCAGAGATGTCAAACTCAAATAGAAACAGGGCCATCAAACCTCACATAAGGATCCCTGTGGATGTACATTGACTTCAGAGAGGGAGCAGGGACTGAGAAGAGGAAGTGGGTTGTGGAGAATAGTTATGAGCTATTCAGAGCAATACTTTGGGTGCTAGGAAAAAACTAGAAATCAATGATACATAAGGGATGAGTTGGGGAACGGCTGAACAAGTCGTGGTATATGAATGTCAGGTATATGAATGTATTATGAAACCACACTCAGATACTCAGTGAACGCAACACAGTGTATAGACTGCTGGGCCTGGAATCAGGAAGACCTGAGTTCAAATGTGGCCTCAGTCACTAGCTGTGTGACCCTGGGCAAGTCACATAACCTTGTGTGCCTCAGTTTCCTCATCTGTAACATGAACTAGAGAAGGAAGTGGCAAACTACTGCAGTATCTTTGCCAAGAAAACCCCAAATAGGGTCATAAAGAGTTGGGCACAACTGAGCAACGACAACAGATACTCAGATGGATCCATGATCTTGTCAGTTCAGGAGTCCCTTCCAGTGACAAAGATCTGGGCCCATCCCTGCCTGCCCATCCTGTGCACCTTCCACCCACACCCTCCCAAAGGTTTACATCCAGGAGGCCTTCCTCACTTTTCCGACATTGGGAGGGCACCAGTGGAGCATTTTAGCTAGCTATCTCTCACGCTTTACTCTCTCAACATGACCAGCCCATCTCTTTCTGTTATACAATTTCTGAATGATGTCCTTAACTCTCCTTCTTCAGGATTATTCTTCATTGCTTATAGGTTACAGCTTGCTCACCTCCACCACAAGCCTCTCCATCGCCCTCTGTGTGATGTTCATCTTTGGCTCTTTAGGGACAGGGGTATTCTGGGTCTCGTGGCTATACTGCAACATTGGTCAAATGTTTATATTGAAAAGTTGGGCCTTTGCTGTTCTGAAAACTTTGGGTCAATTTTCTGAAAGCAACGGAGCCCACTCTCTTCCTCTTCAACTCTGGGCCCAGCTCTTTGCCTGTCTGCATTGCCTATCCCAGATAGACATACTGTTGGTATAAGCACAATTGCCGACCTCACAGGGCTGCTGTGAAGATCAAATGCATACAAAAAAATAGTAATAGATTCAAGGAGTACAAACAAAAGACACTAACATAAATGTATACAGTTATTTACATGTTATCTCATCCAGTAGACTATGAGCTCCTTGAGAGCAGGGACTGTCTTTTGCCTCTTTTTGGTATCCCTAGAGCTTAGCATGATGCCTGGCGTGTAGTAGGCACTTAATGAATGCTGGTTGACTGACTATTGGACAAGCTCTAAATGAGTTTATATTTTAACCTGGCGTTGAGTTTGACAGCCATCTCTCTCTACTTGGCAATCCAGTCAAATATTTGCCGATGAAGACATTTTCCTAGCTCTTCTGGCCTCCTTGCTGTAGCAATTAATTTAGATTGTTTAACTTCTGCATGATATTATTATAACTGATCTTGATGTCATTTCTCTTGCCCATTTCCCTTTTTCTAAATTTTCAACAGCTTGTTTAAATAATTCAAAAGTTAAATCTTCTTAATTATGTACCATATATTTTTTTCTTATTACTATTCTTTCTGCTTGTTTATTACAAATTCTTATCTTAACCTGATGAATTGGTCTGGGCACAGATAGCTATCTCTGGGATAACTCCCACAACTTGTCCATTAAAATGTAGTCAATTTTGTTCCCAATTCTTCTTCCTCTTCCTTTTTTTTTGAAGAAAATATCCATGATATAGAGGCAAAAGACTTTTCTATAATCTACAAATCTTAAGCCTCTGTTATTTCTTTTTTAGGTTCATTATTCTTAAGAAAAGAGAATTGTTTGCCCAGATAGGCCTACCAAAAGTTTACTTGTTAGGTAATAATTGCTTGCACCTGCCACCCTCTTCTGACTGCCTACTGATGGAAGTTCGTCTTCACTAGGAGCTCACTGCTTTGGGAGGGATCAGTTTAGGCCTTCCCTCTGAAGCTGCAGCTTTGTGAGAATAACATAGGGTCAACATAGCACTAGAACAAGCTTCTGGCAACCACAGTTGCCAGAAGGCCTGGCAGGTCTCTCCAGGGGTCTCTGTCGAAGAAGGAAGTCTTTGATAAGGCCACAACCAAGCACAAAAAGCATCATGAGACATCTTTCGTGTGGTGTAGCCCCAAATGGGTGATCTGATGAGCTTCCCTGAAGAAAAAGCTCACAACTACTGTTTTATTCTCTAAGCACGATGGGATGATGAGCTCAGGCTGCTTGGGGAAGAGGAAGAGGAGGTGGAGATGAGAAGTGAGAGAAGGAGCAGGCCTCTAGAGCATCAGCAAAACTGAAGGAGGCGAGAAAGGCCAGAAGGAAGTGAGGTCATGAGCCAGGCAACAGAACTGTCCCACATCATGCTGAAGTGACATCTGGGACAGCAGCCATTTCCCAGGGGTTTTCCAGGCTTGAGTTGAAGCGATGTCATTTAAAAACTTGTAGTTCAGAGAAACTTCCTTTGGCAAAAAAGGAAAGAGGAAGCATAACCTTCCTTCCCCTTCTCCCCCCATTACCCAAATTCCCAGCAATCATTTAGAAAGAGGGCAGCCTTGAGAAGTTGGTTCCACAGCATCTACAGCAGCTCTCTGCAGGCTGGACTATCTGGAGAACCAGGCCAAAATAAGGCAAGGGAAGAGTATGTAAGATGGGGGGGGGGTCCCATTTTTATGGTATACCAAGTAGGTTGCAGTGCTTTCCCAGTGAAGAACTGAGCGGAAGACAGGGCGCCAAGCCATTGTTGGAGCAGAAGAGGAGGTGGGCAGCCACCTGAGGCAAGAGGCACACTGCTACCACGAGACCCAAAGAATGTCCACTCTGCACTGTTCAGGTCATGGAGACCAGAGACGAGTCGCCCATTGAGACCCCCAGCTCTAATATCTCCCCTGACCGTTTAGTCCAACATCACCAATTGCTTATCGAACATCTCAAATTCATGAGCTTTCCTTCTAAATCCCTCCCTTTTCCCAAGAGTCCTACTTCTGTTGGAGACACCACCAGCCTGCTAGTCTTCCAGGTTCGTAAGCTCAGCATATTCCCCAGCTCCTCACCTTCCCTCACCCCCACATCAGAGCCAATCAGTATCAAGTCTTGCTGCTCTCTCCCTCCACACAGCTACCACCCTGGCTCAGGCCCCCATCACCTCTGGCCCACATTACTGTCTCCTAACAGGTGTCCGTGCCTCACATCCCTCCCCACTCCACTCTATTCTCCACTCGGCTGCTGAAATGGTTTCCTTCAATGCAGATCTGAACATATCATTCCCCTACTCAGTAACCCCCTATTGTTTCTTGGATCCAATATGAACTCTGTCTGACTTTTAAAGCCCTTCACAACGGGCCTAGACCTATCTTTCCAGACCTATTGTACGCTATTCCTCTTCTCTGCAGTCTATGGATCAGCCAGTTGGCCTTCTCCCTCTTCCTCACACACGACACCTTCATGTCTCATTTCCACACCTTTGCACTGGCTGTTCTCCGTGCCTGGAATGCCATCCCTCCCAATCCCCTCACCTGGTAGTCTTAGAACTTGATCAATTATGTATAGAAAAGGGCAGAGGGCCAAAGATGGTGCCCTGGGACACATTCCCAAAATACCTTGGGCCTAACTACCTCCTGTTTCTTTGGATTGATCCTCTTTATATCCATGTGCTTGTTGTCTCTCCCATTAAATATAGGGAAGGCTTTATTCTTTGTACTTGTATCCCTAGTGCCTGGCACACAGTAGGTGCTAAATAAATGCTTGCTGGTTATTCGATTGGATGGCTTGAAAATTGCTCTTCCTGTCCTTCCTACCCCTTCGAAAGAGAATGCAGGGTGGGTAAAATGGTCAGAGATGGATCTCCCCTGAATTTCTAGTCATCCTGAAAGTAACTAAGGGAAGGGCATGCACCTCTGGGCTACAGCCTAGCAGGAGGTTGCTGGGTGGGCATGGCTGGCTCTAGGCCCAGTGAAATAGTAGGAGGCTTCTAGGACTGGGCCAGACCTGGAGGCAGGAGCACTATGGGCATGGGCAGGTCAAAGTTCATCCCTCCAGCAGATATTTATGCCTCACAAACCTATTTATGACAACAGTCTGCTGTGCAGGTCACATCTGCAACATGCCCCAGTACCCCAAGGTTCCTAGGCCTTGGTGAGCACTGGGGCCAACCCAAACAAGCAGGAGTCATGGCATTTCATATTCATTTCAAGAGTCAACAAATATGGACATCCTAAGACTTTTTCCCCACCATGCTGCCCATCCAATCTGAAAGTCTCTGAGATAGACTTCATGAGAAGCAACAATGTGGCTTAGTGCAAATACCTGGGGGGGCCAAAAAGCTGAATTTGAGTCCTGACTCTACCACTTCCCAGCTCTAGAACCTGAGCCTTTCTGAACCACAGTTTCTCCTTCTGTTAAATGGGGATGATAATTCTTGCACTACCTACCTCACAAGGCAACACGTGAAAGAGGCTGCAATAGGAGTGGGGTGGGGATGTTACCAAACTCTTCCTCCACTTGAAAAGGGGAAGTGTAGTCCATAATGACAGCTTGAACATCTGCATGGGGCTGTGGCTGAGGAGACCCAAGGATTTTCTTCCTTTCAGGAGCTAAGACTAGATAGTTTGGACTCCAGGAAAGGAGGTGGAGTGAAGGGAAACATAGGGGGAAAAAAACCAAAAAAACAGTTTTGGTGGGATAGTACAAAAGAGGATCTCTGCATGATGAGCCAGGATCTTGCTTCTCCTCATTCAAAGCCCCATGGAATTTCCAGCTCTTCTTTGTCTGATGTCCAGCCCCCCTTTCTGGGTGGAGTCTCTCTGTCCTCTGATCTATCAGCTGACATTGAGAGGCTGGTTAGTTTAGGTTGAGCGTGGGACTAATCAGGTCATGGGTCATTTTGTTTCATAGGATTAAAAAATCATAGACTTAGAACTAGAAAGTACCTTAGAAACAAGTTACAAAGAAGAAAACTGACGCCTCAAGAAAGGAAGTGACATGCCCAAGGTCAGGCAGGTAAGTGGCAGAGCCTGGATTGAAACCTAGCATTCTTTCCACTGCACCACACAACATTTATTATCAGGATTGATGAATTAATAATAAAATTAGAAATATTGTCCATAATATAACATAGTTTGTATTATTAAGAAATAATTCTTAATAATAACTCACTTTCAAATTTATAAAGTGCTTTCCTTATCATAACCCTGGGAAGTGGGAAACGTAAGTGCTCAGAGAGGAACAAAGACTTCTCACTGATTCCCGGTGTCCAGATTCCAAGGCCAGCGCCCTTTCTTTCAAGTGGGCCAGTTAAGAAATACGAACACACAGGGACTGCTGTGCTGGGTCAGACCCATGTTCCCTACGGCCCCAAGATCTGTTTCCCAAAGAGGCGGCCCAAAGGGAAATGCTTTGGAAAGCTCTGATGGTCCATCCTGCTGTCGACCTTAAAGGCTGGATACATGCCAGAGCCTCTTACTGGCCATTTATGGCTCCATTGTTCACAAACATATCCAAGTCTTTTTCAAACCTATTTATCAGAGAATCTCACAGTTGGAACGTGTCAGGATCCCATGACCTCTGTCTGACATAGGTATTTCTGAGAGAATATGGAAGATCTCAAAAGGTATCCCAAAGGTAAAACACGGAGTCATCTCTGCCAAAACCTTTTAGCATTCTCTGAACCTAGGACCTCAGGCAGCTCTACAGCCCAGTCCAGCGCATAGATCTATCCCAGGGGCACACAAAACACAGAACACAAACATCACTGGGAAAGCCACCCAGGAACACCACGTCACAACATTGCACCACTCTGTTGTGATGAGTCCATTTCAAAAGAACAGAATCACAAAATACCAACAAAGAAGTCCTAATTCTCCTAATTTCTATGAGTTGTTTTCAGGCAACTCTAGTTCAAGGCAGTGTAGCCTAATGGTTACTGAAATTTTCTCAGTCATGCACAAATTGATTTGGCACAATCTCAACTGGACCCTTACTGGAGCAAGGCAATCCCTTTACCCTTTCCTAAGCAGCTCACTATCCCATTCACCACAGTGGCTTTTCTAGGCCTTTCTATCCCTCTTCAATCTTCCCATGGCTGTCCCTCCCCCCTGGCCTCTCAGCTAAAAACCTTGCCTCATATTTTACTGAAAAATGTGAGGCCATTTGCCAAGAGCTCCCTCTTCTCCCAGCCTCCTCATCTCATATCACTCGGATGTCTTTCCCCACTCTCTCTTCCTTCATCCCTATCTCACATGAAAAGGTCTGGACTATCACCAGTCGTTCTGACCTATGTCTTGCCACCGGACCCAGAAGGCTCTGGAGGAGAGAGTGAGGCTGGTGACTTTGAGCAGCCCTGCCTTATCATCATTGGTCCTCTTTGAGAGGGGACCCAACCAGCCAGTTCAAGTTGGGCGATGTTTCTTCTTCTCCTCCTTCTCCTCTTCCTCTTGTCCCTCTGTCTACATGGGGAGTCACACCCTTACATATGGTTGTTGGGGAAAAGCCATTCCTTCCTTTGAATTTCTATTTGTGGTTGTTAGGGAGTTACTTGTTTGTCCCTTCTTTTGGGGGACCTGTAGATTTGCAACAGTTTTTTAAATATTGGTTAAACAATGTTCCCCTTGTCCTCACTCATCTCTTAGATTTAGTTCCCGAGCTGGGGCTTTGTTCCAGGGCCAGGGTCTACCTCTGGCTGTGTTCTAGTCTGACCTTTATCTGCCAGGGTTAGGTCACTCTGGATCTTCAGGGCCCCCTCTGGAATCTCAGGACCTCAGAACCCTGGAGCCTGGACTGTCCAGGTGTGCTAGCCACTGGCTGCTCCCCACCTGGGTTCCTGGCTCTTCTAAGCTCACAGCTCTGGATGTTGCTGATTCCCTTGGGGCTTTCTCAGGGGAGCGCTCTGCTGTTGCTGTTTCTAGGCCCAAAGTCCTGCAGGCTTCTTATGGCTTGTCCTGTCTCTGGTTGTATTGAGAGGCTTCTTTGGGCCGGCACTAGTTTGGCTGGCAAAGGCCTCCTTTTCTATGGCCCTCCTGCTTCTGATGGACTTTTGTGTATTTCTGGGGCAGGAGAAGTCATTTACTGTGGCTCCTCTTTAGATTTGTTGCTCATTATTTGGTCTGGTGTGAACTGCAGGATTTTCTTGGAGCAGGCATGTGAGAACCAAGCAGTTTGCTTCCCTTTCAGGCAGCCATTTTGGCCAGAAGTCCAAGGTGGGTCTTGTTCACAGCCTCTCAGGGTTAGAAGGGATCTAGCCAAACCTATCTCTGAATACAATGCCCCAGCCAGCACTCATGCAGTCTACGTTTGAAGATCTCTAGGGGATAGGAAACTCACTACCTTCTCAGACAACCTATTCCACTTGTCTTTTACATTTGATTTTATTTGTCCAACTAATTTTGACACAACAGACCCTTCACAATGTGGCCCTCTACATTCACCTGTCCCCACTTTTGGACAAGCTCTAATTGCTGGGAAATTTTTCCTTACAATTAGCCCAAGTCTGCCTCTTTGTACCTTCTAGCTATTGCTTCTAGCTCTGCCCTCTGGAGCCATACAGAGCAAGTCAAATCCCTCTTCTAGATCCTCTGCAAAGCAGAGAATACGTCTCTATCAACAATAGCTAAAATGAGCCCTTTTAGTGCCAAAGTCTTGCTAAACTTCTGTCATGTAGACAAAAATCGTTGACATGACCCCCAACCCCACTGTCCAAATGAGATGTAGTTGATTGGGTGCCTTTTTAGTTGGCGGCGGGCCAGCCAGGTGAAATCCACAAGGTCATTTTATAGCTTTGATAATGAAGTTAACATCCAAGTACTTTCATCTTGTTTCTCTGCCCCACAATAACCAAGATGGTCCAAAGATCAATTATTCTGCTGCAAATCCAATTCTAAGGATATGGTCTTCTTATAACTGTGGGCGAGGCACACCAACGTCCTTTTAATCCTCCCAATGAGGCAGTTCATTGATTTCCTGACTGGATTGGCTGCCAAGAAGGCAAGAGTTTTAGGAAGTCACTTCTGTAAATAATAACTCCCATTTCTATAATAATAGAAAATCATGGCCCATTTTGAAACTTACAGAATGTTTTCCTTAAAAACACAAGAACCCTATTTATAGATAATGAAGCCAAGATTCAGAAGGGGAAGAACTGAATGACTTACTGAAGGTCACACAGCTAGTGGGTGGCAAAACCAGGATTCATACCCTGAGTTTCTATTTTTGATAAATACCTTTCCATAGAATGAGTTGGACTTAACTCCAGGATCTAGGGGCACTGAGTATAGTCCTTAACACCTACAGAACTGGGCACCTGCCCCTAAGAAACATACGCCATAAATTCAAAGGTTCCAACCCATTTCAGCTACTTTTCAGCCATTTGTTTTAATAAAATTTTCTTATTTTAAATGTTATTATAAATGAGCACTTTTTTTATTGTGTGATTCTTCTAACTATACTGTAACATAGAAAACCCTCACTCTCTCAAGTCAATCAATCAATCAATAAACATTTATTAAGCACCTACTATGTGCCAGGCATTGTGCTAAGCACTGGGAATATAAAAAGAAGCAAAAGACAGTTTCTGCCCTCAAGGAGCTTACAGTCTAAGTAAACATACAAACAAATGTATAAGAAGCAAGCTACATACTGGATAAATAGGAAATAACTAAAGTGCTACTTATTGTCTCTAAATAATGTTCCTGAGTTGAATCGAGTTGAGTTCTCTCGCTATGGCTAAGGAGGAAAGTCCTAGTTAACATTCTAGACTGAACCTGTTGGCTGGTTAATATTGTCTTCTTGGCCCGTGTGTGTGTGTGTGTGTGTGTGTGTGTGTGTGTGTGTACGCGTGCGCGTGCCGGGCGTGCACACCCACATACACATATATACACTTGCACCAGACTTCTTACAATGGAAAAGATGGATCAGCTTTTTACAATGCCATCCTAGACAGAGAAAATCAGGCTAAATGGGCTAGACATTGTGCAGTGTCTATTTTTAGGAACTGCTACATCATAATCATAAGGGAGTATGCTTTTGCTTATTCCTGTCTCCATGTCTGAAATGTCCTCCCTGCCCCTTCTCCAGAAGATGTGAGTTGGAGATAAAGCACCAGATTCGGGGCAGGAGACCTGGCCTTGAATTCTGGCTCTAACGCTTACTAGTTATGTGACTCTGGGAAGCCACTTACCTCCTCAGAGCCTCAGTTGCCCATCTGTAAAAAGTGTTGATGGTATCTATAGTAGCTACCTAGAGCCACAGATTTAGAGCTGGGAGGGACCTTGGAAGTCATTTGTTCCAATGCCCACACACACTCACAGTGTTATTAGGTTCCGACTACAGTCTCGAGACCTACAGAAAGGGCTATAGAAATGGAAGATATTATGCCATCCTTCAAGGCCCAGCTTGCATCTCATGTCCTCTGTGGAGTTTACCCTTTCTCTGAAATCTTTCCTGTAGCCACTGCAGCCCACACTGAGCTCCCGTTGGAACAAATATCTCTGTCACTTACTTGACCTTTATTAGATATGAACTCATATTGTTAGTTTCCTATTTGTATGTTTGTCTTCTTCCAACAACTAAGCCTAATGACCTCAGGATTTGATTCTCAGCTGAGTTCCTTGAGGGAAGTGATCTTGGGCTGTATTCAGAGAAGCAATCAGGGGTTAAGGATTAGGGTGGGGGAGAGCCTAGCACCCCTCTGACTGTTCAGACCATATCCAGATGATTACATTCACATTCACATTCACATACCACATTTGACGCAGAACACTGACAGCAGGAGTGCCCAGAGGAGCACTACCAGCGTGGTGAAAGGTCCCCAGTTCATGCCAGTGGAAGGAAATGGCCAAGTTAGCCTGGACAAGAGAGGAGTCTGGGAGACCAGGGGAGCCGTTTTCAAGTATTTGACAGATTGTCATGGGAAAGAAGGCCTAGGCTTATTCTGGCTTATTTGATTCCAAATGGAAAAACCAGGAGCAGTTTTGTGATGAAATTGCAAAGGGGTAGGTTGAGGCATGAGATCAGATAAAATTTTCCAAGGGAGCTGTCCAAAAGCAGAATGAGTAGTGAGCTCCCTGAATCTACAGAACTTCCCCTAGAAGCTAGCTAACCACAAGGCAGAGATGCATTGAAGAGATTCTTCTCCAGATGTGGGTGGAAGTAATTGGCCTCTGAGTGAGTCCCAGGGGCCCATCTACCTCCAGCCTTCTGGGATTCTTGGACCTCGTCTTGCTCATTCTCGTCTCCTTTCCTTGTAGCCTCACACAACACCTACCACGGATGCTCAATAAAGATTCGGTGGTTGGTGGAACACAACCACAATTTCATCGCCTTTGGCCGCCAATCAGCCTTCTCATGAAAGTCGTCACCGGGAGCCAATCTCAAATGGTTTTGGACCAATCTTCTAAAGACCCCCAAGTTCTAAAGATCTCAGCCCTCTGATGAAGCCCCGTTTATTCCTTAACTCTGGCCACAATTGCTCTTCTGTGGGAGCCAGATTTGATGATGCCCTGTCTCCCAGCTATGTACCAAGCAGGGCCTAAGGGAGTAGTCACACCCAAGTGCACGGGTGGAAGCCTCTGGTTTTGAATGAAGTGAAGGGGTATCTCAGTGTATTCATGAGAGAAGATGCCTGTACTTTTATTTCAACCTTTAAAGACCTGTCAAGAAGGCCTATAGCTTCCTGGAAACCAGAGTGCCCTTTTTCTGGGTCAACATGCTTTCAGCTACCTAGCTTGTCAGGTATTCAATCTACGTCATGCCATAAAAGGGTTTGGATCAAAATACTGTAACTCTCCTCCCCCCTCCCCTTCTTGGCCCACACCCACAATTTCTTTAGCACTTTGTGGTTACACAGGCCCTCTTGCCCTGGCTTCCTGCTCCTCATAACAACCCTGGAAGGCAAGTATCACCCCATTTTCTTCACTTCTTTTGTTGGCAATCTCTAAATGAGGCAGGGAACCTCCTTGCCTAAGGTATTAGAGAAGCAATTCCTGCCCAAGGTTTCAACCATCTCTGACTGCAGCTTGTCTTAGTTGAATTAATCCAAGATCACATTAGTCACTGAAGCCCCAGTTTCATCTAAGCCTCAATTTCCTCTTCTGTAAAATGTGGATCCTAATATCCTTTTTGAATCTCAAATGAGGAAATGGATATAAAGCAATATATGAATGTCAGATCTGGCTCCAGCCTCAGTGTCAAGAAGACCTGCGTTTGAGTCCTGTCCTGTCTGTGCCACACACTGGCCCTGGCAACCCTCTAAGACCAGAAGTTACAGACAAGTAGCATCTGCATTGGTGGAGGGAGTTTCTAGACTGGGAGTTCCCCACATGGATGAAATCATGATGAATTCACAGAACCAGACCAAACATTACAATCCAAAGATAACAATAACTACTCTAATTATTCACTTTGGGCAGCTTAGGTGTTCAATAGGTATGTGGGGCCTGAAATTTGGCAGGGGGAGGGAGGGGCTGAGTCAGCAGGTGATTCCAGAGCCCACCCAGGCCCAGCAGTGATGCAGTGGGGTAAAAGGGCTCCATCTGGAGTCAGAGGCACCACCTTCAGATGCTGGTTCTGCCATTCAGTGCCTGTGTGACCATGAGCACAGACCTTCAGCTCCCGTGGCCTCAGTTTTCTTTGTTGTAAGGGGCTTGAACTAGATGACCTTTGAGGACCCTCCCAGCCCAAATCCAGAAGCCAATGGCCTTGATCTCCCACTAAGAACAGAGTTTCAGAAATAGATTCAGGATAAAAAGCCTCTTTGCCCCGAGGAAGATGTTTCCTTTGAATACTATAGATGTGCAGGAAACAGAGGTCAGAATACCTGGACTTACCAGCTGTGTAATCTTGAGCAAGTCACTCAATGGCCCTGAACCTCATTCTCTTCACCTATAATCTCTATCCCTCTACTTCACCAGACTGCAATGAGGATCAGATAAGATCATGTTGAAACAATCTGAGATCAATCATGTACAAACTGCTGCCTAGCCACACCTCAGGAGCTCTGGAGTCCAAACTGGAATTGGAATCCTGGCTCTGCCACTTGGGCAAGTCATATGATCTGTCAGGGCCTCAGTTTCCTTAGTCACCAGATGAGAGGGTTGGACTCCAAGGCTTCCTCCAAGGCCACTTCTAGCTCTAAATCAGCAATCCTGTGATCCAGCATTCAGCTTGTACTTGTGAAAGTGATTTTTTGGACCCACATACAGGATTTTACATTCAGCAGAGTTGGCGCTTAATGAATATTTATAGATTAGCCTGATTAATATTAGAGAGAGGTGTGTCTGAAGTTCCAAGACAAGTCACTAGCAGAGCCAGAAGTAGAACTCAGGGGATGAAGCCTCCAACTCTTCAGGCAAACGTCATTTCACCCTCTTTGCCCACCTGAGATCCTGATGGTGTTTTCTAAGAAGCCTAGGATGATTTGCTTCAGAAAGGCCACAAGTCCATGTCAGTGTTCATTCATGCGACCAACCTAATTCTCATTCTCTTCCTGGCCTGTTTCTTCTTTTTTCAAATATGCTGCTGTGGTGTTTTTTTTAAGTAAATTGACCCTAAGTAAATACTTAAGGCCTAGCAAAGCCAGGCTCTCCTCTGCCACACACAGAAAAGTGTCAGCAGCTCGATAGCACGCCCTTTCCCAATAACTCTGAAGACTGTTGCTAAGAGTGTAGCTTCTTTACCATGAAGGAAATGGTGCCTCAGTGAGAGTTGTGTGGGTGCTTGTGGGGTAGGGAGGAGGGAGGAGGATGTGAGGGATTGAGGGCAGGAATGAGCCCAGCATCAGAGACCATCTGTTTCACTTCTCCTGCATTGGGGCCTAGACCCTGCAGGTGTCAGGGAGCAGCAGCAGACCCACGGGCAGAAATATTACTGCCACCTCCTTGTAAAGGCATCACAACCTTTTCCTTGTGTTCACTGACTGACCTCAGGGCTGGCCTTTCAAGCAGTAGAAGACCAATGGCATTTTACCCAATTTGCAAACGTTTATTCCACACTATTGGAGCAAAGGTTCAGGCCCTAGGGCTACAAAGCCCAAAATGCCATGATCCCTGCCCTCAGGAAGCTTCCATTCAATTGGTCAGGAAACATCTTACACAGGGCCAGATGTGCTTTGAGGAAGGCCCAAGGTGCTAACAGTTGAGGCAGAGCAGGGTAACCAGAGCAGGGCCTCACCTGAGCTGAGACTTGAACGTTGAGGAGGGTGGGATGCTGAGAAGTGGGAGTGTACCTCTTGGTAACCATTCTGCCTTGCCTCCTGGAGACTCAGAACCCTCATGCTGCCCACTGAGGAGAGCTCAAAGCCCTCTTGCTCTCAGAATGCTCTGTCTGTCTCTCTGACTCTGTCTGTCTCTCATTAAGCCAGACAGATGGTGGTCTATCATCTTGCTGCCCGGCCCGATGATCAATAGTAGCTAGACGAAGTTACTTGGAGCTAATTTTTCCCTGTTAAAATTCTCCCTCTTCACCCTACACCGAGCCCTCGCTGCCATTCTGCTGCCCTACTCTGTTCTTATTGACTCCCAGGCTCATCATGAGTCATTCAGTGTTCTCTCTCCTCACTCCCACCCCTTCCATTGAAGAGAAGAGGGCTAGCACTCATTACCTCAACTTCCTCTCCTTTCTTTTTCTTCTAAACTCTCTGTCCCCTGGCATCTGACTTCATCACCCAACTGCAGCAGCTGTCTCCAGCGTTCCTCGGGCTCTTGAAATTGCCAAAGCGAATGCCTTCTCTCAACCCTCTCTGCGGTCTTGGACACTGTCCAAAACCTTCTCCTGTGCTGACTCTCTTCCATCTAGGTTCGGATGACGCTGCTCTTTCTTGCTGTTCTCCTAGCTGTCTGAACGCTTCTCAGTCTCCTCGGTTGGCTCATCATCCGGATCACAGCCGTTAAGTGGATTTGTTCCTCAAAGTTCTGTCCTAAATCCACATTTTCAGCCAGGTAGAGTCAGGAAGACCTAAGATACTTATTAATACCCATTAGCTGTGTGATCCCGGGCAAGTCACTTAACCTGTTTGCCTCCATTTCCTCATCTGTAAAACAGAGATGATAAATAGCACCTATCTCCCAGGGTTGTTATAAGGCTCAGATGAGATGGGAATAATACAGTGCTTAACAGAGTGCCCAGCACATAGTAAGCTCTATAATACATGTTAGCTATTACTATTATTATTATTATTACTATTTTCTTTCTTGGTAACTTCACCAAATTACATCGGTTTCATGATCATCTCTAGGCACATGGCTTCCTAAGCCGCCGTATCCCACCAGTTTTCAAATCTTGCCATTTTCCATCCGTTCCACCGCATCTCTCCCATCTGACCCCATCCCTTCACTCACCCAGCCCCCACCTTAGTTCAGCCCTCCTCACTCCTCACCAGGATTACTGCCCCAGCCTCCTCATCATCGGCATTGGTCTTCTTGCCTCAGGTCTCTCCCTACTTCAGTCCACCCTCCACAGTAGTGGTGCTGATGAGGGCGGGGCCCAAGCCAAGATCTTCACCCTTTGCCTCAAAGGGAATCTGACTCACAGGCCCCAGACCCTCATCTCCCTTTGAAAGCCTTAGGCTCCCTCTTGTCTATAGGCCCCAGAAAGGCCTTCCCTTTATCTCCTTTTGAAAGTCCTAGCCCCACCTTGATTTTGTGCAGATGCCTTTCAAACTTCCGCCTTCCTGTTCCCTCCATTATCTATTCCCATTGTCTATTCAATCTCCCTGACCTCCCCAATTAGAATTCGTAAGAATTCTAGACCCTTTTCCCAACCCCCTTCTCTGCCCACCCAAAGTTACTTTAGTATTTAAGATCGACCTTGGCCCTCGTTCAGATGCTGAGAATCTCAGGCCCACAAGGCTGAGAACCTCTCATGCCCGCTTGTCTTTATGGGCGTCACCTGGTCAACGTGATTTATCACTAATAAACTTTTCCTCTGGCTGAAGAAGATGAGTTGAATTCATTCAGCAGGGCCCGGTACTGCGATCTTGGGGTCCCAGCACCCCAAAACCCCTAGACCTCTTCAGTGCCAAAGTGATTTTCCTTAAGCACAGAGGTGACCATTTGACTCCCCTACCAACTCAATTCCAGTGGCTCAGAGGACTGACTTCTTCTGGAGGTTATTACTCTAATCCACAATTATGGATTCATGATAATAAGAACAGGAATTTTTAAAATAGTTATTTCTCAATTGATTTTTTAAAAAGTCTATATCTACAAGTATTCACCAAATCCATTTTCTGATACAGGAAATTAGGCGTGCTATACAGGTAACTGATAACCAATATATGTTTGAGTAAATTGAGCATTCTGAAACATTAAAAATCGAGGACAGACCCGATTACTGTTAAAGTTCCTTGTTTTTATTCTTTACGATTTGGATCTTTTGGTGTGTCTCCATGTTTTATTTGCTTAGACACCTTTTGGTTTGGGGAACAATATGTAATTTTGTATATTTAAACTTTTGTGGGCAAAATTAAAAAATTGTACAATTCGGTCTTTTTTATGTCATGTTTTTGATTGATAAATATTCCAGATTTTTTCAATAAAAAAAGCCCCACACAAGCCAGGCTCGACCTAGCCCTCCAGTTTCACTGAACATCACTGCCCCTCAGAGCACACTGGGGGATCTCTCCAAACTAGCTTCCTCCCTGTTCTTCACACACATACCACGCCTTCTCTTTACCCATCCCTTGGTAATCCGGTTTCCATTTCTGCCCCACCTCTGTCTGTCTCCTCTGTCTCTGTCTCTCTCACTTCCCAAGACCTTCAAATTGCCAAATCCAATGACCTTCTTCAATCTTTTTTCATTTTATTAATGTATTTTGATTGATCAACAATCACTTCCATATGCTTTTGAGTTTAAAATTTTTCGCCCTCTTCCTCCCCACCATCCTCCCCAAGACTGTGCACAATCTAATATAGGCTATACATTTACATTCCTATTAAACATATTTTCACATTAGTGAAGTTGTAACTAAAAATTAAAACCAATAGGAGGAACCATCAGAAAGAGGAAACAAAATTCAACAGAAGAGAAAAAAAAAAGATAGCGATTCAACTTTCACAGTTATGATTACTGTGTCTTTTTCTCCACCCTTCCCCCACCCCGTTTATGCTTTTCTTTCTCCTCTCTCCCTTCCTCCCCCACCAGTACTTTGCTTTTGACCACCGCCTCCCTCAGTCTCTCCTCCCCTCTATTATCCCCCACTGCTTCTTCCCTCCCTTCCATCCCCCCTCCCTTTTCTTTCCCCTTTTCCCTCCTACTGCCCATAGGGCAAGTTAGATTTCTATATCTAACTGATTATGTTATTCCCTTCTTGAGCAAAATCTGATGAGAGCAAGGTTCAAACAATACTCAACCTTCCCACTGCTGTAATGGGATTTTCTGTCTTTTCCTGTAATGTAATCTACCCTTGTCTGCCTCCTCCCTTCTCAGTACATTTTCTAAGATCAGACTAATCCACTTACTTGGATCCATTTAACCCACTTGATTAGATTTTTTTTTTTATCATCAAAGTCAACTAATATCCACCCCCTTTATGTATACTCCTTTAACATGGTGTAATAACAATACAGTTCTCAAGAGTTGCAAGTGTCATCTTCCCTTGTAGGGATGTAAACAGTCCACCTTTATTAACAACATTTTGTATCTTTCTGTCCCATTTACCTTCTTATGTCTTTCTTGAATCTTGTACTTGAAGATCAAATTTTTTTGAGCTCTGGTCTTTTTATGAGGAAGGTTTGGAAGTCCCCTATTTGTTGAATATCCATCTCTCCTTGAAAAATCATGCTCATTTTTGCAGGGTAGTTGATCCTTGGCTGCAATCCAAGCTCCTTTGCCTTTGAATATCATGTTCCATGCCCTGGTCTTTTAATGTAGAAGCTGCAAGGTCCTGTGTAATCCTGACTGTGGTTCCATGATATTTAAATTGTTTCTTTCTGGCTGCTTGCAGCACCTTCTCTTTCATCTGGTAATTTTGGAATTTTGCTATTATATTCCTTGGCTTGTCAATTTGGGATCTCTTTCAGGTGGTGAGCGATGTATTCTTTCTATGGTTATTTTACCTTCTGGTTCTAGGACTTCTGGGCAGTTTTCCTTTATGATTTCCTGAAAGATACTGTCCAGGCTCTTTTTTTCATCATGATTTTCAGGTAGTCCAATGATTTTTCAATTGTCTCTCCTGGATGATTTTCCAGGTCAGTTGTTTTACCAATGAGGTATTTTATGTTTTCATCAACTTTTTTCATTTTTTTGTTCCTGACTGATTCTTGCTCTCTCATAGAGTCATTAGTTTCCATTTGTCCAATTCTAGTTTTTAACAGATTGTTTTCTTCTGTTAGTTTTTGTACTTCCTTCTTCAATTGGCCAATTGTATTTTTAAGGGATTTGTTTTCTTCAGTGTACTTTTTTTCCAATTGGCCAATTGTATTTTTTAAGGACTCTTCTACCTCTCTCATTAGACTTTTAAAATCCTTCTTGAGCTCTTCTAAGAAGGCTTTTTGGGCTTCAGACCAGTTCATATTCCCTTTTGATGTTGCAGATGTGGGTTTGTTGACAATGTTGTCCTCTTCAGAATTTCTGTCTTGATCTTCACTCTTCTCATAATATGAATCTATGGTACTTCTTTTTACTCATGGTTTCTTTATTCCCTGGCCTTTAAAGAGATTGAGCTCTCCTGCTGGGGAACAGAGGGCACTGACCCAAGCTTCTTGTGTTGGGAGCCTAGGTCTTGGTCACTGGCTTTGTGTGCTGGGGCCTCTTATGTTGGCAATTGGAGGCTGTAGGGTTTTGGCAGCTTACCTCTTGTTGGGCTGGAATCAGCAAGGCTGGAACTTTCAGGCAATTCTAGGTTGCCTGCTTTTCCTTTCCTTTAGCTTTCTTCAGCTCCTTTTAGATGGGTGCTGCAGGGTGTTTATCTGCCTGGGGCCCCTTGCAATGCTGCCTCCCTGTTTCTGCTAATGCACTGGGAGATTCCTTTGCGGTAGAGTGCCAAGGCACCTGGTGGTTTTCTGAGCTGGTTTCCACTGGTTCCCCCACCCTCACTGAGGCACTTGGAGGTCCAGGTGTTGGTGTTTGCCTGCTCTACCACCTGGGCTTCAGGATCTCCTCCTGGTTGACAGTTGGAGGCTGTAGGGTTCTGACAGCTTACCTGGTGTTGGGTTGGAATCAGCAAGGCTGGGACTTTAGGAAGACTCTAGGTTGCTTTCTTCAGCTCCTTTCAGATGAATGCTGCAGGGTGCTTATCTGCCTGGGGCCCTTTGTAGTGCTGCTTCCCTTATTTTTGCTGAGGCACTGGGAGACCTGTTTGCTGGGGTGCTGCACTGCTGCTCCCCGTCTTTCTTCTAGTTCAGCTGTTCCAGGGTTTTTTTTTCTGGGTGATATTTTCTGGGTTTTCAGAGGTTGATAGGGGAGGGTGAGAGCGACTACCTTTTTACTCTGCCATCTTGGCTCCCGGAAGTGGAAGTCCGACCTTCTTCAATCTTCACACCATTTGGCTTCCCTGTAACTCACGACACTGATGCTGACACCCCCCACACACACACTTCTCCTCCCTTGGCTTTCTGTTTTTCTCCCCATTTCTGACTGCTCCTTCTCTGTCCTCCTGGCTGCATCTCCATCCTCTTCCTGACTCCTTCCTGCCTCTCCTCAGCCTTCTTTCTCTTTTCTCTCTGGGGTCTCTTCCTTGACAAGCTCACTCATTGCCTACTCTAGCTGCTGAGCTGCTGAGCACCTGACTCCAGGCCTCTAGTCCCAGACTCTTCTCCGAGACACAGACCTTCATCTCCAACTCTCTGTAACAGAGGTGCCAGACACAAGGCTGGGGGCAGCAGTGCCGCAGCCCATGACACTCCCCAGTTCCCCTGGAATCACATTCAAATGGTCCCTATATGATTTTAATGTGTTGCTGTATTAATAATAATAAAAAATACATAAACATGTAGTTTTCTAAGTCAACATGCAGCCTGCAGGGGTCCTTATGGATGGTTTTGTGGTCCCCATTTCTGTTTGAGTTTAACACCAGGCTCTACAAGACCTCAAACCCAACTCATCCCAAACCAAACCTTCATTACCACCTGCTCACACTGCAGGAATAGTTTCTTCCTACCAAGCCTTCCAGCCACCATCCATTCCACGCTTCATACTACCGCTAGAATTTTCTCCCTTATCCATAGAGTGGTTGCTGTCATTCCCCTCCTCAATAATTCTCGATGGCTCCCTACTGCACACCAAGTAAAGTTTTCTGTTTTCTACCTGACATTCAAGACCCTCGGTATTCTGGGGCCTTCCTAGCTTTCCAGTCTTAGCTCATACTGCTCCGCTGCACAGTGTCTAAACCACAGCCAAAATGAACTTGCTGCCCCCAAACATGGCATGTGTTTTCCAACCTTCATGCTTCTGTGGCAGGATTTCCTACACCAGGATGTCTTCCTTCTTTGCCAATTCAAATGCCATCTCCCTTGGGAGGTGTTCCCTAGCACTCTCAGTAGGTAATGACCTTTTGGTCACCCCAATTACCCAGACAACTGTGTTGGTCCCCCTCCGTGCACTTATTAGTTATCCATGTCATAGCCCTATACTAGATGGTAAGAGGCCCCACCAGGCCCAACATTCCATTGCCCTCTAATGGTTATTTGCTTGTTAGTTGCAATGAATCTCTAAGCCGGAGAATTTGAGGCACAAGGCCCTTCCCTTCCTCCAGTCCTTTCTTACCCCTCAGGCCCAGGCTGCCCTGGTTCCGTTTCCAGGGTAAAGAGGTGGGGAGTGGGATACTGCCCCTCCCTTAAGCCAAGACAATTGTTCTTTTGAATCCCAGGGTTGTCCCATTTAGAACCCTGGTTATTTGGGGATTTGGTTTTACTAGGGTGTGACAGTTGGAGTCAGGACAGATCTGTGCTCAAATGCTGCCTCTGTGGCTTATTAGCTGTTTGATCACAAGTAAGTCAGTTAATGTGTGAGTCTCAGTTTCCTCATCAGCAAACTGGAGAGAATAATGTGTATAAGACCTACCTCTCTGAGTTTTTATTTCAGGCTCAGATGGAATCATGTATGTGAAGCCCTTTGCAAATCTTCAAGTACCACGAAAGTCCCAGTTGTAACAATAATATAAATTATTACTATTACTAACAAACAGTAGAACGCTTTGGCAGAAAGACTTAAGAAGACCTCTGAAAAGTTCTGACCCTTAGACGGCTAGCTATGTGGCACCACAGTGGATAGAACACGGAGCCTAGAGTCAGGAAGAGCTGAGTTCAAATCTAACCTCAGACACTTACTAGCTGTTTGACTCTGGGCAAATGTCTTGACTACTGCCTGCCTCAGTTTCCTTAACTGTGAAATGGGATAATAGCACCTGCCTCCCAGGTGGCACACAGTAGGCTCTCCATGAATGGTTATTCCTTCCCTCCTCACTGCTCCTCCTGGCCCCCAAACCCCCTTACCTCAGCCCCCCTCAGGTGAGGGGGCAGCTTCCCCCTTCCAACTCTTGGATAGCCCTCCTTGTTGCGGAAGTTTGTCTTTCCAGCAAGGCCAAGTCAGCTCCCCTGGACATCCCCCCCATTGTTCCCGGTTGTGCCTGGGGGGAGTTTGCATTGAAATGCTCATTTTAGTGTGGGACTGTGTTTTTTCTGGCCTGGAAGAGAGCTTGGGCTCAGGGTCAGTCCAGTCGGCAGGGAAGGGGGCTTCTTTTCAGCTTCTCACTGACCTCAGGAGACTGGCAGACACCCAAAGAGAAAAACAAAAAACCTGTTTGTTTGGGGTTTTTTTCCCACCTTTCCCTTGGGAAATAAGAAGTCAGGTGAAGCACCGTATATCCTTCCCCTAAAGGAAACCAAACCAGAGAGTTTATATTCTTCTATTTATTACATTAAAGTCGAGCAACCAGTAGCAAGAGGGCTGACATTCTTTCCGGCCTGGATTGTAATATGTGTGTGTGTGTGTGTGTGTGTGTGTGTGTGCGCGCGTGTGCTTGTGGGGTGGATGGGGTGTGTGTGGGTGCGTGGGGCAGATGGTGTGTGTGGGTGTGTGCGTGGGTGTGCTTGTGGGGTGGATGGGGGTGTGTGTGGGGTGGATGGGGTGTGTGTGTGTGTGCGCGTGTGCTTGTGGGGTGGATGGGGTGTGTATGTGTGTGGGTGTGGGTGTGCTTGTGGGGTGGATGCTTTGTGTGTGTGTGTGTGTGGGTGTGTGTGTGTGTGTGTGTGTGTCTGTGCCTGCACTCGTGAGTGTGACAGGCCACAGGAAAACACAACACAAACAAGGAGCTGAGAATGTGGTGTCCTCCCTGCAGAACAGGACAATCATGATGTCCATGGGGTGGGAGGAAGCAGCCAGAAAGGAAGAGGTCACAGATCGCACAGATCATCATGGGACCAGAGGCCTTCGAGTTCAGCTCCTTCATCTTACAGCAGAGTTTGGAAAGGGCCTTGCCCGGGGTCCCACAGGGAGGGATTTAAACCCAGGTCTTCCTACCTCTGAGGCTAATATTTGATGTGTGCCTTCACATGACAATGCCTTTCATGATGACAATCACTCTGTCAAAGCCCGACCAACCATCACGTGGAGGGGGAGGCGGGCAGTGCCAGCCAGGGTGGCCTGAGATCGTGAGGTCAGCCTATGGCTCAAAGAGGGAACAGAGGCAGCCTCAGGTGGCAGGGGGGCCCTTCACAAAGTCATCAGGATGATCAGCTTCATGCAATTGCCAGCACAGTGAGTGATGCTATCCTTACCATTGGAGCTCACATTGCTGAGGCGTATTTCCCAAACATGAACTCACATGATAATCCATAAGGAAGGTACTATTATTATCAGCCCTATTTTACAGATGGGGAAACTGAGGCTCAAAGAGACTGACTTTTCCCAGGCCCTCCTGACTCCAAGTCTAGCACTCTATCCACTATGCCACATTTCTCCCAGCTTCTCTACTTCAGACCTACTGAAATAAGGAAGGATTAACAAGGTCCCAAATAGCTTTCAAGCTCTTATCTGCTTACTAGAAATGTTCCCCACTCTCATAGAGTAGATGCAGGGCAGAGTCCAAAGTACAGTGGGATTCCCCATAGGTCATAGATTTCAGGGGATCGAGGAACATGAATGGGGGAAAACCCAATGTCTTTATTTTTATGAGTCTTTGATTGCCTTTATAATCCTACATCTTATTTTTTACTTCATTTAAAAACTACCTTTTGGGGAGGGATCCAGGGTATCCTTCACCAGCCTCCCCAAGGGTACAGGACCCAATGAAAAGTGAAACAGCCTTCCTCTAGGTGGTAATAATCACTTAAAATCAATGGAGCCCCAATAAGGGCCAAAAACCTGAATTAATTTTTTCTTCCTGAGTGAACTGAGAATGTCCCTTCCTGTGTCGAGAGCTAAAGCTGACCAAGAGCATTCTTCTGTTTGTGACCACTAAGGCGCCTTTAACCCAGATACTACCTTGATGGTGGTAAAGGAAACACAGATATCTTGGATCTGACATTTGCCTATCTTATTTAAATTTCCTTTCTCATGCTCTGGTTAAACATATGGAAACCATAAAACTGAGTAACACAGACATCCTGAGTCAAGGTTCAAATGTCCTGCTAAAATTGCATGATTCAGTCAGAGCTAAAGCTCTGTCTCCATGTAACATGTTACATGCTGCTAACTTAAGGGAATAAAATAATATGATTTTACTTATCCCCTAGCTTGTTGTCTCTTTAACCAGCTTTCAGGTCGACCATGGTAAGGTGTTTCTGGTGCCTTTGTTCCTAAATGGGATTCACAACCACTCCAGAGTTCAGCATAACTATCCTCACAGGAAAAACAAAGTGGACTCAGAATGTCTCTTAACCAGACTAGAATATGTCCAGTTGGATGGGTGGCCCATCGGTCCAGATGTGCTGGACAGTCCTAGCAGATGGACCATGAGCTGGGCTCAGAATTTACTGGGCAGAGGAGAGGCATTGCTTTCAGGAAGCTGTGGGGCAGCTTCACACTTTTCCTTGGGACAAAAATCCATCCTGTTAAGGCCAGAATTCCTCAAGGACTTCATATGACTGTTAATCAGAGCAGGCCAGAGCCTCCGAATGATCAGAATCGCTGGTCACTCAGAGTACAATGAAGGGACACGCGAGGAGCATAAATGAATGGCAGGATAAACAATGATAGCTTGCCTGCAAGAAGTGACCTGAAAGATAATCCAAGAGATGTGCAACCGGAAAGGGAGGTGGACCGGTCATGCAACAAGAGTGATGGAGAGCAAGCGGCCACCCCTCGAGGAAGGGTCGTTGTGGAGTCTTTCTGAAGGGCACGGACAAGAGGGTGCGGCTAGCTTGGGATTTGCACCTGCAGGGATGGGTCCTATGTGTCCTGCAGTAGCAACAGCTCCCATTGAGAGCAGGCTGGCCAGTCATTGAACCCTTGCTGAAGGTGCTCGAACCGTGGTCCAGAAACAAAGCAAAAAGCTCCCAACTCATGTTCACAGCGATCCTGTGCTTCAGACTTAACTCCCAAGCCTGTGCTGATGTCTTGGGCAGCCAGGGGCTGTTTCGGAATCCTACCACCAGGTGGCAGCAAAAGCACATACCACAGTCATAAGTGTGTTCTCAAGCTCAGCAGCCCCATTGTACCCTGGGAGGGCTCTGGAATTGCTAAGTAGAAACACAGCTTTAAGGAGCGGAAGGGCCTGAGAGCACATCTGGTCCAAGGGCCTCATTTTCCAGAGGCCTGGAGAAGGAAAGGGGATTGTCCAAAGTCACACAGGCACAAAGGGCTAGGGTTAGGTCTCCGGCCCCAAGTCCAGCTCCCCCTACTTCTGGGCCAGGCATAAAGAGCAGTTTGCCCCCTGGTGGCAAAGACGGCAATGGCCTCAGACAGCCACCACCTGGTCTGTCATCTCTTCCAACTTGGTAGGACCTGGGGGAGCTTCAAAGGGCCCAGTCCCTCCACCCTATGTTAAGCCTAGGATGAGAGGATACAGAGGCTGATGGAGGCCTGTAGATTTAGAGCTGGAGGAGGTCCCAGCAAGGGAGTATAGGTAAGATGAAATTGTAGCATGTTGGCACTTCATTGAAAGTCAACAAGTATTTCTGAAAGTAATTTCTATAGGTATAGGCTGGGCAGTGTGTGTGTGTGTGTGTGTGTGTGTGTGTGTGTGTGTGTGTGCGCGTGCACGCTAGTAACTGGGCATACTGAGACACACATGAAACAATCCTGGCCTTCAAAGGGCTGACGTTTAGCAAAATGGAGACTTGGATCTAAATGGGGCAGTAAGTCCCTCCTACCTCTCCTTTCCCCAGCCTGGGAGTGTGTGCTTTCAGCTAGGTTGTAGTAGGAATAAAAGAAACTGTCTGAGGTTTGAAAAGAAGATTTGGGTGTTTCTTGGCAAAGGCCAGGGCTCTGTTAACCCAAGTCAATCTCCATTTGGTGAAATTTTTTTTAGTGTAATCTAAAACTTCAGAACTGGAAGCTACTTTGGAGACCATCTAGTTTAGCCCCTCCCTTAGGATCAGAGGAGACTTTATGGATGAGGAAACTGAAGTCATAGAAGCAGGCTCACTTTTCCAAAAGCTAACTGGTTTGGGGGAGGACGGAAGAGGAGAGTATTCTCTAGCCTGCTCCAGCCATGTGGTGTAATGGCAAGAGGCCACCACTAGAGGTCAGGAGACCCTTCTAGTTGACATGCTAAAGGGCGTGTCTAGCTCCACAAGTCAGTGGGGTGGGGGTGTCATCACAGAAGGTTCGATGGCAGAGGGAGGAACTGAACTGGGTCTTGAAGGGCTGGGAAGGCTGACAGAGATGGCCAAGATGGAGGTAGTCTAAGCTGGGGAGCAAAGACCCAGAAGGGCAGGGTAGGGCACCTGGCAGCCCACTTCCTGTGTCTCTTTGACTGTCTCCTCTCTGGGCAGTGGCCCCCCAATGCTCCTCTTAATACAGGTGACTCCCCAAACTGTGGCTGCAGTGGGCACTCCTCACAGCATGTCTTCCATTGGCTCTCCCACCCTGACTTTGAGCTGCCATGGTTTTCCTGGCCTGGCCGGAAAGACTCATCTTCCTGAGTTCAATGTGGCCTCAGACATTACTAGCCATGTGACCCTGGGCAAGTCACTTCACCCTGTTGGCCTCAGTCTCCTCATCTATAAAATGAACTGGAAAAGGAAATGGCAAACCCCTCCAGAATCTTTGCCAAGAAAGCCCCCAAATGGAGTCATGAAGCACCAGATACCACTGAACATAACAACTTCCTGAAAAATGACCTGGCTCCATTTCTTTTAACCATTTCTCTTAATAATTTTTGCTCTGATCAGTTCTCTAGCTGCCTAAAGGCCAGACCCTAAGTTTAAATACGACACTTTACTAAGCTGTGTAACCTTGACAAGTCACTTCATTGCTGTCTGCCTTAGTTTCCTCATCTGTAAAATGGGGATCCTAACAGTGCCTACCTCCCAGGGTTGTTGTGAGGATCAAAGGAGATAATATTTGTAAAAGGCTTAGCCCAATGTCTGGCACATGGCAGGTACTTAATAAATGCTTTCTCCCCACCCCACCCCCTTCTTTCCTGGTGCACAGATCCTTCTCTTCCTCCAAGTTTCAGATATCTACTCCATCTTCCTCCCTCCCTCCCCTACCACACAGCAGGGCAGGTATTATTGCTCGCCCTGTACACATGAAGCAAACAACTTACTCATAAGCACACAGCTAGTCAGCGTTTTATGGCAGGATTCGCAGCCAGATGTTCCTGACCCCAGTTCAGCATTCTCCCCACTGCCTCTCTAAGGTCCACAGTCACTGAAACTGAAATCCTACTGCAAAAAGAAATCACAGCGGCCTTATCATTCAGTCCAAGGCTGAACCCCCCTTGGAGCCTGAGGGCATCACTATCCATCCTTACTAGTCAACCTGGTCCTGGAGCTCAGCCCTCCACCTCCCAGTCAGGAGCCAGCCCAGACCCTTCTCATCCTCCTCCCCCACATCTAAGGAGTGCTCAAGTACCCCCAAGCAATTCCATTTGCACATCTCTCCCTTCTCCCATTCCAACTGAGGCCCTCCTCACCTTAGGGCTACAACATCTGAGAAGATTGCTTCTTAGCTGGTTTCCTTGCCTCCAATCTTGCCTCTCCCTGTAGCATAGTTGACCATTTCACTCCTCTGCTCAAAGATTTGCAATGGCTCCCTATTGTCCCTAGCTAAAGTACAAACTCCTGGGCCTAGCATTTCAAGCCCTCTGCTCCCTGGCTCCTGCCTGCCCCTCCAGCCTTATTTCATCACACCTTGCATTCCAAACCAGCTGCATTACCAGGCATTCAAGCCAGTGCTCCTACGCAGAATGTATGGTACTCAGCCCTCTTCCTCCACTTGGGAGTAGCCAGAATGGTCTTCAGGTGCTACTTCCTCTTTGAAGTCTCTCTTTGATGCCTCTGGCATCCCTAGGCTGTGCATGGGTGCTTCTTCCTCAAGTCTCCCTCAGGAGATCATGGTTCATCCCCATCCATGGCATTTCCCTTTGGCTGATGGAAGCTCCTTGAGGGTAGGAAATGTTTTCAGGTTTTTCTTTGTATCCCCAGGATCTACTACAGGGCCCCACAAACTGGCCAGGTTAGTAAATGGGTTTTGGATTTAAATAGAACCCAGAAAGAAAATATAAAATTTCCATGAGAATATATATTCAAATTATGCTATGCCCAGCTCCAGAGCTTTGAAGACTGGTTTACAAATAGTCTAGACCACATTAAATCTATTCTTTCCTCATAGACTCACGTGTCATTTCTCAAGCAGTCTCTAAACCTGTGTGACCAGTCATAACGAGGGTGGGCAGCTGTGGCTGTGACCCAGGGTGCCAAAATGTAGAGGGCACTGAAAGCACCATCCCATCACATACTTCCTCACCACCCGTCACTGCAACCCAGTTGAACTTCTTGTCCCAGGTACAAAAACTGCTGATTAAAGCTGTGTGTGACTGTATGCTTCATCAAGATAGGTTGCCTATATTGAATACAAAGTTTTCCAGACAGCATAATTTAAAGCTGCCACAGTAAATCATGCTTTCCCTGGGTAGGCTTATGTTTCTTAAGTGCAGAAAGACTTGGGAAGTTGCCACCTTCCAAACCTTGCCTACTTCCTAGATCACAGGAAGATACTACTGGACTTCCCTAGTCTTTTGGGCCCATGGTAGCAGGCCAAGGAGGAGTGTGGCTAGCAAAACACCAAAAGGGAGAGCTGCTGCAAACAGAGTCCCCTCTTCCCACCCAGCCCTTTGGACCGGCTTCTACCAGGAACTCTGGCTTCCACCTGGCCCTGGATCCTATTGCATTTTTCAATTCACAGCTTGGAATATGCCCTTGTTACTTTCGGTCTACCTTAACAATTGTCCTCAATCACTAGCATGGCCTGGCCCCCTCCCCTGAAAGCAGAATTGTCTTCTGCCCTAAGCTCTTCCCAAAGGCCACTGGTTTCTATCATTGGCAGCTGATAAACCATGTTTCTTGTCTCCACCACTTGAGATAGTTGCATCATTCCTTTTTCTTTGAGTTTTTCAAATCTACATACATATATCTTTAGATCACAGAGCTACTTAAAGTGTATCCTATGGTGTGCCACACTTCATTGATATCTAGAGCCATTTTTCAGGGTGCAGCCATCCACATTTCTGGAAAGTTCCGTCCCAGTCCCCAGGTGTTTTCCTCGCGGCTTTATTCTCAGATGCACATTGCATTTTTCTTTCTTGCTTTTCTGTCCCCTATACTGCTTTGGCCATCAAGTACCTGAGGCTTGATCACTATGGTTTTCTAATCTAGCTTGAGATCTGGTCAGACCAATCTCCCTTCTCAAATTCTCTGTTTTTGGCCCCTGACAACATTCTCCCCCTTCTCATGCATTTGAATTTTCTTGTGCCATTAGCTTGTTCTATGATAAAACCTAACAGCTTCAAATTGAATCTAGACAATAATTTGGGAAGTATTGGCATTTTGCTCGACTTAACCTTCCGGTTGCTTGCAAGTAGAAGTTGCATGAGGGGCAGGAACTGCCGGGACTGTTTCCTTTTCATTGTCTCCGCAGGGGAGAGAAGAGCCTGGGCCAGCGGAGGCACATTCAATTCACTTCAATTCAACTGACATTTCTTAAGGGTCTACTATTAGGCGCCTGAAAAGTGACCACCTGGTGAATTGAATTATTTCTTCAGAATTCGAAAGCTAACCGAAGTTGTCTGTAATAATCTCTCGTGGTCTTGGGAGGATATTGCCCCAACATTTGATGTCTTTTGTCGTAATGGTAAATGGTATTGCTCTATCCTTTTCTCTGGAATGTTGCTAGTGGCATATAGAAATGTAGATGATTTGTGTGGGTTTTGCTTATATTTTCCATTTGAATAAAGCAATCTAGTACCTCAACTACTATTTTTATTCCGTATCCTAGGTTCTCTAGCAACAAAGTCCTACCATCTGCTATAGAGAGCATGCTTATTCCTTTCATTCTGAAGTTTTCATGCCTAGTCAAAAGCACAGAGATGGCAGGGGGGTACTGGTGAGAGTGCTGGCTTTGGAGTGGGAAAGACCTCAATTCAGTTCTTTGACTACTTTGACTCTTACTATTTGTATGACTCCTGGAAAGCTGCCATCTCTCCAAGCCTCAAGCAACTCCTATGACTTCCAAAATAAGTCACAAATGAGTTAAGATCTGTGGTAGGGGAGGGTGTTCTTACACTAAGAGATGGAGATGGACAGTCTTGAGTGAGGCGTAACAAGTAGGCCAGTTTACCTGGAGTATAGGGTGCCCGGAGAATATAGGAGAAGACTGGAGAGGCCAGCAGGGCTTCGAATGTCAAACACAGGAGTCTGTGTTTGATCCTAGGAGTAATAAGAGAGCCACTGGAGCTTACTGAGCAGAGGAGTGACCACAGTTAGCCCTTCACTTTAGGATAGCTCACTTTGGCAGCCACATGGGGGATGGCTTAGAGAAGGAAGAGCCTAGAGGCAGAAGGCTGCCCCATGGAGAGGTGCTGATGCCATGAATCAGGGTGGTGGCTCCTCTGTGAGGAAAGAGTCAGGGAGATTGTGGAGACAGAAATGACAAGTCTCAGCAAGTGATTGGCTACGTGGGGAAAGTGCTCAGAAAGGAGTGGAGGATGACTCTACTGTGGCAGACCCAGGGAACTGGAAAGAGGGTGGTGCCTCTTACAGAAACCAGGAGGTTTGGAAGATGGGTTAGTTTGGGGGGAAAGATAAGTTCTGCTTTGGACATGTGGAGTTTGAGATTTAAAAGGTCCCATAGGTGATTGGTGATGTGGGGACTGGAGCTCAACAAAGCTCATGAGACTGGAGTTGGATAGATAGGTCTGGGATCACTGTAAATTCATATGCATAGTAAGTGGATTTGACATGAAGCTTAGGCAAAGGAAGGAACCATCCAGACCCATAGGAAGAAAACCAGGAGAGAACAGTGTCGTGAAAACCTAGAGAGGAGAGAATGGTCAACAGTGTCCAAAGCTGCTGAGAAAAGCCCATTCAATCTGGCAATGAAGAGACCAAGGGTAACTTTGGAGAGAGCAGTTTTGGTGGAAGGATGAAGTTGAAGAGAGAGAGAGAGATGAAAGGAAGTGGAGACATCACTTGTAGATGGTTTTAGCAGAAAAGGGGAGGAGAGATGTAGGATAATAGGTAGTAAGCATGGCCAGCTCAAGTGATGGGTTTTTTTCCCCAAGATATGGGAGACTTGACCACATTTGTAGGCTGGGGCCTGGCAAGGAATGAGCTGGGATAACTATCACTAGTAGAACATCGTAGGGTCATGGGTTTAGAGCTACAAGAGCCCTCAGAGACCGAGGAATCCAGCCCTTGGCTGTCACATCTATCCTAGTCAGGAGGAGGCCTAGGTGACACTGAACATTTGAAGTTTGCCCCTGAGGCCTGCTAGCTGGAGCACCCCATAGATTTGGGCATTTATTTACCAAATCCACACTGTCACTGCTGTTGCTATAACTTGAACCTCTTTTTAGAACACGATGATTTTCCTTTGCACCCAGACCTTTAATGAGTTGGCTTTAAATTCCATGCTGATAGACACCATATACTCACGCCATCATTGTTCACCACTCATTTTCTCCCACTGGGATCTGCCCATTCCTGCTTCATGATGGCCCAGTACATGATCCAGGTTTCCTGTGTACTTGAAAAAAAAAATGCACCCAATGCAGACTGCTCTCTGTCCTAGCAGAGAAGGTCAAGGGGCTGGAGGAACATGGCTGGCTTCCCAGCGTATCAGGCAGAATGGAGTGTTCCTTTCAAAAATGGCAGGAGGACTTCAATATGAAAGCAAAGACACAGAAGGACAGGAGGAGCCAGATGGGCATGCTGGCCTGCACCAGGATCCTGGGGGCTGAAACAATGTGACATGCAGGGGAAAGAGAAGAGCAAGGACCCTAGAACACTTGGAACTAAGCAACAGACAGGAGCAAAGCTGCAAAAGACACAGGACAAAGAGCACTTTGACCTGGCACCATGATCCAGAAGGAATCCTCTTTTCTCCCAAGATCTTCCCCTGCCTAAACTTGTGCAGCCCATTGTCAGGGGCTTGCCCTGGGCCCTCCTTCTCCAGGGTTCTCTGATGATCAGCTGCCTTTTCCTGCTGTGACTGAACCTGTTGTAGGACTCTCTTCTGTGCTGCCACCCTCAGCTGCCCTCTCCAACTAGACCTGCTGTAGCCTTTTAGCTATTTCTGCTTCTGGATATCAGTCCATCCTCTCTAGAAGAACGTCAGCTTTTGGAGGGCAGAGACTGTCTTATGCTTATTTATGCCTGGTCCTGGCACAGAGTAGGCATTTAAGAAATACTTGGTGATTGAATCATCCATTGACAAAGAGGGGCAGCTAGGTAACAGTGCATAGAGCAAATAGAGGTCTGGAGTCAGGAAGCCTTATCTTCCTGAGTTCAAATCTGGCCTCAGACACTTACTAGCTGTGTGACCTTGGGCAAGTCACTTCACCCTGTTGGCCTCAGTTTCCTCATCTGTCAAACGAAGTGGAGAAGGAAATGGCAAACCACTCTCTGCCAAGAAAACCCCAAAAGGGGTCATGAAGAGTCAGACATGGGGCAGCTAGGTGGCGCAGTAGATAGAGCACTGACCCTGCAATCAGCAGGACCTGAATTCAAATTCGGTCTTAGACCAGACACTTGACCCTTACTAGCTGTGTGACTCTGGGCAAGTCACTTAATCCCAATTGCCTCCCCAAAAACAAAACAAGAAAAAAATGGGGGAAAAAAAATAAATTTATAAAAAAAGTTCAGGAAAAAAAAGAGTCAGACAACTGAAAAATGACTGAACAACAACAATTGGCAAAGAGGGGACTCCTCTTGGAGAAGGAGGAGGAGGAGGAAGCAGTGGTAGGTACTTGTCCTCCCGGAAATGAGGGCGCCAGTCCATAGCTGGTATAGTGACATCTGTTTGTTGACCTGATAACAACAGAGAGTTCTGCTGTTTTCCTGGAGCCTATGTCAGGGCCGGGAGAGAGAATCATCCCAGACCTGTCAAACCAGATGACTACTACCCACTTCTGGTGATTCACGTGGGCAACAAGGACATAGCCAGAAGGACTCTCAAAAGGTTGCTAAAGTGGAGTCCTGAGCTGATCCAACCATTCTGGAGAGCAATTTGGAACTATGCCCAAAGGGCAATCAAAGTATGCGTACCCTCTGACCCAGCAATAGCACTGCTAGGGCTGTATCTCAGAGAGATCAGAGAAAAGAGAAAAGGACCCACATGTACAAAAATATTGATAACAGCTCTTTTTGTGGTGGCCAAGAACTGGAAATTGAGAGGATGCCCATCCATTAGGGAATGGCTGAGCAAGTCGTGGTATATGAATGTAATGGAATACTATTGTGCTATAAGAAATGATGAACAGGCTGACTTCAGAAAAACCTGGAAAGACATGTATGGACTGATGCTGAGTGAAGTGAGCAGGACCAGGAGAACACTGTACACAGTAACAGCCACATTGTGCGATGACCAACTATGAATGAGTTAGCTCTTCTCAGCAATACAATGATCCAAGATAATTCTGAAGGACTTTGATGGAAAATGCTATCCACATCCAGAGAAAGAATTGCTATAGTCTGAATGCAGATCAAAGCACACTATTTTCACTTTCTTTATCTTTTTCATGTTCTTTTCCTTTTGGTCTGTTTCTTCTTTCACAACATGAGCGATATGGAAATATGTTTTACATGATTGCACATGTATAACCTTTTTAAAAGTCTTCCCTTTTTTAGGAAGGGGGGAGGGAAGGGAAGGAGGGAGACAATTTGAAACTCAAAATTTTTTTAAAAAATGAATGTTAAAAACTGTCTTTACGTGTAATTGGAAAAAATACTATTTTTTTTAAAGGGGGGAGCAAGTGTTGCTAAAGCTTGTGAAGCCTTGGGCAAGAACATGAAGCCCTTAGTTTCACAGGTGGGTTTTTCATCACTGCTGCCCATCCAAGGCAAGGATTTCAGAAGTGTGAACTTTCCTCCAAAGGGAGGAGTAATGCAGGGTGAGTTAAGTGAATTGGGTGCAAATCTTAGCCCAACTACTTGCTGTGTGACCTTGGGCAAGTTATCATCCCTCTCTGGGCCTCAGTTTCTTATTTGCAAAATGAAGACTAGCCCCCTATGCCAGTGAAATCACAGGTGTGTACCAAAAAACTTCAAATACTCACGTGAGAAAATCCGGAGACCAAATGAGGGAAGAATGATAAAGGGCATTTGAACAAAGATCAATGGAGGCAGAAATAGAAGTGATATTGTCATGAGAGTATGCTATAGACCACCTGGTCAGAAAGATGAAATAGCTCCTAAGCCTGGCATGATATAGTAATAATGGGGTATTTCAATCATGGGGACATTTGCTGGAGTGTGCTTGCTCTCTCTCTCTCTCTCTTTCCCTCAAAGTCAGAGCAGTTGACAATTTCTCGACTTGTCTTAATGACAAGTTCATTCTTTAAAGTGTGGAGGAATAAATGAGGGGACCTGCTACTCTGGATCCAATTATCATGGTCAACAAGAGACAAACTGAGTTCTGGGGGTGGAATCCATGACAGCCTTGGAAAGAAGTGGCACTCGAGTGTAGAATTTGTACTGAGGGAGCTCTTGGGCCCATATGTACTCTGACAAGTAACCTATATTACAGGAACAGATTTCCAAGGCCTCCAAGAAAGGAGAAGTTGAATCCCATGGCCTAAAATTCACCAAGGGAAGTCAGCCTAGGAGGAATGGGAAGTTCTCAGGAAGGAAACTCTGAAGACACAAAGGGAAACAATTCCAAGCAGCAGCTAAAGGGAGCAGAGCGGCCAGCTAGAGACCCAAGTTACTTCCTTTGCCTGCTGGCTAGCGGAAGGAGTGCTTCCTATCTTGCCCTAGAATCCCCCTGCCAGGCCCCAGGAAAATAGAAGTAGCACAGCCCCACAAGGGACACATCCCCACATCTGTCTCTGCTTTGAATCATTAGTGCCATTTGAACTGGCTTCTGTTTCCCAGACAGTAGGATCCCTGGTTCCCCCAGTAACTGGGGGAGTCCTTGGGGAAGGTTCTGGGCAACATTCCATTCCTAGCATAACATCAAGGCTGGAGAAGCCTCCATGCCCAAGTCTAGGCCAACAGTTCTCAATACACATCCCACAGCACACAGGTCACATAGCTGAGCTCCCTCCTAAGGCCCCCTTTACCCTCAGCAGCCTCAGCTCAGGGGGTGGGAAGCTGGGCAGTGAAAGCTTGGCAGACTGGGAAAATTTTGCCCCAGATCAGCAGTTGGGAGAAATCCTGGTCCACATGTTCAGATCAGCAGGGGAAGGAAGTGAGGGGGTAAAGGCTTTTGATTCATGTGATGGTGGAACCCCTGCAAGTGCATTTCTGAGGCTGATCCTGGTTTCTTTCCTGCCACTCACGTAGTAGTTTTGAGAAACGCTTTAGCCCAGCCGGATGTACAGTGATTTTACTTACTGTCGTGAGTTCCAGTATATTCTTACTTAGCCGGTAGAGTTGGAAGTTCCCTTCTCTAGGTCTTTCACCACCCTAGTTATTTTCCTCTGGACCCTCTCCAGGTAATAATAATAATAAATAACAACAACAACAATAATAACATTTATATAGCACCTACTATGTGCCAGGCAGTGTGCTAAGTGCTTTACAAATATTATCTCATTTGATCCTCACAACAACTCTGGGCGGTAAATACTATTATTATCCCCGTTTTGCAGTTAATGAAACTGAGACAGAGGTTAAGTGACTTGCCCAGAGTCACACAGCTAGCAAGCAAGCATCTGAGGCTGGTTTTGAATTCAGGTCTTCCTGCCTCCAGGCCCAGCCACCTCATTGCCTCAACATCCGTCTTACGTGGTGGGGTTCAGAACTGAGTACAATACCTCAGGTGTGGTCTAACCAGGGCAGAGGACAGAGGGCCCATCCTCTCCTTATTCCAGGAATCCGAGTCTCTCTTAATGCAACAGGCAGCCTCATTCCTGACTCTTGACTCCGGCCCTGACCGCCAAGGCCACGCCCCTCTGAATTTCTAACAACTGTCCTTCTGCTAGGCATTTCTGTCTTTTTAAAGATACATTTTTATTGATATCTTTTGCATCTCTTTCCCTCCCCCTCTTCCCTCCCAGAGAGCCATTCCTTAAAACAAAGACTTTAAAAAAAAAAAGGAAGAAGTGAAACAAATTCAACACAATCACCACATTTAAAAGTTGGACATTAGGCACAATGCTCCATGACCATAGACGTGCCCTGCAAAGGAGGGGGCTGAGGGGGCTGCTCTAGTCTCTACTTCGGGGCCACATCTGTTCTCTGTAATTTTGTACCATTCACTTTCCATTGCTTGCTATCGGTGTTTTCAGTGACATTGTTTTATCAGTTCACAGAAATCTTCCCAGGCTTCTATGTACTCATCCCATTTGTAGTTTCTCATAGCACAGTAAAATTCCATGTCCAATATTTACGTACCATCATTTCTTTAGGTATTCCCCAATTGATGGGGATGTGCTTTGTTCCTTCCTTTTTTTAGTTTTTAAATCAATGACCTCGTTGGGGGATGTGCGTAGCAGAAGAATCTCTGGCTCCAAAGGTTTGGACCTTTTAACCACTTTCTTTGCCTAATTGCAAATGGCTTTGCGGAATGGTTATACTAATTTACGGTTCTCCCAACAAATGCCTTAGTACTAGCATTCTTGTCTTGATCAGACTAGAAAAAATGCATACCAATTCTTTCTTCAAATCTTTAAAGACTGACAAGAGACAATCTATAGAACTACAGAAATCTTGGCATGAAATCCAACTAGGCTCAATCATCCAAAAAGCAATTCCTAGATGAAATATGAGGAAGACAACACACACAAAAGGAATAGATCCGGCTGCATTTCTCTGATTTTGACGTCAGTGAAACCTTTCAGTTTGGACCACAAAACCCAAATCACGAACAGACGGAAGCAGTGAATATGGCAGTAGGGAAGAAGAAGTCAGGATGGCCTGTATTGCTGGGTGTTACCCACAAAAGAGGGCAGCTAGGGGGTGCTGCAGCAAAGAGAGTCAGGAAGACTCCAGTTCCAATCTGACCTCAGACCCTTACTAGCCTTGTGACCCTGGACAAGTCACTTCACCCTGTTTGCCTCAGTTTCCTCATTTGTCAAATGAGCTGGAGAAGGACATGGCAAACCACTCCAGTGTCTTTGCCAAGAAAACCCCAAATGGGGTCATGGAGAGTCAGATATGCCTGAAATCACTCAACATCAACACACACACAAGAAACCTATGTTAGCAGAGATGCTATTTTGTCAGCGTGGGAGATGTTTTCGAGATATCTGAAAGGGAGGAAGATACAAAAGGATTGGACCGAAAAAAAATCACAGTATTATTACCCAAAAGGGCACTGCAGATGACATCATTGACCTTTGTACCCTGTGCCTTTTCTCATAGCTCAGAGATCTAAGAATGTTGTACACCCACATAGAGGGCATCTTTGATGCCAGTATGAGAAGGGAACAGGTAGGTTTGGGGAATCATTTTGTACAGCAGCACACAGCTCCCATGGGGGTTAAGGTGAGGCTTCTGACCAGTCTGTCCTCTTGACTCTCAGATGACAATCATCTTTGAGAACAGCTCCTAATCACTGGGGAGCGCTCAGAAGGGAAACCTGGGGGTGTCCTGATTGCATTTGCCACACGAGACACATAGAAAGAAACTTGGGGGGAGAACTAAAAACTGAGAGGGATCTGGAGAGGCCTTGTGGGGGGGGGCACCAGAGGTGAGGAGGGAGGACATCCTTGGCATCATTGGCAGCGCATGGAGAATGGACTGTTCAACAGAGTGGAGAGACAGCAGGCTAAGTTCCAGGAAATACTAGGCTACTTTGGCTGTAATGTAGAGTCTATGAAGGGGAGTGATGTGGACACTCACAGCTGGGCTGAGGCAATGTTTTACCAAGAGGCACTAGGGAGCCACTAAAGCTGCTTGAGCAGGGGAGTGAAACACCTGGGGAACAGCTTGCTTAGCTGGCTGCCGATTTCCCTATCAAATTCCGTGTTGCTGAAGTGGGCATGCCACCTATGGCCCAGTGTGCTGGCCCCACCAGGGGCAGGGGCGCCGGTCTTCTGCCCCTACCTGGGTGCCTTGCCTCAGGAGCTCCCCCCTAGTGGCCACCCAAGTAGGGAAAGCTTAGGCCCCGCCCAGTCCGTCTGCAAAATGGCCGCGGGGGGGAGGTGCGCGCGTGCGCGCACGGGACCTGCGCCGGTTGAGCCTCGCGGGGGCGCGCGCAGGGGGCTCGCGGGGGCGCGCGGGGGGGCGGGAGCCCGCGGTGCGGCGGCGAGCTCGCCTTCCTGGCAGGCCGCGGCTGCGCCTGTCACATGAGGCGGCGGGCGGGCGGCCGGCAGCCCCGGAGCCCGAGGGAGCCGCGTGCCCCCTCCCCCTCCCCTCCCCCTTCTCCCCCCGCCCCCTCCCCTCCCCCTCCCCCTCCCCCTCCCTCCTCCTCCTCCGGGGAGGCCCGGGGTGGATGGAGTGCCGCCGCTGCCGGGGCCGGGGCCCGGGCTTGTCGCCGCCACGGCTCCGGGTCGGGAGGGCGAGCTGAAGCCGCCGCCGCCGCACTCAAGGTAACTCCCGGCGGAGTCCGGCCGTCCGGCCGCTGGCGTTGTCGGCGTCGCCTCCCTCCGAGCGCAGCAGCTGCAGTGGCCGCCCCCGGGGGCGCCGGGCGGGGGGCGGGGCGGGGGCTGCTCTGGTTGCCCGGCCTGGCGGGGTGCGCGGAGCGGGGGGGGGGGTGAGGCCTCCGGCTTCCTCCTCCGGCTCCTTGTGCTCCTGTGCCTCTTGCTCCCCACTTTGCTCCCGGCCGGCCCCCCGCTTCTCCTCCTCCTCTTCTTGGGGGGCCGGCGCGCTCACTGCTTCCCGGCCGGGGGGCGGGCGTCTCTTTGGGACGCTCTTGTAAATTCCCAGGCCGATCCCGTGGAATTAATTCTCCCGGGAGGAGTCCCAGACACAATTCCTGTTAATTTCCTTCCCTGGAAGCTGTGACTAATTAGGGGCAGCCGAGCCGGTGGGGGTGGGGGTGGGGGCGGGGGTGGGGGTGGGGTGAAAAGCCAGCGCTCCGAGTGGACCGACCGCCTAGCCTTCTTAGCGAGTTTCCATGTTTGAATGATTCCAGAAGCATTACATTGCGTTTCCCCACGGGCAAAGCCTGCTTAACTACGGCCTCACTTGGAAAAACCCCACGACACAGAGACACAGAGACTCAGAGAGAGACAGCCAAGAAGTTCTCAGAAATCAGCTCTTAGCTCCGGGTTTGCTTTTGCTCAACCGGGGAAATAGTTCCCTCTGGTCTCCTGTCTCTCTCCCCGTCTTGGTCTTGCTCTCTCTGTCTCTCTGTGTCTCTGTCTCTCTCAGTCTTTCTCTGTTTCTCTCTGTCTTTCTCTGTCTTTGTCTCTTTCTCCTCTTTTCTTCTCTGTCTCTGTCTCCCCCCTCCATCTTTCATTTTTCTTTTAGAAGGTAAATCTCCAAGAAAATTTCAGAATGGCAGTCCTCCCCCAGTTCTCCGAGGCTTAGCCATGCCCTTTGGAGAGAGAGATAACGTCTGAGCTCCAGACATGCCAACCCCAGTTTGGCGCCCAGGCTCCAGAGAGTGAGTTTTCCCTCTATAAAAGGCCGCCTGCGTATCTAGCCAGTTGCCCCACTGGTGCTGGTGGAGGGCAAAGCCCGGCTTGTTCCCTGGTGGCTTGCCCTCACTGTCAGAGAGCCTCGCTGTTAACAACTGGATTCTTGGAATCTTGGCAACCAGACTAAGCAAGCCTTCCTCCTTTTCTCTAGAGAAACATCGCCCTTGGTGCAGTTGGTAAGAGTAGCCTTAGAAGAAGCATTACTAAGTGCGGGAACTCCTGAGCCAGAGACATGAATAAGCCAGGGCCAGATGAGCTGAGCTCTGTACCAGCCAAAGGGAGTGCCCAGCTCCAGAGAAAGTCTACAGAGCAGAACACATTGTCTCAACAAACACGTTGACAGCCTTATTGAACTGGGGGGTTATTTACTTTCTATTCAATCGCTTGCAGGCACTCAGCCACATACAAGGTGAACAGAAATGAAAAAACCGAAGTCAGTTTGCCAGGCACCGTTTCTCTCCCTCATTATCCTTGGTCATGGAGGGCAGGCTGGGAGTCCCCGGCCACCCTCGGGAGCCCCTGAAAAGCAAGACTTGCCTCCCCATTGACTAAAGAGCAAGCAGAGTGACCAGGATTCCAGAGCGAAATCACTGGGACCCCCATCCGCATGCTTCTCGCTTGACTTAAGCAGCGAGATGAAGCTTCAAGTATTTGGGAGAAAAGATAGTTTGAGAGATGATTTGCAAGTGTTGAAAATAGTGTATTTACCTTTTTTTGAGTTTCTTGTTTGGAAGTTTCAGTTTTTCCACATCTGTCTTCCAGAGAAGAGGGACCAGGCAGACAGCTGCTCTCACACCAGCCAGTGCATATATCCAAGCTTTCCCCAAGACTAGAGGTGCATTTTTTTTTTGGAGGGGGAGGGGAGCAAAAGAACTGTAACCCCCAGCCCAGGGAAGGTAGGAGGGAGGATCTGGAGCTGGGGGGAGGGGGAGGGGGAGGGAGGGAGGGGACCGTAAGAGGAGTGACTGCTGACTAGCTCTCCTTCTTCCCCCCCCCCCCAGCCAGTGACAGGCAGCCAGCTGCTTCTTAAACTTAACCCTTTGACCATCTGGCAAGGACAAAGTATATTCCACATAGAGGAGCCTCTTCTAGCCTTGATCTTGTGCTGTTTCACAACAGGAACCCAAATTACACTTGGGGAATGAAATAGGGAAAACGGTTTTCTTGATTTTTTTCTTCTCAAAATCTGTGCGTGTGAAAATGTGAGTAATACTGTATTTTTTCTTTTCCTTTGTTTCGAACCCTTCATCGAAATCTCTAGATAGGAGATGTAAACTCTGAATAGGATTTTTAATTAATTTCAGCTCCTTTCCATCACTTCCCACTTTGGTGATTCTGTGTCGCTCTCTGGTCTTCTCCATTGAACTCTGCTTTGATCACTTGCCCAGAATGCAGAAAGATTTTTCACATTAACTTTTAGCTCATCGCACTCAACTTTGCTAATGCTTGAACTCAACAGAGGAAGGCTACTCTGTATAGCTTTCTGCCCTAGAGTGGGTAGAATGATGTGGTCTGCGTTCTGGTTAACACAGATATCTGACAGACAGGCTGATGGGGCTTACTTAAATACTGAGCTTGGGATCTGGTGGCTTTTCACCTTTTGCCAGTGGGAGAGCTCAGATTCAAACCCTGATTCTGGCGTTTTCAGCTTGGTGTGATTCCTATTCTAGAAATCCTCTGAAGAGGCTGTGCCGGGCATGCCTGGAGGTGGCGGGAAGCAGCTCAGGTGCCACCATTTCCACAGAGCCTTTCCTGATCCCGGCAGTGGTGAAGGCAGTCAGCATCCTCCTCTCCCTCTTCCGATGGTTCTGGGGCTGCTCTGCTGATCCCCAGTAGAACGGGAGCTCACAGGGTTTATGAAGTGGCTGTTCTTTTTTGGGCTTCCCAGCGCCTTGCACAGAGGAGGCACTAAATGTTTCTGACGTTAAATGATGTCCTTTATCTTACTCTTGTCCTATGTGGGGTACTTGGGCAGCAAAAAGAGGTTCTCTGGTTGTTGTATGAAACTCAAGAAGGTGGCTGGTTGAATAAGAAACTTAATTGTAATACTGTTTATTACAATGTGCTTTGACCCATGTGGTGGGAGTTCTTCAGGATGGCTTTTGATAACATTGCTTGAATTGTGAGGCACAAAGGCACCAGGGATTTTAGTTCTCTGTCTAGAATGGCTGCTCTTTGCCCTGTCTTGCTCTGTTTACCCAAGCTTGGCATTCATAGCTGGTGAGTTCTGATTTAAAATTCTCTCAATTTAGAAGCAGAAGGGTACTTCCAAGTCATCTAGCCCATCCCCTTTATCTTACCGACGAGGCGCCTGAGAGCCAGACACATGAAGTGGCTGGCCCCAAAGATGTCCCAGGCTTTTCCCTTCACCCCATGGCCTCTTTCAGTTTGTAGCTTCTAATCTGCTAGAAACTAGATAACCTAGTAACAGAACCTGGGGTAGAACCTGGATCTGGATTTCAAATCCAAGGTTCTTTCCACTGGTTGCAAGTTTAGGGCTAGTCCTTTTGGTGTGTGAGCCTCAGCTATTCCTTTGTGCGCCCATTCGGCTTCAGCACAGTTGTTTGGTGGTCACGTGGGCCACGAGAGCATCCCCCTTACCCTGTCTACCTGCCACCCTGGTCCGGCATCTGTTCCGGGGAAGAACTTTCCATGTAATTGAGGCTTTCCATGTAATTCCCTGCCTTCTTAAACAGAGTCCACACTGGTCACTGACCACCACTGACCCACTGACCCATTTGTGATGATTGCTGGTTATCAGAGCTGAGCGCGGCGCCAGGGCCTCCTTGGGTCAGGCCTCTGGTGGTGCTGCCCTTGCCTCCCACCTCCTGGGCACCTTGGATTCAATGCCTGTGTTTACACTTTCTTTTGCCACATCGTCATCATCATCATCATCAGCCATCTCTTTTGCCCTTGCACTCCGTGTGTGTCCCTGCTGTGTCTCCCCCCCCCCTGCCCTTTCCTGTCCAGCTTCTCTTCTATCAGGGAGTTAGGAAGGGCCGCCCAGCTTGTTCCAGTCGGTCTGTGGCAAGTTCTTTGGGAGGGCCTCTGTCACATCTGTTGGAGGGCCCCAGGGCTTTCTTCACTTTTCTGGACTGCTCAAGGCTCTTTCTCCTTCCCTCCAACTTGGGGCCTGCGTTCCACAGAGCTGAGGTTTCTGTGTTTGACTTCCAGATAAGGAATGTCACTGGACTTGAGATAGTGTTAATCCCTTTTGATTGGACTCACATTCTTCTCCTAGATTTGCTCTTGCAGCCTTCCTGAGAGGTGAAGGCCAAGTTTGTCCTGCCTTTCTGCCTGGACCTTCACTCAGTTCTCAGTCTTTTCTAGACAGACTCTCCCTTCTTTCTTCTTCTCAGGCATGATGTCTGCTCAGAATGATGGGGGATGGGGTGGACTACTTTCTGTGGGTGTCACTTTCTTTGCTGGGGGGGCCAGGAGCAGAAGAGGCCAGGTCATGTTATTATCTCCTGGCCTTAACCTTGAGCGAACTCCTCATTCCTCCTCCTCAAATGCTCCACAGAAGACATCAGAGCTGCTGGAGCCATCAGGCAGCACCCCCCCCCCCGGGGGGGAATAATGGAGTGGGGGGAGATCATACATACATTTCCTTAAAGTGGGAGGTGGGGATCTGTGTGTGTGTGTGTGTGTGTGTAGGGGCAGAAACAAGCCTGGCAGAATTGTAAGGGAACCAGATGTCAGAGAGAAAAATCACCCTGTTACAAGCATCCGACGTCTAGGCATCGAGTGTTTAGAACTGGCAGCTGTTTTTTTCACACATCATGATGCCTGTTGACAAAAGTAATGCTGATCTTGCTGAGCTGGTGGTACAGGAGGAGAGCAGGGACTCCAAGGAAAAGGCACAAAGCAGGCATTTGTGCTGGCGGCCTCGCTCGGGGTGACATCTGTGGGCGGCCAGTGGGTCCCCTCGTGGGCTGCCCTCGAAGAAAGAGAGCGATCTGGGAGCTCTGCCTGTTCGCACTCAGGCCACGTATGTCTGGCGAAACAAGGATTTAGCTAACAGTCTGCCTCCTCCCCCCAAAAAAGTGTGTGTACATATGTACGCGTGTGCATATGCATGTACATATGTGTGTGTGTATATGTGTGTGTATGTGTGTGTACTTGTTTTTCTCAATAGGATTAGATTCCGATGGATGAGAAGCTTCTTGGCAAAGAAATCTTTCATGCGGTTGTTCTTTTAGAAGCAAGTACCCTTTCCCAAGTCCACGTGACGGATTGTATTGGGGTTTGCGGCACTAGCAGAGAAAATAAAATCAGGCATGTTGTTAGCTAGGGGATGAGATCATAGCATTGGATTTGGAAGCTGGAAAGGGTCCTAGACATCTAGTCTAACCCTGTCATGCTGCAGATAAGGAAACTGAGGCCTGGAAGGGAGGGTGCCTCCCTGCATGTGGGGCCTTCCTCCTGTGCCCCATGGCTGCTTCCTTTGGGCTGGTGGCCCCTGACAAGGACCCACTGCAGCCTCTCCGTCGGGGCTGTGTTGCTGTCCCACAAGGGAGGCTCTCATTACTCCCAAAGCAAGCTTTAGCTGTTTTTCTAAAGAAAGTCTCCACTGAGGTTTCTAGGTTCTGTTTTTAACTTGTTACTGAGTATTTTACCATTAAAAAAATAAGCTATGGGATCTCAGGTTTTAACCAGAATTATGATTCAAAACTTCCGGTTTCTATTTTTTCTCCATCAGCAGTGCATGAAAATGTCCCTGTGGGTGGCAGAGCTGTCAGATTTTTCCTTGTTCTTCCTATCATATCTGAACACTCTGAAGTGTGTTAGCGTTGTGGTCATGGGGCAGTAGTTGTTACCGAGGTAAGGACAGGAGTTAACTTCCTTGGAAATCTCACAAGTCCTTGTATCCGTAACCCCACAACCATGGAAATAGCATATAGTGTTTCTCTTTTTACTTCCTTAGAATTTCCCTCCTCACTTCCAAAAGGATTTGAGGCCAGTGATGGGCTGAAATGAGTTGAAGTGGGATAGCTTTACTGAAAGACCTGGTCATTAGCTGTCAGGGAAGAAACGTAAGCTGACAAAGGCCATGAAAAGGGAACTGGCCCCGGGAGTTCCCAGGCACCTGAGATGAGCTGATTGGGTACCCAGTCTGGCCTGAGGTTTCCTGGCCACTGCAAGCCAAAAAGGGAAAGACACTGGATTATATAACGTTAACTTTCTGATCAAAGAAAGCATACATACTTGCTGGCAGACGCTAGCTTTTTCCTGGAACTTAGCTCAAGGAGAAATTCATCATATGGCTGGTTCCTTGTATAACTTGGTGGATAATCGCTTCAGCTGAGGTTTTGCAAAAGACTCAGAAATGTCGTTAGACCAGATTCTTGGATCAAGCCCCTCCAGCGTCAGAGGGTATAACATTAAATCCTAATTTAGTGAAGACATTTTTGTGGGGTCCTGGGGCCATTTGGTCCAGGGATTTTGCTTTCTGATGTTTTCACTTAGTGCATAGTTGGAGAAACTAGAAGAATGGGTGATCGACATGGCCATTAAACAGTCGCTCTTAAATATTAGGTGTTGGAAAGAAGCCGGGGCAAGTCCTGGGTTGCAGTAGAGTACTGACCTGAGTTCTGGGAGTACCTGGGCCTTGGAAAGTCTATTCTGTGATGTTGGGCCAAGTGAAAGCCACAGCTTTAGGTGTTAATCATGAACAGGGCAAGGTCTTGGAAAACCATGAGTGATCCCGGCATGCTCTCCTTGTCGTGGGCCACAGGGATACCTACAGGTGGCGTCCTGGTGGGATCTTTTCCCCCTGCCATGAAAACAAACTCTGGATTTTCTTAAGTGTTTGTATAAGTACTTGGTTGAGACCTCAGAGTTCTGAGCCATACAGTGTGGAAGAGATGACTTTAGCTTGAAAAATGTGTACGTAGGTGTTGCTGGCCTCATCTATAGCAAACTGAACCTCAGTCTGGCCCCACAGAGAGTGTCTGGTTTTCCAAAGTGTTACATGCTGATGGCCCCACCAGGGTGAGTTTGCCACAAAAGACCTTCCCAAAGAGCTGATTGGCTTAACTCTTTGGATTGGATGATTTGAAATGGTCTCTTGAGATACCATTGAGGGGGGCCTAGCATATCCTAGTTGTGTTTGTGGCGGGGATGCTGGGCAGCTTTTTCTTTTTAGCGCTTGCTGCTTTCTTCACAACTCTGCAGGTCAAAGGCTAAGAGCACACCATCAGCAGAAAGGCTCTGTTTGCAGGTTGCTGACCTGTTGTGCCTTTTCATGGCACCAGAATGGCAGTCGTCTGGCTTGTCAGATAGAAAGCTGGCATATGCTTTGGAAGGACTATCTAATAAGCCAACAGGTTTACCCTCCCTTTTCATTGACTGATGTCTGCTTTTCCCCCATAAAAATAAAGTGGAGAAAAACAGATACAAATCTAATGCTACTACTGGAGAATGTGAATGTGTATGTGGATATGTGTATGAATTTCCACATATAAGAACATACTAAATTGATAATCTTAGGACACTGAATCACATGGGAGCAGTGTGTTCTTATTTATAGGCATCAGGTGTCTCAGAGGCTAACGCTCTAACTGCTGACTAAAGTCAGAGTGGGTAGCCCACCCTGGAGTTTATATGGCCACCCAGCAAAGGAACTGTTTTTGGGCTGGTGTTATGGAGAGGGTTGGGGAGGGGGAAGTCTGGAAACCTCAGATATGAGGGAATTAAATATCTAATAACCAAGTCTGTGGTATGAATGGAAAAGCATTTAAGTGCATACTATGTTCCAGACACCATGCTGAGCACTTCAGATACAAAGGTGAAAGCAAAGACAATTCCTGCCTCATGCAGCTCACTTTCTCATCGAGGGGTGACAGTCTCTTTAGCAGGATTCAGCATCAGGGCAGATGGCAAGGCCCAGAGGTCCTTGGGGCTAAGCATCAGGGTGAATGGCAAGGCCAAATAAGAAGGTTAGAAGATTGATTCATTTACCAAGCGTTCATTAATTAAGCATCTTCCATTCCTGGTCCCTGACATGGTGGTTTGCAAAGACAAGACGAAAAGACAGTTTCTGCCCTAAGGGAGCTTATGTTCTATTGGGAAGGGATATGATATTTAACCAATAAATAGAATTTGAGGAGGTAGAAGTCACTAAGACTAAGGCGTTAGGAAAGGCTTCCCGTGGAGCTGCCATTTTATCTCGGTCTTGAAGGAAGCCGAGGCTTTTGAGAGGCAGAGGTGAGGAGGAAGTACGTTTCAGGCTTGGAGGACAGTCCGGGCAAAGGCTCAGACGGAGATGGATGATAGAATGCTGAATTTGAGGAAGACTTAGTTTGGTTGGAATGGAGAATGTGTGAAGGGGAAGAATGAGAAGTAAGTCTGGAAAGGTAGGTTGGAGCAATGCCGTGAAAGGTTGTCAATGCCAGTTTGCATTGGCTTCCCTATTGTGTTGCATTATGGGACAGCCTGGTTAGCCATTAGAAGATATGATTGAGATTTGCCTTGTATGCTTGTGATTACTCGATTCTCCAGTGAGTGGTTGCACCCAAGGCAGTTGAGCCCAGCTCATATTGGCCAGAGTGCAGGATGGCAGTACAATTCCTTGTGGGGGATCTGGGTCAGGGTGAGGGTTGGGCACATTCCATCCAAGAAGGAGTCAACTGGAGCCAAAGATTGCTTCTAGTCCTTGACTAGAGAGACTGAAATGAAAAAAGAACCAACGTCAGGAGCGGAGTACCTAACTGGGTGGGGAATTGCAGAGAGATCAGGATGCCTTGGGTTATTGGATGGCAGAAGGAATGTAGTTAGCTTATAACAGACAGGGCAAAATTGCCAATGGGACGGGTGGTCAGGGAAACATGGGTCAGAAGGACTGGTTGGGTAGAAGCTTTGGCAAGACTACGTTGTAAAGAGGGCCCAGGTAAGACTTGGGCCTTGTACCCCACCATGACCGGGGTTTCTGATAGGCCTCTCACCAGGTTCTTAACTGCCCCTTGAAGCCAGGTTCTTCTCCCTATTCTCTACCTCATTTTGCTCTTCTTTAGCTTAGAAGATTGTGTATGAGCATGTGTGAGTGTGGGTGTGGTTGGGGCTGTAACACTTGTCCTTCACGTGGTAGTTTTGAGGAGCCAGTTACTTTTCCTCATCTTGGATTCCAGGCTCTAGAGGGCTGGCCAGTCAGTGGAAGTCTCTTGGGGTTGCCTCCTTGCCCAAGGAGTGTACTTAGTGGTGGTACCAATGGAAGGGTGAAAGGCTTCTGTGTCCTTAGTGCTAGGAGGCCAGCTGCTGTTTGCAGGGTTTGGCACTGCCCAGGGCAGTACTGTAGCTTCCAGACACCTCAGGGGGAGGTATTGCTCCCCTGGGACCATCTGCTTCTGAGAGGAGGCTGAGGCCTCTTGACTACAAATACTGGCCTGGTGTAGACTCACACCTTGGGGAGAGGGGGGCGGTGTGTCCACCTTGCTTCATTCCTCTGCCCTTGGAGGCCAGGTCTCTATCTGGCCCAAGGCTTCTTCACCTTGTCTGTGCCATGGATCCGTTTGACAGTCTGGGTAAGCTTGGGGATCCCTTGTCAGAATAAAGCATTTAAACGTTTAAAATAAGATGCATTTGGTTACGAAGGAAGTCAGTTCTATTTAAATACTTATAAAAATATTAATATCCCAGCCCCCCCCCCAGGTTTAGGGAGTCACCTACTCAGTGCATTTTGAGGAGTGCCGGGAGACCTGTCTGACCTATGTTCTCCAGCCCAACCCCCTTCCCTTCTTTGGAGCCTGAAATTCTCATCTTTGGTTGTTCCTTTGGGCTAATAGATTGTCTCTGGAAGGCACCAAGTTAACTGTGCTTTTTACCTGGAGGCTCATTAATAGCAGCCTTTGAGCAGGGTGGGAGAGAGTAGATACATGATAGGTCAGTTTGGCTAGCGTAATGGGGAACTTGAGGTGATCAGGAGGGGGTGGTATGAGGCCATGGAGCAGCCCTGTAGGGGGCACAAGAAAGAAAGGGAGGTGAAGGGCCAGCTGCAGACAGCTGGCATTGCTGGGAAAGGCAGAGTTGGTTGTATTTCTTCTGTCTTTGCTTCCCAGATGTTTCTGAGGGCTCGTTGGGCCACAGCAAAAGCCTGACTTGGGGTGCTCACAATTATTAGGACATAAGATCTTGTCTAAATTTTTCATTGAATCGTTGGGGAGCTGAGGTCCTGAGAGGGGAAGTCATTTTCCCAAGGTCACATACTTACCTACTAAAGCTCTATTCCCTTGGTTTTCAAATAGAAATGAAATAATAGCTTAGGGTTGCCACTTGTATCAGCCAGGAAGCATCTATTAAGTGCCTACTGTGTACCAGACACTGTGCTAAGCATTGGGGACACAGAAAAAGGCAAAAGACAGTCCCTGCCCCCAAGGATCTTACAGTCTAATAGGAGAGACAGCATGCAACCAACTGTATACAGACAAGCTAGAGACAAGAGAAACAGGAAATAATCAGAGGGAAGGCACTAGAATTAAGAAAGATTGGAGAAAACTTCCTGTAGAAGATGAGATTTTAGAGGGGAAGTCAGGAGGCACAGAGGAGGAAAAGAGCAGTCCAGGCACGGAGACAAACTGTGAAAATGCCTAGAGTCACTAGATGGTAGTTCATGTCTGTGGCACAACCGGGAGGTCATTGGATAAAAGAGTCCGTGGTGGGGTGGTATATGGTGTAAGAAGACTAGAAGGGGGGGGCTGCCAGAGGATTTTGGAGTTTATTGACTAGAGGAAGGGTGACATAGACCGACACTTTAGGAAGGTCACTTGAGTGGAGGATGAATTGGAGTGAAGAGAGACTTGAGGCAGGCAGCCCCACCATCAGCTATTGCAGTAGTCCGGAGGGGAGGTGATGAAGGCCTGCAGCAGCGGGGTAGCAGTGTTAGAGGAGAGAAGGGGGTGTATTGGAAAGGTGCTGCAGAGGTGAACTGGACAGGCATTGGTGATAGCTTGGGTTTGGGTGGTAAGAGATAGTGAGGAATCCAGGCTGCCTTATAGGTGGGAGCCTGGGGGATGGAGAGGATGGTGTTGGCCTCTACAGTAATGGGGAAGGGAGGAGGGGGGAAGGTTTGGGGGGAAGAGAACAAGCTGTATCACTAACTTGTGTCAGGGGTTCCATTCAGATGTCCTTGGAGAGTCAGAGAAGAAATGATCCTTTAAATCTAGACACCTAACTGGGGGGCCAGGAACCTGTTTTTTTTTTTTAATACAGAAAGGTGATGCAGGCAGAGCTACAGCTCTACTTTTTTTTCCTATATTGATCTTTTTTTTTTAAAAAAAAATTATTTACTTTTAGTCTTCAGCATTCACTTTTATAAGATTTTGAGTTCTAAATTTTTCTCCTCTCCCCCCTCCTCAAGATGGCATGCAATCTCATACAGGCTCTACATGTACAATCATATCAAACATATTTCTACATTAGTCATGTTGTAAAAGAAGAATCAGAACAAAAGGGAAAAACCATGAGAAAGAAAAAACAAAAACAAAAATAAAAACAAGAAAGTAGTATGTTCCGATCTGCATTCATGCTCCATAGTTCTTTCTCTGGATGTGGATGGCATTTTCCTCATGAGTCTTTTGGAATTGTCTTAGATCTTTGCATTGCTGAGAAGAGGTAAGTCTGTCAAAGTTGGTCATCACACAATATGGCTGTTACTGTGTACAGTGTTCTCCTGGTTCTCCTCACTTCACTCAGCATCAGTTCATGTAAATCTTCCAGGTTTTTCTGAAGTCTGCCTGCTCATCATTTCTTACGGAACAATAGTATTCCATTACATTCATATACCACAACTTGTTCAGCCATTCGTCAATTGATGGGCATCCCTACACTTTCCAATTATTTGTCATCACAAGAGGAGCTGCTATAAATATTTTTGTACACATGGGTCTTTTTTTCCTTTTTTATGATCTCTTTGGGATACAGCCCTAGTAGTGGTATTGCTGGTCAAAGGGTATGCACAGTTTTACAGCCCTTTGGGCATAGTTCCAAATGGCTCTCCAGAATGGTTCAATCAGTTCACAGCTCCACCAACAGTGCATTAGTGTTCCATTTTCCCACCTTCTTCAACCTTCTCCATTTTCCTGTTTTGTCAGATTAGCCAATCTGATAGGTGTGATGTGATACCTCAGAGTTGTTTTAATTTGCATTTCTCTAATCAGTAGTGATTTAGAGTATTTTTTCATATGACTATAGATAGCTTTAATTTCTTCATCTGAAAACTGCCTATTCATATCCTTTGACCATTTATCAATTGGGGAATGACTTGCATTCTTATAAATTTGACTCAGTTCTCTAGATATTTTAAGAGATGAGGCCTTTATCAGAGACACTGGCTGGAAAAATCATTTCCCAGCTTTCTTTTTCTAATTTTGCCCTGCATTGGCTTTGTTTGTGTAAAAACTTTTTAATTTAATGTAACCAAAATTATCTGTTTTGCATTTCCTAATGTTCTCTGTCTCTTGTTTGGTCAGAAATTCTTCCCTTCTCCATAGATCTGACAAGTAAACTATTCCTTGCTCTCCTAATTTGCTTATTAAAAAAAAAACCAAACAAATTAAGAGAGCAAGGATCGCTGAATGGGTGCTGCCTCAGTCAAACTGAGACCTGTTGAAGACCTTAACTTGAAAAGGCCAAAGTCCCCCACTTCATTCTGGGCCATGTCCAAGTGCCCTCATCTGTGTCTGGCCATTGGACCCAGATGGCTGCAGAGGCGACAGTAAGGCTGGTGACTTTGCACAGCCCTCCCTCACTTAAATCCAATTCACTTGCGTGCCGTGGCGTCACCTTCCTGATGTTGTGGTCTTTGAGAACAAAGGACAAACAGCAGTTTGTTTACAGTATCAGCCTTCGTGTGTAAAGCATGTGCCCATTTCGACCTTATCTTGGTATATGGTGTGAGATGTTGCTCGATGCCGAATTTCTGCCGTACTCTTTTCCAGTTTTCCCAGCAGTTCTTGTCACATAGTGGGTTCTTCTCCCAGAAGCTGGGGTCTTGGGGTTTAACAAAAAGTAGATTCCTGTAGTCACTGACTGCTGTGTCTTGTGTCCTGACCTCTTCCACTGATCCACCACTGCATTTGGTGGCCAGTACCAAGCAGTTTGGATGATTGCGCAGCCCTGCTTTAAGCCGGGGGCTCTCTGGCTTCCTCTGGCAGTCTCTGAGGGTCTTGTTCTTTTGGTTTTTAGATACGAGTGAAATGATAGCATTCAGTCGGTCACCGAGCCCTGCTGATTTTTCTCTGCAAATCCCTCGTCTCCTTCCTTTCCCTGCCCAGCACCTTCATCCTGCTCCTTGCCTGTGGCCTCAGGTTCCCTGCTGTTTTCAGCCTCAATCCTGTTCCGCTGCCATCTAGCCTTCCCTCCTCTCACCCCTTCCCAAATCTCCCGGACGTGAGGCTTGCTCAGGTCAGCCTGCCAGTGGCTCTGTTCCTGAGCTCATCCTAGTACCCAGCCTTGCTCCCTCTTCCCTCTCCTTTTGGCAGGCTGGCTTTTTCATTGTTGATGCAGTTAAAATAGCATCAGAATCGGAGTCAGCAGGCCTGCGCTCAGTTCCTAGCTCCATACTCAGTAGCTGTGTGCCCGTGGGCAAGTCTCTTAACTATTCTGTGTCTCTCAGTTTCCTTCGCTATCAAATGAGGGATCTTGGCCTTGGAAGAGGAGGCCCTTCCAGCTGGAGATTGAGGTTTCTGCATGCTTTCCTTCCTTCTGTCTCTGCGCCTTCAGGGCCTTCTTCCTGTCCAGACGCTCCCTCCTTCTCTCACTTTCACAGTTCTCTGGCCCTCCTGTTTGCGGGGGTGCTGCCTGGTCAGTGGCAGGCATTGCCTGGTTGGCATTTGGGTGAGCAGGCAGTCACAGCCTCTCTGGGCACTCAGGAGAAACGACAGAGTTCACAAAGATAGTCCCTGCTCATGTGGAGCTTAGCCTAGCAGGAGATGTTATTATACTAATAATGACAAACAGCTAGCCTTTATGTAATGCCCATTGTGTATCAGACCCTGTACTGAGCATCTTACAAACACTACCTCATTTCATCCTCATAACAACCCTGCAAGGTAGGTGCTGCTGCAACTCCCATTTTACGGATGAGGAAACTGAGGCAAACAGGTGAATTGACTTGACCAGGGCCACACAGCTAGTTAGTGTCTGAGGTGAGATTTGAACTTGGGTCTTCCTGTGCAGTGCCCTATCCACTGTGGTGCCATCTATCTGCCCAAATTATGCCCATACCAGCAATGCCAACAGAGGATAGCACAGGTGTACTGCAGAGGGGCACAGAAAGTGCTTTGAGGGGGAGATGGCATACATGGGCTCTCAGGAGCTCTAGTCGTTTGACACACGGGAGGAAAGCAGGCTAGAAAGGCTCATTCAGTCACCAAGCATTTATTAGGCGTCTGCTCAGTGCCGGCTCCTGTGCTAAGTGCTGGGGTTGTACAGGTGGCTCAGAGGTGGGGTTTGAACCCATGTCTTTTTGGGCTCTAACATTCCGATGTTTTCTGCTATGCCCTGGTCTTGGATTGGGGCTTGAAAGGATGTGGAGGAAGTGAGCGGGCTGAGCCAGGGGTGGGCATGATACTCCACTTGGGGGGGAATAATGTGGTCAGTGGCAGGGAGACTGGAAAGTCAAGGGAACAGAGAGTAGGAATCTAGTTTGCCCCGGAGGCAGGGAGGGGGAGTAGCACCAGGTTGGAGAGGGCCTTGAATGACAGGCTCAGAAGCTTGACCTTGGCTCAGAGGCACAAGCAAAGATCTTTAAGTGGAGGAGGGAGGCCTCCAGATTGCTGTGTGTGCAGGGAAGATTGTCTGGGATGACATTCAGAAAGTCCTCTGTCCATGAAGAAGCTGCCCAAGTGTGGCCTTTGCGGGGAAGGGCTGGGCTTGGGGAGATGCTGAGCCTGTCAGTTCCTTTGGGGGCTTCTTCTTGCTTGGTAATGACTGATAGCCTTCATTGAGAAGAAACAGTGAACTGTAGATTTGGAATCCAAGGAGCTGGGTTCAAATTCCCGCACGAGGCTACCTACATGGCCATGGGCGAATCACTTTTCTCTGGACTTCCATTTCCTCATTTAGCCTGGATGTTCCCTGAGGTCCCTTCTAGCTCCACATTTATGATCCAGTCAATGTGACAGGGGCAGCTGGGTGAAGCCAGGATGACCTGAGTTCAGATCTGGCTTCAGACACTTACTGGCTGTGTGACCCAGGGCAAGTCCCTTCTTCACATTTGCCTCAGTTTCCTCATCTGTAAAATGAGCTGGAGAAGGAAAGGGCAGACCACTCCGATATGCCTGCCAAGAAAGCCCCAAACGAGGTCAGGAAGAGTTGGACGTGACTGAAACAACTGAACAATAGTAGGGCTGGTGTGTGCGGGGGATCCTGGGTGGGAAGCTGAGGAAGAGTCTCTGGGGTCACGAGGGCCGACAGCTTCCCTTTTCATTTTCTACCTTCAGCCGTCCTTACCACCTCCACTAGGAAATTGCATATGTTCTCCTGCCACCAATCAAGGCTCTGCAGTGGGCATGTCCATGGAGCCAGAGAGAGCTTAGTGTACTGCGGGGAGGGTCTGACCAGGGAGTCGGTGGTCCCGGTGTGCTGCTCTGACTTCTTGGGTGGCCATCACTCTAATGCCTCCCATTCTGGCCTGGAGTTTCGCTTGCGTGCGGATGGTGGGTTGGGCTGTGATCGCTCAAAGATTCCCTCCTCTGCTCTCCTTTTGAGGGGTCAAGGCATAAAGCCGTGGCTTTTTGCCTGCTTGGGCGTGGGCCATTTCATTTGCTCGCTCACTGTTGAGGGCCCTGTTCTGCTTTTCTCGTGCTACCAAACCTCCAGAATGAGGCCAGAGTTGTGACCACTGCAAGATCTTCCTTGGGACGGGGTTTGGCCTGTTCATCTGTTAATGTGAAAATCACATTTCTGACAAGAGTAGCAAGAGCTCCAGGGGGCCGAGAGCACTGGAGATGGGGTCTGCCCCAGAGCTGGGCCCCTGGCACAGGCAGGACACACTTAAGGATGCTTTTTCCCTTTTCTTTGGGAAAGAGACTTTGGGTGAGGGCCCTATGTGAATGTGCTTTACTGGTGGAAAGCTTTGGCTCGCCCACCGTCCTGTGGAATTTTCAGCTAATTACAACAACTTTTTATTATTAGAAACTTAGCTATCAACAATCAAATAAACATACAAAATAAGGAGTAGAGTCTTGCACTTAAGACGGCCCACCAGACAAATGGCCGCTCCCTTTTGGCAACCTTGCTGGCTGCGCTGGGGCCCAGGCTCTGCACCCTAGTGCTCTTTCCATATTTCTTGGCTTCCGATTTGCTGTCTTTGCACCACTGTAATATTCCATCCCATAACTTATTCAGCCATTCTCCAGTGGTTGCACATGGAGGTTTTCAGGTTTTTGCTCTTACAAATAGCTCTGCTGGGAACATTCTTTTACAGAGAGGTTCTTTTTTCCTTTTTATGATTTTTTAGGATGAAGTCCTAGCAATAGGCTTTCTGGGTCACAGTTTGTCTTTGACCCAGGGTCAGTCTGGCGACACTGCCCATTGTGGGTGATGATGTCCTTTCTCCCCTTTTCTCTCCTCTCTCCTCTTCTCTTTCCCTCCCTCTCCTTCTCCCTTCCTCTCCCTCTCTTTGTCTCTCACCAGTCTACAGTACCACTGACAGTGTAGACAGTACAGAATGCTTCCTTTGTGCCTGTTTCCCTATATCCCTCACCAGTGTTGAAGCCTATCTTCTGTTGCTTTTGGGTTTTTTTGGATGAGGCAATCGGGGTTAAGTGACTTGCTCAGGGTCGCACGGCTAATGAGTGTCATGTGTCAGGTCCTCCTGACTCCAGAGCCGATGCTCTATCCACTGAGCCGCCTAGCTGCCCCTAAAGCCCAGTCTAGTGGGTGCTCGGTGGTGTTCTGAAGATGGCTTCTTTTACAGCGCCGATTATTAGGAAGCAAACGAGATCTTTGGAGGCCTGGCCTGGAGGCATTGAGGAAGTAGACCGTAGATGGTCCCCAGGTGGAGCAGTAGGGGGCGCTAGCTTCTGACCCTTTGATTAGCCTAGGCCAATGAGGGAAGCCCTGACTCTATTCTTTTGTCTCTGGGCCTCGGGCCGTTTCTCTGGTGGGAAGTGTGGTTCCCTGCTCTGCTTGGTGAGATTGTAGACCAGCTACACTTAGGGAATGGATTTGACCCTACAGGAGCATGATGGAAAATGGAGAAGAGACCAGTGTCTGCTCCCAAACAGGCAGGTTTTCATCATGGGGCAATTCCCCTCCCTTTCCCTTCCCTCCCCTTTGGTGCCCAGGCCCCTCCATTACCTCCTGGTATATATAACTTGGTGTGTTGGGGGAAGGGACGATCTTTAGCTACCTGGGGACCCTCAGGGGCCCAAAGAGGTGCAACAGGCCCAGAGACACACTGATGCGCCTGTGCCGATTTTTGCAGCCTCTTTAAGCTAGGCCAGGGAGTTGAGTGGCAATTCTGGCCCAGTTATAGAACAGATGGTTTCCTTAGAGAAAGGCATCATCACTGTGAGCCAGCCCAGGTTCATGACAAGGAAAGTATACCAAGCTAGCTTTGCCCTTTTGGGGCTAGGGATGGGCTGGGTTTGAGTTGGACAGGCTTTCTCAGCAACAACAGCTAGTAACACAGTGGTGAGGCAGGGGTGAAACCATCTGAGAGATCTGACTCAGAGCGATTTGATGAGTGATGGGGAAGGGGCGATTGCCCAGGATAATGAAATTAGGTGGTATACTGGCTAAACCTGAGAGTGACACAGAGGTGCGCTGGCAGAAAGGCCACTGGATCTGGGGTTAGGAGGTGAGGGTTTGAATGCTGACTTGGCCGTTTTCCTGTATAACTTCAGAGAAGTCACTCAGTGCCTCTGATCCTCACTTTCCACTTCTATAAAAGGTCTGAGAATCACATAGAATGATGTACATCGATCACTTTGTAAATTGTAAAGGGCCAGGGCCACGGGAAGCTATTATTGACACATTGGAAGATTGTGACTAATAGGGTGAAAGGGTCTGGGGACAAATTGTGAAGCTATTGTTCTAAATTTGGGATCAGAAAAATTTGGTGTCCAAGTATTGCCCAAGGAGCCAGCCCATCTTTCGAAGAGGACTGGCTGCAAGGTCACTAAGTCACCAGCAGAGTTCATGCAGCCTTAGTCTCCAGGAACAATGATAGTGGATCCAGAATGAGGACAGTGACTGGCCTGCTGTCCTCTGTCCTGGTCAGGCCACATCTGGGGTATTGGGTCAAGTTTTAGACTTTGGACAGGCTGGAGCATGTCTGGAGGAAGGGAACAAGGATTGTGTGGGGCCGATAGAAGGGACCAGGGGATATGGAGACTGAAGCAAACAGGGCCTGGGAGGGGAGGGGGGTCATGATGATAGTCATAAAATATTTGCAAAAGGGATGAGAGTTATGTTGCTTGGCCCCTGGGGCCCATCAGTGGATGGAAGTTAGAGGCAGATTTTGGCTCATTATAAGGAAAATGTTCCTAACAATTAGAGCTGTCTAGCAATGGAATGGGCTGCCTGGGGAGGGAGACTTCCGTCCCTGGAAGTCTTCAAGAGTTGAGATGGCTGGCTGGCGGAGCACTTGTTGGGGCTTCAGGCATGGCTTGGCAGAGGGCCCTGGGTTAGAGGAAGGGTTCTGTAAGCAGGTGTGGGTGAAGTTTTCCTGATCACTGGTGGGTCAGTGAGCAGCAGTAGGGGACAAGCCTAATCTGGCCCATTTTGTCCAGTCCACAGGAACTTGGTGCCAGCTATTGGGGACACACTAGATCGTGTGTGTGTGTGTGTGTGTGTGTGTGAGAGTGAGAGAGAGAGAGAGAGAGAAGAGGCTGATATTCCCAAAGAAGTAGAAGGATCATAAGCAGAGGTAGTAACTTGAGGGGAATTTTTAGCCATGCCTCCACGTTTTTGCCGAGAGAATTAGGGGTGGGGAAGTGAATCTGTTTTAATTTGTTAAATGTTTAAAAAACATCCTTTCTCTTGTAACTAATTGGATTTTTTTCCCTTTCCTCATAGACCTTTGCTTCCATCTCAGTTGGCTCACACTTGCTTTGTATTGGGCCTCCTGATGGAAAATGGTCTTTGTGTGTTTGAGATGCTAGGGAGGAGCAGGCGGGAAAGATGTCTCCAGAAAGTGTCTGCCACAGCTGGGCAGATGGAGCTGAATTGCCAGCGATTTGCTTGTGCTCTATCATCCCTCCTATTTCCTTGGGGATGGTGGGGCTGGGAAGTTGGCTTTTGGGTCACGTTCTCCCAAGCTGTGTTCTGTACAGCCTTCCTGGAGTGCTAGAGAAAAGAGGGAGCTTTGGATGCTAATCCGAATTCCACATTTTATATTTGAGGGGAAAATAGGTATTCTCAAATCCTTCTGAATTACAGCTGTGGAAAGTGGCTTTTTTCTTTTTTGTTCCACAAATTGTCTACCCTTCTCCTCCCCCTTCCTTTATCTTGGGGTGCTTTGTGTATCCCCTAGACCAGGGGTGGGAAACCTGTGGCCTCAAGGCCACATGTGGCCCTCTAGGTCCTCGGGTACGGCCTTTTGACTAAGTCCAAGTTTGACAGAACAGATCTCTTTATTAAGGGATTTCTTCTGTGAAGTTGGGATTCAATCAAAGGGCCACACTTGCGGACCTAGAGGGCCACATGTGGCCTCAAGGCCACAGGTTCCCCACTCCTGCCCTACACCTTTCTAGGCCAGCCAGCTGATGGTTGTCTCAATATGTTACAAGTCTCAAAAGCTTGGGAACCCCTTATTAGGCCAATTCACCCAGATAGCCCATTGCCTAGGAGAAGCCTGTTGTCAGATTTAATAACCGAACTTTGGCTGCAAGAATATATCCTGGTCCCCTTTGACACTGACGTATGCAAGGTATAGCATCTAAAATTTTGTCATGTCGGCTGGGAATCTTAACACATTCTCAAAACAAGTGTTTGCTGAGGGGAGGCTTGGCTGGGCTAGACAGGGCCGGGCCAGGCCAGGCCAGGCCAGCCTCCTGGAAACTTGGTGTACTCAAATGAACTGAGGCTCCAAGGATGGAAAAACCTGTTGGGAGCCCATTCAGATGTGGACATTTCTAGTCCTTCTTGGCAGCCACATTTTCATTAGGAAAATGAGGCAGGCAATTAATAATGGTGATTCATGGCTTTTACTTGGAAATGGGAAAGAAAAACAGGATTCTGTTTTAATCTTTATTGCATATGTTAAGAAGTAGACATTTGCCATAGCTGTCTGTAATCTAGCATTCACCATTGGCCTGGCCTGTCTAGGGAGTGGGCCAGGGCCAGGGCAACAAGGATAAGGCCTCCTCAATTCTCTGACGGTGCCTTTGTCCAAGCAACAGCAAACGGGGGGGCTGTTCCCACCTGAAGAAAGATGGGGTGGTGGTTAGAGAGCTGGAATCCAGGAAGATCTGAGTTGGAGTCTTGCCTCTGACACATACTGACTGCGTCACCCTGGGCAAGTCACTTCACTTTTCTGTGCTCTCAACAGCTCTCTTAACATTGTCATTTGCCAAGGTGGTGCTGACTTGCCTTGGTACAGGGAGTTTCCACACCTGAAATTCCCTCTACCAGTGAACTCCCATATAAACAGAGCTTCTGACTGACATTGGATGCAAGGTTCCCCCCAGGGTGAGGAGTAGGTAGAAGTGATGAATGACTTGGGGCGATGGGGCTGGCAGAAGTCTCAGGGGTCTAATAGGTAGTGCCCCCCATTCCCATTCCTTTGAAGGACGGTGGCTTTCTTACTCTTTTTTGTACCATGATTCCCTTTGCCAGTCAGTCTGGTGAGTCCTCTGGGCCCCTGCTCAAAATCATGTTAAATAATTTAAGTTAGAAGCGAGTGAAAATTCCAATTAGTTCACAGATAGCCTGAAATCTGTCCGCAGACCCCTTAGGGGTCAGTAGACTCCAAGTTAAAAAACAATGTTCTAAAGCCTTGGTCTCCTCTTGGCTTTTGGTGGTGGGAAGGCCTGGCCTTCGGGCTGCAGTTGATTTGAGAGCCATGAGACTGGGCATTAGGTTCTCGTCATGGCTTTGCCCACTCTGTAGGCAAAGATGCCCAGATCCTTGGGTTTCCTTAAGAGAAGTACAGGTATGTGCTCTTGGGACCCTATGCATTGGGACCTAGCTCTGTGAGCCACCTAAGGTAAGGAAGTTGGTAGCTGCACGATGCCTCCCCTAGACAAGATGATGGTTAGGACCAAGCAGGCGTAGGTTTGAACCTCACCTCCACTGGCAAAACACTTCCACCTCCTAGTCTCAGTTTCTTCATCTGTGTAATAGAGATAATAAAACCCATAGCACTCAGAGCTCAGGGTTGTTTTGAAGCTCAAATTAGAGACTGTATGGAAAGTACTTCGCAGAGTCTCCAATGCTGGGCCAATGCCCCTCTCTCATCCTTGTTTGCCATTTCTCCCCTTGTAGCCTCAGCCCCACCTGACCCCTGGTGTATACTGCCTGTTGCTTGCTGGGCATAGTCATCCTCCACAGGTCTTCCCCCCAGCCCCGGTTCCCTCTTCCCGGTATCCCTCTTTCTGCTAAGGCTACCGACATCCTCCCGGTCACCCTGGTGGTTAATGCCAAGTCACCTAGGACTTCCTTCTCTCACACTTGTCTCAGGCTGGTCAGTTGCCAGGGCCATGAGCCCTATCAGGCCCCTTCCCTCCCACGCCTAGGCCTTTGTCCTAGGGGCAGCCTCTCCTGACATCTTGTCCAGATGAAGATGATAGCTCCCTAATTGATCTCCTTCCTTCCTGTTGCTCCCCTCTTTATCTTCCCTGAAGCTGCTAAAATAAGCTAACAAGATAAATAAGGTAGCTGGTGTATAGAATGGGTCAGATGTTGTCCATGGAGTCTGGAAGACCCGGGTTCAAATCCTGCCTCAGACACTGATTAGATTTGGAACCTTGGACGAGTCACTGAGCTGTTCTGTAAGCCATGTTCTTCCTATTCAGGGTTCCTTCCAGCTCAGGTTTCTTGTCCTAGTAGCTTTCCAAGGCACAGGCCTGATCATTGTCCCACAACTTGAACCCTCATGTTTCTTGAATTTCTGTGCACCTTGAGCCTTGCTTGGTTCCCTGCGTGCTCAGATCTGCCTAATCTGCCTTCTAATTATTTGCTCCTTCTGCCACTGAAGCCATATATCCTCGGGCCTATTTCTGCCAGGGCTGAACCTGAGTTCAAATCTTACCTCAGACACTTAATAGCTCTGTGACTCTGGGTAAGTCACTAGACCTCTCTTCCTCATCTCTTATGAGGCTCAAATAAGGCCATCATGTAAATGTTTTGCAAGTTTTGAAACACTTTTGAAATGTGAGCTGATATGTGTGTGTGTGTGTGTGTACATACGTGTGTACACACACACACATGTTAGCTACTCCCACCATTATTGTTGTTATTGTTATTATTGCTATCGTCCTCTAGGCTGTTTGACTGCTCACATGGTTTGGATGAGGTGGGGTCATCAATTCCATTCCTTTGGCCTTACCACCTGCCCCACCTGGCTGTGACCTAAGGCCACACATCCTTAGAACTTCCAGGGCTCGCCATTATCAATGTCTCTTCTTCCTCCACTGGATCATGAGCTCCTTGAAAGGAGGAACAATCTTGGTTTTTCTCTCTGTATCTCTGATGTGGCGCCTAGGAAGGATTTCGTAGATGCATTTTCTTTCATTCATTATTGAGAAAATATTGAGGAAAGGGCTACCTGGTACTTTCACGGTCTGCCTTGGCATCTCATTCTTTCTTGGGCCCCATAAGAGAATGGTGTCAGGCTTCCTGTCGCCCACCTGGCCGGCCTGGCCTGGAGTTCATTGGGTGGTTCTGTAATCCCCAGCTCACTCTCAGCCTATGGAGAAGCCTCCTGATTTCATGGCCAGTCTGGGACTGTTCTGTCCACATTCCTAGCTAATGCCTCGCCAGCTGCCCCCACCTTCTAAACTCCTTGACAAAGGGAAAGACAAGGAGACCCAGTGTTCCCAGTAGCCCTGAGCCCACCCCAGCATACCCCCCAGCTCAGCCTCTCTGTGCCTCTAGGACTGGGCCCCTGATCTTTCTCCCTAGGTCTTGCTATAAGCACACTCATAGTGTTGAAAGCCCTTTTTGTATGCCTTCGAAGGTTTTCCAGGCCTCAGGTCATGTACCTCTCAAGGCTGCCATTTGTTCACGGTCCTTTCCCCCTTTTGGGAGGCTGTGTCCTGTTACAAGCTCAGCTGTCTTCTGGCCTGGGTGGTGGAGGCTGGGGCCTGCTTTGGGTACCTCCCTTTCTTTCTCATTTGGTAATGGGGTGTAATTGTATTCTTAGAGTTTCCTTGGTACAACCTCATATTTTGCTTGGGCCAGCTCTCCCTTTTGGAGTCTCAGCCAGGGAATTGAACTTTGGTATTCAGTACTTGCCCTGTGTTCTAACAAACTTCTTTTCCTAAAGTCTAGAGCTTCTGGCGCAAGTGAGTGGGGTTTGGAGCTAAAGGCCCAGGGTTCAGATCCTGGCTCTGCCAGTTGCTGCCCTGTGACTGTAGGCTTGTTCTTTAACCTCTCAGGACCTTGGTTTCTTCATCTATAAAATGGCGGGGTTGGATGAAATCAGGGGTTCTTTTTTTTTTTTAATTTTTAATTTTTAGGCAATTGGGGTTAAGTGACTTGCCCAGGGTCACACAGCTAGTAAGTGGCAAGTGTTTGGTCTGAGGCCGGATTTGAACTCAGGTCCTCCTGACTTCAGGGCCGGTTCTCTATCCATTGTGCCACCCTGTGATCCTTTGTGCCTAGGTAAAGAGTGGCAGCTCTCCTTGTTGCTTCCTCTGCCTCCCCAGAGTTGAAATTCACACCAAGAGAAGTCAGGAATTTCCCAGGTGCTCAGATTCTAGTGGAATGAGCCCCTAACACACATCTGGATAATCAGAGTTCCCTTGTGCTGCTGTGCCTCACTTCCAGGCCAGTGTTATGTTCTCTTGGGAAGGCAGCATCCAGATCCTTTATTTGGCTGGTCTGTCTGTAGCGTACTCCTGTAACTGTTATTTTGGCTTCTCTTTCCTCTTTGGCATTAACCTAAATGTTCTTCACCATGATTCCACCTACTGGGTCAAGGATTTTTGTGTGGGCACCTACTTTCTTGACAGTATTATGCCTCTGACCCTTTGATTTGGGCCATTTCTTTTGAACAAAGTATGTCCTGTTCTCTTGTATTCTAGTGGTCCAATCTGACCAAGTCTTAGAGACACTGATGTTGTTAGTACGGCGGGGAAGCTGTCATCATGCTTTATTTGCTTGTGCTCTGTGGGTCAGTGCGACATCTGACACCAGAAGGCTGCTTCCTGCCCCTCACCGCTGTTTCTTTTTGCCCGAATGACTGAGTGACCCTTTACTTGGTGCACTTTCTGCCTACGGTATCTCATTTTACAGATTTTTGCAGACATTCTTCTCTCCTCCTCCAATTTCACCTTCAATCCCTCGATTAGTTCAGTCTTCCATCTCCTACCAAATGCACTCTGTGGCTTCTGGCCCTGCCAGGAGACCCCCTTCTCGCCTGTCAGTGATGGGGCAGGATCTGCCTGCAGAGTTAGCTGCTCAGTCCCTGTAGGCTCTTTTTACTTCTTGACCTTGAAGAAGAGAATCCTGTGCTTTCCTCCCCAGGGCTGTAGCCCCTCCCAAGAGCCGTCCTGGTGGTACTTATGATGACACACATGACATGATTCCTGCCCTCAGAGAGCTTACATTCTCTCGGTAAATCAACTTGTAAACATACAAGTAAGTGCACAATATATGCAAAGAAGGATAGGGATGGGACAGAACCTGGGATCTCGTTGGTCCTGGAAACTCCTGGGTGAAAAAACTCCCCTTGCTACCAGAGGTCAGCACTTTGGGGACTTGTCAAGGGTCACCCAAACCAGCATATGTCAGAGGCAGAATCGGAATCCATTATTTCACGTTGCGTGTGGAATGTGCATCCACTCAGCCATGCTAGAGTTCCAGGGAGAGGGAGGCGCTAAGAACTGAGGGGTTCGGGAACGGCCATGTGCAGGAAGGAGTGGTGCTCACTGAACTGTAAGAAGTCTAGAAAGGTAGGTTGGGAGCACATTGTGAAAGGCTTGAAATGCTCTTAAATGCTAAAGGTTTCCTACTGGAAACCACTAGTCTGGAGCGGACTGAGCAGGGGAGTGCCTTAGAGCTGTCACTTCGGTAGCTGGCTAGAGGATGGATTAGAGGTGACCAAAGAGGAGGCTGTTGCCTTAGTCCAGATCAGAGGTGATGTGTGCCTGCACCAAGCTGATGTAGTGGTGGCCATAGGGGTGGAGAGAAGGAAAGGGATGGAAGAGATCCTGCCAAGGTGAATCAGCCAGGCTTGGTAACTGGGTCTGTAGGGGGGCAGGGAGAGGCCGAATGAGGAGTTGTGAGCCTGGGTGACTGGGAGGATGATGGCAACCCTTGACAGGAAGTAGGGTGAGTCTGGGAGGAAAGGTGAGATTTGTTTTGGGCGTATTGACCTTGATATGTCTTACAGAAACATGGCAGTTGGTGATGTGGGGCTTGAGCTTAGGAGAGAGGCTAGGGTTGGATCTGTAGATCTAGGAGCCATCTGTATGGGGGAGATCACTGAATCCATGGGAGCTGAGAAGTTCACCAAGAGAAGAAAGAGAAGAGGGCCTAGGACAGAGCTTTCCATTTCAGTTCAGCTTTCCTGGCTCAGCCTTGAGGGATTAAAGTTGGGACAGTTTAGGGAGCCATAGGTAACGGGGGCCCTAAGCCAGTGCCCAAGCTTCTGTGGCTAAGGAAACCATTCAAGTGTGGTCCTGGCAGTGAAGTGCTAAGGGGTTGCCCTTCTGAGGAAACAGAGTTTTGCCAAAGGCTTTGAAGATAAAGAGGAAGCTGATTTGATTGGTGGGGAAGAATGAGCCAAATGTTCTGGGGAGTCTGGATGCCCATGGGAAAGAAACTGAGGCAGCGTCCTGGGGTGGGAGGAACAATGACTAGCCGGGGCAGACTTGTGCCACCTGCCTGCCTCCCGTGTAGCTTGTAGCCTGGCAGCTAGCTCACGTGGGCATCCTTGTAAACCAGGCCTAAGCAGCCTACCCCAGGAGCAAAAGGATGTTCCTTGGGCATATCTCTGCCCTTGGGGACAGTTAATAAAATCCCTGAAAGCCAGCTCACTTCCCTAAAAGAAGGCACCTGCTGACTCCTGCTTTGGGTGGGGTTGTTACTGAGACTATGAAGCTTAACCCCATATGTGCTGCACCCTTTCTTATCAGATAGTGACTCACCAGGCCCTTGCATCTCAAGTAACCATGTTGTGCTTCTGCGTACAGGGCTGGCTTTTAGTTGGTTTTCCTGCACTTGGCAGTATTTTAGAAGCAAGAACAAGGTGAGGCCCCTCTGGGGTGATAGGGTGATTGCATGGTGTTTGTAGTCTTTATTTGGCTGCTTTTGCCTCCATTTGGCAGCTGGTTTATCTTGGGTCAAATGCGTTGAAGTTGATGAACCGGTTAGGTGGCGCGGAGCTGGCAGAGCTCTTGGATCTGTTTTTTTGCTAGGCTGTGCGGCATGGGCAGGCTTTTCTTTTTTTTCTTTTTTTTTTTTTGTCAGCTCTAACTACTCAAGTCCTCAAAGCCTGAGGATGCCTAGCTTCCTGTTAAGTAGATGGTAAATTATTCCTTAAACTAAATGGGAATTCATTTAAGTAGACCATGCCTGGAGCAAGCAAGACGCTTCTCTTCAAATCAAATTAACTTTCTTTTTCTTTTAAGGCAGCTGACACTGGAGGCCTTATTGGGGAGGCTCACTTCTGACAGTGAAACCTCATTAGTTTCAGATCTGTGCTAGAAGAGGAGCACCTCTCTTTGAAATGGGCCTCTAGGACATGGTGCAGCCCTTTGAGTCCAAACTTGGTCAAAGGGCCTCACTTGAGGACCTTGAGGCCCCAGCTTCCCCACTCCTGCTCTAGAATAACCAGGCTCCCCTCCCTTAGTGCAGAGCTTTGATTGGGAGCGAGGACTAGTATTTGCCTCTTTTTGTTTCCCCAAGACTTAGCACATAGTAGGAGCTTAACAAATACTTAGTAACTGACTGCCCAGCAAAAGGCTTCCCAAGGGGGCGCTGGAGCTGAAAGACAGGAGTTCGGAGAGGCTGGGCTGAGGAGGGGGGGAAGGAAGGAGGGCCTGTCAGGCAACCAAGAGGAAGGTGATGGGTGCAGTGTGCAGAATGGCTACTAGTCCAATTTCAGTTCAGTGTGCCTTTATTAACTGCCCATGATGTGGCTGGAATGGAGAATGTATGAAGGGGAGTGCTGGGACGTGGGTCTGGATTGAGTTGAACTTGAGTGCCCCATGGGACATCCAGGAGAAGATGTTCAGCTGCCAGCTGGTGATAGAGGATTGGAGTTGAGGAGAGACACTAGGGCTGTATAGATAGGTCTGAACCCATGAGAGCTGACAAGTTCCCTAAGAGAGAAAGGAGGGCCCAGGCCAGAGCCATGCTAAGGAGGCAGGCAGGTCACGGATGATGATCAATTCAGCCATCAGCTATCAGCAAACTTGACCTTAGGCAATTAGCCTCTGGACCTCAGTTTCCCTAGATGTAAACTGAGAGCATTGAACTACTTGACCTCTAAGGTCCTGTCTAGCTCTAAAGCTATACTCCTAGGATCTTCTGAAGAAGCATTTAATTAAGCACTTGCTGTGTTCCAGGTGCTGGGGACACAAAAACAAAAAGCTGAGAGGTGATGATGGGAGGTGAAGATCTGGAAGGGCCCCTGAGGTTCTGAGAAGTGGAGGTGAGGAGGGAGGACATGCCAATGCAAAGGCAGGGAGATGGTTGTGCTAAAAGCAGCAGCTTCTTCTCTGAGGATCCGCCACACTCAGACCAGAGAGACTTAGTCCGAGTAGTTCAGCCACCCTGTAATTGTTTGATGTAGAGGCTTCTCAGTCCTGTGCTTCTGTTTCTGCAGCCGTGGTGACTGAGCGCTCTTTGGCTGCTTACGGGTGTTCACTTAACTGCTGGTAGCTTGTCTCATGACCAGTCAGGGAACATACCATGGCAGCAGTGAACCATAGCTATGCAACCTTCTCCAGATCCGTTCGATCCAGGGATGGATGAGGTTGTGACCAGGGAAGGAGGCACGGTTTGCAGGGTTGATGAATGAGCAGAGCGTCATGATGTGTAAGCTTCCTGAGACCCAGGACCGGTTCATTTTTGCCCTTATAGCTCCAGCATCTAGAAAGGGCCTGGCAAATTGTAGGCTCTTAAATGCTTGTTGAGTGTTCAGAGCTGGAAGGACCTTTAGGGGTCATCAAGTCGAACCCTTCATTTTACTGAAGATGAATTGAGGCCAAGAAGGGGAAAGGATTTCTCAAGATTTCAGCGAGATTTGAACTGGGGTGTTCTGCCCCCAAATCTAGTGCTTGTCACTATCACGTAAAGGAATTTTTTGATGAATTAAGGTATTCCAAACAAAGTTAGCGTGCACCTTCCTACTTAGAAACTAACACTTCATGAGCAAGGAGAGAACTGGGGAAACTATTGAAAATGATTGTTTGGGATCCAGAAATGTGAGCCAAGGGCTTAGAGACGGACTCCTTCGAAAACTCACATCTGCACACATCTGGACACATCCGTATGTCATAAATAGTTTCCTCAAGAAGTCTCTTGGTTGGCCCTCAGAGTAGGCGGGCAGGAGTTAGGTCTGGCTGAGAGAAGGTTCCCCCCAGTGTATAGACAGATGTTTGTAAGCTGCTTATGAATCACTTAAGCATAGTCATGTTGGATATTTCTTGGTCTTCAAGAGTAAACCATTATTGTTAGTACTGTTACATTCGGTCTCTTTGTGAGCTTGTGAGGTGATGAAGGCTGCAGGAATCTCTCTACCTCTTTCCACAGTGTACTTCAGTAACACTGGGGCTCAAAGAGCCTTTTGTGGGCTAGCCTGAGAACCTCTCCACAACAATATGGTGTTTGAGAGGAAATGCCTCGTTCCAATTGAACAAGCAATTGACTCACACATGAACTGCCATACATCTCATTGGGGAATTGGGAATTTCCTGTACATTTGAATTCTAACTTTCAAAATCCATTTTCATCATGAGAGTTTAATAATAAATTATCTGGGGCATTTATTTGCAACCTTTCTCCCCCAAATGAGCTGACATTGCATGTGGTGAAGAGTGAACAGCCTCATAAAAACTGAAATGAATTTGCTCTCAAGAGGCAGGAGATGCTGGGTTCTAGACATAGCAAAGAGAACAAGGAGAAGACATGACGTGTGATGATAGCTCCAACTTCCCCTTTGAAAAATGAGGACTGGACAAAAGGAAAAATTCAGAAATATCATGGTTTCCCAGAGAAGCGCCTACCAGTGCACACCAGCCTTCCCAGTGAAGAGGCCCAGAAACTGCCTTGGATCAGAACTAGCCTCCTTGGCTGCCCGCCCCCCCCCCCCAATCCCGACTCTGGCCTTGTGCTGGAGTGAGCCCTTTCCTAGGCCCCTCCTCCCCAGCTGCCGGGGCCTCCCATCTGTGCTGAATGTATCTTGTGTATATGACATCTTCCCACTGTGAGGGCAGAGGCTGCTGCACATCTCTATCCGCGAAAGCTTAGAGCACATGCTGACTTCGTGCTTTTTACAAAGCACAGTTAGTAGCTTAGGGCAGTACCTGTTCAGAGACCCCTTCCATGACGCACTTTCCTGAGGAGGATGGATGGCAGCCAGTCGGGAGGGAGCACTGGGGAGACCCTCAAAGATCCTCCTCTTGACACAGATTAAGATTCTTCTCTCCACCCCCACCCCCCAAATACTTCTGGTCTTTTACGGGAAACTTTATTTTTCTTTATAGCCTGGAGCTGAGAGGGCTTCCTTCAGCCTTCTTACCTCCTCTGGATTAGGCTATCTGTACTTTATGAATGTGTGCGCGTGCGTGCATGTCTGCTCGTGGGCATCTGTGTACGTGTGTGTGGCAGGGTCATAAGTGTAGTCCACTGTCTCTGGGTCATTGCGGAATTCCCCTTCGGCCCGCTCCTCTGGCACTCTTGTGGGGGGCTTTGTTCAACGCCACGTCGGTTTAGTCATCTGGGGCAGGCTTATTCCCTTTCCCTGAGCTCTGTCTGCACTCCGTAATGAACCAGATTCCTGCAGGAGCCTTAATGCATCTCTTGGCTGGGGAGGGTCTCCAGTGGAAATCTATACCCCACCAAACCCCCCCCCCCAGTCCCTGGGTGCGGGAGCTGTCTTCTTTCTGAGCCAATTTCGGATCCCTCCTCCCTCCCCTCTGGCCCTTAGTTAGGGCATGGCCCTAGTCCCTTTTGTGTGCACTAGAGGATACCTAAGCCCTCAGGAGGGTTATTATGAGGGAATCCTTCATGATAAAGACTTCTCCCTGGGAGGGGGAGGCACAGAAAGGTTGGGCTTGGAAGGTTCACATCCATAGGTAGTGTTATGCTTAAAAACTTTTTAAGTTGGAGACTTCAAACATGAATGGAAAAGCCCAGTATTCTTTTGCTGTGGTAACCTAGGTAATTGTAGTAAGCTTCCTGGTGTTGTCCCTTCTTGCTGCTGTGGGGGAGGGATGGGGGAGGAGACTGTTAGCCCCCTGGAAGGGCACTTTGGATTGGGCTATTTGTTGACCTTTGGGGGAGGGGGGGCCAAACATAGCTAAAATAGCTCCCTCTCTAGGTAATCTCTGCTTCTCTGAGAGAGGACGATGTTGATAACTCCTGCTAAGAGGAGAGGGAGGGAGATACCTGGAGGGAAGAGAGCTAATGCCTTGGATTGTTGAAACTCTGGCCCTGGGATGCCCGGATTGCCTTTAGCTTCATTCTAAGGCCCAAACAAATCCCTTGAACAGAGCCCTAAAGGGATGGGGGTTGGGAGTTGGGCTTCAGGTGAAAGGGGCCTCCTGGGGCTGGAGAAGGGGAAAGAGCGAAAGCTAAGCCAGAGCTTTGGTTGCATTCTGTTGAAGGTCTGGCTAGTCGGGGAAGGGACAGGGGATCCAGGACAGACCCCAGAAGGGAAATGGCTCCTGGTCTCCAGTGATCTCCAAGGGCCACTTCTGCTCCCAAAGTCGGTCATTCTGCACCTTTTGAAGGGCTTTGTTTTCCCATACCTCTTTAGAAATGTTGAAAAAAAATGTTGAAAAAAGCCAAGCTGATCTTGGGCCTTTTGACCTCACTGTGCTGCTAGGCCTCAGATCCAGCCAAGCACCTTCTAACAGCCTTCCCCTTCTTTCCAGGAGTTCGGTGTCCTCATGCTACCCACTGATCATTCAGAGACGAGCCAGGACTGCTGACTCCCGAGGTGAGTGGATGGAGAGGCCAGTGAATTGTAGTTTGCAGACTGTGGGTTGGCCAGGGACAACAGGCCTGGTGGGCAGCAAAGCTGGTGGGAGATCATGGGAAATGCTGCTCACCGCCATTGCAATAGTGCTGAGGCCACGGCCCCTGCCCCGTGCTCAGGGGATCCTGACACTGCTGAAGCTTTGGTGTTTTTCATGAGAATTTCGGTATGTAATGGGGACAAGGACTGGCTTTGGGATTTCCTAGGCCTAGGGAACTCCCAGGGGAAGACGCTCCCTTCACCAATCCCTTCACCAACACAAGTGGTCACCTTCATTGCCTGGAGCACTGCTCAGGGTTAATCTCCACACACAGTGGGGTCCTTTACTCTCCCAGTATAATTGGGCACAGCTCATTGTCTGCCCATGCACGTAGAGGCTGATGTCAGGACAAGTCAGCAAACATTTATTAGGTACTTACTGTGTGCCAAAGGAAGGCAGGAGGCGCCTACTCTAAGTTTAAAGGGGGAGACAACAGGCAAACAGCTGAGGACATATAAGCGAGAGACAGGATGTGTTGGGGGAGCCCTCGGAAGGAAAACATTGAAGGAGACTTAGCCAGGCTTCCGATGGAAGGTGTGGGGTTTGGGCTGAGGCCTGGAGAAAGCCTGGGAGTTAGGGGGTGGGACTAGGAGGAGAGCATTCTAGGCATAGGCAATAGCCAGTGAAAAGTTCCTGAGTCATTAGATGAGAAAGATCACCTGGAGGGCAGTGTCCCTGGGTCTCTAAGTACATGGAGGGGAGTAAGGTGTAAGAAGGTGTAGGAAGGGACCAGGTTGTTAAGGGCTTTAGAAGCCAAACAGGGGAGTTTGCATTTGGGCCTGGAGGTGCTAGGGACCCATGGGAGGTTATTGAGTAGAGGAGTGAATGATCTGGTCAACCCTGTGCTTTAAGAAGGTCGATTTGACAGCTGAGTGGGAGAGACTGGAGGCAGACAGACACTCCTCCTCCCGCCATGCAGCAGCTTTTGCAGTAGTCCAGGTGTGAGGTGCTGGGGGGAGGGGGGGCTACACTCAGGTGGTAGCAGTGTCAAAGGAAAGAAGGAGGTGGATTTGGGGGATGTAATTTATGATGATTGGTAGGTTGGGGGGTGTCTGGGCTAGGACAGGGGTGGGGAACCTGCAGCCTTGAGGCCACCTTTGGTCTTCTAGAACCTTAAGTTCAGCCTTCTGACTGAATCCAAATTTTATAGAACAAATCTGCAGCCTTGAGGCCACAGGCTTCCCTACCCCTGGGCTAAGATCTGGTCTGGGAGGTCTTCATTTTTATGTACTTAGGAAGCTGGGAGAAGTCCTTTAAGGAGGGTGGAGGAGATGTTGATTGGATTAGCACTCTGTCCAGGACTCATGAGTGTGACCTCAGTGGTGCCCAATGATGTTTAGGCTTATCAGGTATAAATGGGGGGGGGGAGGGCGGGCGGGCCAGGCCTTGGGGGTGGAATTCCACCTTTGTCTTTTTTTCTTTACTACCTGTCAATAACTCAATAACTTTTGTCTGGGGCTTGGGTTCCTCAACTGGAAAAAGGTCGGGTGGGTTGTGTTAGAACCCCCATTTTTAGCCTGGGGCCTTGTTTGAAAAATTAGATATTCGGCTAACTTCCAATAGGATTTGCTTCCTTTGTAATCTTCTGTATCTTATTTTGTGCATATAAGATGATTCTGAACAGGCTGCCACCGGGTGCCATGGTGACCCCAGAGTGAAGAAGCCCTCCCCTTGAGAGCATTTGGAGTCTGTGGTTGCTTGTTTCATGGATTTCTCATAAGTGAGCCTCAGGGGCAGAGGCCATCTTGCTTTTCTGTCCTCCTTCCACCTCCTCTTGCCTGCACAGAGTAGATGCTTTGTAAAGACTATGTGATTTCCAAAATCATTGCTCATATTCCTCTAACACTTGGGAGGTGTTCGAGCCCTTTGACCGCAGCAGAGCTGGGCTTCCTTGTTCCCTCTTCGCTTCCGGGGACTAGATTATTCAAGAGGCATTGGAGCCAGTGGAGAGAAAATGTGCCTTGTGGTCAATTTAAAAGGCAACGAGTGGAGCCTTTTGGAGGCTTATACTGAGCTCTGAGTGGAGGTGCAGTGGTTACTCTGGCCACTTTCTGGACAGAGAACAGGCCAGGGGACAGACAGCTTCCTGCCCCTTGACCTCTTGGGAGTTCTTCCCTTTGGCTGTTCCTGCCATGTTGGAGCTCTGCCCCGGTCATCTCCTTCCCTGCCTAAATTTCCTTACCTCGTGCTAGCTGATCTGTCCATGATGCAGCTGATCACATCGAGTATACTACCTGTAGCCCATAGAGAGTGGCTTGGTTTTCCCCTTCCTCGGCCACAGTGTTTTTTGAGTCCAGGTATTCCAAAAGCCAGTCTGTAGTCCCAGAATTAAGAAACCCTTTTCTGTTCTTAGTGGCCACAGTAGGAGCTAGGAGCCTTTGAGGAAAGAGGGGGAAATGTGTTGGGTGACATGAAACAAGGACTGCTGAAAACTTTCTCAAGATTTGAATTTGAGTTGACTAAAAAGGGTCTGGGCAAGTCACTTAACCTGTGAACCTCTGAGAGTTCCAGGCAGCTCTCCAAAACTGGAAATTTCCAAAAAGGTGCCCCCTTTGCTTGGAAGAGCGTCTTCTGCCTGTGAAGTCACGGGCCTTGACACCGCCACCCCAGTTGTTATCATTGGAATTCATTTGGCAGTCAGATTGTTGTTCAAAAATCAGCTGGGCTCCTTTGTAACCAAATGAATTCCTTGGGACTCACAGTGTGCCAGCAGAGGCCAACAGTGCTACCTATTACTGTAGGAAGCTGTCTGCCCTCTGAGATGCTGTGGCTCCCTATCCCTGTCAGCATCACACCGTTCACCTGCAGCTTATAAAAGGCTCATATTCCCAAACTATGATTTGAAGAAGGTTGTTTGGGAAGCTTTTGTCTGAATGTCCAGTGTCATTGTATGTGTCATTAGCTGCCCTGGCCACACATCTCCTCAAAGCATCTTTTGTACCCTCCAACAGCCATGGTTGAGAATGGGCACATCCTGTGGCTTTTCCATCTCCCCAAACCTGGACCCTCAATTTTAGAATCCCATTTGCCTACCGTTGCCCAGCAATCTTCCTGAACACATTCTCTGCCCTCATCGTGCCTCCCCCCCCCTCCCCCTAGTGCTATGAACCCCTCTCTTACACCCTGGCTTATCTGCCCTCCACACCTGATTTTGACTACACAAGACGTGACTTCCACCTGTGATGACCCTCAGGACTATTGCTTCTTCCCACCTTTCAGCATTTTGCCAACTGAGCCTTACTCTTGAGTAACTTCTACTAGCAATTTTTTTTGCTTCTGTTCCTAAGCTGCTAAGAATAGATTTTTAAAGTTTTACTGAGGCCTTTTGTTTTGATGCCACCATCATTTGCTCATATTCTCTCTGTTATAACTAACATCCCTTATAACTAAAGGCTGCAATGGCTGAGACTGGCGTGTGCTGAAGCCTTCTTCCGAAAGAGTTAAGAGGACAAGGACCTTTTCATTATCTCATTCTCTAGGCCTGAAGTTAGTCATCACAGAATTCGACTTCCCCTTGTGATTATATTTGGATTCATTATTGTAGTTATTTCAATCAATCAATAAACATGTTTTAGGAATGTATGATGTGCCAGGCACTGTGCTAAGCACTGGGGATACAAAAAGAGGCAGAAGACAGCCCCTACCCTCAAGGAGCTTACAGTCTAATGGAAGGGACAACACACAGACCAATATATACAAAACAAGCTCTAGACTGGAGAAATAGGAAATGATTAACAAAGGGAAGGTACTGGAATGAAGAGGGGCTGGGGAAGGCTTCCTGTAGGAGGTAGGATTTTAGTTGGATCTTAAAGGAAGTCAGAGAGGTCAGTAGTGGAGTGGAGGAGGGAGAACATGCCAGGCCTGGGGGACAGCCAGAGAGAATGCCAGGAGCTGAGATGGGCGTCTTGTTCATTGAATGTCCCTGAGGTCAGTGTCACTGGATCAAAGGGTAGGAGGGGGCGAGGTCATGAAGGGTTTTGAATGCTAAACAGGGAGCAATTTTGTATTTGATCCTGGAGGGAATAGAGAGCCACTAGAGTTTCTTGAGGAAGAGTGGTGACATGAACAGACTTATGCTTTAGTACCAAGGCAAAGCTGGTGCCACCATGAATGGCAGTGGACCAAATTCACTTGGAGAATAAAAGTTCTTCCCTTTATAATTATATTTGGATCCATTACTGTAGTTATGGTAATCAATAAACATTAAACACTTGCCATGTGCCAGGCACAGGTAGGAGCCGGATTGGGGGGAGGGGGTTTGGGGAAATATACTTTGGTACATTTTCTTGGCTCTGCATCAGTTAGTATGAGTCTTCTCATGGTTCTCTGAAAGTTCTCAGTTGTCATTTCTTATAGTGTAAGAGTAACCCATTACATTCAGATTCCACAAATTATTTAGATGCTCCCAAGGTGATGGGCACCCCCATTGTTTCCAGCTACCGTGAAAAGTCCTACTCTGAATTTTGGGGTAGCCCGAGTGGGCTTTTTCTGACTTGGACCCCCTTGTGCTAGCTATTTGTCCAGTAATAGTGAGATCACTGCACCAAACATCATTGGACCAATTCACTGATCCTGCTGCAGTACAGGAAGATTGCTATCTGCTTTACCTTTTGCCAATTCAAGATGAAATCTCAGAGTTGTTAGGATTTGCATTTTACAAGGACTCTTCTTCCGAGCCCTTGGAAGCTTTCTTTCCTATGGTTAATGATAGTTCATTATTACAGACTATTGATTCTTTGATTTACCTGTTGGGGAATGATTCTTGGTCAGATTTGTATCAATTTCCTATCTCTCTGGTATGTCAGGCTTGTATTAAGGGTATTTCATGCAAAGGTTATTTCCCCACCACTGTGTAATTTCCCATTTTATCCTAGCCACATTGATTTTGTTGGGGAAAAGCTTTTTAAAAATTTTTACGTAATCAAAATAGTTTCTTTTGCCTTTGTGATCACCCCTATCCTTGGTTAAAAATTTTCTACCTAAGCCATAGTGGTAAAAGGTACCTCTTTTCAATATCCTCTAATTTTAAAAATTTTCTTTTGGTCATTTGGTGCTTATTTTATGGTATAGAGTATAAGATACTGGTCTAACCCCGTTTTCTGCCAACCTGCTTTGTGACAGTTCTCATTTCGAAGGGAGCCCTTCCCCCATGAGTTTGTGTCATGCTGTTCTGCCTATAGAGATTTCTGGTTTTTAACCAGAATCAAAAAATTTTGCTGATTCTTGCCATATAGGATCATTTGAGTATTGGTGTGGCTAAGCTGCCTTCCTTCCTGCTTCTCTGCTCCCCCATGATTTCCCTTTTAATTTCTAAGATTGTACATTTAGATTTCCAAGCAATGTTAGAGGTTACCTAGCCCAGCCTCCTCATTTTGCAGAGGGACAAACTGAGGGCCAAAGCGAGTAAAATGCCTTGACCCCGGTCACAGTCTGCAGGATTCAAACCAAGGCTCCCTGATTCCAAAGCCACTTGTCTTTCCAGTGCTACAGGTGCTTCTAGACCTTTTGTTTCCCAGGTGAATTTGGCCCACTGCTGTTCATGGTGGCACAGGCTTTGCCTTGGTACTGTAATATTGCTAGACGTAGCCTGTTAAGGAAGCCACTCATTCCTCGCCTTGTTTTTATGATGTGCCAGGGTGTTGCTGGTGAGCTTAAGGTAGGATATATGTTTCACAAGAGAAAACTTTCTCTCTCTCACTTTAATCATTTTAAAGCATACCCAGAACCTCCCTTTAGGGGGTACAACTGGGGAAGTGAGAGTGGAATTGAAGTTCCGGATTCTGTGGTATAGTGGAAAGTACTGGACTCAGGGTCAGGAGATGTGGCCTGGTGCCCTAGGTCTGCTACCTGCTAGCTGTGTGACCCTGCCCAAGGTAGCTCTGTTTCCTTATGTGTACAGTGGTGGCCTTGATGGTTGCATCACTGTTTCCCACAGGGCAAAATGCCATGAAATCATAAGCCACTATTCTGCTCTCATCTTCTGACAGCTCCCCTCGGACCATGCTGCTGGAGCCTGAGCTTGTTTGGGGGCTTATTCTGGGCCCTTGTCATCAGAGGACCTCTTGAGACAGGTTGGGAGAAGCCAGTTGCCGGGATGGCCCACCGGTGTGCTGGGTGGGGTTTTTGGCCACAGTCACCCTGGCCAGAGAAGGGTGGGGATTGCCAACACTGATAAGACTCTGGCTCTTTGTTGGGAATCGCTGACTTGGACCCAGTCCACAAGATGTTCACTCTGGCAATAGGACATTTGCTTGTAGGTGCCTAGGATTCCAATCTAGAGCTGGAAGGGACTTTGGAGGCCATCCAGCTGAACCCCCTCATTGGACAGATGAGGAAACTGAGTGTTTGGTTTCAGTAATGGCTCTTCTTGCAAGGCATGAGTTTGCCAACTGGCTGCCAGCAGTCCCATTTACTCATCCAAACCTGCAAGGCCAGTCCCCATGCTAATCATGCCTTAATGTCATCTAAACACATAGGCAGCACGAGCTGGGGCCCTCTTCTCCTAAGTAACCTCGTTTTCTTTGAGACCTGAAGGATGGTGTGTCACTTGCTGGGGAATTTCCTTGACTTTCTTGCACAACCTCAAGAGTAGTTCCTTGACAATCTGGCATTTGTGGGCATGTGTGCTGGGAAGTGTAAATAATAACCCATTTGCAAAAGAGGTGTTTGAGCGGATGAATTAAGCCTTTGACTTGTCTTGTTTGCTTGAGGGCCCTGCCTTCATCTGCCTGGCAGCAGGAATTCTGAAAACTCTTGAAATCTATAGGGTCTTTCAATTCATTAAAAAAAAAAAAACCAGCCCAACCATCCCAGGCATTTTAGAACTACATTTAGCCATGATTAGCAGTCAAGTTCTGAACCACCTTGGTACAGCTTGCTAATTGTGCTGCCATAGAAGCTGCACAGGGCCGGTTCCCCCCCAACACATTTTTTCCTGCCTCCCAACTTCATCTTGGAAAAATTACAGCCATTTTCCCATCTCCTCACTTTTTCTCCTGTTCCTGTTTTCTTTAAACTTTCAGAAGATGAATTCAGACTGCACATTTTTATATGTGGTCCTGCCCTAGGATTAGGCAAAAACCTCGTAAAATGAGGTTGGGAAACATGCCCATTTTCTTCTTAAAGGCACTGTGTGGTTTGCAAAGTTGGCATTTTTAATCAGTGCTGAAGTAAGTTTCTCAACAGAATCTGTTCTCCAGGTGAGCAGCATTAGGATAATGTCTGAGACCTCGGGGGAAATGCTGAATGAAAAGCTCTTCTAGCCTGTATGGGTCCTGTCCAGTAATAGGGTGGCAGTGGGGCTATGGGCCCCATTGACTCGACCCAAAAGGGATTCTTGACCAAGTGCATCCATCTTTGGTGTCTGTGCCAGTGATTCAGGGACTGGCTGGAAGACCTAACGATCCAGAGAGGTCCTCAGCTGGCTTAGCCTGCAGGACCCTGGTTTCTTTATTTGTAGATTGATTTTTAGCTATTTGCTTGTTTATAAAGTGCTTCATTTCATTTGAGCCTGCCAACAGTCCTGTGAGGAGGTGACTACCAGGCATTATATTGTTGTTCCCATTTTGCAGATAAAAAACTGAGGTAAAAAGAAGTTAAGTGACTTGCCCAAGATCACAGAGCTACTAAGTGTCAGTGGAGGCATTTGAACCAGGTCTTCATGGACTCAAACAGCCTTGATCAGCAGAAACCTGAGTCATTCAGATCATTGCAGAGCATCCCAGGATGTCAGCTAGAAGGGAGGCTATCATTTGACAAGTTTGACATTCATTTTCCAAATGAGGAAACTGAGGCCCTCTCCAAAGGTTGGGCACAGAATCAGACGGTAATTAAGTGGCCCTAAATCCAGCCCTCTTTGCACTGCACCACAGCTACCTGGTCCAACCCCTTTGTCTTACAGATGAGGAAACTGAGGCCCATGCCTAGGTCACAAAGGTAGGCAATAACTGAGCTAGAATTCAAACCCTGTCCCTCTCTCTGAGTCCACATGGAATGCTCTTTCCACTGCATCAAAGCTTTTCTAAAGTCTAAGATGGCAAACAAAGTGATTGTTAATTAAATGTTTAATTCATGCTTATTAGCATAGGCTGTTTAGCTTGAGGCTTAATTGCTTACTGGCAGCCCTGACTTTCAGGCTACATCCTCCACCTAAGTATTAATTCATTGGAACTCTTTCCCCATTTCTTTGGATTGTGCATTTTCTTCATTCCTTACGGCACAGGAATATTCCATTACATTTATATACCATGATTGAGTCAGCTATTCCCCAGACATTGGCCACATGGTTTTCTAGCGCGGGAACATTTTCTATACCTACAAGTATTTTTGTTTATTGATGGTGTCCTGGGAGCTAGGCTTCACTCAGGGCTCACTGGGCCAGAGGGGCCAGCCGTTTTTAGCGTTCTTATTTTCTTGTTGTTTTTATGTAAGTCTTGTCTGTGTGTAACTCTCAGATTGTTGAATATATTTGGTTATTTCATATCAATTTTTTTTTTTGAAAAAAGGAATATATCATCATGCTGATGATTTTTATGGGTTGATAATTGTATCAGGCACCAAAAAATGATTTTAGCCTCCACTTTGCCACTGCCTCTTCCCTTCCCTTTTCCTTCTCCTGAATGTAGAAATGTTGGCCCCGGCAGTCTGTCCCGGAATAATGCCGCTGGTTATGGCATCCTGGCTTCACCCCTGTTTTTATTGGAAAAGCTTCTAATGTTTCTCAATTACAAGTAACATGAGCTCCTGGTTTCAGTTACATTTTTCCTTCACCGAGTGAGAGAGGGTTCTATTTCTTGGCTATAGTGTTTTTAACATAAATGAACATTTGTATTTTATCGGGGGCTTTTTCTGCAACCATTGATACAAGCATGTGTTTTTAATTGCTTTTGTTACTGCTGTGATTTAGTATATTCATTGTTTTCCTGTTAAACTCCCCTTACATGCCTGGTAGAAATTCTGCTTGGCCATAATGAATGCGTTTGGCGGGAAGGGAGGAGGAAGGGCTGTGAGGGAGTGCACGGCTGAAGTCTATTTTCGGGCATTTTGCTTACTATTTTTTGCATCTATATTCCTTACTGATACAGGATTGGAATTTTTTTTCTATGCCTTATTCTTCCCGGGTTTGATCTTGGGGGACTGTATTTGTCTTGTAGAATAAATGAGTAGAAGGCTTTCTTTGCCTGTTTTCCAAAACAGTTTCTATAGCATAGGGATTCTTTGTTCTTTAAATTTTTGATAGAATTCACTTGTGAAATATCTTATTCCGGGGGGTTCATTTGTAGCCTCATGAGTTTCTCTTTCTGAAGTTCCCTATTTCCTGTTGGACTGAGTTGAATATTTTATATTACTGTAGATATTCATCCGTTACACTGACATTTTCAGTTTTGCTGATAACTAAGTGTGCATAATAGTTTTGGATCATTTTCTTTCTTTCCTCTCCCTTGTGATAGCTCCCTTCGAATTTTCCCTTTTGCTAATATGCTTTGCTCTTTGGTGATTCAGTTAGTGAGCTGAAGGGTTAGCAACTTATTCATCGGTCCTGCTCTTTGTTAGTTATATTTTGTTGTTTTCAGTTTTGTTTATTTCGTCTTTTCAATTTTTATTCTTTTTCATCCTTGTTTTGGGTTCATCTGTTTTCAAATTGCCCTCACCACTCAGTAATCTTTGCTTTTTTTCTCTTTGGTTAATATCAACATGAATATAGAGATGCCTTCTGGATTGCTGCTTCTGCTGTGTCCTGTACATTTTGATATGTTATAGCATTCTTTGTGTAGATATACATATGTGTGTATGTATGTCGACATATTCTATAACACATCACATGTCATTGTATCACATTATATATGATGATCTGTAATGTATCCAAACGTCTTTTTTTGGTCGTCACAGTGCTTGTTTCTCTCACGTTATTCAGCAAGTTGTCTTTGGTCTCTTTTGGTCAGTATCTTTTAATCAGCTTTCCCTGATTATCTTCATCACATCGGCATCTAGAAAGCACATGTTTGACATTCCTGCTTCTCTGCATTTATGGCTCTGTTCTTTATGTCCTAGAGCGTCACCAACGTTTGTGACAGTCCTGGGAGCGGTTGAAAAATCAATGTGCTCGGGAACACAGCAGGGCCATGTTTCTCCCTGAATTCACCAAGTCCAGTTCTGTCTGCATCCCCATCCCCTTTAGGTCTCTAACTATTTTATTTATCTTTCTGTTTGACTTGTAAATTTTCTGAGAGTGGAATACTAGTCTCCTCTGGTTGATTTCTTACTGCCTGGCTTTTTTACCCCTCAGGAAAATTTTCCTTTACATATTTATTTGCTAGGTTGTTTGTTGTATACATATTTAATGCTGATTGCATTTTACCAGGGATAGGGTGGGCATGGAAAGCAGACTGCATTTAATGGAGTCTGTGGACTCACTCCTGCTCCAGACCCTGCTGTCACTGAGTGACCCAGGCCTGTCACTTAACCTCTTCAGTCCTCAGTTTCCCTTTTTAGAAAATGCAAATAATACAGATGGAAATAATTTAGAAAATACAGATGCTTCTGCTCCCTATGGCCAATGAACCTGTGGGAAGGAGCACATTAGCCTTCGAGGATATGGAGGCAAAAATGAAAAGACCTTTTTCCTCAAGGAGCTCATGTTTTGTGACAGCAGGAGCCTGTCCCCTTCCCTGGGTCACGGATCCTTCCTTTGGCAGTCTGTCTGCTGAAGTAGCCTGTGGCTAGACCTCTGCTCAAAACCGAGTTTCTAAATGAAGCATGAAAGAAAATAGTCTGGCCATAAACATTTATTAAGCACCTACTGTATGTCAGCACTGTGCTAAACACTGGGAATCCAGAGAAAGGGCACAACATAGTTCTGCTCTCAGGGAGTTCACAGTCTAATGGGACAGACAGAATATAAACAACAGTGGACAAATAAGCTGGAGACAGGCTACACTGGAGATAGTCAACAGAGGGAAGGAAGAGAGACTGGGAAAGGCTTCCTGTAAAAGGTGGCATTTTAGCCGGGACTTGAAGAAAGCCAAGGGGGCCAGGAAACTATATAAGATTACGAAGAAAAAGAATTATATTGAAATAAAGATGTAACTTTTTCCCCATCCCAGTTTACAGACACCTCCCCCCAGAGTCTATCCATAGACCCCAGGTTAAGCTCTCCTGTATTAGGGTAAATTGTGTCTGTGTGTCTCTGTGTGTCTGTGTGTTTATAAAAGATGTGTACAAAATATTCCCATTTAAGGTGGGGAAGTGGTGGGGAGGGGAGGGAGGAGAGACCCTACTGGGCAGTGATCAGGAACAACCTCTCAGAGGACAGACATAGTGCTTAAATTGAGCCTTGAAGGAAGCCAAGGATTCTAAGAGGTAGAGAGGAGGAGGCATTGGCATTGGGAGAGGGTAGGGGGCGAAGGGGGAGGCGAGGTGGGACAGTTGATGCAAAGAGAGATGGGGGATGGGTCTCTCTATGTATAGATAGAGTGGACGAAGGGGAGTGATCTGTGATCAGCCTGGAAAGGGAGGCTGTGGCCAGCTTGTGAAGAGCCTTAATTGTCAAAGAGAGGAGTTCGTATTTGGCCCATATGTCAGGAAGAAGCCCCCGAACTTACTGAGCAGGAGAGTGACGTGGTCAGGTCCGTGCTTACGGCCCATCCCTTTGGCAGCTGTGTGGAAGATGGACTAAAGAGAGAGAGTGGAGACAGGGAGGCGGCAATAGTCCAGGCAAGAGGTGACAAGGGACCGAGCTAGGGGGGTGATAGTATTGTTGTGAGGACAGCATGTCTTAAATGTTCAAATATTATTTGGGGGGAGAGTTCTTATGGAAATTTTTATGGACAGAAAAATGAAACTTTTATATTCAGCCCAATATGGTCACAGGCTTCTTTGGTAATACAAGTCACTGCTTTTGGACTGAAGATGTTGTCACCTTACTGACCAGGAGTCTCATCATATCTGTCATAATAGTTGGTCCTAATGGCTTAATCAGCTTATCCAGGACTCCTTTGTCCTCAGAGTCAAGACTTGTTTGGGACTTTTGGTGAACTAGATGGTCCAGCTTGGGTGTTTTGTCGTCATTCAGTCATGTCCAACTCTCCATGACCCCATTTGTTTAGTCGTGTTGGACTCTCTATGACCCCATTGGGGGTTTTCTTGGCAAAGATCCTGGAGTGGTTTGCCATTGCCTTCTTCAGCTCATTTTACAGAGAAGGAAACTGAGGTAAACAGAGTTAAGGGACTTGCCCAGGGTCACCCAGCTAGTAAGTGTCTGAGGCCAGATTTGAACTTAGGAAGCTGAATCTTCCTGACGCCAGGCCCACCACTCTACCTACTGTGCCATCTGGCTGCCAGCCTGAGTTTACCCTTAGTGATATTTAACTATGAGATGCAATTATTGTTATGGAGTCTTTAAGCTAAGATATAGTTTTCCTGTTTCTCTTAATGTTTTCTACTGTGACTTTAGCTTTGGCTTTGGCTAAAGCAAGGTACATTATGTTCCAGCCTCTTGCTCCAAATTTGTTTGTTTTCTTACATTTGGATGTGTTTTTTATTGGCTATATATTATTGGGGCTTGGTTTTTTAAATATGTACTGAAACTATTTTCCTTTTTTATGGGGAAAGTTTAATCTAGTTAAATTCAGGGTCATAATTAAGTCTAGTTTTTCATCAGTCATGTATCTTGTTATATAGTTTTCTCAGCACGTTACAATCCATTTTAATTCATTCTAAGAGTTTGTAAACTCAAACTCAAACACAAGCACACGTACACCCTCACCCATATCACTAAAAACAGTTCCTGAAATTCTACTTTTACTTATGTAAATTTTCTCACACTTCCCATCCTTCCTCCAATCTCAGATATGAGTATTATTTGGTATCCTCTGCTCTACCCTCTTCAAGATTCCCTGTTTCCCTTCTCTGGATTTTGCCAATCAGGTATTAGTCATTATTTCCTTAATGTTTCTTTGATATCCCATTTTGCCAAGGAAGTAAATACTTTGAGTCATCATTTATTCACTCATCATTTACAGTTGCTTTACCCTACTTCTTCCTTCTGGTAGATTTGAATATCAATGGCCTTGCCTGGGCCTATTTCCTTCAGTAGGAGTGCCTCTAAGGCCTTTGAGTTAAAAACAAAAACACAAAGCTTTTCTTAGAAAAAAGTCTGCTCTGCTTTGCTCAGTAGCTACTTTGGGGATGAAGGTTCACTTTGCTTACTTTTTATTATATTGCATTCCAGTTTCTTCTGTGTTTTCTTATCTGGATAATAAATCTTGTACATTTTGAAATGGTGTTTTGGGGCATATGATTTGTGTCTTTCTGACTATTTGTGATATCTTTCTCTTGCTGAAATTTTGGAGTTTGCTGATATTTCTGAATGACTTGAACTTGGGATTCATTTCCATCAGTGTCTTGTGAATCCTATTGATTTGTACTCTGTCTCTTTTCAGTACCTCTGAGAAGTATTTCTTTCATGTGTAAAATTCTCCAAAGGGGAAACAAAGAGGAACATGTGTGAGGTACGGGAACATATAACTCAGCTGTCCTGTAGACTGTAGAAATATGCTAGTACTGTGGTTTGTCAGAAGTCAGGGATAGAGTGATTGATCTAGAAGCTATATGTGCATTGAGATGATAGTTGGACCCAAGGGAAAAGATGAAGTTTCTGAGGGAGAAAGTATGTAGAGAGAAGACCCAGTGACCAAGGACTGAGTCTTCTGGTACATCCAGAGTTAAAAGTTGGGGAGTGTAGAGAGGAGGAAGAGGTGCAGACAAGGATACAAAGAAGGAATTAGGGGTAGAGAAGTAAGAGGAGTGTCCAGACTGCGTGGTGGCATGGAAACCAAGAAAGGAGAGAGTGTCACAAAATAGGAGGTGGTCAGTAGGTCAGAAAGGATTGGAATTGTTTTCCCAGACTCCATGACCTCTAGAAGCAGTGCATTGGAGCCGTGCTATAACACTACCTACGGATGTTGTATAATGTAATATAGTGCGGAAGCTGTGGAAGTACCCTCTTGTCCATTGGGTAGTACTGAATCATAGTGCAGCAAGGAAGGTGGGTGAGGCTTAGGTGTAACTCTCGCTAAGTATTGCTCCCAGACAGAGCTTATACATGGTGGTGATGCTTCATCTTAGTAACAATCCATCCACCCCAAAGGATCCGTAGGGTTGTGGTTTGGTTTTCTTCCCCTTTTCCACTTCTGTTCACTTGGGCAGCAGCTAAGACGTAAAGATCTTTTTTTCCTTTGCTCTTCATTCCCCTCCTTGCTTTGCTGGTGCTGTGGCAAGCCTTGAATTTACACCCACCATCCCTCACCTCCCTTTTGTTTTTGCCTTCCCTCTAATGCAGGGCTTTGCTGTCAGTCCCCATTAGCCTCCACCAGAGCTAGTCTATCAGACCCTGGTTCGGAAGGAAGGAAGAAGGTGTTGGTGGCATTTGTCATGCTTGGTAGTCGCCGTGGCACCAGACTGAAGGACGAGGCTGCCTCATTCAACACAACACACCCTAAAATGGCTCCCTGAATTATTCAATGGCCCCATTCATGTTTCTTTGCCAAGTAAAGGGGGAGGAGACATTTTTAGTGGTTGTTTTGATTCCCCTTAAAATGACCTTGCCTTATAAAAAGAGAATGAAAATAGTGTACTTTACTTGCAAGCCATTATATGTTCAGCAAATATTTCTTAAGCACCCACTGTGTACTAGGTGCTCTGCCTGATGAACAGACCCCTGAGCAGCTTAGACTAGGGGAGAGAAAAGGCAGGGCCACAAAGAAGTCAAACGTGAGGCAAGGCAGCGGTCTGGGCAGTCGGAGAAAGGGTGATTAGAAGAAATTCAGAATGCAGAGGCTCTGCCTACACTTGGACAAACTAGTCTGTCCCGGGTGAGATGAAGATTTGAGACAGAAACTTGTTCATTCAAAGTGAGGGGGCCTGACTTACGTCCCAAGATGTGGCTTTGGTTCAAGTATTCCTTTTCACTTAAATGTTTGGAGCCAAGGAAAAAATCATTCGTGGCCTGGCTCTGGAGCTTGGGCAGTTGGGAAATTCAGGAAGCTGTTAGAGAGTTTCATGTTTGCCAGTAAAGTTCCCAGGCCTCAGTTTCCTCATCCGTAACAGGAGGTCGTTGGACCAGATTAGTGTTTCCCACACTGCTTTGGAGGACCTCAGTGTGTAATGGGTGGGGGGGGTGAATGGGAGTTCTGTGAGAGTTTAGGGGCTAGCTACATTTTCCCCTTGAAAAATTAAATATAGAATTATGCAAGTATCAAAAATATTTGTCTGGAAATTTTTTGGTATGGAAATAGGCTTGTTTTCTTCCAACGTTTCTCTGAGTGCCTCTCCCTGTTATGCCAGAGAGGTATTCTAGAATGATCCCCAGCTTCTCCTGCCTCTAGCATTTTTACAGACTCCATCCGTATATTTCAGGCTCTGAAATGTTGCCAGGTCAACTTAGTTTGATGATCCCGAAGCTTTGATATTTCGCCTGCCCAGGACAGGGAGGGTCCTTGGAATGGGTACCTTGTCATATGGTGGGTAGCACAGGCATCTCAGGGAGGGCAAAAAAAAAAAATCAGAACTCTCTGGGGGGAAAAACAGAGAAAAGTAGTTTTCATTCTAACATTAAGAAACACCAACTAAAACAAGCACTTCCATACACTCAGGAGGACAGAGAAAGGCAGAATTCTGCATGGCCGTGTGACTCTCCAGGCTCTGCTAGGGACTGCTTGTGGGCCTTTGCAAGCTGATCTGCTTGTCTGGGATTCCTTCTGGCTTTCTTTTCTCTTCGGTACATTTTTTAAAAATGCTTCAACGACCCTCTTTTCTTTTACTTTTTCCCCTTTCCTCTCCTCTCCTTTCTCCTGTTTTTGCAGTCCTAGCCCTAGACCTCCTCTCCCCTTTTAGCTTCCTCTACCCCATTAAAAAAGCAAAAAAGAAAAGAAAAACATGGCCCCCGTAACACTGAGTACACATTGTTCCTGCCCCGGCGCCCCTCACCTTTCACTACATCAAGCAGAGCTCTTGTGTTTCCAGTGGCGATGTTATTGAAATTGCTCTCCTGGTTCTGCTCACTTCACTCATGTTAATTCCTCAAGCTTGCCCCAGCTTCTCGGAAAGCAGCCCTTTCATCATCTTATGTTGCAATAATATTCCATTACATTCATGTGCCAGCTATTCCTCAATTGATGGGCATCCCCCCCCACAAAAAAAGAAGTGCTCTAACTGCCTTTGTACATCTGGGGCCTTTTTCTGTATGTACAGCTTAGTACTTGGATGGCGATCAGAACTGGCCATGGTGTGCCAGGCGTGATCTGGCCAGCAGAGTTCAGGGATTATCATCTTCATTTTCCTGGACACTGTATTCCAATTAATGAAATACTAATGAAGGCTAAAATATTTGTTAGCTGATTATTGCTGAAATTGCGGGATTCCCTGGGCCAGATATTCTGGTGCTTCTTTCCCGTTCACACCACCTCCGTGTAATCGGAAGGATTGCGTACTGCGCAGATTCAATTTAGGTTCGGATCTCAAGATATAATGACACGTACTCAGGATAAGCTTAACCAATAATCACATTTAATTACAATGATTAATAATGATTAAAAACCACATGGGCAATAAAGGTAAGAATAACATTCAATGCAATAAGTAATAATCAACATAAAGGAAAGTAGGAGTAAGAAAAGAAAGGATACGTACTCACTGACCAGGTGAGCTCAAATATCTAATAGACTGGGGAGACTGGAGAATGGCCAAAAGGTCTGGGCAGGGAGGCAATGGGGAGCGTCCTACCCTGAAACACAACGAAAGCCGGGCGTGCCATCCGCTTCCGGCAATGAATCGGTGTCCCTATCTCTGCAACCAAAGTCTCCAAAATCTCCCTTTCCAGTGACCCTTTTTATATCCATGTAAACCAGGGAAAGACAATCTTGATATTTCGTTTTGTGTACATCTCTTGGTGAGTACTCAGATACAGGGTACGTACACATTCTAACAATGGTTGGAGCTCGATCAGAGCTCCAGCCACCTGTTTGTTGTGTGATTGTCCAAGGAGCGATCAATTCCTTGGACAATCACGTGCTTTTCTCAAGAAAAAAAAATGTTCCTTGAGATGGATTGTTTTCCCAGGTAACATTGTTTAGTTGTTATTTAATGTTCCAGTCTCCTTGATCCTGGCCACGCTTTGATGACTCCATTTTACCTTTATGTCAGGATGAGGCAGTCACACCATTAGGTCATAAGATGGTTACACAGGGGGCTGGGGAGGATCTATCCTCCTCAGTTTCCCCTTACACTCTACCACCCTCATTCAGGCCTCTTTCCCTCACAACTGAATTCCCATAATAGCTTCCTAAGGGTCTCTCCTCTCTGTCATCTGTCATCCTTACCATTGCCAGATTAATCCTCCTCACACATTTTCATCTTGCTGCTCCCTTGTTCAGTCAGTCCTCCGTTGGCTTTCCACTGGGCTCCTTGTCCCCAGAGAAGGGCCTCTGCTCATCCCCTTCTGTCTCGCTTCCTGGAATGCCCTTCCCCCCTCCTCTTCCTCTCTGCCACTTCAGGTCTCTTTCAGCTCAGATCTTTCCTCCATAGAGCTTCCCGACCCCCCCTGCTGCCTCCGGAAGCTCAGAGCATACTGCCTGGTGGAGTTCCTCAGAGATCAGGTTGGATTTGTGGACAGCCATGCCTGCTTGTCAGTGGCAGAGTACTTCGATTGCTTGTTTTTGAGGACCGTGCTATTGGATTATTCTTCCTTTTGCTCTTGTAGCTCTCACAAATGAGATCATCATGTGTAAAGCGCTTTCTTTGCAATCATATAGCTCATCAAGCCTCTCACATCTGACTACTCACTGTGCCCACCCCCTGCCTCATTATTATTATGATGATGATTATTTTTGGCAAGGCAATTGGGGTTAAGTGACTTGCCCAGGGTCACACAGCTACCCCTGCCTTAGTGAAGAGACCAGCTAAGTGTAGTCAACCTTCCTTCCCCAAACCTCAAAAGGAGGAGATAGCTTGGTACAGAAACAAGCCACAGTCACCAAAAAATCTCCGCCACGGCTGGTTTCTGACCTTTGCTTGGGGCTGCCCCTTCAACTCTGGGGACAGCTTTCATTGTTAGGAAGCTTTGCCAACCACCAGACCTCTATGTGCACAGCAAGCCAAATCCCCCTACCACATGACAGCTCTTCCTTCCGATACTTGAAGTTGGCCTGAGGCTGAACATCCTCGCTTCCTTCTTGAGATACTCGTATGGTATGATTTTGAGACATTTCAGTTACCTTCTGCTGGCTATTCATTATTGGCCTTCCTAAAAATGTGGTGCCTGGAACGGAATACAGTTCTCCAGATGTGGTCTGGCTGTAGGGCAGAATGCAGATTACAGCCTCCCTAATTTTGGATAACCTGTCTTTTGCTGCAGCCTTACCTTCTTGGATTGCCATGTTACACTGAGCTTGCAGGCCACTAAGACCTCCAGACCTTTTTCACAACTATATTTGCTCCCATTGTATTTGGCCCAGTGTTCTAGCCTGTCAAGACTTTGGCATCCCAACCCGGTCATCCACTGTGTTAACTTCTAATTTTCTGTCTTCTACAAATTTTTAAGAATGTCGTTGATGCCTTTAAACCATTGATTAGAAAAAAAAAACATGTTAGCCCTGGGCAGATCCTGGAGCACTCTACTGACCATTAAGGCTTATTTGTTGGGTCTGCCCATCCCACCGTTCTGAAACTACTTAATTATCCTCTTATTTAGTCCACAGGAACAACATGAGAGATTTTATTCATATTTTGAAATCTAGGTGAATTGTATGTATAGCATTACCCTAACCTACTAGTTTTAATCTCTCTGTCAAAAAAAAAATGAGATTAGTCTGACATGTCCTTTTCTGGAGGAGGCCATGCTGGCTCTTCATGATCAGCACCTCCTTTTCTGGATGCTCACTAGCTGTCCCTCTAATGATGCATTCTAGAACTTTGCCAGAATTCAAAGTCGAACTCACTGTCTTGAGCTTGCAGACTAGATTCTCTTCCATCAAAACAAAATGAAGACATCATTTCCCCCACTTGAATCCTAAAGCGACACTCCTGTTCCCTCTGATCATTTTGTGACCACAGAGAGTGACTCAGCAACCTAAGGCTCCAGTACCTTTAGGCCCCAGGAATGGAGCTTATGTAGGCCTACTGACTTGAACACATTCACAGATAGCTTGTTATCTTAGTCACCTCCTATTAGCTATTTTTGTTCCATCCTTTCCAGTACAAAGGTAATTTTTCCTTAGCAGGGAAAGCAGAAGCAAAACCATTAAGGAGGTTAATTATGATGGTTTAGGCCAGGCAAGTTATGACCATTGGGCTCTATCTCTCCTGTTGACTCTTTTTGTACAGCCTGAGCTAAGAATGGTTCTTACATTTGTGAATATTGTATTTCAAAGTGTAAAAACCGTTCTTAGCTCATAGGCTGTATAGAAACAGGGAGCCGGCCATGATTTGCTGACGCCTGGTCTAGGCAAGTAACGATGTTGGCCTGAACTAAGATTGTGACTACATGAGTGAAGGGGACAGCTGAGAGACACTGTTGTGGAGAAATGAGCCCCAAACCTTGGCAACTGATGTGAAATGGGAGGGGAGGGAGAGGAAGAGCACCAAGTAGGTGACTGAGGTTGTGAATCTGGATGACTGGAGGATGGGGCACCTTTGGCAGAAAGAACGAAGTTCCAAGAAGGCTGGGTTTGGGGGGAAATGTGGGTTCTGCTTTGGACGTGATGAGTGTGAGATATCTGTGGTTCATCCAAGTGGAGAATGTCCAGTAGGCAGTTGTTAATATGAGATGGGGGGAGAATGTAAACAAAAGAGACAGAGTGAGTCTAGAAGTCGACCTTGCTGTAGTGAGCGATGGTGTACACTATTGGTTTAAGCCAGTTCTCCCCCAAACTGTTTTCCACCTTGCCCAGTAGCTCTTGTTGAATAAGAAATCCCTCACTCCATAGTTATGCTCTCAGGTTTCTTGAACCCTGGGTTGCCATGTTCATCAGCTGTTATTCTAATCTTGCTTCTCTGGCCTTTTCTCCTGGTACCAAACAGTTTGGATGACTTTTGCTTTATAATAAGCTTTGAGAGCTGGTGATGCCAGGCCTCCTTCATTCCATTTTTCCAAAGCGTTTTTTCTTCCTTGAAATTCTTGCCTTTTTGTTCCTCTCCATGTAAATGGTTCACTCGATGGATCTTGTGAAGCCTCTACTCAGTGTCAGGCTGCCTTCCCTTTGCCCCCCAGCACGCTAGCTTGAGCTCACCAAATGCAAGCTGACTGCCTAGAATAGAAATAGAGAGGGCGGTCTTGGGTTCCCCCCCCCCCCCCGCCAACCACCTAGTGCATGAGAAGCTCCTTAGCAATGGCTTGGTGCTACCAGATGGGGCAGCTCTATGACATTGCTGGCCCTTTCTGACTCTGGCTGATTTGTTGGGCCTCCATTTCCTGGGCATTGTGCTTGGGGCTTGTAAGTTGCAATCTGACCATGATGTTTTTCAGGAGCAAAAGTTAGACCTTGACCAGAAACAAACCTGGCCCAAATTAGTTTCCCAGATTATTACATGTCAGTTTTGTTTGACTAGAGAAAATGCAGACCTTTGCATGTGTAGAGCTTAGCAGTTCCCCAGAAACCCCATGTGGACCTCGAAGTCCAGAAGGGAGAGCCTGCCTTGCTTCATGCTTCGGCCAGATAGAATTTTGTGGTCAGTTGCCAGTCACACACTTTCTGAGTTGGAAGGGTCCTCCATGGTCATCTAGGAGTGAAAGGTTAACTCCATTTCTTCCTTCTTGGTGGGAGTCATGGGCAGAGGGCCTGACTTCAAACCTGTGTGACTTTGAGTAAGTCACTTGCCCTCTCTGGGCCTCATTTTCCTCTCAGGTTTCCCCCCTTCTCCCCACTCTAGATCCAATGGGAGCAGTCTTTGGGGACTAGACAGAACAAAGATCTTCTGGGCACTCGAGAAGCATCCTGTACATTTTACAAATTCAGATATGAATTTCCTTCCCCACTTCGATCAGGGGAGGGTTCTGCTTCTTTCATCTTAAAGGAACTCTCCCCCTCCCCACCTCCCCCACCCCCAAATATAGAAGTGTCAAGCTTTTTGAAATTAAATATTGCTAGAAGGCAGTCAGGCTGGTCATCTCATTCCAAGCCAAGATATATGTTGGTGAAATCTTCTAAGTAGAAGCAGAATCCATTTGTAATGAGCTTGAAGGGAAATCACGTGTTGTAGCCAAACCTCATTAAGAAGGGAGCTTCTGTGCTCCGCTGTCCAGAGGAAGAACACTGCAGCATTCAGTAATTTACTGCTTTGCCAATTTTTGAGAAGAATTTGGTGACAGTGGATTAGAGAAACATCAGCCCTGAGTTGAAAGAGTTCTCTGGGGATCCCTGTGTAGGGCAACGCACCCATGACCAGAAGTCCCTCCACAGCCACTGCTGGGAGGCTCGTGGCAGTCCTGACCGTTTTGGGGCCCCCTTAATGCACAGGGTGTTTGGGACCCAATCAGCAAACAAAATGGCATCCCTTCCCCCTAGAGCTCATTTGGCAGGCTACCCTAGGGCTTAGAGAGCAACAGCAGCTGCTTTTTTTTTAAAATTTATTTATTTTTAAAAATTTATTTTTATTAAAAAATTTTTTTTTTTGGAGCTGCTTTTTTAGCAGCCTTTTTTTCCCCCTTTCCTTGACATCGCAAAAAATTCATTTGGTTCTTAAATTTGGGGGCTGGCTCAGACATCCAAAGTCACTTTTTCAGGCTCTATGCAAATCACTCAAATGAGGCCGAATATAATGAGGATCCAGGAGTTGCTATCTGGACTCTGCACAGGGAAAGATCGCATCAGCCTAGGAGAAGCCTGGAAGGCTCCATGGAGGAGGTGGCATTGGCGCTGGGCCTTGAAAGATGGCAGGATTACTTTTATTTTTCTTTCTCTTGGGGAAAGGGCGGGGAGTTAGGGTTAGGATTTCTAGTGGTCTGTATGGCTCAGTGTGGGGGTCTGTATAAAATATGCTTCCTGCCATCACAGAGTATATAATTTGTTGAAGATGATAAGACCTAAATAATTGAAAATTATAGTTACCAAGTAATGTAACTTCCTCTTTGGGGAGGTTTGACGTGGGCCACTAGTGATCAGCAATGGAGGCCTTGAGAGTTCAGTCAGTAGAGAGAGGAGGATGGATAGCAGCCTAGGCCTGGAGAATGATGTGAATTAAGGCGTCGAGACAGGAGACAGGAAGCCTGGCTGGCTCAGAGTTCACGGAGCAGCGTAGTGGGACAGAAGGCTAGAAACATGTGCTGGGGATGGGTTTGGAGCGGGGCAGCGAGAGACAATCTCCATAACGGTTTAAGAAAGGTTATGCTAGTCTGGGGGAAGAGAATGAAGGTCACAAAGAGGCAGCTGCACTGGTCTAGGCATGAGCTAATTAGAGTCTGTGCCAAGGAGACTCACGTTCGAACTTGGCTGTTTTCTGGTGCTGAAGCTTTCTAGATATGTGACTTTTTCAGTCTTCATAATTTGACTGTTAAAATTGTGGGGGTTGCAAAGCACCCAGGCAGACAGGGCACTGCTTCTACAAAGGGCCCTTACACCAACATGAATTGGCCTCTGTTGTCTTAATGATCTGGAGGAGAAAATAGGAGCCAAGGCTCCCGCCTGCTTTATTTCGGCCTCCCGAGTTAGGTGTTCAGTGTGTCCAGTGTCCAGTAGGGGGCACAGAAGGGAGGGGGGGGCGAGAGTGTGAGTGCAGCAAGCAAACAGAGCTCTCCATAAAGAATATTATGAACCTTCCCTGAGGATCTGGACGGTCCTCTTACAGGAAATCCTCTCGGCCTCCCTGTGCCCAGACAGTGCTCTTTGCATGATCATCCTAAGGTACTGGATCGATGGGCAGGTTTCAGGCTGGGAGAGACCTTAGAGATCACATGGTCTAACCCTCACATTTGACAGGGGGGAAACTGAGGCTCTGAAAGTGTCTGAGATTGGAACCAGGACCTCAGGGGAAGGTGTTCAGTTAGACTCCCTTTGAAAGTCTGGGGACATTCTGCTGAATTTCTCTATTGGAGACAAGCGACCTTCACAAAAGCTGTTGTGCAGTGTGTGTGTGACCTTCTGATTGTTAGCCAGCAAGCAGCATCAGGAAAAGCTCTACAAACAGGACATGTTCTGGGGCCTGCCCATCCTTTGGCATCCCGCAGGAGGCACAGTGACTGTTGGAAGCTTTGGGGTTTGATTTGGTATTTGAGTGGGTGGGCGCCCTCACCCAGGAGGGACTGGAAACAGTGTCAGGAGCTCAAAAGTAGCCGGGGCCCTTGCTTTGTTGATAGTTTAGATTCAGGCAGAGGGTCTGAGCAGATGTGCTGTGGGGCCTCGTCTGTGCGAGATCGCCTCCCACAAGTGCACTGGCAGACTCCTTGGCTTCAGGGCCATTCATCCTTGAATTCAGCCCTCAAGCCACCCTAGGGCTGAGGGAAATGCCAAGAAACAGCCTTGCCCTCGCAAAGTTTCTGTTCTTTGTGCCTAATGTGGTCATTTCTCCAAAACATCTCTTGAATATACCCCCTTGGTACAGGCCCTCATCTTCTCATGCCTAGACTATTGCAATGACTAGTGGGGGAGGAGGTTTCCCTGCCTCCAGTCTCTCCCCGCTTCAGTCTGTCCTCTATTCAGTCATCAAGGTGGTTTTCCTAAAGTTCCATCAGGTCACCCCACCCCGCTCAGTAAACTCTAGTGGCTCGCTGTGGCTTCCAGGAACAAATGTAAACACTTCTGGTTGGTATTTGCAGCTCATTCGTGCCTCCCTGGTCTTCTGCTTTCCTTGCGTTCACCTACTCTGTGGCCCAGCCATACCAGCCTTCATGCCCTTGCCCTGGCTGCTTGCCGTGCCTGGAGTTCTGCTCTTCCTGCTTACTTTGGTCCCTCTCAATCCCTGGCTTCCTTCAAAGCTCAGCCCCCGTCCCACCATCTGCAGAATCTGTTCTTCAGTCCTCTGGAGAGGTGCTTGTGCCTTCCTCTCTGACCTTCCTGTCTGTCGACTCTGTGTGGATCTTGTGTGGGCAGAATCATTTCCAGCTGGTCTCCCCCATTAGAAGGATCCCCCGTGATCATATGTCGTAGTCAGCCCTTCATTCCATCCTTGCTCCATTGATATCCTTTCTCTTTCCCTAATTTTCAGTCTCTCCCTGTCCATTGGCTCCTTCTATTCCCCCATCCAAAAAAACCAAAGAACCCTTCACTTGATCCTACTGTTCTCTCTGGTTGTCATTCTGTATCTGTCTTCCCTTTCACATCCCAGTTCCTTGGAAAAGTTCTTCAGGCTTCTTACTCCCACTTTTTCAAACACCTGCTCACTTCTCAGCCCCCCCCCCCATCTGGTTTCTACTCAGCTGCCACTAAAATCACTCTCTCCAAGGTCACCAGTGGTCACTTTGTTGCCAAAGCCAATTTTTCTCAGCCCTCATTTTTCTTGGCTTCTGTGAGGCCTTGAATACTGCCTCTATGAAGCCTTGAACACTACCTCCCTGGGATCCCTGAGGTCCCATGTGGACTACTCCCTCTTCCCTGCATTTTCCTGACACTGCTCTCTCCTGGTCCTCCTACCTATTCTTCTCTATCTCTCTTGCAGGATCACTGCCATGTTCTTCTCCACTCCCCAACATGGGGCTTTAGGAGGTGGGAAACAGTGGCCTGGGCCCTCTGCTTGTGCGCGCTCTCTCTCTCTCTCTCTCTCTCTCTCTCTCTCTCTCTCTCTCTCTCTCTCTCTCTCTCTCTCTCTCTCTCTCTCTCTCTCTCTCTCCCTCTCTCTCCCCTTCCCCCTGCCTCTCCCTCCCTCCACCCCTAAGCTCTTGGTGAACTCATCAGCTCCCATGCTAAGTTACTGTCTCTGGATTACAACCATGTCCAGGAGGCATCCCCAGTTTCCTCGTGTTAGAACAGCTCATGAGAAAGAAGTAGCCCTTTTGCAAGTTTGGTTTGCAAGATGAGCCACTTGCTCCTGAAACGGGGAGAAACACTGAAGGCCTTTACAAGCAATGTGGGTGGGCAAATGTGTGCCCTTCTTTAGAGACTGCCCAGAGGATCATGTTCAAACTCCATAACCCTGGTATTTAAGGCAGGAGGAAAGAAAGAGAAGAAAGAAAGAGAGGGAGACAGGGGGACAGAAACAGAGCGAGAGGATGAGAATGCTACTGTTGGCTAACCTGGTTCCTGGGTCCTCCTGAGTCAAGCTTTCACTGCCTACCTTCATCATTTTGTTTGAAGGGAGTTTCTAGACTAGCACAGAGAGCTACCTCACGTATAGCATTAAAGACACATTCCAGAGCCAAATGGCCATGATTTGGGGATTATCAAAGTTTCGACTTTCCCTTGATTCCCACGGATAATATGACCCAGGCTGTCCGGAATGATTCCCTGAAGGGAACACATGGCCAGTGGGTTTCTGGCTTCTTGCACAAAACTGAGATTAAGGCCTTTCCATTTATTTGCCCTTGGAAAAAATCCTCTGTTTTGACCTTGACCGATATCAACAAATAGGAGCATTTCCTTACACAGAGAACAAGGAAAACAGAATTGATTGCTCATAAACCCAGGAATGTCTTTTATGTCCAGCTTGGTTTTTTGAAGTTCTGGGCAGACTGAGCCGGCAGCAGGTCCCAGTGCCACCCTGCCCAGGGCATCATCTTCTGCTCTCTCCTGGGTGCTTGGGCTGCTCTTCTAGCAGGCTGCTGCTACTTTCTGAATTGATCTGTACTGGGCTGTGGCAGCAGACCCTATATTCTCTGAAGGCAAATCTGCACATGCCCAGATAAGTCAGTACAGGAGGAAGGGAGTATTAACAAGTGGGGGCATTCTGTCCTGGAGGAGGTGGCACATGAGGAAGAAGCTGAGGTAAGAGAGGGTACGTTGGAGGAATGAGGAGCAGCATGTGGAAGGGAGGCTGGGGGAATGGGGGGGGGATGGAGCTCTATTGAAGAAGGCCTTAAAAGCAGCTAGAGACCTTTATATTTTATCTTAGAGGCCCTACGGAGTCAGTGGAGATTTTTGAGCATGGAATGAGAGGGGCAAGACGATGATTTTTAGGTGTTTTCTTGATTTTGGTCCAGTCATCAACAAACATTGGTTGAGAGAGAGAGTGAGAGAGTGGGGGGAGGGATGGGGGTGGGGTAACTGGTCACAACCTGCTCAAACCCACCCTCCCTAGTAACAGAAGGCCTGTTCTGCTAGAGAGGCCCTGGCCACCTTCTTCTGGCTCCTCCAGATCCCAGCTGGGCCGTTCAGTGCACTTTCCCCAAAAGCTGATGTTCTACATGTGCTCACTTCCATCCGTAGTCATGGCGCACTCTGGCCAGCTTCTGCTTTCGTACTCAGCTCATCAAAGTCCTCCTTCCCTGCTCTCTGTTCATTGCCTTCATAAGCCACGGCTTGTTCCCTCCTCTCTCCCACTGGTTGATCTGGATGTGAGCAGTGCGAATGGCCTTCCTTCTCTTTTTGGTTGGGAGATAGCATGCTTGTTAAGTGCCCGGCTCCTGCCCAATGTGCTGGGCTGACTTGGGGCTTCTTTGGGGGGCCCAGGTTCTCTTTTCCAGTGTCCCTGATTGTCCCTGGTTCTCTTTGAAAAGTGACTGCTCATTGGCCAGTAGTGTCTGGGTGTTCTTGTGGCAGTCGGTACAGGGTTTGGGGCTTGGCTCTGGAACCTCCAAGCTGGATTAGGATGGGCTGAGGTGTGTTCAGCGTTTTTCATCAGGGCCTTTGGGGGCCTTTCTCTTGCTGCCTATTTGTTCCAACTCTGGGAAGTTTTCTTTTTCTAGTTTATCTGGGATGTCTGAAGGAATCCAGAGATTGTTGGATATAGATCTTTCACTGGAATCTACTTGTTTTCTAGCTAGGGGATGCCACAGCAGAGAGAACACTGGGCCTGAAGTCAGGAGTGGAACTATCATAATGACTAGCTTTGAGAACTTGAGCAAATCACTTTCCCACTGTCTGCCTCAGTTTCCTGAGCTGTAAAATGGGAATCATAATAGTACCAGGTGCTCCCAGGGTTGTTGTGAGGATTAAATGAGATCATATTTGTAAAGTGCTTAGCCCAGTGCCTGGCACATAGTAGGTGCTTAATCAATACTTGTCCCCTCCCTTCCAGTTATTTTGATAACTCCGTGATTGGGGGAAGAGGCATATCGTTTTAGTTCTTGCTATGCACAAATCTGTTTTCTGTTCTGCTTGCTTCTTTGGATTTGTGTGTGTGTGGGGGGGGTTTCAGTTGTCTTTTCTCCTTTATTTCCTTTTGATCTTTTGGTGGCTTCCTGCAGCAGCACAGATTGCACCCCCTGTATGTTTGCCCCATGGGTATACCTCTTCTTATCAATGTCTTCTCTGCCCGGGCCATACGAGCCCACCCCAAGTGTTGGGAGCCTTGCTCTACTCATTTCTCCATTGTGCAGGTACGTTGGGTGTCTGCTGGCTGGCTGTGGGGATCTCTCATTCTTTATAACATGACTGCATGACCAACCCATTGGAGAGGGCCTCGATTTGGCACGTCTTGCAGCCAGCTCCCATCCACCATGTGCCTCTACATTGCCCACTGGGCAGTCTTCACCTACAGTTCTACAGAGACTGGTATAGCCGCAACATTGCCAGAAGAGTATTGGTGTTAAAAAACCAGCCTTTGTTTCCTGGAAAATCTTGGGGTCTTTGAAAAAATTATGTCCTTTTGCCAAGACAGTTTGTTCAACCTCGTCTTCCTCATCCTGTCCAATTCTGAGCCCAGTTCATGGTCATTTTTCCGTGTGCTCAAAGCTGTCTGAGGTGTCCATCCAACTGCCTCGAGCCTGGACAATCGAGGTTCTTCATCCGCGTGAATGGTGAGGCTGAGCTGTGCAGTGTTTGTGGATGTCACTTAGGAAACTCCTAGCTGCCCTGCTCCTGGCACCGTGCCCTCTGTAGCCTGACCTTTGGGTATTCTCGTTTTGAGTCCCTTCCTCCACTTCTCCCCCCATGATTTTTTTACTCCCTTCAGACTCTTCTTTGGTTCGCCATGCTCATTATTGCTCAATTTCTCCTGGTGTGCCAGCCACTTCTCCATTGCCAGTTTTCCCGGACATGTCCCCGCTGTTTTGTTTTCCGTCCCTGTTGTTTGGGAGCATTTTCAGCCTTGCTTCTTCTCAGCCCTATCTGCACCACTCACTCCATCTTGACTCTGCCTTCTGCCTTTGAGGCTGGTCCGTGGCTACCTGGCTTCCCCAACATTTTTAACTGCGGCTTCCTTCCAATCTCTCTCCACACGTTCCTGTGTCATGGCAGTGAGTATTGGCATCTGCAAGGAGCAATGCCGTTTCTAGAGTATGGCCTCGGTGTTTATCTTAGATGAGTGCTTTGCTCTGGTGACGCTGTCTTTCAGCCTCTCCTCATTCGATCCTGCTGTCAGGACTGTCCGCTAAGGCCAGAGTCCACGTAGGGGAAAGTGGTGTGGGGCAGCAGCCAGGCAGTTTTCTCTCAGACCCCATGGTGGTTTTCCAGGAAAGGTGGAGGCATGGGGCTGCCCACTCCTGTTCTTGAGGTCTGTCCATCTACCCGGACTTGTGTTTTTTGTTCTAGGCAGATGTATCATTTGGGGCCATCCATGTGATTTGCCTGCTGGAGGCCCTACCTTGTCCTCATCGTCGTTGTGCTAAGACACTCAGTAGACCCACCAAGAAGGGGGAGGGTGGTACTGGAGGCCCTCCCTATCAGTCATCATCCTGTCTCGTCTCTGCCACCTTTCAGATTCTGAGAGCGACACCATGGACAACCCAGGCTTTCGGAGAGGGAGCTTCCACAGCAGCACCAGTGATGAAGATCTGGTGGAGATCTCGGGGGCCACCTTGGACTTCTCCATGACAGATGATGTCCCTCCACTTGACAGAGACCTGGGAGGTATGCCCAGTTCCAGATCCCTCTTCTTGCTTGTTTGCGTATCTTCCCTTCTCCCCCCCCCCCCCAGTAGACTGGGGACTCCTTGGGAGGACAGCCTTCTGTTGTTTTTTTCCTTTCTTTTTATCTCTGGCACTTAGTATGGTACCTGGCGCATAGTAGGGACTTAATGTTTATTGAGTAGCTACTGGGAACATCAAGGAGCTCCCATTCTGCCAGGACCAGAAGGGGCCTCCTTTGGGAGCAGCACCCTCTTGGAACCGTGAGATGACTCGTTGGAAAATGCCGATTTCCTTTTCTTTCCTGCTCCCAATGCTAGCTGGGCCCTGAGCTCCTTTCCAAATCTGGCTAATCACTTGCTTGACTGCTCCTTCCCATTCCCCAAGTATGCATGTGTCCACCAAGGCTCTGGCCTGAGCCCGCTTTGCTCTTCCTTCTTCTCTAGAGGCAGCTAGGGGGCGCCACAGTGCACAGAGCACTGGGCCTGGAGTCAGGGCAACCTGAGTTCAAATGTGGCCTCAGGCACTTACTGGCTGTGTGGCCCTGGGCAAGTCCCATTCTTTCTGTCTGCCTCCGTTTCCTCATCTGTAAAGTGGGGATAAGAATAGCACCTACCTTCCAGGGTTGTTGTGAGAATCAAACAAGAGAATTTTTCTAAAGTGCTGAGCACACAGTAGGTAGGTGCCTGAGAACTGTTTATTTCCTTGCCCTTCGCCCTTTCTTGACTCCCTGTCTTAGTGATCTCATCTGTTCCCATGGATTCAGTCGTCACTAAACTCTGTGTGACTCCCAGATGCATCTATCCAGGCCTTTTCCTCCAGTACAGTTCCGGCCATCAGTACACCTGCCTGCTGTCTGCTTCCACCTGGAATGAGCATGTTCTCTGACTCCCTCTTGCTCCCCCAAGCTTCCTTGTTTTTGATGAGCACATGCCCACTCACTCAGGCCCAAGGGAATCTCTGAATCCTGCTTGGCTCTTCCTTCTGCACCTCCCCAGCCCCCCACATTTTATCACCTACCAAACCAGTGGCTTCTGCCCTCCTGGTACCTCTGACTTCCATCCGCTTGTCTCCTTTACACAGCCACTGTGCTAGTGCAGGCCTTTCCCCACTTCTCCCTTGGTATGTCGTGTCAGCCTCCTGACTGACTTCCCTGCCTTCATGTTCCTTCCTCTTTACAACCCTTTCTCCATCTAGTTGCTGAAGTCACCTTTCTAAGGCCCAGGGATGGGGCGTTTCCTCCCCTTGGCTCAGATGCCTTCTGGGGCTCCCTAGGGCCCCTGGGGAAAAGCCCAGATTCCTTACCCACTTAACCTTTCCTGCCTTGCTGCACACTGGCCCCCTTCGCAAACTCTCCACCAGCCAAATTGCACTGCTAGCTCTGCTCAGACCTCACGATTCCTGCCTCCGTGCATTCACACAGTCTGTCTCCCTCCCAGGGCTGGCATGCATGCCCTCCCTATTCATCTGTGCTTCTTAGTATCCTCATCTCTCTTAATGGCTCAGCTCAGATGCTGCCTCCTACATGAGGCCTTCCTCGATCTCACCCCTTAGCCTCCCACTCTGTTAACCAGGGTTCTCTTCCTCCTAAGTGGCCTCATCTTTGTACATATTGTAACACCCCCAGTGAAATGTAAAATCCTTCAGCTCAGGGACGATTTGCTTCCTGTCCTTGCGTCCCCAGAACCTTCTATGCAGTAGGTGCTTAATAAAGTGTTTATTGAGGAGACAGTTTGAAAGGTAAAAGACAGAGTCCTATTAGGACATGTCGAGGAGGGCAGAAGAGGCACCATATTGCAAAATGCTGTTCTGCTGGCTGTTAGCAGCGGGGTTGGGAGGCAGGACACTCACTGCTTGGATGATACATCATGCACATGTGGCAGAAGTAAATGATTTGTTCTTGACAGAAACAATAATGTCGACAGTGTTCTATTGGAAGTGGCCGGCCCCAGGGGCCTCCAGATCCATCGGACAACCATTTGGTGGGATCGTTGCCAAAAAGATGATGTTAGAGGCCAGCGGGGCAGATTAGGGGACAGACCTTCTAAGTAGAGGCAGCCTTGGAGTCTCTCGGTTCAGGGGGACCTTGAGAGTCAGGGACAAAGAACAAGAAAAAGGCAAGGTCGGGGTGGGGGTGGTGAGCTCGGCAGGCTTTGGAGGAAGCCAAGATGATATGGTGAAAATGAGAGCAGAGAGGGCAAACTCTGCAGGGTTTGGCCTTCAATGATGCACTCATGTCCTTTTCTTTGCCTGGGACAGTGTCATATTAATATATGGTTTAATAGCTTGAGTGAATCAGTCATAACCATTCACTGTTCCTTGTCAAAGGCATTTATTGAAGCCCCACACCAGCAAGCCTGGAGCCTCTCCTAGTGACTTCTGGCTCGAGGCCACAGGAATTTGACCTGGGTGGGAAGCTGCTACACCTTAGCTGCTCATTTCCAGTAATCTTTTGGAGAAAGATTGGGACAGGTGGGAATTATCCACCTTTCAGTGCCTGGAGGGAGGACCACGTGCACCTAGAGATTGTGTTGTTGCTCGACTTCCTGCTTCTGGCAGGATTTCCTCCCGCTAACAGAGCCCCCAGTCTTTGGACCTGTCGGGACCTCCAGTACCAGACCAGGTAGCAGAGCACATACGGGCAATATGGCCCCACATTACACAGAGCCAGAGGAGCAATAAAGCGTCCCTTGTTTGCTGGCTGGCCCGGCGAGGTTGGCTTACGGAGAAGGAATAAATCTATCACCTAGAACCTGATTGGAAATGCATCGGAGGTGGTAGGATCAGAGTCTCCAGACTGGAAAGAATATAAGCAAAAAGAGCTGGGAAGAGGGGAAAAAAAGTAGGCAAGCAGCCCTGGAACTTAGCTGGGCTGTGTGTGAAGGGAAGCAGGAAGGTGTTTTTCAAAGCAGTTCAATATTTGGTGTCAAACCTGGAGTGTTTTGGTTACCATCCTCAGTCTATCACTTAGGTGTGGAACACCGTTGTTGTAAAAAGATTGCCGGATCCTCTTAGCCTCCAAAACAAGCTGGCTTATTCTTACAGGAACGAGGAAGAGGGGAGAGCTGGTTGGTTCTGCCTGGTTCAGTCTAGTCAGGGCCTAATGAAAGAGAAAATGGAAACTATGCCGGGCGGCCTCTGACGGAGACACCTTGGGACAGGGAGAAAAGGGATGCTGGCCCCTCTTCATCCCTGCTCCTCCCTGAGCTGAGCACTAGAGGGCGCCGCTGCCTCTAGCTACTGTTCCAGCTAGAAAGCCCTGGTAGCCCCGAGACCACTAAAGTTCTCCCAGCTGACAGCTGTCATGGTTTCCCATGAAATCAGGAAAACCATGGGCTTCGAGCCCACCGACAAGAGATCAGAATGGGTCACTGTCCAGTCTGATGTTTCCAGTGGCCATCCTATAAACGTCCCCTTGGCTTTTCAGTTACTGAAACCATTCTTGGGGCCCTTGGCCAGAGGAGAGCAAGATTTGGGTCTCTCAGGCCACGTCCTTGCTTATCTTCCACATCCAGTTCACATTAGAGCGCGGTCCCCTTGAGCGAAGGGACTGTCGTCCTCCATCTCTGCGTCCCTGCCTGGTGCAAGGTCTAGGTGCTTAATGACTGTTAGGCCTCCCAATGGCCCTGGTATGTGCATTGAGAGGAGCCCACATGAGCACTGTACTAGTTTGCCCCTGGGCCATTTCCCAGAGGATGCGCAAGGCAGGGTGGGGGTGTGGAGGAGGAGAGTGCCAGTTTGTCATCCCCTACCCCCACCCCCAACCCTGCTGCCAAAGGATCACCTCTAAGATGAGCCCTTCTTTCACGGAGGGAGGGAGAGCAGATTAGCCTGCTTCTGTCCCCAAACCTTCCAGATTCCTTGGGCTGTAGATCTCCAGGCATGGCTCCATAGCGGAAACCATTTTAGGTGGTAGCTGGCAGAGGGAAGACAGCTGATGCCTTTCAGGTGACAGTGACCCTGCAGCTAACCCAGAGAAGCTCCCAAGCCTAGGGCCTTGCTAGCTGATTGGACGGCTTTGTTGATGCATCATGTCTCACTTGCCTCTTACTCCATTATTTCATTGAAGCCCAGCTCAGAGAATCGCTACTCTTTCAAGTAAAGCCCCTTTAGTTTGAACCTTCTCAGGGAACTGGGCGCTGATGTTTACTGAACTGGACTCCATTGCTAGTGGAATGCTTCCGGGATTTCTTAAGGCAAAGTCCTCTCTGAATGACCGTGCCCCGCCTGGGTACCGCCTGCTTGACACTTGCTGCTCACTGACCTTGGTCACGATGTGGGTATGTTGTTTTTCCAGGACTTTTCCCTAGAATCAAAATCCCCTCGACCCCCCAGCTTGCTCCAATCACTTTGCATAGATGGCAGTGGCGAGTACAGAACTGACCCCATTGGGGTGATAGTTCAGGGGTTCCAAGATATTTCCCAGCTGAGTAATTGAGCTCCCTTGGAATATGGCTGAGAAGAAGCAATAGAAGCTGGCAACGAGGAAGGCCTGGGATGTTGCCTTTTATTTTGTGTTTTTTTGTTTTGTCTTGTTTTGTTTTTGGCTAGGCAGTGGGGTTAAGTGACTTGCCCAGGGTCACACAGCTAGTAAGTGTTATGTGTCTGAGGCTGGATTTGAACTCGGGTCCTCCTGAATTCAGGGCCGGTGCTCTATCCACTGTGCCACCTAGCTGCCCCGATGTTTCCTTTTCTGAAGAACTGAGTGTGATAGTTCTAAGGAATGTACAGCGTACCTCAGAAGCAGAGATGCCTTCTTTGGGAGGCACATGAGTGAAGATGGAAATGAGGGATAGGCAGCATTTCTTTTGTCAGAGTTTGAGAGCTCCTAGCTGTAAGAGCTTGAAGGGGAGGGGAGCAGGATGAAAGGATTGAACAAATCACCCCAGGAATTCATTCACTGACACAACTATGGCTCCCAAGTGGGGGTCTACACGGCTGTCTCCTTTTACAGGAGGGGAAACTGAGATGCTGAGATTTGAAAGGATTTGCTCAAGCTCACGTGCCTTGTGATCTGCCGGCTGGTTTTAGGAGGGACTGTTCCTTTGGGAGGCCAAGGCCAAATGCAGAATCCTGAATGTCCTACCTGAGGCATTGGTCCATCAGACTCTCTGAGACAGGGAGGCTTGCGCTGCAGTTTGCTCATCTGTCAAATGAAGAGATTGGAACAGAGAATCCTGGGGGCCTCTTTCAGGTCTGCATGGCCATGTGGTGCCAAGCCCAACCCCAACACCAGCTCTGCCTCTGCCCAGTTTGTTGCTGTGGGCCCCTTGGGCAGTCTTAGGAAGAAGCCTAGGGACAATACCCTCTGCTCAGAAGAAGCACATTTTTAAGTCATTGAAATAAACGCTAAGTTTCAATTAGAAGTTAGTGAAAATCAAGATGTAAATGTTTTTCCCCATCTAAGTTCATGGACTCTCAGAAATCTACCCGTGGACCCCAGGTTAAAAACCTCAGTTCTGTAGTAAAGCCAGGAAACCTTCCGTATGTCAAGTGAGGAACTTATCAACAGAAATAAGTGTGAGTAGGACCCTGGTAAGGGCAGCTACGTGACACAGTGGATAAAGTACCAGCCATGAAGTCAGGAGGACCTGAGTTCAAACTTGGGCTCAGACACGTCCTAGCTGTGTGACCCTGGGCAAGTCACTTAGCCCTGCTTGCCTCAGTTTCCTCCTCTGTAAAATGAGCTGGAGAAGGCAATGGCAAACCACTCCAGTATCTCTGCCAAGGAAACCCCGAATGGGGTCACAGAGAGTCAGACATGACCGAAAAACAACTTAACTTGGCAGCAGCAAGCCCCCTGATAAATAAGCGTCTTTATTGGTCTGTGCTCGGAATTATAGATGAATTGAGAAGTGCATGGGTGACTCTGGTGACTGGGTGAGAGGGGCTTGGGGTGCTGGATAGCAGCTAAGGAGAGTTATTAGACCTTGAGGCAGTGCAGTACAGTGGCCTGCTTTTGCTCTTTGATCTTTCTGAGCCTCAGTTGTCTCCCCTGTAAAAATGAGGGGCTTGGCAGAGGCAGTCTTTCAGGGCCTTGCCTGTCTGGCATTCAGGGTTCCCAGATCTGCTGGGGTCTAAGCTGAGCCTGGTGCCACTGGGCACAGGAGACCCCCACTTGGTAGCCATAGATGTGTCAGTGAATGAATTCCTGGGGTGATTTGTTCAATCCTTTCATCCTGCTCCCCTCCCCTGTCATCGCTTGTCTTGCAGGCCTCCAGGCTGATCTCCCAGAGTTTGGGCGGGGGGCAGGGTGGGGGACGACTGAGGTGAGCCTTCCCTTCCAGTCTCATGCACCCTTCAGTCTAGTCTGCTGCAAGGATTTGATGTGTTAGCATAATGAGAAATGGGTTAAATGCCTTTACTAGCTTCTGGGCCTTGTCATTTGAGCAGTTAGCTTCTAAAGAGCCATTGTGAAGTCTTTGGACTAGAATGGAACTTTCTGGTCAAGTTGCTCCAATATTGATTTTTCCTGGCCCCTTCACCGTATATTTTTCCTGGACTCAGCAAATGCAAATGAGCCTTTTCTGGTTTTTATTCCATCCTTCAGACCAAGATCCAAAGTTTCTGAAATGAAAGCATCTTTCTCTTAAGAACTTCAAGTCATTTCATATGCAAGCCCATGAAAGCTTTGCAGGTCCCCCCTCCAGGTTCCTTCCCCCTGTCCTACCACAAACACTTTTCCCCTTTTAATGGAGACACAGTGAGGAGCTCCTGCAAGCTTTTACCACAGCAGAGCTGCCTCAGCACTGGTAGGCGGGCAGACCATGTCCCCACTGGGGTCCTTAGCTGGGCTTTGGAGTGCTGAGAGCCAGGAGGAGGAGAGGGGGCTGCGTCCTGCTTTGTGTCTTGCCCCCTTGAGAGCACTGATGTGGCTAAGTCCGGGGAGGGGCACTGTCTTGGCTTTTCAGTGGGTTCCTGCCCTAGGAGAAGCCCAGCCTCCCCCAAGGCCCTTCAGTGAGGGAGGTGGCTGCCCCGCATGCTCCCGGGCGGCCTCTGGGACCACAATGGCAGCTGCTTGTGCCTGAGCTGTGTGTGCTGTGCTCCTCTATTAACTGATGAAAAGAAAACAGAATTCTTGGTTTATTCTTGGCAGAAGGGGTTATATTTTAGACATACATCTCCAAGCATTTACCACATAGCATGGGCTGTAAGCCGGCCCATTTGGGTTTTTTTTTTCCTTCATGAAAATTCTGGCTCTACCCTATATTCCCTGTATGGGCTGCCTGTCTTCCCACAGTTGTTCTCGGCAGCTGCTGATGGGTGGAGGTCAGCCCAGCCTCCTGGGACTGCTTCTCTGCCTCCCCGCGCACCACAGTAGATGCTAGCATCCTGCTTTAATGAGCTCCAGGGGCCCTGGTTGAGCTGGAAGCAGTAAGAAATTAGAGGGGGAGCAAAAAGGAGGAGTCATAGTGCCGAAGGTGTGGGGATTGCATTTGCTAGAAGCATATTTCAGTCTGATAGCAAATATTCTTAAAATTGGACGTTCCTGGTGCTGTGAGGGGGAGGGGCGAGGTGACTTTCGGGTTTGGCTTTGGCCTTGGTTGGTTTTGTGCGTCTGTTTGGGGCACCTCGAGAGGTGGTTGGGACTCCTCTTTCTGGGCCTGATCCTGGTCCAGTTAGGGAGCTGCCCCTGCAGCTGGAGGCTGCCTGCTCAGAGCATACACTCAGGGAGGCAGGCATCAGAGCAGCTGGTGTTGGCACAGAGACTTAGCCCTGTTGATGGCCGTTTGTGAGAGAAGGGGCTAAAAGAGGGCCCAGAAGCACCTGGGCTTTAGAGACAGACGAGTGTCCAGAAGGAACGAGTGATCTGGCCCAGCAGCTGGTAGATGGCCTTCCTTGTGGGCTTGTCCCTGGGCCCCACTCCTCCGAATGCCTCAGGCATCTGCCCGGGCCTCAGAGGGCCACACAACAGCCCTGAACAGCCCAGAGATCTGCTTTCTCCCCCTTGAGTGGTTACCTTTTCTCATCCATCTCTTGGGTGGTCTCATTTTCTCCTCCCTCCTTAGACTCTGTGACCTCCCAGATCCCAGGACACTCTCCGAAATCACACGGCTGTCTTTGCATCCCCAGCATACTGCCTGGCACACAGTAGGTGCTTAAGAAATGTTTGTTGAAAGGGTCTCTTCAGGGGGCAGCTGGGTGGCACAGTGGATAGAGCACCGGCCCTGGATTCAGGAGGACCTGAGTTCAAATCCGGCCTCAGACACATAGCACTTACTAGCTGTGTGACCCTGGGCAGGTCACTTAACCCCATTGCCTAAAATATCAACAACAACAAAAAAAGAAAGGGTCTCTTCTGCCTGACGACATGAATCAAGTTACCCTTCTTAAATGCCCGAGCCCAGTGAGAGCAGTTTCATTTGACTGCTGAGGGTGTCTGTGAAGTAGGGTTCCTGTGGCTGGTCAGCCCACTGTCTGTAGGGGTGGGGGGAACACACTTGTTATCTACACGTGGCTGATGCAGCGATTTCCATTAAGAGGAACATCGGCCTGGAGGATCGGAAGAGCGATTTTAAGGGAGGGTTTCCAGATTGGTGCAGGAGAATACAGACAATATTCTCAAATACTCATCCTGTCCCAGGAAGCCCACTTGGGTCCTGAAGGGATCTAGCTCTGTCCAGGATTGAAACCCAATGACACCAAAGATGAAGTGGCCCCTAGTGCCATGAATCAGCTCGTTAGTGACCTAGATTATCTTACTGAAGGGGCCAGAATTAGGTTAATGCTCATGTGCCAATGTCCCTGCCACATTTAGCTGGTAGATGATCAGACTGGGATGATTTTGGTAAGTTGACATTGATAGTTCTCAGTACACACAGTATTCTTTCTTCTTAAGAGCAAAGCTACGAACTAGCTGGGCAACCTTGACTAAGTCACTTCCCTTTTTGAGCCTCAGTTTCCCCACCTGTAAAATGAAAGGGTTGAATCAGGATCATCTCAGAGGGCCCCAAAGTTCCCTGCATCTGGGAGTGCCAGTTTTGGAATGATAATAAATACATGCACTGTGGTGCCCCCTCACCCCAGCCCCCAACCCTCCCAATGCTTCAGTGAACTGATTTGGGCCAGTGAGGGACAAGGCTCTGTCCTGCTTCCTCCTCACTGTGAGGCAATGAGCCTAAACATTAGAACAAGCTGTGAACAGGTTAATATGTGACTGTGGCTCCTGCTGATGCCGTCAGAGAAGGGGGAGTGGTCTTTGCAGGCCTGACCTTAAGTCATGCAGAACAAGTTGGGACAGATGGGTAACTGGGTCCAGTCACAGGGTATAGAGGGTTCTGCTCTTGCTGGGGTTGATAAAAGGGCCAGGGGGACCCAATCAGCCTGGGTTTTGACTCGTTTGAAATGAAATGGTTTGACAAGGCCCTTCCTTGCCCCTCTCCATCCCCTGCCGTAGACCAGGCTCTATGTCCTTTCACATTGTAGGACTGGTTCTCAGGAACGTTGCCCTTTATGGTGTCAAAGCTTTGGAAAAGCCAGTGAGATTCCCAAGCTCTGTGGGAACAGAACCTTGGCTCTGAGTTTGGGAAGTGGCCACAGGGCACTGAGAGCCAAGGCTGGTGAACAAGGGAGGCAGATATGTGTTCCTAGGAGGTCACCATATTTTGCATAAAAAAAAACGAGGAGTCCATAGTGAAAGCAAGCTGATTGTTTGGGGCTTGGGGATGACCGAGGCAGACCCCAGAGAGTCTGAAGGTGTTGGAGCCATCAAGTTATCATTAAGGGATTCAGAAAACTCTCCCCCAGCCCTCTTACAAAGGCCTCATCCAGAGGTGAGCCTGGATTTGGCTGGCCAAGTCCAGGTCTCCTGGTTCAAAACCATCTCATTACTTTGTAGTCAGATCTCGTATTTGCTCTTTTACACAGACTTGAATTTCCCCCTGGGTTTATACAGAAGGCCACACTCCGTCCCTTCTCCCCTGTGGGCCTCAGTTTCCTCATCTGGACTTGATGACCTTGAAGACCCCCTGGAGTGTGAAATCCTGGAACCTTTGAAATCTAGAGCTCTGTTTTCAGTGGGTGCTTGTGTTTTCATTTTTGCCCTGCTGTGGTAGGAGGGACGGTCCCTAATGCTCTGAAAGTTAATATGTAAACCTGTCCCTTTAGGGGACTTGAGGTCACATTCCAGCTTAAGCCAGTTAGAAGAAAATCTGCTTTGTTGCCTGTCCCTAGTTTTCTCCCATAAATACGGCCTGTGGTTTCACCAATGACATTATCATGTCTGCCTCTCTCCAGGGCTTGGCCCCCAGCCTGGGTGACCACTTAGTCTGCCCATGTGACATTAGCAAACTCTGAGAAGTCCTATGTGACCCAAATCCCCAAAGGGGGCCCTCTGGGGATCAGCTGAGAAGCTGGCCTTTGGTCTTGGGGAAGTGCTTATATTCGTAGGGATGGATGGTCATTCGAGAGAGCCCACTGGTGAGGGCTGCTTGCCTTCAGGAGGCTCTGGTCTCTTTTTCCTCCCCCCTCCAGGGAGTTGATCCTGGCCTCTTTTTTCCCTCTGAGTGCCGGAGGATGATTTTCTGCCCATCCCTTCGGAGGCGCTCACATCTCAGTCCAAAAGTCTCTGAGAGTTGAGGCCTGCTGAGCTGTCCTTTCCCTAAAATGACTTGGTCCGTCTCCATCCCTGGGACTGAGTCTAAGAACGGTCCCTGCACTGCAGCCCCGACCTCTCTGTGGCTTCAGAAAGGGAAGCTGCTTTTTTTTTTATTAAGTTTTTTTTTAAATTTTATTAATTTATTTTGTTTTATCAACAATCACTTCCATACGCTTTTGAGTTGAAAATTTTTCTCCACCTTCCTCCCCCCCACCCTCCCCAAGACGGCACACAATCTGATATAGGCTTTACGTTTACATTCGTATTAAACATATTTTCACATTAGTGAAGTTGTAAGTAAAAATTAAAACCAATAGGAGGAACCATCAGAAAGATGAAACAAAACTCAACAGAAGGTAAAAATAAGTGTTAGCTATTCGACTTCCATGGTTCTTTCTTTGGATATGGGCAGCATTTTCCATCCCGAGGCCTCTGGAGATGTCTTGGATCCTCGTAATGCTGAGAAGGGTTCAGTTTAACAATCTCAGTCATTGCATAATGTGGCTGTTATTGTGTACAAAGCCCTCTTGGTTCTGCTCACTTCACTCAGCATCAGACCATATAAGTCTTTCCAGGTTTTTCTGAAGTTACCCTGTTCTTCATTTCTTACAGCACAATAATATTCCATTACATTCATATACCACAACTTGCTCAGCCATTCCCCAATGGATGGGCATCCTCTCAATTTCCAATTCTTTGCCACCACAAAAAGAGCTGCTATGAATATTTTTGTACATGTGGGTCCTTTTAAGGGAAGCTGTTGTTAAGAATATTGTCAGTTCAAATACGGGTTCAGCAGAAAAATCCTCTCGTATACACTCTTCTGTGAGCCTTAAAACCCTTCTTTTGCATGAGCCCATTGGGAACGGTGAGGTAAAGGAGTAACACAAGCCTACATTCTGCAGGACCAGCTGGCAGCTGGCTTCCTGCCATTTCAGGTCCAACCAAGCACTGGTGGGATCTTGTCAGTCCTGCCTCCATGGGCCCCCTGGGTTTGGACTGACTTGGAGAGAGCAGTGAGCTCAACCTCTCCTTCCTTCTCTCCCTGGTTTTCCACAGAGAGGCCTCCCAGCGTGCTGGCGCCCTTCCTCAGTGTTGTAGCCATCAGGGAACATGGCGGCTGCCTCCCTCTTCTCCCTGGCTCTGGCTTTGTGACTGGCCCACCATCTTGTCTAGACATCTGTGGCCTGGGTTATTTATTCTTTCTCCTCCTGAAGTCATGGGTAATATTCTGCTGCCCACTTATACCCACCATATGCCTTTGTTGTTGCTTCTGGTTGAATGAAATAACAATTTAGATGAAAATGGAGGAGTTAGGAATGGCCGTCTAAGTGGAACGCTAGCTACACTCCGTACGGCTTTCATTCCCAGTTTCAGCACCTGGACGTTTTTGTAGCTTACAAAATCCTTCTTGAACTGATGGATTTGCAGAACTAAAGTTCAGGTCAGCTCACCCGATCGAAGGCAGCCTGCTTTTGTCATCGGCTGCTGCTTTCTCCAGTAGTGAACATTGGCTCTCCTCTTTACGAGCTCGCCTGTAGCTCATGTTACTTCCCTGCCTGGTTTCTTGGGGCCTTCTGTTTCAACGAGACTCAGCAGCCTGAGGTAGTTGGAAACTGCTGCTCGAGTGCCTTGGGGCTCCAGGTTTGCTGGCATCTAATCGAGACTACATCTTTAAGGTTTCCTTCCTCGGTAACAAGCCTCCTTTTCCCCAGGCTGGTCCAAAGGGGTCTGTTCACGTGAGCCAGCCAGTGACATCACGTTGGAGTGCTGGTGGCTGGGGCTCCGGAGGGTGGCTGGCTCCTGAGAGACAGGGCTGATTGTAAGTGTTCTTCTCCCCGATCCGCCCTGGGCGGCGGCGGGCAGGCAGGCGTTCTGCTGTGACTGCCTGCCTGCCCGCCCGCCCGGCCGGCCCAGCTGCCACATGCAGCCCGCAGTGCTGGGCTCCTGCTTGGAGCAGAATCAGCGAAGGTAAGCAGACACTGCGGCCCCCAGCACCCAGCATGGGGTGGGGGCCTGAGGGGCTGCGTGGCCGGTACTCAGCAGGAGCTCAGACTAGGGGCTCGGGCACTGGGAGCAAACTGTCCGAATTGGTTTTTCTGACCAGAGAATGCCCGGAGGGATGATGTTACTGAATGAAGTCATCTGGTCTGGGGCTTCTTTGGGGTGGGGGGGCTGCTTCGCTATCAGGAAGGCGGCGAGGGGGGCACCCTTCGTTTCAGCTTGAGTCATTCAGAGCTTAGATGTCTGGTACATCATGGGGATCATAGGAGAGAGCTGGCTGATGCTTTTAAAAACAATCGATTTCTCAGGATCCTTTGCCTCAGATGAAATGAGAAATTTGAAACCCATGGGAATCTAAACAGAGCCTTGTTTTTTTTTTTTCTTGTGGATTTCTGGGTGTGAGTAGTTTGCATTGGGCTGCATGTGAATGGAGAGCTGGAGTCCTTGGAGCCTTCCTCCTGCCCCCCCCACCCCCACCCCCACCCCGCCCCAGGCCTTTGTTTTTATCTCTCAGAAACAAGCTTATCACTATCTCTCGGGCCTGACAGGACTGCAGTTCTCCTGGGCCTTGCTCTTTGCAGTCAGGTGCTCTGGAAGACGCTACAAGGACTTTGCTTTGGGGATTTAAGATTAACTTCTCCTCTGCTGGCTGTATGTGATCTGGCCTTTGGCCTTTTCCTCTCAGATGTGTGCTGGTTTTCATTGGAAAGACTGAGCCAGTAGAGAGCAGGTATGGCTTTGGCTTTTGCGCTTCTTCCAGGAGAATGAGGGCCCAGAGCTGGGAGTGAGCTCAGCTGTCCTTCATGCCTGCATCTGCAGAGTAACCACAGTGCCAGGGCCAGTGCTGCATCGGGCTAGGAGCAGAGTGTGGTGTCTGCCAGGCTGGCACCTCCACTGCTCAGGGAGCCAGCCCCCCTCCTTCTGGACCCGGAGGGGCTTCTCTAGCCCCTCCCCCCACTGCCTGCCCTTGACTCGAATGTTACTCTGCTCCAACTCATTGCAACCACCACCAAACTGAGACAAGGGAACGCTTTGGCATTTGAACTGGGCCCAGCCTGGGACCAGGCACCAACTCCCACATCTCTTGCTTTCAGGACTTGAACTAAGGCTGCCTTCTGCCGTCACGGGACTTTTGAGGGTGGGAGGCCCAGTCAAAAGGTACTACATCCCTGTCCTAAAAGCTAGCAAACCCCTACCTCTTCCTCTCATAATTCCAGTGTTACAGCTGGTCAGCACCCCCTCCCTGTTCTCTCATTCCGTTCACCTCTAGTTGCCACCACTGCTGTCCGCACCTCTCCCCCCCCCATCCAGCTCTGTTGTGCTCCTTCTCCTTAGCCCCCTTTCTCTTCTGCTCTCTCTTTCATTTTTTGGCTCCTCCCAGAAGACTGTTTTCCTGGCTACCCTTTCTAGTGATGGTGGAACTTTCTCTTTTGGTGCCCAACACATTGGACCAGGGAAAGGAGCAGGGTTACTCCTCAAGCATCCGGTGCCACCTGCAAGCCCTCCTCCTATCATCACTTAGCAACCTCTGCCTTTGCCACAGTTATCTCCTGGGCCCCTGGTCATGCTCCCTCCTCTCTCCAGGGGTTCAGGCCCTGGCTCACATCCTTTCTCTACAGTCCTTTGTCCCCTTGACCTATGACCACCCATGCCTTGCCAACCCCCAATTCTGGATTCAGCCCCCGCCTTGTATACTAAGTGGTACTACTAGTGCCTGAAGGTTTGCAAAGTGCTTTACAAATCTCAGCCCTGGGTGGTCCCTGCTGTTCTTATTCCCATTCAACAGTGGAGGAGACTGAAGCAGATAGAAGCTAAGTGACTTGCCCAGGGTCACTCAGCTGTTAAGGAGCTGAACTCAGAGCTTCCTGCCTCCAGGCCCAGGGCTCCGCCCACCCCAAGTCTTCTTGTTGTCCTGCACAGGCCTGGCCCACCTCAGCTCAGGCCAGCTTTAGAGCTCTAAGAGGTTCTTGCAGGTCTCTGCCATGATTTGACACTCCTCCTGTTACCTGACCTGGCTTCTACCTTTGGTGTCTTATCTGCTAAGAATTAGGTGTGGCTAGAGTCATGGGACTGGTAGGTGATACAGTAGATAGAGCCTTGATACTGGAGTCAGGAAGACTCATTTTTCTGAGTTCAGATCCAGCCTCAGATACTTCCTAGCTGTGTGACCTTGGACAAGTCACTTAATCTGGTTTGCCTCGATTTCCTCCTCTGTAAAATGAACTGGAGAAGGAAATGGCAAACCACTGTAGTATCTCTGTCAGGAAAACCCCAAATGGGGTCACAAAGAGATAGACATGACTGAAAATGACTGACCACCACCAGCAGTTGATTGCCCTACACTCCTGGTAACTTCCAAACCTGGCCTTCAGTGGGCAGCAGCCCACTATGGCCAAAGCCTTCAGTTTCTCACACAGAGCCTTGTTCCCCTGAACACTTTCTTGATTCCTGATGGCCGTGGTATCATTTGTTCCCGTTTGGATCACCAGTAATGGGTAGCTAGTAAGCATCAGACTTGCCAAGCTTTGGAAGGCTCTTCAGCCCATCTTGGACACATGCCCCTCCTCCTTGGCTATCACTGTTCTTCTCCTCTCGCTCCACCTGTGGCTCCATGTCACCAGTCCTTGGGTGACAAGCAAAAGGGTTGCACTGTCTCCTGCCTCTTTGGAAGAAGCCTCGTAGCTGTGTGCGAGAAGGTAGGGCAGACCATGCCAGGAATATTGGATTTGGTTCTGGGAGATACGTTTGAGAAAATGACGGAGGACTCATTGAAGGAGGGGGCGGGAATTCGGTAGGTGGAAGCAAGTGAGGGCATTGTAGGCATGGGAAAGCCTGTCATGAAGAGCAGGCTATGTCCTGGGGTGGGGGCAAGGTAATGGTCAGAGAGTAGTCCAGTTTGGCCAGGCCATAGAGAGATGAGGGGGAGTAATAAGGAAGGGGGCTAGAGAGGTGGGGGGTCTCAAATACCAGGCCAAAGAATTTGAAGTTGGTAGACAATAGGGAGTCACCAAAGATAATTTTAGTGGAAGAATCCCTTGAAAAAAGACTTTCTTAGGCATAAGAGTGATTCTTTTGGTGGCCTTATGAAGAATGAATTAGAAAGACAGGTAGGAGTGGGTGGAGAAGGAACATCCAGGTAGGCAGGCACGATGCTAAACACTTTACAGATATCTCATGTGATCCTGAGGAATGGGGCTCCTAAAACCCATTTTACAGGTGAGGAAACGGAGGCAAATAGGTGAAGCAACTTGCCCAGGGTCACCTAGCTAGCAAGTATCTTAGGCCCAGGGCTTTATCTGCCCCAGGTGACTCAAGGCCTCTATTTAAGGCTGGTGGTAACGAGGCATCAAGGGGAGAGGACAGATGTGTTGCAAAGGGCCAGTCAGTAAGGCCAGTCGTCGGGCTACATTTGCTTCTCCTTCCTCTCTCATAGTCAGAGAGGACCTTGAGGGCACAAGCATGGGAGAGCAGAGGCAGAGCTAGGGATGTTAAAAAGAGGAGCAAGCCAGAACGACTTCACCGAACCCAGGGCTACTGCTCTTGTCTTTTAGCTAATGGGCTCAATCGCTGGCTCCTGTTGGATTTGAGGTGCCAGGTGGAGCTGACCTACCGTGCGTGGACAGGTAGTGCTGCAGGCTTGGAGCTGGGGGGGAGGGGCAGGGAGTCAGAAGTGAAGATGGAAGTAGTGGATTCATCAACTTTAAAGCTGTGGGAGAGAAGATAAGGAAGAACCAGTGTTTCTTTAGTATGGGAAGGTTTGCAAAGAGCCTCATCTCTGTTCTTAATCAAGTTTTACGATAACCCTGAGAGGTAGGCATTACATTTTACAGATGAGGAAACTGAGGCTCAGATAAGTGATGTTGCTTGCCCAGATCGTGCAGCTGGGAAGTGTCAGGAGTGGAATTTAAATGCAGGTCTTCCTGATCCCTGCTTCCTGGGGCAGCTGGGTGGCTCTGTTGTAGATGTAACTCTGGGCCTGGAGTTCAGGAAGATGCGTGGCCTCGGATACTTGCTAGCTGTGTGACCGTGGGCAAGTCACTTCACCCTGTTTGCCTTGCAATGGGCTGGAGAAGGAAATAGCAAACCAAGAAAACCCCAAATGGGGTCACAAAGAGTTGGGCACAACTAAAACAACTCGACAGCAATTTCCTGATTCCAAGTCCATTTACTGTCATGTCCCTTCTCCATGAAGACAATTAAGGGAAATGCCCTCATTAAAGGATCAGGAAAAAGATGAGACATCAAGGGAGACTTGAGCTTTTGTTAAAGGAAAAGGAAGGAAAAGCAGGACAGTTTGATGTCAGTGGTTAGCAGGGTCAGAAGCTTCCAGAAGGTCCAGGAAATGAAGATGGAAAGGAAAACCATTGGGTTTGGTGGCTTAGGAAGCTGGTGACTTTGACAGGGTCATTTCACAGGAAGCCTGAAGGCAAGGATGGTGGGGAAACAGAGGCCTTGGACAGAGACCACTTTTTCAGGACATTTAGTAGTAAGAGGGTATGACGAGAGAGATGGGATCAGGTCTAGCTGGGCCAGAAAGGTCGAGGGGAAGCTTTTTTTCTTAAGAAAATGTTTATGAACAGATGGGAAGGAGCCAGTGGTGAGGGAGAGATTCTAAAAGATGCAAGGTGGAGAGTTGCTGCCTGCTGGAGTGAGGCCCTGAAGGACATGGGAGGGGATGGGATGGGCATTAATGGTTACTGCTTCTATGCCCAGAGTGAGAGAGACAAGGATGAGGGGAGGAATGACGAAAAATTAGGGACACTTGAGCCAGAGCTGAGAAAGCTTGGTCAGATGGCCTCCGCCTCTCAATGAAGTAGAACGAAGCTGGGCACGTGCTCTGAGTGCTGCGAGAACGGTGAGAGGAGTGGGATGAAGCAACGATTTGGAGCAGTTGCTGGCAGTGATGGAAGAGGGCAGGCACTAAGAAGGCTTGAGGAGTGTTGATCTAATAGCAAGAACCCAACTGAGTTGTCAGACCATGAATTCCTAGTGGGTGGATTCCTTTCTTTTTTGTCACTTTTCCCAGGGATGATCTGATGTAGGCCAGTGGCCCAGGGCTGAGGATTTGCAGGGTGGGTCCTAGGAAAGGTTGAGGGAGTGGAGTGAGCCAAGGAGTCTGGGATAGTAGAGCGTGACAGGCCATGTGGTGCCAGTATTGGGTGGTGAAAGCAAATGAGGCCAGGGTCAGGAGATGGACTGGAAAAGTCAGGAGGGGGTCATGCATCAGCAATAGCAGTGAAAGGCAGGAGTGACAATGAAAGAGCTTGTGGTCAGTGGGAAATTCCCAAGAATCTCTTGCTCTTGGAAGAGCGTGACCCTCTTCTGAGATACCATAGTGATGATGAAGGTGTGGCCGTGTCAGTGTCAGGGCCTTGGAGAGCGCTTGGTGATCCAGTGGTTCCACTGAAAGGTCCTGCGTCTCAACAAAAATATTCACAAAGTGGCCTATTTCTGATAGTCCCAAATTGGGAACACTTATGGTCAGCACTCGGAGACTAGCTGAAGACAGTAGTCTTCCAAGGTAATGGAATATTGTGGTGCCACCAAATGATGACAAATGAAGCCTCCAAGGTAATACTGAACGTCTTCTCTGTGCCAGGACCGAGTGGAACCCACAGGGCCAGAGGCAGCAAGACAGTGAGTGGGATGTGACTTTTTATAAAGAAAGAAGACAAAGACAGGGGTAGTAGCAGAACTTCCAGATTACTTGGGCTGGAGGAGGTTTGGAACCTTCTTGACTTCATTGTGTTCCAAGGGTTTGTGTAAAATGTTACCCCTTATTTTGTACATTTGGTTTTTTGTTGCTGGTTCCCAGTAAAACAATTAAGATCCAAACGTGTGCACCCCTCCTGATTTTCCTTCCTCCCTTTACGCCTCATAATCACTCAGTTGTCAGATCTCCTTTTAAGTGTAACATGTCTCTGGTAGCCGAGTTTAAGCTCTTCTCACCCCCCTGACTCAGATTATGGAACTAATTTCACACCTCATTTCCCCAGTAGCACGACTTAGTCTGTGTAGATTTCTTCTCATTTGCTGGGTGATGCAGGCTTCTCCTGAGTCGAATTTGTTTTCCTCTTTGCACTTGTCTCCTCAGTGCCTGGTGCGGTGCTGGGGACATAGGAGCTACATAACAAATACTTGGTGATTAATTGAGAAACCAACTGGTGTGCCCGTGTATGTTTCCTCCCTTTCTGCAGAATTCATGTCATACAATGGAGGAGGGCTGAGTGTTCCAAATAAGATGATGGACTTCTTAGAGGAGCCTATCCCTGGAGTGGGGACCTATGAAGATTTCAATACCATTGACTGGGTGAGGGAGAAATCCAGAGACCGAGACAGACACCGAGAGGTGAGGCAAGGGTGGCGGGTCATGGCCAAGGCTGTCTGATGGGGAGTGTGTGCAAATAAATGCAGGTTTGATCTCCTTGGATTTGAGGGCTCTGGCCTTCCTTAGCCTCTTGTAACCTCTAGAGGAGAGGCCATGAAGAGTGTGCTACTGTGATACCCTACAAGTTTGGTTCTGGATTCGCATGTTTTCTTCATCGTGGGGAGTGGGGTGGGATGTGGGTGTGGGGGGTGTGTTTCTCTGAATCGTTCATATTTGATGATGCCTCTTTTGCCTGTCGAAGGATTTTGGCAAAAAGCGTGGAGGAAAACATCCATTTTTCGAGAGCTGCCTGACATCCTTTGGCATACTGCAGGTTGTGCGGGGGGCCTACCCTGGGGCATATCTGGCTGACCTGGATGCCTGAAAGGCTTTGGGAATGTAAGCGTATGACAGTGCAATGTGTGGAGTGGAGGCACCTTTGAAAGCACCCGTCCCTCCTGTCTCGGGTGTTACCTCGGGTACTTCTGAGTACTTTGGGTGACTTTCAGGCTTTGCTTCAGTCTCTTCAGGGGTTAAAAATGTTATGTTTTTCAGAGAGCTTCCTAATGAATGGGAAATAGTACTTTGTCGCTGTGATACTAGCAATCCGCTGTGAAGACACCAGAAAATATTTTGCTACTAAAAGAATGCTATATTAAATTGGAATTAAGTATGTTCTCTGAACATTTTTTGAAATTAGACATTTTTCTAGAGCATGTCACTTATATCAGGTGGATAACTTTTTTTTTAGAATTTCCTTGAATTGGTGGAAGGGACCTCAGATGTCCTCCTAATGAAACCCATGTCACAGGCCTGCCTCCATTCTCCTCGACTCCCACAATGACAGTGTTCTTCCCTATTGAACCCTTTTGAAATAGCGCTTGCTAATTATGCATAGATGTGTCCCTTCGATGAGTTCCCTCTCCTGGTCCTCTGCCCATTGGGGGTGCTTAGGAAATGTCTGTTGTGTATATATACCTAAACGGGCATGGCCATCCCAATGTCCACCCACCATCTAGCAAGTGGAGCTTTCCTCTGGATGATTTTCTATTCACATGTTTGTCTATTGATCAGAGGACAACAGAGTGACTTTACAAGCAGAAAAGACCATTGGAGGGCCCGAGTCCCCATTTTAGTGTTGGCTTTGTCACTGGCAAGTGGTATCAACAATTTATCATTCCAAATTATTATGCCAGGCCTGGTTTTGAAAGCTGCTGATTTTCCAAATTATTGGAAATAATTGGTGTGTGTTTGTAGTGGTCTGCAAAGTCTTAAACAGTTTTAAGTGCCTGGGATTACAGATCAACTCAAGCAAGAGGAAATCTTGCACAAATTTGCCAAATTGTTTTTTTTTTATTGTTATTTATTTTTAACATTCTTTCCTTTTTAAATTTTGAGTTCCAAATTGTCTCCCTCTCCCACCCCTGCCCCACCCACTGAGAAGGCAAGCATTATCAATTATACATGTGAAATCATAGAAAACAGATTTCCATATTAGCCATATTTCCAAAAAAGCAAGACAGAAAATCCTACTTCAGTTTGTACTCAGAGTTCATCAGTTCTCTCCCTCTCTGAAGGTGGATGGTATTTTTTCATCATAAGTCCTTTAGAGATGTCTTAGATCATTGTGTTGATCAGAGTAGTCAAGTCTTTCACAGGTGGTCATCATTACAACATTGCTGTTACCTGCATATATGATCTCCTGGTTCTTTTCACTTCACTTTGCATCAGTTCATGTAGGTCTCGCCATGTTTTTCTGAAACCAGCCCCCCTCACCATTTCTTATGGCCCAATAGTACTCTTTCATGATCATCTACCACAGCTCATTCAGTCACCCCCCCAATTGATGAGCATCCCCTCACTTTCCAATTATTTACTACTATTAATATTTTTGTACATATAGGTCCTTTTCCTTTTTACTTTGATCTTTTTGGGCTATGTACCTAGTAGTGATATTACTGGTCAAAGGGTATGCACCACTTTATAGCCCTCTGGGCATAGTTCCAGATTGTTCTCCAGAATGGTTGGACCAGTTCACTACTCTACCAACAGTACATTATTGTATCTATTTTCCCTCATCCCCTCCAGCATGTATCATTTCTCATAGGTGTGAGGTGGTACCTCAGAGTTGTTTTAATTTGCATTTCTCTAATCAATAGTGATTTAAAGCATTTTTTTCTTGTGACTCTAGACAGCTTTGATTTATCAGTTGGGGAATGGCTCTTATTTTTATAAATTTGACACAGTTCTATAGTCAATATATATTTGAGAAATGAGGCCTTTTCAGAGAAATTTGGTTTAAAAAAATTGGGGGGAGGGCTGGGCAGTGGGGTTAAGTGACTTGACCAGGGTCACACAGCTAGTAAGTGTTATGTGTCTGAGGCCGAATTTGAACTCAGGTCCTCCTGAATCCAGGGCTGGTTCTCTATCCACTGTGCCACCTAGCTGCCCCAAGGTTTAAAATTTTTTGATGTTACTTCCATTGTCTATGGTACCTTTTAGTTGTCCAGCCTTCAGTTGAAGCATAATAGGTTCTTCTCTGGCCCTTTATTTTAACTCTGTGTGTGACTTTCTGTTTCAAGTGTGTCTCTTGTAAACAATATATTGTTGGATTCTGGTTTCTAATCCATTTTGCTCTCTACTTCTGTCTTATGGCTGAGCTCCTCCTATTCACATTCACAGCTATGATTACTAACTGAATATTTGTCTCCATCCCATTTTCTTCTGTTTCTTCTCTCTCTCTTTTTATCCTGTCCTTCCTCAAAAGTCTATTTGGCTTCTAACCACTGCTTCCCATAATCTGTCTTCCCTTTTATCATTTCTTCTCCTGCCCATCCTTTTTCACTATTGGGGAAGTTGTACTTCTGTACACAACTGCACGTGTGCATGTGTGTGTGCATATATATATACTAATCCCAATTAAAGTGAGCTTCAGGCATTGCCTGTCACGCCCACCACCACCATTTTCCCTTCTATTCTAAAAGCTCTTCCTTGCATGCCTCTTTTATGTGAGAAAATTCTCCCCATTCTACCTCTCCCTTCCTCCTTCTCCCAGTGCATCTCTTTCTCACCTCTTAATTTTTTTTTCTATCATTATAGTATAATCAAGTCACACCCATGTCCTCTATTTAAACTCCTTTTAACTACCCTAATAATGAGAATTCTTAGAAGTGAAATGTATCATCTTCCCACATATGGATGTAAACAGTTTAACTTTATTGAGTCCCTTATGATTACTCTTTCATGTTTGCCCTTTTCTGTTTCTCTCGAGTCTTCTGTTTGAATGCCAGATTTTCTATTCCACTCTGGTCTTTTCATGATGAATGCATGAAAGTCATCTGTTTCATTAAATATCTGTTCCCCCCCCAAGGATTATGCTCAGTTTTGCTGAGTAGGTTATTCTGGGTTGTAATCTTACCTCCTTTGCATTCAGAATATCATATTCTAAGTCCTCTACTCTAATGTGGAAGCACTAAATCTTGTGTGAATTCTAAGCGTGTCTACATGATATTTGAATTTTTTCTTTCTGGCTGCTTGTAATATGTTCTCCTTGACATGGGACCACTAGAATTTGGCTATAATATTCCTAGGACTTTTCATTTTGGGATGTATTTCAGGAGGTGATCAGTGGATTCTTTCAATTTCTATTTTACCCTCTGGATCTAAGATATCAGGGCAGTTTTCATTGATAATTTCTTGAAATATGATGTCTGTCTAGGCTCTTTCTTTGGTCGTGGCTTTCAGTCCAATAATTCTTAAATTATCTCTCCTTGATCTGTCTTCTAGGTCAGTTGTTTTTCTAATGAGATAGTTCACATTTTCTTCTGTTTTTTCATTGTTTTGACTTTGTTTTATTGTTTCATGATGTCTCCTGGAATCACTAGTTTACACTTGCCCAATTCTGCTTTTTAAGGAATTCTTTTCTTCAGTGAATGTTTGTGCCTCTTTTACCATTATATCAATTCTGTTTTTTAAGATGTTATTTTCTTCAGGTTTTTTGTCCCTCGTTTTTATTTATTATTTTTAGTTTTCAACATTCACTTCCATATGCTTTTGAGTTTTAAATTTTTCTCCCCCTCCCTCCCCACCTCTCTCCCCAAGACGGCACGCAATCTGATAGAGGCTCTACATATACATTCCTGTTAAACATATTTTCACATTAGTCATGTTGTAAGGAAGAATTAGAACCAATAGGAGGAACCACAAGAAAGAAGAAACAAAACAAAACAGAAGTAAAAAAAAAGAGCAAATAGTGTGCTTCGATCTGCATTCAAACTCCATAGTTCTTTCTCTGGATAATATTTTTCATCACAAGGCCTCTGAGGATGTCTTAGATCCTTGTATTGCTGAGAAGGGTTGTTTATCAATATTAGTCATCGCACAATGTGGCTGTTATTGTGTACAACGTTCTCTTGGTTCTGCTCACTTTACTCAGCATCAGACCATACAAGTCCTTCCAGGTTTTTCTGAAGTCTGCCTGCTCATCATTTCTTATAGCACAATGGTATTCTATTACATTCACATACCACAACTTGTTCAGTCATTCCCCCAATTGATGGACATCCCCTCAATTTCCAATTCTTGGCCACCACAAAAAGAGCTGCTATAAATATTTTTGTACATGTGGGTCCTTTTTCCATTTTTATAATCTCTTTGGGATACATACCTAGAAGTGGTATTGCTGGGTCAAAGGGTATGCACGTTTTTATAGCCCTTTGGGCATAGTTCCAAACCGCTCTCCAAAATGATTGGATCCATTCACAACTCCACCAACAATGTATTAATGTTCTAATTTTCCCACATCTCCAACATTTATCATTTTCCTGTTTTATCATATTAGCCAACCTGATAGGTGTTGTCCCTCTTTTACCAAGTTGTTAATTCTGTTTTCATTTTTTTCTCTTTTTCTTTTTAATTTTAATCTTTCTTTCTTTCGTTCGTTCGTTCTCAAATGAGGCCATCTTTTGCTTCATTTCTTACCTAACGTTAAATCATTGAATGGATGTTGCCTCAGACAAACTGAGACCTGGGAAAGATCTTACAAGGAATATAAATTTCTTGAACCTGAGACCTGGGAAAGACCTTAGCTTAAAAAGGCCAAAGTCTCCCATTGCATCCAGGGCCATCTCCAGTCATTCTGATCTGTGTCTTGACACTGGACCCAGATGACTCTGGAGGAGAGAGTGAGGCTGGTGACTTTGCATAGCCTTACCTCACTTAAATCTAGTTCACTTGCAAGTCAAGACATCGCCTTCCATGGAGCAGCTAGGTGGCCGAGTGGGTAGAGCACTGGCCCTGAAGTCAGGAGGACCTGAGTTCAAATCTGGTCTCAGACCAGATATTTGACACTTACTAGCTGTGTGACCCTGGGCAAGTCACTTAACCCCAATTGCCTTGGGAAAAAAAATAGTATTAAGAAAAAAAAAAGACATCACCTTCCTGGTGTCATTGATCCTCTTCAAGAACAAAAGATAAACAGCAATTCTCTTTTCATAATTTTCTTGCATCACTCTCCTTTCTTTTCCCAATTTTTCTTCTACCACATCTCTTTCTTTAACTCTTGCAGGAATTCTTGTTGGGCTTGGAGTCAATTAGCATTTTTCTTTGAGGCTTTGCTTGTAGCTGTTTTTATATCATTTTCGTCTGAGTTTATGTCTTGATCTTCCCTGCTACTATAGTAGCTTTTTATGGTCAAGTTCTTTTTTTGTTGTTGTTTGCTCATTTTCTTAGCCTATTTCTTGACTTTGAATTTTATGTTGAAGTTGGGCTCTATTCACCTGTGTGTGGGGAGGTACTGTCCCAACTTTCAGGCTGTTTTGTGCTGTAATTTCCAGAGCTAGTGCTAGGGGTCAACAAGTTATTGGTGCTTCCAAGGTGGTGTGTTCTTAATGATCCTCGAAACAGTGTTTTTGATGCTATTGCTTATTTATGTTGCCACTTTGGGACTTAGGTTGGTTTTTGTAAAAGAGAGACCACTGAGTGCTTAAAGCCACACAGACCTTTACTATGGCTCATTTCTGAATTCTCAAGAGAAAACTTAAGGCCTAATGTGAGCCCCCTCAGGACTGGCTAACAAAGGATGTAACTAGGGAAGGCATTTCTTGGTATGTGAGATTCCAGAAAAGGGAAGAAGAAGAAGTGGACTCTGGGTAGGAAGAAGGGGCATGTCGAGAGCAGAGAGAGCCTGCTGCCAAATCCAGAGGTTTGGAGCTTTAATTGCTAAAAAAGGCAGGTGGGAAGTTGGAGATGGGGAGAGAAGTGCCAACTAGCATTGAGGAATTGGGATTGGTCTTGGCAGAGGCGAGAGACTTCAGAAAGTGGGAATGCTCTACCTGATCTTTACTTGGCAGGTGTTTTGGAGATGCTTCTGATGGTGCAGCCTCCAACTTCTGGAGAAAATTGGGGGATTTCCGAGGTGACTTTTGTGTTAAGTCCAACTCTGTCTGCCTTTCCAGGAGACAGTGAGGTTGCTTTGTTTTTGAGCAAATGGGACGTGTGTGACAGAAAGGCAAGCGAGTGAGCGTGTCAGAGCCACCCAGTGTGTAATCTGTGCTGTGGGTTGTTTCTCTCCAGATCACCAATAAAAGCAAAGAGTCCACCTGGGCCCTCATTCACCGTGTGAGCGATGCTTTTTCGGGCTGGCTGCTGATGCTGCTCATTGGGCTCTTGGCAGGTATGGTCAGTCTTCCCATTGTGCACAGGCATGGTTGTCTTGGATGAAGGCCTGAATGCAGTTAAAATGGCCGCTGAGTTCACTGGCTGCCCAGGCAGGGCCTCTCCTGCTGGGGAAGGGGGAGCAGCCCTGGCAGTGCCCCTCAGTGCCACAGCCATACGGCAGAGACACCTTAGCAGAACAAACTTAGGATTGTGTCCCAGGCGGTGAGACTCTTACCAAACCCACAGCAGATTGAGCATTGAGCCACATTTACAAGAGCAGATAAGGATGGCACACTCCAGAACACCTGAGTTCATATATGGTCAATATGGGCTAGAGTTCAAGGGCAGTGCAGGCAGCTTAGGGTGAGGAATTGGAAAGTCGCAGTTGGGCGGGTTCAAGATGGGTGTGGACGTTAGTGAGGGTGATAGAAGGAAACAGGTTAAGGAGGGTGATGGTGACCCAGGTGCAAAAGGAACCCCAGGCAAGCAGAAGTGAGCAGGGGATGGGGGGAGGTCAGCAACGTTTTCAGGAAGGTAAAGAAGCAGACAGAGAACACCGAGTCCTCACGTAAAGTCGGTCACCTCTGGCATCAGTTTTGTGTATTGGAATAGTGTTGGTATGAATAAAGTACCAAGAGGATGACGGTAGCAATAGCTCATCTTTTTGAAGGAACAAAGGTCAGGAAAGGTCAGAATGAGGGCCGAAGGAAACACAGAGAAATAGGATGGCTTTGGAATTTAGTGTACAGGGTGCACTAAGGCTTTTGGGACATTCTGTATGTTTTAGAGAAAAAAGGGCCAAACTGTATGTGGTAAAAGAATCATGATGTCAGGTATATTTGTCAAGTTCAGAGTGTAAGAGAAATTACAGTTTTAAAAAATAAAGTGAGATATATCTATGTTTAGACTTTTGGTCTTCTGTAAATAAGTGGTCTAATTACCAAGGAAGACACTGTAGATCTGAACTTTGCCTTTCCCCCTCCATCAGGCTCCCTAGCTGGCTTGATAGACATCTCTGCTCACTGGATGACTGACTTGAAGGAAGGAGTCTGCCTGAGGGGCTTCTGGTTTAACCATGAACATTGCTGTTGGAACTCAGAACAAGTCACCTTTGAGGACAGAGACAAGTGCCTCGAGTGGAATACCTGGTCTCAGCTGCTCATCAGCAAGTCTGAGGTAGCTAACGCCCAGCAGAACCTGCTGGAGCAGGTCTTTGTCAATGACGCCAGATGGCGTGGTCAGCATGGGGAGCTGGGGAATCTCTAGCCGAGATTTCACCTGCGTTTTAGTACTCAGTGCTGCTGTCTCTGTTTCCCTCAGGTAATTTCAGGAGAACTTGCCCATGGCAGCCAGCAGGTGAAGGGGTCACAGTGGACCCCAGCCATCCCATTGGCAAGCTTTATGAAGGAGAGGATTGACTCTCTCTTCTCCCTCAGCTCTTTAGCTTTCTTTTCCCACTTCAAATGAGATCATATTTCTAGAGTGCTTAGCACAGTGCCTGGCACGTAGTAGGTGCTTATGAAATGCTTGTTCCCTCTCCCTCCCTCCTAGTGTGAGCCTGAATACCCTCACACCTGGATTGCAGCAGCTTCCTAAGCCATCTCCTTGACCTAAAACCAGCTTCAGCACTAACCAATTCACAGGTCTGGGCCAAAAAAAAAAAAAAGAAATCATCCCAGCAGCCATCTAGGTTTCCCAGGATTTCAAATTGCTTCTGTCATGGTATAAATTCCTTTTCTACCCCTTTGCGATGGTGGCAGCTGCTGACAAGTGGCTGAGATTAGCTCTCCTCCCCACACGCTCCACTAAAGCAGGGATGCTCTCTTTCCTCTCTGTGCCCCCAGCCCATGCTCTTAAGTGGAAACACCCGAAGGGGCCCTCCAAGGCTCTCGAGCCTGCTTAGCTCTTGCTCACTGACAACCCAAGTTGTTTTTACTGTAATAAATGAGCTGACAGTGTGTTTCTGCACTCATGTCTCAAGCTCTGGAAGGGGTGAGAGTTCTCCTGAGAATTCATGTAGATCCTGTCTCCTTCATGACCTTTCCCGAAAACCATTTTTCTAAGTAGTTTCATGCCGGATTGGGACAACCTTGTCCAAGTCTAAGCCTTCTCTCTCTCTCATTCTCTGTCTCTCTCTTTCTCACTCTCTTGCTCTCTGTCTCTTTCTTGTTCTCTCAGTCTCTCTGTCTCTCTCTCACTCTCTCGTTCTCTCTCATTCTGTCTCACGTGTGTTTGTGTTCCAGGGAGCCTTTGCCTACATCCTCAATTATTTCATGTATGTCCTCTGGGCCCTCCTGTTCGCCCTTCTGGCTGTCTCCCTTGTCAGGGTGTTTGCACCCTATGCCTGCGGCTCTGGAATCCCTGAGGTGAGTTGCTTCTGAGACACGTGAGAAATTGTCCATCATCTTCTTTTCCACTGGAAAACAGTCCCCAACACCTGGAACACACTGGGAGTCCCCAACCCTGGAAACAGCCAAAACCCTTTTCTCAGTGAAGCCGTGGCTCAGTTCCCAGGCCAGCTCCTGGGAGCCCGTGTAATCCAAAGTATGTACAATCCAGTGTGTACAGCCCTTGACTAGGATCCTTAGAGGGGAGAGTGTGGAGCTGCCAGAGACCTCGGCAGGCCCTTTCTCCAAGCCCCTCATTTATTAGAGAAGGAAGGGAGGGAAGGGATGGAGGCCCAGAGAGGGCAGGGGGCAGACTCCAGCTCTTTCTGATGCACTTATGAGAGTCTGGCAAACTTCACAATGTCCAGAGGCCTAAAAAATTGGAATCGATTGTTCTTTAAGATACAAGAATTTTATTAGAGTCTTCATTCCCTTTGTATAATATATCATCAGCCCTCCATCACCTCTGTTCACGGAGTGGGTAGTATATACCAGTAGGCCATCCCTAACCTGTAGGAAGATTTTCCAGCTTTTTGCCCCAGTAGCTTGGCCCTCTGGATTTTGTTTTGCTCAGACTAATGAGGCTACTTTCCCTAACTGAGCCCAAACCAATAGACTTCTCTGGCCCCAAGAAGGCCAGAGGAAACCAGAGTCGGCCTGAGCCATTTGCTTTTGGGACTCTGCGTGTAGTTAATCTGACAGTTGGCTTTTGTATACAACTGATGTCATCGAGAACCAATTCCCATTAAAATGTGTTCATCATTCTCCTGTTCAGGATGCCCCATTTCAGTAATTCCAGTGGGATTGGGGTAACAAAGCTTGTTTAAAAACAGCCTCCACCCACTGCAGAAAAATACAGTTGGGCCCCACCTTACAGGCTGATACTGTTCTCCCAGTGTTGGCTGCCTAGAATGACCACTGAGAAGGGTTTACTGCAGCAGAGGACTGGCCCTTAACTATCTGCTTCCCTAGTTCCTTGAGGATGGGGAAAGGTATAGTCACATTAATAGGTTTTTTGCCCCACCCTGTTGGCTGGCCACTATGCAACAAGAGGAGTGTGGGAGCCTGGGAATTTGTTGGAGGAGCGTTTGGGGAGTGTAAAGGGATGCTGCTAAGTTAGGGAGTGCTTCAAGGTTGACATTGCTTATCCAAAGGTAGCCCAGAGGATACATGAACTTTCTTGTGCTTGGACTTACAGATCAAGACGATTCTGAGCGGTTTCATTATTCGAGGCTATTTGGGAAAGTGGACGCTGATCATTAAAACCATCACTCTGGTGCTGGCGGTATCATCTGGCCTGAGCCTGGGCAAAGAAGGTCCCCTCGTACATGTTGCATGCTGCTGCGGAAACATCCTGTGCCACTGTTTCACCAAGTACAGGAAAAATGAGGCCAAGCGACGAGAGGTAAAGAAACAATAAGGGCCAGATATCAAGGGGCTTTCACGGCATTCACCAATGAGCAAGTCTGTGGGCCTGCTTGCTGGCCTTGGAAGGCCTTGTACAGAAGAGGTCCACCTAGGACCAGGCCTGGCGTCAGATCAGCACCCAGCAAATGCTTCTTGAAATGAATTTAATTTGGATAGAGCACCAGCCCTGAAGCCAGGAGGACCTGAGTTCAAATCTGGCCTCAGACCAAACGCTTGACACTTACTAGCTGTGTGACCCTGGCCAAGTCACTTAACCCCAATTGCCTTAAAAAAAAGAACCCCCCCCCAAAAAAAAAAAACAAGACCTGGGGGCAGCTAGGTGGTGCAGCGGATAGCGCACCAGCCCTGGATTCAGGAGGACCTGAGTTCAAATTTGGCCTCAGACACATAACACTTACTAGCTGTGTGACCCTGGGCAAGTCACTTAACCCCATTGCCTAGCCAAATTAAAACAAAACAAAACAAACAAAAACAAAAAAACAAAAGCTGGTAAATGGGCTGCCCGCGGAGGTAGCAGTGTCCTTCAGGTCACTGGCGATGTTTGAGGTGATCATCTGTTGGGTGGGATTCCCACAGGAGGCACAAATTTGGGCCAGAGGAGTTTGTTTTCAGGGCCCTCCCAGCCAAGTTGGAGATGTGATGATGCCTGACCCAGTTTGAGTCACCCCAACTTAGCACATGTCCATAGCTTTTCTCCAGGGTGGGTAGTGATTGGGACGTACTGTGATCAAATACAGGGGGGGTTTCAAGGCATTGCTCAGTTCCTGCCGTGCAGTGGTTCTCTGGACCATAGAAAGGAAATGACCTAAAAGCAAGAAGGGCTGGGAGAGGGAAGGGGCACATTGGCCCTCCCCTAAGTATGGGGCCACAGGGGAAGACCAGACTAGTGAAGAGTTGGGTTGGGCTGGGTAATCCTTCTCTGTAGTCTCAGAGCCAGCTAGGGATACTTCAACAAGCTATGTGAGTGACAGCCGTGAAATTAGGGGGAAGGAGGGTGTGGGAGAGGCAGAGACTCCAGTTTCCCTAATTCTGTCTTCTGGGGCCAAACAGAAAAGTCTCCTCAGTGTTGCGTGTGTCAGCCCTTCCAGAACTCGAAGGTAGCCACCTCCTGTCCCCCCAGCATGCCTCTTGTCTCTCATCCAAGTTCACATCATTGCCTGGGATGGTCTGAAGGCCTTTCTCTCTGCTTTTTCTTTTTTCCTTTGTTTATTATGAATTTAAACAGCACCAAACATGGAAATTTCAGTATATAAAGGAGAACAGAAACAGAGGATTGCATATGAAATTGAGAACTACTTTTAATAGTTCTTTTTTTTAAATGTGTATTACATTTAACCTGATAGAAACAAAGCAGCCCTGCTTGTCTGCAGCCCCACTTGCACTTCCTTCTGCTCTCTTTGGTGCATTTTTAAAAAACGTTTCCTTGATACTTTTTTCGTTCCTTCTCTGTTTTGTTTTCCTTTGTGCTCGCTGCCCACCAGCTCCCCTTCCCTCCCCTACACGCTTCTTTCCTGTCTGCTGTCAAAGCCTCCCCACAGTGCACCTCCTGGCCAAGAGAAGATCCTTGTAGCCTTTTCTCTCTAGACACCCTGTCAGTGTCTTTCATGAAATGGCGTGCCCAGCACCAAACACAAGATTCTCAGTGTAACCTGACAGGCTCGGTCAGTGCAGGGTGACACAGCGGGTAGGGCATCGGAATTGAGAGGCAGGAAGAGCTAAACTCGAAGCTCGCCTCTGACGCTTATCAGCTGTGTGACCCTGGGCAAGTCACTACACCTTCGGGAAACCAGAGATAATAATACTTGTACTTGTACCTACTTCATGGAATCGTCATGAGACTCGAAAGAGATGATACTGTATGTAAAGTGCTCCGTCTACTTTTTGTTACTACTGTAGCCAAAGATCACGTGGGGTTTGGGGGCCACCATTTAATACTCTGCTTGCAGAACAGGGCTACCCCCAGAGAGTTTTTTCTTTAAAAATTGTTTTTCTTTATTAGCTCTCCTTCCCACTGCCGTTGCGTTGAATGGTTTTTTAAAAATGAAAACGAAAACCCTCATAAAAATATGGAGAGTCCAGACAAATAAGTCCACCCCCCCCGGCCACATGTGAAAATGTATGTCTCTACTTTCTGCCTTTTCAACTCCTTACTGCTCCAGTAGGAAGTGAGGAGCACCCTTCATCTCCTGGGGTTTCTTGTTACATTGATCACAGTTCTGAAATCTCTCAAAGTTGGCTTTCTCTATAATGTTAGTATAATTGTAGAAATTGCTCTCATTTTGTTCATTTCACTCTGCATCAGTTCATGGAAGTCTTCTCGGTTTCCTCTAAAGTAGTCCATTTCATCATTCCTTATGATATGATAATATTCTATTACATTCATATGCCACAGTTTGTTCAGCCGTTCTCCAGTAGGTAGGCACTCCTTTTTTGTTGTTCAGTTGTTTTTTCAGTTGTTTCCGACTCTTTGTGACCCTATTTGGGGTTTCCTTGGCAAACATACTGAAGTGGTTTGCCGTTTCTCCAGCTCATTTTACAGATGAGGAAACTGAGGCAGACAGGCTGAAGTGACTTGCCCAGGGTCACACAGCTAGTAAATGTCTGACACCACATTTGAACTCGGGAAGATGAGTCTTTCTGACTCCAGGTCTGGTACTCTAACCACTGCAGCACCACCTACCTGACCCAGACACTCCTTTAGTCTCCAGTTTTTTACTTCTGTAAACAGTGTTGTATATATGGGTCCTTTTCTTCTTTCTTTGATCTCTTTGGAATATAGGCCTAGTATTCACTGAGTCAAAGAGTATGCACAGTTTAATAGCTTTGGGGGTCTAGTCCAGATTTCTTTTCAGAATGGCTGGACTGGTTCACAACTCTACCAACAGCATATTAAAGTACCCTCCAGCATTTGTCACTTTCCTCTTTTGTCATCTTAGTCAATCTGAGGGGTGTAAGGTGGAACCTCAGAGTTATTTTAATTTACATTTCTTTAATTCTTAATGATTTGAAGAATTTTTTCATCTGCTTATTGGTAGCTTGGATTTCTTCCTTTGAAAACTGCCTGTTTGTGACAACCTTTGGCCATTTATCTATTGGGAAATGGCTCTTAGTCTTATAAATTTGAATCAGTTCCTTATATATCTTGGAAATGAGAACTTTATTAGAGAAATTTGTTGCCAAGGTTTTTTTTTTTACCCGTTACCTGCTTTCCTTCTAATCTTAACTGCATTAGAGTTGTGCCAAACTTTTTCAATTTTACATAATCAAAAGGAGCTCATTTTATCTCGTGTGACCATCTCTACCATTTATTTGGTCATGAACTTCCCCCTCTTCATACACCCAACAGGTAGTTTATTCCTTGGTGCTCTAATTTGTTTACAGCATCACCCTTTGTATCCTTTGTATCTTAGGTCATGTGTCCATTTGAAGCTCATCTGTCCCCGATGTTTTTCAGATGAACTTCTCTCTATGATCTAGAATTTATGTAATTGATTTTTTGAAAGCAAGTATAACACTTTAAAGTGAATAGAAATAAATGTAATCTTAGGATACTCGGCCCAATATTTGAGTCGGCCAAGATCATTTTGGATCGTGATTCTGTTATCTGGTGTGCTAACTCTTCCTCCCAGTTTTGGGGTATCTGGAAATTTGTTAAGCCTGCCATCCGTGCCTTTATTACAAGTCATAGATAGAAATGTTTTCTACCAGACAGCCAAACTGAGAGCTCCGGGGCCCCTAACTGGAGCCTTCCTTTCAAGTTGACATGGAAGCCTGGTTCCCTGTACTCGGTAGAGAAAGAGATGCTTCTGTGTCTCCTTTCATTTTCAGGGTGTTTTTTCAAAAAGAATCAAATGGCTGTGACATCACTGGGATGTTTTGAGGTTTGCCAAAGCCTCATACGCGCGTTGTCTTGTTTGCACCTCCTAAGCTACCCTGTGAGGAAGGCTCTGAAACATTACTGTCCTTTCCCAGTTTTACAGATCAGGAAGGTAAGGCTAAAGTGGTGAAGTGATGTACCCATGGTCACATAGCTAAGAAGTGTTCGGGATGGGATTCTGAAAATGGACCCCACAGCGTCAAGCTTGGTTGGCACTGTTAACCAGAACAACATCTTGCTGTTTCTTCACATTATATTGTACTTGGATCATAGATAGGTTTGAAACTTTTTGTGGGACTTGGTGTAGCACGATGATCTGATCTGTTCCCCTCTTCCACCCAGCCCCCATCCTATTTTTCCAGCACCTTGGGCTTATCAAACACTAGACTGTTATATGCATTTGGTTTGAAAGGTGGCTTTCATTGATCTCTACTTTTCAGGGTTTTTATCCAGTGTCCTGGCAGTTCTGACCATTCCTACTTTAGAGTTTTATTTTATTTTATTTTATTTTATTTTTTATTTTTAAGGCAATTGGGGTTAAGTGACTTGCCCAGGGTCACATAGCTAGTAAGTGTCAAGTGTTTGGTCTGAGGCCACATTTGAACTCAGGTCCTCCTGACTTCAGGGCCGGTGCTCTATCCACTGTGCCACTTAGGTGCCCCTTAGAGTATAATTTTATATCAGGCCATACCCTTCCCTCATCCTTATTATTTTTCATTCCTTTCATTGCTATTCTTTACCTTAGGCTTTTCCATATGAATTGTATTAAATTGTCTGAAGCATATCCCATTGGTATTGCTTTTAATCTCTAAATTAATTTGGATAGAACTGTCCACTTTACTATGTTAGTGCCCCCTAAGCATGACTATTAAGTGTTTCTCCAATTATTTAGTTCTTTCTTTATTTCCATAAAAATTGTTTATAGCTGTAGTTATCGAAGTCCTGTATGTGGCATGGAACATTAATTTTCAGATACTTACTACATTGCCTCATCTTCAATGGGTTTTTGTATCCGTTTTCCTCCTCTGTGTTCTATCTGGAAGGACTGACTATTTTATGGGTCATTTTATATCCCACTGTTTTGTAGAAGTGATATATTTTCTTGATTGATTTTTTTTTTTTTGCAGATTTTTGAAATAAACCATTGCGTTGTCCATGAGTAGAGATATGTTAGCCTTTTCTGATCCACCGCTTATTCTTTCATTTCTTTTTACTTCCTTGCCGCTGTAGCTGGCATCCCTGGAACCATGTTGAGTGATCATGGTGAGAAGAGCAGGCATCCTCCTTCACCCTGGTGTTAGTGGGAGAATTTTCTCCAGGCTGAACACCCCCAGTCTTTCCAACTAACGTCCCCTCCCTGTGTGGCATGATCTCAAGGCCCCTTCCCCTCTTTGGCTGATCTCCAGCTTATCAAAGTCCTTCCTCAAATATGGCACTCAGACCTAAATACCAATGCTCTTCTCAATGTGGCCTGACTGGGACGGAGAACATACGCATAGATTCCTCTTGATGCAACTGAAGATCGCATTAGCTTTCTTGGCTGCTTCCTCACTCTGTTGACTCATGTTGAGCTTGCAGGTTACTAAGACTCCTAGATCCTTTTCCAACAAACAGCTTTCTTGCCGTGCCTCTGCCATCTTATTCTTGTTTCCTCTGTGAGGGCTGGGGGTGACCATGATCCTGTGACATGCAGCAGGTGCTTGTGGATTGATCAGCTGGATGCCCTGACAGCCTGGTGGGGCCCCATGCTCAGTTTCCTCCCCATGTCAATCACCATTTCTGAGCTATTGTATATTCTTAACCTTCCTATAGAATATATATTATCCTCAGGAGTCATCATATGTAATAGCTCCTAAAATGGAGTACCACAGAAGGTCAGTAGATTGACTGAGGAAGACTCCAGGTATTGGCATGTCCTCTGAGCTAGCATGGACACGTTGTTGGTGTCGGTGATGACCACTCAGCTCGGTCACCTCCTTTTTTTATTGGAGGGAGGTCTCACCTAAAAATGCTTTTGACTGACAAATGAAATCCCCCACGTAAATGCCTCAGGCTCCATCTAAGGGAGGGCCGCCTCACCCCAGCAGCCAGATTCATGGGAACAATTACGGTGTCTGCCTTCCTTACAAAAGAGAGACCCTCTAGGTGCTTCAAGCTCTTAGATTAATAGGTTGTCAGCAGTCAAACAGTTTATAATGTTTACGATTGTAACAAATCACGGTTAAGCCTCACTTCTTGCAGTGCCTGCACAGATCAAATTAAACTGAATTGAATTTTGGGCAACAGGAAATGGGAGATGCATCTGATGGTGGTCATAGTAACAGTCTTAATCTTAATGAAACAGTAGCAAGCTTTTAAATCAGATGTCAGAGTAAGGAAGTAGACTAATCGCCCAGCTGATGCCGAGGGTTTGGTTTTGCAGGTTTTGTCGGCAGCGGCAGCGGCAGGTGTTTCTGTGGCTTTTGGAGCTCCCATTGGCGGGGTGCTATTCAGCCTGGAAGAGGTAACGCTGGTCCCTAGCAAAATCTCTACGGTCCCTCTGCCTTCTGGTGGCCTCGTGCTTAGAGGCCTCTCTGGAGGGACTGGAGGGGGGGGCATTGGAACCATGAGGCCCCCGACTGTTTGGGCTCTTCCCAGAAACACTTGCTGCCTGGGGGCCTGATTCGGCTTTCTCCTCTTCTCCCTTGCAGGTCAGTTATTATTTCCCTCTCAAAACCCTGTGGCGCTCTTTCTTTGCCGCTCTGGTGGCAGCATTTACTCTGCGTTCCATCAACCCTTTTGGAACAGCCGGCTGGTTCTGTTTTATGTGGAGTTTCACACTCCGTGGCACCTTGTGGAGCTTGTGCCATTTGTGTTCCTGGGGATCTTTGGGGGCCTCTGGGGAGCCTTCTTCATCCGAGGCAACATCGCCTGGTGCCGCAAACGCAGGAACACCCAGCTGGGCAAGTACCCGGTACTGGAAGTCCTCGCCGTGACAGCCATTACGGGCATCCTGGCTTTCCCCAACGAGTACACACGCATGAGCACCAGCGAGCTGATTTCCGAGCTCTTCAATGACTGCGGCCTCCTGGACTCCTCCCAGCTCTGTGACTATGTGAACAACTTCAATGCCAGCAAAGGGGCCAAGCTGCCAGACCGGCCTGCCGGTGCGGGAGTCTACACAGCTATGTGGCAGCTCTCTCTGGCCCTTGCCATGAAGATTCTCATCACCATCTTCACCTTTGGGATGAAGGTGAGGGATCCTTGTTTGCACAAGCTCTGCCCAGGTGCCCTCTCAACACACTTCGGGGATCTGCTAGGGCACTTGGCAAACATGGCTCTCCGTTGCCCTCCCACAACCCTTTTTCCTGTGTTCTGGAGCTTGCTGGAAAATTTCCTGTCTCCACCATATGTTCCGTGCCTTGAGTTCTTGTGAAAGGTGAAGCTCTTCTTGTCTCTGTGCCCCTCATAAAGGGCAGGAGACAGTACCAGATGGTGGAAGGAATGGGGTGGGGGGGGCTTCCTCTGTATTTTTTGTAAGTACATTTTGTAGCTAAGCAGCTTTGGAGCGATAGTGCGGACCCTTCCAAGGTGACCTGATATCTTCCCCAAGGATTCATGGGCACGCTTCAAGTTTGTTTTTATAGCTGATAACCAGGACCAAGTCTGTGCCTGGACAGATATTGAGACTTTTACCAGCAGAAGTCAGTGTACTGTGCTTTTGTTTTCTCTTCCTTTGAAAATAGCCTCACCTCTTTTTTTGACTCACACTCCAAAAGAAACAAAAAGAGAAAAATTTCAACGATCTTTCCCTTCTTAAGCCTAGCCATCAGCAAAGGCCTTTCTTGCTGCGCCCCTGAATTATGTCTGCACCCCACCCCCCGGGAAAATGGGAGCCAGGCAAAATAGTAAGACTCGAGAGAGAAGCTCTGTTCGGTCCAAAATGTCGTCTGAGATGATATAATTCATCTCCACCATGGCTGGTTTTTATAATGTGGCTCCATTATTTAGTTTGAAATGAAGCCCAGCCATAGTCAGATGGAAGGACCAGAAGAGATTCCAAAGCCAGACACAAATTATTCTGTAATTTTCTATTGACCACAAACTCTCTGAGCTAGAAGAGACCTCAGTGGCCATTTCTATCATGGCCATCCCTACCTGCCACGGATGTGGTAGATGGGGTACCTGGTCAGGGCTGGGTTGGGCCACATGGCCTCTGAGGACTCTTCCATCTCTGAAAGTTTGAGCAGCCTCATGTGAGCAGTGGGGATACATGCAGCCGTCATAGCTCATCTGTCTGAGCACAAAGAATCGGGTACAAAAAAAATATCTGCATAGGAGAGCAGTTCCCTATTTTTCCTTTCCTTTGCCATACATGGTTTTAGCCTCTAGCTCTCTGGTATGGAGAGCTCAGGCTCTTGCCCCACATGGCTCCCAGTTCAAGGCAGGTTCTAGCCCGGAGATCCAGTGGTATTGGACTTTGGTGAAAATTCCTTTCTGGGAGCACACAGATAAAATAACTGTCAGTGCTCAATTCTGTCCCTGAATGGGATACAGTCTGGGTTTTTTGGAAAGTCATTCCTTATGAATCCCACACTCCTTCTTTTGCAGGTCCCCTCCGGTCTCTTCATTCCAAGCATGGCTGTTGGCGCCATAGCAGGAAGACTCCTGGGTGTGGGAGTGGAACAGCTAGCTTACTATCACCATGACTGGCCCATCTTCAGTGGTTGGTGCAGCCAAGGAGCTGATTGTATCACACCTGGCCTTTATGCGATGGTTGGCGCGGCGGCCTGTTTAGGTAAAATCTCTGTGTTGGTTGGAGCCAACTGCTGGGTATTCCATGTTACCTGCAGGTAGCAGTAGGCGGGAGCTCGGTATAGTGTACAGGCCACTACATTTGGGCCGAGTTTGCTGCCTATGGTGGAATCTGGAACAGCTTAGGTCTGCTCTCTGGGCCAGTTTCCCCCTCCAGGCCTCGATTGCTGCTAAGCTCTAAATCTTTGATGTCACGAAAATGAAGGTGGTAAGCCAGAGTGAGGGATTTTGAACAAACATCAACACCCTTTGTGAGTTTACGGTTTTAAAGTGCTTTCAGAAAGAATGCTTTAGATGTGTAGACATTGCTTTAGGGAGTCAGTCAGATTCACAGAATTACAAGGGGTCTGAGGGGCCATCTAGTCCCACTCCCTCCACCCCCCTCTCCCCGCATGCTTTGATCGCTATGTTAGAACCTCAGGCACCCATCCCACTAGACGCCGCTTCATCACGCTGGACTTCCTGGGGCTGAGCTCGCACGTGTGTCATCATATTGGCGCTCTTCTAGCCCTTATTGCTAGGTGCTCACTAAAGAGATTTTCCTGACCAAGTCACCCTCCTACTCAAGAAACTCCGATGGCTCCCTGTTGCCACCAGGATCAGCTATCAAATCCTGGGTGTGTAAAGACGTGGAAAGTCCTTGCCAGGCTGGCCCCTTCCTGCCTTTCCAGTCTCCTTCCACTTCACTCTGCAGTCCTGTCACCGTGCCTTTGGACTGGCTGTGTCCCCTCGGCCTGGAGTACTCCCCCTTCTCACCTCCATCTCTTGGCTTTCCTGGCTTCCTTTGAGACTCAGCTGACATCTTACCCTCTGAGATGATGTCCCATTGACACTGTCTGTATCTTGTGTGTAGATTGTTACTTGCATGTTGTCTCTCCCATTTATACTTTTCTTCATAGCTCCAGTGGTTAGCACAGTGCCTGGCTCGAAGTAGGTGTTTAATAGATGTTTGTTGATTGACTAAATTGATTTTTCCTAATGAAGCCCTAATGTTTATACATTATATTTATACAAATAATGTACTTTTCAGGTGGAGTGACTCGTATGACTGTGTCCTTAGTTGTCATCATGTTTGAACTCACGGGTGGCCTGGAGTACATCGTGCCCCTAATGGCTGCAGCTATGACCAGCAAGTGGGTGGCAGATGCCATTGGGCGGGAGGGCATTTATGATGCCCACATTCGCCTCAACGGATACCCGTTCTTAGAAGCGAAAGAAGAGTTCACCCATAAGACTCTGGCGATGGACGTGATGAGACCCCGTCGAAGTGACCCAACGCTCATGGTCCTCACACAGGACAGCATGACCGTGGAGGATGTAGAGACACTAATCAGTGAGACCACGTACAGTGGCTACCCTGTGGTTGTGTCACGAGAGTCTCAGAGGCTGGTGGGGTTTGTCCTCAGGAGAGACCTCATCATCTCAATTGGTAAGGGGTGAGAGGGCTGAATGTTCTCATTGGAAAATGTGGTTTCTCATAAGTAGGCATGTCTTTGTTGAGTGATAATGTTGGTGACTGTGATGTGATGAGTGTTTGAGAATACACTGTTTGGGGCATATTCTGAGCAACTGAACCCTGTTCAGGTCCCCAGCAGCATCCTAAGATACCGCCTTGAGGTATGGAGCATGGTTAGCCACAGATAACTCAAGGACTGAAGTGGCCATGTGCCCTTCCTAGCAAATTGGAACCCAGGACACAGTGAAGACACTATGCTCTCTGTTACCCTGTTACCGCAGCCTTCAGCTTCACTTCATTCAGATTTGGAAGAGCTGGGCTTGAGTCCTGGCTCTGATGCTTCCTCGCTGTGTGAACATTGGCCTGGTCATTTTCCCTCTCTGAGCCTCCGCTTTCTCATTTATAAAATGGGTTAATTGCCCTCATATGCCTCCCTCAAGGGGTGGTTGTGTAAATATTAAAGCCCATAGAAATGTGAGTTCTGATTGGATCTCTCCTCTCAAAAAAATCTCAGGAGCTCCCATCACATCCTGAGGTACATATTCCTCAGCCTGCCTTTCGGCCTCACTCCAACCTCCTTTTCCATCCTCATTGTCCTCTTCCCCTTCGTGTGGTCAGATACAAAGTAGGGTATGTTCTGGGCACATTTCCTGATCATTTGTGCAGCTCTTGCCACCAGGAGTGCCCTTCCCCACCTCCGCTCTGTTCTTCTGATTCCTGCCCCTTTACCCACGTGGCCTTTATACCACATGCCATCTCCTTTGTGAAACCACCTAGACTCTCTCCCTCCGGTGAGCCCAGGCAGCCCTGGAGACAGTTAAAGGCCTTTACAGGACCTGAACCCTGTGCCTTATATCCCTCACATCACAGTTATCTCTGTATGTGGCTTCTCTTTCTCCTGCTGGGAGCAGAGGCCATGTCTTAACCAAGATCTTTCTGTCTCTCTTAGCACCAGGATACAATAAATGCCGAATAAGTGTTGAATGACTCCATTTCAGTCTGAGTTAGTGGCTCTCAGCAGTACGGTCCAGGGGAAGGAGGCTTCGAATCCTGGTTCTCCTCTTTTGTACCTATGTGACATTGGACTAGTTGTTTGACACCTCCGACCCCTGAGGACATTTCTTACCAAAGAAATGATAGAAGTGTTGGAGAGAAGCCAGTTGCGTGAGGCCATGTTGATGGACCTTTGTGCTTCCAACACTTTATTCCATGTGTGGTTTTTTTGTTTTCATTTTTCCAATAGAAAATGCTCGGAAGAAGCAGGATGGCATTGTGAGCACATCCATCATTCACTTCACGGATCACTCACCTCCACTGCCCCCACATGCTCCCCCGTCACTCAAACTTCGCAACATCCTGGACCTCAGCCCTTTCACAGTGACAGACCAAACCCCCATGGAGATTGTGGTGGACATATTCCGAAAACTGGGACTTCGCCAGTGTCTGGTCACACACAATGGGTGAGCGTGTCTGTGTAAGGTCAGAGATTTGAATCTGGGCAACCACGTTGGGGGTGAGAGGAATCCCACAAGGGTAACGACGTTCATTGGCTGAAGAGACGGGCTTCACGTAGTCCCGCAAAATGGTGGTAGTGGAGATGCAGCTCCTTGTTACCTATTCAGTGGTCCTGCTCGAGACTGTGAGGAATGAATGCACAGAGAGAGAGAAACGGAAAGCAACATTTGCTCCCTAAATTACCTTTAGGAGTGCAAGTCATTGTCTTTAAGGATTGGGAGTGGGTGGGGCAGCTAGGTGGCGCAGTGGATAGAGTGCCGGCTCTGGAGTCAGGACGACCTGAGTTCAAATCTGGCCTCAGACACATGATACTCACTAGCTGTGTGACCCTGGGTAAGTCACTTGACCCTGACTGCTACAAAACAAAACAACAACAAAAAAACCCCAAGAATTGGAAGTCGGAGCAGTGGGCATTACTGTCCTGTTTGCTGCTTGTGCCCACGTGGCTTTCTCCCCCCTCTCCAATGCTCAAGGGCGTGTTTGGGCCTTTAAAAAATAGGATTCTAGCCCATAGTAGCCTTCTTAGGCCTTCTGCTAATAGCATGTACCCCAGAACCAGGGACAAGGAGGGGCTGACTGCTGATGGAGCACAGGTGGGGATAGTATTTTGTCTTGACTTTTTTATTTACATTGTAGGAGGCTCCTAGGAATTATTACCAAAAAGGATGTATTGAAGCACATAGCCCAGATGGCGAACCAAGATCCCGATTCCATACTTTTCAACTGAAGTCCCGACCTGCGCTGGGAATGCAGATGTGACCTAGAAGATGTGACACCACCGCTATTGTTTAGAAAACCTGAGTACCCAGCGCAGTGACTGGAGCATTTCCCATTTGGGAAGGAGGCTGACAATCGCATGTTGTTTGGGACTTCCCTCTCAGCTCACCCGTTGCACTACAGAATCTTTGCTTTAGGAGAGCATGCTCCCACAATGCAAAGATTTCATGAAGGAGTAAAAGAAAATTGCCATAGGAGAATGCTCTTCCTTTCCCTTGTGCTCCTGACCCACTCTTTCCCCTTCCCCCTTCTCTTCCCCTCCCCCTCCTCTCCGCTTCCTTTTCCTTCCCTCCCCTTTCCTCCCCTTCTCTCTCTTTCCCTTCCCTCCCCTGCCCCTCTCTCCCTAGCCCCCTTCCCTTTTCTCCCCTCCACTTCCCTTCCTATCCCTTCTCTCTCCTTCTCTTCCCTTCTGTCCCCTTCCCTTCCCTCTCCTCTCCTGTCCTTTCCTTCTTTTTTTTTTTAATAAGATCTTTATTTTTTTAACTTTGGTAACTAATGATTAGCCAGCTCAGTCATCACTAAAACCTCTGCAAGGAACCTCTTGGCCTACCTGGCCCCCTCCACTGTCTTCTGGACTTTTTGGAGGTCTAGACCTACAAACTCGGGCTTTACTTGGTTTACTGACAGACAGGAAAACCAAAAAGTCCCATAGGATTCTCCCTAACTTAGGGGAGAGGGGGGAGGGGGGGCTTCATCTCCCAGCAGGTGGCCTTGTGCCTGTTAAACTATTTAGTGGGATTCCAGATTTTTGCTGTCCCCATATATAGGGTGTAGGCGGGGGAAGGGAAACTCGCCAGCCTTTCTTTGTATGAAATTCCCAGATCCTCCCAGAATGCTGCTTGATTCGACCTCTCACTGTACACAGGGAGGCCTGCTTCTGTGGCGTGCTTGTTTACGTGTTGCTTATGTCAAGAGCAGAAATGGTATACTGCTTTCTCTTTGCCTGCAAAAAGGTGCGCTATTAATCAGCTAGATTTGTAAACAGTAACAAAGAGTTATTTCTAACGTATTCCTGAAACAAATGCTATGTGAGAATTGATTCATTAAAGGAAGTAGGGAAAAGAAAAGCCTTAGCGGAGATGTGATAGGCATCTTCAGGTGTTTGAAGGTCTTGTCATGCGGAAAAGGGATGGAGCTTTCCCATTAATGGGTGGAAATCACAGACAGGCAGTTTTAGGGTTGATGTGTTTGGAAAAACCTCTTAACTGTGGGAGCTAGGCTTAAATGAAATGGATTGGCCCAAGAAATGATGGCTTCTGCCTTATTAGTGCCCACTTATGGGGTCCTTGGTCAGGCATGGACTAGTGTGGTTGGACAAGATAGTCTGTGATTTGGGGTCGCAGCTCTAAGGCCAATTATAACCACACAGGGTATGTGATACAAGTCACGAGGACTGCGTCACTTGATCCTCTCACCTGTGTCCACTGGGCTTTCCAAAACTCCAGATATGTTCAAGCATTTGGACTGGGCCTGTCATAGACTCTTCAGGGAAATTATGGGTCCTCTAAGATTCCTGATGATCCAAGTTGGAACCCCCCCCTCCCCCGGCAATCCCATAAACCCCCAAAGCTCTGCTGGGCTCCATGAGGGTGGCACCCAAAGGTGGTACGGTAAAAATCAGTAGTCCTTTAGAATCCTCTGGGGATCAGGTGCTGAGCAGTAGAGTTACAGAGCCCCCAATCATATCGTTTACTGTTCTGGGGATTTTTCTTCTCTTCATTTTATCCCCATGCAGCTCTCCCATCTGCTCCCCTTCAAACAACTTGAGACTGAACCCTGTGGGATTCAATACTATGACTGACAGAAAGCACTCCCAAAAATCCCTCCTGGGATTATGCACAGGTACCAAAGATGGCACACACTTTGTTTCTCCTTAGTACACTGACTGATTCCTCCCACGTTGGCAGGAAGATGATGGCCGCCACGTTCCCATTTTCCTTCTCAGAAGTTGTCCTATGTGACTGGAGTTCATTTCCAAACATGTACATGTACACCCCCCTGCCCCAAACACATGTATATGTGTACGTACACACACACACACACACACACACACAACACACACACACACACACTCTCTCTCTCTCTGTCTCTCTCTCTCTCTCTCTTCTCTCTCTCTCTCTCTCTTCTGTCTCTCTCTGTCTCTGTCCTCTCTCTCTCTGTCTCTCTCTGTCTCTCTCTGTCTCTGTCTCTCTCTCTCTCTCTCTCTCTCTCTCTCTTCTCTCTCTGTCTCTCTCTGTCTCTCTCTGTCTCTCTGTCTCTCTCTCTCTCTCTCTCTCTCTCTCTCTCTCTCTCTCTCTCTCTCTCTCTCTCTCTCTCTCTCTCTCTCTCTCTCCCCCCTCTCCCTCCACTGAATGATGGGTAGATCCTGGATGCCATTCCATTTCCCCAGCATACCAGAAGAAAAAGGGAAGATCCACCACTGTACCAAACCCTTCTTAGGGCTGTTACTTAGGATTTTCTAGCTTTTGGAAGTTCTTTTGTTGCATATGATTATTTTATAAATGTCAGACAGTCACAAGGCAGCATAGCCTCTCTTTGAAAATGTCGATCTGATGTTTTCCAGTAGCAGCCCAGAAAGCCCTTGCCCAGGTGCAATAGCAGCAGGCTTCAGTAACACTTTTGCCCGTTTCTTTGACGTGGCCAGTCCATCTGAAAGGCAGCTGACTGTGCGCTGAACTCACCATCTGGTGCCAGACAGCCTGTGGGACACAGGGAAGGTGAAGCTCTTGGCAGTGTTTCTTCTTTGCCTAAAGGCTCTGTCCCTACTGAGTTTGCAAAGATGACAAGTCGGGGTTTCTGTCTCTCACTAGCTGAGTAGTGAGGCTCCCCTTAATTATAAGTTTGCTCTTGTTTCTCATGTCTCCCTGAAATCTTTGATGGTTGAGGCATCCCAGAGATGCCCCTTCCAAGCCCACGTTGAAGCCTGGTCCTGCCAGCGTTATCTGTGCTGGGGGCAGTTGTGTGGCTCCCATTTCTGAATACACCCCCTTGCATTACCCTTCCTGGCAACAAGGAAGTGAAATTAAGCAAACCAGACACATCAATACCCGTGCCTCAAAAGCCTGTGGATGTGTCTCCTTCCAGACCTGGTTCACCATTGGTCCTCTAGAGGCCAGCTGGGTCACTGCTTTGATCCGAGTTTGGCTCTTTTGAGGGTTGGTTTACTTTTCGTTTTTATTGTCATTGTGACTTTTCTTTCTTTGCTATGTATCAGTTCATTGTGATCTTCCCATACTTCTCTGAGTTGCTTGAAGAGCACAGTGGTATTCCGTGACTGTCATGAGTCACAACTGCTTTCCACCATTCCCCGCTTGTTTTCTGGTGTTTTGCTACCTCTGAATCTCTTGGGTCAGGTGGCACCTTGCTTCCTGGCATCAACCTCTTTGGAGACTGTGCCCAGGCATGGGCCTCTCAGCTTGGGAAGACTTTCCCCACTCACCATCCAGACTTAGTTGTGGCCTATGCAGTGTATCCATCATGACACACTTACAACCCTGAGGAGTTGGAATTTGCTCTGATTGTGGCTAAAGCTTCCTATCAACTTGCTAGTTCAGCACATTCACAGAGCCTCTTTTCTTGGCCTAAAGGAAAATGTGGCCTATATTTAACTGTTAAGCCAAACAGATGCAGGGAGCTCTGACAGCCCAGGCCAGTGGCCACATGGCCCCAACTAGGGAATTCTGTGACCCACAGATTAATGAGCTAAGACTCATCTGTTTAGTGTAAAAGCAGTAAACTTGTTCTGTATGAGAGAGGAGGCTCGTGCTGGAATGCAATTGATTACTTCTGCAGAGTTCTGGCTTTCTAGTGAAGAATATCTCTGGTAGACAGCCAGCCCTGAAAGGGATGAGAGACCATCAGTTATTCTTTTAAAAGAGGACCTCCTTGTTCATCTGTGTTTGCACATTTTCATAGATTCTAAGTAGGGAAGATAGTTAACTCCCATTTATCTGAAGTGACAGTATGTTGGTCCAGGAGTATGGAGAGTAGAGAAGAGGGACAAATTCCATCAAAGAGTGAATACGTGGAAAAAAACCAAAAAACAAAAGCCATTTGTTTGGCCTAATCATAGTGAAACACCCTTTTCTGCCTGGCCTCAACTTCCCCCTGGCTTCACTCTACTGTCAGCAGCCTGGGACCCAGCTGCACGGTGGGAAAGAGGCAGCCATCTCATGGCTTCCGTGGATAATGCTCTGGTGAGATCATCTCAAGTCGTTGATCCAGCAGCAAAGCAGTTCAATTGTTTTGGCACCAAACAGCTGTATCTGAGCAACTCTTGGCAGGAAGAGCCGAGAACAGGATTAAAATCTCCAATGAATCCTCAATTCTGTTCGAACATGAGCATGAGAAAGTAATGGTGAATTAGTCCACTTTGAGACCCTGAAGAACTTTGAAGCAAAGCCCTGTGAGCTCGTTAAAAGGAAAGAAAAAGGTTTTTTAAGTTATTGCTGAAGAGTTCATTATGAGATGTCGCTGTTGCTCTTCTGTGCTGTATGGATCTAAATTGCTTCATTGAGGGGCATCTGTGTGCCCCACAATGATTTCTGTACTATGAAAGGCAGTTTTTGAAACTGAATTATTGTTAATGAACAGGGACTTAGCTGCCCACAAGTCTAATTTCTAAATGCTCGGGATTGGAAATGCCCAGTGTTTGCAGTTTTCTAAAAGTGCTAAGTGCCCAGTCCAGCAATGAGAGAAGGAAGCTGTTTTGTCTCTCCTTACCTTGGACCCCTGTCGTGTAAGAGGGAGCATGTCAGGAGGCTCATGTGGGGAGAGTCTCTGAAAGGACATGTTCAAGGGACCCTTGACTCTTTTAAGAACTAGTGTGTTTCAGGCATAGGAAGGACCCCCAAACCTTCTATTTGGAGCACCTTGGTGAGGAGTTGGGATCCCTTTGAAGTGTGAAAGAAATGGAGTGCCAGTGGGTACCACTGGCAGCGCTTGGCCTGGAAATGTGGGAAAGAGGCAGTTGGTCTCCCCTACCCCCTTCCCCCCAGGCCTGGCATCTTGAAGATGAGATGAAGATCTCATGACTCCAGGGCAGTGAGGTCAGAGCAGAAAAATTCATCAAGAGGACCAAGTGCATAAAGCCTCCCGAGAGGGAGAGGCTAGAGTGGGGCTCGGTTGGGGGGGAGGGAAGGTTGATATCCTGGGGATGGAAGCTCACATAGGGGGTGCAACCTGTACCAGTACTGCCGCCAAGCTGTCTTCAGCTGCCCCAGTCTTTTTCCCAGTCCACAGTGGCATGTTCCCAGCCAGCCCAATTTCATGGGCCCTGTGTGAAGCGCATCCCAGTTGCAGGCATTATTCAACAAAGCCTTTATGGAGCTAGGAAGGGTTTACACCAAAACGTTCACTTGGCATTGCACCACGTGGATTTGTGTCACTCCATATGGTAACATATGGTGCGGACCTCCGCTGGGCTGCTATGGATGAGGGGACTCTCCAGCCAACCACGTGGAAATGGGAGAGCGACACCAAAACCATTGACAGTAAAAAATACTAGAGTCTTGAGTCTCCCTTTTATATGCTGCTTCAGAAGAGGAGCTAGCAATTCAGACAGCCCAGGGCTTCCTGGTGAAATAGGAGGTAGCTGTAATAAAGTCAAGATTGAACCTGTTTGTTATTTGTTCTTCGTCTACGGTCTCAACCTAAATGATAAAAAGTTTGTTAAAGATTTGATTGTGTTGCTTGTGACATGGAAAGAATTTCTTGGAATTGTGGGCGTTAGCAACTTGAGAGGATGCCAGAAACTTGCTGGCCACATCCTCATTTCTAGACATCTGGATTCTGGCTTCATTTCATGGGTGATACAGGAAATTAAAATTGCTTTCTTTCCACTGTGCTCTCTAATTTTGCCAAATCCCCCCCCCAAAAAAAAAAGAAAATACTGCAAGACTGACCCTTACACGTGTCCTGAGCTTTGGTGCCTGAAGAGCTGTGTTTGAGAAAAAGCACAATGGAATGTGGATCCTTATGGCCCCTCTCCCCACTCCCCTCCTCCTTCCTTTCCAACCATTAGTTTTTTTTTTTTTAACAATTCTTCTTTTACTTGAAGATCTTACTGAATAAAAAATAATTTATTGGTAATAAGATAGAAGGACAAAGGAGGAAAGAAATGGCATGTGTTCATTTAAAGGGAGCAAAATAAAAGGTCCATCAGTAGTGTGAACATTTAACATGAGGTACTTCAGAATATTGAGGCCAATAACATGCCAAGCATTCATTGCTAAACCCTAATTTTAGCAATTGGCCATGATCTGTGGAGATCTGGATTTACGGTGGAAAAGTATGAGAGTCAGAAGAGCTGCATCTGAACCCTGGATGTTACTGTGAACTTGGTTCTGCCCCGTTTTCCCTCTCTGGACCTCAGTTCCCTTCTCTGTAAAGTGAGGGGGTTGAGGTAGATATGGAATGAGAGTTGTTAAAATTGTCTTTAAAAGGCTATCTTGAGGAAGAGGGCTTTGCCTTGTTCTTTTAGGCCCACAGAAGAAGAGCTAGGAGTGACTGGGGGGAGGGGCTACAAAGAGGGCAATTTAGGCTTACTATCGTTAGGAAAAACTTTAATGTGAGTTGCTGCGAAGTAGAAAGGGCCAGTGTGGTTTGTTTTCCCTCTTTGGGGTCTTGTTACATGTGTCATAGTGGACAAGGTGGCTGTAGTTTTCTTCCCATATCTTACCACATAACTAACTCCTTTCTGTCTCTGGCTGTTAGTGTACATCTTCAAGAAAGTTTGCATCTGTGTGTGTGTGTGTGTGTGTGTGTGTGTGTGTGTGTGTGTGTGTGTGTAGGGGATGTCGTGGTGTTCTCTGGAAAGTGACCTCAAATCCTTTCAACATGATTTTGTGTAGCCTAGATAAGCCCAGTATCTTCGATGTTTCTTTCTTTGAAGCCATGCCACAAACCATATGTGGACGAATTTGTTGCTTAATAAGACAGTTAGCCTCCCCTCTTCCAGTCTTGCATACAAAACCCTGCCCTGCCATCACCCCACATGAGGATGGTGCTACTACTTTGTCATAGGCACCAGGGCCCCAACTGAGCTGGCAGCCAGCTCCAAGCTAGGGCCCTTTCTCTAAGGCTTGACATAGACTTAAACTCGGCCAGAGAAACCAAACCTCCCCAGCTGGCTCTTGGAGTTCCTGAAAGTTGGGAAGGGTTCAGCAGAAACCAATATTTTACTAATGTCTGTATGTCAATAGTAACTCAGCATCCAGAAAGTTAATGGAGTAGAGTTTCCAGAGAAAGCACAGCCCAGAATTGGGCTGAGCAGTTAATCATATGAGAAAAGGTTGCCAAACCGTAAGACACTTCTTTAGCTTTATTCCATCCTCCAGAGCCATGGCCTGAACTCCAATCTGGCTGACTGTCACATAAAATGGTGTGGTGAAGTGTGGGGGTGGGGGTGGGGAGGGGGCAGGGAAGTTATGTGGGAATTGAACCATCTGGTACCTCTGTTTCCCTATCTATAAAATGGAGCCGATGCTACTATGGCCCTACCTACCTCCCAAGAATACCAAGAGGAGAATGCAGCAATAGATGGGAAACACTTTGGAAAGTCAAAGTGCCAAATGATGTTAGGTGGAATTCTTAATACTTTTGAATGTATTTGGGGTCAGCTAGGTGGGGCAGTGGATGGCGCACTGGCCTAGAAGTCAGGAGAACCCGAGTTCAAATCCAGCCTCAGATACTTACTAGCTGTGTGACCCTGGGCAAATCACCTAACCCCAATTGTCTCCCCTCCCCCCCAAAAATGCTTCAAATATTTTCAGGATCTGAGATTTGCACTCAAAGTAGTTAGGGTAGCTTTCTTGCTTTGTGAATTTGTTTGGCACGATAGTCGTCCAGTCTGATGCAGCATCTTTGATGCCTCATATACCGGCAACATGGAATCTCTACAGCGAGAGTTCTTAATGTGGAGTTAAGATTTTAAGGGATCCATGAAGTTGAATAGAAAAAAAAAATTCTGTCTTTATTTCCACTGACCTCGAACTAAAATATAACATTTCCTTTAATTATGAATTTGTTTTAAATATGATTTTTTAAGAAGGGATCTTTCCTTAGGCTTTACCAGACACAGCCCAAGAGCGCCAGGACATGCACACAAAAATGATGACGAACCCCCATTCTTTAGCAAGGAACTTCTCCACCTGCAAAGACAGACCCCTTAAGTAGTACCTAAGGAAACGCTAGGTAATTTGAATCACCATTTATTCATTGACTATTGCTTAATAAAGAACTAGATTCAAAGGGACACCACAGCCTTGACCATTAGAATTTAGATTTACCCATTAGAATACTGACTGAATGGGGGTAGCTTATGTTTCCTGAATTCTACAAAAAGCCTCCCAATGTCAGTTTTCCAGGTGATAAGGTCAGTGTCCTTTTGCCCCAGGCTCCAGGGACCTCATTCTGTGGATAGGCTTTGTTATGGCCATCTCCTCCCTAACTTGTGCCCAGTGATATATCATATGCCATTGAAATTGTGCCCCTGGGACTTTGCTGCTGCCCAATATTCTGATTGATCAAGGAGAGCTAAAGAAAAAGGGGGGGCCCACCCATGTTGAGAAAGCTCACCCCAGGCCTGGCACACGGTACCTGAAATTCCAACATTGGGTTTCAGTAGGAAGGTTGATGGTAAGATAGCAATGTTTCTCATGCTGCATATTACTGAAAGCTAGGGAGGAGCAGAGGCATACGGGAAGCTCTGATCAGAAAGTATAATTGAGAGCAATGGTGCTTGGTACTAGACACCAGCCACCAGTGAGAGATTCTGTAATTTTGTCAAGAACTAGCCCATTTCTGATTTGAAAGAACCAGAGAAATAGAAACCTGTTGTGATTAATTTTTCAAAAATTACTATTGTTATTTCTGAGAGGAGAGGAGACCCTCTCCCTCCAGATTGAACCCTCCCTTGGGATGGAAGACTAAGAAGGAAAACCATTAGATATGGACCTGGCAGCTGACAATGTAAACAACGTTTTGTGCCAATAGGCCCCCTACCTCCCTTCCCTAAGGGATGTGTTTCATGATCTGTTGCTCTGTGACCACCATTGGCTTTTCAATTAGTTTGACTTCTTTCTAGTGATTCTCGTTTTATACTCGTGTAGTCTTTGTATATATTCTCTTGTTTCTGCTTGTTTTGCTCTACATCAGTTCTTATAAATCTTTGCATATTTTCCTGAGTTTCTTGCATATCATTTTGTATTGCAGAGTCTACCCTTCCATTTATATGCTTTAGGTTTTTTTTTTAAGTTGTTTTACTATCCAAAAGAATACTGTTGTGAATATTTTGGCATTGTATTATACCTTTGTTTCTGACTTCAACTTTCTTCCTTAGTGTAAATGCCCCATCCCCCCCAGTAGTAAGCCTGTTGGATTGAGGGGTGTGGACAGTTCAGTCACTTTGTAGACTTCCATATTCATCACTAAAATGGTTTTAATTTGCATTTCTTTTACTATTAGAGTCTTGCTTCATGTTGTCATGTGGTTGTTATAGTTTCTGAATCTTTTGAAAACTCTTGGACTACTTATTAATGTTAAATACTTGTGTTAATTCTCTGCATAATATGGTTATCATACATTAAAATATTTTTATTATAAACTTGGCAGTCTTCAACAAACAAACATTTCCATGTACATAGGACAGGAAAAGAGTTGTATATGCACGTGTGACTCTACCACATTCCAGCATTCTTCTTTGAAGCAGTTCCCCATTGCTGGTCTGGGTCCCCTATTAAACTTCCTTGTGCTGTGGAACCATTTCATTGATGCTCATTTATTCCTTTTTTTTGGCATCTCCTGCCTCCCCTCCACTTGCTCCTCCTCAAATACAAGCTTTAGCTTGTAACCAATAAATGTAGTCAAACAAAACACATTTGTGTTGCATTGTTCATGTCTGAAAACATATGTCTCACTCTATATCTATTAGCCTCCCCAACCAGAGGTTGAAAGTACACTGGTCATTTCCTTGCTAAGAGTTCTTAAGGTCTTTCAGGCTGTCATCCTTGACAGCTTGTCTATAAACTAGAAGTCTACAAACATAAATAGTCCTGGTTCTGTTCCTTTTACTACATCAGGTCATGTAGGTCTTTCCGGGTTTCTCTGAAGTCATGCCATTTGTCATGTCTTAGAGCCCAGTAACATTCTACCACATTCATATACTGTGATTTGTTCAGCTGTACCTTGATTAATAGACACCCCCTTAGTTTCTGGTTCTTTGCTACAGCAAAAAGCTGCTTTAAATATTTTATATGTTTGGTTCCTTTTCCTCTTTCTTTGATCTCTTTGGGGTGTGGGCCTAGTGGTGTTGTTGCTGAGTCAAAGGGTATGCATGCCCAGGGTAGTGAATTTGGAGGTCCTAGTTACAAATGGCTTTCCAATTCATAGGCTCACCAACAGCAAGGGCATCATTAAAATGGCAGCCATCCTCCCCCAGCCCTTCCAGCAATTGTCACTTTTTCTATTTTTTTAAATCATTTTTGCCAATTCAATACCTGTGAGGGGGAACCTCAGAGTCATTTTAATTTGCATTTTTCTATTAGTGATTTGGGACATATTTTCATATGGCTGTTTATAGCTTGTATTTTTTTCTTTTGAGGATTGCTTCTTCCTATCCTTTAACCACTTTATCTACTGGGGCTTGGCCCTTGTTCTTACACATTTATATCAATCCCTTGTATGTTTTGGATACTAGACCTTTATGAGCGAAACTTGCTGCAAAGAAAGATTTTCTTCAAGTTAGTTGTTTCCCCTCTGATGATCACATTATTGATTTTATTCATCAAAGCTTTTCAATTGTATGTATTTAAGTGTTCATTTGTGACCCTCTCTATCCCTTGTTTGTTAAGAAGTCTTCTCCTAGCTGTAGTTGTAAAAAGATTCTCCTTCTTGGCTCTCCTAATTTATTTGGTATGACTTTTTATTTCTAGGGCTTGTACCGCTTTGGTGATTATGGTGATTTGAGATGTTGGAACTAAGCTTAATTTCTACCAATTTTCCCAGCAGTTTTTGTCAAATAGTTGAATCTTTACCCCTGGTATCTTTGGGCTTATCAAATACACTGTGCTATTGTGTTCAGTTATTGCCTAATTTGCTGTACTGGTCAACTTTTTTCTAACAAGTCCCAAATTATTTTGATGATTACTTCTCTGTAGGATAGGTTGAAATCTGGTATTGCTAGGCCAACTCCTTTCCTTCCTACTTTTTTTTTCATTATTTCCTCTTGAGATTCTTGACCTTTTTATTCATATGGATGAATTTTTTAAATGATTTTTGTCTTGTTCTATAAAGAAATCCTTTGGTAGTTTGATTGGTATGGCATGGAGTCTGTAAATTAATTTAGATAGTACTGTCATTTTTATTGTACTAGCATGGCCTAGCCATGAGCAATTAATTCCTCTCCAATTATTTAAGTCTAGATGTTAGACTTTTATGGATATTACCTAATATAAATATTTTCCCCATGCTACCAGTTCTCTTATGTTTGATTTTTTTTATTCTTATTTTATTTTATTCCTCCAAAAAAAGTTTAGATTTTATGTAGCCAAAATGGCCTATTTGGGGGTTTTCTGGTCTCTTCAACCTTGTGTTTCGTTAAGAACTCCCTAGCTAGCCAAAGTTGCAAAAGAAATCCGATCCTCTTTTTATTTTTATTTATTTATTTTCTGTGATGAGGTCTTTTAGATTCAGGTCCTGTGTCCATTCTGAAATATGATTACTCTCATGAAACAGCCAGGAAATGGCCACCAGATGTCAGGGCAGCCAAGCTCACTGGGTGCTTTGAGCTGTAGGAAAAGGAGATGTTGGTCCATGTCCTTTGAAAGAGATGGAAAAGGACAAGTCTTGTTGTACTTTCTTCTCCTCTCCCCCTCCAACTTCTCGTATGAAGAGAAAGGGGGAGGATAAATAAATAAACCTTCTACAGTAGAAAGACCCTGCTCTCCCTCCTCTCCCCTCTCCATGAAATGAAGGTGATGGGAGATGGGAGTGTTAGGTCAACAATGTGAATACTGAGGTCACTAAGGATCAATAAATCAACAAACATTTATCAAGCATGGACTATGCTCAACATGCTAAGCACTGAGGATTAAAATGAAAGGAAGAAAGGGTAAAAATCTGTTATTGGGTTCTGGACAAAGGGAAGAGAAGGGAGCAGTGGATCAGAAGCAGATCACTTCATTTATCAATCACTAGTGTTGAGCATATTCTCTTTCACTCCCCTATTTGTACCAAGGTAGAGTGAGGGGAGAGAAAAAAATATAAAAGGATGGAATGAAGAGAAATACATAATTAACAATGAATAACCATGAATGGGATGAACTCACCCATGAAACAGAAGAGAACAGCCAAATGGATTAGAGAGTAGAATCCAACAATGTATTGTTACAAGAAACACACCTAAAAGAGAGTCACACAGAGTTTTAAAATAAAGGGTGGGAAGAGAATATTACATGCTTCATGTGAACTCAAAAAAGCAGAGAAAGCAATCATGATCATTTCAGACAAGACAACAGTAAATAAGACATAATGAGAAGAAGATATAAATAGGGAAACTACATTATGTTTAAACATGCTGTAGACAGCGAATTATACACACACACACACATGCACATACATATTTGTGTCTGTCTATTCACATATATGTACATGTGTAATATATACACACAGGCATAGCTTCTAAATATAAAAGTTTATTTCCTTACAGAGAGAAATAGTAAAATTGTAATAATGGAGACCCCTATCTACCTCTTTTAGACGTAGACCAAGAGATCTTGAATTTTTAAAATATATATTTTAATAAATATTTCAATATAATTGGTTTCCTTTGTAACTGCGTATTCTGAGAAGAGGACAAGAAGTAGTCCATCACGCACGCACGCGACCCCATTTGGGATTTTCTTCTCCAGCTCATTTTACAGATGAGGAAATTGAGGCAAACAGGATTAAGTGACTTGCCCAGGGTCACAGAGCTAGTAAGCGTCTGAGGTCCGATTTGAACTCAGGCCTGATGCTCTATCCACTGCACCGCCTAGCTGCCCCAAGAACCCACGACTCTGAGACAAATCTGACAAGAAGATAAACAGGTTTATGACCTGAATAGAATTTCAGAAAACTTTAATATAATAGACTTCTGGTGACTGTGGAATGGGAATAGAAAGGAGTATACACATTCTCAGCTATGTATGGTACCTTTACAAAAACTTACCATATATTAAGGCATAAAACCTCACAAAGGCAGAAAAAGTAAGCACATCTCTTAATGACCACAATGCAATAAAAATACATACCCAATAAAGGGCATTTGAAGGAAAGATTAAAAATTAATTGGAGTATAAATAATCTCATCCTTAAGACTTGGTCAAATCATAATAGATTTCATCAAAGAAATAACATTGAGACAACATGCCAAAACTTTCGAAATGCAGCCCAAGAGAAAAATTGATATTTTCTAAATCCTTTCATCAACAAAGGAGAAAAAAAGAACATGAGTAAAGCATTTAACTAAAAAAATGAAAAAGCAATAATGTTTTTAAAATCCAAAACAGAAATTCTGAAAAAATCAAAGAAAAGATGAACCAAATTCAAAGCATAAATAAAAATATTGAATTGATAAATAAAATTAAGAGCTACTTTAAAAAAACTAATAAATAGGTAATCTGTTTTTAAAAAAAACAAAAAGAGGAACACAAATTCCCAGGATGAAATGAAATGGGAGACCTCACAACAAATGAAGATGAAATAAAGGAAATTATCAGAAATTATTTTTTTTTCCAATTATGTACCACCAAAATGGAACCTAGATGAAATAGATGCATACTTACAAAAATATTAAATAGCCAGGGTAACAGAAAAAGCCATAAAGAATCGAAATAACTCAATTTCAGAAAAAGAAATTGAACAAACTATAACTGAACTTCCAAAGAAAAAAGCCACAGGACCAGATAGATTTACAAATGAATTTACAAAATGACTCACTATGCTAGAGTCAAGTTTCAGTGTGTCTGACTGTGGCTGATCAGACCAATATGAGCTCGGAGCTGGGAATGCTGTACCACAGGTCGGGCACAAATAGTCCGTATGAGCATTTGGGGTGGTTTCTCTAAATTTGTGCATCCTGCATTTCCTTTGAGCTGTTTCGATTCTGCTTTGCTCACAGAGGAGAGCACCTTCTCTGATATGGGCACACATGCTGAGCTTTCCTGTGCCAGTCTCTTCCATGTCATACAATCAATTCCAAAGTTCTTAAGAGAGACCTTGGGAGGGTCCTTGTATCGCTTCTTCTGACCTCCATCTGAATGCTTGCCCTGTGTAAGTTCTCCATAAAATCATCTTTTTGGCAAGTGTACATTTTGCATTCGAACAAGGTGGCCAGCTCATTGGAGTTGCACTCTCTGAAGCAGAGTTTGAAAGCTTGGCAGTTTAGTTTGAGAAAGGACCTCAGTGTCTGGTACCTTCTCCTGCCAGGTGATCTTCAGAATTTTCCTAAGACAATTCAAATGGGAGCGATTTGGTTTCCTGGCATGGCGGCTGGTAGATTGTCCAGGTTTCCCAGGCATACAACAATGATGGTAGCACAGTGGCTCTGTAGACCTTCAGTTTGGTAGGCAGTCTAATACCTCTTCTTTCCCATACTTTCCTTCAGAGCCTCCCAAACACTGAGCTAGTTCTGGCAATCATTCAGAGAACAATTAATTCCAATATCATCTAAACTAAAAAACAAAAGGGAAAATAAAGGATCTTACAAAATTCCTTCCACGATACAAATGCGATCTTGATACATACATCTGGAAGTTACAAAGCAGAAAAAGAAAACTATAGACCAATATCTGTAATTAATATTGATATAAATATATCAAAATATTAGCACAGAGTCTACAACATTTAATAGACTGTACGTTAGGACCAGATTGGGTTTATACTAGGAGAATAGGGTTTGTTCATTGTAAGGAAAATTATAATTACAATAGACCATATTAATAAAAATAATGAAAAATCATATATCAATAGATTTTGTAAACAGTTTTGATAAAATACAATACCCATTTCTGTTAAAAACATTAAAAGTATAGGAATAAATGGACCATTCCATAAGATGGTAAATAGTATCTAGCTAAAACCAAGGGTCAACATTATATGTGAATTGTGTGGAAAGACTTTTTAATAAAAGCAACTACAAAATCAAGATATCCTTTATCCCCATTATTAGTTGATAGAGTTCTCAGAATGCTAGCTACAGCAATAAGACAAGAAAAAGACACTGAGGGAATAAGCAGAGGTAAAGAGTAGCCAAAACCATTGTTCTTTGCAGATATGGTATTCTATTTGGAGGGGTTGTGGAAATACACCATTGCATTGTTGGTGGAACTGTCGATTAGTATAACCATTTTGTAAGCAATTTGAGATTATGCAAATAGAGTGTCTAAAATATCCAAACCATATTCCAGTGCCAGACATATATCCCAAGGAGGTCATTGCCAAAAAGAAAAGTCCCCAAATACACCAAAATATTTCGAGCAGCACTTTTTGTGGCAGCAAAGAAGTGGAAAGAAAGTAGGTGTCCATCAAATGGGGATTAAGCAAATTGGAATATTACAGTACTGTGAGAAATGACATGATGAATACAGAGAAACATGGAAAAACTTACAATAACTGGTCAGAATGAAGTCAGCAGAGTACTGTCCTCAGAACCAGTTTCTTCATCTGTAAAATGGGGTAATTGAATGAGATGAAAATGACAAAGTTGGCCCAGATGACCTCTAAGGTTCCTTTCAATTCTAAATCCTATCATCTTTCAAATGCTACAGCTCTAAGATTCTAACTGACTTAGTTAAGGTCACATAACTAAAATCTATGACAGCCAAGAAGGGAAATGCTTGCTTCAATATGCCCCACAAAACTCCAAAAACCTCCAAGTCAATTCCAGATCCAAATGCTTTTTTGAAGGCTATTCCCAGTTGGGGTTTTGATGGGCATTAGGAATAGGGCTCCCTCCAACCTGGCCCTCTCTCTATGTAAAACAGATTCGGTTTCATGGACTTTAAGTGGTACAATTGAAAAGATTCTGGGAATTGTTTTGACATCTGTATTTAGAGACTTACCTCGACAGAGGCTGATTGGTGTCCCTGTTCTGAGGCAGCAGCTTTCTTGTGGCTTTCCCACACCACAACTCAAGTGACATTAGAGTCTCCAGAAAAATGTAGCTGTCAGCAAGAACTGCCTGCAAACAGAGAGAGCTCAGAAGGAGCCCAAAGGTCTTAACACTGTACACCTTCTATACAGTCAACTCTCAGTGATTGGGACCAATTCAAACTCAACTTTTCTGAAATCAGACTTATCTCCTCCCAAACCCAAACCTTTTCCTGACTTCCCCATTACTGTCAATGATGCCACTCTCCCTGTAGTCACCCAGTATGAGAAAGTAGTTACCTTTGGTATTCCTTCCAAAGGACCCTTGCATCCAAATAGTCATCACCTCCTACTGATTGTCCCTCTGAAATCTCTCCGACATCCATCCATCTCCTCTTTTCCACTCCAACTACAAACACCCTGGTCCCACGGACCTCATTACCTCTTATCCAGATACTAGAGCAATCAGTCCATCATGAATATACCACCATGTAAAACTTCCCAAAACAGAACTTGGACCATCCGCCTTGCCAATAACTAAATAAAGTCCCAGTTTCTCCACGTGGAATTCAAGGTGTTTTCTTTTTTATTTGGGAGTGGGGAAGGGGAAAGTGACCAACCTTTCCAGTTTTGCCTCACTCATGCCTTTCATAAACTCTCTGTTCCTGCCAAAGCGGTAAAAAATATTAAGGAAAATAATGAAAAACCTTGTGATCAGGAAGGAGGCCTCTCAGATTATACTATAAAGCCACAGCCATCAGAATTGTTTGGTACTAGCCGAAGAGTCAAGAAGTCAGCCACATTAGGCACAAGATGGGTACACCATTTGCAGACATGGCATTCAATGCTACTAGCCTAGGGTTTGAGAAACTAAAAGTTTCTCCCTGGTTACTGAGGAGAAGGGCTCACTCTTAGACTGGGAGCTCCTCAGGGGCAATGACTGTCCTTGGCCTTTTTTTTGCATCTTCAGTGCTTCCAATAGTGCCTGGCACAAAGGGGATGCTCAAGAAATGCTTATTGACTGACTGATAGACTATTTGGAAAAAACAACAACAGCCCAGCAGTGGGACAGAAAATAGCTTTAGATCCAGTGGCTGGCAGGAGATATATTAGACACCACAAGAAGCCCCTAATGAATGCATGAGCTATATCTCAAAGATCACATCACAAAATACATTAGATAAGAAAGGAAGGAAATGCTTTTCACAACTATGGATAAGGAAAAGGTTCATAACTAAACAAAGGATAGAAAGGACCACAGACATGGACAATTTTGATCACAAAAAAACTGAAGGGAGACACAAACATATATGAGAACAGACGCAAACACAAAAGGGAAACACTCAAGGACGGGTAAGGGACAAACACATAGCAGTGAACATACGGAAACGGAATACACACAGGAAATGCAGATGATATGTTGAAAAACAAGGCGTCCACCCCAAAAAGCAAGGCTTATACTCCAAAAAGCAAAGATAGACCCCAAAACAAAAGGGAGGGAGGCACACATGGGGATGGAAACAGAGTGCACACACCAAAACTGAAGAGAGACACTCATCTGCAGGAGTATGGACACAGTGTAGAAACACAGGGACAGGAGGGGAACACTCACAAAGGCAGGAGAGGACAAGGGCCACACAAACAGAGAAGGGAGTGAGGTGAGACACAGAAAGGGAACACACAAATCCAGGATAGAGACACACACATAGATGTGAAAGGACAAACTGATAGCCTAGGACAGACAGACACACACACACACACACACACACACACCTGGGAGTGGATACATACAACAAAAATGAAAGGGAACACACTGAAAGAGGAACAGAATGATTTAAAACCACAGTTAAATATGGCGCACACACACATACAGAAGAGACAGACACATAGATTGATGGGGATATGTGGACTGATGGGAAAAGAGACATATGGGAGATACCCACAGAGGACATATGGATGAGTAGGGAGGTAGACAAGTTGGATATTTAGACAGATAATGGACACAGGCAAGTGGGGACACAGAGATGAAGAGGACTATATGGGAATATAGACACACGGACAGATGAAGGACACACAGACAGATGGGAACACATGGACAGATGAAAGACACACGGACAGATGAAGGACACGCAGACAGATGGGGGACACATGGACAGATGAAGGACAGACGGACAGATGGGTACACGCAGACAGACGGGGGACACACGGACAGACGAGGGACACACGGACAGACGAGGGACACACGGACAGACGGGGACACACGGACCACACGGACAGACGAGGGACACACGGACGGATGAAGGACACACAGACAGATGGGGACACACGGACACACGGGGGACACACAGACAGATGAAGGACACACGGACAGACGAGGGACACACGGACAGACGGAGGACACATGGACAGATGGGGACACACGGACAGACTAGGGACACACGGACAGATGAAGGACACACAGACAGACGGGGGACACACGGACAGACGGGGACACACGGACAGATTAAGGACACACAGACAGATGGGGACACACGGACAGATGGGGGACACACAGACATATTAAGGACACACGGACATATGAAGGACACACAGACAGATGGGTACACACGGACAGACGGGGACACACGGACAGACGGGGGACACACAGACAGATGAAGGACACACAGACAGACGGGGGACACACGGACAGACGGGGACACACGGACAGACGAGGGACACACGGACAGACGGAGGACACACGGACAGATGAAGGACACACAGACAGACGGGGGACACACGGACAGATGGGGACACACGGACAGATGGGGACACACGGACAGATGAAGGACACACAGACAGATGGGTACACACGGACAGACGGGGACACACGGACAGACGGGGGACACACAGACAGATGAAGGACACACGGACAGACGGGGGACACACGGACAGACGGGGACACACGGACAGACGAGGGACACACGGACAGACGGAGGACACACGGACAGATAAGGGACACACGGACAGACGGGGGACACACGGACAGATGGGACACACGGGCAGACGGGGGACACACGGACAGACGGAGGACACACGGACAGACGGGGACACACGGACCACACGGACAGACGAGGGACACACGGACAGATGAAGGACACGCAGACAGATGGGGACACACGGGCAGACGGGGGACACACGGACAGACGGAGGACACACGGACAGACGGGGACACACGGACCACACGGACAGACGAGGGACACACGGACAGATGAAGGACACGCAGACAGATGGGGACACACGGGCAGACGGGGGACACACAGACAGATGAAGGACACACGACAGACGAGGGACACACGGACAGACGGAGGACACACGGACAGACGGGAACACACGGACAGACGAGGGACACACGGACACACGGGGGACACACAGACAGATGAAGGACACACAGACAGATGAAGGACACACGGACAGACGGGGGACACACAGACAGACGGGGGACACACGGACAGATGGGGACACACGACAGATTAAGGACACACGGACAGATGAAGGACACACAGACAGATGGGTACACACCGACAGACGGGGGACACACGGACAGACGGGGACACACGGACAGACGAGGGACACACAGACAGATGAAGGACACACAGACAGACGGGGGACACATGGACAGATGAGGGACACACGGACAGACGGGAACATACGGACAGGTGGGGACACACGGACAGATGGGGACACACGGACAGATGAGGACACATGGACAGACAGCGGACACACGGACAGCCGGGGGACACACGGACGAATGGGGGACACACGGACAGATGAGAGACACACAGACAGACGGGGACACACAGACATCAAGGACATACGGACAGATGGGGACACACGGACGGATGAGGACGCACAGATGGGTATACACGGACAGATGAAGGACACACAGATGGGGACACACGGACAGACGAGGGACACACGGACAGATGAAGGACACACAGACAGATGGGGACACACGGACACACGGGGGACACACAGAAGATGAGGACACACAGACAGACGAGGGACACACGGACAGACGGAGGACACACGGACAGACGGGGACACACGGACACACGGGGGACACACAGACAGATGAAGGACACACGGACAGACGAGGGACACACGGACAGACGGAGGACACACGGACAGACGGGGACACACGGACCACACGGACAGACGAGGGACACACGGACAGATGAAGGGCACACAGACAGATGGGGACACACGGACAGACGGGGGACACACGGACAGACGAGGGACACACGGACAGACGGAGGACACACGGACAGACGGGGACACACGGACAGATGGGGACACACGGACAGACGGGGGACACACGGACAGACGAGGGACACACGGACAGACGGAGGACACACGGACAGACGGGGACACACGGACAGACGAGGGGCACACGGACAGACGGAGGACACACGGACAGACGGGGACACACGGACAGACGAGGGGCACACGGACAGACGGAGGACACACGGACAGACGGGGACACACGGACCACACGGACAGACGAGGGACACACGGACAGATGAAGGACACACAGACAGATGGGGACACACGGACAGACGAGGAACACACGGACAGACGGAGGACACACGGACAGACGGGGGACACACAGACAGATGAAGGACACACAGACAGACGGGGGACACACGGACAAGATAGGGACACACGGACAGACGGGGGACACACAGACAGATGAAGGACACACACAGACGGGGGACACACGGACAGATTAAGGACACACGGACAGATTAAGGACACACAGACAGATGAAGGACACACAGACAGATGAAGGACACACAGACAGATGGGTACACACGGACAGACGGGGGACACACGGACAGATGGGGACACACGGACAGATGAAGGACACACAGACAGACGGGGGACACACGGACAAGATAGGGACACACGGACAGATGAAGGACACACGGACAGACGGGGGACACACAGACAGATGAAGGACACACACAGACGGGGGACACACGGACAGATTAAGGACACACGGACAGATTAAGGACACACAGACAGATGAAGGACACACAGACAGATGGGTACACACGGACAGACGAGGAACACACGGACAGACGGAGGACACACGGACAGACGGGGACACACGGACCACACGGACAGACGAGGGACACACGGACAGATGAAGGACACACAGACAGAGGGGGACACACGGACAGATGGGGGACACAGACAGACGGGGGACACACGGACAGATGGGGACACACGGACAAGATAGGGACACACGGACAGACGGGGGACACACGGACAGACGGGGGACACACAGACAGATGAAGGACACACAGACAGACGGGGGACACACGGACAGATTAAGGACACACGGACAGATTAAGGACACACAGACAGATGAAGGACACACAGACAGATGAAGGACACACAGACAGATGGGTACACACGGACAGACGAGGAACACACGGACAGACGGAGGACACACGGACAGACGGGGACACACGGACCACACGGACAGACGAGGGACACACGGACAGATGAAGGACACACAGACAGAGGGGGACACACGGACAGATGGGGACACAGACAGACGGGGGACACACGGACAGATGGGGACACACGGACAAGATAGGGACACACGGACAGACGGGGGACACACGGACAGACGGGGACACACAGACAGATGAAGGACACACAGACGGGGGACACACGGACAGATTAAGGACACACGGACAGATGAAGGACACACAGACAGATGAAGGACACACAGACAGATGGGTACACACGGACAGACGGGGGGACACAGACAGATGAAGGACACACAGACAGACGGGGGACACACGGACAGATGGGGACACACGGACAGATTAAGGACACACAGACAGATGGGTACACACGGACAGACGGGGGACACACGGACAGACGGGGGACACACGGACAGATGGGGACACACGGACAAGATAGGGACACACGGACAGACGGGGGACACACGGACAGACGGGGGACACACAGACAGATGAAGGACACACAGACAGACGGGGGACACACGGACAAGATAGGGACACACGGACAGACGGGGGACACACAGACAGATGAAGGACACACAGACGGGGGACACACGGACAGATTAAGGACACACGGACAGATGAAGGACACACAGAAGATGAGGACACACAGACAGACGAGGGACACACGGACAGACGGAGGACACACGGACAGACGGGGACACACGGACAGATGGGGACACACGGACAGATGAAGGACACACAGACAGACGGGGGACACACAGACAGATGGGGACACACGGACAGACGGGGGACACACAGACAGATGAAGGACACACAGACAGACGGGGGACACACGGACAAGATAGGGACACACGGACAGATGAAGGACACACGGACAGACGGGGGACACACAGACAGATGAAGGACACACACAGACGGGGGACACACGGACAGATTAAGGACACACGGACAGATGAAGGACACACAGACAGATGAAGGACACACAGACAGATGGGTACACACGGACAGATGGGGGACACACGGACAGACGGGGGACACACAGACAGATGAAGGACACACGGACAGACGGGGACACACGGACAGACAAGGGACACACGGACAGACAGAGGACACACGGACAGACGGGGACACACGGACAGGTGGGGACACACGGACAGATTAAGGACACACGCACAGATGAAGGACACACAGACAGACGGGGGACACATGGACAGATGAGGGACACACGGACAGATGAAGGACACACAGACAGACGGGGGACACACGGACAAGATAGGGACACACGGACAGACGGGGGACACACAGACAGATGAAGGACACACACAGACGGGGGACACACGGACAGATTAAGGACACACAGGACAGATGAAGGACACACAGAAGATGAGGACACACAGACAGACGAGGGACACACGGACAGACGGAGGACACACGGACAGACGGGGACACACGGACAGATGGGGACACACGGACAGATGAAGGACACACAGACAGACGGGGACACACAGACAGATGGGGACACACGGACAGACGGGGGACACACAGACAGATGAAGGACACACAGACAGACGGGGGACACACGGACAAGATAGGGACACACGGACAGATGAAGGACACACGGACAGACGGGGGACACACAGACAGATGAAGGACACACACAGACGGGGGACACACGGACAGATTAAGGACACACGGACAGATGAAGGACACACAGACAGATGAAGGACACACAGACAGATGGGTACACACGGACAGATGGGGGACACACGGACAGACGGGGGACACACAGACAGATGAAGGACACACAGACAGACGGGGGACACACGGACAGACGGGGACACACGGACAGACAAGGGACACACGGACAGACAGAGGACACACGGACAGACGGGGACACACGGACAGGTGGGGACACACGGACAGATTAAGGACACACGCACAGATGAAGGACACACAGACAGACGGGGGACACATGGACAGATGAGGGACACACGGACAGGTGAGGGATACACGGACAGACGGGGACACACGGACAGATGAGGGACACACGGACAGGCGAGGGACGCACGGACAGACGGGAACACACGGACAGGTGGGGGACACACGGACAGATGGGGACACACGGACAGATGAGGACACATGGACAGACAGGGGACACACGGACAGCCGGGGGACACACCGACGAAGGGGACAACGGACAGATGCAGAGACACACGACAGACGGGACACAGACATCAAGGACACACGGACAGATGAGGACACACGGACAGACAGGGACACACGGACAGACGGGGGACACACGGACAGATGGGGACACACGACAGATGAGGACACACAGAGGACACACAGACAGATGAAGGACACACAATGGGGACACACGGACAGACGGGGACACACGGACAGATGAAGGACACACAGACAGATGGGGACACACGGACACACGGGACACACAGACAGATGGGACACACGGACAGACGAGGACACACGGACAGACGGGACACACGGACAGACGGGGACACACGGACAGACGGGGGACACACGGACAGACGGGGACACACGGACAGATGGGACACACGGACAGATGAAGGACACACAGACAGACGGGGGACACACGGACAGAGGACACACGGACAGATGAAGGACACACAGACAGATGGGACACACGGACAGACGGGGACACACAGACAGACGGAGGACACACAGACAGATGGGACACACGGACAGACGGGGACACACGGACAGATTGGACACACGGACAGATGAAGGACACACAGACAGACGGGGGACACACAGACAGATGGGGACACACGGACAGACGGGGACACACAGACAGATGAAGGACACACAGACAGACGGGGGACACACGGACAAGATAGGGACACACGGACAGAGGGGACACACAGACAGATGAAGGACACACACAGACGGGGGACACACGGACAGATTAAGGACACACGGACAGATTAAGGACACACAGACAGATGAAGGACACACAGACAGATGAAGGACACACAGACAGATGAAGGACACACAGACAGATGGGTACACACGGACAGACGGGGACACACAGACAGACGGGACACACGGACAGATGGGACACACGGACAGACGGGGGACACACGGACAGGGACACACGGACAGATGAAGGACACACAGACAGACGGGACACACGGACAAGATAGGACACACGGACAGATGAAGGACACACGGACAGACGGGGGACACACAGACAGATTAAGGACACACGGACAGATGAAGGACACACAGCCAGATGAAGGACACACAGACAGATGGGTACACACGGACAGATGGGGGACACACGGACAGACAAGGGACACACGGACAGACGAGGGACACACAGACAGATGGGGACACAAAGACAGATGAAGGACACACAGACAAATGGATACACACAGACAGACGGGGGACACACGGACAGACGGGGGACACACAGACAGATGAAGGACACACAGACAAACGGGGGACACACGGACAGATGAGGGACACACGGACAGGCGAGGGACACACGGACAGGCGAAGGAAACACGGACAGATGAGGGACATACGGACAGATGGGGGACATACGGACAGATGGGGAACATACGGACAGATGAAGGACAGACGGACAGATGAGGGACACATGGACACACAGGGGATGCAGGGACAGATGGGGGACACACAGACGGGGACACACGGACAGACGAGGGACACACGGACAGATGGAGACACACGGACAGACGGGGACACACAGACATCAAGGACACACGGACAGACGGGGGACACACGGACAGGCGAGGGACACACGGACAGGGGAAGAAAATACGGGCAGATGGGGGACACACAGACAGATGAAGGACACATGGACAAATGAAGGACACACGGACACGGGATGCAGGGACAGATGGGGGACACACAGACAGATGGGGACAGACGGGGGACATACGGACAGATGAAGGACACAAGGACACATTTAGGACACACTAAAGAAGGGCCGTGGACACATAAGTCGATGGGAAGGGCCACACGGACAGGTGGGGGACACAAACCAACAAGGCCACAGAGGGCTTGAGAGTTTGCACAAAGAAGAGATGGGGGTGACATCCTCAGTTTGGTGAGTCCCCATAGGTCTTAGGTTTGTTTCCCCTTGGGCCGCCATATGTCTGGAGGTCCTCCCTTGGCGCTGTGTTCCCATAGATCTGTTCTACTCTACATGTCCTTTCTGGGCTCTGTGTCCCCTCCATAGGGCTGTGCATCTGCGTGTCCCCCTGGGCTCCATCTGTCATCATAGGGCTGTTCATCTCTGTCTGAGCCCAGGGAGGACCCTGAGGCAGAGCTGAACAGACCTTGACAGACATCTGCTTAGGGCAGACTCCCTGCTGTGCTGCTCAGGGATCGCCACTGTGGCCAGAGACTGGTTTACTATGGGGAGACTCCTGCCGTGGTGCTCAAGCTGTCCCACTTTGACCAAGGGCTCTGTTCTTAAGGGGAATCACCACTGTGATTTTGTCCAGAGGCTCTCTTCTTAGGGGTGGCTGACTCCATGTTGTGCTGTTCATGCCTGTACCGCCAGAAGCTGGATGCTTACTGGAGACTCCCCCCGCCCCGCAGCTGTGCTACTCAGGGAATTCTGTTTTGACCAAGGGCTGTATTCTTAGAGAGGATTCCCTGCTGTGCTGCTCAGGGACCCCCACTATGGCCAGGAGTTGTATGCTGAGTGGGGACTCCCCAGTGTACTACTCAGGGACCTCCCACTCTGCCCAAGGCTCTATACTTAGGAGGGACTCCCGGCTGTGCTGCTCACGGGCTTATGGGGGCACCAGATGCCATCTGCTGGTGGGGGGGGCAACTCGATGCTGTGCTGCTCAGGGGTCTATAGGGGCACACACCAACAGAAATTGGTATAGATAGGGGAATAGCCCGATGGGCCACAGAAGTGATCAGAGCTATGGGGACCTAGACCCATCACCTGCCTGTGGTCAGGTTTCCCCCACTCCCCACCCCTCAAGGGTCACAGTGAAAGGACCATAGAAACCACGTGGTCCAGCCCTCTCCTACAGTAGGAAAATTGAGATCCAGGGGTTTTAGCAAGGCCAGAACTGAGAAACTTGAGTCCTCTGATTCTGAAGCCAGCGTTCTTTGAAGTTTAAGACATGAAAATAAGAGGCCATTCCTACTGGGTGGGCGTTGTCGTTGGGGCAGGTTCACCATCCGATCCAGATTGCTATCCTTTTGTGGGTTCACTCCTGCTGCTTGGATCTTCTTGGCTTTTAGAATGTCATCTTGAGCTAGAAATGGTTGCTTGGCAATAGAACTTTTAATAAAAGTATCTAGTATTTGTATTTGTAGGTATGAATCCTAATTACCAGAATGGCCAACATGAAGGATATGCAAAGAATAATGACGAAATGATGCAGAAGCGTAAAAGCAGAACGCAAAGAAACGTGCCCATTGAGCTCACCAGTGCCGAGGAAGCAGATGGCTTCCAGCAGTCAACCTGAGGAAACGCAGTGGCTGGCAAGGACATGTGGGCGCTTCATCCATTCATTCATTCATTCCCCTCCTGGGAGTGAATCCCCGCGTGGCACTGGAAGGTTGCGTTTTGCTGAATTGGATAAGGGACTCGGGATGTTGTTAGTTGGTTGTTTTTTTTCCCCCCTTTGTGTGTGTGCGGGGGGGGGGGGAGGTGGAGGCTGTGATTAAGCGTTTACCTTACACAAACTCTGGTACATTTCGCTCTTCTGGCGACCTGCTAACGTCTAAAAGATGGATACCCCCGCGGGCATCCCATGGGACAGATGTTACCGCAGGCCCTAAAGCAGCGGCCTTCTCCTCTAGTCTCATTCTGTCTGTCCTTGGGTGTCCACAAATGGTAGCCTTCTTCGCCCGGCTCCCCTCCCAAGAGAAGCTGAGGGCACAATTTTTTTAGTTTTGTACCCCTTCCTCCCTAACCCCCACCCCGTCCCGCCTCCCTGATCTTCTCTCTCCATCTCCCTTCGCCACCTCCCCAACCCCCCTGGTTTCCCCGCCTCCCTACCCCCTCCTCTACGACTCACCAATCCCCCCCCATCCCCTTCTCCCCGTTTCCTCCACTCCCCCCGCCCCGCGCCCCTCCTCTGTGTGAGCAAGGCCCGAGAGAAAGGCTGCCAGATACAGACACAGACGGAGACGCAGACGCAGACACAGACACAGACTCTTGCCACCACCGCCCTTCTACATACTGCAGGGCCAATCTTTATTCTGAAGCCGTGTCGGCTCAGCCGGCGCTCGGGGGAGTTGGGGGTGGGAGCGGCTGACCACCTAATCTTCGGCTTGCTCCTCGGCGAGGGTGCGACTGTGCTCGTTGAACGGAATGATGACGAGCAGCACCAGCATCTCGAGCACTATGCCCAGGAAGGGCCAGAGAGCGGCCAGCCGGCTGCGCACCTTGAGCAGGACCACGGCGGCATGATAGCCCTCGCCGTTGGTGCCCACGCAGATGTACTGGCCGGGACCTCGGACGCGTCTAGACGGCGGAGAAGCAGCTCGCGGCGGTGGGCGCTCTCGATGATGAAGAGCCGCTGCTCCGTGCCGTTGAGCAGCAGCACGTCTCCCTTCACGTTGTGGTGCCGATACCAAGACCAGTAATCGATGGAAGGATACGAATGGCTCTCTCACACAAGGATCGCGTCTTCGCCCTCCAGGGCGCGCTCGGTCTTGGGGTTAGCGAACACCTTGGGAGGCACCTTCACGCGCCCCAACGTCTTCCGGTCGGTCAGCTTACCCCGGAAAACGCACTGGTAGTCAGTCTCCGGTCTGGGTCCGCGCAGGCACCGCATACTCCTTCGCGGGGCTGACGAGGTGGTCCTCCTCGAGCTGCGGGTCGCCCTCGACACATCGGCGCCCGGCCGTGTGCGTCAGGTCTCTCTCGAGCGGCGCCTCTCCCTCTGTCTGGTTCAGGGTGCAAGTGAGGTGCAGCTGGGGCTCGGAGTCGGCCACGGTTTTCCATGCGGCAGCGGGTCGGACTTCCCAATGGGCAGCACCAGGAAGCTCAGGAAAACTGCCCACAACGGCTTGCACCGTAACGCGAAGTCCATTGCCCAGAGACTTCTAACAGGCCGGGGAGTGTCCGCCCCGTTCCCACCTGTGGCCCGCGCACCTCCTCCAGACCACATCCTCCTGCGGCCGCTCCCTCACGCTCAGTAGGATTCACTTGTCCCGGCGTTGCTATAGGGAGCCCAAAAGCACGTACGCGTGATGACATCACAATTAGCCCTCAAAGCATCTAGGGACCGTTACAACTTCCCGCGTCCCGCTAGCTCTTACATAAGCTAAAGAGCTGCTCTCGTGTAGTCATTTTTCTGTCGTGTCCCATTCTCTGTGACTCCATTTAGGGTTTTCTTGGCAGAGATGCTGTAGTCGTTTGCTATTTCCTTCTCAGCTCATTTTACACATGAGGAAACTGAGGCAAACGGGGTTCAGTGACTTGTCCAGGGTCACCCAGCTAGGAAGTGTCTGAGGCCAGATTTGAACTCAGGAAGCTGAGTCTTCATGACTCCAGGCCCGGCACATTAAAGGGCTCCATAGTGCCTTAAACCCAGCCTCCAGACAGTCCCCCTGTCCAGCCGGCTTACCTTCCTCTTCACTCTCCAGCTGGGACCAACATTATTTTCTATTTGGGGTCTCCTCTGGTGACCAGGGCGATCTTCCTGACTTTCAACTGAAACCTGCCTCTTCGTACATTCCAAACACTGCCAAGGCCACGACATTAAAAGAGCCATCATTTCCACCTCCAGGCTTCTCTCCCCCAATTCCCTCAGCTGACAGACGTGAGATGAGCTCAGGGCTCTGATCCTTCCCCATAACGCCCCTCCACAAACCTTCCGGCTTGCTCACACTCCATTCTACCGGCTGGATGGCTGGTTTTTCCTGACAAGCCTCAATTTACCTCACAATAACTTGATCACAGTGGCTCTGCCCTTTGGGGACACTTATTTGAAAGCACTTTAAAAACTTAAATAACTAGCCTGTCTCTTCTCCAGGCAGAATAGCGGGAGCTCCTTTCGAGGATCTCCAGCTTTAAGCAGCCCCCCTTCCCAGTGACCTCGCCATCAAGCTTTCCTTTCGGTGGACACTCAAACTGAGCCACCCTCCATTTTGTTTGAGAGTGGCTCTGATCCCTAGGGAGTTCCTTCCCTCCTGCCTCCCTTAGCCTCTTCATAAGGCCGATGGGACATCTTCGTTGTGCTACTGCCTAGTACATAGTACATAGAAGGATGGCACTGCTAGAGATGGCACCTGCAGATGAAAAGGAGGCCCAGAGAAGGCAAGAGGCTGGCTCGAGGTCACACAGCTTGGTGTAGGGCAATGCCACACCTTGCAGCTGAGGCACAAGGCCTTCCAAATGGTGAAAGGTCTAAAGGAGAGCACAAAATGTGCTCCAGTGCCCCATTGTTTGGGGAAGACTTGGTTGGCCCCGAGGTTTTCCCTCAGTTCCTTTTCACTGAAGCAGGCCCAAATGATATGCTTAGGCCAGGAGCACTTACTAAAGACTGCCCTTTTCTTTTCCCTAAGTACATCTAATGGTCTGATTTTCTGCAATGACATTTGGGGTTACTGAAATCACTGAAGGCCCAAAATGGGGGAGGGGCTGAGTCATCTTGGCTTTCTCTGGTCATTAAGTGCCCTGGGAGGGGAGGAGGGCACTTCACCAGTCTGGTGAGTCACTAACAGCACCCTTGGGAGATGATTCACTTCCACTCACTACCTGAGTGCCTTTAGGAATGTCACTCAGCTTCTCTGGGCCTCAATTTCCCCATCTGTAAAATTGAGTAAAGGTCCTTCAGGCCCTGTCTCCTTGTGGACTGGGTACAGAAGACTAGCCTGAGGGTGAGGAGGGACAAAGATGAAGACCCTATAAGAGCTCAAACCTAGTAGAGGGAGGAAAAAAACAGATTATAATGCAAAAGAGAATGGTAGAGAGCAGCTAGGTGGCGCAGTGGATAGAGCACCAGCCCTGGAGTCAGGATGACCTGAGTTCAAATCCAGCCTCAGACACTTACCAGCTGTGTGACCCTAGACAAGTCACTTAACCCCAAATGCCTCACACAAAAAAAAGAGAGAGAATGGTGGCATAAACTGTGTTTCAACAGGGAGGAGTTTGGAGTGGGGAAACCAGGGCAAAGACATTCTAGGCACAGGGAAATGGTGTAATCTAAGGCCAAGAGGAGGGGTATGCAGGATGTGTCTAGGGGATGACAAGTAGCTCACTTCACCCATAGCTAATTTGGGGGCATGCCATCCCACAGCTCCAGCACTCGGTCTAGTTTTGCCTTTTCCCTTGGAGTCAGTGAGGGGAGGGGTGGGGACCAGTGGGCAACAGCAGCTGCAAGGCTGGCCTTGGGCCACATCTGTCCATCTCCAGGGCCCCTGGGCAGCTTAAAGGGGTGTCTCTTCCCTTGGATACTTTGTCTGATCACTGGGTGGGGGTGATAAAGTTCCAATTTCAAAGCCAGGCAAGCATGAAGCTTCTGGATTCCAGCTGTCCAATGGAAACTAGCAATCAATAGATGTCCCCCTCAGATGGGTTTTTGGAACCAGCCTGAGTCTGAGCAAGGCATCTTCCCCAAGGGGTCCAACGACTCTTGGAATGGAGGGCTCCAAGGACAACTTGTGTTTGCCTGAGGCTTCCTAACAGTCCGTGGTGGAGAGAAAGCTGCCTTTGTTCCCAAAGGCCAGGAACCAAATCTTGACTGCCACTTAGTGCCCTGGTGAGAATGGGTTAGTCATGGGCCCACCTCTCCTGTTCACTCGCTTTTCCCTCAAATGAGGGGAGTGGACCAGAAGACTTCCAAGGTCCCTTCCAGCTTGACCTCTATGACCCTCTAATCATGGTAGCTCAGAGCACTTTTCTGATCCTTGGGATTCCTCACCTGTAGAATGGGCATGATATTAGCTCCCTGCTGCTGCAAGGCTCAAATGAGACAAGGACCCAAAGCATCTCAAACACTCATAGTGCCAAATGAAGAGAAGGGGTGATGGGCTGTGCACGTGGCCAAGGGTGAGAGATCTGGCCAAGAGGATCACCCAGTGGGTGTTGAGAATAATATGCAGTCTAGATTTATTAACAGACAAATCCAATAGAAATGATGGCCAGCATGCAGAGGGGACCCTGTCCTTGCCCATCCCTTATGCCCTTGACCCTCCCTCCACCCTCCACATACCCTTCGGCAGTTAGTCCTGTAAACAGTCACAGCCCCGTGACTCCATAGCTAATATGCCAGTCCTCTCTCCCCATACATATAAGGGTGGCTCCCTATCAGGTCAACAACTTGTTCCCAACAGCTTTGTAGGGACCTGGGATGGAGGGGGAAGTGGGGACTGGGAGTGGAGAGGAAGTATTGTTCCTGGAAGGAAAAGGCAAAGACAGGCACAGAGTCACTGAAGAGTGGGGGGGGGGGTTCTGGAGCCAGACCCAACTGCCTGGCTTCCTCTGGCAGTGATAAGCTGTGTTGATCCCTGAATCCCACCCCCACCCTCACCCAACCCCTCCACTGTGACTTCCTCTGGCCTCTGGCTCAGATAGCAGAGGGTCCCAAGGTCAGGAGTGATCCTGGTAGGGCCCCCTTGGGTGGCTTCAGGGCCACAGACTGAGACCTAGAACCCTCTATTCTTCCATCCTCTGGTTTCAGGGGTGGGGGTGGGGGTCTCTGTTCCCAGGGGTCACCTCCCCCAGGAGAAGCAGTAAGCTTTCTTTCACTTGGGCTAGGCCAGGAAGAGAGGGATGTTGTCTGGCTCCAAGGCCCCCTCCAGGTGAGCTGGCCTTCCCGGAGCCAGGGCTAAAATGCTTTGGAGACTCTTTCTAGAGCACTTGCTTTCTTGAGGATGTTTGAAAGTAGTAAAGAGACATCTAAGGGCAAATCCTGGAATGGGGAGTGGGGAGGGAGCAGGGCAGGGAGCTGGCTTTTCTGTACCCGGGCTCCTCCTGCTCCATACTCTCAGTTCTATGAAGCCTGCTGGCCTTTGTCCTGCAGAAGGAAGTGAATTTTCTGGCCTGGTATCCATAGCTAGGTCAACTAGACAGACTCATAGGGCTTTGCCCCCCCACCTCCATCCCCTGGTACCCAGAGTCCTTTGTTCAACCTTCCCTTCAGATCACAGAGGTCCTGTACTCCTGCCCCTCCTCCCCATCAGTCTGCCTCCTCCCTAGAGCTAGAGAACAATGAGAAGGACATGGTACTTAGAATGACACCCCCCCAAGCCCAACTACCACCTAGGCAGAAAAGGAAAATCCAGTTCTCTGTCCTTTGGGATCTTTCCAAGCCTCCTTGGGGCAGTGGGTGAATAAGGCCACTGCCTCCCAGGGCTGGAGTTGGTCCTGTGGTCCCAGGAAGGTCAACTAGAGCAAACACATTAGGCAGTCCAATCAGACAAGTCAATTTCAGAGGAAAAGTTGGCCCCTAACACTCCTTAAACTGGGGCCAGCAGCTTCTTACATAGCCAACCGGAAGGCCCCGAAGTAACTGGAGGTGCCATCAGTATCATCCACAGCCAGGGAAGAGACAGATACCAGGAGCTCATCCCCTGCTTTCAACTCAAAGAGGCCCCCCTGGTAGATGGCATGGAGGCCATACTCAGCCTCTGGAGACCAGCACTTAGTGGCTACACCTTTGAGGAGCAGGATGGGCTGGCGGTAGGCTGTCTGCCTGCTAATGCACTGTACCAGCTGCTGGCTTGTGGGCTGGCTTCCTTCAGCCTCTGCTGGGTAGCGGAAGTAGATCTGAGAGTACACGTAGTACTTGCCCCCCTGGCTGACTCTCAGTGCACCTGCCTTGAAGGTGATATTCCGAAGGTGGGAGAGCAGGCCTCGAGACTCCCAATTGTGCAGAGGGTAGCGGCAGGACTGGGGCAGCGCCCCAAGGTGGTCAAGGTTGCCTAGAGGGAGATAAATGAGAGACAGTTCAACTCACTGAGCAATTATTAAGCACCTAGTAGATGGAGAACAGATTGGAAAGGCCAGAGACCAGAAACCGGGAGACTAGGTGGGGAGGAAGGCGCAGAGGCACAGGGTTAGAAGACAATTGGATCCCCAGTCTCCAGTCCCATCTCACACAGCCAGGGACCTCACCAAAATAATCCCCACTAGGCCATACCCAACAAGTGGGCATCCAGTCTCTGCTTGAAGACCTCCAGAGAGGGAAAAGCCACCGCATCACCATGCTTTGCCTAAACCTCCCTCTGTGCAATTACCAAGCACCCCCCCCACCCCAGCTTCTGCCCTCTGGAACCAGACAGAACAAATCTGCCTGCACGTGACAGCCATTCCAGAAACCTTCTCTTCTCCAGGGAAAGCATCCTCAGGGCCCTGAGGGAGGCCTCTCACTTGCCAGGAGATGCAGGGCAAGGAGTAGCCCTGGGCTGTCTGAAGAGTCAGCTTTTCCTTCAGACTCTATTACTCCAACTGCCTGGGGTCTCCCTAACCTAGGGCTGCCCTCCCCACAGGTTCTGGCTTGGGGAGAAGGAGATCCCTAACTTGGAAGTCTCCCCAAGGCCTCAAAATAAATCACTTCACATCTTACGTCACCTCCCCGATAACTTGCTTCTCTCTCTCTCCTTCACACCACACCCCCCAACCTTCGAAGCCAGCTAGCTAAAGGATCGTACTGCAGTCCTCAGCAACGGCTCTCCCATCTCCTGCCCCTTCCCCTCCATTCCTACTATATGATTCTTACTCCTGGGCCAAGTTTAGAGGCCTGGAGTGCTGGAAGGGTCCTTGGGGACCATCAGCTCCAAGCTGCTCATCTTGTAGGGGAGGTACTAGAGTACCTGCTGGGGGGAGGGGCCCGAGGGCCCCCAGGCAGCACAGCAGCCAGATCCAAATGGGCCTAGCTCCTGTGGCTCCTCCCTCGAGTCAGCCTACGCTCCCTAAGACATTTGTTAAGTGCCTACTATGTGCCAGGCGCTGTGTTAAGTCCTAAGCAGCCCACTCCTGGGCTCAAACTCTGGTCCCAGGCCAGCCTCGTCAGGCTTATCTGTCATTACTCTCCAACACGCCCCCTTGGCTTCAGCCATACTGGCCTACTTGCTGCTCTCTGTGAATGTTATAGACACTCCCACCTCCAGGTCTTTGCTTAGGCCGTTCTGTGTCTGGAGCGCCTATCCAAATTCTATTCCCAACACTTCCTAGCTGTGTGACCTTGGGCAAGTTGCCTGGCCTCTCCGAGTCTATTTCTTTAATCTGTAAAATTCCAGGATTCTTAGAAGGCTCCCTAGGCATTAAAGCACCTTGGGCATTGTATACTCTGAACATGTGGGCTGAGATTGCTGCTCTGTGAAGGCTCCTTGGACAATTACAGCTCCCAGTGGTCTTGCCTGCGTTGATCTGCTGGGGGGGGGGGTGCGCACGCGTGTGTGCGTGCTCGAGCGCCCCTGACTGGGCTCTTGGCATATGATGCCTTGCAGGCAGCAACCTTAGCTCACAAAGCAAGCGCTGGAAGGGACCTAAGACGCTATCTAGTCCAACTGCCTCATTTTTACAGAGGAGGAAACTGAGGCACACACAAAGAAGGGAAAGTGTCTTGCTCGAGGTCACACAGTTATGGAGCTGGGATTTGAACCCAGATTCTCTCCTCTCTATTAGTCTTGTTTTGTTTCTCCAACTGGTCAGGAAACTCCCAGACGGCAGGGACCTTGCTTCTCCTTCAGTCTCCCCCCATTAACCCAGGGTTGGGCCAATCACTGGATACTTACTAAATACTGATTGGCTAAGGCCTTTATGTCACTTGGATGGAAGGGGAGGGGAGTCTCAGGTCCCAGGAAGAGAAAAGGAGGGGACCTTTCATCCCTCCAGGGTATATAGTGGTATGCTGCTAGGCTGGCATGCTATCCTTCTGTTCTTTCAGCAAGGAATAAGTGAAGGCCTGATATGGTGTTAAGGCCCATTCTTAGTCTTCTGAGGACCACAGTGGTCCTGGGTGCAAGGATGTTCGGTACGCCTCTGGGTTCGGTGGGGTCTGCACTCACCCGAACTGACAACAGTGTAGGGGATGAGGGTGACGTGGGCTGAGGGCTGAGCTCCGATGGCGAATGGGTGTGGCATCGGAGGCTGCCCTTCCGTGCCGGTAGAGGTGCTTGTCAAACCTACAGAAAAAAGCAAATGACAAAAAAGCTGGAGGAGAAAGGGGGGAGAGGCTGCTTGTGATACAGCCCATCCCCCATCCCAGACCTCAAGGCCAAGGCCAAGAGGATGGCTTCCCCCTCCCCCACTCCCTTCTTCAAATTGGACGGGAGGAGACGTGAACAGCCAAAGCACAAAGGTGTGGAAGGAAAAAAGGAGAGAGAGAGGAAGAGAGACAGAGAAGAGAAAGATGAGGGAGGGAGAGAGAAAGAGAGAGAGAGAAGGATGGAGAGGAGAAGAAAAAGAAGGGGGGAGAGAGAGAAGAGAAAGATGAGGGAGGGACAGAGAAAGACAGAGAGGAGAAGATAAAGAAGGGGGAGAGAGAAGAGAAAGATGAGGGAGGGACAGAGAAAGAGAGGGAGAGAGAGAGAGAGAGAGAGAATTTCCTGGTCCAGAGACCTTGAACCAAAGTCCAAGGGGAAGAGGCAGCAGCCTCTCCTCTTCCTTGTTTATACGCGCTTGTCCAGCAGTTTATGTGACCTTATTTGAGCCCTGAACCAACCCTGTAAGTTAGATAACTACCTCCATGCATTATAAGCACCATTTGACAGATGCTCCCACTGATGCACAGGAACGCTAAGTAATTTGCCTAGGGTCACAGAGCTGGTGAGTATCTAAAGTGGAACTTGAACCAAGCTCTCCCTGCTTCCAGTCGGGTATTCTCTCCCCTGCACTGCCTTCCTCTCCTCTGGACTCCCAAACAGCCTCCTTGCCTCCATTCTCTTCCTCCTGAGCTGTCTTTGGAAGACTTCCCTTCCCAGCATTCCTCAATGCATGCCCCCTGGCCAACTCCCTGGTTTTTACCCACACCCCTCCATTTGCACAGGCTGTCCCCCACACCTCCACACAGATATTCTTTCCTCATCTCAGCCACCTGGAAGTCTGGGTTTCCTTTAAGACAGCTCAACCCCCCCCCAGCCCCCACTGCTCCTGCCCTCCCTAATTCCTTGTACCCATTGGGCAGATGTTCTGAATATAATGTACTGGCTATCTCTACTTACTGTCCCCACCCTCAGCCCCAGCCCCCATTAGTATGTGAGGAGGATTGTTCCATTATCTCTTCCTGTAGCCTCAGTCTCTAGCACAGTGCCTGCACACAGTAGGTGCTTAAGAAATGCCTATTGGTTGACTGATTCAACTTCACAAACTAGTGAATCTTTATTATTTAAAAGTCACCTTTCTATCAGATGCTTGACACTTACTAGCTGTGTGATCCTGGGTAAGTCACTTTAACCCCAATTGCCTCACCAAAAAGGAAAAAAAAAAAATCACTGTTCTAGACATTTGGAGCAAAGAATTCTGAAGGTCAGAGTTGGTGGTGTCACAGGGGATAGAGTGCTGTATCCAGAATCAAGGAGATGAGTTCAAATCCAGCCTCATACTTTCTAGCTAGGTGACTCTGGGCAAGTCACTTAACATCTGTCTGCCTCAGTTTCCTCATATGTAAAATGGAGATAAAAATAGCACTTACCTCCCCAGGGTTGTTGTGTGGCTCAAATGAGCTAACATATGTACAGTTGTTTTACAAACCTCCAAGTTCCATATAAATGCTATCTGATGCTATTATTACTATCTCTCTAAGAGGGCTTGTTCTTAAGTAAGCCCTGAGGGAATCAGCTCACCTTTCTGTAAACTCCGGTGGAGAATGTTTTCAGTCACCTGGAAGAAAAAAAGGCAGACATAAGAGAGGCCTGAGCTGGCAGGTCCAAAGTCAATCAACATTTATTAAGTATCTACTATGTGCCAGGCACATAGGGGCAGCTAGGTATTGCAGTAGATAAAGCACCAGGCCTGGAGTCAGGAAGACTCATCTCCCTGAGTTCAAATTTGACCTCAGACACTTTCTTAATGTGTGACTCTGGGCAAATCATTTAACTCTGCCTCAGTTTCCTCGCCTGTAAAATGAGCTGGAGAAGGAAATGGCAAACCACTCCAGTATCTCTGCCGAGAAAACCCCCAGAAAGGGGTCCTGAAGAGCCAGACAGGACTGAGCAACAGTGTTCTACAATCTGGGGATACCCAGAGACAAGTGAAACAATGCCTGCCTCCTTTCCAAAGGCTTATGTTCTAGCAGTGAAGGCAATACTAGGTAATTTAGGGAGGGAGGAAGGGGAAGAGATGAAGTGTCCTGTGTGAGGAACAGAAAAGAGCTTGGCCAGAACACAGAACACACAGTGGTGAGTAATATGTAAGAAGTCTAGAAAGGTGGCTTGAAGCCCAGTTGTGAAGAGCTGGAAAGGCCAGGCATACAGTCCTAAAGGTAAGAGGGAGCTACCAAAGTTTACTGAGGGGGTGTTGTGTGTGTGTGTGGGGGGGTCGAGTGTAGAGGTGTGTGGGGGTGGGGCATTTGCTTGAGCATGTGTGAGCACACATTTGTATGTGTGTGTGTGTGTGTGTGTGTGTGTGTGTGTGACGAAGACAGGCAGACAGACCGAGGGGCAGGTCAGGAAGAAGGCTCCTCCCCGAGGCTGCTCACCGATGTCACGTAGGATTTGACGCTGCCCATGAGCTTGAGGCACGTCTGGTTGTGCAGCAGCTCCTCCAAGTTCGGGTTCTCCTGAAGGCTGGTGATCAGCTGGAGGCACTTCAACTCCTCTGGAATCCCCTGGGCCTGGGCCTTTAACTAAAGACAGACACACACACCCTCAATCTACCACCTTGCTCTCTTGGCAGCCAAGATTTCAGCCTAAATTCAAGCCAAGGAGTCTGACCCTGATTTGCTCTTGGCTCACCACTGTGTGACTTTGGCCAAGTTGTTTAACTTTCCTGAACCTCACTTCATTCATCTGAAAAATGGGTATATGAATACCTGACATTGTCAAGGGAAGATGTAGGAGAGTCCAAGAGGAACTTTTCCAACTTGCCCAGATCTCTGAGCTAAAAAGAAAACCAGGTTTGGAGAGCCTGCAGAAACGTCTGTTGAATTGAATTGGTCCAAACAAGGCGGCCGGCTTCTCAGCAGGCCTGAGCTGAGGCAGAATGGCGAAACATCCCTGTCAGCAGTATCATACTCGAGTCCCCATGCGGACTGCTCACCAGGACCCTAGTTCATTGTCACCGATCAAAACTTCTCATCTTAGATCCCCCATAGTCTTAGGGCCAAGCTCTCTGTGGGCCCACTTGGCATCCCTCCCTGGCCCTTCTTCCCCAGGCCATTCTCACACACTCCTACCCACCACTGCACTACGTGTGGTTCTTCAAGTGTGGTCTAGGGATCCCTGGGGGGTCCCTGAGACCATTTCAGGGGGGTCCACAAGGTCAAAACTATTTTCATAACACAAAGACATTTTAATTTCCAATATGGTAACTATAACCCACATAAAAGCTCTTTGGGGAGGTCTTCAATAAATAAAGGGGTCCTGAAACCAAAAAGTTTGAGAACTGAGGATGCCGAGTAGTCTCATGGGTGGGGCTTGTTTGGAACATTCCAATTCGATTAAATGAGGACATTACCCAGAGCCTCCTTCCTCTGTCAGCCTGGTTCCAGCTCCTCTGTCTCCCCTCCAGATGCCTATGACCCACCTTCCCCTCACTCGCTTCCCTTCTTCCTCCTCATCCCTGGCCTCATCTCTCCCTTTCTGCTCCTCTGTCCTCTCCATGGCTGTTTTCAAGCTTTCTCAGTTCAGGCCATTCTCCCTAATAGGCCCCACCTGGGGGAGGCCAGGCTGAATTAGTGAGAACATCGGCTTTGCTCTCAGGTCCCATTCATTCACAGCAGCATTCTGACGCCGTTAGACCACTGCCATGAACCTGGATGTCATTGGGAGGAGTGAGGAGGAGGCCTCTCTGAGGCTAAAATGGCTCTCACAAGTCCATGCTTTAGGACCCAATTTATACCAAAGCAAAGGCCAAAGCAAAGGCCCCGATTTGGGGCAAAAAAAAAATAAAACAACCCAAACCACAATCCAATAAAGCAACTAGAGCATTGAGCCACGGGAGGAGACCTGGCAGGCTGATCAGAAAGCAAAGACAAGGTCTGTAGAAGAGCGTCGCGGGAAGCAGCTGGATGGCAAGTCCACCGAGACCTAAAGGTTTGCAAATGGCTTCACGTTCACTAACTCATTTCAGATTCACTGTATCTCAAACAGCCTTCTAGTGTTGGGATAAATGCCCTGGCCACCTCAGCAGCCCCAGGGGCGTGACAAAAGGGGATGAGAGCATCTTCTGGCCCAGCCCAGGCCCTGCCTGCTCACCAATGGGAAGAGGACCAGCTGGAAGTATCCAAGCCATCATAGACAGTTTGCACCCAAAGAAATAGATACTTAACCAGAAAACAGGAGCCCCATTGAGAGCAATGAAGACAAAGAGCAGGCTGGGATTTTAGTCTGAAGTGGTGCAGGAGCCGGCTTTCCTCAGCCCTCGGGAACACCAGCTTGTTTATTTTAGAGGCAGCCAGGCATAGTGGAAAGGACAGGACTGCGGAGTTAGGACCTAGATTCAAATCCTCCCCTTGGCTCTTATAATCTGCGATTGGACCCTGTTCTGAGCCTCAACTTCCTTTGCTGTTGTTTAGCTGGTTTTCAGTTGTGTCTGACTCTTTGTGACCCCATTTGGGGTTTGCTTCGCCAGTGAGTGTCTGAGGTCACATTCGAACTCAGATCTTCCCAAGTCCAGGCCCAGCGCTCTATCCACTGTGCCACCCAGTTGCTCTAGGTGAAAAATAGTTCATTGGCATTTCACAGGGTTGTTGTGAGGCTCAAGAAAATAGTCTCCAAGGCCAAAGTAAGCTCTGGATGGTGGGCTTACGGCCCTTCTGTGGCCCTCTCTTTGTCATGCTCTCCCGTGGACATCTCCTCTCTCACGTCCTTTTAGGGGACCCCCAAGTTCGACGTGTCTCTAATCCTCCTGTCTTAGACTTCCAACTACCAGCTACCTGTGCCTGAGCTCTAGCACTTAAGCAGTGGGTAAATGCCCAGCTAGCAGGGCTGAAAAGAGCACTAGAAGAAGCCAAATCAGGAGTAAGTGGGACCTTGATCAGAGCACAGACTATGAACCAGGGAAGAGGGAGGCTGCAGGGGCACAACCTGGCATCACTCTGGGGTGACCGGGCTGAAATGTTCTTCCTGCTTCCCAAGGTGGCAGAGAGTATGTCCAGAGGCAACAATAAAACTTATCTTAAAAAACATAAAGTAGCCTGACTGTGGATTACAGCAACACATGAAACCATGGCAAAGAAATACTGTTATTAAGCTGGCAGGAGCCCCTCCCTTGCGTAGAAGCCTAGCCCACCCCCAGCCGTGGCCCCAGTTCAGGGCTGGGGGGAAATGAGGACCCAGGGGATCCAAATCCCAAGAGCCTCAGAGGGACCACCTGTTCTGTGCCAATTCCAGTCACTGGCTCTTCTGCTCCATAACTCAGTGCCCTGGGGACGGGGGCTGGCCTTCCTCAACTGAGACCTCCCAGGGACTGAAGAGTCAGTCAGCGGGGCTCAGCAGGGGAACAGAGATCGTGGGGGCCACTCCCCCAGGCAGATGTTTCCTCCTCCACAGAATGACTGCTGATGACATGCACTAAGAATTCTGAGACACCCTGGCTTGTTACTTCCCCCATTTGACAATGAAATAATTGCATCCCAGAGTTCGTCCAAGGTCCCCCAGCTGGTACTAACTTGCTCTCCTGACTTACTATATACTTTCCCCTACCCTATAATGCTGCCCTGAACCTATGGCCAACCCCAAAAAAATATAACTGTGGAAGACATACACACACCTAGAAAGAATTTACAGGATCATCTTGCCCATTCATTTTCTAGATGGGGAAACTGAGGCCCAGAGAGGGGAAGGGCCCTGTAGATTAAGTGGCAGAGGTGGGATCAGAACCCAGGTTTCCTCTGACTCCAAATCAAAGGTACCCTCTGACATGGCACCTCACCTGCCTCCCAAACACTGTCCCAACACTACCCCTGTGCCTGGCTATGTGACCCATGACCAGTCTAGGTGTGCCAGGTACCACCAGTCATAGTCTGGAGCTCTGCCCCCAAGATGCTCTACTGGACAGAATCCATTGCCTGAGGAAGGTCCAAGCCTGCTAGACTGTCCCCAGGCCTAGTCCTATGTTCCCAGGTCCCTGAGCCTGGAGCCCTTCTGCACCAAGGGGAAGTCAGTAACCAGAAGTCCAAAGGGATAGGGAGTGAACGCCTCAGCCCAGAAAGCCAACTGAGGAACCTGGAGCCAGTCAGCCTTTTCCCTCAGGGTAGCTCTGAACAGCTTGGTCTGCAAGGCTGTTCTGGGCCTCCTACTGCCCAGGACCAGGTCTTGGATTTCTCTGACCCCCTCCCAGATCCTTCCCCCACTCTGTGCCCAGTCCAGGTCTGGCAGTCAGGCGGGGCTCCCCAAATGCCAGTGGAATGACTAGCTATGTTCTCCTTCAGCCTGTCTTCCTCTGGAGGCCGAGGCCTTCCATAGAACCAGTCAGCTGTATTTGCACATGGCCCAGTAACGAGAAAAACTCCGTGGGGCTAAGGAGGTGCCGTCCATCTTGGGATGCTAGACAGCCAAAAGACTGGAAGATAGAATCCAGTGTGAGAGAGAGACACAGAGAGACACGGAGACAGAGGCAGCCACCCCTTCTGGTGTGAAGGCAAAAGGCCTGGGTTTGGACTCTGGAAAGGAGATGGGGTCCCATTCCAGTTCCACCATCAAGGAGCATCTAGTCTTAGGAGACCCACTTCCAAAGTAAAATGGGACAAGTGCTATGAAATCACCAAATGTTTACTGAGTACCTACCAACTCTAGAAGTGACGAGATAGGATACGTAGCAGAACCATGCTGGATTTGAGGTCAGAAGGCACAAGGTCAAATCCCAGCTTCCTCACTTACTCTGTGTGATCTGGGATAAGTTACTTCTCTCTGGGCCTCAGTTTCCTCATAGACTCAATGAACCACAAGAGGCCAGTCAGCTCTTGATGCTACAACTTTTTGAATTCAGAAGGTCTATTAGGCTTTCAGTGTCTCATGGAGTGAGATGAAGGGACAAGTGGGCTTTGACTCATCTCGGATGGACCTGTGTGTTCCTGGGTCCCGAGAGCTAGTAATTGGGGAAGCTGATCTAACCACATTTGAGAAATAACAAAGTCTACTGATGTCTTTGATATTTAGTCATTTCTGGAAATGCCCCCCCCCCAATTGAACTCTCTCTTACAATAAAGAATCAAGGACTGGCTGAGGTGGGCACAGCTGCCACCATTGTACCCCAGCAGCCTCGGCCTCTCCTGACTTCTGCTAGTCCTTCTTGAGGTTCTGGCCCACGTGCAATGTACACATCGTGCTGTCTCCTCCACTTGAAGGTGAGCTCCTCCAGGGGAGAGATCCAGGGGATCTAAGATGAGTCTTTCTCTGAATTCTCCGGACTTAGTATAGTGCCTGGAACGTAGTAGGTGGTTGCTGCCCGGCTCATATCCAAGTATCAATACATTTTGAAAAATAAAAGTAATCCAAGGTGTGAGTGAGGTGAGGTGATGTGGGGTGGGGTGAGACAGCCCTGTGCTGACATGCCCAAGTAAAAACTGACCCACAAACCAAGTGTCAGAAACTGCAAGTTAAGATTTTGCACTGGCTGTGAGCCTGGGCCTGTTCCATTCCGGGAAAGGCAAAGCTTGCAGGGGCAACTCAAGTGGGGGTGGAGAGGGTAGTCAGAGCCAAACCCAGGGTAAGGAGGGGCTGATGCTCACTAGTCTGGGAGCTCAGATTCAAGGCAATTGGACTAGGCCAAAAGACTGTCTCCCCTCCCTCTCTCCCTCCTTCCCTCAGGCTCTGTAATGTATTTCCAAGATTTCCCAAGAATCAGTCACCATATACCACATGGGGCAAACAGCTGGGATTTGCCAGCCACCTCTTCCCCAGCATGCAAAGATCTTAGAGCTGGGAGTCAGAAGCTCTGGCTCTGAGCCTCAGCTTTGTGGCTGGCTCAGACAAGCCAGAGTTCTGTAGACTGGTAGAACAGTAGGGCTGGAGGGGACTTTAGTCTCAGGAGTAAAAGGAGGCAGCCTCAGGGAAGTCAAGTGAGTTGGACAAACCCTGGCAGCCACAGCGGCAGAGGTGGAACAGAACTCAGGTCTCCAAACTCCTGAGGGCAGGGCTCTTTTCATTTTGCCACAGTTTACCTCTGAGACTCATTTTCTGCTCTGTCACGTGGGGTGAGAGACAATCCCTTGTCCCAGCCTCACAAGCCTGGAGTGCAGTGAGGAACCAGTGAGATAATGCAGAGTGCCAAGGCAGTGAGAGCCAAAGTGAATGGTGACCAGGACACAGGTCCCTGGTGCCTGCTTGGAGAGCAGCGGCAGTTGTCAGGAGGGGGTATTTGCCAGACCCAGCCACCCTGGAAGAGGAGGAATGACAGCAAGACAAGTAGGAAGAGGGGGAGAGCCTCTTTGGACCCCCAAAGGCTCAGTGGCAGTAGTGAAATTGCCAATGGAAGGTGTTCACCACGACACCACCCAGAATGGCAAACAGAGCCTCCCTTCCACAGAAATGTCCCACAGTCACCTGAAGGGGCCCCTTTGGAGGAGGGCGTGTAGTCTGTGCCACCTGGGTGCCAAACAGCAGCAAGTTTAAATAGTCCAGAGACAAACCAGGCTATAAACCAAGGCTCCCGAGGCCACCTGCTCAAGAGTGGAAAGGAAATACCAACTCCCTTCTAACATAGAGGAAAGCTCAGCAGTGGGAAGACCTGGATACCTGCTGGGAATAGGTCACAGATTTAAACCAGAGGAGGACTGAAGAGGGCCATGAGGGAGGATAATCCATAGTACCCTTTCATTTGCAAAGAAAACTGTAGTGAAGACTTGTGAACCTGAGTACTTGTAAGGGGAACTGGTGGTGGCTCCTCTAGGGTAAGTGACAGACACTGAAGGTCCCCCAGCTTCCACCTATGGGGCAATAAGCCCCTCAACAAGTAAGAAGTCCCCAAAGTGTATCCAGGCTGATAGAATCAGGAGGTGCCTCAACCTGATAAATACTGATAAACTGAGGTAAGCAGCTCTCTGGCCAGAAAAGAAATAGGGCCGAGAAACAGTCTCGGAAACCTGAATGCTTCATCTTCCCTTGGGGAAGGGGGCTCACTCCTCCTACCTCCTCATCTTGACCCAGCTCTTCCACACTAAGGCAACCCTGTGAGACTGGAGTGAGAGAGAACCCTGGGAGTACGAGAGGCAGCAGAGACTGAGTGCTGGATTTGGAGTCAAAGGACTTGGGTTCTAATCTTGAGTCTGTTATGATCTGTGCAATTTTGGCGAGTCCTCTAATGAGGCTGAGCCTCAGTTTCCTCGGGCGTTAAATGAGGGGCTAAGAACGGACGTTCTAGCCTAGGAAATGGTTGGGATTCGAAAAAGGTCAAAGCTCACAGGTGGCCCTACAGAGGTGGAGGGGAAAGGTGGTAATTGTGGACTCTATTCTATTCCCAGGGTTCTGGCTTTGTCAGAGGGCACCTCGAATTGGCCAGCCAGGAGATTCTCCCCTGCCTGGAGCGTCTGGCACCCGCTCCCCCTCTTCAGCCTCGCTTTTCCTCAATCTTACTTTTGTTTTTCCACAGTTTGCTTCGGCGCGCGGGCTTTGCTTTCGTTTTCGTTTATAGCCAACGAACCTGCCCTTTGTCCAGGCGCTCAGGTCCTCCCAAGCTAGGCGAGGCACCTTTGGCCCGGGCCAGGGACGCGCGGGGAGGTCACGGCCGCGAGGGACCAGCCGAGGGCCTGTGGGGCTGCCAGCAAAGCTCTCCCTTCCCAGGCAGCCCAAGGGGTGAGAGAGAAGCGGAACCTGGCCGGGCGACTAGCCTTCAGCCCCTGCATCCATATGGTTGTAGTCGCCAAACTGCGTCTCATGGACGCCGCCTCCGCAGTACGAAGAATTCGTGTATAAGCACAGACTGGGGGTACTTATGTACAAAAAGATCGCAAAGAAAACAGACTCCTCTCCTGGCGCGATTCCGCCGCGTATAGCTTTTTACTAATCCGCCCCTTGTTCCCAGAGAGCTTCTCCCTCAAAGTGCTGAATGGATAGATCTAGGGGCATGCAGCCGTGCCTCCCCTTACCTGCCTGCCGCCAGTGCCTAGGTTTTCTGGAGAAAGGTGGGGGAAAGGAGGAAGCTCGCAGGCCACCTACGACCCAGGGCAGAGCTCCAGCCCCGGCTCACCTTGGAAATGGACATGGTGAAATAGACAAAGAGGCCGGTGGTGGAGGCGACCTGCAGCGCTAGGATGGCCATGGCCGTCGTGGCGAGCCACACGGGGCTGCAAGACCCCGACCTCCCCTGCTTCCTCCTCGGGACCTCGGGATCCTTGGAGGCCCCCATCATGCACGCCGAAGAGTCGCTGCTGTCCGATCGGAAATAATGCTGTGTGGGGGGCGGCAAGCCCATGACCAGGCCCGGGCAGCAGCGGCTAGTGAGCGAGAGGTCGGGCGGGGCAGCCTGTCCGAGGAAAGCGGGGTCCGTAGGTCCAGGAGACGCCAACGATCCCGAGCTGCAGCTCCGAAGCGTCTCCGCCTCTCCGGGGCCCGCCCCCCGCCACACCAGCACACAAACACAAAAGCAGCCTGGCCCTGCTAACCTTGCTCGGCCCTCAGGCCAGACGAGAGGGGAGGGAAGAGGCGTGGGAGAGCCGGGGAGGAGTTGCCGAGATTGTTTACGAGTCCCAGGCGCGTCCCAGGAGTTCATTGATTCCCCGCTACTTAGAATGGAGTGTAAAGGTAAACCTCCCAGGGGCCTCTAGGAGATGTCACTTTCTTTTGGTCCTTTCCAAGGACCCTGGGAGCTCCGCTGGAGCCACTGGACTGAGCCCAGAGGCCTTTGCAGAAGCTCGCATTCTGCTTGTAAAAGCCGGTGGGATTCGTTCATTCCTTAGTCCTCTGGCGCTGCTCAGCGCTTCTCTAGCCATGGCCACGTAGTTCTACTCCTGGCTTCTTCCTGCCTTTATGAACCGGTCACACTCGCCTGCCGGGGGAAAGAGTCTGTGTACTCCTTCGGCCCTGCTGGGTAGGAGCTCCGCCAAGTGTCTGAGCAGCCCTTTTCGGGGGCGAGAAGCTGAGGCTAGAAGTTGGAGTTAGGGGGCCTGACTTGAAAACCTGGTTCTGCAGCTTCAAATTGTGACCTTGTCCAATTAGCTGTCTCCTGGACAGACTCAGGTTTGTCTGGAGAGGCTCAGCGCCATCTTGGTCTCAGGGTGACGAATTTTTCATCCCTAGCAACTACTCAAAGACGATCCATCTCCCAAAGCACAGCAAAGTTGGGATGCCAACACCCAGGAAATGGTGGCACCTTGAATTTCTGAAGTCTTAAGACTGGAAAATGCCACTCGTGACTCCCTGATCTGCCTCAGTTGTCCCAAGTGCTCTCTCTCCTCCTCAGATCACCTCAGATTTACTGACGTGTAAATGGGGTAGAATAATCCCCAAGTCGTATAATCACAATGGCTAATATTTGTACAGCGTTTTAAGATTCTGATCCTCAATCACCCTGGGGAGGTAGGTGTTATTTTCTCCCTTTAATAGATGGGGAAACTGAAGCAGAAAGAGGCTAGTGCACTCACATATTCAGGACTACAGGTCAGGTGCCCTGGCCACTGGGCCTCCAGTTGCCTCCGCCTCAGCTCCGGGAGGATAGATAGGGGACTGGTCTCCATCTCCAGTGTCTGGCATTTCCCCTTGCATATCTATAGAGTGGAACAGGAGGAATAAGCATTGATATAGCTCATACCTTATACCAAGCACTGTGCTAAGCACTTTTTACAAATAGCTCATTTGATCCCCACAACAACCCTAGGAGGTAGGGGCTCCTACTATCCCCATTTTACAGTTGAGGAAACTGAAGCAAACAGAATTTTTTTTTACTTGCCCAGGTTCACATAGCTAAGAAATGTCTGAAGCAGGATTTGAACGAGGGTCCTCCTGTCTCCAGCCCCCTACCCTACTCCCACACACATTTGCTCTGCCACATCCCCTATCGGCCTCTATATAGTAATAAATGCTTGTTGGTCTTAAGACAGAAGCCTTGGGTTTGACTCTGGCCTCTTTCACTTTTAATTTGATGACCTCAGGCAAAGTCCGTCCTCTTTCTGGACTTGAGTGTCATTATCTGTAAAATTAGAGAGCTTGACTAGATTGGCAGACCTTACAATCTGGTCAGTAACTCCAATTAATAAACATTTATTAAGTGCCTATTATGGGCCAGGCACTGGTAAGTGCCGGGGATATCAAAAGAAGCAAAAGACAGTTCCTGCCCTCAAGGAGTTTACAATCTAATAGGGGAGAAGACATGTGAACAAGCATATATAAAGCAAACTGCATACAGCATAAATAGGAAATTTACATTTAGGAAGAGAAGGCAGGCACTAAAATTAAAAGGGAAAAGCTTCTGGTAGAAGGTGGGATTTTAGCTGGAACTTGAAGGAAGCCAGAGAAGCTAGGAGGCAGAGATGAGGAGGGAGGGCATTCCAGGCATGGGGGAGAAATTTCCCAGAGCCAAGAGAGGGAGCATCTTGTTCATGGAACAGGTAGGAGGCCAGTGGCAGTAAAGGGAGTTGGCAGGGAGAAAGGTTTAAAAAGACTGGGAAGATAGGAGGGGGCTAGGTTATGAAGGGTTGTGAAGGTTATGAATACCAAGCAGAGCATTTTGCGTTTGCTTCTGGAGTTTGTTGAGTAGGGGGTGTGTGTGTGTGTGTGTGTGTGTGTGTGTGTGTGTGTGTGTGTGTAGCATGATCAGACCTGGGCTTTGGGGAAATCACTTTATTCTGGAAGCAAATATTGAGCAGTCTTTAAATTCTTCCTTCTTTCTGTCCCTTCCCCCATCCCCAATCTCCATTCACCTCCTCAGCTCCCTTAAACCATCCATCTCTGCTGTTAGAGGGACCTAGATTACAGAGAGAAGCTTCAGGCCTACCTAGCCAACTAGGAGAGCTAGAAGGGAGGAAGGAAACTTAGACGTCATCTTGGCAGATCCTCTCAGTTGAAGTGATGAGGAAACTGAGTCCCGGAAGGGACTTGCCCAGTGTCACACAGGTTACAAATGGCAGAGCCAGGATTTGAACAGGGCCGTCTGATCCCCAAGTCCAGAACAAAGTGCTTTCTTAAGCAGTTTTTCCTTATAGTGAAAATGACCTCGGTCTCTCTAACACTTTCCTATTGGTCATAGTTCTGCTCTCTGGCTTGAAAGAAAAATCAAATCCCTTTTCCACTTGACAACAATTCCGATACTTTTCTTGTATTCATCTCTTGAGAAATTAACAGCAGAGGGCTGGCCTGCCCTCCACCTTCTACCACTCCCCACCCACCCCAATGGACGCTTGGCTCTTTCTGGTCCCTGCCATCTGGAACCCTCCATTCCAGAGCTGTCTTGGTCACCTATTCCTGAAACCTAGCTTTGTCCTAAGGCTCCTTGATCGCAGTCCCCCAGCCCCCTCCCCATATATTGGACACGTACAGACTTTCCCTCTGCCCCCATCACTCAGTAACTGCTTCTCTCTCTAAGGTGACTCAATCTTTGTCAGAGCCTTCCAGCTCTCATCTGAAGACCTCCAGAGTGGCTCTTCCTCTCCCCCTCCCCCACCCCCACCTGCCCCAATCACGTTCGCAATTTCTTTCTCTAGCCCTAGTCGCGTTCCTTCCCAACACCCCTCCGACCTCCCATTTCCTTAACTTTCCTCTGCCTCCGGGCTCCCAGGACTGCATACAGAAATGAGCATCCCTAAAAACAGGGGCTCCCAAACTAGGGGCTTCATACTCCTAGGGTGCCCCGAGAAGCTAGTCAAGGGAGTAAAAGGACTCTGGTAAATAACATTACTATTCAATTGAGATTAATCTCTAGTGTTCCTTAAGTGCTTATGTCCTTTCCAAGCATTGTAAGGGTGGGGTGGGGGTGGAGGTAGGGCGGAGATTTACTGAAAGCAGAAGGGTATAGGATGGGGAACCTAGTTTGGGGGACGGGGGTAATCCTAAACTGGATTACCAGTCCCACTGAGGGGCTTCAGCACAGCTACTCCCTCAAATCCTAACTATACTCCCCAGATCCCTACTCCCATGAGCAAAGATTTCTGGGCAATTTGTTTTGTTTTATGACTTTGGTAAGGGGCCCTCTCTACACAGAAAACCACCGGTTAACCCCCATAAAGAACTCTGCCCCCAGGCTCTGAAAGAGGCTGAGCTGGAGGAAAAAGGCCCAAGGCAATGTGGTTATTCAGCTCTAAGACCTCAGGGGGAGACTCTGAGTTTTTGCTTCTATCATAGATCCCTAGGGCGTAGTCCTAGTTGGGAGTTAACTGTCTGTAGGGTCAATAGGACTAGAGAAATCAAACCAATTTAAACAATTTTTCAAGTTGCTTGACTTAGAATGTCTGCTCCACTTCCTCATTGGTTTTGTATGTGTGCACTGTGGCCGCCCCCCCCCCCCCCCCCCCCGGAGTGAGTGTGGGTATGGATATGGGTGTGGGTGTTGGGGAGGGACCTTGGCGACCTTGGCGTGTATTCATGGAATGCCCTCGCTACCTATTCTACCCAGCTGAGACTGCAAGGTCCCGGGTGCTCCCAGACTGCTGCCTGAGGGTCTGCCTTGGCTAGGAGAGGCTTCTCCGAAACCCTGAGGGTGATGAATTCTATCCCCTCCCAGCAAGAGAAAGGAAATGTCCCTTTGTTCCGAAGGGAAGTGAAAGGGGGCGGGGGATTTTAAGAATTCTGTCAGCTTTCAATTTTCTACTTGTCGAGAATCCAACTGTCTGTCCTCTAAATTGGCCGCCAAATTGTTGTCCTCCCATGGTAGGTTCAAAGCTTTCTCTAGGAAAGGATGATAAGCCTGTTTAAAATCAACCCAATCTTTTTTTCTCCACTTGGCAGAATCACCTGAGCCTTCCGGGGGCCTGTGCTGCTGTCCCATGTCTCTCCTCCTCACTGCTAAGTTTCTGAAAAAAGTTGTTGAGACCCAGTAATACTAAGGGATCCCACCCTCATTTGAGCCTTAAAACCACCTTGTCAAGAAAGCACTATAGGAATTATTGTTCCATTACTACAGATAAGGAAACTGAGGCTCAGAGTGATCAGGTGACTGACTAGCTCTTGGTCCCATGGCTAGTAAAAACAACCAAGTAAGGACTGGAATCCAGGTCTCTGCTGACCCCACTCCACAGACGCTGCTTCCACCTTCAAATCTTCTCTATCAACTCTCCATGTTTGCAACCTAGACTTCTGCTGAAAACCTGTTCTTTCAAAGGCCCTAAATGGCACCTCTCACTTCTCAGTCTCAAAGGGACTGCCTTTGTTTCCCCTCTCCCCGCCCACCCCAACATATACACGCTCATATGTTATATGGGGCTGCCCTGCTGTCTCTGCTGTGGGACTGGTGATCAGGTCTATCCTGACAGCTCCACATAGGAACAGAAACTGGGGGCCTGGGCTCTCCAAGTCTGCTACTGGCTCTCTTACATTTGGGTACCAAGCTGATGAACCATACATAGCATCTCCTTGGTGGGACACCTGGTCCCGCCTCTGTTGGTGGCACAATAGAGAGAGCACTGGACCTGGAGTCCTGAGTTCAAATTCAGCCTTAGACACTTCCTAGCTGTGTGACCCTGAGCAAGTCAGTTAACTGCTGTCTACCTCAGTTGCCTCATCTGTAAAGTGGGGCTAATAATAGCTCCTACCTAACTTCAAGGGCTGTTGTGAGAATTCAATGAGATATTTGTAAAACACAAATGCTTAGCATGATGGCTGGCACATGGCAGGCGCTTAATAAATGCTTATTCTCTTCCTTTCCTTAACTCCCCACTCCTTTCAACAAGAGCATAAATACTCATCTAGGCTTGGATAGAATCCCTTCAACAAGGGGGGGGGGCTATTACCTTCCAAAGGTATCCATTACATCCACTTTGGGATTGCTGTCATTGGTAGGAATTTCTTCATTAAGCAGCTAGGTGGTCCAGGGGATTGAATGCTAGAATTAGAATAAGGAAGGCTGGAGTTCGAATCCTGTATCAGGCACTTCCTGTGTGACCCTGGACAAGTCATTTAACCACTGCCTCAGTTTCCTCATCTGTAAAGTGGGGATGATAATAACAGCACCTATTTCTGATGGTTGTTCAGAAGATCAAATGAGGAAACATGTTAAGCTCCTTATCAGCCTTGCAATGCTAGGTAAACTGAGGGCTAAAATTTGCCTCCTGGCCCTGTCTTCAGGGACCAAAGTAGAACCAAGTCTGTTCTCTCTTTGACTTCTGGTTGTTCATTTGTTTCAGTCGTATCCAGCTCTCCATGACCCCATTTGAGATTTTCTTGGCAGAGATACTAGAGTGGTCTGCCTTTCCTTCTCTGGCTCATTTTACAGATGAGGAAACTGCAGCAAATAGGGTGAAGTGACTTGCCCAGGGTCACACAGCTAGTAAGTGTCTGAGGGCACATTTGAACTCAGGTCTTCCTGACTCTAGGCCCAGCGCTCTACCCGCTGCTCTCTACTTAAGAGATTATAAAATAATTGACCCCCCCTTACACACACACTTTTCTTTTCCAGACTAAACATTCCGTCTTCTTTCCCTGTATCCTCAAATGGCATGATATCTACGCCCTTCACCATTTTAGCTCCCTAAACACGAAACCCTCCATTGAACTATTCATCTTGAGTCTGACCAGGGCTGAAGAGAAGGGGCCAGTCGGTCAGACCATCTGTCTTCTCTTCCTGAGCCTGGGACATTGGGCATGCCCTACGCTGGCATTCACTTTCTCGGCTGTCACTGTGTATGCTGACTGACTCCTGGAGAATCTGAGTTTCGGGAAAAGCTCCAGATCTTTTTTAGAGATCTGTGTAGCCATGCCTCCCCAATGTGTACTTTGGAAACCAATTGGGCTTTGCTTATCCCCATTTGTATTCCACTCAGCAGGTAAAGAGCTCTCTGGTTCCTGACTCTGTCATCCACTGAGTTAGCTCTCGCTCCCGGCTTGGTGTCATCTACAAATGTAATGAGCCGGCAGTCTTATGCTTTTACCTGAGTCACTGATAAAAGGGTTTGAAGCAGCTAAGCCTAGAGCCCTGGGGCATTGCCCCTGGAGACCTCTTCCAATTTCAATTAGGTTTAAAGATTCACTAATCACTTGCTCTTGCTAAGCCTGCCCTGAGGTGCCCTCCCCTCTGGGCCCCTTAAGGGAGGGCAGCCTCCCTTCAGCACCCAGGAAACTTTCTCTAATCTGTGGCAACCCCCCCCCCCCAGCCAGAATCACAGTAATGACAGCTCAGCTCACATTCTAGAGTCCTTTATGTAGTTCAGCTGTTTTTCAGTCGTGTCCACCTCTCTGGGACTCTATGTGGGGTTACCTTGGCAGAGATACTGGAGAGGTTTGCTATTTCCTTCTCCAGCTCATTTTACAGATGAGGAAACTGAGGCAAACAGGGTGAAGAGACTGCCCAGGGTCACACAGCTAGGAAGTGTCTCGGCTGGATTTGAACTCAGGTTTTCCTGACTCCAGGTCCGGCCATCTAGCTGCCCCAATAGAGTACTTTAAGGCTTGACAAATAATTTCTTCACAGCCTCTGGCTGTATAGGACCAGTGTTGTTATCCCCATTTTGCAGATTAAGACACTGAAGGGTAGGGAGCAGGGGGATAGAGAGAGAGGCTGGGACCCTTCCCCGTCCCTCCTCCAACCCTGCCCACTGGTCTGAGCCCACATGGAGCCAAAGGCCACACTCTACCTCATGAATAAGCAAGACACCTGTGAGGCCCAGAACCGCGTACTGCCCTCCCAGAACCGCCAGGTCTGAGCAGAGAGCTGCACGCTTGGAGAAGACTCTCTGCCCATCACCTCCAGTGTTGGCCAGGACCTATACATATTGAGATGGGACTCCCACTTCAGCAAAGTACTGGATAGTGGAGGGGGCTCCCTGGCCAAGGGTTGTAAGCTTTGGGTGGGATTCCCTGTTATGCTGCACAGCACCCCCCCAAAGGTTATAAGTTATAGGAGTGGGATTCCCCACTGTGCTGCTGGGAGGGGGCACTCACTTTTGCCAGAGTGGCTCTAAGCTGCATATAGGACTCTGCTGTATTGCGCTCTGATCTGGCAAGGGCTTGCAAGCTGCTGGGATTCCCCTCTGGGCTGCCCGGGGCCCCCACTTCGGCCAAGGGTTGTAAGCTAGGGGCAGGTTCCCTTCTGTGCCGTTCAGGGGCCATAATTGGGCCAGCTGCCTAAGCTTCGGAGAGGGAACTCCTCCATGTGCTTACTCAGCCCCCTCTCCCCCACTTTGGCTAGGTATAGTCAGATGTATGTGGAACTCTCGCTGTGCATCTTGGGATCCCCACTTAGGCCACATATTAAAAACTATGAGGGGGCTCCCTGCTGTGCTGCTGAGACACCCTAACTTCAGCCAACAGCTATGAGCTCTGGGGCAGCTAGGTGGTGCAGTGGATAGAGCTCCGGCCTTGGAGTCAGGAGGACCTGAGTTCAAATCCAGACACTTGACACTTTCTAGCTGTGTGACCCTGGGCAAGTCACTTAATCCCAATTGCCTAGCAAAAAAGAAAAAAAAAGCTATAAGCTGTGCGTGATTAGGGGGACTCCCTGCTTGACTGCTCGTTGCCTTTATATTTAATCAGACTGAAAGTTGTGTTCAGGGGTGCTCTCCACTGTGCTGCTCAAGGTACCTCACCTCTCTGAAGGATTGTAATCCATGTTGGGGGGCTCCCCCCACTTTGACCCGGGATTGTAAACTATGGGAGCATCCCCACTGTGGTGTTCACGGTCTCTCATTTTGGCAAGGAGTGGAAGCTGCTGGGCTTCCCCACTGTGCCACTCAGCTCCCCCCTCCCCACTGTGGCCTGGGATTGTAAACTATGGGGGTGCTCCCTGATGGGCTGAGGGACTGTAATCTGGAGGGGGCTTCCTGCTGTGCTACTCAGGGAGCACACTTTGGCCAGGGGTTGTAAACTGTGTGGGGGGGACGTCCCCCTGAGCTACTCAGGGCTCTCAGTTTTACCAGACATTGTGAGCTGTGGTTGAGGACTCCCTGCTGTGCTACTCAGAGGACCTTCCCCCACTTTGGCTAAGTGTTGAAGCTGCCAGGGTTCCCCCTGGGGCTATTCAGGACTTTGGCTATGGGTTGTGTGCTAATGGGGCTCCCCAATGTGCTGTTTATTGCACCCCTATTTGGCTGTTTGGGGACTCCACAATGTGCCACTCTGGGCCCTCCATTTTAGACAGGCAATGTAAACTATAAGGGGACTTTTTGCTGTGTTGCTGTAAGCTACGTGTGTGAGCTGGGGTGGGGGCACTATGCTGCTGTGGAGAGACTCCCTGTGGAGCTGCTAAGCGGCCCTAAATTCAGGGAGAGGCTGTAAATTAGTTTTGGGGGGACTCCCTGCTATCCTGCTCAGTGACCTTAAACTGTGGCCAGAGACTGTATACTGAGTGGAGAATCTCTGCTGGGATACTCAGGGACCCCCATTTTGTCCAGGTACTGTCTGCATATGGGAGACTCCCATACGTGCTGCTCAGGGAACCCCAACTATGGCCAGGGGCTGCTTGCTGAGTGGAGGCTCATTTGCTGTGATTTTCAGGGATTACCTGCAGTGATCAGGAGCTGTCTGCTTAGGGGAGAAACTGTGCAGTGCTACTCAGCGTCCCCGCCCCTGGGTGTGGCCAGAGTATTTATTCTCAGAGGAAACTCTGCTGCTCAGGGACCTCCCACTATGGCCAGGACTGTCTGCTGAGTGAGGACTCCCTTCAGTGCTACTCAGGGACCTTCCACTATCATCAATGAATATTTTCTTAGGGGCAACTCTCCGATGTGCTGTTCAGTTGGCCCCCTTTAGGCTAAAAGCAGTATTCTCACTAGGGACCCCTTACTGTGCTGCTGCAGTGCCCCCTACTGTGGACCAGAGCTGGAGTCCTAGGGATGAGCCGTGTGAAGCTCTGGAAGCCCCATACCCCACCCCACTATGGACCAGAGTGGACTTCCTGGGGAAGACTCCTTGCTGTTCTCATGGAGGACCTCCCACTATGTCCAGTGGATGTATTTTTAGGAAGGAGTATGCCAGAGTCTGTAGGCAGGACTCCCTGATGTGGTGTTCTGGGACCCCTGCTTTGGCTGAGAGCTGCCAGTATGGAGGACTCCCTGCCCCCCCCCCCCCCCCCCCCCCCCCCCCCCCCCCCCCGTGGATTAGACCTATATTAGTAGGAAGGACACCTTGATGTGTACCTCAGGAAATCCACCTCCACCCACACACAGACAATGCATTCGAGCTAGTTTAGAAAGGAGAACTCTACCCGGCTCTGCAGCTCAGGAAACCTCTCCCCGACTGTGGATTAGAGCTATGTTAGTAGGGAGAACCCCTGCTGAAGGATCCCCCACTAGTTCTAGGGAATGTATTCTTGGAGAGGAATACAGGTGACTCTGAAGGCCGTGACTTCAACCATGTTGCTCTGTAACCCCCAACTGTTGTTGAGAGCTGCCTTATCACAGAGGACTCCCTGCTCTACAGCTAAGGGTTCCCCTACCCCAACCCACTGGTGCCCAATGCTTTCTTTCTTTGGAGGACCCCCTGCTGTGTTCCTCAGGGTATCCCCGTACTATGGACCCCAGCTGTCTTTGGAGTTAGGGACTCCCTGCTTTGCACATCAGGTCCCCCTACTCTGGAGGAAGCTTTCTTCCTTGGGAGGAACCCCCACTGTAGATTAGGGCCATGTTAGTGGGGAGAACCCCCTTGCTGCACAGCGCAGACAACGCTGACCCTAGATTAGAACTAGCTTAATACAGAGAACCCCCCTGCTGTACTATTCAGGAACCTTATAATGAGGAACAGAGCAATGTTAGCAGAGAGAACTCCCTTCAGTGCTGCTTAAGAACCACACACAGTGAACCAGAACTGTCTTCATAAGGAGGACTCTTTGCTGTGCTGCTCAGGAACCCCAAAATGTGGATCAGAGCTATCTTAGGCCTCACCCCCTGCCATGCAGCTCAGGCACCATCCCCCCCCACCACTGTGGATTACAACTACTTGGTAGGGAGACTACCTGCTGTGCTGCTCAGGGATTCTTCCCTGGGGACCAGAGCTGTCTTTGTAGGGAGGATGCCCCCTCAGCTGTGTAGAGTTCAGGCAGCCCCATCTGAAAACGAGAACTGTATGCATAAGGAGGCCTCCCTGCTATGCCACTCAGGGCACCCCCCCCCACAATCGTCACTGGCTGTATTCTCACTCTAAATGGAGACTTTGCTATGCTGTTCAGGGGCCTTCATGTTGCAAAGGCCTTTTATGCTTAGGTGTCAATCCCTGCTGTGCTTCTCAGAAATCCTCACTATATTCTTAGGGGTGACCCCATTGTGGCCAGGAGTATCTGCTGAGTAGGGATTCCTGACGTGCTCCTTATAGGTCCCCCACTCTGTCCAGGGACTTTTTTCTTAGGTGGGGTTCCCTGCTATGTCACTCAGGGGCCCTCGCTTTAGCCATGGATTATAAACTTTATTTGGGCCTCCTAATTATGTTCCCTGGGTAGCTAGGTGGCACCATAGTGCACAGAGTGCAGGGCCTAGAGTTAGGAAGACCTGAGTTCAAATCCAGCCTCAGACATTTACTAGCTGTGTGACCCTGGGCAAGTCACTTCACCGTTTGCCTCAGTTTCCTCATGTATAAAATGAGCTAGAGAAGGAAATGGCAAACCACTCCAGGATCCCTGCCAAGAAAACCCCAAGTGGGTCACGAAGAGCGGGACATGACAGAAACGACTGAAGAAGAAGAAGCCTGGCCTCAAGGAGCTGCTATCCTATGGGTATTCTACTCATATTCCCTGGCATAACTGTATCCACTGAGCATGTCAGATTGCCCTCACAGGTGTAGAGGGAGGAGCCCATGTTTGGTGTCTGAGAATCTGTGTCTGAGGCCTGCTCTGCCGTTTACTCCCTGCGTGGCCTGCGAAGCAGCCTGTTGAGGGTTACTCCAATCCAGGCCCAGCACCGAATCTTTTCTCGCCTCCTCCCCTGTCTGGAAGGCAGGAACTAAGGCAGGAACTAAGGCAGGAACTAAGGCAGGAACAGAGCTGCCTGGTTGCTGCTGCTTTCCAAGGTCTTTCCAAGGCCCAAGCAGGAGACTGAGGGCCCAGGAGCCTGGGGCTGAGGCACCCTCAGCGGCCATCTAGACTAGATCAAGATCAGGCTGGAGGCTGAGGGGGTGAACCTCCAGGCTCTGGATCCCTTTCCTCAGGGGCCTGGCTAAGAGCCTAGTGAGGGGGTCCAGGGCCTAGGCTCTGCCTCCCCCACTAGCCCTAGGGCCCACCAGGGTCAGAACCTTCAAGTTTTGGCTCCCTCCTTCCACAGGCAAGTAGAAAGCCCATGAAGATGCCCATTCTCCAGGCTCTGCTTCCTTCAGCAGCCCACAGGCTTCATCCATCCCTCCATTCATTCATCCATCCCTCCATTCATTCATTCATTCATTCATTCATCCAAGAAGGCAGCCAACCAGCCATCCCTTCACTAACTCACTGTCACCCAGAACTTCTGAGGCCTGGCCTGGGCCTGGGGAGGAGTAATGGGACAGACCTGAGGATAGAAAGAGAAGAAGTCCATTAGGAGAGTTCCACTACTAGAGGTCTATCCATTTCCAGCAAGGAACCCTGCTCCACTTCCACAGAGAGCCAGGGTGGTTGGGGGTTAGAGACTGGCTGCTGTTTCTGTTGCCTTTGTCGGGGACAAAACCAGCTTAGGCCTTCTCCTCTCTGGACTTCACTTTCCTCACCTGTCAATTGAGGAAGAGTGGGCCAGATGACCCCTAAGGTCCCTTCTAGCTCCAAAGGTTTAGGATTTGGTGAAGTTGCAATCCCCAGTCCCTGGCTTGTACTTTTTGACTTAAAAGCGATCCCCCAAAGTGCCTGTTAGCTTTCCATAGCTCAGAAAAGGGTCTTCTCTCCTTGTAGCATTCTGAGAGTCACTGATTGGCCCTGATTGACAACCACAGTGATTACAATACTCAGTTTGACCTCTGATGGCCCCTCAGCTCCATTCCAGTTTAACACGGACGCCTCCAGCTCACCTCCAAGGCCATAGTCCCCTTTGGGGGGAGGGGGTACTTGAGCCCACTTCTACCTTCACAACTCTGCTTCGACCCTATGGTGGTGTGGCCCACCCTCTCCCCCCTCCCTCCTCATGCTAAAGTGCCGTTTTAGCCTGCTTGCTCCCTCGCCTGGCTTTGGGCGTTCATCCTGGCAGCTACCCAGATGTTTTTCCCTTTAGGAAGTCTAGCAAGCTTCCTGCATTGAGCAATACCCAGCCCCAGGCCTCCTTGTCTCCCTTCACCCCTCCTCCAACGCGCATACCGGCCTGTCTATGCCTCTTCTGCGGGAGCCACACTCCTTCCTCCAATGCTGGTGACAGGCCCACGGCAACAAGGGGGAACAGCGGCTCTAGTGCCAGCCAGCCAGTGGTGCAGTGCATCTGGAGGACCCGGGGTCAACTCTCACTTCTACCACTTACTGCTTGTGCAATCTTGGACAAGTCACTTACCTCTCTGGGCCTCAGTTTCCCTATATGTAAAATGGTAGTGTGTGTGTATGTGGGGGGTATGGTTAGACCCCTCAGGTCCCTTCCATCTGTGCCCCCTGTGTTCCATAGCACTGGGTGTTATGTGACAGGAAGAAAGCCTTGGGATTGTCTCACCCCTGATTCCTTTACATAGTGCTTCATAGATTCTTTCAGCTGGAGGGCAGGACAGATCACCTCATCTAAAGCCCTCCAGGGCTCAGAGAAGGAAATACCTGGCCAGAAGGAGGCAGAGAGAACCGAGGCAGGCTCACAGCTCCAAGTCCTTCCTTCTTCTTGCTTCTCTCAAGGGGCTGATGGCCCAGCTGGGGAGATGTGAGTAGGCAGCCTGGCAGAGCGCTCAGACCTGCCTGGGAGACTGGGCTCAAGCCCCTTCCTCTCTGGGCCTCAGTTTCCTCCTCTCTACAATGAGGGGATTGAACTGAGTGACCTCCAAGATCCCCTTGAGCTCCAGACAATGGTGGGCTTATGTCCTAAGGAAGCAAAGCCAGGAGCTGAGGAGGCCAGCTGTGGGCAGGGGTAGTCCAGACTGTGAGCTCCCCGAGGGCAGTGACACAACTCCTTAGAGTTCCAAAGTGCCAAATGGCATCACTCTCATTTGAACCTCACAACAATCTTGTGAAGGGAGGGGACACAAGTATTAGGAGCCCCATTTTACAGATGAAGTTGTGAAAAGAAGTGACTTGCCTAAGTCACAGTTAAGAAGTGACTGAAGTGGGACAGTCACCAATCCCCGCTCTACCTCCCCCCACCCCCAAATCTTCTACTGCCTCACTTTGGGAAATTTCCCAAAGGAAAAAAAAGCATGGCCTACAACCAGGGGAATCCCTTCATTCCAAGCAACCATAGTTATTAAACGCCTGCAGTATACAGAACACCCAAGGAATAAAGCACTTAGTGCAGTGCCTGGCACACAGATTATGCCCTCCCCTTCCTCCTGGGCTGCGCCATCATGAAGGAAGTGGCTCTGGGCTCTCCACAAACTTCTCTGCTGACCATTCATGCAATAGGGCACCTTCTATGAGCTATCCGTGGGCAAGGACTGCGTTTTCACTTAACTGGCATCTTTCCCAACTTTGGTCAGGAGTGTGGACATTCAGGTAGATGAGCCACATGACCAGGCCATGGCAGGAGAGTGGTGATTCTGATGGGGGCATTAAGGATGGGCTGGAAGGGGTGTGGGTGGGGTGGACCAAACTGGAAAGCCCCAGGAGGAGGCTGATGCCAGTCCTGGGGGTTCCTGCTGGGGGAAACAGACATTTTGTGGGGGCAGACTAGATAGGACTTAGTAACTGACTGAAGATGAAAGGTTGGGGCAGGAGGGAGGAGGACAGATGCTAAGAGGATGCCAAGGTCAGAGGCCATAGGGAAGGGCACCACTGGTGCTGGCAAGTAACGGAGAGAGCACCTAGCGCACCACCCCTGGTGCCATGGAACTCTCAATGGGAATTTGGGCTAAAGCAGCCACGAGAGAAGGCCAGAGAATGAGACAGGAATAGAGAAAGAATGAGTGCGCAAGAGAAAAACAGGAGGAGGGGGCAATGTAGATCATTTACAGAAAGGAAGACAGGGCTTTGAATTCTGATTCTGCTACTTGCCAGTTGTATAACCCTGGCTAAGTCCACTCACTTCATATTGGTAAAATGACAATGATGATGGGGACACTTGTGCCACCTACCTCATTGGGCTGTTGGGAGACTTGAATGAGATAATGTAGGCCGAGTCCTTTGTGGAAATCCCAGCATTTCCGAGCTGGCAGGGGCCTTGGCAGCCACTCGGCTTCCCTCTCACCTAAAAACAAATCCCCCAGGCACCAGAGCCATCCAGGGGCCAGCCAGACTTTGTTTGAAGCCTTCTAGTGCCCTTGGGACAGCCCTTGGTTGGCCTCCCTGCAGCTCTGTCCCTACCTACCCCCAACCCCCAGTTCTGCTTTCTGGGACCAAATAGCACAAGGTTTGAGATTTGCCCATTTCCCTATAATCCCTCAGGTGACTGTTGCCTTTCCAACAGGAAGGAACTTCCAACTCACCACTGTGTGTCTGGCCCCATATGGCAGGAATTGAAAATCTGGTTTTCCAATGGGAATAACATGGTTACTTGCTCTAATCTACTTCACGGGGAAATAACTGACAGTGGGATAGTTTTTAAAACCTTATTTGTGGGGAAAAAAATAGTAGCTCATGAGGTGACAAGGGTAGGGGCCTTTGGGCAGTGAGGAGGGAGGCAGAGGAGCTCCAGCCCTGGCCTGGGAGTTCAGAGAAGGAAAACTTGCTGGCTGACCTTGGGCTTTCCCTCTTCAGACCTCAGCTGCTGCTGCTGCTGTTTCTTCTTCTTCTTCTTCTTCTTCTTCTTCTTCTCTTCTTCTTCTTCTTCTTCTTCTTCTTCCTCCCCCCTCCCCCTCCCCCTCTTTCTCCCTCCTCCTCCCTCCTCCTTCCCCCCCTTCCCCTTCCTCCTCCCCCTCCCCCTCCTCTTCCTCCTCCCCTTCTTCCTCCTCCTCTCTGTGCTGGAGGGTTGGGGGAAGCAACATGGCTTCCAAGATCCCCTCTGGCACTGCTGGCATTCTGTGTTCTATAACTGCTTCTGTGTCCCACCAGTGGGAGCCTGCAACTGAGAGGCTTCCTAGCCTTGGGGCCATCTCCAGCTGTTCCCTTACCTCCCTGCTGAGCACACATTGATTCCCTGGGCTGAGGTGAGGCTTGGGGCTGGGTGCATCAGGCAGCCAGAAGCCAGCCCTGGTAACACCTCCCCCCAGCTGTGGCCAGATGTGCTGTCCAGGGGCATGGCCTCATGACTTCTCAGGAGCCTAGGATTGCTTTTCCTCTTTTAGGAGGGTCAAAAGGATCTGGAAGTTGGTCCTGCTGGTTCTGCTCCACTGGGCCCACTCTGACCACAGCTCGACCTACCTCATAGACCTGTGGAGTTATTTCCTTTCCTGGCTGGGGCCCAATGGAGAGTCAGACCCCAGTACAAAGCTGGATTTGGAAGTCGGAAGCTCTGGATTTCTGCCACTTACTAGGTCTGTGACCTTGACTCAAGTCCCTTCCCCTCTCTGGGCCCTAGTTTTCTCCTCTGTAAAATGAGAGGATTAGTGTCTGATCACTAAGGTCCTTTCCAGCCCTAAAGTCTGTGATCCCTCACTCACAAGGCATTCCCACCATGTTCACCTACCCGAGAAACCACTCACAAGGCATTCCCACCATGTTCACCTACCCGAGAAACCACCAAAAAGAACTTCTTTACCCCCCTCCCATTCAAATGGTATGTGCGTGTGGTGGTGGTGGGGGCACCATAAATATTACATAAGTGGAGGAAACAAATGCCCAAAGGCCCCGAGTCATCACTGATGTTCTATCAGCCATGGCGGCCCTTGGGTTTTTTCCGAGGGGCCCAAGGAGCACTCCCTGCTGGTGAAATTGCAGGTTGCTGCCCAGGGTAGGGATGATTACTTGGAGGGCCCTGGATTTCTCCACCTCTGACTGGTGCCAGCACAGCCAGCAGAATGGTTGCAAGCCAAGTCTCCCTTTGGAGGCCCCCTGCCCCCCAGTAATCTAAATAGGCTCAAGGTCACCTAGTCTAATCCCCTCATTTCACAGATATGGAAACTGAGGCCCAGAGTTGGGAAATGATATGTACAAAGTCCCACAATCAGTTAGTGACAGAGTTGGGGTTAAACATTAATTTCCATTTAACTGATAAAGTAGATCAGGTGTTGCTTAGGAGAGATGGTGTGTGGCATGTAGCTCCATTCATTCTTCACCATTTGATGACACAGTTCTCTCCAGTGTTTATCAGAAAGCGGCACTTTCCCCCGCTTGTTGACTCTTCATATTCTGGTCATAAGATAGTGCTAATAATACCTGACATCTACTTCCACAGGGAGCTGTTGCGTGGCCCTCGTGACAATACTGGAGAGGTGGCTGTTTCAAAGATCATTATCCCCCTTTTCCAGAGAAGGAACAAAGTCCTATAGAGGTTCAGTGACTTGCCTGGGTCACACTACAAAGAAAGATCAGGAGCTAGATTGAATCTAGATCTGACTCTCAAGCTGGTGTTTTCATCATTCCCACAGACCACATCCTTCATGGGAGTTCAGGCCAGTACCGTTGCTTTCTTTTTTTATGGCTAGCCAGGACCAGGCAGTTTGAACGATTCTCTTATGCCTGAATTGAACGAAAAATGGAGTTGGAAGGCTGGGCCTCTACACTGCCGCATCTTTCACTCCAGAGAATTTTTGGTTGTCTTGCCCTCTTATTTTTTGGTCATGTTCAAGCATGATACTTAGAAGGGCTGGTTGCTAAAGGAATTCCATCATCCAACAGTAAAGAATTGTCACCACAGAGTCCTTCTAATTGGTGGAAGGGTCAGTGGGGGTGGGTGGTGAGAGGTGGGTGATAGCCAGAAAACAGACTGTAGTATAGGAACAAGAGGTAACGCAACTTTAAAAAAATATGTATTTTTTATTTTTTTCCAATTACATGGAAAGATAGCTTTCAACATTCATTTTTAAAAAGATCTTGAGTTCCAAATTTTTCTCCCTCCCTCCCTCCCCTCCCCTCTCCCCAAGATGGTAAGTAATCCAATATAGTTTATATACATGCAATCATGTTAAACATGTTTCCACATTAGTCATGTTGTGAAAGAAGAAACAGAACAAAAGGGAAAAAAACACAAAAAGACAAAATAAAACAAAAAAGTGAAAAAGTATGCTTTCATCTGCATTCAGACTGGTTCTTTCTCTGGAGGTGGACAACATCATGAGACTTTTGGAGATGTCTTAGATCCTTGCATTGCTGAGAAGGGTTAAGTCTATCAATATTAGTCATCACACAACATGGCTGTTACTGTGTACAACATTCTCCTGGTTCTGCCCACTTCACTAGCCATCAGACCATACAAGTCTTTCCAGGTTTTTCTGAAGTCTGCCTGCTCATCATTTCTTATAGTACAATAGTATTCCATTACATTCATATAGCACAACTTGTTCAGCCATTCCCCAATGGATGGGTATCCCCTCAATGTCCAATTCTTGGCCACCACAGAAAGAGCTGCTATGAATATTTTTGTTCATGTGGGTCCTTTTCCCATTTGTATGATCTCTTTGGGATACAGCCCTAGAAGTGCTATTGCTGGGTAAAAGGGTATGCACGTTTTGATAGCCCTTTGGGCATAGTTCCAAATTGCTCTCCAGAATGGTTGGATCAGTTCACAACTCTACTAATAATGTAACGCAACTTTTTATAAATAAAAACACCAAGGAAAGGCAATGGTTTTGGGAAATGACCTGGACCCCTCTTAAATAGAGACAATGTCTTGGAGCAAGGGAATCATTGATGTAATGGAAGAAGACAGGCACTCAACACACGAAAATGCATTTTCAAATGGCAAGTCACTAAACTCCGGGCCTGTGAGCTGGGGAATCACAAGACCTGTTAGACTGCCTCCTTCTCAGGAGCGCAGAATTCTGCTCAGGAGCCATCTAGGCGAGGATTCTTAACTTTGGCTCTAGGACTTGGATTTAAAATTTTGTTTTGGATAACTATTTCAATAAAATTGTTTCATGTATTGAAAATGAAAACCCTTATTCTGTGGAGTCTTAACTTTCCCAGACTGCCCAAGGGATTAAACAAAAAGGTAAAGAAGCTGTGATCTAGTCTAACCTCTACCTGAAAAAAATCCCCCACCCCCATTTTCTCTTCACCCCTCCCCACCCCACCCTGCCTTTGGCCAAATAGCTGTCCAGCCATTACTCAAAGACTTTCCAACCAAGGAAGCAACCCATTCCACTTTGGGGCCTAATCTCAAGCCCCATTTGCCCCCTTTGCACCTTCCCCCATGGGGGACCCCTGGCTCCTAGTTCTGCCCTCAGCTCTGGGGCCAAGGAGAACGAGACCAGTCCCTCCTTCAGGTGACAGTCCTTGAAATACTTGAAGCCAGTTTTGTCCCTGAGAGCCTCCTCTTCTCCAGTTCCTTGGGTGGATCATCATCTGACAATGACTGCAGCTCTAGGGCACTGTCTTAGCCAGCCTCCAGCTTACCCATCCATGCCCTTCCTAAACTGAAGTTCCCAGAACAGAGCCCCACACAGAGCCAGCACTCCGGGCTGTCTTTACTACAATGTCTGTAAAGTGTGTTCTCACCACGAAGCACTGGGCTTACCTAACTCACCTATGTTGTCCTTCTTCAAAGAAGGAGCCTTTTCCCTGGGGGGCAGGATGCCATCACAACACTATAGGAATTATGTAAGCCCCACCCCCAGGGGGCTGGGCTTACAGTAAACTCTACTTTTTGCCCAACTTAATTTTGAAAACTAGAGCAGGGTTGGCCAAGGTTTTCCAGTAGTGGCCTGCAAGGTCTAAACCCTTCTGGCCACAGGAGTTGTGGGCAACTCCTTTTCTGGATCTCCATTTCTAATCCTCCTGGCAGGAGAGCTGGTAGTCCCTAGCAAGTGACAGCAGCAGGCAGGCAGGTGGTCTGTCCTACAAGTCAAATAAGACTTAAGAGTGTTTTCCTCATCCTAGGAGATAGGTTATAAGAATTACTTACTGTGTGCCTTTTACAGATGAGGAAACTGAGGTTTTGCGAGGTGATATGAGATTTGTCCAGGTTATCCAGACAAGTTGGCAGTCTCTAAACGAACGGCATTCCAATCCAGATCTCCCGCTGACAAGTCCAGCACTGAGCCTACTAGTGGTCCTTTGCTGAAAATCTTAGCTGGTCAGCACCTGGAATCAGGAGGGTCCAGAACAGCCTGCAGTCAGCATCTTGGAGGCTGGGGTCTAGGCTATTTGATCGGTGCCTTCTTTGAAACTTTTAGCCTTTGGATGACCAGGAAGCTTGAACCCTGAGGAATAGACAGGGCCTTAAGGACTGAGGTGAATGTTCTCTGGAGGTGTCACAGCTGCTGGTGGACTGTGACCCTGACAGCCAAGAGACTCTGAGCTCTAGACCAGGGCAGAAGGCCACAAAAACAGTCACTCAGGCCTGGCCATCCAGCTAAGAGCCCAGCTCTTGCCTCTTTTCCCCTGCCAAGTTTCTTGTGAATGTGAACCACATCTGATGCTTCTGTTTCCCTTCTCTCAAGCCTTGGAAATCTGGCTTATCTTTCCCCTCTCCACTCCCCCCCACCCCCACCCCAAGCTTTCTCAACTGTTACCAGTCATCTTATAACCAGCAGATCCAGCTTGGATTTCTTAGAACCTTGGAGTTCTAAGCCTCTTGGTCTTCCTCACAGCCTGTGACAGACACTGTGGACCTTGCTCCCTTCCTGCCTTAGTTCCAGACAGGGCCCCCGGTCTTCCTGTACTCCCACTACCCCAGACGCTGTTTCTCTGTCTTCCTTCCTGGTTCCTCTTCTTGCTCTTTTCCCTCCCCCTCTTAAGGTTCTACTAGTCCTCAGGCCTACACTGTTCTTTCCCTTAGGCATTTTCTTCCACTCCCCAATTCCACTATCCATCTAAGCAGATGTCTCCCCCAGGTTTCCCAGGGCTGCAGCCAGCCTAGCCTGGCTTCTCTGCTGAGGTCCCCCCCTCATCAGACTCACATCTCCAGCTGCCTACAGTAGGAAGAACTCACCTCTGATACTTGCACCTCCTACTCACCATGGGCCCATCTGAGCTTAGCAACTCCTCTAGAATCCTACTCCTTCTGGCTTCACAATGTCACACCTCTCCTATGTTCATGGCGCCTGGGGCCTTCTTTGTTCTTCATTTCCTTGGCCACTTGGGGGTGGTGGGCTGACTCAAGTGTTTGTCTCCTTTACCTTAAACTATTGTTCTGAAGCTCTGTGAATGAGGATTGTAAAAACTCCCTCTCCTTCCTATTAGGAAGGTCTTGTTATCATGTGATATGTATACAAGTGCCCCCCCCCTGTAGCAGAAATGCTCTGCTTTTTTAAAATTTGAATTCTATGATGGGTCTGAGCTTTGTCCTCCAAAGAACCAGCCCTGTAGCTCTTCCCCCACTCCCCCTGCACTGTCTATGGTGGCAGGGGCAGGAGGGCTGGGGCAAGAAGATTCCACTGGCCTTGCTGCCCCAGAGATTAGTCTCATTAGACATGTCCTCACCCTTCTCAGAACAATCTGTCACACTGGCTTCCCTGCCCCGCCCCAGGATGCCCTGCTGGGACTTGGTTAAGGTCAAAGCTAAAGGAGGACACAGTGTGTTTTCTGAGGCATGTGCTTTATTCGTTTTGTGCCCAGCTCGTTGGACATTCAATGTCATTCGTGGTACAATCACTACTTGTGTCATTCAACACCATTGCGGAAACGTGCATTTTACTACCATAGTGGATGGAGTGTGGCACTCCAGCTGGGACAGAACGCGCTGATGGCGGGAGTATAATGGAGAGGATTCGATGGAGTGGGCTCACAGGTTAGTGAGCAGCCAGTCCAGCAGTTGCTTTCTAGCCATGTTCCCGACTGCTTCATCGAGTTGTCGTTCTTTGGCAAACTTCATTACCTCTTGGAGGAGATCTCCAACGCTGTACCCCTTCTCAGCAGCCTTGGCTGACACTTCAGGAAGCTGCAGAAAGAAAGAAAGAAAAAGAAAGAAAAAGAAAGAAAGAAAGAAAGAAAGAAAGAAAGAAAGAAAGAAAGAAAGAAAGAAAGAAAGAAAGAAAGAAAGAAAGAAAGAAAGAAAGAAAAAGAAAGAAAGAAGGAAAGAAAGAAAAAACAGGGCTTTGTTTAGCCTGGGCTGTGGACAATATTACTGGAGGAGCTGCTGTGAGAAAAGGACCATCAAAATCACTGAAGTCCCAAGGGCAGAAGACATCCCAAGCTAATTGTGCCCATGCTATTTTCCAATGAGTGTCTTCTGAGGGGTTCTGGCCCCATATTCTCTAAGATCCATGACATTAGGGAGCCTCCCCCATCCCCTCCCCGCCCCCCTCCTGAGGCCCCACCCTGCAGGGCTTACTTAGGATTTTTTGTGCTCACCTTCTCAAGCTGACCATCCTCATCTCCCATAAAATAGAGCATGGGAACATTGAATTGCGAAGCGGCAATCCATTGGAGTACAGCTTGGAGCTGCTTCTGCAGGTTGCTGGTAGAAGATTGGTTGTTAACAATGACTTCAGGCCCCGGGTTATCATGATATGAATGGGACATCATGGCATCCTGAGCACACCTGGAATTGCTGGCCCGGAAACCAGGCGAGTGACTGGCTCCTTGTTCTTCCAGCTCAGCGAGGCCTGCCCCGTTGTTGCTATATTTGGCCATGATGAGACACAGCTTCATCACAGATTCCACCAGCTGGTCTACAAACTGTCGGTTTACTTGCTTCATGCCATTGATGAAATCAAGTTCTTGATGATCTTGGAAGTGTTCCTCACCCCTGTCGGACCATTTTGACGTGGAAGAAGAGACTTTGGATTTTGATTCAGCCTGTTTGCTCTCACCTTCACATTGGTCATCCAAGCTGAATGGGCTCTCACTCAGGAGCTTCTGGATAAGCATCAAAACGATGTTTGACATGTCTAGTTTTTGAGTGTCCAGCTCTTTGGGGTAAGTGGATGATGGACCAGCATGTTGACCACTTCGTGATTCCAGATGTTTCATTGAGAGTGCCTTCGCACTTTGGCCACCGCCAGTTTTCTCATAATGGGCACCCTGGGCCATGTAGCCCATTGTGGATCCAGGCTGTTCAGGTTCTTCAAGGGCATCTTTGCCCTTGGCCTGCTGGGTTAGATGGTACTGGATTAACATCAGGGCTGAGACGATCAGGTCCTTGGCCAATGAATCAGTGGAAGGGCTGATCTTCTCCCTCTTACAGTCTTCCTGGCTGGTGCCTACTTTGCCATGCATTTTGGTCTGACCACTACCAGTTTGTTTCTGGTTCCACATAGTAAGGCTTTCTTTAAGGATGTGTTCACTGACCTTTTCAGCACTGGTCAGGGGACTTACACTGATCAGGCTTCATTTTTCCTTTTTCTTTCCCCTTCATCATCTCGGCTTTCATGGGAGAGAATTCAAGGCTCTGATTCTTATTCTTAGCATCGTGGGATCCGGCTTTCAATGAGGCGTAGGCCGGACTCTGGAATTTTGTTTCTTTTTTCTCCCCAAGTAGGGCGCTGACTAGGCGTTTCAGCATAGCCTCCATGATGTCGGCGGCATTCTGTTTGCCATGGTTGAACAGGTTTCTCTTGACAGCAGAGACAAAGTCAGAGTCGGTCATCAGGACACCAGTGATGTTATGTAAGTTCTTCATGCAAGAATCTATTAAATCCGACACGATCTCTTTAGTGTGCTTCAGCAGGACCCTCTTCAACACAATGCAGGCTGGGATGGGCTTACCAGAACTATGGACTTTCAAGGTCTTCATGACAGATACCATCATGTCAGAAGCCACCTGGTTGGCATATACCATCAGGCCTTTGCTGATGGAGTCGGCAAACTCTTTACTGTCTCTCTGGCACATCTGTTTTTCCCCTCCCTTGGACTTATTGGATAATTCACTGTATAAGAAGGTTTTCTGGTCCTTATGATCAAGGTCTCCAGGGCCTCGCATTTCAGCTGAAGTCGCCTCTATTGCATCGTGGGCCATCTTGGAGGCAATCTTGCTGACTGCACTTCGGGGGGCTGTTCTTGCCTTTATCCCCAGTGGAGGCACAGATAGAGTGGTGTAAGCATTTACTTCCTCCTTCTAGCTTTTCCTTGATCTCCTTGCGAGCCATCTGGATCACGAGGGAGGACAGCCGGTTGACGTAGAAGGATAGGTCATCCATGGAACACTCCCCGTCAGGAGATACGACTGCTCTCTGTGTGCTGGGTGACTTTGGTGGGGGGCTTGAAGGACTCTGGTTGTTGTTGGTGTTCTTGGCTGCGGCCATCTCCAAACGCAGGCTGTGGGGGTTGTTTGTTGCGTAGTCCGTGCTCAGTTCATCAGCGTAGATGCTGTAGCAGTTGTCTTTGTTGGGGTGACTACGGCACCCACCTTCGAGGTCCCCAACTTTGTGCTTACAGCTGGAGGATGAGGGGCTCAGAGCGTGCTGGAAGCCGAGAGCGTATTTTTGAAGGTCATTGAGGAGCCAATTAAGGACGCTGACAGCGTCAGAGGGCGCTTGTTTGAAAAGGCACACAGATCCTTCAGCCTAAGGGAGGAAGGAGGGGGGGGACACACCCAGTGAATCAAAAGTGGGGGAGGGTTCTCTGCTTCCCTGTTTTCTTTGTCCTTGCCTGGCAGGGTCAAGTGGCCCCACATATACCTTTGTGGAGTCTCTGAGGCTCTAAAGGCACCTTTTGGAATTGACGTTGGCTGTAGACACACGCTGCCACATAATATAGAGTAACGGAAGGGGCATGGCCAAGGTTAGGCATGACTATATTTATTATGTAGGCATGAAGTTAATACACAGGTGCATTGAGGCTGTCACAGCATGTACATGTGTTTGCCAATAAAAGCATATGTGATATGTTGTCACATACAGACTGAGTTGAATGTATGAGAACTTGCGTATGTTTAATGTATATGTGTGTGCATACGTGTGTGTGTGTGTGTGTGTGTGGTTTATTAGCCAATGAAGTGAACATGAATGCCAAATCATAAGATTTGGAGCTTGAAGGGGACCCTTTTTTCTGAAGTCTGTCAAAATCCTAACTCCCATTTAACAGATTAGGAGACTAAGACCAAACCCACATATAAGTAAAGTAGCAGTAGTATGAATTTGAAACCAGACTTCCTGACTCCAATTCCACTGGCTCTGTCCATTATACTACATATGGTTTAATGTGGATGTGGTATGGTCATGGCAATGTTTGAGTATGTGTATCAAATATGTGTGAGAGTAAGCATAGGTGTGAGAGAGTATGGGAGTGTGTAGGTTCTGGCCACATCTACATATGTACATATATGTATACCACATGTATGAATAATATGATAGCTCTTCTCTTTCCCATATTTCTGGAATAGTTTATACAGTTTACAAAGAACTACTTTGGTAAACCTTGGAAATAGGGAGTGTGAAGTATAGGCTAGTACAGCCAATTTGATGGAAGAGTCCATGTTACCAGTCTATTCTATGTGCATTGATGGGAGGAAAACCTTGGCTGCCTTCATTCTAACCTACTCTTCTGGAGAGACAGAGAGAGAGACAGAGAGACAGAGAGAGAGAGAGAGAGAGACAGAGAGAGAGACAGAGAGAGAGAGAGAAAGAGAGAGAGAGAGAGAGAGAGAGAGAGAGGAAGAAAGAGAGAGGGAGAGAGAGGGAGAGAGAGAGGGAGGAAGAGGGAGAGGGAGAGACAGAGACAGAGTGTGTGTGCGCCCCTCCGAGCCTCTCTTTTCTCAGAAGTCCATAGTCCTTCCCCCTGCACAGCCCAACTCAAATCGAAACTCTCTGGTTTTGTTTGAGAATATCTTGTTTCCTTCCTCCTCCACAGACTACTTCCTGCCCCTCCAAAAGGTGGATACAGGACAGGTTGGAACAGGAAGGAAGTTTTCTACTGAGTTCTGGGCACAGCATGTGAGAGCAAGGCCAAATGGACATGGAGGCCAGTGGACTGTGGCTTTCTCAGAATGTGCCCTATGTATGAAGTGTGGGCAAAGTCAGAGGATGTGTGTCCCTCAAGTGCCAACCGTTATATGACTACAATAGCCAGCTTCTGTTAGAAATAGGTGACTAGGGAGCCTAGCTAGGTATGTAGGGGGAAGAACCTGGATAGAGACAACATATGCTCAAAATGAAACTCCTCCCCCCCCTCCCCCTTCCCGAAGTGAACTCTAATTAACTCAGAACTCAGGCTCTGGGCAACATAAGAATTCTGATGCCACTATGACATCAGCAGAGTTGTTTATTTAGAAGCTACTGTTGCTAACCAATTTGCATATTTAAAGTTCTAGAGTGACAGTTATGCAAATTGTATCAGTTTCCTTGAATATGATTGGTTATGATTGGTTGCCAATTGCAGGCAAGCAAACAGTGGAAATGGGGAGAGTGGTAGAACATCTCTCACTCCTGGAGAGGAGGAGGGGTTTCAGGGTGGAAGATGGTGCTGACTCAGTGGTTAGGCACTTACCTTGGACTGATCTAATTTCTCTGTGTCTTGATGACAATTATCTCCTTGTCTTCCAAACTCTCCAGGTCCAGTTCCCCCTCTGAACTAGGTCCTCCTTCCTGTAGAGGTTAATAAAGGGATGGGGTTTTTCAGGGACTATTGAGAAGCCAATAAATTCTCCCTAACCTAGAGCCAAGCCCCCCACCCATTCCTAGGCACACACAAGGGGCAACAGAATACAAGTCCCCTTCAGGCCAGATTGTCCCTTCTGTGTTCTCCTTCCGATCCCATCCATGGAGCACAGGATAAGAAAGGCATGTGACTGGATGGAATAGAATGACATCAGAGTTGATTTCTCCCCCTTTCCCCTTTATTTAATGAGGGGTGTGACTGTGTTAAAAAGTGCAAATTGGAGAAGAGGGAGTGAGAGGAAGGAAAGAAAGCCCATATAATGGAGACAATGGCTTAGGGTTTTTAGACCCTCATTTTAGCCAAACTCTCTTTCCCTTTTTTCTCCTCATTCAGAGTATTACTTAACATTATGACTTAGACCCTTGGTGATTTGGTGACTTGTCAAGTCTAAATTAGGTCACTATACTCACCTTGTCTTCTACATTGAGAGTTGATACATCGACGAAGCAAATCTAAGCCACAAGGAAATGGAGGACAGGGTTAGAAAATCTGTCTGGCCACAGAGGTGACAGCCATGTCAAGGCTCCAGAGCCCGAGGACGGAATGTCCACACATTCTAAGTCTTCCCTTGTCCCTTCTTTCCTTTTCTTCCCTACTGGAAAGCTTTTATCCTCCATTTGGGGAGAGGGGAGGAAAATGAATGTTCCTGATTTTTCTTGCAGTAGGAGTCCGGAAGGAACCGTTGGGACCCCTTCCTTTGTGTTTGTCATTGTGTGCTGGGACCTTTGTGAAGTTCTTCACAGAGTTGTGTTTCTCAAGATCTCTCTTCTCCCCTGGCCTGCCATCACCTTAGCCAAGAAGACCAGGGTCAAAAGTGGCAGGACTTTTGGATGACCTTTAGGAACAGACTCAGTGAAGATTAGAAGTATAATTTTATTATGTCCCATCTTCAACTTCAATCTAGTCTTCCTTTGAAACTCTTCCTCAACAACTTTTTTTTTGGTTTTTTTTTGCCTTTTTTGGTGAGGCAATTGGGGGTTAAGTGACTTGCCCAGGGTCACACAGTTAGTAAGTGTCAAGTGTCTGAGGTTGGATTTGAACTCAGGTCCTCCTCACTCCAAGGCCAGAGCTCTATCCCGCTGCGCCACCTACTGCCCCTCCTCAACAACTTTTTTCAAGGACCATATGAGAACTAGTGTATTATGAGATTGTGTTATAAACTGTTCAGAACCACATAGAAATGTCAGGTAGTTATTAATATCATAGAAGGTTTCTTTCTCAGGCCTCCATTGAAAAACAAAAGCCCAGCATAGGGCTGGCTTTCACTTGGGAAGGCCTTTGCTCATTTTGGATTGTTTGACCAAACAGGATGAATGATGTGTGTGGGGGGGGTAACCTCGACTTTGGAAAGGCAAGGTAGAAATGAATAGAGAGTCTCTGTATTGCTGGAGTGTGAAATCCTTAAAGGAAGAACTTTAGGTAAAGTAAGTTATCCTTTTCTTTTTTTGCTTTTAGGCAATTGGGGTTAAATGACTTGCCCAGGGTCACACAGCTAGTAAGTCTCAAGTGTTTGGTCTGAGGCCGGATTTGAACTCAGGTCCTCCTGACCTCAGGGCCAGTGCTCTATCCACTGCACCACCTAGCTGCCCCCAGTAAGTTATCCTTTTCTAGGACAAATGAAGTAAAAAAAGAACTAAGGGCAGAGAGAAGCTGCTATATTTGCCTACTGCACCACAGTTCTTTAAGTGGTAGAGCCAGGGCTAGGATTCAAACCGAGCTCTCTGGACTGTTTTAACTCCTTAGCTCCCTTTGTGACATCATGGCTTTCTGAGAGTTACACTTGAGCTGAGCCAGTTGGCAGTTGCCTGGGTGAGGGGGGGCATTATCACATCATGGCTTGTGTGAGGTCACAGAATTTGGTTGCCAGGCAACCCAGTCTGTTTTCCCCTGCCCTCTAATGTCTCCTCCCCCTTCCATTTTACATGATTTTAAAATTTCTCCAATTTCTTTCCCTTCTACCCACCCTTCCCTCCTCCTCCTTCTTCTCTCTCCATGTTGTATGACAAGTCGAAATTAAAGTTCCCTGCTTTGGAAATGGTCTGAAAGCTGAGACTTGTTTTGTTTGTGGGTGATTAAGGCCAGAAGGTTTGGGAGCCCCTGAGGCTTCCCTGGGCTGACTGGAGTGCTCAGAAGCTCCTCCCTTCCTTACCACTTTTCGATCCTGATCTTGTCGTCCTGTTGGGCTGTAGAGATCAACTTTGCAGACCCCTCTGCGGCTGTGTAACCAGTCAATATCATCAGACATCTGAAATAAGACAGAGGAAAAGTATGGGAGGACATGTTCTCTGAATTTGGGGAAGTAGAACCACTGAGGCAGGGATCGATCTCCAGCACCTGGAACTTGGAATTAGCAGGTTAAACAGACAACTTGTTATAAAATCTCACCTTTCTTTTCCTATCCCTCCCTTTTAAGAAGCAGATGGGAGTGGGGGGAATCCTCATATCAGTTTGGGGATTATCTAATTAACCCCATTCCCAAATATTTGGGGATTTTAGGGGAACCCTCTGATAGAAGAACTTCAATTTTTGGTCTCCTTCCCCCAGCTTGATCTTACTAGCATAGCAGACCATAGAAATTGTCTGTCTCAGAAAGATAAGTTGGAAAAACAGGACCCCTCCTGCCCCGACACAAAGGGTTTGACTATTTCAGAAGAAAAAAGGGGAAAAATTCCTCCTTTTCCCATTCCTTGTCACACTTGGGATTAAAAAGGAGTCATGTCTAGACTCCCTCACTAGAGACTAGAAATGCCCCCAGCAACCTAAAGAACTAAAAAGGGAAGAAATGAATAAGATGAGATAAGGAGAGAAGGGAAAAGAAAAGAAAAAAAGAAAACTCTAACTCGATTACCTTGGTAGAGTAGTCTGGGAAGCTTGGCACCCAGAAAGGAAGCTGGGCCCCTTAGATGGCAGCGGGCAGTGCCGAGTTCTTGGGCACCTCACAGCTGGACGTCCCTCCCCGCCGGCGGTCTGAGTGCAACTGACTAGCAGGGGCTCCCCTCCCCTCTCTTGTTACCAGGGGCTGCTCATCGCCCTCTGTTGCATCACAGATAGCCTCAAGTGTCATCAGTCTTAGTCATCAATGAACTTGTGCTGAGCTCAAAAGTGGGCGGGGCCAGCACACAGCTCTGGCTGATTTTTTATATTAAAATACCTCTTAATCGAATCAAGGGAATTTGGTGCCCACTTTTGTGATCAGCCCTAATAAAAGTACGGATTTTTCTTTTATGTTTCCCTTCTTCCTCCCATTCTACTTTTCAGTTTCCCCCCTCCAACCCTTTCGGTAACCCCACCAGTTTCCAACACTCAATTTTTGGGGAGTAGATTGCCCCAAATTTCAAGGCTGTGGGCTATTCATCCCAACTAGAGAAAGAACTTGATGGTGCCTTTTCAAGCCATTAACTTTGGTGGTTAAGATGTCAGCCGCTCTCTCTCCCCCTCTGAGTTACTTTGTATAGGGATTTCCCTCTGAGCTACCAAATCATTTGGGTCCACACCAACTCAATAGTTTACCAAATTTATAAGACTAAAATAAAGGGGTTTTTTGGGAGGGGGGAGGTAAAGACACACATAAAATAACATCAAAGGACACAAAATCTATATCCAAAGGGCTCTCTTCCCATACCTAAGAATTCAATTCCCTTTCCCTCCCTGTCAAAGTGGGATGGTGAGGCACCTTGGATCAATTTCTGTGGGAATGGGAGAGATCCCCTCATAGTCCTTTGAAGAGGCAAAGAACATTGGGGGACCATGGGGATATGTTAAGTTATAACCCAAACTTCCCTTGGGCAACTTGGCAAATGAGGGGAAAAGTCCCCAACCCAGTTCCGCTGAGCTTTTCTTTCACCTTTGCAGGAGCAGTGTGGCACAGTGCTTCAGACTGGAGAATGGTCTTTCTTTTCGGCGTGAGTGGTGATTTGGCGCTGAGATGACCTTGCCAGACTGAGGAGATGTTGCTTCCTTCTTTAGCTCTCCATACTCCCTGAATGCCTCAGCTGTCAGCCTGGGCTGGAATTTAAGTGATTGGCATCATCTGTTTCCACGGTGATCAGTGACCCCACAATGCAGGGGAGTTGTCCTCAACATTTTGGTTGCCCTGAGTGGTTGGCTTTCAAATGAGGCAGGATGAGGTCACAGAGCTCAGCCAGTACAGATAGATAAAATAATACTCATTATTCAGTTTGATTTAAAGCATTTATTATTATTATCATCATTAAAAATCCTGGCAAGGTTGAGTTGGTTTGGAAGAACAGCCCTGGAGAGATTTGCAGGCCCATGAAATTCAAAGAAGCAGGTGAAATCTCCTAGTAGCCACTGTAGGACAGTTGCCTAAGGCACATTTCTAAATCAGTGTTCATCCCACATTGAAATATCTCCATTTTCACTTCCTATTTTGAGAAATCATTCCAGATCTGTTATTCTTGCCTCTCCCTTGCCCTTTCCCGTATGGCTCTGCTGCTCCCAAGGCAATGGCTCTTAGAGCAAAGTCAAGAGCAAGTGAACTCGATGTTTCCCAGCCTTCCACCATTCAAAACAAAACCCCAAAACATTTCCTCCTTCTGAATAAGAAGTACCTCCTGGCCCCCACCTGTCTCCATTTTCTCCTTTCCCCCCATGCATCACCTGGCTTTCTCTTTGTGAAAGACTTCCCTAGGGCCCTTGTCCCAAACAGGCCACTGTTCTTGGCCAAATTTTCACTCTGGAGAAGGGCTTTTCATGCCTGTTTCATGTTCTGGCCCTGTTGGGTAATAGGTTGGTGAAGCCTATGGCCCTCTTGTCAGAATCATGTTTTTAAATAATGATGCACTTTGGATTACAAAGGAGACCAATTACACCAAAGGACCATTATCATCCACATATTAAAACAAGGCCCTGGCCCCAGGTTAGGAAACTGTGATGTAGACCCTGCTCTCCTCCACATTCCCCACTCATCATGGGGGCACTGGCTGATAAAGCTTTGGTCAGGTCTGAATTATTCCCTCACCAGACATGCCTTTACTAAGGGCCTTAGACATGCCAGGCACCCCACCGGGTGCCAGGGAAGCACAGACAAAAGGGAGACAAGCCCTGCTCTCAAGGGGCATGTGTTCTGTAGGGCAAGGAGTGTGCACGAGCTCTGCATTCCCAGGGTGAGAGCTCAGAGCCCCATGAAGGGAGGGCTTCCAGGTCAAAGGGAGACCCCTTGAGGCTCAGACTGGGATAACCATTTCCTAAAGTCAGTGCCCTAGTAAACCAGAATGGTTAGGGCTGCCAGCCCATCCCACTGGCCCTAATCCTGATATTTCTAGAAACTAGACAAGCAAAGAAAAAAACCTTAGCATTTGGGTAAGAGATGCCCAAGGATAAGAGAAAGAGGTTTGAAGGGAGAAAGGCAAGAGTGGGGAGGAGGGGGGCAGAGGCTGGCCAAGAGCCACCTGAGGCTCTCAGCTGGCTAGGAGGGTTGAAACCCAGACTCAGGCCAGGGCCCTCAGCACCCAGGGATAAGCCCAACCAGCTGAAAGTCCAGAAAGGGAAATCCAAGGGAGGTGAGCCATTGGTCCTGTGATGGGGAAGGCAGCGCCCCCTAGGGATGGCTGCTCAGTGGCTGAGCTCTAATTCTTCATGTTCAAAGCCCCCTCTCCCATGGATCAGACCATCTAGTTTTATTTCCATTGTGTTCATGTTCTCCCTAAGTGTTACAGGTTAAAATCTCTTTATAAGAGATCATAGACTTCCAAGATTGCCTAAGAGTATAGATTTAGAGATGGAAACCCAACAAAGTCCAATGCCTCCTTTTACAAAAAAAGGAAACTGAGACTCAAACAGAGGAAGGAATTTTCCTAAGATGAAATAGGCTGCAAGGGACAGAAAAGAGGGATTTAAATGTACCCCCCTGCCCCTATTCCCAGACCCCAGCTCTCTTCATACTGTGCTGTGACCCTCACACCCTTGAATTCTGGGCTTCCAGGGTCACTGTCATCCTCCCAACAGGCAGCCTCTCTGGGCTTAGTCTTTGCACGGCAGGGTGATGGACATAATCTGTAGCCTACAGTACGTACGTAAGTATGGCGGGATAATACCTAGAATCTGAAATATGAAAGTCCTGTAAAGCCCATGAAAAGAACGACGTTAGTACAAAGGTTCTATGCAATTAATGACATCGAGAAAGCCTTCATAGAAGAGATGACTTGTGATCTGGGCCTTTAAGCATAAGGATGATTTAATTAGGCTGACTAGAGGTGACAGTGTTTTGGTTGGATTGGGCAACATGAGCAAAGAACCAGTGGCGGGAAATCATATTGGGTAGTCAGGAAACTGTCAGAGGTCCAGCTCGGCCAAAATGTAGGCTATATGAAGACTAGCATGAGGTGAGGGGAGAGACCACCTGCATGTGGGTGTTTGGGATGAGAGGGGTATCACGTGGATGAGGAGAACATATGGTCCCCTTAGCTCCAGAGAGTCAAAGTATTGGAGAAGGGCCCCTAACAAGGAGGGACGGGGGCAGGCCCAGGGAGCTCCGCCTCACAGGACTTCAAGGAAGGCCCCTGGCCCTAGAGGCTTTTGAGCACTGGCTGTTCCAACTCTTTTGCTTTTTGTCTCAGTGCCTAAAACAGGGCCTGGCACCAGCCTGGCACTTCACAATGCTTGTTGAATTTAACTGCATCGATTTGAACTGTCTGGACTCTAGCAGATGAACTCATACTATAGGGGAACTAGGATTAGGGGACCTCAGAGGTCCCTGGAACATTCTATCCTATGAGCTCACAGGTCCACTCAGTCTGTGGCTACTGGCAGCTCTGACTGGAGAAATTAAGGTGAATTCAGTGTTTACCATTTGGGGAAGCCCTGGCTCTCTGCCCAGGGCTGCCTGGCCTCACGGCCTATGTGGGCTCACCATGGGCTGCTCCCCAGTGACCATTTAAAGCCTCCAGCAGGGGCTGAACCCCTGAGCCTGTGAGTCCCCCAAGTGGGAAACAGCATCGGTGGGCACTGAATTCCACACGTCTGTTTCTGTTCTCTTGTCCAAATTGTCTGAAAACATGCAAACAACACTGTCCAGACAAAGTGTAGACATGGGAAATAGGGGAAAGCGTAAGAGGCCCGAAGACAAAGGAGGATGGGGAAAGGCTTCTTGCCAAAGGGAGAGATGCATGTAGCGTGTGGGCTTGGGGGCATGAGACCCGAGGCTCCCCCCAAGGGGAAGGACTTCAACCAGGGGCTCCTGTGTCATGGGACAAAGGCCTGCCTGGCTAAAAGGCTAAAAAGGGAAAGCCATGTGAATGGAGCTCCAGTTCACAAGAATGGACTGCAGCTGGTGGGTTGGTAGCCCCCAGAGGGCCAAGGCGGCGCCCCCCTGGTGGGAGTCGGAGTGGCTGGCTCCCAAACTTTTTGTTCAAATCTTTCTCTCCCAGGGACCAGACCATCTTTGAAGATAATGTTCCCTGAGTTTCCTATTCTTGGTAACAAGACCCATTTAATGTCCTTTTCAACAGGCCAGCCACTTCTAACCTGCTTTTCTAGGATTACAGATTTAGAGCAGAGAGGGACCTCAGAGGTCTTCCAGTAACAAACCTTATATTTGACAAATAAGGAAACTAGGGTCCAGGTGGAGTTCTGTGCCTTCCCAAAGCCACAAGGGTTGTAAAAAGGGGATGCAGGATATGACTATATACCCTCTGACTCCCAAACCCCAAGCCCACCTTGTTCTACCAGGACCTCAACACCCTAGAATGCCAGGCTTCCAGGCTACTAACTGTCACACTCTGGGAAGCCAGGCATTCCATTCTTCTAGAACACCTCCTTGGGGCTGCTGCTGCTGCTGCAGGGGGTGGGGGTTGAGAGAGAAAGAGGCAGGGTCCTAGCCCTTGGGGGGTGGGGTGAGGGACAGCATGGACAAAGGCCCAGAGGTGGTTTGGAAACCATATTGTGTACTCAGGAAACTGTCAGTAGTCCTGTCTGGCTAGAACATAAGGAACATGAGGACATGAAGGGGCATAAATAGTATAAGGTTAGAAGGAAGGGGAGTCACTTAACCCCAATTGCCAAAAAAACCAAAACCAAACCAAACCAAAACAAAAAAAAGCAAAAGAAGAAGAAGAAGAAGAAGAAGAAGAAGAAGAAGAAGAAGAAGAAGAAGAAGAAGAGAAGAAGAAGAAGAAGGAAGGAAGGAAGGAGAAAAACGACTTGGAGCCAGAGTACAGGCTCTGGGCCTGGGATGAGAGGACTGGGGCACCATCGTATTGGAAGGGCTGTCAGGTAGAATGCGGAGAACACTCGGTCTCCTTAGCTCCAGGGATTGGGGTGAGAGAGAAGGGCCTGTTTGGGCTGAGCCAAATCTGAAAGGCCAAGGGCAATGTGAAAGGGCACTCTGCCGAGGGGGGAGTACCTTAGCCCACTCAAGCCACTTTCAAGCCCAGGCTGCTCCAACTGTTTTGGCTTGCTCTCTGTGGATTGGTAGCACCCATGACAGTGCCATGAACCAGCTTCATACCTAATAAATGCTTACTGAATTGAAGTGAAATGAATTGTTAGGGCTGGAGACAGCTCGTGTTCTCTGCTCTGGGATGTCTGAAGTGTTCACCCTATGCTGAGGGGAATTCTGGGAAACAAGCCTGGAATAATGCCCAGGCTTGGCATCATTGGTGAGGTCCATCCTCCACTCAGTCGCCAAATTAATCTGCCTGACTTGGCCAAGTCACTCCCCTGTACTCCAGGGGTTCCCTATCACCTGAAGGGTCAAATACAAAATCCTCTGATATTCAAAGCCCTTTTAAAACCCATCACGAAGTGGCCCCTTCCTACCTTTGCAGGTTTCTTATACCATCTACATCCTCTACAATGGCTTCCTGGCTGTCCCACATCTCCTGACTCAGGGCATTTGCTCTGGCTGTCTGCCATGCCCAGAATGCTCTCCCTTCTCATCTCGGCCTTCTGGTTTCTCTGGCTTCCTTCAAGTTCTAGCTAAAAACCTGCCTTCTGTGAGAAGCCTTTCCTGATCCCCTTATGCTAACACCCTCCTTCTGAGACTGTCCCCACTTTCTTCTGGGGCCATCTTGTTGGTGCAGAGTTGTTTTCATATTGTGTCCCCCATTAGACTGGGAGGTCCTTGGGGGCATGGATGGCACTTTGCCTTTCTTCACATCCCCAGCCCTTAGCACAGAAGAGGTATTTAATAAAAGCTTGTCAAGCGACTGACTGGTAGGTCTAGTTCAGCTCCTCCAAACAGCAGAAGTCCACTGACCTTGCACTTGAGAGAAGAGCCTGAGTTAGGACTGAGTTTCCCAGGATTGACCCCTCCCTCCTCTGGCATCTTCCTTCCTTCTGGGGCCACTGGAAGCAGGTCCATGTGGAGGTCTTGGGGCTGCCTGAACCCTGGAGGGCAAGGAGCAAAGACACACAGTAGGTCAACACAGTGCATTTCTCAGTTGGGGAGCTGACGGGTCAAGAAAGGAGAAATGATGTTTTGGGATCTCCCATTCTAAGAGGAGCCAAATAGGCTTGAAAACATTGGACCGCATTCCTCAAAGGGGCACCCAGAGTTCACAAGAGGACCAGAAGGGCAGGTGAGTCAAGTCAAATCAACAAGCTTTATTAACTTCCTACTCTGTGCCAGTCACTGTGTTAAGCATTTGGGGGAAGGGGGGTGGAGATACAAGGAATGGCAAAACACCTTCCCTGCCTTTCAAGGAGCTTACAGTCTAATGGGGGAGATTTATCTAAGCTCAATAGCTGATGTTCTCAGAGGGAAGGCACTGAGTTTCAGGAGGAGCTCCAAAGGCTTCTTGAAGTAGGTTGGACTGTAGCTGAGCCACGAAGGGGGCCACTGAAGCCAGGAGGACGAGAGAAGGAGCGAGATCACAGTCCTGGCCTGGAGGATGGCCAGAGAGACGCAGCGGGGATCCTGGGTGAGGAACAACAGGGACACCAGCATCACAGAGTATGTGGAAGGAGACATGAAAGATAGGAAGGAGCCAGGCCGTGTGTGTGTGTGTGTGTGTGTGTGTGTGTAGGATGGACTGGAGCAGGGGGAGATGAGGCAGGGAGACCAACCAGCAGGCTTTGTCCTGGCCTGTAGGGGGTGAGGTCTGGAGCCTACCAAGCCTGTCCTCAGAGGCCTTCTAGTACAAACCTTTCATTTTACAGAGGGGGAGACTGAGGCCCAGGAGAAGATCCATGCCTTTTCCTACATCATAAGAACTGTATAAAAGGAGGCAGGATTTGAATTCCACCCTCTAATTCTCAACCTCCAGCCATCTCTGTTCTCTACCAGGACCCCAGCACCCTAGAATTCCAGGCTTCCAGGGCCTCTAACTCACCCTCTGCCTGGACATCCAGTCATTCACAGGCTTTAGAGCACCTACCGTAGTAACCTGGTTAGGACTGAATTAGGCTGCTTGGAGATTTAGGAATTCCATTGACAAAAGCCTGGAGGTGGGAATCATATTGTGCAGTCTGATGAGACCCTAGAGGAATTCCTGAAGTGATAGTGGGTGATTCTGGAGGGAGACAGGGCCTGTGGTCAAACTGTGCACTGTTGATCTGGGCTGGGTGGGCTGAGTGGGATGACACACTATCAGATGATGAAGCCTATTGGTAACTGACCAGAGAAATGAAAGTGAATTCAATGTTCATACCATTTGGAGAAGCCTCTGCTCTCTGCCCCGGGCTGCCCACCGTCACTGCCTTTGTGTGTTCACCATTGTTCCCTAGTGACCATTTACCTCCTGTCTGGTGGCTGATTCCTGAACCTCTGAGTCCCCCCCCCCCACCCCTAGTGGGGACCAACACCAATGGGCACTGAATTCCACAGTCTGTTTCTGCCCTCCAGTACAAACTGTCTGAAAACACAGGGTCCCACAGACCAGCTGCCCAGGGCCTCAGTGGAGCCCCAGGTTAGGCAGCTGGAGAGGCAACCAGGCAGAACCTCAGCCCCTAATCCTGTTGTTCTAGAGACTAGGTAGGGAAAGTAAGAGGCCAACATCTGGATGGAAAAGAGGGCCAGCTGTGCTTCAGATGTGGTCATCTACCCAGGGGCTCCTGAGATCTGAAGGGGCCAAGGAGGAGCTATGGAAATGGAGTGTTGGCTAAGGGAGACCTGAGGCTCTCAGCAGGGAGGAAGGGTCAAACCCAGGGCTCAGATCAGGAAGTGTTCTCAGTTAGGAAAAAAGTCCAGATGTGTAGTGCCTTAAAGTCAAGTCCAAGTGACCTGAGCCATTCCATAGATGGGGTGTTTCTGAGAGTCCAAAAGGTAAGGCTTCTCAGTGGCTGTTTCCCATCCTTTTTGGTCAAAATCCTCTCTCTCTATGACTAAGCCATCTTTTGACACAATGTTCATTTCATATCCTGTTCTTCCTGACAACACACTTAATTCCCTTTTCAATAAGCCAGACACAATCTGCTTTCTAGAATTGTGGATTTAGAGCAAAAATGGAACTCAGAGGTCTTCTAGTGCAAGCCTTTCATTTCACAAGGAGGAAAACTGAGGCCCAGAGCCAGTTCTCTGCCTTTTCCAAAAATCCCAAACATTGTTAAAAAAGGAGACAGGATTTGAATACATATATGCTCTAACTCCTAACATACATCCCCCTTTCGACTGTACCAGGACCCCAACATCCTAGAATGCCAGCTTTTCTCCAGGGCCGCTCACTGTCACCCTTTGGGCAGCCAGGCATTCCACTTCCTTTGGGGCTGCTGCTGCTGCAGGGAGCAATAAGAGAGATGAGGAGGCAGGGTCTCAACTCGCAGGAGTCAGGTGAGGGACAAAATGGTTCTATATACCTAGCATCATGTGATAGTTCTACAAAGCATGTGAGAAGAGCTGCTTTAATCCGAAGGAGGGAAAGATTGCAGAAAGGCTTCATAGAGGAGATGGCGTGTGACTGTGGTCCTTTAAACATGGGTAGGACTGAATTTGTATGACTGGGTGGTGAAGTGTACTCCAGATGGATACCATACTCCAGCATGGCCAAAGGCCCAGAGGTAGGAAACCATATGCTGTAGCCAGGGCTGGCTAGAACACAAGGGTACATGAAGGAGAACAGTGTGAGGTTAGGGGAAGGACACAGGTTTGAGCCACCCTGCAGGCTATGGGCCTGGGATGAGAGGGGTGAGGTGCTATCATACTGGAAGGGCTGTCAGGTGGAAGAGGAAGAACACTTGGTCTCCTTAGCCCCAGGGATCCAGGGTGCTTGAGAAGGGCCCATTTGGAGGAGTCCCAAATAGCAGTGGGTGACTGGAGGAGCAATCTTAGCCTCCTAGGGCTTCTGGGAAGCTCCCTGTCCCTGGAGGATTTTAAGCACAGGTCTCTCCAACTATTTTGGATTTTGTCTGAGTGTATGCCTTCCACCTAGGACCAGGCCTGGCATCAGATCAGCACCCAGCAAATGCTTCTTGAAATGAATTTAATTTGGATAGAGCACCAGCCCTGAAGCCAGGAGGACCTGAGTTCAAATCTGGCCTCAGACCAAACACTTGACACTTACTAGCTGTGTGACCATGGGCAAGTCACTTAACCCCAATTACTTAAAAAAAAAAACCAAACAAACAACCAACCAAACAAAAAAAGAAATGAATTTAATTGAAATGACCAGAATTGTCAGGGCCACAGCTCCAGGGGAAGTTGGGATTGGGAAACCTCAGAAATGCCTGTCCCATTTCCTTAGAAGATTCTATCCTTTGAGCTAATACAACCATTCAATCTGGGACTATTGGAAATGGGGGGCTAGGGAAATGAAAATGAATTCAGTGTTTACCATTTGGGGACTTCCCCGTTCTCTGGCCCAGGCTGCTTGACCTCACTGCCTCTGTGTGCTCACAATGGGCTGTTCCCTAGTGACCATCTGCCAGGCCCTGCCCGGTGACTGGGGGTGGGGGGAGTGGGAGGGGAACAGGCAAGGCTTGAAGCCTTAAGCTTTGTGAGCCCCCTCTGACTGGGGCCAGCACTAGTGATCACTAAATTCTTTGCTAAAGGCTCATTCCACTTTGGGGGAACTCTGGTTAAGACCTGTCCTCTACTATCTAGGCTAAATCTGCCCCCAGGCTACCTCACACACACACACACACACACACACACACACACACATACACGGAATTGCCATTAAGAAATGGAGGGAGACTTAGTGTCCTCCTCACCCCAAGGGCGTTGGGAAGCCCAATATCTGCTACTGGACCACTGGCTCCCTTCTAGCCATCTTAGAGGGGTATAACTACTGTGGAGAAGGGACTTGGCATCCCTGCCACCACCCACCCTGACTGTCTACTACCTGCCACCTGCTGGGCAGCCAACACAGGGAACTCAAGTAAGGAAGGTTCCCAAGAGTGAGAAAGAACGAATGTGTTCTTGGCCAAAAAACCCCACTTCTACCATGTCCTCTCAGCCCCTGCACAGACAGTCTGGTGTCAGGAATCCTTGGCATTAGGAACAGTGTGCCAGTCCTCTGTTAGCCCCACATCCCCGACTACTGGCCTTGCTTCCAACCTGACCCCCAATGCCACCCTGAGGAGGACTGCCCTGCTGACAAGTCCACTGGAGGCTACTGCAGGCCCAAGCTGTCCAGCAGACATCGAAAAGCCAGCCAAGAAAGATTTCAACATGCGCGCGCCTGGTTCAAACTCAAGTATGAAGACATCAGAAAGAGGTATGGTTTCATCGCCGGAAATGCCAGGAAAGTAGATGCTTCACGTCTGCCCATTGCGACCTACCTCATTTGTGGGGGGTCTCCCCTAAGAGCACGGCTGTCTGCCTTTGCTACTTGGATCCCCAGTGCTTGGCACATGGCAAGCCTTTCAATGCTTTCCCCTTCATTCATCCCTTCATCTAACCTAAGGCCCTCATTTACAGATCAGGAAACTGAGGCCCCGTGAAATGAAGCAACAAGGCAGAGTCACATAGGTGAACGTTGGCATAGCTAAGAATGGGAATCCAGGTCGTGTGATTGCAAAATCACTGGTCTTCTCATGCTTTACGAGTCCATTAGAGATGCAAAGAAAGGGTCATTAAAGCAATGGCTGACACATACAGAGCTTGAAGGAAGTTTGTTTGCCAGGCATCATCATAAATGTGTATACATGCACGTGCACGTCTGTTCTCTTTTGCGCCTCCTGACAATCCTGTGAGTAGGTGCTTGCACCATTATTAGGACATTTTTACAGATGGGGAACCTTAGATTCCATAAGGGAAGGATGAGGGGGAAGGGATCTTCTTGATGGGCATTACGCCAGCATTCATGGCATCTAAGGCGGTCCTTCAAGGATCATAGAGAATTCAATAAGTAGCAAAGTGGGTGAAGGCAATTCTAGGCATAGAGAAGAGACCAAGCAGTGGTGTGGCCGTGAGAAGGTGTCCATTTTGGTCAAATGTGTAGGAAATGGTGTGGGATATCCTTGGAATGACACCAAGGGTGACAGCACTTTGTGGTGGGTCTAGTTAAAGTGCTCAAAAAAGGAGAAAGCCACGGACTTTGAGCTGGAGAGGAGAGGTTCCCAGGACTGAGCCCTCCATTGTAGGCACTTTCTTTCTCTCTGGGCTCACTTGGGAGCAAGGCTAGGAGTGGGCCTCCTTACAGCCTCAGTCCTAGAGGGCAATGAGACAGAAAATATGTTAGCACTGTCTTCCCCAGGCCTGGGAATCGACTTGCCAAGGAAGGAGAAAGGTGTTTTGATATCTCTTATGTAAGGTTTGCAGAGGATTGGACTGTGTTTCCCAAAGTTCACAAGAAGATTAACGAGGCAGGAGAATAGGCTGTGGTCACACACCTGCCAAGCCAGTCACCCTGGCTGGCCCCCCCTCCTTGGTGAAATTCTGGAGACTAGGGAGGGAAATGCAGTTTGGCATCTGGATGGGAGATCCTTGGAGAGGGCCAACCCTACTTCACACATGCTAGTCTATCCGGGGGCTCCTCATTCCTGGGAGCTGGGCTCTTGAAGGGGTAGAGGGTGAGGTGTGGGGCACAGCTGGACTGCCTGGGAGAGGCCTCAGCCTGAGGATCTCAGCAGGACAGAAATTAGGCTAACCCCAGGGCTCAGCTCAGGGGAGTTCAGCACAAAGGGACAAAGGCCCAGTTGGCTGAAAGGACAAAAAGGGAAATCCAAGGGAGTGGAGCCATGCCCTCTGACTGGGCTTGCAGCTGGTAGTTTTAGATCCCCAAAGGGTTAAGGCAGTGTTCCCTGAGTCGAGCCACTCAGTGGCTTTCTCCCATCCTTTGTGTTCAAAGCCCAGGGACTGAACCTGTTTTGGAAAACCTTTCCATTTCAGTGGCTATTCTTGCAAATAGGACCCATTTGATTCCTCCGTCAACAGGTTGGACACTTCTGATCTGCCTTTCTTGGATCACAGATTTTGAGTAGAGAGGAACCTCAAAGATCTTTCAGTAACAAACCTTGCATTTTACAGAGGAGGAGAACTGAGGCCCAGGTGGAGGTATGTGCCTTTCCAAAATTACAGTGGTTCTAAAAAGGGGAGGCAGGATCTGAATGGATCTCCTCTGACTCCCATCTCCCAGCCCTCTCTGTACCAGGACCCCACTACCCTAGAAGACCAGGCTTCTGGGCTCCCAACTGTCACCCTCTGGATAGCCAGTCATTCAAAGATTCTAGAGCATCACCTCAGGGCGGCTGCTGCAGTGGGCAGTGAGAGAGGAAGAGGAGGGAGGCTTCCAGCCCTTGGATGTTGCAGTGAGGGACATAATGATAATACAGACAAGCAAGTGCTATCTAGAATAATGGAAAAGCCCTGTGACCATTGTGAAGATGGCCACATTAGTACACAGGAGGGAAAGGTTCTATGTGGGCAGAGAAATCGGGAAAGGTTTCACAGAGGAGATGGTATGTGACTGTGGCCTTGAAAAATGAGGAGGGCTTAATTAGGCTAACTGGAGGTGAAGGGCACTCCAGACAGAGTGGGCAGCCTGGGCAAAGGCCCAGAGGTGAGACATCATTTTGTGTAGTCAGGACACGGTCAAAAGGACACTGGGCTGCTTAGAGCTGGACTGCAGCCTCTGGGGCCCCTTATAATTGGTATCCTTGAGTGCAGGGTGCTTGAGGGGGCCACAAGGGCCATGGTAGGGCAGGGCCCCAACAAATGGTGTGTGTGGATTTTGCCTCATGAGATTCCAAGTGCAGCAAAGTCCAGCTATTGGGGTTTTTGTCTCTGTGTGTCCCTGGCACTTGGGAGACATGGCCTGGCACCGGAGTGGCGCTTTGTAAATGCTGGTTGAATTGAATTGTTTGGGCTGAAGCAGAAGGACCCATGCTGCACTAGCTGGAATTTAGGGACCCCTTCCCTCTGGATTCTATCCTTCTATTAGCTATTGTGGCTATAGTTAACTCCGGCTAGAGAAATTAAAATAATTTAAATGCTTATCATTTGGGGAAGCCCCTGCTCTCTGCCCAGGGCTGTCCAACTCCACTGCCTTTGTGGGCTCACTGTGGGCCATTTCCCTAGTGTCCATTTGCCTCCTGCCTGGCGGCTGATCTCTGAGCCTGGGAGCCCTCTCTGACTGGGGACCAGCATCAGCGGGTACTGAATTCCACAGGTATGTTTCTGAGCTCCTAACCAAACATTCTAAACATGCAGTGCCATATGGAACAGCTAGCTACCCAGGGCCCCAGCAAAGCCCCAAGTTAGCTGTCCTGAGCAGCGAGACAGCCAGGCTGCAGAATGCCAGCCACGTCCCTGGTTTGTTCCAGCACTGGGCTTATACACCTGTCACCCAATCACAGATTCTCTGGGTGCTAAGGGCACCTAGGGACTATTTCTTTTAATCCATCCTGAAGCTGGCTGTGAATCTCTATCTGCAACTACTGTATCCCAAAGAGGTTATTCAGCCTCTTCTCTAGGACCCCAAACTAGGTGAAATGACCATACTGAGGCCTCCCATTCCTGCTTAGGTTCTATCCCCTGACCTCCAAGATAAATCAGCCCTTAGGAAACTCCACAGGATGATAGGAACCCAGAGTTAAAAGGCAAGTAAGTGGCATCCTGATCCCAAGAGGGCCTGGCCAAAGCAGGGGCCCTCTCCTCTCAGACAACTGGCCCCAACATTATGTCAGGAAGGACTTGATCCCTGCTGAGTCTAGCTGTCTAGCTGTCCAATGCCCCAGGCCCTGTCATCAGCAGCCGCTAAGGACCTATCTAATAAAGCTCTCACTCTCCAATGTGGCCCATCGTCAGACAGGATTTTATCACTGGAGATGCCAGGGAAAGAAGCTGCTTTACCATCTGCTTGGCATCTGCCCCGCCAGGGGAACCTCCTGTATGGGTTGTCTCTATCAGAATGGGGGTTCTTCTGGAGAGCCAGGAACATCTGGCTTTTGCTTTGATCCCCAGGTCATAGCCCAGTGCTTGGCACCTAATAAGTAAGCTCTTCACAAATGCTCTTTCTTTCATTTCTCCCTTCATCTAGTCTAACTCCTCCCTTTGCAGATCAGGAAACCGAAGCCCTGTGAAATGAAATGACAAGGCACAGTCACCTAAGTAAAAACTGGCAGAGCTGGGAATGGGAATCCAGGTCATGTGATTCCAAAGCCACCTTTTTTTAATGTTTCACGAATACGTGAGAGAAGCAGCTGGTGGCACCACAGACGGACCTCTAGGCCTGGAGTCAAGAAGACCTGAATTAAAATTTGGCGTCAGACACTTGCTAGCTGTGTGACCTTGGGCAAATCACTTTGCTTCTGTCTGCCTCAGTTTCCCCAACTGTAAAATGGGGATAACAGCACCTACCTTTCAGGGTTGTTGGGAGGATCAAATGAAATATTTGTAAAAAGCACTGCATGCCAGAACAGTAGGCATTTAATAAATGCTTGTTCCCTTCCTTACCATGATAACAATGCCTGGCATCTGCAGTGCTTGGAGCACCATGTATGGGCATCCCCATTGGTGTGACTCCCCCTTTGAAAGGAGGTGATGTGGCCATTATGAGGATGTTTGGGGAGATAAGGAAACTGAGGCTGCATAAAGGATATGTGAGGGGCCCAGGACACCAGAACTCAGGGCATCTGATGTGGGCTGTGAGGGTTCGTCACTAAATTCACACGATTCTGCAAGATGGGCAGAGGGAATTTCCAGCACAGAGAACATGGGAGCAAGAAGGTAGGAGAGTGTGCACTTGATTAGGTGGACAGGGTGAGACAAGCCTGGAATGGTGCCAAGGGTGATGCCACTTTGGGGAGATGCCCAGGAGGGAGGAAGTTCAGGACTGACTGAGTCTCCAGGACTGAACCCACCAACCTTCGGCATCTTCCTTCCTTCTGTGTCTCCTGGAATCAGGCCCAGGAGAGCAAGGGGCAGAGGGATATATGGGGGAGGGATATCACAATGGGGTATAACTGGGGGAGCCGACAGCCAAGGAAGGCGAAATGTTGTTTTGGACTTTCACATTCTGAGCAGAGCCAACTGAGACCCGGGCTTGGGAAAGACTGGACCATGTTTCCCGAACAGGCAGCCACAGTTCACAAGACCCCTAGGGCCCAGGTGGGGAGGCTGGGCTGCGACACCAGCTTTGCCTGTGACCCTGGACACCCATCATGTCATTCTGAAGAATAGGAAGGAAAGGCCTGCATCTGGATGGGAGACATCTGCCCAATGAAGAGAGGGCCCTGGCTCCTCGTTCCTGGGAGCTAGGATCCCAGCTGGCAAAGGGGCATGAAGTGGGTGTGGGGTGATTGTGAGGGAGAAGGGAATTGGCGAGGGGAGGCCTGAGGCTTTCAGCAGGGGCCAGGGTGAGTGTCAAGGGACAAATGCCCTTCCAGCTGTCTGGAAGAATGGAAAGGGGAAATCAGGTGAACTCAACCATTTCTCCTGGGACCAGAACAGGCAAAGGCAGCACCCTCGAGGCTGGGACACTGAGTGGCTGGCTCCCATCTGTTTTGTCCAGAGCCCCGTCTCCCAGGGAGCAGACCATCTTCAGAGAACATTTCCATCTGGGTGTCTATTCTCTCTAATAAGTCATACTGAATTCTCTTTTCAATAGGCCAGACACTTCCTAGCTAGTTTTCTAGAGATCACTGATTGAGAGTAGAATGGGACCTCAGAGGTCTTCAAGTACAAATCTTTCATTTTACAGGGAGGGAAACTGAGTCTCGGATGGAGGCTGTGCCTTTTCCAAAGTCACAAGAGTTGTTAAATGGGGAAACAGGATTTGAATGTCCATCCTCTTACTGCTAACTCCCAGCCCTTTCTGGACTCTACAAGGACCTCAAATACTCTAGAATGCCAGGCTTCCAGGGCCACTAACTGTCACCCTCTGGATATCTAGTCATTTGAAAATTCTACAGCACCTTCTCAGGGCTGCTGCTGCTGCTGCAGTGTGGGTGAGAGAGAAGGAGTGTCTGAGCCATTGGGGGTGAGGTGAGGGTCACAGGGGTAATGAATCCCTGAGCATCTGAATCCCCTCTGAGTGGGGATTGGAATGAGTGGGCATTGAATTCTACAGGTATCTTTCTGTCCTCTCCAAAAGGTCTGAACACAAGCTGTCACTGAGAGAAGCCACCGAGGGCCCTCGCAGTCTCGTGTTAGCTGCCCTGAGTGGCTAGGCAGCAAGGCTGTAGAATGCCAGCAGCGTCCCTGCCTTGTTTCTGAACTTGGCCTAAATTCCTGGACCTGCCTGAGAATCACTGCATTTCCCTCAAAGTTGTTGCCTCTCATTTGCTCAAGGCCTCCACTCCTGAGGCAATTGGTCCCACTTTTAGGCAACTTTCTTGCTTTGGGCCTTTCCCTGCTTGTCCAAGACCAGTCTTCACGGGGTGACAGGAGAACTAATATGAAGTGAGAAAGGAGCCCTGGGAATGGCAGCCTCTCCCTCCTGCCCCCATGAATGGCCCTGATTCTCCTTGGCAGTCATAGCTATCTTAAGAGGGAGAAACCACCGTGAAGAAGGCACCTACTATCCTTGTCATCACCAACGCTAGCAACCAACTGCTAGCGGCATGTGTGTCTTTGGCCCATTAACCAGCGCTACCCTCTGCACTGTACCTCTTCTCCCACTACTGTAGAGGCAGCCCAGGTTCCTGAGAACCAGAAGGCCTGGGAATACCAACCATAGGAGCATTGGCCTTGCTTCAGTCTGGCTCCCCCAGGCATGGCATGACATAACACTTGTAGAAAATGGTATCTTCACCACTACCTACCACCTACAGCTGGGCATCAGGTGAGACAGTACCAAAAAAATGGGCTTTAAAGGAACACAGAGGAATTAGATGGGGGACAAGGTGGGTGGAGGTTCTCACTGACACAGAGAACAGAACAGGCAAAGGTGTGGTGGTGGGAGAGTGTACAAATAGTCCCATTTGCCTGAATGCAGAGGGGAATGGTGTAAGACAAGCCTGGAATGATGTCAAGGGTGAGGCCACATTTTGGAGGGCCTAGAAGTTTCTTCAAAATGTAGACAAATGCTTACATTGCCCTTGATGGAGGAGGTGGTAAAGTTTCTCTTAGTCCACTCCAGGCCTCCTTTGAAACTCTGACATCCCTTCCCAGCTTTGTCACTTCCCCTCTGGGCCTCAGTTGCTGGTCTGGAAAAGGAGGCTGCTGGGTTGGATGACCTCTGACCCAAGTGTTCCTAGAATCTGAGGCTTTGCACGGCCCACTTCTCAGGCAATGTTGCAATGTTTCTGGGGCTTCACCAGAGCTGCCTTTCTAGCTCTATCTTGCCTCACATACACCATGAACTGGGAATCCTTGAGCCTCTGGGGGGGCGTGGCTTGGCGAGATGATACCTGGGTTTGGGTTTTACCTCTGCCTCTTGCTGGCTTGCTGTGGACAATGCACTGCCCCTTTCTGAGTCTTACTTTGTTCAGCCACAAGATGGATGCTAACACCTCCCAGGTGGTTGCTAGGAAATGACTTATCGAAATCCAACACAAAAAGCAGGCATTCAGTGTCTCCCATGGGCAAGAGTCTGGGGCTACAAAGATAGAGATGAAGCGGCTCTTGTTCTGGGGAAGGGAGGGGGCCTAAAATGTGCCCCTCATTAAACTGGTGTTGTTAGCAGCTACTGCCCTTTGCTGGCCTCGGTGCCTTTTCTCTGGCTCCTCTGACAGATTAACCCAGTCCCGTGAGTTTTTGCAACTGGATTCTAAATTCTTGAGGAATGCCACCCCTGTGCTAGTATATTTTTCATATCAGCTAAAGCAACACTAACCAGACTGGAGTAGGGCTCATTTCAAGAAAAGGAAGTACCCTTTTAACAATGTTTTGCCAAAGGAATGCCATTTGTCTGATCCTTGACCTTGATTTGGGGGTCTCAGTCCCAGGTAGACCATGGCCCAGTAACTGTCTAATATCTGAGTAAGCTTTTCTATGGTAGAGCAACATTCAACAACCTTCAATGGCTCCCTGTTGCGTCTAAGACAACGTGAACATGTCAAGCCCTCCGCCTGGCCTTTAAGGCTCTTCTCAGTCTGGCTTCCACATCTGTTTCTAGCCTGATTTCTCATCGCCACCAATTCTTACTCAGTGCATACCAACCAAACCAATCTGCCCGCTCTTTGTAACCCATGTCTGGAAGGCAGTCTCCCCCTTACCTTGGCTTCACAGGTCTCTCATCTTCAAAGCTTGGCTTGAAGCTCCCTGTCCTCTGGAAGGCATTTCCCTCAGCTGCACTTAAATACATTTCCTTGTTCCAGAAGGTTCCAGGAGGGCACGTTTCTTGGCACATGGCAGACCTGAGTATGTGGGTTTCCTCTTCAGTCCCACCTGCCAGTACCCTAGAATTGCCCCCCCACCCCACCCCCAGCCTCCAGCAGAGTAGGGTCTGAGTCTCTGAGGGGGAAAGCTGCAGGCAGAACAGGAAAGGGCCCCAGGCCACCTGCCGAGAAGGGCCAAGGCTCTTGTGTTCTTGCCCCACCTGGTGGCTTTAGCTGTAAACTCACTCGTGGTCTAGCTCTCTGAATTGCTGGGCGTCTCCCAACTGCAGGGGCATGAGAGGTAACGAAGAAGGCTGAGACAGGCCAACAATGAAATTCTTAATCAACTACTGAGAAACTGGTGTGAGGCCGGACCCCACTACCTCTCAGCTGGACTACTGCAACAGCTTCCTCCTTGGTCTCCCTGACTCCACTCCCTTCTTTTTCCTTTCTATCCCCAGCCAGATGCTGCAGGCCTACTCCTAAAGCCCAGATGTGACCTTGTCACCCCTTCATTCTAATGCCTCTGACCTAAAGTCCCCATCCTGGAACTACCGCTACCTGTGTGGATGGGCTCAAGCCTGCTCCCATGCCCATGCCCAAGAAGCTCTCCATCCTCCCCAGGGAGTTCTTTTCTTCCAGGCCTAGCTCCACAGTCCTTTCCACTATACATACAGGCTTCTAGACTGCTTCCAGCTGAAAGGATGCTCCCCAGAGCCCTTTGTCTGACTCTCTGCTTAGCCTCCAATGCTACCATCCTTCTATCAGTCTCCTTGGTGTTCACACCCAAATCCACCCAAGAAAATAGAAAGGGGAAAATGTAAGGAAGGAAAAAGAAAAATGTATCATTCTTAACCTCAGTATTTCTGACATCTGATACAATACCTTGTGCATGTTACACACTTGAATGAATGAATGAATGCTTGGTATTATAGAGGATAGAAGAGAGACCACAGTGCCCACCGCAATCTGACTGCCAAGTAAATGATAAACACCTGAATTCTCCAGTAGGGGAAACAGTCCAGAAATATGAGTGGGAAGTTTTCAAAGGGAGAAACCCAAACTATTAATAACTAGATGGAAAAGCTGGTTCCAAATCACTACTGATTAGAGAAATGGAAATTAAGCCAATCCTGGAGTTCCCCCTCACCCCTGTCAGACTGACATAGATGACCAAAGAGAGGGCAAATGCCAATTGTTGAAGGAGCTGTGAGGAAACAGGCCCACATTCACTGTCTTGGTCCAGGCATTCTGGAGAACATTCCTCACAGCTCCTTTGAGCCAGCAACATTACTACGAGGCCTAGTGGTAGACCTAACTAACTATAACCCTGCCAAAATGTCAAAGAAGGAGGAAAAGCACCTATATGTATAAAAATCTAGCTGTGTATTTTTATAGTGGCAAGGAGCTGGAAACAAATTGGAGAATAGGTGAGAAATTGTAGTATATGAAAGTAATGGAATGTTATATCAGGATAGTGCATAGAAGGCTGGGCTTGTGGTTAGGAAGACCTCAGTTTGAAATTGCCTCAGACAATATGTATGACCCTGGGCAAATCACTTGGCCTCTCAGCCTCAGTTTCCTCACCTGTAAAATATAATTATAAAATATGATAAATATAAAAATATAAAATAATAAATAACACCACCAAATGAAATAATATATGTAAATCACTCTGTAAACTTTAAAGCTAACTGGTATCATATCACCAAAAATGACATAAATGGTATCCCAGAAACCTGAGAAGAAATATATAAAGTGATGCAGAGTGAAGTAAGCAGAACCAGAAGAACCATTTATACAACAACATTATAAAGACAACATGAAAAGACTTGAGAATGCTCACGAATTTAAGGACCGGCTATTCCCTAACTGATGAAATTTGCTGCCAACTCCTTGTTGGAGAAGTGAGAGACTGAGGATGCAGAATAAAACACATGTTTTCAGCCACAGCCAATGTGGGAATTTGTTTAAATTGAGGATATATACTTGTTGCAAGGGGCTTTGGGGTTTTTTTTTCTTTTTCCAATAGTGGTACCAGAGGGCAAGGGATAGAGATAGGGATAGGATGACAAAGAGAAAAAGGAAAAAAACAGCCAGCATTTATACAAACATTTTACATGTATTATCTCGTTTGTTTCTCACAAAAGTCCTGTGAGATAGGTACTATGATTATCTCCATTTTTACAGATGAGGAAACTGAGGCTACCAAAGTAAATGACCTAAGGTCATACAAGTAGTGACTTGGCGTAGTGGATAGAGAGCTGGACTTGAGTTCAAATCTAGCTTCAGACACATTGTGGTGGGACCCTGGGCAAGTCACTTCACCTACCTCAACCTTACTTTCTTCATCTGTAAAATGGGGATAATAATAGCACCTATCTCTTGAGTTTTGTGAGAATCAAATGATAAGAGTATTTGTAAAGTGTTTTACAAACTTTAAAGCACTAAACAAATGCCATTATTCATTATTGGTAAGTAGTTAAGGCAAAATTCAAAGCCAGACCTTCCCACCTCCAAGTCTACTCTGCCTTAGATCACCACCCAGCTGCTTAGGGGGAATGGAGAAGAGGATCATCCAGGTACTTTTTTTTCCTTGAAAAAAAATTTTTTTTTGTTGGCTAGGCAATTGGGGTTAAGTGACTTGCCCAGGGTCACACAGCTAGTAAGTGTCGTGTCTGAGGCCGCATTTGAACTCAGGTCCTCCTGACTCCAAGGCCGGATCTCTATCCACTGTGCCACCTAGCTGCCCCTTGAAATTTTTTTTTTAATCAGTAAAAGTTTTCCTTCTCTCCTTCCTCTCATCTCTCCCCAAGGGAATGACAGAAAAAAATGTCATGTTGCAGACATGCATAGTGAAGCGAAACACATTTCCACAAATTGCCACACCCCAAAGAAAAGCGTGTGCCTCATTCTGTGTCCCAAGTCCTTCCTCCCTCAGTCAGTAGTCCAGGGTTGTGACTCATAACTGACCAGAATTCCAAAATTTTCTCAAGTTCTTTGTCTCTACCCCACTGGCTCACATTTCTTAGAGCACATTCACATACCATAACTTGCTCAGCCAGTCCCCACTTGATGGGCATCTGCTCAGATCTTTGCCACCTCAAAAAGAGCTAGAAATATTTTCATACATTCTCCTTGACTTTCTTTTGCTTCTGCTTAACCTTTCCCTTAATCTACCCTCCAAGTCCTCTGATTCTTCTTTCCTCCTATTTCCCTGGGGAGTGAAATATATTTCTGTACTCAACTGTGTGTGCATGTATGTGCATGCATGTGTACGTGTGTACATGCATGTGCGTGTGCATGTACATATATCCCTTCATCCTTTGACCAGTTCAGATGAAAGTGAAGGTCAGGTGTCAGTCACTTCCCCCACTTCCTCCTGGAGCACCCCAATTCTGTGAGCTCCTTTTTCCTAATGTTACTCTTTGGTCCCCTTTTCTACCCTTTCCTACTCTTTCCTACCCTTTGCATCCTCCTTTTCAAATGCAGCCAGAAGAGATCCCCTCCTTGGCGAAGCAGCATTTCTTCTGATTTAAATGTAAGCAGTTGGTCCTTGTTTAAGTCCCTTGTAATTGCTGGTTCAGCTTGACACTCCTGTATTTGAATCTCAGAGCTTCTCTACAGCCCTGGCAGTCCTTGAGTTCATTGAAGGCTCATTTTCCCTACCACCTCCAGGCCCAAAGTCCTCTGTAACCTAACTCCTCCATCCTTTGCAGCCTTTTTACACTTAGGCATTTCTATGTACCCTTTGGTCCAGGGACATCGGCCGCCTGGCTGTTTCTCCACTGTGACATACAATCTCAATGACTCAATCAGAGACAGCTAGAGAACATTGGGCATGGAGTCAAGAAAACCCAAGTTCAAATTCAGTCACTGACTAGCTGTGTCATCCTGGACAAGTCACTTTACCTCTGTCTGCTTCAGTTTCCTCCACTGTAAAATGAGGATCATAATAGTAGCTACCTCCTAGGGTTTTTATGATAAAAAATTGAGATATTGGTAAAGTACTTACCAGGGTCTGGAACATAGTAGAAACTTAAGAAATGCTTATTTTCTTCCTTTCTCCCTCCAATTCCATGTCTTTGGATTGGCTGACTCTCTTTTCCAGAATGCTCCTGTCTTCTCATCTGTACCTTCTAGTCTCCCCGGCTTCCTTTCATACTCAGCTCAAATCCTTTCTAATGGAGGAGATCTTTCTGGGTCCCCCACATTGCTAGTCCCTTCCCTGAATTTTCATCTACACTGTATATGTATATACATATACATATATATATGTGTGTGTGTGTATGTATATATATATCAATATATCTATATCTATATCTATCATATGTTATCTCCTCCGTTAGAGTGAGAGCTCTAGGGCAGGGGATACCTTTGCCTTTCTTTGTATTCCTAGCACTTAGCACAGTGCGTGGCACACAATAGGCACTTAATGTTTGGTGACTGAAAAGTTATATAAGATATAAGAATTTAATAATACAAGATATACTAGACAAGTGTTGAAGGGAGGAAATATTACTGTGGGTAATTATCTTCAGGGAAAGCTTCCTACAAGTGAGATTTGTCCTAAAAAACCCCCCAAAACTAGATAGAATATTAAAACCTACCAGCAAATATGGAGACTGTTTCTCTCTCAGCCAATTAGTCACTGAGCAATTCAGGGTAAGTGAATGAAACATCACATGCCTTGATTTCTCTGAGGCTTCCAGGCAAGCAAGAGCTGGAAAGCACCCTAATGGTCTTGGAGGCCAGTCCCCTTACTGTACATAGGAGGAAACTGAGGAACAGAAAGGGGAAATCATTTGCTCAAAGTCACAGGGGGCTAAGTGTCAAAGGCAGTATCTGAATCCGGGACCTCAGACTTTAAATCAAATGGTCGTCCACTGTAACAGGAGGGAGCCCCCTCCCCCCCAAAAAAAAGAAATCAAGAAAAAGCAAATAATAACTTAGTTTCATTTTTTGGAAAAAGAAACATAAAGTATCCAGCTTACTTTTTATATAAAAAAACAGGTGCATGGAAACTTCAAGCTATGCCACAAATTATTAAAAATGTTTCACAATTTTGTATTCTGGCCAGGAAAGGGATGGGGGTGGGTGGAGGAGAGAGAGAGCAAAGAAAGGCAGAAAAGGGGAGGGGCAATATGAGACCCCCTTTCATCAATGCCTGCTGAGCTCTCATTAGCTGCCAGCTGAGAACTGTCCTTTTCTGCCCTAGGAAACAGCTGGTATACTTTTCAATGCTTGCAGCTGCTTTTAGAAATAAGATTTGTTTGCCCATTGAATTCAGAAGCTTCTTAATGAAGGAATGGTTTAGGATTCTAGAATTTCCTTTAGAAGCCCAGCAAACCAAGACTAAAATGACCTGTCTCTAGGATCCCAGGTGAGAGGTGCCTGAGATTGCTAACAACTTCCAGAAGCCTGCATTAACATTCACAGTATGGCATGGGGCCTTGCTCTTGGAGAGATCAGGCAGCCTCTGTCCACAGTGCAGGTGTTGCACAATGTCTGGTTATATACTAAAACTCAGAAGTGGAGACCACCTGAGGCCAAGTAGTGCCTGTCCCAGAATCCCCACTGCAATAGCAGTGACAAGTGATCATCTTTTTCTTGAGGATATTTAGTGAGAAGGTATATACACAATCAAAATACCTATTCTTCAGTCTTGTCTCTCTTAGAACTGAAAGAAGTCATTCAGAATGTTCTAATGACTGACTGATCTTGAGTTTCCTCACAAGTGAATTTTAAACCAAAGGAACGAATAATGGGGGAATTGAGGTGGGAGGAAGATAGAGGAATATGAGTGGGGGAGGCTTTTCAAAGTTGTCCATAGAATCACAGGATGCTAAAGTTAGCAGAGTTCTTGAGGTTATCTAGTCCAACCTACTAATTCTACTGATGCCCACTGAGGTCTAGAGAAGGTCAGGGACTTTGTTAAGGCTCCCCCCACCTTTTAACATTTTAGGGCCACACCAGAGGCTTATCCTACCTAGTCTCTCCCGGCATTAGTGGCACAGACCAGTGTTGAGCCTCTGACCTTAGACACTTATTGGGTGACTCTAGACAAGTCACTTAACCTGTCTATGTCAGTTTTTCCATCTGTAAAATGAAGCTAATATTGTACCTGAACTCATAGGGTTGTGAGGATCAAACAAGATGTTTACAAAGGGTTTAATGTAGTGCCTGGCACATACCGAACTTCCTTCACTATTGAAAAGAATGGGCAACACAGAGCCAAGGTAGCAGAGCCCCTCACAGGATAGCTGAGGATGGTCTAAGAAAGAGTGCCAATATGAAAATGCCCGAGGCTGGAACATCCTGGTTTTGATACAAAACCCGAGGGCAGGACGGGGAGAGACCCATCGCGTGGGCTCAGTGTCCTGGCCAAAGGGGCTTCCCAACCTCCCTCGCAGAAACTGCCCGGCGGCTGCAGGGACAAAGCTACAGTCCCGCTTACTCGCACAAGCCTCGGTGCGGGAGGCTGCCGGGCAGCAGGCCCACCGGAACAGCTCCGGCAACGCAAACAGCCCAAAAGCTCAGGCCCAAGTAAGTGTTATTTAAATAACGCCCCGCCCCCGTCGCCCACGCTCGACACCGCCCAGTGTGCCGCGCCTTCGCGTGACGTCAAGAGCACCGGCAAGCTAAGTGGGCACGCCCCTTGCGGCTCATGCTGCTTCTCCATTGGCTGCTGAGCTCGATTTTTAAAAAGCCGAAGCGACTCCGCCTGGGCCTAGGCAACAGCACTGCGGCCCTGGCTCGCGTATTGGTTAGCTAAAGACCAATCACAGACGGGCTCTGTTCTCCGGTGGCAGTTTTCAAAATTGGTTCCCGAGCACAAGCGGTGCTCTGCACACTGCGAGTTCCTAGCGGGGTAACAGAGCAGCAGCTGCTCTTGCTAGTACCGAATACTGCGGCTACGGAGAGCCGGAGCCTTGGGCAGGTAAGGCGGACGGGATACCGGTTCTCCGCGTGACTCGGGGAGGGAAGGGAAGGGAAGGGCAGGGCCGGCTGCATTGGGCAGCTGGCACCTTGAGCTCCTGATGCTTGTGAGCGGTGCGTGTGAACCGGGACCGGTGTGCCTGCCTGCCCAGGGGACCTGCCACCTGTGTCCCCGACTCGTGACCCATAGGAGGCCTGCGCGGAGCCCTGGGGACCCCTTCTGCAGCGAGTACCTCCTGGAGGCTCTTGGGGGACGAGTCGCCCCCCGGGCTCCCTAGCAGCGGTGAGGCCCCGCCTCCCGAAGCCCCCGAAATAAATCCCCATACTCTGCGGGACACGAGACCCTGCCCCCGGGAGCATCCAGAGGCCCCCCTGCGGGAAACGAGGTCGCAGCCCTCAAAAGTCTCTGGAGCTGTCAGTGGAGTACGAGGCCCAGACCTCGCTTAACACCTACTTCTTCCCTCGGCCTCAGGGCACGTGGCACCCAAACTCAGTCCCCCAGAGAGACCCCCCGCCCCCAACGTGGCACTAAGCCCGGCCCCCTAGTCCTCCAAGTACATTTCCGCACCCACGAGGTACGAGGCTCCGCCTCCTAGTACTCTAAGAGCACCCCCCCTTCCCCGCCTCGAGGAACGCCCCTATTATCCATAAAGAAATAACACCCCCAGCCCCGCGGCTTGGTGGCACGTTCCGCACCCACAAATCCCCAGCCTCCAGCAAGTAGCCAAGCCAAGTTCGCAGTTGGCCCACCCTCGCGGAGCACGGGGCCCGCCCCCACGGTACCAGATAGCCTAGCTAAGTCCTGCTCTTCTTCCCCCCCCCCAGCACGAAGCCCAGCCCACCAACAACCTCGCCCTCCACGCGCCCCTCTACTGAGCTCCGCCCCCCGGCTAGACAGCCAGTGAGCTCTGACCAGGGTCCTGTCAGGAGCAGCTGCTGCAGGCTCCAGTGAAACCAGGCCTAGAGAGGCTCGAGGTTCAAGTGAAGACCGCAGGCCAAGGTCCACAGGCACGAAGCAGCATAGCATAGCGGGGCGCCCTACGGCCTAGGCCACAGAGCAGAGGAAAGCAGGGGAAGATACGGCCGGCGAGATGGGCAGCCCTGGATGGGCGGGGGGGGGGCTCCCTACGTCCCACTTTTACCTGAGCTCCCCCCATTCCTCCCCACTTTTCCGGCAGCATCCCCCATTTCTCCCCACCTTTACCTCAGCTCCCCTCTTTTCTCCCCCCTTTTACCTCAGCTCCCCTTTTTTCTCCCGACATTTACCACACTTCTGTCTGTTCCCTCTTTTCTCCCCACCTTTACCTCAGCATCCCTCTTTTCTGCCCACTTTTACCTCTGCTCCCCCCATTACTCCCCACTTTTACCTCAGCATCCATGTTTTCTCCCCGCTCAGCTCCCCTCATTTCTCTCTGGTTGGTCTCAGTTCTCAATCTTTTCTCCCCACTTTTACATCAGCTCCCTTCTTTTCTCTCCACTTTTCCCTCAGCACCCCTCTTTTCTCTACCATTTTACCTTAGCTCACCTCTTTTCTCCCCATCTTTCCCTCAGCACCCCTCTTCTCTCTCCACTTTTACCTCGGTAGCCCTCTTTTTCCTTACTTTTCCTCAGCACCCGTCTTTTCTATGCACTTTTACTGTTCTCTGTTTCCCGTCTTTTCCCCCACTTTTACCTGAGTTCCCCCTCTTTTCTCTCTGCTTTATCTCAGTTCTCCATCTTTTCTCCTCCCTTTTACCTCTGTTCCCCCTCTTTTCTCTCTACTTTTACCTTTACACCTCTCTTTTCTCCCACTTTTACCTCTGTTCACTTTTTCTCTGCACTTTTACTTCAGAACCCCTCTTTTCTCCCCACCTTTAGCACTTATTTTCCTCCTTTCTCCCCGGTTTAACCTCTGCTCCCCTTCTTTTCCTACCCATGTTTACCTCAGGTCTTTCTTTTTTCTTCTTTTTTTACCCAGTTATTCTTTGATTCCCCCCATTTTTATTTCATCTTCTTTTCTTTCATCCCATTTTACTTTAGCTCTGCTTCTTTTTTTCACCTTATTTTATATCAGCTTTCTTTTTTCAACTAAGTTTTACCTCAGTTCCTCATCCTTACCCCATTTTGTTTCTGCTGCATTTTTTCTCTTCCTCACATTTTTACTTTAATGTGCCTTTTTTTGCTGTATTTTTTACTTCAGCTCCCCATTTTCTCTTAGCCCCCTTTCAATCTCAGCTCCCTTTCTTTTCTTCATTCCAATTTTACCTTAGCTACATCATTTTTCTTCAATCCAGTTATACCTTAGCTCCTTATCTTTACCCCATTTTTACCTCTGCTACTTTTTATTCACTCCATTTATTCACCTCCCTTTCACCTGTTTTCACCTTATTTTTAACTTCACTCTCCTTCATTTCACTCCATTTTCCCCCAGCTTCCCTTCATTTCTTTATTCCACTTTTATGTCATTCCCCTTATTTTACTCCTGTTTTACCTCAGCTCCTTTTCTTTACCTCTGTCATTTCTACCTTAGTACCCCATCTTTTCTTTATTCCATGTTTACCTCAGGTTCCCCTTCCTTCATCCCATTTTTAACCCAGATCACTTTTTCTTTTCTTTGTTTTGGTCAGGGTTAAGTGCCTTGCCCAGGGTGGCATAGCTAGTAAGTGTCAAGTGTCTGAGGCCAGATTTGAACTCAGGCTCTCCCGACTCCAGGGCTGGTGCTCTACACTGTGCCACCTAGCTGCCACCCTCAGATCCCCTTTTTACCCCATCTGTACATCAACTTCCTTTGCTCAATTTTTATGTTATTTTGTTATTTCTACTTTTCCCCACTTTTACCTCAACTCCCCTTTTTTTCTTCACCTCACTTTTATCTCAACTCTCCTTCACTTTGCCCTGTTTTTTATTTCATCTCCCTTCTTTTCACCTGATTTTCAACTCTGCTACTTTTTTTGTCTTCACTCCATTTTTATCTGTGATCCTCCCCTCATTTTGCCCTATTTTTATCTCACTACTCCTTTTGGTTACCCTATTTTGACCTCAACTCCCCTTTTTTATACCGTTTTGAACTGCTCTTCCCTTCTCTTCAACCCATATTTATATCATTCTCCCCTTTTTTATCTCGGCTCTCTATCCTTTCACCCCCTTTTCCCCCTCAGCTCTTCTTCACCCCATTTTTACCTGAACTCCCTTTCTTTGCTTTACCTCATTTTTACCTCATCTCCCCTTCACTTCATCACATTTTTCTTAGCTCTCCCACCTCTTTGCCTCATTTTTTCCTAGATCCCCTACCTGTCTTTACTCCATTTTACCTCAATTCTTCTGCCTTAATTCATCTGAGTTTTACCTCAACTCCACTGCCTTAATTTATCCCATTTTTACCTTAGCTCCCCTGCCTCTCCTTATCCAGTTTTCCTCAGCTTTCCTGCCTCTCACTACCCTATATTTACTTCAGTTGTTCTGCTTTTCCTCATTCTATTTTTTCCGTATTCTTACTTTACTCTATTCCCCCCTCCCACTTCCTCTCTTCAGCCATTTCTACTTTTACCTCAGTTTACCTCTCTATACCTTTTTTTACCTCTGCAGTTCTTCCCCTTCTTTTCAGTTTTCCTTAGTGCCCCCCTCTTTCTTCACCTGTCTTTCCACACCCATTTGTGCATTGTGCAAATCCCTCACTGACTCACCCCTTTGGTGGCTGGACACACAAGGAAGTTGGGGACGTTTGGTGTAAAGAGAAGTCGGGCTTCTCTTTGGGGTAAAGTAAAGAGAGCCCAGGAAGGTCAGGCTCCCTTTCCTTTTACCCCCTCAACCTTTGACCTTATTTCAAAGTCATACTTCACCTATTGGAACTTCATTTTCCTCAACTAAAATGACTGTTGGAATTGTGAAATACCCAAGGTAAAACCTTTGAGGACTTCAAAACCCAGTCAAAATGGCAGATTTTTGGTTGTTTTTGGTTATTTTTGTTGTTGTTGTCTGTTTTTTCATGTGCTCTTAATTTAAATGTGAATCTTTGGTTTGTTGGCAGCTCCTACTTCCCCTCTCCAGGCTGCTGTTGAGGGTGAGAGGCCCTGGCTTTTGGCCTCTTTTTTCTTCTGACCTTTGGCCATTCTTGGAGTGGACAATGTAACTGCCCCAAGCTTGGCCAGGACAGTCATAGTATGGAGACCACCTGAATGACCTAGTTAGGATAGTAAAGCAACAGTGGAGTGACCCTAGTTTGGCTAGCCTTGTGGCCCATGAAGCTTCATCCCATTCCTTTAGGGCTTGATGTGCCATCCCAGCAGAGTTTTCTAGTTCCTTCCACTCCTTTGTCTTGGATTTATACTGCTTTTATTTTTTTTTTTAACCTGGTGAGGGTTTGAATCTAGTTATTCAAACTCTCAGGATTTCAAATTGCATTGTTTTTTGTCTTTTGCCAGGGCTTTGTTTTTCCTTCCCCCCCCCCCCCATGGGGAGAGAAAATAGATTTTTGGTATTTTATGATCTGAAAAGAATGCATTTAGTATTTGTGCTTTTCTGCATTTGGTTGTGAGGTTTTTATGCCCTAATACATGGTCAGTTTTTGTGTAGGTGCCATATACCACTGAGAAAAAGGTATATTTCTTTCTATCCCATTCAATTTTCTTCAGAGATCTATCATATCTAATCTTTCTAAAATTCTATTCATCTCCTTAACCTTCTTTCTTGTTATTTTTTGGTTAGATTTATCTAATTCTGAAAGGCGAAAGGTGAGGTTCCCTCACTAGTATAGTTTTACTGCCTATTTCCTCCTGTAACTCATTTAACTCTTCCTTTAGGAATATAAATGCTATACCATTTGGTGCATATATGTTTAGTATTGATATTACTTCATTGTCTATGGTACCTTTTAGCAAAATGTATTTTCCCTGATTTATTTCTCTTAATTAGATCTGTTTTTGCTTTTGCTTTGTCTGAGATCATTATTGCTACCCTTGCTTTTTTTTTTTTTTAACATCAGCTGAGGCATAGTAGATTTTGCTCTGTATCTGTCTCTCTCCTTCAGATGTGTTTCTTATAAACAACATATTGTCATGTTCTGGTTTGTAATCTACTCTGCTATTTGCTTCTGTTTTATGGGCAAGTTAATCCCATTCACAGTTATGATTACTAACTGTATTTCCCTCCATCCTATTTTTCTCTTTGTTTATCCTTCTCTGTCTCTCCTTTCACCCCATCCCTCCTCATAAGTGTTTTCTCTCCATAACCCCCTTCAATCTTCCCTCCCTTCTATTACCCCCCCCTTCTGTTATCCTCCTCCCCTCCTACTTTCCCTGTAGGGCAAGATAGATTTCTATACCCAACTGAGTGTGTATATTATTCCATTTTTGAGCCAATTCTGATGAGAGTAAGTTTCAAGTGTTGCCTGCCACCTTCCCCATCTTCCCCTCCACTGTAAAAGCTCTTCCTTTTGAGCCTCTTTTATGTGAGATAGTTTACCCCATTCTATCTTTCCCTTGTTCCAGGGCATTTCTCTTTTTCACCCCTTAATTTTATTTTTTTGAAATCATCCAATCATAGTTAACTCACACCCATACCTTCTGTTTAAGTATACTCCTTCTAACTGCCGTAATAATGAACAAGTGTCATTTTCCCACGGAGGAATGCAATTTAACCTTTTTGAATCCCTTATTATTTCTCTTTCCTGTTTACCTTTTTATGCTTCTCTTGAGTCTTGTATATGAAAGACAAATTTTCTGTTCAGCTCTGAGTCCTCTGTTTTGTTAAATATCCATTTTTCCCCTGAAGGCTTATCCTCAGTTTTGCTGGGTAGGTCATTTTTGATTGTGATTCTAGCTCCTTTGTCTTCTGGAATATCATATTCTAAGCCTTCTGAGCCTTTAATATAGAATCTGCTAAATCTTGTGTGATCCTGACTCTGGCTCCATGAATTTGAATTGTGTCTTTCTGGCTGCTTGCAGTATTTTCTCCTTGATCTGGAAGCTCTGGAATTTGGCTATAATATTTCTTGGAGTTTTCCATTTGGAGATCTCTTTCAGAAGGTGGATTCTTTCAATTTCTATTTTACCCTCTGGTCTTATGGCAGTTTTCCTTGGTAATTTCTTGAAATATGATGTCTATTTGATCATGGCTTTCAGGTAGTCTAATAATTCTTAAAATTCTCTCCTAGATCTATTTTCTAGGTTAGTTGTTTTTCCAGTCACAATAGGTCACATTTTCTGGTATTTTTTCATTCTTTTAATTTTGTTTTGTTTTATGATGTCTCATGAAGTCATAAACTTTCACTTGCTCAATTCTAATTTTTAAGGAATTACTTTTTTCAGTGAGCATTTGTACCTCTTTTTCTATTTGGCCAATCCTACTTTTTAAGGTGTTCTTTCCTTCAGTGAATTTTTATGCGTCTTTTACCAAGCTGTTGACTTTTTCATGATTTTCTTTCATCACTCTCATTTCTTCCCCGGTTTTTCCTCTACTGCTTTAATTTGATTTTAAAAATCCTTTTGGAGCCCCTCTAGGAATTCCTTTTCGGCCTGTGACCAATTCACATTTTTCTTTGAGGGCTGTTATGTAGTTTTGACTTAGTTGTCTTCTGCATTGGTGTCTTGAATTTCCATGTCACCACAGTACCTTTCTTTAGGCAGGTTCTTTTTTCATAGTTTGCTCATTTTCTACTCTCTTCCTTGACTTTTAACTTTATGTTAAAGTTGGGCTCTGCTCCTAGGGTGGAAAGAGCATTGTCCCAAGTTTCACGTTTTTCATGCTGCTGTTTTCAGAGCTAGTTTGAAAGGTGTGTGTGTGGGGGTATCTATAAGTTTTCAGTTTTTCCAAGGTAGTATGATCTAAGGAGAGGTGTGGTCACTGCTGTCCTGGCCTGTGCTTTAGTCTTTGAGCGACCCCACATATACTCTTTCCGCCTTGGAAATGTGACCAAGGTCCTCATTCCCCTGGGGTCACAAATGCTACCACTTTGTCCTGGGACTGTAACTAGAAAGTACACAACAGAGTAGTATACCCAGTGCCAACAAAGAGCCCCCTGTAATCTCCTTCAGAGTACTTGTCTGACTCCCTTACCATCTGTGGGTTGAGAGCTACTGAAGCCACCCACACACATGCCCCCAAGGCCTGCTGGGGCTTGGCCTGGGCTGTGCTCCACTCTCACTCCAGTGAAACAAACCTTTCCTGCTGCCCTCCTGAATTGTCTTGGGCTGGAAAATTGTTTCGCCCCGACTGTTGGTTGGTTCTGCTGCTCCACAATTTATGTTGAGATGTTATTTTAAAGATGTTTAGAGAGGAATTTGGGAGAGCTCAGATGAGTTCCTGGCTTTACACTACTATCTTGGCTCCACCTCTATTTGTTATTTTATAAAAAACAAAATTTAATTAAAAAGATATAACCAGTAACTTAGATAAATCTCTCCTCTGCTTTAAGGGTGTGTGTGTGGGGGGGTCCTGCCATTTGCTCTTTTCAGCTTGGTATTTTTGTTGTCCTTTTGCCATGAGGGCATCAAATGTCAGCAGCACCACCCTTAGTGGGGAGGGGTACCTTGTATTTACTCTGTACAAACTTTAACCATTTGTACCTTCTATAAATGTTCTTGAATTCTCACTGAAATGTTGTTATACAAATGCAACCTAACAATTCCTTGCTGTATGTCGCTGGGCCTCCTAAACTGAGGTCCCTGAGCTCTTTGGATAACTAGTCTTGCTAGGCTCCATGGCCTTGACAGGATTAGGACCCAAAGAGAAGTGTTACTGTAGCTGTAGGGGCAGATGGGAATGTTGCCCCCTGCAGGTGCAGGTTCAAAGCCTGGAGGATGGGGGGGAGTTGGGTCTGTCCTTCTCCTACCCACAACAGATAAACACTTGTTGGTTGCTTAGTGACTTTAATAAAACTTCCCCTTATCTTCACTGGAAAAATAATCTGGAGATCTGGCAACAGCATCTCTGTTATTAAGTGTCTTCTTTGTCATGCAGATGAACTTTAAGTGAGTGGGAGAAGTTCCTTTTGGTGTTCTTAGCTAAAGGGAAGGGACCCTTCCAGTCTAACTTTGTATAGTTAACTTTGGGGCTTGAAATAGCCCGATAACTCATAAATATTTTCCAAGGGAGACCAGGGAAGGTAATAGAGGGGAGGGGTGGGAGAAATTCTGAAGCAAAATAAGCTAGGTTCCAAATATTCCAGGCACTGCCAAAGATCTAAACATGGATGAAAGCAAAGTGACAGTGCCTTGGTGCTTGTTTAACAGTTTGTCTCCTTTGTGTTTTGGAATAAACAGTTTTAAATGTTATGTTACCCATTCAACACTGCTGTTTAGAAGAAGCAGACTCAGTCTGATAAAAGTGAGACTGGTCCTAGATAACATCAGTGTGTGTTGCTAACGTGAGTTCTTACGCAGTCCCTTCAAAATAATTAAATCATCAATCCTGTTTCTAGGATAGATGAAAATCTACCCTAGAAATTGTTTCTGGGCTCAGTACCGAAGGCCATAACTCTCAGTGTCCATAGATATGGATTCCTGGTGTCAGGGAAGAGCTGGGGTCTTTTCCCTCAGTGATGACTGTTCCCAAGGGCCTCCGAGTCTTCTGCTAAAGGGTGCTGTGCCTTTCTGACTACAGCAGGACTGTGGAGGAGCAACTTCTGAATCTGTAGGAGATGCCAGTGCCTCGAGACTCCAGGTCTGCCAACGGCAAGGGACTGAGACCCAGCAAAACTCAAGCTACAGAGAGTACTAGAGGTGAAGCAGTTAGAGCAATGGAGAGCCAAGAAACCGACAAGGTTAGTTAGGACTCTTACTGATGCGTGCTTTGCTCTTCTTTCTACCCTGTGGTCTATTCACTGACGCTGAACCACCCTCCCCCACCCACTCCCCGCCAGTATCTCTGTGTGCTTTATTTAAAAAAAAAAGGTTTTATTCATGCTTTTTGTCTTTTAGATTGGTCACTTTCTTTTTAAAAATGTCTTTTAATGAACTTGACAGACATTAACAAATATTATTTCACATGTAAAGAAGGACAGAAAATGAGGATTGTATGTAAAACCATGCATCTGTTGACATAAATACATAACGAATCTAATATGATAGTTCCAAAATTGTCCTTCCCTCTTCGGTGCATTTTTAAATGTTCAATTGACCCAGCTTAAGTGGTCCAGTAGATAGTGCTGAATCTGGAGTCAGGAAGACCAGAATTCAAATCCAGCTACAGACATTTGCTAGCTATGTGACCCTGGGCAAGTCATTTAATCTCTGCTTGCCTCAGTTTCCTTAACTGTAAAATGGGGATGATAATAGTGCTTACCTCCTAGGGTTGTTGTGAGAATCAAATGAAATAACTGTAAAGCATTTTAGCACAGTGCCTGGCATGTAGTAAGCACTATATAAATGTTAGCTATTAATATTATTTATTATTATTTTGGCATCATTATCACTACCCAGACGCCCCCCCATAAAAGCTCTCCTTTGTACACTACTTTCTAATAACTATGTGCGCGTACGCACACACACACACACACACACACACACACACACACACACACTCTTCTCTCTTATAACAAAGAAAATCGTGTAGCAAAAACCAAACCAATATGGTGACTGTGCCTGATGGCATATGCACCAATGTGCACCTGTAATCGATTACCTTTGTACTGAAAGGGAAGGCAGTGTTTGATTGTCAGAACTGTGGAATTTTAACTGTTGGGGGTAACCTGAATTCTGATAATGAAAACATTTGCATTACTGTAAATTATTCTAGATTTGCTTTCTTTGTGTCAATTCATACCAGTTTTCCCATGTGTCTCTGAATTCCCCCATTTATCATTTAGCATTGCAGTATATTCACATACCACAGTATGTTGAGCTATCTCCCAATCAGTGGCCACTCACTTTTCCTTTAGTTCTTTGTTGTTTCCAAGAATGTTCCTATAAATATTTTAGTATATATTGGACCTCTCTGTCACTGATCTTCTTGGGGTTTATGCGATTTCTTCATTAAAGGGTTTGATCTAGGTATACTTTAATAATAATAATAATAATAATACTAATAATGATAATATTATTAATAATATCCTGCATTTATGTAGCACCTACTATGTGCCAGGCTTTGCGCCAAGTGCTTTTTACAGATACTATCCCAGTGTGCCTCACATTGAACTTTCATCAGCAAGTTGCATTTATATAGCACCTGAAGGTTTGTAAAGTACTCTGGGTTACCTCATTTATTGCTTACCCTGGAAGTGTTAGATGTATTACTTATACCTTACTCTGAATTCTTTTAATCAGATAATCTACCTGTGGTAGAGCTGCCAGAGTGGGGGAGGGAAGAAAGGAATTTCTGGAGTGGGGTGGAAATGGAAGGCTCATTTCAGATCATAGAAGACAGAGGCCTAGCACAGCATACGGAAACTAGTACCAGGAGGCTGGAAAAAGGTAAAGAAAAATAAGTGGGGAAAGAATATCAGAGGCACTTTCCTCCTCCTCTGAGTAGTTTTTGACTAGGGCCTCTGGTTGTCACATGCATAGTGTTAGAGCACTCTTGAAAGTCCTGGGTCCACTTGGCTTTGGGCGTGGCTGTGTATATTCAGTCCTTGTACTTGTGTTCCTGATGTGTCTCCTGAGATCCCAAGGTGAACACAGATCTCCATGCTGGTGGGCCACAGATGTTCTTATCCATGTCTTCTTTTCTAATAGGAGGAAAATAGCCAGGCAAAGAGATCGCCATCTTCACCACAAGGAGCACCCAGAAAGCGGTCAGCTTTTGGAGATCTCACCAATGTGAGCAGCTTGGTTTTGTCTTGGCTTGTCAGTGTCTTCTAACCAGGTGATGGCTGATGAGTTCTGTGCTGGGAAGCAGCTGGAACTCGCTGTCTTTGCTGTCTAGCTTGGATAGCTTTCTTCTTGACTGTTGGACTTGACATTTATACCTAAGCCCTGAGGCTCCCCTCCTGTTTTGAACTAAATGTTAGTGAGGTCTTTGTATCCTTATGGAGTCAAAACAAGCTCAGGGCTCTGAGTGACCTTTGCTTAGATTTCAGTTTAGAGTACTTTTGAAGGGGGAATTGGAGGAATGCTTTCTCTGTTCTATAGTCCTTCCTTTCCCTAAGTGTTGGCTTATCAGGGAGAATAGGTACCATGCTGCATTTGGAATCAGTGTGCTTATTCTGGAATCTTCATGCATTTCCTGTCAACATCTCCAACTTGGGCCGGTTGATATAAATCTCTAGGTTTGGCAGTCAAGGGAACTGTTGGACATTAAACAACAGCATCACAAGGAGAGGGCTAGATAACCCTTCCCAAGGGCAAGTGAGTTAGTTTAGTTGCCTCCAGTTAAGTAAAACTACTAAGGTGATATTGTAACCTTCTTAACCTGGGGTCCATGAAAATGTTTTGAAGAAATATTCCTATTTTAATTTTGAAGAGGGTCCATAGACTTTACCAGACTCTTGCCAAAGGGGTCTGTGCCACAAACAAGGTGAAGAAGCCCTGACCTAGGGAATGCTCAGGATACAGGCCTTGGGGTACTTTAGCAGGTGGAAGTTTGTGCAAAGGCATCCTGGGGAATGTATCCTCCATAGCAATTACAGAGGTTCTCCTTCTGGGACAATCCTAGAAATCTCTGGTCCCTTTGTGATTTCTGAACAGACACATAGGGGAGGGAATTTAAGGGCTTCAGCTGAGTCAGATTATGTAAGGTCCCCTCTTATAAAACTAGTTCTCAGAGGCAGGCCTTGCAGTTCTGGGACATAAACAGTAGTACATCTGTGGGTGTCCTTTTGATTCTTGTATAACGGAGAAGGATAGGGAGGGACAGTTATTGGGCCAGAACTTGGGTTCTACCATGCTGGTGTGTAGGTAGGTAACAGTTTGACATTGGGGGATGATGCATCTGTTTCTTTGACTCCTTCAAGTGGTGTTACATATGAGGCCCCTGAAGCTTAGTGTTTTCTGGTTTTCCTCTACCTTTAACCTTAGCAATTTGGGCAATTCATGCTCTTGCTAGTATAAGAAGAAGATTAATTTAAACATTAGTAGTTTGCAGTTAGCCTCCACCTTGTGCCTTGTCAGCCCAGCCTGGGCAATGGGATAAGATGACACCTTGAGTAGTAAGTAGTCTCAAGCCGGAAGAGAAGGAGCTAGAACCTATATCCAGGTGCACTTGAGTGGTTTAATTAATTAACCACCTAAGTAGGCCATGGTAGTAGAACTTGGTTGTCTATCCCTTTTCTTTTGTGGTATAAGTAGGGATTTCATTCCCTCCTACCTCTTGGCCATTGGGTTAAACAGAAAAGTCAAGGATCCAGAATGCTACCCCAAGCCTGGTAGCTAACCAGGCACCTTGACAATTATTTGAACCAGACACAATAAAGATATATTTTCTAACTAGTGTTACTTGAAATTCCAGCTTTCCTGAGTGGAGTGGTTTTCCTGTTAGAATTGCAGTGGTTCTGTGTCACTTTCTTTTCCAGGCTCACCAAAATCAGCCTACACAGTCCAAGAAGGAGGTGGTCAAGGGTACTGCTAAGAAGGTACTTAGGAGCACAGTGGCTCATGATTTCTCCAAAAACAATGAGATCAACTTGAAAAAGTAAGTAAGAAAAGCCCTGTATAACCAGAAGTTTAGGGGATGACATCCTTTCTTCATCAGAGAATTGGGTTAGTAAGCCTTGATGGTGTTTGTCATGTTAACCTAACCTTAGGGGTTATATTGGGTAAAGTTCCAGCTGTGTCTGAGCTGATTGTGTTGGGTGGAGTTGTGGAGAAGTCTTGCTTAGGAAATTGGGAAAAGGGCTTTGTGCTTACCTCTTAGGAATTCATTCACCATTTTCATGGCTGGTTTGTGAGAGTGTAGGCAATTTTAGTTTTTCAGAAGGCTTCCAGAAAATAATCAAAGGCTTGCCACTTCTACCTTCTGAGAGAAGTTGGATTTTTAAAAAAAATTTTTTTTTTGAGAAGTCGGATTTTTGCTGTTAGGAAGTAACCCTTCTTTCACTGGCCCTAATCATTCCTGTTCTTGGATTATTTCTTGGTCTCTACCTTTGTCTAAAAGCCCTGATGTATGAAGGGACTTAGAACTGTCCTGATGGCCAGCCACTTTACCCAATCAGATTAGTGATTCTTCTCCCTACCCTCACCCCTCCAACTTTTATTTAACTTGATCTCTGTTGCTTTATTCTTCTGACCTGGCCATTAACATTTCCCCTGAAGGGACCATATTGCTTTATATCTTATGCCCATAATTATATCTTGGCTTCTTGCACTACGATCTGATCTCAATCTACTCTAGTCCACGTTGTCTGCTGGGCAGTGCAGACCAAATTAGCTGTTCAGCTCTCCACATGGGTTGGCTGTCTAAGAACTTGATCTGGCATTAGCCTCTAGATTAAGGGTTCTGCCTGCATTTCAGCTCAACAAACTGTTTAAGTCCCTACTATATGCAAGGCCCTATTAGGGAGGCTGTTTTTCTATGTGGTCTGGCAGGGCTTTCTCTGCATATCGAAGCTCTAATCTGCCAGGTTCTTTACTCATATAGGAAATAAAGTTCCTTGAATCTTTTAGTATCTTCCTTCTCAATTACTATTTTCATGTTGAGATTTCTAAACTTTGGCTCTGTTTGTCACCAGCCCTGAATTCTGGCTTTGAAGATCATAACTAGAGAAGGCTTGGCATCTATTACTTTTGGTCTAGATACCATCAGCCCCTTCTTTATCTTGTAGAACAAGAATCCTTGCCTGGTCTAAGGCATTTTCTGCTGCCTGTCATGCCCTTCTCCCTACTCACTTCTTGAGTTCTCCATGCATGTCTCCTCCTCTGCCATGGGTAATCGTAAAATGTGAGGAGAAATAAAAATTACGAAAAGGTTAAAGGCCTCTGTCAGAGTCTGCCCATTCTGTTGCCTGGCCTATTTATTTAGCATGATGACTGTGGGGGTTGGGGCTTAGAGAAGATCTGTGTTTTGAGGAACCCAGTCAGGTTCCCTAAGGAACAACATCTGAAATTCCCTTTCATGCTCTTTCCCAGTGAGACAGTGGCCAAGGCTCCTAGAACAGTTTGTCCTAGGTCTTGTTTTTCCCACAGGTCTGGCCCCAAATCCCTTGCAGAAGAGGCCTCTGTCAGCTCTGAGCCCACTGTCAAGGAAGGGCTGATGCCTGTCCAGGAGAGGGAGGAGCCTGTGCCGGTGCAGAAGGGGCCCAGTGTTCAAGAGGCCTCAGGTGCAGGACAACCAGGACCAAGCGAGGTACTCTTCTTTCCACTCGTCCCCTATTTTTCCTACTCCTTGACTACCTGAAATAACCTTTGGAGCATCTGTGAAATGTCTCAGAAAAGCAAGCATGGAGCTCTGGGAGATTTTCCTTCACTGCTAGCCAGAGAATGATATTGCTTAGGATTACTTCTGAATCTGTCCACGACCAGCTGGACCAAGCACTAATTTTTTTGGGGGAGGGGCTACTAAAGATCTGGACCCAACAGACCATGTTCCTTGTCTTCTGGTACAAATTTTCCCCCAAATCAGGCTGCCCTTAGATCATTGGTTATTAATAAGTATGTTCAGTAAGCATTTACGCACCCACTGAGTGACAGTAAATAATTCAAGTTTGAGAGGAAGGGTGTGTGGAATACAGAGTCTGACGAGATTTGAACAACAACAGATTCAGGATCAGTTAGCATAAGGGTCAAGGAATACTTGTCTGTATTACCCCTAGAATAAGGGAGAGACCTTTAGAGGAGGTAGACCCTGCCCTATGAAGTAGAGGGTTAGGGTTTGGCAAGGAGCAGAAAGGGAAAACATCACGGGTGTAGACCAGCCTCAGAGAATATTTAGAAGGTGGGAAGAGACTTGAGCTGGGAAGGTAGGAAGCCAGTTAGGAAGTACATTTGACTCCACCAAAAGGTATAGACTAAACTCTAGCAAATAACCCAGGGAGACAGATGGGGTTCCCGGGCACAAGTTCCACTGGATGGGCTGATCTAGCAACAAGGAGACCTAGAAGCATCAAAGCATACTGTCCTGGTAGATTTTTCCCAAAAGAGATGCCCATCTCCTGTGGTACAGTAGACATGCCCAAGGAGGGAGTTCTTTCAGCCGTTCAAACATCTATTAAGGATGCAGAGCAGTAGTTACTAGGTATTGTGACCTGTTCCACACTTCAGAGGAGTTCAAGTTTGACCCTGCTAAGGGGTTAGACTTTGAAGTATCTTAAAAAAAGGATGGGGGGGGGTGTAGGGAGAAAGAATCACACTTGGTACATTTCTAAGTCTCTTCCTGATGGAGCCTTCTGGTGACTCCAGCAGATGCCCAGGATGGAGAATATTGAAAAAGTTGAAGAGGACCCATATATCGGTGCAGAATATGCCAAGGAAATCTTCAAGTACATGAGAAAGAGAGAGGTATGTGGTAATACAGGTGGCTGAGGAGCCTGGTGAGGTTATAGAATGGGGAATGTTAGCTTTTTCTTTTTTTTTAACTACTGTTCCATGTCTCCTCTCAAGCCTGTAAATTAAAGACATTGAAAACCTTTGAGGACCCATAAAATCATTGTCTTTAGGACCAAGGAGGCAGGACCAGGAAGAGAAACTAGCTATATAGCTTGAGGACCAAGTTCTAGGCCTCATTTTGGGGAAATCTATTCTTTCTCTGCAGTGGACAATTCCCTACATGTATATAAAATAGTATCCTTTGCTTTTTGCCTGATAATTAGAATGTTTTTCTTCTTTCAGTATGTTCACGAATCTTTTCATTAACTGTGTAATTCCTTTATCTGATCATAATCTGTTGTCATTCTACTTCTGCCTCTGCCTTGCAACCCCTAACCCTGTTCTCTATTTTCACTGTGACCTCCAATCCCTCAACCGCTCAGTCCTTTCCCAGGCCATCACTCCTGCCCTTGCTATATTCGGCTCCCCTTGCTTTCCCCATCTTGACCTCTTGGTGAACCAGCTCAGCCACATGCTGTTCTCTACTCTTGAAGCTCTTGCTCCCTCCTTCTATTGCATATCTTGCCCTGCCAAGCCTCAGCCTGAATCATTCCCACTACCCACTGCCCTCTCTGCTGTTTGCATGCCACTGAATGACACTGGAGAGACTCACGAAACCATGCTGACTGGGTCTACTATGAATTTATGTTTCATAACCTCAGCTAGGCCCTCACCATGGCAAGGCAGTCCTTCTAGGCTTCTCTAATTGACTCTGTCCCATTCACCACAGTGGCTTTTCCAAGCATTTTCTTTCTTCATCAAACCTCCCATGGCTCCCTTCGTCCTACCCTCTCATCTGAGAATCTTGCCTCATGTGTTATTGAAAAATTTATGGCTGTTTGCTGAGAGCTCCCTCATTTCTTCCTCACCTTCCATTACTAAGACATTTTCCACCACTCTCTCCTACTTCATCCCTGTCTGTTTCTCTTTCTTTCTCTTTCTCTCTTTACACACACACACACACACACACACACACACACACACACACACACACACACAGTCTTGCCAGGGAGATTCCCTCTGTATACACAAGTGATCCCATGCTATCCCATCTTCTCCACCAGATTTCCCCTTCTGCCATTCCCACTCTCGCTAATCTGCAATCTTTCTCTATCTACGTAGCCTTGCCTTCCCCATCCTTGATCCCTCCATTCCCACTAGTGCTTAACACGGTGCCAGGCACATGGTAAATGCTATATAAGTGTTAGCTATCATCATCACCACCACCACCACTAGCACCATCTGTACAGATGATTTACTGATATATTTATCCAGCCCTAACGTCTCTCCTGATCTCTAGTCTTACATCTCCAGCTGCCTATTTGACATCTTAAATTCATAATGTCCAAAACTGAACTCATTATCTTTTCCTCCAAACCCTTTCCTCTTGCTAATTTCCCTATGACTGTCAAGGGCATCGCCTTCCTCCAAGTCACCCAGACTGGAAACCTAGGTGTCTTCCTCAACTCCTCACTCTCACCTCCATATCCCTCAGTTGCCAAGTCCTTTTGATTCTATGGTTGTAACATATCTAATCTCTCCCCACTCCAGTCCAGCTTCAAATAGATTTTCCTTAAGTATAGGTCAGGCCATGTCACCTCTCTGTTTGACCTTTGAAGCTCTTCTCCATCTGGTGTCTTTCTGCCTTGGTAGTCTTCTTCCATATACTCTATGACCCGGTCCCCCTGACCTCCTGGCTGGTCCTCACACAAACCATGCCAACTCCCAACTCTGAGCATTTTCCCTGCCTGTCCCACATGCCTACAATTTACTTCTTCCTCATCTCCATCTCCTGGTTTCCTTCAAGTCTCAATTGAAATCCTACCTTGAAGGCTTTTCTTGTCTTTCTTAATCTTAGTACCTTCCCTTTGAGATTGTCTCCATTATCCTGTCTCATGATCTTGTTTATACATAATTGGTTGCGTGTTGTCTTCTCTGTTAGAAGGTGAACTCCTTGAGAGCAGGGACCATGTTTCTGCCTTTCTTTGTATCCCCATTCTTGGCGTAGCACCTAGCACAAAGTATGTTCTTGAACAAGTCAACTGATATTTATTATCAGCTCCCAATTTTCTTCTGTCTCCCCCACTGGATCAGATGGATTTCGGCTATGCCTCCAGTTGTAGTTTTGGCAAAGGGAAGAATGATCTGCTAGTCTTCTCTTTGCAGAAATAACTAACTGAGGACAGCCCAGAGCCAAAGAGGCTGGCATGTGGAAGTTTCCATTGTTGGTCTCCCACTTCAACCCAGCCTACACTGGTGCAGTCCTGCAGGGGCTTGGGGCCTTGGCTTTCTTTGGTTTTGTTGGTCCCTTAGTGGAGATATCTGTCCTTGGACATTATACTTTCATAAAGCATCGTCTCACACTCCTGTCATTTGATTCTGCACATACCATGTTCTAAAAATAAGAGTGTTCCTTTCCCATGAAAATGTGGACCAAAGATTTAAGGGCCCTTTCACGTAGCTCCTGGATCTAGGAAGGAAGAGGGAGGGAGAGGTAGTAAGGGTGTGGTTTGACTGCTCTGGTCATGACAGATCCATTCACCTTTGTTCCTCTTGACTACCAGGAGATCTTCCCAATCTCAAACTACATGGTCAAGCAGCATGATATCAGCAAGGATATGAGAGCCATCCTGGTGGACTGGATGGTGGAGGTGCAGGTGAGTCTGGCAGCTTCTGACAGGGAGACTTGCAGTAAGATGTTTCAAAGAGAGCAACCACATGGACAGTTGTTCCTCTGTACCCGTCTTAGGAGGAACAGGTAGGCAGCAGGGCTGGCCCATCCTGTTATATATTCTCTTCTCCTATACCCCAAAGGACCTATTCTTAGCGACCTTCCTTTCCAGGGTCCTTTCTTCACAAGAATAGTTGATTGGGGCTTGATGTGATGACTCTCAGGAAGATTTACATTTCAGAGGGGAAGAGTGTTTGGGGACTGAGGTCTTTCTCAGGCTCCTGAAATCCATCTCTACCAAACAGTGTCTTTGGCAAAAGGCCTCTGAGCTTTGAGTGGGGAAGGTAGCATGGTTGTTTGATAGATTTAAAGAATAATGCCTTATTTCAGTGGAATTTTATGTTTTCTCATATATTCTCATTTGATCCTAGACAGTTTGAAGTAAAGAGCATGGTAGTTATTTCCAACTATGGATTATGAAATTAAAGCTTAAAGGCTGACTTGCCTAAGGTCATAAAGAAAATGACAGAACTGAGACTCCCTCAGTCCTTTGGTGCCATAGTGATATATGCTTCTTGCACTTCCGCAAAGTGTCTTGTTTGGATTATTTTTCTAGTGCTAGATCACTCCATTGCCTCATTGTGGCATACAAGAGATGACCCTGAGTGCTTAAGTCTATGGCAGATTCTTCCAAGCTGGGCCCACTGACAATACTGTCTGTTTCCTAAGAACTAGCCCCAGTTAAACTCAGAGAGGCTTATTGCTAGGTTGGTTGCAGGGTAATGAATTTTTTAGCCACAGCAATTCTTCCTTGGTGTAGAGGACAGTTCTACCCTCAAGGGACTTAAAATCTAATTAGAGATAAGATAGAAACAGAAAAATTAAATAACAAGGCAACATGTAATTGTTGTAGAATTGGGGTGTGTATGTGTGTGGAATTATTGTGGTCTGAGGCGCTTGAACAAGCTTCATTGAAAAGGTAAGACTGAAGTTAAGCCTGGTAGGGAAGAGCCTTGGTAGAAGGATAATATTGTGGGCTGCTAGGCTCATGGCTATAAACCATGGTCTTGTTTCCATCGATGATGTTATTGCTCTGTCCTACCACAGATACTGGCAAGGTTAGGGTAAAAGACAGCATGGAATGTTTAGTCTTCTTCGAATTGCTAGAAGCTAATGCCCCATACTCTTTTCTTATGGTCTAGAGTTGCAGCTTCTCCCAGAAGGCTAGGGTGCCTTTGGACTATGGGCTGTGGGTTTTGTGACAGGGAGAAGCCGTGTCTTGTTCTTTTTCATAACCTTTTCCCTTTTGTAGCATTGAGGTAAGTAATTATGGCACTTGGCTGACTGCTTCCCAGATACAGGCCTTTATGGCATCTCTTAGCTTAGCTGCAACTAGAGGTACTCTTGGGCAGGGTGCCTGGGAGGAGCCTCCTAGGGAAAGGGCTGCCTATCTCTGCTCACTTTCCCAGCCTTTTTGTTTCAACTCTTTCTTATTCAAGAACTGTAGGCATGTATGATTTCTGACTTGTAGCCATGCCCCCTCTCAGTCTTAGCAATGACATGCTCTTTGTGTGTATATACCAACTGGTAGCAGGAAGCCAAAAGCAGCTAGAAAAAACTGGGAGACAGAGGAAAGCGTATTGGTCTTAGATATGGGGTGTGCTGTCTCCTTTCTCAGGAGAACTTTGAGCTGACCCATGAGACCCTGTACTTGGCAGTGAAGTTGGTGGACCACTACTTGATGCAAGTGGTGTGCTTGAGGGACAAGTTACAACTGATTGGATCCACCGCTCTCCTGATCGCATCAAAATTTGAGGTGAGTCCCTGGGTATGATCATAGGACTTTGAGAGAAGCATCATGTGAACCATTTCTTACCTAGAACTAGAGAGGCCTGGATGCCTTCTTCAACCCCACCAAACTCTGTATCTGACCTGCCCATGAAGAGAGCCTACTGTTAAGCTACTACAGCTGAGTGTGCAGTAAGGGTTGGGATTTGCTCCATTTCCTGGGTATCTCCAACATCCTTCCAAACTCCCTTCTGGGGAGGGGTGCTAGGGGTGGGGGATGTATGTCATAGGCATGTAAGTACAAGTAGGATAATTCCAATGCAGGCTTGCTGCCATCTCATATCTGTTCCCACATAGGACATTGAGGGCTTTACTATGGTCAGGGAAAATGTGCTTATATCTGATGTGCTAGAGACTCTATTTGCCTCTTGTTAACAGTGATTTGAAATAGTATAGATGAAATGAACGTGATTTCAAAGGAATGGCATATTATATTCCCTACCCAGGGATAGCTTTTCTTTTCCCTTGGTCCTTTCTTGATAACCAGAGTTCCCTTTTTCTCTCTGTGAACTAACCTTCACTTTTTTTAGGTAGTGACTGAGTTTCTTGTCTTGTTCTTTTCTGACCTTTTCTTCAGCTAGGCATAAGAAATTCTAGGGCTTTGGAATAAGAAATAGTACCTTATTCTAAGGTCCTCAAAAGGTGTTTGTTTCTAATGAATCTTTCAGGTCAGCTAGTGGTTTTCAGAGTTGGCTGTGAAGGCCCGTGGCAAGAACTGGGGATTTCTTCTATCCTACTCCTCTTTTTGTTCTTTTGAGCACTCTAACCTAAGGGGATAGGCACCATCTTGTTCTGATATAACTCTCTTTTAACTTTGCCTTTAGGAACGTTGCCCACCCTGCATAGATGATTTCCTGTATATTTGTGATGATGCTTATCAGCGAGAGGAGCTTCTCTCCATGGAAATCAACATCCTCCACACCCTCAACTATGATATCAATATTCCTATTGCCTATCGTTTCTTGCGCAAATTTGCCAAGGTGAGAGGAAGTCATCATAGGTCACATAGGCCTCTCTCTACCCTAAGTGGCTCTTCTAGCATGGGACAAAGGGAGGTTCTAAGATTAGGGGCAGCTTCTTCATTCCCAAACTTCCCAAGCCAAGACATGACAACATTTCAGGAGAGTGTCATGGGGTGTGGGAGGGGAGGGGGCGGGGGAGCTAGCTAGGTGATGAAGTAGATAGAGCATTGTACCCAGAGTCAGGAAGACCTGAGTTCAGATCTACCCTCAGACACTTAGTAGCTATGTGGCCCTTGGGCAAGTCACTTAATCTCTCTCTGCCTCAGTTTCCTTATCTGTTAAATGGAAATAATAACACCTCTCTCCAAGGTTCTTGTGACAGTAAAATGAAATATTTGTAAAGCATTTTGCAAGCCCTAAAAATGGTATATAAATGCTAGCTATTGTTATTCAGAAAGCAATGAGTACTAGGAGGCTGGGGAGAAGGGTGCAGGGTAGGAGTGTCTTTTGGGTAATTTTGCCTAGGGCCATTGCTAATCTACAAACCATCTTGTATGGTTTGTACAAACTCCTGTTATGGAGTGGAAGGTATCTTTAGGTTGCCAAATGCCAATTCTGGGCCCTGGGGCACAGTTCAGGCAAGGAGAAACTGTGAGAAGGAAAGATTCTTCTTGTTGGAATTGACTTGTGGTGACAGAATCTCAGCGATGTAATGGATCTTGGAGGCTTTCTAGAGCAAACCTCATGCAAACATGAATCCACCTACAACATCCCTGACGTAGGTTTTCCAGCCACTGCTTGTAGACCACCAGCAAGGGGGAATGTTCCCTGCCTCTGAAGTGGCGCAGTCCACTTTTGGATATCTTGAATTGTTAGGAAGTGGCTCCTTTATTGAGCTAAGATCTTCTCTGCAGTTTCTATCTCTTGCTCCTAGTTGGATCCCTTGAGCCCTCTTCCACATGACAACCCTTCAGTACTTAAAGACTACAAAAATGATCTGCTGCGGGGGGGGGGCAGCACCCCAAGCCTTACCTACTGCAGGCTAAACATCCTCAGTTTCTTTCATCAATCTTCCTACATCTTCATATGGCATGGTTTTGAGTTGCCTCTTTGTTATTTTCTTTTGGACACGCTCTGTCTAATTATTTCCTAAAGTGTGACACTCTCTCTTACTGGCCCCACCTCTAGTGTGCCCATGTCAACATGGAGACGCTGACCTTGGCCAGGTTCATCTGTGAGTTGACTCTGCAGGAGTATGACTATGTCCAGGAGAGGGCCTCAAAGCTAGCTGCTAGCAGTTTCTTCTTGGCCCTCAAGATGAAGAATGTTGGAAAGTGGGTAAGCATTTGGATGGCACAGGGTGGCCTACATTTCTGGGTCAGGCAGAAGACAGCAAAACAAACCTAGAGGGAAATAAATTCTCAATATCTATAGTCACAAAGTCCACCACACCTTCCGAGCCAGGAGGCTGATTGAGTGGGAGAAGACTCAGAAAAGGTTTAAAGTGGTCTACATGGTAATTGGCACACGTGCCATTTCACTACAGGAGAGGCCTTTGGGGCACAGAGTAAGGAGACTTGAATGTGGGGCAGGCAGTACCCCTCAAATTCAGTGTTCCTGGTGTGGCTCAGGAAAGGTCACATCCACATCCTTGGGCTCACAAACACTACTCTTCTTGCTTACTCTAGACTCGCTCATTAGAACGTTACAGTGGATATCGGAGCACAGATCTCTTCTCCTTGGTCAAGAGACTCAACTTCTTGCTGACTTACCAGCACCATGACAAACTCAAGGCCGTGCGTACCAAGTACTCTCACAAGTAAGAGGCTGGGTTCTCTGTTGGGAAAAGAGTGGACTCAAGGCTTTGGAGACCAAACATTGTAACTTTTCTGGCTCATATGAGGAATGCTAATAGCTTCTGGCCTCCAGACGTTATTCCTTTTGAACCTTCTTTTCTGATTCCTAACTGGGGGAATAGACAATGAAGGGAACTCAGGGTAGGTATAACCCTAGTTACTACCCTCAAAGTCTGCCGCATAGACATAATGGTCTCCTTAAAAAGAATACGGGTAAAAGCCTTCCTCTCTTTAAGCCTGCTCAGAAGGGAAGGCAAAGCCTTGATGCTCATTGGGACCCCTTTATTCTTTAAAGACAATTTTCCAACGTTAAATAATCATTGAATCCTCCAACCAAAATCACTCTAGTTAATTTTAGATGAAATATTCTATACCCTTAGTTACTTGCCTCTTTATGGAGAGGAAGGAGGGATATGCAATTTTTTTTAGGGAGGGAATCAAGATGAGTCATTTTAATTAATCTGTTTAGCAGTATGTCATCATTTTCATTTACTACATTTTGTGTGTGTATGCATATGTTCATTCCTTTTGGTTCAACTATCTTTCATACAGTTTAACCCATGGTTCTTTGAAATCCTCATTTGTTGTTTCATATGGCACAATACCGTTCCATTATATTCACAGAACTTTTGCTATCCTGTGATCAGCGAGTGCTCACTTTGTTTTTAGATTTTTTGCTACCACATAGAATATCGCTATTGTGTATGTAAGTATAGATATGTACATATATACGTATAGATACAGATATAGCTATATGTAGGTATAGCTGAGGACTTCTTTTTGGTCTATTCTTTGTTTGGGGTGTGGAGTGGGTTGTCTGAGTCATAAAACCTCCAATCACTGTAGTGACTCTTCTGGCTGTTGCACTGACACACAGCTTCACCACAGCCACACACTTAGTGTGCCTGCGCTTTTGCTGTCTTTCATCATATTTGCCAGTTTTGGGGGCATGAGGTGAAACCTAAGTTTTTAATCTGCTTTTCTCTCATGATTAGTGGTTCAGAGTATTCTTTTATAGGGCAGTTGATATTTTCTTTTGAGAAATATTGTTCTTGTCCTTTGACTATTTGTGGAGAATGGCTCTTGGTCCTTACGTAATTTTGGTGTGTGTATGTGTGTCTTAATATTATACTTTTATCAGAGGCATTTGATACTAGGATTTTTTTCTGCAATCAAGTTTCTCTTCTTATTCTGGTTACCTTGGTGTTTTTTGTTTGTCTCTATCCCCAGTGCTTGCATGTTGTTGTAGAATTAGCAGAAGTAGAAGTAGTAGTCATAGTAGTAGTAAATAGCGGCTAACACATATGGCACTTTAAGGAGCTGTGCGTAAGTGCTTATTTCATTTGTTCCTCATAATAGTCCTATCCCCATTTTACAGATGAGGAGAAAAAGATATCTCTTTTATTCTTGAATTTTTAAATGATGTGACCTTTTGTATGTAGGTTATCCCTTCAGAGCTTTTGGTAGTATGTGGTGCTCTACATTAATTCCCTTTTCTAGGAAATTTTTCTGGTTTTCTAGCAGTTCTGGTCAAATAAGATAGTCTTCCCCACTTAGTTTGCGGTGTGTCATTTATTGAACACTGGATTGTTGTGTTTGATTGTTTCGGGTGGGGGGGGTCTTATCTAATCTAATATCTGATTTACTTTTCTTTAACCCCTCCCCTCCTACCTTTTTTTTTCTTTAACCAAAAAAGTAGTTTTGATTATTATTGCTTTCTACAGTATAGTTTGAGATCTGGTATCAACCTTCATTCCCCTTTTTTATCCTATTATTTCTGTTGAGATTTGAGACCTTCTATCGCTACAAGTTGTTTTTATCAAGTTTTACTTACACTGTAGCTCCTTGGATGTTGAATTGATACAGGATTAAATCTTTAAATTCATTTAGTGTTTTGGACTTGACCCAATTATGAGCAGTGAATCTGTCTGATTTCTTGACTCATTTTTATGAAGAATTTTGTAATTTACATTTCTGTATGTCATTTAAACCTGTTTCAGTGGTCCAATAGAAACGATAAGTCTTTTTGTCAATTTGTTTTGTATTCTGCTACTTTACTGATTATTTCTCTTGATTATTAGTTTCTCTTTTCGTCAGTGATGCTACCTTGCATTTCTCTGAGGTTGTAGCTATAACTAGCATTTTTTAGAACTTTGTTACATAATAGTGAGAAAGGGGCATTCTTGCTTTACTCATGTTTGTTGAAAAGTTTGTTTCTCCATTGCAGAACTCTTGCTTTTAGAAACTTTGGATCATATTAAAGAAGGGCCCTGTCATGTTTCTACATTTTGTCTTTCATATAAATGTCTTTCATAGAAATATATATATATATATATATATATATATATATATAATAGCTTTCATATAAATGAATTATCCTCTTTAGAATAATTTTGTTTCTGTGATTTATCATTTGACCAGAAGCCTCCATTTAGGCCCATATCTTTTATTTCTCTTTTATTATTATTTTTGTGTTATGATCTGAAAAGGATGTTTATTTCTGTCCTAGCCCATGATCCCTTTTTGTAAATGTACCATGTGATGGTAAGAACGAGGTATATAAACTATTTAAATATGCCAAAGCCTTTTATATTTGATTTGGATGAATTTATAACAAATGTTAACAAAGAAGGAAACTAAAGCCTGACAAAAAGCTAGAAAAATCAGGTTTGAAATCTCTTTGGTGATTTCTGAACTGTCTTTCCTGCCTCCTCTAATTCTTACAGAATCTTCTTTGAAGTTGCTAAAACTCCTACCTTGGATATGCTGAAGCTGGAGGATATTCTGAAGAACTCAGTCTGAAGAACAAAGCCAGGACCCATGTGGGGAAGCCCTGAGGCTAGCCTTGTAAATAGACTGTAAATATTTTGTCCTGTCTTTGTCTCCTTCTCCATGTCAGCATGTTTGTGCCTTTCTTTCTGTCTGTCTGAACTCATGTCATTTTAAGAAAAACAAAACTTTTTAAGAAGAAATAGTTCTAATGTTTTGATTAGGAACTAAATAAAATTTTGTTAAGTGCCTTCCCTGCCCTCTTATTCTCCAGGGGCAGATGAGGTGTCAGGGGGTAGAAAACAACAGTCTCCTGCCCTCCCTGGGGAAGATGCCAAGGGCTTCTTGGCATAAGGCAGCTCCTTTCCTGCTGGTAGTTGTCCCCACAGCCTGCCCTGTTCTAGCTTCTCCTTTTCTACACCACGCTCTCTTCTATAACTCTCTAGTCATGACTCAAGGAGGGGGATGCATTGCTACTTGGATACTGGGTTCAAGGGTGTCTTCTAAGCCCTTACCTGAGAGAGCTTTCCATGCTTAGTAAATGGGCTTGAGAGTTGGAGCAGCCAGCAGTGCCCACGATACCCTGTGCTTTGCCTGGTGCTTTTCTGCATTTGCAGAACAATCTTTAGTTGCTTATAGAATATATAGAATAAGGAGCTATTCTCCTTTTTCTGCAGTTTTGCTTTTAGTAGCTAGCAAGAACTCCCATAGTTGGTAGTTAAGGAAGCTGAGTAATGGGCAGGTTGGGGACGGTGGTGCAAAGCACCCTTTCCTAGCCTCCCTATGAATTGGCAATTTCTGTTTGTTTTTTCCATTCCATTTTATTTGTATGTATGTGATGTCATTAATGTGTTGGTCAGAGGTGCTTGTGGAGGCCTTTAAGTCGTGGCAGGTGTTGGCTAACACTTTGAACCGATCCGTGCTTTCTGATGAGATTTAGCTGGAATGGCTGGAAAAAAAAAATCTATGTCACAGGCCATCCCTCAGTACCCACGGGGGATAGGGATTGGAGATCAAAATGCAAATTGTGCCACTGCCTCAAAATCCTAGTGCTAAAGAGGGATAGACACATAATTTTTCCATCCTTGAGGATGAGAAAGCTTGGGGAAGAGTAGCTTCTAAGTAATTGTGATTTTGTGCTAATAGGGAACAAATCTGACCTGATTTTTCCTTCTCTTTCCCTACCTCCCTCTGCTAGAAGTGGTAATGCACAATGAGTGGCTAAAGAATTAGGCTGGGTTTGAGGCCAGAGGCTTGGAAATGACAATAGTGAAGCCAATATTCCTTATAGGGGGAAGTTAGTTTGGTGCTCTTTCATTCGAGTGGTCTGATATTAACCTCTTGGCTGATAGCTTAGGGGCTATCATTTATGTCCAATTGAAGCACCTACTTCCCAGGCCCTGCTCTGTTCTTTGGCCTCAGAAGCCACATTGGAAGGTATGAGAAAGGCTGTGTTATAGAGAGGGGTGCAGACCCTCAAAGATGTTTCTGTAGTAGTCCACCAAAGTGTTGCTGCACCCCTCTTCCCCTTTCTTCTAATTCTACAGTATAAGGGGGCTGGGGCTGTTGCCTCAGAGATACCAGATTGTACACAGCAGCATTTTGGTTTTTACCCACTTTTCTGCAATCCAATACAAATCTAACCCTCCGTGTCTTCCACTTCACCAAGCCCTTTATCACCCTAGGAATGAGAAAGAGAGACACCTGCACTATGGCTTTTTTAGTAGCCCCCTTACACCTGGGTTCTGTGCACTGGCCTTTTATTGTTACTATTTATGTTTCAGTGTATGTTTTGGCATAAAAATTTATTTGAAATTTAATAAAGAAGTTTGAAAAAACAGTACTGTAGTTCTTTTTACAGTCTTAGGCCCAAATCCCATTAACTACTGCCTATCTTTTAGCAGTGGGACTTGGCTTAAAGAGTATAACTACTGTGTAATGTAAAGGAGAGGGGTAAGTACTCCAAAGTAATGTCCTGCAGGCTGAGCCCAATCAGGGAACAAAGCTGGATTTTCAACAAAAGAACTGCAAATTGGAATTCTGAAAAACAATCTAGAAATAGACAAGAAAGTCTCTTCTTGACAACTGCACTTAGTTACCAAAGTAGCAAAATCAGTTCTGTCATGCTTGTAGGGGACAAGGTTATTGTTTAGGTCTCAGTCAAAAACAATTTTTAAGAAAGTGGGATTCAAGGGCTAAAGACTTAAGGGAAGCTTAAAGAGGCAAAACTGAGGGAAGGAAGAAGTAAATTATGATATTCCTTTATAGGTTAATCTTGGATGGAGGAGTGAGGAGGAAATGACACAGGAGAAAGTCAGCTGACTTGAGAGGGGATCTGGGGTTGTATTCCAACCTGGCTTGGGTGCAAATAGAGAAGGGATTGTGATTTCTTTGGTCTCTTGAAGAGCATGGTGGGGCTCCAGGGGAGCTGGTTAAGAGCAGTGGAAGGATGTCGAAGGCGATAGGAAGCTGGTCTTGGGAAAACAATGGAGTACCATTGTCCCTAGCATGGAGCATGGCAGGAAGCATGTTCCTGGGTAGGGTGAAGCTTTATGACAGGCTTCCTTGGAAGGGAATGGACACCTTAGGAGATGACCTCCAAGCAAGAGTCCTGCTTCCTATCACAAAAAAGGAGGGAGGGGCTTCCAGGGACTCCATGTAGATTCAGTGACAGGATGATAGGATATACTGATTTTAGTAAGGGCTCAGTAATGGTAAGGGTAGGAAGTAAAAAGATGCCAATTCTAATGATTTCTGTGATCCCATGAAAAGAGAGTGACATATAATGGATAAGAAAGCAAAACCGAACAATTCACGATGTGTAAAAAACCCCACATCTATAAACTGAAGATGCAATAATGTGAAAGAAAAGAATATGACAAGGAAGCTGAACTGAGTAAGTACAATGGCTACTCTGGGCTCAGGAGAAAAGAAGAGGGGGAGGTGCAAGGTAGTGGGACGGAGTTTTGGGGGTGGGGGGCTACAGGTACAGAATGTGACAGTCACTGTATTGGGGTTTGTCCTTATGACAAGGGCATTTTCATTAGATGGTGGCGTATGTCCAGAAATGGCAGTATCTAGTTAGAATGATTTCTTTTCCCCCAGAGTATTCCTGGGTACAGCAGCAATGGGGAGCACCAAGCAGCATACTCACTAGGCCAAGGTCTGGAGAAGAGATAGCTTGCCTTGTTCATCTGTAGGAGCTTGGAATCTATGATTGATTGCCCCTGAAACGACTCACAAGGAGCCAGAGACTGTACATTCAACCATTTATTAGTGGCCTGAAACACAAGCGCAACTCTGTTTAAACTCTGGACTGGTGTTACATCGGGGAGGAGGGGCCGGTGCGGATTTGTGGACATATTTTTATTTTGCTTTTGGTGTTCTCTTTGCCACTTCACCATCCAGCTTCCTCCCTCCAGTCCGGGCTCTGCTGCTGAACAGGAGCCTTTGAAAACAAACAAGCAAACAAACAAAACCCCCCCAAACAACGGAAACCAACAGGAGATTACAGCTCAGCAGACAAATACAGAGCAACCATCGCAATTTCACCGAGTACATTAAGCACAGCAGTTCTTAGGGAAGGAGGCGGATTGGGGTAGGCAGGTGATTACAATTCAGTTCCATATTTCTGATCATTGTTTTTCCTAACTCGACTTCTTCCTATATACCATGAGGTAGCCAAGAAGACAAGGCTGGCACATAGCCCTGCCCCTTCTAAGCTTACTGATGCAGGAAGCCTGCAGCTGCCATGGCTGCCATTGTTGTCCCTGACCTGGAGATCCTAGTGCTCAGAGGTGCAGCCAGAGACCCTCTGCAGAGGCTTTTCATAGCCTTGACCTTGAAAAGGTCAATCGTTTCTCCTTGGTCTCTGTTCTTACCACTTGCTGACCCCCATATCTAATGACAGAACTTGTAATAAAACCAAGAGGGAACAATATATAAACCCTCAACTCTTCGATCCCTGCCCAATCCCTTTTTTTCCTACACAAATGGGGCTTGTGGAACACCATTAGCTTAGAGAAAAGTTGGGCCTTTGTAAGTTTCAGTCATCTGTGGATGACACTCCCCCTCCCCCAATCCCGATCCTACAAAATAGATCAAGGCCATCTGTCCTTCCACATTGCTGAGAGCAGCTCAAGGAATTACATTCAAGACTACATAGGAACAATCATCCCAAGAAGCAACCCACCCCTTATTTGCCTGAAATGACATCTCTGAAGGTGATGGAGAATGGAAATGGATGGTGAGGGCCTAGTCCCATTGCCCAAGCAACTATATTACAGCACTGCTTCAGCGAGGCCCCTGTAGGGCTAAATCACTCCTGGGGCCCAAGGGCAGCCCCTGTGAAGGAGGGAGCTGATCTTGCTTTGTTCCAAGCACTAGGCTGGTCCAGGCAGAGCAGGTGCTCAGCAGGTTCCTTTCCTTGGCACCCTGAGCCTGCTTGGAGGGCTGGCTGGGCATCAGGGCAGGAGGGAAAGGCAATGGAAACTGAGTTAGCAAGCAGCACCTGCTCAGACCCTCCTTCCCCCTTCTTCCCCATCAATGGTGATCCCCACTCCATGCTTGGCCTACAGCCAGGCCAGCTCCATTCTGACTCAGGGAAGGAAGAGAAGAGGATTCTGGAGGGCCAAGGGTTTGGGGATGTGGACATTGGCCAGATCAACAACAGCACAGCACAGAGCTAGCATCTATATTAGCAATCTGAACAAAATTGAAAAGAGTTACATTCAGTTTGGCCACCACTGCGGGGGAAAAGCAACAGAAGAATCCCAACTCTGCCTAGGCTCCCAAGATCAACGGTGGCCCTGGCCTACTGGCCTCTCCATGTGTGTGCCTGTGTATGCATGGACACGTGTGCACATATGCATGCACCCATGTCCATGCAGGAGACACAGGGATGGCTTGGCCATGGAGGTAGGGGAGTTGATAAAGGGAAAGGGCTTTTAGCCCCAGAGGAGCCTAGAAGAGTGGGGGGGCAGTCAAAGCAAAAGTCTCCGAGATGACTCACCCCGGGGACAAATAAATTAATGCTGTAGATGCTTAAATAAAATTTTAAATATTTTCTTTCATCTATTTACAATACTTTCTTCTTTAGATTTATGGCTAGAGCTATTTTTGGGCATCACAATTAGACAAGACGGCATGAGGGATTTTTCCCCCCCGTTTGCTGTTTTGAGCTCCCCATTTTCAGGACCGGGATTGATCTGGTGTTCCCCAATGATCCAGCCACAGGAAAGACCTAGGGAAGAGCTCTGCCTTTGTCTTAAAGTGTGGAGAGGCCATCTTTGTAGCTCCCAGCCAAAGGGGGAGAGGGGAGAGAAATTTGTCCATGGATGGTCTAGGGTTTGGCTCATAGGGCCCTGGGGCATCTCCCCTCTAGATGTTAGGGCCCAGCCAGATTGGCTTTCCAAACAACAAAACCCCGAGCAAATTTAGGGCTGGGAACAACTGGGATTTGTGTTTTGGTTTTGGTTTTCATTAGAAGGTAGAGAGGTGTCCCACTCAAGGAGGCTCTGGGTCACCTGTTGTTGCTGTGTGATCTCAAACTCCAAGGCAGCAGCACCCTGGGCTGCAGAGGCCCTGCTCTGACAGCCTCTCTCTGCTGGGAAGGCCAGCTCTACCAGCCTGGTACCAGCAAGAGGGAAACAGCCTGGCAACTCTCAGTTGAGTCTGGGACCATCCTGACAGTTTGTTCAGGAAATTCAGGACTGGCTGCCCTGGATGGTCCCTGCGCCATTAGTCTAACCTAGCATTGAAGGTAGAGAGACCCATGAGGGCTCCTGGATCCTAGACTTCAAGGCCTATTGGTTGGAGAGGGCTGGGGAGGGGAGAAGGAGCAGAAAGGAAGAAAAGGGGAGGGAAGGGACAAAATGGGAGGGGAGAAGGAAGGGGAAGAGGAGGACTGAGGAAGAGTGGGGAGAGGGGAGAAGGTATGAGGAGGAAGGGAAGGGAAGGGAAGGGGGAGAGGGGAAGAGGTGTGAGGGGGAAGGGAAGGGAAGGGAGGAGAGGGGAAGAGGTGTGAGGGGGAAGGGAAGGGGAAGGGAGAGGGAGCAGGTCTGAATTGATGTACAGTCCAGCACAAACAGCTGTGACCTTTCTGCTCCCTTGTCCAGGGCCTGGCTTAGAATTGGGAGAATGGAACAGAAGTGGCCTGGACATCAGTGCCAGCGGTGGCTTTGAAGGCTCCACAGGGATGGATCAGACCCCACAGCTGTGTCAGAAGCAGGAACACTGATGGGGATGCCCAGAAGTCTGAGGTTCCTGGGCACGGCAGTAAGTTACAGAAGAACTTTATCAGGAGCCTTAGAAACCGAGTTGTGTTTTCAGTTCTTAAAAAAATATATACATCTCTCCATCTAGCTATGTCTCTATCTTTCTGTAATTTACACAGCAGCACAAGGGTGAATGACTCTTTTGGCTCGAAAAGCCAGCCAGAATGCAAGCAAAGCGCACTGGCAGACGGCATGCAAGCTTGGGTCAAGGCAGCGGGGGTTCTGACGGTTTCTGGAGACTCCATCAAGTTACTAGTGATGAGCAGCAGTGGGCAGAGTAGGCCATTCACCTGCAATCAGGACTGGCCACTTAGGTGGCCCATCAGGTACCTGATCAAAGCTATTCACAAGCATGCACGCAGACACTGACACACACACACACACATACTCCCCATTTCCCCTCCCACCCACCCCACTCCCTGCCAAGCATACACATACACACACACACACACACACACATACACACATACATATGTGTGTGTATACACACACGCACATACACACGCAGCATAGACTACTTGCAGAGAGTCTGAAAGGCATAGTTTTTGACATGCATGATGAGTCAGGGGGGGAGGGGTGTCAAGGTAGCACAATTAAGCTTAGGCCACTGATGGGGGCTCAACTCAGGGATAATAAAGGATGCAGCCATGTAATTAAGGCTAGGAGAGAAGCCCCTAGGACCTAGTTCCCATCCTCCATGGCACAAAGCCTCTCCTGCCACCTTCTTTTAGCAAACCAGCTCCAAAGGGAAAGTCAAAGACATTCCAGAATCACAAAATCAGCCAGGTGACCCTGACCCATCAGGGAAAACACACTCTCCAAAGCAGCCATAGAAGGCCATTCTTCTAGATCCCAGGCATATACAGAAGCTTAACTCATTTAACCAGAGCCAGTCAAGAAGCACAGAGAGGGAGAACTGAAGAACAACTCCATTCACCAATCTTTGGCCAATGTGGAAATGTAAACCTCTAAGGAAACCTGATAAAGTTGAGAACGTCACGTTAGTGGAAAGCGTTGTCTGACAGCCCTACCAAGGGTCCGTGTCTGTTCTGAATAATTGAGTCTGCAGTCATTCTACAGGTTTAGAGTCATTGTCATTGTTGTCATTGGTGTGGTTGTCATTGTCAGTCCACCATGAAGTGGCTTTGTGTCAGGAGTTCCAAGCTGTAGGGCTCGCTCCCTTCAGCATTTCATAGGTTGTGGCTAATATCTTTAATACCTTGAAGGATCTTCTTCACGTGACCAACCTTTCGGATTCCTAAATCCTTTATGGGAGAAAAAAGAAGAAGTTAGCTTGTTGACAGCTACCCAATCACTTGGACCAGAGAAGAGGAAAATGAAAGAGTAAGGGCACTGATGAGCTTGTGGCTTCCCCAACATGCCAAACCCTGGTTGTAGCAGCTGAACCATCAGAGGGTGGCGATCAAAGTGCCTGGGACAAAACCTCTTTAGGCCAAGCTCTCAGCTGTATGCTGCATGCTAGAAAGGGGTCCTCTATGCCACACCATGGGATGCCCAGCGTGCACTCCATCTACCACCAGTGCTGTACAGAAGAGTCAGAGGGAGAGGTGGCTGTTATCAGTTCTGGGCAGGGGGTGAGGTAGGGAGCTGTGGAGGAGTCCTTGGGGGGGCAGGAGAGGGACAGCTGTCTTTGGGTCAGCCGTCTTTGTCTTTCTTGTAGTTTTTGTACTCTACCTGGAAGGAAGCCTGGCTCAGCTCAGTCCCAGGCTCCATGTCATCTTGGGCCTGGGGCAGGCCTCAGTTCTGTGGAGCCATCTGTGCCAGGCTGCTTGTGAGACCAGCAGTTTGTCTGCCAGTGGGCACAGAGCAAGCATACCCTCCAAGCCACACTCACTTCTGTTTGAGGCTCCACCTCACGTCTGAGTTTTTAAGGTCAAGGCTCCCACTATATTCTCATGCCTTTGCCTCATGGGAGGAGAATCCCACAGCTCATAGAAAGGGCTTAGCCTTGTTCACTGACTTGGGGGCTCCACTTGGTCCCTTGGTTTCCTCATCTGTATTTGCCACTAGAGAGTGTGTTTAAGATCCTTGGGTGAGAAATGTTCCGTGGGCAGAGTGAGGCCAAGAGTGGTATGAGTGCGACCACCCTGGTAAATGCTTAGCAGGTAAAAGCAGATGGAAATTCAGAGCTCACTACAAAGCATTGTAAGAGCAAGAGGACAAGATTCAAGGAAAAACTCCTTGAGTATGAAGTAAAGTTGCTGACAATAAGAATGGACCAGGAGCCCTGTCTGTGGCCCCCCTCCCTCCTGCAGGGATGAGTCTCTGGGTCCCCAAGTCCTCTATGCATCACTTTTCCCTTTCCATGACAGCCAAAAGGCTGATGCCAAGGAGTCTTTGTTCTTAGCAAATGTGGGTGAGGAAGAAAGGGCAAAAGCAAGGCCAGCCTGGCCAGGGGGTCATGCCAGGGCCATGCCACTTGTAGGCAGCACGGATGCCAATGAGGCAGCCACCATTTCCGGAAAATAGGGGCATTATGAATACCTTTAAGTCTCGTCTCTCCAGCAGGATCAGCTCTGAGCCCTGGATTTCATGGCGGGTAAAAATGTCTTTGTACTCCCCTAAACCAAGGGCGTCCAGCCAAGAAGCCACTTCCTCAGGGCCCCATTTGTCCACTAGCAAAAAGGAAAATGACAGATGACCAACTTATTGAGAAGAACAGAGAGAAGAGGCCAAGAGCAACATGTGCAGAGACATACAGAGTAAGAGAGAGAAATTCTAAGCAAAGCACAGGCAGGTTCAAAGAAGGAATCAGGGCAAGTTGGTAAGAGGTGCTGGCGGGCAGCAGCAGCAACAGCAGCAGCAGTAAACTTATAGAGGTTTCTTGAGACATCAGAAACCAAGTTCTTGGGGCTTAGGATGTCCCAACAGCCCGAGCTTTGCCTAACGAATGAGGGTGTGTTCAAAATAATCCCCCCAAAGATTTGACTCTTCAAGGAGAGAATGAAGTGGCTGTTCTCTTCTATGCTTTGTGGTCCCTGCAACAGTGGTAGGCACACAGCAGAGGCTCAATACATGCTGGTGGAATTGGCTTGGACATTATCACCTGGCTTTTTTTCTCCCTCCCATACCTTCAAGGTATGGATCCTATCTCCCTCACACAGCTGTCAGGGTTAAGGAGCTAAGCAGCAAACAAGCTGGCTCTAGCAGTGGCCAGTAGCCTTGTGGGCAGTACAAGAGGTAGGCTAGAGTAGGGTTCACTGCTTGGCCACCACCTTGGTGGGACGACAGACAAGCTCTTGGGAGTTCAGGGCATGTAGTCCAGTCAGTGGCTCCACAATCCTGGGCCTAGGGAATAGGGTTGGGGGCCCAAGGCAAATGAACTTCCTGGGCCCCATTTTTCAGCAGATCTCTGCTCTAAACACACTAGAGAGATAGACTCTTGTGATGCTGAAACTGTCTGTCTATTCCCTCATTCAGCTGAGCCAGTTTGTCCAGGGCTTCTCCACAGCCTTATTCAAAGAAACGCTGCATGCCTTACTCTCTTCTGCAGACACAAGTCAGGAAGGACCCAAGAAAATTGGCAGCCTTGTCCATAGCTGGCCACATCCTGGAAGTTTCTGAGCTGTGTGGGCAGCCTGAAAGTGGGGTTCCGAGCACTTGTCTCAGGCTCTGCCACCATGTGTTTAAGCCCTGCCAGAACCCAGGAGTTTGGGGCTCTGGCCATTCTCTAGGTGACTGTCTCTAGTGTGTGCCAAACTGGGAACTTTGCCTCTTCCTTCTGACAGCGGTTCTGGACTTGGCCACCATCAGAGTTGAGGTGCCCCAAAACAAATGCTGGCAGGAAGATGACTTGTGGCCAGGCAGCAACAACATTGCCTTTGCTTCTGGGCCACATCATGTTTGCACAATTGGCAGGGGGACGGGGGTGAAGGTGGGAGGGGCAGCAGACAAGCAGATTTCTGAAGTGGCCATGCTGGGATTTGGGAACAAATGGGGAGACCCAGGAAAGGCAAAGAAGCGAGAGAAGTTCCCTGTCCTGTCCCTCCCAACCTGCCCAGAGTAGTCCCAGGTCATTTTTATAGGGTGTAGAAAGGGATCCCCCAGCCCTTTCTCCCAACTGCCTCTAGTTAAAAGGCCCAGTGGACCAACCTTCCCTTGGGATTCCTGGCCAGTTGGCTGCATGAGACTCCATGGCCATGTTTCGCCCTCGAATGGTGGTCAAAGAGAAAGCGGAGCAGAAGCTAAGGGGCTCACAAGCTCCTGTATTGCTGGTTTTGGCCGCCCAGGCAGCTAGGCTTCCTCTGGTCCCCGGAGGCCTTTGGGTTTGTCTATCCTCTGGCCTAGCTTTAAACTATTTTGAAGGGAGACACTCACTGCAATACCTGCCTCCACGCCTGCAGGCTATGATGAGCTGCCAAACAAAACGGGCCCAGTCATCTCTGGGTGATGAGCTCTCCTCCCCCCCCCCCCACACCTACAGATATCAGGCCTCAGAAAATCTTCTTCTCATCTACGTCCTGACCTGACCGCATTTGTTTGCTTGCTTCTCGGCCCAGCCTATATGGCTACCAGTAAAGCTGTGGGTGCAGAAAGCTGGGGAAGGGGAGAAGGGAAAGAGAGGAAGGGGGTAAGGGGAAGAGAGATAATCAGACACACATAGAGAAAGAAGAGAGGGAGAGACAGACAGGAAGAAAGTAGAGATAGAAGAGGCAGAGAGGAGAGGGAACTGGGAGGGCAGAGAAGGGGTGCCAGTGGGTCTTACTTCAGATCTCTCCTCGATGGGTAGCCTGGCCATAGGTTTTTTTTTTCCAAAAAGGTTTTAGGTTATGCAGCCAACACTGTTGCCAACTAATGGAATCATAAAGAATTGTAAAAGGGTCACTTGGAGCCCAGCCTCTCAGCAGCCTGGCTGGATTAGAGAGTGACCCCCTACCCCTCCCCTGCCAGGCCAGGCCTCTGCCCCTCAGCTTCTAGCCTCCTCTCTGCTCAGGAAGAGTAGCACCGATAAGCTCTGGCAAGATTGGTCATGGGCTTTTAGCACCTGGGCTAAGGCACCTGCCCTTCCCCTCCACTTCCTTGGCAGTCCCAAAACAAGAAGAAATAATCCCAACCAAAGGGCAGAGGCATGCTTTGAGTTCCTGGGGACTTGCTGTGAAAATTGAATGTAGAAGGTCCCAGAGAGAGCCCCACTTGCTCTGTTTTGGGCTTTTTCAAAAGCAAATGTCTGGCCGGATTAGAAGCTCATCTTGCTCCCAGCCCAGGGAGGAAGCCAGGCATGACTAGGAGAAGTATCTAAGGATGGCTCTTTAGCCATATTTTGGCCTGGGGGGAACAGCATTGGGCAGAGCAGAGAAATAATTGGCAGCTTTCTGAATAGATTTCTTCCAGTGGGCTGACAAGAGTCTGCTCCAAAGGAAACCTGCCCTCCAGCCTCCCGTCCTGCGGAGGGAGTCAAGGGCAGAGGCAGAGATTCCATGTTCCCTCAAGCTCTCATGGCAGCTCTGGAACCCCTTGGGGCTGTCCAAGATGCCCTTTTTGAACTTGCTTCATCTTGTCTCCACACATTGAGAATGGGGAACAGTGACTTTCTCCTCTGGCTCCTTCCCCCCTTCCTCCCAGCACTGTGTGTCTCTGGAGCTTAGCCTGCTGGGAAAATTAACTTCACTCCCAGAACTTTGGGGAAGGGATTTACCTGAGACAGAACTGCTCCATTTGACCTTGTGGGGCTTGCTTTTCTTTCCTCTGGAGATGTTGAGGCGCAGCCTGAAGCTGCCCTTGCTAGCGTGTCCCAAGCTCTCCTGGGCCAGAGAAAAACAAGAGGGTTAGTTTTTGTACCTTCTAAAGGGGCTGGCAGGGGCTTGGACCAAGGCCAGCTGTCCCCATATGTGCTTATGCTCTGAGATATGTTTCAGACAATGCTATAGTTAGAGCTCAGAGGCCATCCAGTCCAAGCCCCTCGTTCTATAGATGAAGAAACTGAGGCAGGCCCATGGAGACGACGTAACTTGCCCAAGGTTACACAGGTAGTAAGAATCAGAGATAGGGTATTGGTCCATATTAGAGGGACAGCCATAGTCTCTGGCTATACTGCCAGATATGCACCCCACCTTTGGCAATTTCTGCTGGCTGCTATCTCTGCTGATCTTCCTACCAAGGCCTCGCTTTAGTTTCCCAAGTCTCCCCCGGCCTCCTTTTTGGGGCTGCTCCATTTTCTACTGCCTTGATGTCCTTTTGGTGGAAGTTGCTGAGAGGCTGACTCCAGTTTGAAGTCAGGACAAACTCCCTAACCCTGAGGACTGCCCCAAAATGTCCTGGGCTGCTGAGACTGTGGCCATGTCCTCCTCGGAGGTGGACAGGATGGGGGGGGGTCACATGCTGGGTCTGTTATGCAGTGAATCCTCCTTCAGATGAGGGTTGGCCTCCATGGCCTCTGAGGTCCTCCTCTAATAACCTGGCATTCTGTGAATGTTGGGTTCGGGCAGCTTTGCCTCCCCCCCCTTTACTGAATCCATCTCTGTCGGCAGAATAAGCACAAGGACAGTAGCAGACAGGCCAGGAGGTGGTGCAGGGTCACAAGACCGGGCACTTTGTGGGAAAGACTACGGAGCTCAGCTTGCTCCTTCCAGGGCCTGCTGATTTAAGACCAACAGAAAGAAGCAGGTGCCGTCCTCCAGGGACTTGGCCCAAGTGCCAGTGGCCACATTTCAGGAAGGACACTGACAAGCTGTAGTGTATCCAGAGGAAGTCAACCAGAGAAGAGCTGGAAGTGTGGTCCTCAGAGATGGATCAGAGGCCAGTGATGGTTGGTAAGTGGCAGAGCTGGGACTCAGCCTGGAGGCTTCTGGCTCTGAATGTAGTACTGTCAGCTAGGCCATGGGACAACTGTACCACATACAAGCTACTTGAAGAAACTGAGGATATGAAACCCAGAGAAGGCTGGGAGTGAGGTGGGCCAGGGGCTGCCTTCTGATAGGTTCAGGGCTCTCCAGCAGCAAAGGTATTAGACCTGCTCTGTTTGGCCCCTGAGGGCAGAACCAGGAGCCATGGTGGGGGGTGCATAAGGAGGTAGATTTAGGCTGGCTGGAAGGAAGACCTTCACAAGGAGAGCTAGCCTTGAGTGGCTGGTGAGGGGTGACATTTCAGAGAGGATTTTTGCTTAGGGATGGGTAGAACTTGACAGCCTCAGAGGGAGGGCCCTTCCAACTTGGAGCTTCCATGAGGCACTGTCCTAATTTGGCCACCAAATTAATGAAATGTGACTATTTTCCAATTTTGTGACACAATTCTCAAAAATCATCATGTGTCAATGATGTGCCCATAGCCATCTGCACTCTTACCATCCACACCTCTCTGCTCAGTACCCCCAGAGCTTGCACTGTTCCTGTCTCCTGGATGAGGTCAAAGGGCCAGGGTTGGGGTGAAGGGAGGGGAGCTTGGAAGCAGTTGTGACAGAGTGGGGCCAACAAAAGCACCAGTGCTTTTCTTCCTCCTTCCCCCTCACACCTGGGGGACATTAGCCCCCAACACCCTTCCTTCCAAGTCACCTTTGGCCAAAAGAGCTGGGCTTCCCTCTGTCCACATCCTTTCATCCAGGAAGGCCCTCTCTTCACTGACAAGGTAACCCCCAGATCGTGAAAGTGCTCACTTAGCACAGTGCCTGGCACACAGTAGGTGCTTACTAAATGTTGGTTGATTGATGAGAGCTACAGCCCCTGCTATCCCTCCACCCCGGCATCTGATAAATGGAGATAGAGTGAAGCCCCACAGCCTTTAGTCACCCTGTTCCTCTGTGGCCCCTTCAAGAAGGCACTCACCTCTTCAGTGACAGCATTGAGGATGGGTGCCATCCAGTGGATTTCAGACACCTTCTCCAGCTCCTGGCTGACGTTGGCTAGGGCAACCTGCAGCCCCTCCTCCTGCCGGGGGCTGTCCAGCTGCTATAGGGATGGAAAGCAGACAGGATGAGCTCCACTGCCAGGCATCTCTGTTTCCTGGCACACAAGCACCAACCTCAAGGTTCAAGGCTCTGCGTCCTGCACTAGGCATTCTGAGGCAATGTGAGGGGGCCTAGAGACATAGCCGGAGAGGAGCTGGGCCCATATCCTGCCTCTTAAGCACAGTGGCGATAGGACCCAGTGCCCCTGGGCAACTTTAAGGCTCTGCTTGGGATCTCACTGTACGGTATCATCAGCCCTACTCTGGGGAACAGAATGGCCTGATGGGGCTCTCTCTTTTGAACCTGAAATACTTGGGGCCAGCATTGGGGGCCAAAAAGGACAGGACTATAGATTTAGGGCTTGAAGGGGTCTCAGAATTAGGGTTAGAGATCACTGAATCCGCCCCTCTCATTTTCCAGACACTGAATCTCAGGGAAATAAGCCTAGCCTACTAGTGAACAGTTTCTATGTGATAGAGCTGGGATCCAAGCCAAGGTCCTGTCTCTGAAATCCAGGGTTGCTTGCTGTCCATGCCAGGGCTTGTCCTTTGACCTCAAGGTTGTTTGGAGTGTTCCCCAGTTCCTAATGTGGATGTTGAGGTCTGAAGGGGCCAGGACAGTCCCTCCAGCCCCAACTGGGCCCACCCAAGCCCTTAGCTTGGCCCTCTCCCACTAATAGGAATCATGGCATATTCTGTTCCCTAAATCCAGATCTTTAATGACTCTTCTCTCTGAGATCACCTCCAACAGAGAAAAGCCAAGCCCTGGAAGGCCAGCACACATGAGGAGTTTTGTGTTCCTGGGACTGAGCAGACAGAACAGATGGGCAGTGATGTCACTGGCATGAGGCCTGTTCGCCCAGCCTCTTTTCTTCTCCTTGGCATAGGGCCCACTTTCAATTGGACCCCCAGGTGGGAACTCTTCTGGTGCCACCTGCCACAGACAGGTGAGAGGGGCTGGCAGGCTACATGGATGGATGATTAGGAAAGCCAACAGCATAAGACATCAGCAACTGAAACAGACTTGCAGGGATGGGCAGACCTGGAGGAGGCTGGGAGGGCCCTGGGGAGTTTTGTAGAGAGACACAATGAACTTGGCAGCCCTGGGGAAAAGATCCCCACGCAAAGCTGGAGATGAAGGGAATTGCTACAGGTGTCTAAACAATTGGCTGCTTCATACTGCCCTGGGAGGTGGCCCCTAAACCCTGTCTCTCCTGTTGTCCTCCAGTGGCCATACAGACATGGAGGCTACCCTGAGAAAGGTCCAGCATGCAGAGACCGAGGAGGTGTGACAGTGCTCTCCTTTGCCCCCACCCTCTTCCAGGTCTGGGGACCCCAGTTTAATGGACACATTGACAAAAACTGGAGGGCCACCAAAGGAGGCCTCCCAGGATGTTCAAGTTCACACCACATGAGGAAGAGAAGACTTGGTGGTGGGGGAGGGGAATTGTGCTCATTGTCTTCAAGGATCTGAAGGGTGTCTTGGGGAGAAGGGACTAGCCTAGATCTTCTTGGCCCCCCCAAGGCATAACTAGGAGCTTTGGAAAGAAGTTGTAGAGGGCCAGGTTCAGGCCAGATGTCAGGAAGAACTTGCTAACAATGAGGACTGCCCTGACTTCCTGAGCTTGGGCTGCCACAGAGGAGGGGCTCCTGTCTGTAGGCCTTCATGCAGAGGAATCACAGTTTGGGCCAGGGTTGGGCCCTTCCCACCTTTCCTTCCCCTATCTTGGGTGCCAGGCCAGTCCTCAGCAAAACTGGGGGAGGTGGGGGGAAAGCTGAGTTTGTCTGTGGCCCTCACCCCCACCTCCCATGTGGTACAATGGAAAGTCCAAATCTCAGCTCTTCTCTAGGTCACACAATCTCTTTGGACCTCAGTTTGCTAGGATCTCCATGCTTACACTCTTGCCTTCCCATGACCTTCCATTGCTCTCATGTTTACTGTAGATATTGAATATTCACAGAGATGTGACTACTTCCTGGGGTTCAAGGAGGGCAGGGGCATGTGAAATTGACTCTGGCTCTCTCCTACCGCTTTACACGTAGCAAGCCCTTCTTTAAAATACTTCCATTCTCCCCTATGTGGGATTGCAAGAAGGCACTATGATGTTGAATTATGGGAACCCTACCAGTCACATGGCCAAGCCCTGGGTTTGGAGTCAGAGGACCTGTGCTCAAAGCCCAGCACTGCCTACCTGCGTGACCTCCTTTCTGGGATGCCTCAATTTCCTCCCTTATAAAATGAGGGCCTCTGAGATCCTTTCTAGCTCTAGAACTAGGAAACTATAATTGTGGGAGGTGGAATTTGAACCTTCGAGCCTAGCCCTTTATTCATAACACACTGGCCCTTGTCTCTCCCAATTGCTGTCAGGTTATCCAATGCTTGGGGGTAAATCCTGCTCACCCCCTTCTTCCCATCCCCTATACTCACCAATTTCCCTTCCACGTAAGCTCTGGCTTCATTGTACAAGGCTTTCACACTAATTGAAACTTCCACAGCTGAGTTTCTGCTCAGGCTCTGCAAGGTGTGGAGGTGAAGAGAGAAGAGAAGGAAAAAGGAGAGAGAAAAGTCAATATGATGAGCCTGGCTTCTGGATACCAAGGGATGGAAGGAGCTGGCAGGGTGACCAGGGAGCTGGGCCATTCCCTGATATGGCCCAATTTGGCTCTCCTCTTTTACTCCCTCCCAAGAAGGGGCTTTGCCCCAAGCTACCCTTGGTGTCAAGAGCCACGTGGAAAGGGAAGCAAGGCTGGGACCTAGGTTGCTGGCTCAACTGACCATGGAAAATGGAAGTCACTCTAGGCCCTTGGGCTAAATGAGTGGAGGCCCAAGCGTTCCTCTCCCTCTTCCCCCAACAACTAAGCTGTTATTTTCAGCTGGATCCTCTGGGCTCCACCAGGGCTAGAAATCGCCAGCCTATAGCATGGGAGTCATTGGTCCCAGATGTAGTCTTTGGCACCATCTGGCCCAGCCCAAGGGCATCATTCAAGGCCTGCAAATGTGTCTCCAGTCCCTTGCAGGCTTGGCAGTTGGCAGGGGCCCCAGCTGTTTCTAAGGCTCATGTTGGACTCAGATTTTCACTCCTCAACACTTAAACTGCTTGCCTTCTGGCCCCATCTGAATGTGTGTGTATGTGTGTGTGTGCGCGCGCATGAACATATATGTGTACCTTCCCTGCCCCCAACCAAGCCCCAGCCATTTCCCATCCCCCAATAACTGCTATCCCTGCCTTACCTCAGGGCTGCTGCCGCTGCGCTTGCTGGGCAGCACTTCAGTCAGGGCCGAGGCACAGCCATTCACCGAGTGGGCCAGTTCCTGCTCTATGGCCTTGTGGATCTTGGCTACCTCACGGATCCTGCAACCAAGTCATGGGGAGGTGAGACAGGGCCTGTTTGGAGGCTAGAGATGACCATGTCCTTAGGATACATCATGACATGAGAAAAGAAAGCGGGCCATGCTACACTCCTGAGAGAAGCCATGGGCAACTCTCAGCAACACCACGCTGGGCTAGTTGCACTGGCTGGGGTGGCGCCAGGCATCAGTGAGCCATGTAGAAGGGCATGGGCTCCGGGGAAGCCACATCCTGAACCATCATCACATTCAGAGTGGTGTCACTGGGGCCCCCTTGGTCATGGCTGCAGCAGCTCCAAGGTCAAGAATGCTGACGGGCAGCTTGGTCCAAGTTGTGTAGTTCAGTTTTTGAGTAGCCCGAGGAGCTTAAACTATAATTGAACACATTCCCCTGGGATCTCCTTGGTGCTGCTTCCTGGCCATGGGCCTGGCCTGTAAAGGGGAAAAGGTGGAAGAAAGATGTTGGGGCTGCATGGGGCATCCTACTCTAGGAGGAGAGGGGGAAGGAGGATGAGGCAGTGGGGGAGTCAAGCCCCCAGCTCTCTCCACCGGCCTCCCCAGTCCAAGTAGCTGGGTTGTCATCTACCCACTCCACAGCTCAGACCTTTGCCACAAAAATTGGACAGGGCAGCCAGTGAAACTACTGGGCCTGGTCAGGAACTTGGGTGGTTCCTATCTGGACTTGTTCTCCCAGGAGGTTGCACCTTGTCTTTTAAGGCCTCGACCTCACTGCTGTGCCCTGTGGAGAAGAGCCTGGCAAAGGTGGCCTCCTGGGATCCCTTGCCTCTGCATGAGCTAACATGTTCCTCAGGAGAGGCAGGGCCTCTGACTGAAGTGCCATAGCCCAATGGGGGAGCATTCAGTCATACCCTGAGCTGCCTGCTCACAGGGCTGGCACCATCCCATCTGGGCTTTGGGGATATTTTGCACACACCTGTCCTCAGGGTTCCCCCTTTTCTCGTCCCACATGCTGCCAGGGGGGCTTGAACGAAGAGTCCTACACACTCATCTCAATGCTTCCCTGTGCTAGGTTCAGCCCAACAGGGGCCCTTCCCTTGTTCTCTTGGTTGGCGGTGGCTTGATGCTACTCTCCCTGGGGCCCTCAGGATCTATCGGGGTGGGCATAGGGTTCCCGACCTTGCGGTAAGTCCTAGCCCAAAGGGTCCCCCGATTTATTATTTCTAAAAGGATCTAATCGAGGCGGGCATGGGGTTCTTGCCAAAGCAATAGTCCCAGCCCAAAGGGTCCCCCGATTTATGAGTCAGTTACAGGGTTGATGGGTTTTCCCTCTAAGGATGGTGACTATCCCCTAACAGGTAGCAGTCCTCCAAAATCAGACCTACTCAGGAAACTGATAGATAGGGGTGGGTCTTGATTTCAATTGTAGCATTCTGGATACAGAGGCCACCAGCTGATGGGCCTGGCCTTGTTCCAGATGACTCCCACAATGTTCCCCTTTGGCATCTACCAGTCACTGAGGGTCATCTCCCAGAAGTCCACTCCTGCTCATGCCCCACCACTTTTATGCATAACAGACAACAGCAAGCTTTAGATGGGAGCCACGCAATTAAAATGCCAACCAAAAGTCAAGGGGGGGGAATTCCCATTACCGAACCCGGGTTCGTCTTTCACTCTGGGGGGCAAGTTACCATAAAACCACTCTGCTTGCCATGGCAGATGTTCTGGGTTTGAGGGGACGATTTTCTGAGGCTGGAGAAATGATCAGTCACTCCTGTCCATTCCCCATCATTTAGTAGCAAATGTTCTCAGAATGGGTGGTTATATGGTAAGTCTGCCAGTGCAGCAGAGGAATGAAAAGACAACCCACGCACAAAACTTACGTATCCTAGTGAAGTTTTTTGAAGGATATAGGTACAGCTGGCCGGGTCTCAGATGCAGAATCGAGAACTAAGGACACAGGTGTTGTGGTGCTTCTAGGTGCTTCTAGAGGGGAGACTGTGTCCTTTTCCAGGCCGGAAGATCAAGTCTCACACCAACCATCTGTGCCACGCACGCGCCGGTGTCCCAACATCAGGTCGTGACATGCAGCCGCACAAAAGGGGGGCATCTGACTTTCCCCCTTACACAGAGAAAAAGCTCCATCTCTGCCACATGTTGGTGATGCCTTGTCAGTTTCCCTGGGTCTTAGGGATTCGGGGGCAAGGACTGGTGGTGACAGGAGTGGCTGGACATGGAATTGGAATACTTGGCCCTTAGCTTTACTCCAAGCCTGTGGCAGGGGTCTGTAAGACCCTTGTATTTGCACCTTCCTAGGGCTGAGGGGCAGTGGAATGATGCCCCCTCTTGCCCAGATGATTGTGATCTGCAGAATATTTGGACTTTTTTTGGACACAGAGTGGGGACCCTCTAGGCAGCTTAGGAATATGAAGAACAGGAGAGAACAACAGGGCTGTATAAGCAGACAGAGAGACACTGGGTCGCAGCAATCAACACGAGCCAAGCACCCAAACCTTCAGGAAGCCAAGGCTCCTTTCTCTGGCTGCCTGCATGCCAGGGGGCAACTCCCAAGAAGTGACTCTAGGGGGCTTTTCTCAGCAGAAAAGAAGGTAGAGACAATGGGGCCACTAAGCAAGACAGCGCCCACCTTCCTTGGCCCATGGTGGCCATTCCCTGATCAGAGCAGCTGGAATGGCGGGTGCTGGGTGGCATCTGTGAATGCCGCCCCACACCTGGTGAGGGAGAGACTCCCCCAATGGTGCACAAATGCCAGGCTTACAACAAGGAGCCTGTGCCTGGGGTTTCACTGACGCCAGGAACTTCCTGGTGTGGAATCTCTCTCCACCAATGCAGGGCGGGGGCAACTTGGTTGTAACTTGGAGCCTTGAGAGAGTGTCCTGGGGCACTCAGAGGCAAATGGATTGGCCTACTAATACACGGTCCTATGTATGTCTACATGTACATGTGTGTGTGTGTGCACGTACGTATCTTCTAAGACCAAATAAGATCAGCTTGTTTACATTCACAAAGACAGGATGACAGGGGAGGTTGCCCAAATCCCAGCTAACAAATAAAACCTCATGTATATAATGGGAGGAGGTGAGGCCATCACAAATTCAGATGGCCAAGTGAGAGTTAGGCTTGGGGTGCTGGAAAGGCCTTATCTTTCTTACAGAGGAAGAAGCTGAGGCCCAGAGAAGGAAGGGGGGTGCTATTTTTTTCCACACTAGAAGGCAAAGAGTCACAGGGTATTCAGGATGGAAAGCAATCTTTGAGGTCTTCTAGGACCATGGGATCCCAGATGTGGGCCTGGCAGGGAGCTCTGGCCTCCTTCTCTCACACAGGAGAACACTTACGCCCAAAGACGGGGAAAGGACTTTGTCTAAAGTAGCTGGGTCAGTTAGTGGCCCAACCAGGAGTAGAACTTAAGTCTTGGGACTCCCAATTGAGGCTAGTTCCCTCCCCCTCAGTCCAGTCATGACTGGGGCTTCCATCAGGAGGCCAGGCTTCCGCTATGGCTTGCCCTTCTCTCTCTGCCTCTAGCTCCCTCTTCCCCCAGGGACTCTCACAGACCGGCCACTTCACCTGGTGATGAGGATGTCGGCGGAGCGGGCAAAGCGCTGCAACAGCCTATATTCTTCCTCAGTGAGATATTCCATGGACTGCTGGGAGCTGAGCCGGGGTCGGGTTGATCGGTAGCTTTCCCCCTTTTGCTTATCTTCCCATGACTTGAGGGTGCTCTCAAAGGCCTAGAGATGAGGAGAATGAAAAAGAAAGGCAATTAAGAAAGGAGACGGTCTCTCCCTCCTCCTGTAGAAGTCAAGCTTGAGTCTCTAGGGGTCAGACTGCAGAGCTCAGCTTCCCCCAAGCGCTGTGCCAACATGTCAGAAAATGTCCCATCCCCTGAGCTTCTTTTCTGCACTGGGGAGGAATGCCTCTTTTTTTGAATCTGCAGCACTTGGCAGTGTCTGGCACATAGTAGGTACTCACTAAATGCTACATGATTGACAGAACAAAGGAGGCACTTGGCAAGTATTGGCACTGAAGTGATGCTAGCTTGCTTGCCATTGCCCTTTCCACTTTCCCCATGCAGACCAGAGTATCCCTTTACAAACTGGTGAGCAAATGGGTACACATTTCCTTCAAGCTTAGAGGGTTTCGCTGAAGTTGGGATCAAATGTAAAGGCTATTTTTCATGGATCCTTAGAAGGATGTTAGTGGGAGACCATTGGAAGCCTTGTGGATCCCTGGGCAGGGCTGAGGCTTGGCCTCTAGGTCTGCATGACAGCCTAACTGTGAAACTTCTCACCCGGTCTCTGGTCAGCATTTGGGCTCGGTTCTTATGCTGAATCTTGATGATACCCGGGGGCTGGACCCAGGCCTCTCCATCCACTTGCACAGGGACCCCCTCATTGCCGCAGATGGTGATCTTTACCACATGGCACTGGCAAAGAAATGAGGAGAGATGAGAGGGGGACCCTACAGAGCCTGTGAGAGCCCACCAGCATAGCTCGAGTGTCTGAAGCAGGGGTAGGCCCCAAGGCACCACCTGGGTCAAGATGTGAAACCCATTTCCTATTGGCCAGTGGTGCCCAGGCATTATCTGATAGACCTTCAGAAATAAGGATGTCTCATACAGGCTAAAGGCCTTCTAGCTCTAGGCTGGGAGAAAAATCCAGATGGGGCTTCCCCCTAGTGCCTGGCCCATAATAAGTGCTTACTTAATGCTTATTGCCTTGCCTGGCCTCAGCAGCCTAGTCCAGGGGAACCCAGAGTTCCCAGTCGCTGCTATTCACTGTCCCGTGCATAACACCACTCCCATAGATGAGTGTGCATGCCCGTGTCCCACGGCCTGGCCACCTGCCCAGCCCACTGCTGCCTACCTGGGCAATGCGGTGATGTTGAAGATTGATAACTCGGGACACAGCCATCTGAATGCTGCCAAACACTGCCACCACCTCCAGCTTCTTGTCATCAAAGGAAGGTGCTCCAAAGTTCTGTAGGGGGACAGTGGTGAGGTCGCTCACAGCCCCTGACAGCCTGCGCAAGAGATGGGACTAGGAGCTGACCCCTTCCATTGGCCCCCTGCCAGCCCCATCTCACCCAATAGCCTTTGTCCTGTTAATGCCAAAGGCCTCTTTCCTAGGTGCCACATCCTAAGAGATGGAGGGCCACCTGACAGATATGGGCTGGATTAAGAGGTCTGCAGAGGTCTCTTGGAACTTGGAGATTCTGGGGTCCTGGGTCCATACGTTTGAAAGCCAGCTTTACTAAGGAGAATCTGTCTAAGGAGTTGGTTGGGAGTCATGGCAAGACAGGGATGTGAGGCCTGCATGTTTATCCATTTCCCTGGGGCCTGGCTGGTCTAAGCAGGCTGCCAACACTGTTCACTCGCAATGGGTGCAGAGTGATCAATTCCCATTTTCAAGCATGTGGTGGGCCAGGCCTGGGCTTGGAAAGCTAGTGTGCTGAGGGGACAGAGAAAATCCTCAAAGCCAGGAGAACCAGCTCCCAGGCCTCAGGTACTCAGCCTCCCCCCACCTCCACTTCAGCCTAGCCAGACCTTTTCCCTGCTCACCATAGCCCCGTGAGAGGCCCTGGGATTGAGCTTGGTCAGCCCTGCTTCAGGCATGTTCGGGTCAGGGGTCAGAGCCCAGGCTGGGCCAGGACACCAGTGACAGACTTTGGGCTTGGAAGGCTTCTGTTTGGGCCAGCTCTCCCACCTGAGGGGCCCCGTTCCCTCTCCCCATCATGGCTGAGAGTAAACTTACATTATCTTCCTTGGTGCCACCCCAGAAATTGATGCCTCCTGCATAGCTGGGGATATTGAGCACGGCAATTCCCTGCAGACTAGGCAAGGCCATGATTTCACCATCACACTGGAAGAGCAAAGAAAAGATGTGAGGATCAGTGACTATTTGGAAGGGGTTAGAGGATTGGAAGGTGTCAATACTAAAAAGGACCTTGGGGTTTGAGGCAAAAACTGGGGCCCAGAAATGGGAAGTGAGGACATTGTCCAAGGTCCCTTCTAGCTCACAGGGCCTGTGTGACCTTAGGCAAGTCTCTTTCCCTTGAGGTTTCCTCCTCTAGCTATGAAACCTTGGGCAACTCACTTGATCACCCTTGGCTGCCTCAATTTCCTTTTGTGGAAAATGAAGAGGCTGGTGTAGGTGTTCATCTAGGTCCCTTCTAGCTCTTGGCCTAGAACCATATGGCCCTAAAGGTGATGACCACCAGCTCTGTGAGGGCAAATGAGGAGGTCAGACAAGATGAGGCAGTGTGCTATGGTAGGTAGAGCACTTTCCAGGCTTGGAAGGTCCAGGAAGACCTGGGTTCGAGTCTAGTCTCAAATACTAGCTGTATGGGCCTCTTTGGGCCTCTCTCCTCACCTGTAAAATGAGGGGGTTGGACCCAATGGCTCCTATCAGCCCTAATGTTCTAGGATCCTATGGTCTCCAAGGTTCCTTCTATGTGGGGGATTCTGAGACAGTGCCAACATTCACCACAAGGGGGAGCAGTCCAGAAAAAGGACAGACTATGTTCCAGTGGGACTTGGTAGGGCAAAGGTAATGGAGAGAGAGCCTTGAATGTGGAGCCAAACCCTGGGCCTCATTCAGTCTCCTCTCTAAGATGGAGAGAGGCGCTGTGCAGGCAACATGTGGCCAGTAGCCCCAGGTCTGACACCTCTGCCTTTGTTGGCCTCTGAGGCCTCTTCCAGCCCAGCTTGTTCTCATTTGGTGTCAACAATGGTGAAGGTCTGGTCCAGCTGGTACCCTGGAGGCTGGGGAGGGGGAGGGGGAAGGACTGATGGAATAGTTCAGAGGGCCCTTCTTCCACTGACCTCGAGCTGCACTCGCTGCTCCAGGTTCTTGTAGGTACGCTGCAGGAGTTCCTTGGTTCCCAGCACCCCATACCACATCATGTTCTTGGCGCGGCTGCTGTAGGTGGGGGAGGGGAGAGGAAAAGCAATGAACAACTGACAGAGAAGGAAGTGATGGACTGAAATGCACCAGGTAGCAGCAAGCCCTTCTTCCTCAGGCCCTGGAACCCAAGCCAGGCCACTGGTCCAACATGTGCTGCAACACGCTTGGGAGCCAAGGACCTGGAAATCTGCCCTCTCCGGGTGTCAGAGTCCCACCCAAGGCCCTGTAATTGAGAATGAGCTTCTGTCTCTGTTCTTGGCATTCCATGAGGATGTCAACTACATGTGGAAACAGTGTTGATAAAAAGCTACGGGGCAGCTTGGGCACAGGGGCAGGGTCCAGTGGGGTGGGCTGGGATGCAGCTCTCCTTTCTGTTGTGAACTGTCTGGTGCTAATGCTCAGACCAGGGGCCTGGCAGCTCAAGAAGAAATGGCTTGGACAGCCACTGGAGGGGTCGGCAGAGGCCTAAATTCCTGGAGAGCACAGAAAGCAGGTCCACGATCATCATCTGAGAGATGGCAAGAGCGTGGGCTGAGGGTGAAGGTAGTGGGCATGAGGCAGCAGAGAGCATCCAGAGGATTCTGTGGGTGACCTGTGGGTGACCTGGGTGACCTTGGACAAGTCCATAGCAGAGATGGCATCAGGGGGCCTATATTCGAATGCTAGGGCTGCCACTTAGTCTGTATGTAAGCTCAGACACGTTACTTCCCTTTGGAGCCTTAGCTTCCCATCTGTAAAATGAGGGAGTCCTTGGCCTGTTTTCAGGCCTATTGTTTTCGATGCCTTCTTCACTCGTCAGATTTCGTTCTAATATTTCTTCTTTCATGGAGTCACTGCTTCCTCTCTGGCCTGTTCTAATTGTCAGAGAGTTCAGTCCTTGGGGGAGGGCTCCCAGCACCTGGCATCATGTTTCCTCTCTTCTTGTGGCTCCACTTGGACTTGGACAGCTGCTCCCTTCTCTTCTGCTGGGTTTACTCAGGGGCTTCTCCCAGTCCAGTCTTTATTTCTGCACCTCCCTGGTTGGGATGGAGGAGTTTAGGGCTTTTTGTCATCCATTCCTCCTCCTAGAATGTTTTTAGAGCTTCACTGTGGGTCCTCTGGGAGGACTAGGACTCCTCTGGGCCCAGCAGCCCACCACTGCCACAACCTGGACTAGAATCTATGATCCTATGACTAAGGACTTGTGCTCCATGGGCCCATTAATCACTGACTGCCACTGAGGCCAGAAACTACTCAGGGAATTTCTCCTTAACAAATGAATCCTTCTGGAGTGGGCAGGAAGAGATGAAGGCTTCTGAATGGCAGTGGCCTTAGGGAGCAGGCAACAGAGGAGTTGGTCATGTGTCCCTTCAGGGTTCCCATTTCACCATTCTGCCATGGACAGGTAAGGCAGCTCTACTGGCAGATGAACATCTGGGCACAGATTCCTGGAGGTGTAGGAAGGCTTCCCCAAGGGGAAAAATGGGCATAGCTCATGCAGGCCATTGGAGAAAGCCAAGTACATTCCCCAAAGGCAGAGGGTCTTCTCTTTGTAAAGTCAAGGCAAGGGGAGGTCTGCTAAGGGGGCATGGCCCAGCACTGAGGCCATGCCAGGTGCAGCTGGCAAGGTTAGCTGCTCCCGGGAGGATCTCTGCAAATGAACAGGAGGGCCAGGTGGCATGTGGCAAGTAGAATGACTGAGTCCTGGACCAGGGACTGTTCCACTGAAGTCCCTCCATCAGCTGCCCCTGCTTTCTATGGCAGAACTAACCTTTCCCCCTTGGGGGCTGGAGCAGAGGAAAGAGGCAGAAGTCCCCATTCTCCTTGCTGTGTGCTGCCACATAGCAGGAAAAGAGGCTCAGTGTCAAAATACAAAGGTCTCCATGGAGTCATTTAACCAACATGACTCCCAGCTGTTGGTACTGTGGGGAGAAGGGGGCAATGAAGGTAAGAAGAGTCACTTGGGACATACCTGTGTGCCAGCGGAATGGGCCCCAAGACAGCTGAGGCTGGCACACTTCGTCTTTCTGCCAGAGGACTGAAGGGGGCTAAAATGCCAAAGGCAGGGTTGGTATATTTAAATTGGTCTGGCCACCGGTCATGACAGCGTGGGGAGCACATGCTCCTAGGTGCCCATATCGGATTGGGGTGGGAGCCGCGGGAGCTGGGGCCAGAGAAGCACGTGAGAAGGAAAGCTGTGGTCAGGTCCAGTCTCAAGCTACCTGTCTAAATGGAATCAATTGAGTTTCCTTTTAGCTACCAGACCCCGGAAAAGGGGGCCAAGGCTTAAGAATGTTACAGGGATGTAGCAAATCCCCCCTAAGATCATTCCTGGTCACAAGATTGCCTTTGGGGAAGGCAGCCATTGCCATGTTTTCATCTCTATGCTGAACTTGCCCTGAGAACTGAGAGATTTGTGCAATCAAACTAGGTCCCTTCTGGCCCTAACATTTCAGGACTTGAACAAGAAAGGCCCAAGCAGAAACACAGTGGGCAAAGATGGGGATAGCAAGTGATGCCCTTGGATTTGTAGATGGTAGAGACTGGGACTCACATGGGCCACGTCTAGGGCCTTTACTGTTGGTGGCCCTCGGGCTCCTAGCCTGGGCCAAGATGCAGACTTGACAGGAGCCAATCCCAGAGCCAGGGTGGAGTTAGGGTTTTGTTTAATCTGTCCAGTCCCTGAAATGGGGATCCAGGAATCCCCCAAAGGTTGGCAAGTGGCTTTCTACAAGCTATGTGTGATTGGAGCAGAAGAAACCACTTCAGCCACTGCACTGCAGACACATTGCTGTCTTTCCCAGCTCTGCTCCCTACTTGGCCCCGGGAAAATGGCCTTCTTTGTTTCTGGGCACTTCCTGGGTGTTTGTCTGGGACCTGGGAGCCTTTCACCTAATCCATGGACACCCAAGCTTGAGCTATATGTTGAGCTATCCCCTGGGAAAGGAAGAAGCAAGATAAGCCAAAGCAATGAATGAGTCAGGGTAGACCCCCAAGCCTGAAAGCCACATCTAGAAACCCCCAGATCTTGCTGTTCACAAGGTTGTCTGAAGGTGCTATCCAGAGAAGAGAAGCTTCAGGGAGATGCAGTGATTGTCTTCTTCAGTATCAGAAGGGGCATTAACCTCGTTCTGCTTGGGGCCAGAGAGCCACAGAACCCAGAGCAAAAGGGAAAAGATTCAGAGAATCAGACAGAGGCTTGGGGGAGGAGGGGAGAAAAAATTCTGAACAATTAGAGCTTTCCCACAGTGAGACGTGTGTGTGTGTGTGTGTGGGGGGGGTTTCCCTTCAAGGGAGGTCTTCCAGCTGACCAACCATTAACAAATAGTACAGGTAGTACAGGGGACTACCTGGCCAGTGGCCCCTGAGGGCCCTGACAAAGGGCCCTCTGGATTCCATCTGGGAAAGGTGCTAAACAAGGATGTGTGTCCACATGTGTGGGGGGTACGGGGGTGCCTCTCTTTTCCATACCTGCACTTCTTGGGGTGTTCATCTCTTTTGTTGTTAAACTCCAGAGAAATTTTCGCATCCAGGCCAATGCCAAAATAGTTGTTCATGACGCACTTTTCAGAGAATTGGCTAAAACCAACAGATGAGAAGAACAGCATGGAGGTTAGCATGGGGAGTGTTGAGTGGGAGCTATTGCTACCATCACCCTCAATGTCAGCGAGCGTTCCCCAGGGCCCTGCTAGGGTCAGGCCACATGTGCAACCCATTGAGATGCATTCATGGACAGAGAGCAAGCAGCCCCAGGATGAGATCAGACCTCAAGAACAACTCTTGGATTAGCTGTCAGAGGGTGTGCCCTAGCCTAAGGATGGAGTCCCAACTGGGAATCCTGCTAAAAAGATGCCCTGAGCACCTGAAGGTGGCAATGTGCTTGTTATCTGGGAGAGGGAGAGACACGTGGGTTTGGAGTCCCAGGCCTTGGACCCCAGGCCTGGCCCCACCACTTGCTACCAGTGGGCCTCTGGAAGATGAAGGGTTTGGATGAGAGGGCATTTCAGGTGCCTCCCATCTCTAAACCAATTCATTCACCCTCTAAGACCCTTGGGCATGAGTGGCTGGTGTGATCCTCCCCATGGACCCCAGACTGGAATTCTTCCTGTTCTCAGATGACAGGGTTATAGGGAGAGGGGCTCATTGGGCCCACTGGATGGGAAGACTTTCTTCTGGACCCCATGAGGAAAGCAGTGACATTTTCAAACACGTATCTGGGGACAATTATGGAGAAAAGTGAGAACCCTGAAGAAGGCTGTAAAGCAGACAGCCTCATACGATACACATATGCATGTGAGCCTGCACACACTATGGCCTAGGTTTGAACTCTGGCTCTGCTTGTGGATGTCTGTGTGGCCCATGGCAAGTCACTGCACCTCTAGGGGCCTCAGTTTCCCTATTTGTAAAGTGAAGGAGTCAGCCTCATAGAGCTCAATGCTCCCACTGTCAGCATATGCTGAGAGCAGTACCTTCATTTGATTCAGAAATGGAAAGCCAGGGTTCTGCAGATAGGAGAGGTTTTCTCCTTTGCCTATTCATTCTACATCTCAGAGCAGGATGGCAGGCCTCCCTTTCCGCTGCCAAAACTGACCTCTGTGACGGTATCACTGGAGGCAATTGCCAGCGGCTATGAGAATGGCACAGGAAGGAGGCAAGGGTGAGTGAGTGATGTAGTGGGACACAGAGCCTCCTGAACCCTCGCCAGCCAAGCTTGTGCCTGGCAGTGTGCCCAGCCTCTGACAGCCACCCTCACTGGGCAAGTTCTTGCCTGGGAGTGTCACTGGAGGATGACCAGGCCTGTACTTACATGGTAACGGGCTCCTCAGCAAAGTTGCTCGAGCTTGAGTCGTCAGGTTGGTCCAGAAAGACAGACGATGTGGTGGAGGAAACGGTGTCTCGGCGGGAATCTGACGAAAGAGACACCCTGACTCAGGGCTCAGCTCTACCTGCCCCACCTTGGCCTTCTGGGTAATGCCCTAGTTAGGTCCTTTCATCATCTGCATCCTCATTTAGCTTCCCCTACCCACCTTTGGGCCAAGGGTGTCAGTAATCCTAGAGCAGCACGGATGGAGCGCTTGGGGCACGCCCTACGCCTGCCCTTCAGCTTGCTCCCACTGGGCTCCATCAGCTTGTAATGGTTAAGTCTGGGCAAATTCTGTTTGCAATGGTACCCTCTCTGCTCCCTAGGTAGGATGCCCAGGAGCAGGCCAAGGCGGTCCTCCTCTCTGCTGCTGAACTGTCAGGTGATGTGAATAAACAGATGGACCAGTGGCTGCCAGGGTTCCCTAATGGCCCCAAGCCCCTTCTCAGGCCAAGGTGATGGTGTCTTATGGCATGATGTCTCCCAAAAGGGGGAAGGGGAATGGTAAGTGAACAGTGGGGGTGGTGAGAAGAATGCTAGATGAACTTTCACCTTCTTCCTCTGGAAGCCTGAGTACTGGGGCTTGGGCCCAGGGTGTGCAAGAAAAGAGAAAAGGGCTGGGGTGGGGCAGGGCCCTTACTGAGCCTTTTGGACTCCTGGCTGATTTCCTCTGGGCTGCTGTCCTTGAGAGAGGCCAAGTCTGGGCTCGGACATGCTTGGGTTGGCTTGTTTGGTTCATCAACCGCTATGCAGAAGGGGAGAGAGGACACTCTGGGAACCTGTTGCATTCAGGTATGGGGTCTGGTCTGGTTCAGGGGTCTCCAGGCCTGGCTGCCAGTGTGAGCTGGGCCTTGTCCTCATCTCCCAGGTGGCTGCCTAGCCCTGAGGAGCCTCCTAGTCCAGCTTGAGGTGGAGTAAGGGTCCCAAACACTGAGTCCTGGGCCCTCTGCTCATCTCTCCTTATTTGTTCACACAGGTATGATTTCAACAACTTTTTGTAAACAGACTGTGCAAGAATCAATGGATTCACAAGCATTTGTTAAGTGCCTGAGACACTAACAATCCACCGAGCTGTGTCCCAAGCCTTGTGCTGGGCTCAGACCTCTCCCTTTCTCTGCTCTGTGCCCTGACTGCCCCTCTGTACCATGGGAGTCCTCCCTCTGACTGTGCCCTCCTCCTGAGCAGCTCAGTTGGTACCAAGGAGGCTCACCAAGATCAAGGCGCTCTACTCTCCCAGCCCAGCCACAGGGTATAGCACTAACCTTGGCCAACTGGCTGCTGGGCCCAAGGAGGGCCTGGCTACCACATGAAAATCCTCTCTGCTGCTGAGCAGCAGGGCCACACGATGTACAGAGGGAGCTTGCTCTCGACCCACTCCCTGAGACAGGTTAAAAGCTCCTCTGCCCTCTCAGCCATAGCTTCCCCAGAGGTGCCAACGAGCAGCCAAAGGGCCTACTAGGCGTTCTTGTTCACACATGGAATCACTGGTCCTAGATGCGCTACATTCTGATCCCTGTTTTCCCCACAGCGTCAGAGAGGGGACGACAGACTTGAGCTGAGCAGCTGGGCAGCTGAGGGACCTTTAGGCTGGGGCTGGGAAGAGGGAAAGTTTCGGTCCATGGCCCAGAGCCCTAGTGGGGCTGGTGGCCATGCTGCATCCCACCAGGTAAGCTACTCCTATGAGCCTCACTGCCCTCCTGGCTAGTCAAACTAGGGAAGGGCTGGAGCTGAGCACCATCTTCTCTGGGGACATTAGTAGTCTCATGTTGGATGGTCAGGAGAAGGTAGTTAGGAGGATAAGATGAGAAAACCAAAAGTGATGGCTGGTGGTAGAGGACGCCAGGGCTACTGGGCAGCTCTCATGACTGAGGATGACAGTCAGAAGGTGCAGCAAGGGTTTGATGATAAGTGCCTGGGAGGGGCTTGGGGCCAGCCTGGCTCCCACAGGAGGGGGCAGCTCCTGGCCTCTTTGGGCTCTGGGTCAGTGCTTTTACCCAACAGGGAGGTACAGGAGAGACAGTCTCCCAGGACAGTCTTGTGTCCTGTCCCCACTCCCATCATCTGGCCTTCAGTTCTGTCCTGGCCTCCTTACCTTGTTCTGCCTGCTCAATGATCTGCCTTAAGGCCTTCTTCAAGCTGTTAGCTTGCAGCACCATCTGATCCTTGGATCTGAAGGCCGGGGGCACCAAGCTGGAGGGCTGGCACACCTCTGCAGGGGCGCCACCCACGGCTCCCCCTTCAAAGTCATCTTCGTCACCCTCATCTTCTTCCTCTGTGGCCGGAGCAGCCAGCGGGGCATTCTCCAGGTAGCCCATAGCGGCCTGGGGCTCCATCTCTAGCTCCCGAATCAACATATCTGTCCTGTTGCTCACCGGGGTACACTGCAACAGACAGGAATGTGGCCCATCAGAAAGCGGCCCACAGAGCGCCATGGCTCTGGGGAGGCCAGGGGGATGGAAAGGAGCCTTGGAGGGAGCCGGGGACAAAAGAGCTCAGTGCAAAGGAGAGTCCAAAGTCTGAGCCAGGGAAAAGAAGAGAAAGGAAGGGAGAGACACACACACAGAGACACAGGGACAGAGAGAGCTGGAGGAAGATAAAGAAAAGGAAAAGGAGGAGGAGGCAGCAGCCAGAGCCAAGCCAGTCACCCCTGCATACTCTGCTGCATAGGGCCAGTGATGGACAGAAACACGTCGGCCTGTCTTGATTGCTGTGAGGAAAAGCAACAGGTATATGTTTGCATGAGTAGATGGCTGGCATGCAGGGGTAGGGACATGCAGTGTGTACACGGCACTGATGGACAAGAGGCATGTTGCTTTGGGGATCGATTCCATGGGTGTACCTGATATAGGTGTACATACATAGGCACGTGACTGGTATGCAGTGAATACATGTGTGCATACTTGCTACATATGTGTCTGGCCATCTGTACCCATGTACACATGTGTACTGGTATGGAGGCCTGTGCATACAATACACACATGCATATGTGTGCATGTATCTGAGGTACATGTGTACAGGCGGCACTCTCCTGTGATATTAGCTAGGACATGGTGGACCCAGATGTCTGATCCGGTGTACTCCTGTGGAGCTGAATGCATGCACATGAGTCTGAGATGCACATGGATGTATGCATATCCATTCGCGTGCAAGTGTGTGCTGCGTAGTGTCTGACAGCTATATCAACACATGTGAATGCTATGTTGGGGTACATGCCTGACACATGTTGTTCACTTGAGCATGGCTATGGGGTAGACATGTGCAATAGTGCAGCAGCTAGACAAAGATACTCTATGTGCACTGCGATGTGTGACAGTATAGCCACGCACACATGTGCGTGTCCACATACCACCACACATGTGCCCAGTGCTTTATGTAAGGGTGCCAACCCATCTGCCAAAGGAATCCATCCCATCTATAACATACCTAGCCTCTGCTTGGACACTTCCAACAACAGGGAACTTATCACCTGTTGAGGCAGCCCCTCCCACTCTAGGGTGAGTCTGGTTGGTAGGACGTTTGTCCTGGTCTCAAGCCAAAATGAGCCTCCCTTCAACTTCCCACCACGGCTCCTGTGTTTGCCCTCTGGGCCCAAAGATAACGCATCTAATCCTTCCAAGGTCTTATCTTCTCTAGGAAAAACACGCCAAAGCACGTGGACTCAGGGCCCTCCCCCATCCTGGCTGCCCTCCCCAGGACACTGTCCAGCTTAGCAGTGTCCTTCTTAAACCATGATACCCAGAACTGAGCCAGTGCTCAAGGGAGGTCTGAGGAGGGACAGTTGCCTCCCTGGGCCCGGAAGCTCTCCCCTTCCTGAAGTAGCCCAAGATGGCGGTAGCTCTTTTGACTGCTGACTCACGCTGAGCTGGCAGTCCATTGACATCCCTCATTCCTTTTCTATCCTTGCCTTCCCCATATTATACATGGAAGGTTGACTTTTTGGACCCTGATGCAGGACTTGACATTTATTCCTTGTGAATTTCATCTTACTAGATTCAGCCCAATGCTCCAGCCCAGTACAACCCCTGAGGATCCTGCCTCACTCTATGGGTGCGTGTGTGCACATATTCCTGGTGTGCCAACGAGAATGCAAGCCTCTTGCCTTCATGCAAGCAGAAATCCGGTGTTCATGGGTGTGGAGTATGTGCAGTTGGTATGCCTGCATACGTACAAGAGTCCTTTAGCCATGAGAGTCCGTATCTGGTGTGTGTATGTCTGTGTCTGCTGGATTCTGTGTGTGCAAGGGTGTCTCTGCCAGACTGGCACACGTGTGTATGCCTGTTGTGTGTATCACCTGACCATGTGTAGACATATAGGATCATTGCGGGTGTGCGTATACATGACTGTGTACACGTATGTGCTGGCAGCAAGCCCGCTCCAGTTGCCATCCTGAGCATGCTGTGGCCCAGCCTTGACAGGGTGAGCTGATGTCTCCCTGAGAAGCAGCCTCCTTTCTCCCGAGCCCTAGAAGTCAGGAGGCTTGTCTCCCTGACTGTGCAGGGGATGGGGCAGTGAAGCCGGCCAGCCCTCATGCAGCTCTGCAGTGCCAACCTCACCAGGTGGCAGGGCCAGTCAGCTGGGAGTGGCAAGGCAAGGCAGGGGCCTTCCTTTCTTGGCTATGGCTTCTGTCTCCTGCATTCTTTGTGGTTTTCTCCTGGGCTCTGCCAACTTTGACCACAAATTCATTGATGGTGTCGCCCAGAAACCTGGCTGGCTGAGACAGATGGCACAGCATCATGGGGTGACGGCATCGCCAGCCTCATCAGCCTCATCAGGAGGGATCTGAAGGCTTGACAAGGGAGCCGGCCTCCACCAGAATCCCGTGGCTCTCTCTTACCCATCTAAGGCTACCCTCAGCCTGTGGTCATCAGCAAGTCTTACTCAGGAAGACAAGTGGCCATTCTGTCTGAGCTGGGCATGGGGGCAGGAACTCAGCAGGAGACTAGCCCTTTTCCCTCCTTCTTTCCCCAGGCCTGCAGGCTGCCTGGGAGCCTGTCCATAGCAGGGTGTTCCCAGGAGGTGGGCAGGTCTGACCTGGCAGAATCGATGCCACTGAGTGCTTGTCTGAGCCGAGGAGCTTGGCCGGGTAGGAGGCCACTGAATCCATGAACTGCCCCGTAGGGCCCTAGGGGACAAAGGAGACCACCATCGGCGACCCCAGCCCTGCTGCTGCTCTGTGCTCCCTTCACCTGCTGGGTGAGCCCCCTTTCCTTCAGTCTCTCTCCCTCCCTCTCCCCATGCCCCCCATGGCAGGATCCCCACAATCTGCCACCTCCCCACCAAGGTAAAGGGCAATAGGCCACTGATATGGGAGGGAGGGAGGTGGGGCCCTGATTCCCTCTTCACACTGGTCCCTCTGGGGAGGCTCCACCTGGATGCGTGTGTGTACATGTTTGTGTGCACGTGTACAGAAGAGTGGGGAGGGGTTTGCTGTTATGTACATGTATGAAAACTCACATACGTGTAAACTTGTTGATGTGTTTTGGTATGGCAGTCACATGTGTGCAGTGAGTGAGCTCAGAACACGGATGAACAATCCACAGCAGGCCCAGGCATATAATCTAACATACACATGCATGCTACATGCATCAGGCTGCCCAGAACATGCCTATTTGGGCGCCCTCCAGGCCCCTGCTGGGCCGCTCTGGGCTAGAACGTCCTAACTGGAGAGACCTTTAGGGACCATCTAGTCTGACTCCCTCATTCGACCTCCCCCAAGTGAGGGAAGGGCTGGACTAGATCGCTTCTGAGGACCCTTCCATCTTTAACACCAAATGCTGCCCTGGGCCTCAGTTTCCTTTTCTGTAAAATGCAGGGGTTGGTCCAGATGACCTCTGAGATGTCAACAATCCTCACCACAGGATAATTGGCGTCCTTGCCCCCTTTCTCTGCCCACCTACCCCCTTCCCCACAATACACCATGGTGGCATCTTTCACATGGCAGGTTCTCTGTGTCGCCAGGTGACCGGAGCATTGGCCATGCCCGTTCCAACTCCCTCCCCCCCCCCGCCCCGAGCAGTTCACCATGCTTGGGTTACCAGCTGTGGCTGCCCTTGCAGCAGCCCCCCTTCCCCCGAGCCCATCATCAAATATGTCCCAAAGCCAAGGCTGCCCCCCAGCCCTGCCTCCTGGGCCAGCCTTGGAGGACCCAAAGCTACCTGGGGCTGGGAGTGCTCCCTCAGAGCCAGATTCCCTGGAAGGTAACCCAGAGGAAGACAGAGTTTAATCATTGATCTCTTTGAGGCCTGCTTCCTGGTTTCTTTTATGCCAGGCTTGATTTCTTTTGGGTCTTGGATCAGTGGGGACATGCTAATATGCAATAGCCCCACTGCCTCCCCCCCCCCAAGAAAAAAAGAAGGCAAAACAATTCTCAGAAGCTCTTCCTGTGGCGGTTTTAGAATGAAGAAGGCTTTGGGGCCTGCTCAGCTCAGGAGGCAGAGTGCGGTCTTCGTCCCAGTGGCCATGGCCATGCAGGCTGGCACCCTGGAGACGGTAGCCATAGTCATGCTCCCCCCAACCTTCCTTTCTGGGCTCTGCTCTTGCCCCCCTCAAATAAAGAGGGGCCATGGCACTAAGCTCTCACCTGTCCAGCCCTCCGTGTGAGCACGCCTCCAGGAGCCTCCCAGGTCAGGACACTCCATCTGAAGGGAAGGAGAAATGGGCCTTTGGGGCACTGCTGGGTCCCAGACCTGCCTGGGCAGCCCAAGTGCCATGCCAAGCGTGGGAAAAGGCTAGCCAAGTATGCACGGGCCCTTTACTTTGTCAATGGATTAGTTTGCTGGGGGTGGGGTGGGGCCACACACCTGGGTGGTCTTCTGGATATGGCCAGGCCCATCTCCCACAATCCAGTGGGCCTGGGAGGGACATGAGATATCTGTCAGCTCTCCAGTCTCGAGGCCCTGGCCACTAATTCTACAGGTGGTAAAGGGGAAGTGTAGGGAATGGGGTAGGACTGGGGATGGGGGGAGGGGACTTGGCTGGTTGAGTGACCCCATTAGTGGCCCCATTAGACACTAGCCCTGGTCAGGGCTCCCTTCACCTCTCTCTGCTCCTGAAGGAGAAGGGGCACCACTATTTCAGTGCTGATGAATTCTCAGAGGCAGCAGAGGCAAGGAGGCTCTTTTAGCCTCCCCCCATCTCTTCCCATCCCCACCACTGCTCCTGAGCTTAAGCCAAAAGTCACCCACTGCCTCCTGTGCCCCAGGGTCCTAGTGAGGCTCCTTTCTCCTCTCAGGAACTCAGGAGCAGAGATGATCTAGAATCTCTCAGGGTCCATGGGATGTGGTTTAGAGGAGAGACTTTAGTCCAGTTTGGAGGGTATGTGGAAGCCCCTGCCTCCCCACAATGTGGCCATCCAGCCTGGCCTCTTAGGGAAGAAAGGGGCCTACTGTGGTATGCCTCCTGCTTGCTAGAGAATGGCCCCTGATGGGAAGGAGAGCGGGCAGCCACCCGTGCTCTAAGGAGAGATGGGGCGGGCGCTGCTGCGTACCTGTCCAGCATCTTGGTGGTAGCCCGCTCCATCTTTTCCAGAATCTGCAGGAGCTGAGTATCATCATCACACAGGCTTCCCCAGCCGAGCACACGGGCCAGATCGTTGCCAGTTCCCAGGGGCAGGACCCCAAGCTGGCACTGCAGCAGAAAGGAAACTTGTTGTGTGGGCAGCCCTCCAGCCTCGCCCTCAGAGGAGCATGCTCCTGCTCACTGAAGGGAGGGAACGTTCATTTCTGTCTCTGCCTCTCCTATACTCAATGTACCATCCCATGCACCGATGTTACTTAATAAGTCTTTCTTGCATAGTGGATGGATGGATGGATGGGTGGATGGGTAGATGGAAGGATGGATGGGTGGATGGATGGATGGAAGGATGGATGAATGGATGGATGGATGGATGGATGGATGGATGGATGGATGGAAGGATGGATGGATGGATGGATGGATGGATGGATGGATGGATGGAAGGATGGCTGGCTGGCTGGCTGGTAGGCAGGCAGTCTGGCTATCTTGGTAGCACATGCCACAGCCTGGCTCAGGTTCAGTGACTGGGTTGGGAGTGCAGGCTTGCTGTCCCCAGGGGTCACTTCCTCTGGAGCTTCTCTACCTTTTTGTCCATCAGTTTTCCCTCCCAGGGACTCTTTTCCTGGAGGTGAAGGTGGGAGGGTGACTGTTTGGCCCTCCTGCCAACTCCTTGCCTTCTCATGCCCACACTTGGTTGACCAGGCAAGGGACCAGCTGTGGGCCCAAGGTGAGAATGCACATGCTCATGTTAGCATGAGATAAAGGGCAGGAGGCCAACCTCAGTGGCAGGAAATAAGCCAGCAAGGTGAAAACATCTGCTTCCTAAACCTAAGCCAATTGGTAGCACTACTGAGTCCCAAGGGGCCCAGGCAGAGGTTCTAGCAGCCAAGCTCAGCCTTGCCTCTCCCTGACTGGGGACAAAGAACACGAATCCACCAGCCTTTTCAGAAAGGCAGTGGGCACTGTGCCCATACTCACCTGTTTGTGTAATCCAAGAGTGTCAATTTCAGAAAGAACCCAGCCCACGCTGCCATCTCCACCACACACCAGAATCCGGAAGGTGGAGAACCTCTGGAATAGACGGAGCCTAGCCGGGGCGGGGTGGGGGGGAGGGAGAGGACAAGAAGAGAAGCTCAGATGAGGAGCAGGAGGGGGTCTTCTGCGCTCAGCTGTCTCCCTCCCCACTAGGGGCTTTGTCTGCCCTGGTCCGACTAGCCCTACCTAGTGCCAGTGGCCAGGGCCAAATCAACAGCAGCTTGGTAATGGGGAGCTGGAGGAGGGGGAGAAAGATGGGGAGTGCTCTTGTCCTACAGGGGCCAATGCTGATGATGGGCTAGGGCACTTTGAGATTTGCATGGCACGTCACACAACCACGCTGGGATGTAGGCACCATTATTGCCCCCATTTTGCAGAAGAGGAAACTGAGGCTTAGAGACAGGAAGTGCCTAGGGCAGGGTTTCCTGACACAAAAGCTGGCTCTCCCGCCTACGAGAAATCTTGAGTGATTGACTGTCCATTATCCAAAACCAACTCTGCCTCAAATAAGGGTGGGCCCTCAGCCACCAGAAGCATCAGGCTGAAGACAGCTTCCACTTAGATGGGCACAGGGAGGGGGCAGTAGGTAGTGTGTGAACTCCCGGGCCCACTGGCAGCCTGGCCAACCATGGTTTCTAGTTCCTAGCCCCAAAGCCCACGTTTCCCAGGCCTCTGAGTGCCCAAGGGGCCACACTTTCCCTGTTCCGTTCCAGCACTGACCCTACACACCCTCACCAGTGAACTGTGACAGCCCCGCTTTCTTCTTAACAAGGACATTGTTCCCAGGAAGTGGGGCCCAGGGACCAGCTTTGGCATGGCTTAGGGCCATCAGCTAGGGGCATCAGAATCTGGCCTAGACTGAGAAGCCCCCCAGAGCACCCTGTAATGTCCATTAGGAGTGCCAGGGGCAAGGAGGAGAAAGAACTCTGGAAATCTGGATGAGGTTCTTCAGCAGAATAGCCCTGGGCCTGCCTCCTAGTAGGCAGCTCATGGGCCTTGGTGCCAAAGGACCCAGGCTCATCTTTTGCATCTGAGTGACCCTGGAAAAACTCCTTCCCTTTTCTGGGCCTCAGTTTCCTTCTCTGTCCAATGAGGCCATTGGACTCAGTGACTTCTAAGGAGTGAGAAGACCTGGGCTCACATCCTGCTTCTGCTGTTAACTAGCTGGGTGACCTTGGACAAGTCATTTCCCTAGCCCTCAGTCTTCCAATATGTAACATGAGAGGATTGGCCTGGATGATCTTGAAGGGCCCTTCCAGCTTTATTAGAGCCATGATGCTATGAGCAAAGGGCAGAGGCCAAGAGCTCCAGATGGGAATGCTCAGAGGGAGGAAGGCTTTCTCCCGTGGCTGAGCTCACTTACCCCAGGTGAGGCCCCCCCATTCATCAGGTCGAACACTTGTGCCGGGTTCAGGAACTGTTTGAATTTCCGGAGGAAGCGAACACCTTGGTTGTCACCACTCTTGGAATTGACAAAAGCAAGCAGAGGGCTGGAGCAGGCTCCTGGGCAGGAAGCCTTCCAGAACCCTGGAAAAACCAAAGGCCCTGATGTAGAGCACTGCCAAGAGCAGGCAAGAGGTGAGTGAGAAGGCAGGCGTCACTGGCCTCCGCTGGGCTGCAGCACGCTAACTCCCGAAACATCCCCAAATAGGCATGGACGGGGCAGGGAAGACTCCTTGGGCCCAACGGCCAGCGTCCCACCTTCCCAGGAGGCAGGGGCCACCATAACACAGCCACACCCCGGGGCTTCAGCCCAAGGGACCAATGCCAGTCTTCAGACTGATAGGAGCAAAGCATTGGCGGCCAAACTGAAGCCTGGCTGGTCCTCACACTACAGGCGTTCTCTGAGGGCTGCTGCTGGAGGCGGTGGCCTGAGGGGCCGGGAAGGAGGCTTAGGCAGGTGGGACCGCCCAGGAGTCATGAAGGAAGGAATCCCCGGAGGACCCCTCTTGGACAGGGCCTGAGGGATTCCATGCCAGAAAGGAGTCCAAACACCAGAAATCCAGCCCCCCAACCTGCCCTGGGCAGTTTGTAAGCTCATCCAGAGCTCTGCCACAAAAGGCAGAAGGGGCAGGGGAGGCCAAAATGCCAGAAGAAAAATGGATGAAAATGCCTCAGATGGCCATGGGATGTCAAGGGCAAGACAGGAGTTACAGTGAGAAAGGGCCAGGCAAAGCTTACTCTCATTGTCATTCTCTTCCTTCTTCCTCCCTCTCCTCCCTCCCTGGCCCGTCTTCCACATGCTCACGCACCTCCCAAACTAGACTATTCCCAGCTCCTGGCTTTCCCACCACCACACCTTTGCTCATGTTGTTCCCTTATTGAAATCCTGACCATTCTTTTAAGGCCCCCCTTACATGCCATCTCCTCCTGGACCTCCCCTAGTACAACTCCCTCCTTGTCAGACACTTGGTTTATACCTGTCATCTACTTACTGACAATTAATCCTCCTCCTCTTCCTCCTCCTCCTCCTCCTCCTCCTCAGCTGAGAACTCAGTCAGGGACAGAACTCATCTATTCAAGCTGCTCCCAGAATCCTTGTTGCTCTTTCCTCCTCCTTCCTTTCAGCCTCAGAGGACAAGGTGGCTCTACCCTTGCCTCAGTCTACTCTCCTGGTGCCTTCCTACCTCCTCAAGGATCTGCTCCATCAGTCACTGCTGCTCCAAGCACCGCCCCCCCACCCCCTGCCGCCTCATTCCGCGGATAACAAGCCCTCTCACTTCCACTGTCTCCTCCAATCCAGCCTTGATCTCCTACTGCTCCCCCCCATGTACTCTACGCATCAGGGAAAATGGGCAACTTTCGATCTCCCAAATGAAGCCTGGGTTTTCCTGGCTCCATTCTTTCACATAGGCTTTATTAAATCTGGAATGTTTCCCCTCTTAGCATACAGAATTAGAATTGACTTAGAAAACTTGTAAGACATACTGATCAAATCTGTGGATGCTACAAGGCTGGAAAGGAGCATTAAAATACTGGGTGAGATTGGACCCAAAGTGATTTTGAGAGCCTGCAATGCTTAGCCAAAGCCCATGGGTCCCGCACTTTGGTTTAAAAAAACAACAACCCCAAACCCACCAACATCAAATGCACAAGGATAGACTGGGGGAGATTTGGATTGAAAAAAGAGTTGAAGGGTTTAGTGAACCACCGATTCCACAGGACTCAACTATAGGATTCAACTGCTTAAAGAAAGTCAATGCAATCTTCACTTCCATTGATACTTGCATCCAGATCATCTAACTATGGAATGATCTCACTGTACTCTGGCCAATGTAGGCGCTTAGACTCTGATGGGAGGCAGGTCTTACTACAGTCATGTGAGGGACACGGGAAGGACTGGGAATCTTTAGCCTGGAGAAGGGAAGACTTGGGGGTGGGGTGGGCCATTTGAGGGGCTGTTCTGTGGAAGAGGGAGTCCCTTGGTTCTGCTTGGCCCCTCTGGGCAGAACCAGGAGCAGGGGGTGAGCATATGGGAACCAGAACTCCACTTACTACAAGGAGCACCTTTCTGATTCTTAGAGGAAGCAGGAAGTTCTGTAGGAGGGGGGGCTGGGCTGCTGTCCCCATCCATTTTCCTGCTGCCTACAAACACGCTCATGCCTCCCCATCCACAAAAAAAAAAAGAGAGCAGCCATTACTTGATTCCTTCCATCCCCTGTAGTGTATTATCCCCTAGCTCCTCTGCCCTTTGTGGCTGACCTCTTTGAAAAGGCTGTCTACACTGGGTGCCTTTACTTTCTCTCCTCTCTATACTTAACCCTCACAATCTGGCTTCTGACTCATCTTCTCATTCCACCAAGACAGTTCTATCCAACAGCCTCCTCTCAATCCTCATCCATCTCAGCCTTTCTGACCATCCTCTTCTCGATATTGTCTCCCTGTCAGCTTTTCTGGACACTGCTCTCTCCTGGATCTCTTTCTATCAGACTGTTCCTTCTCAGATTCCTTTCTTGGAGCTTCATCCAGGTCATGCCCACTAACTTTGGGTAGCCCCCTTCTCTTCTCCCTCTATGCTACTTCACTGGGTGATCTCCTCAGCTCCCATGGATTTAATGACCATCTCTATGCTGAGGATTCTCAAATTGACCTATCCTGCCCTAATCTCTCAAAGTGGAAGTTCAGTAGACATCTTAAATTCAACAGGTCCAAAACAGAACTCATCATCTCTCTACTTTCCAACCTTCCCTGTTACTGTCATCATCCTTCCAAGGGCCCAGCCCTATAACCTAGGTGTCATCCTCGGATCCCATGTCTCACCCAACATATCCAATCTGTTGCCAAGGCCTGTTGATTTCACTTTTGCAATCCCTCTCGAATAGGCCCCCTCCTCTCCTCTGACACATCCACCACCCTGATGCAGACCCTCATCTCCTCATGCCTGGACTATAGCAGTAGCTACTGGGGAGGGAGGATGTCTGCCTGCCCCAAGTCTCTCCCTATTACAGTCTATCCTCCATTCAGCTACCAAGTGATTTCCCTAAAGGTCTGACCATATCATCTCCTACTCAGTAAACTTCAGTGACTCCCTAGTATCTTCAAGATCAAATGCAATATCTTTTGTCTGGTATTGAAAGACCTTTATAACCTAGGATGCTCTCTCCTCTTCCAGTCTTCTTGCATCTTATACTCCCCCCTAACCCATGTACTCTGAAATCCAGGACCAGTGGCCTCCAGGCAGTTCCCCAAACAAGACAAGACACCCCATCTCTCCACTCTGGCCATTCTTGCTGGCTCTCCTGGTCTCTGCCAGCTAAGATCTCACTTTCCAGAGGAAGCCTTTCCCACCTCTTCATTCTCAGGCCTTCCCTCTGCTAATTATTCATCCTGCACATAACCTATTTGCACATATTTGTTTGTTAGACTATGAGCTGCTTGAGGGCAGGGACTGTCTTTTGTCTTTCTTTATATCCCCAGTGCCTGGCATGTAGCAGGTACTTCATAAATGTTTACTTCTTGCCTGTCTTTGTAGGTGCTAATGCTAAGCATGGGACTTTGACAAGAGCAGGTGCCTAACAAACACTTGGCAACTTGGCTGCAATCAGTAAGTCAAGCAGCCACTGCTGCCCAGCCCCCAGGGCAGCCTAAGGCAGGTGGCAGCCATTCCCAGAGCTGGAGGGAAGGCAGCCCTTGAGAGAGGCCCTGCTGGTGCTGACTCTGCCTCCCGGAGGGCAGGCTGGGGGAAGGGGGCTGGAGGAGAAAATTGGGCAAAAGAGGTGACAGAGTGGCACAGAGGCTCAGAGCAGCTGCTGGCAAGCAGCAAAGGCCACAAGAGAACCCTGAGGGCGAGTGGATAGCCACAATGAGCCTGGCCTGGCTGTGGCAAATGAGGAGAGACTTGATGGTGCTATGGGGCCCTGACAACCAAAAAGCAGAACAAGAAAGAGCACAAGAAAGAGAAAGAAGGGAAAACCAGCTCGTATGAAACAGAAGAGTGGGCCAAAGTCCTGGCAGGGCTGATATGGCCACAACTGTGGAGGAAAGGCACTGCTTCGAAAGATTGAGGAATGCTGTTGGCAGCCAGCAGGGCTATCTTTGCAAGTGGCAGAGGCCTGGGGGGATGCAAGGAGCCATAAGCAGGAGGCTCTTTTCAGAGCCAGGTTCCCCCACCCCACCTCTAGAGAGCCTGGAACCCCATCACTAAGGCCACCAGCTACAGAATGGCCCACTGTGTCCAGGGTGTAATTCACTGTCTGCTCATATTTATCAGGAAAGGCTCAAATCAGAGCCCTTTGGGGGCGAGGCAGAAGCAGGGCCTCATGGTCCTGGGGGTGGCAGAAGCGGGCAAAGGGGCAAGGCAGGGAGACCCAGCTCTTAGCTTAGGAAAGCTCTTAGGGCTCACCTCCTCTCTAAGGTTCAATAGGAGATAAGGAAGGAATCTTCTCTTAGCACTCATTACTGTCCACCCTTCTACCCAACCAGCCGCCAGTCTTAGCAGCCGTCTTGCCCACTTCCCTGATCGGATCCAAGGGTGGAGGAGCGTCCCTGGCCTGGGACAGCCACCCCAGCTGCAGTGAGCTTCTCAGACTCCAGCACCATGGACAGCCGAGTGGGCACTTGGAGGAGGGGAATGGAGCTAGACACCCAATGGCCAACTTCCCAGTGTCTGTGTGGGTGGGGAGAACTGTGAGCTGGACCTAGAAGGAGCGTTTTGTCGATGCATTTCTCCATCCATCTATGTGTTACTACATCTGTGTATGTACATCTCTATGTATGTGCTTCTATGTGCTCGGGGCTGTGGGGTGCTTCTGGGGCTAAGTGTATTATGTGAGTAGGCAGCTCTGCATATGGACGCATCCAGGTGGTTTAGAGCAGGTGTGAGGAGGATGTGAGAAGGGGGCCTGCCAGCCAGTGAATGTGCAGTGTGCGCGTTCTCCGTGCTAATAGCCCTCATGCTGGGCTTTAGGGTCTGCTGGAATCCCTGCTCCGTTCTGGCCTCTGACATAAGGGGAAGAGGCCACCTGTCTATATTTCTCTCCTCTGTCCTCTGCCATGGACAGTTATTGTGGGGAGCAGACACACTTGGGTCCTAGCTGGGCAGCGAGCCTCAGTGGGGGGGGTGATTTCTGAGTCAATGAGCTAGGCTCTCCCCTTGGGAATCCTGTGTGGCAGAGCTGGCTAAAATAGAATATTGGAGAATAAACAGGGAAATAAGTGGGCAGGGATCGCTGCTCCCCCAGCCAGAGAAAGTGAAACTGACCACACACGGAATGAAATTCACCAGGGCGTGGGATTCTGGCTTTAGCTTGGTCCTAGCGTGTCAGTGGCAAGTAGATGGCTTTAAAATAATAATAATTAAAAAAAGACCACCACTATTTTTAGGGGGCTTTAACAGGTACTTCTGGTCTTGTTAACTGAGTTCCTGCCCCCTCCATGACTAATGGAAGAGCAGCTGAACAACTAGAAGGCAGAAGCAGCAAGATCGTGGAGAGCAAAGAAGGAAGCAGAAAAGGGAGCATATGGAGATCAGCAGGGCCAGATGGAGCCAGAGAGTAAGGGGAGGCGGGGCCCTGGGACTGACAGAACCTAGGAAGCCGAGACCCGCCCACTGAGCCTGGGAATCAGAGCCTCCCGAAGTTCTCCTATCATCCCCCACCCCATCACCATTCCCTGCAGGATCCCTTTCTCATCTATCTCCAAACATGTTCACAGCTCTCCTGTCATAAAATAATAATAATAAACAACAAAATACACAAATAAAACGTCTTCCTTGGACCCTGGTCTCTCCCCTAGATACCATTCTTTCTCTCTCCCCCTCCCTTTCTGTCTCCTTCCTTCCCTTCGTCTCCCTCCCCCCTGTTTTTGTTACTCTATCTCCTTCCCTTCCTTTCTTTCCCAATGTCTCTCTCCTCATCTTGCCTTTCTGTCTCTCTCTCCCATTCCTTCTCTGTTTCTCTGTCTCTCTGTCTCCTTCCCCACTCTGTTTCTCTCTGTTACTTCGTCTCCTTCCTTTCCTTTCTCTCCCAATGTCTCTCTCCCTCTTGCCTTTCTCTGTCTCCTTCCCCCCATTTTGCTCTTTCCCCCTTCTCTGTCTCTCTCTCTCTCTCCTTCCCCCGTTTCTCTCTGTCACTCTATCTTCTTCCCTTCCTTTCTCTCCCTCTGTCTCTCTCCCCCTCTCTCCTTTCTTGATCTCTGTCCCCTCTCTTTTTTGTTGCCTTTACTCTCTCCTTCATCCCTGGTGATCTGGCTTCTCTCCCCACTACGTTATTGAAACTGCTCCCCTGAAGATTCCTGACAGCCTCCTAAAGGCCAGATCTGTTGGCCTTGCCTCAGGCCTCAGCCTCCTTAGCTTCCAGGCTGACTTAGATGCTGCTGTCCACTACTTTGCTCCCCCTTGAATTCCTGGACACTCTTGCTCTGCTCCCTTCCTACTCCTTGGATTTCTCCTCCTGTGCTGCAGGGTCTGCCATCCCCTACATGAAGGCCAAAGCCTTCACTCTTGGGCCTTGGCAGCGAGATATAGTATGTCCTCCAGAGATCCCATCTACTCTCAGTGTCCCAGATAGCCTGTCTACAAGGGCCATTCCCAAGTCTATAACTCTGGCCTCTAGGCTACATGCCTAAAAGCAGACTTCCCAGCTTTAGCTCCCCCTCGGAACTTCCTTCTGTCTGTTAAGAGCTCTCATCTGCAGCATGGGCCCCCCAGGCCACAAGATCTTTTCTTCCACTTTCTGTTTCTCCAATGTACCCTTTTGTCTCTCTCTGTTGCCTCTGTTGCCCTGAAGGTCTCAACTGGAGCTCTGCATTTGCCTCCAGGCTCTTTCCTTTCTAATCCAGCAGAGAATCCCAGCATCTCCAGGGGCTGCCTAGGCCCACCTGGGCCTACTCTAGAGTCTCTACTACGAATGAATGAATGAATGAATGAATGAATGAGCCTCCTTTACAGACTGGCCACCTCCCCTGTGGGGAGGTTCTAGAAGCCAACACATTCCTGCACTGGGAGAGCCCAGTTGGGTTTGGTTGTGGCTTCCACATTAGGCTGTCGCCTCACTTCCCCTCTAGGTTTCACAGCATTAGGTCAGCGTTGTGGTTTCCCTCTCTGGCTCCCTTCCAGTCCCAGCTAAAACGTCCCCTCCTCTGTTGACTGTATCATATGGCTCGTTTGTACCCAGATGTTTGCATGTCATCTCCCCCCCACCTAGACTGGGTGCTCCTTGAGGGCAGGGACTGTCACTTGCCTCAGTGCTTAGCCCAGTGCTGGGCACATAGTAGGAACTTAAGAAAACCTCATTGAATTGACTCGACGGTTCTCCAGGACTAAGCCGATGTTTTTCACAAGCATCACTGCCAAGCAACTCAGTCTCCCTCCTATCTTTGTGCTGATCCCTGCCACGCACCATATGGCCCTGCCAGGCGAGTCTCACTCAGGCAGGCTTTCGTCCAGGTAGGCCCTTGTGCTCAGAAGCCTCGGATTCAGTAGAGCTCACTTGACTCTCGGCAAAGCCTAATCTCATTCAGGTGGGCACCTTTCTGCATCTGAACGTTCTCCCCAGCTAGACCCTTGACTCTGATAAGGCACAGCCTGGGTTGGCACATCTTGGCATTCCCAGGACACAGCACACAGCAGGTGCTCAATAAATGCTTTGGTACATCTCAAAGAGACTCCATTTAGGCCTTTAGGCAAGTCCCTCCTGCTTTCTGGCTCTTTACCTAGTCAGGCAAAACTTAGCTTTCTTAAACAAGGGAAAGAATCAATCGCCCTGGATTTTGGAAGGACGCCCTAGACAGAGTGAATTAGCCTGTGGATTAGCCCATGTTTAGCAGAAAGCCATTAATGTGCTCTTCTGTCTGGGAACGGTGAGGGTCAGAGCCAAGTCGGGTAACTGAGAAACAATGCTCCAGGGACTGCCGAGAAGGGAGCTGAGCCTGCTGCCCCCAGCCAGGGGCAACGAAGGGCACCGAGAGCCCCCTGCTCTGTGGGGGTGCCGTGAAATCACCCTCTTCCCTTACCCTGCCTGGTTAGTGGTGGGCCAAGATCCCCCGAGGGAGGGAGGGAGGAGTGTGGCCTTCAGGAGTCACTCCAGTTCCTCTTGTATTTCTGAGGTTTCCAGGGCATTTGCCTTCCAGCCAGAAGTGCCCACAGCCCTCTCAATCAAGAATTATAGGGAAACTGAGGCGATTCTTCAACATCAATGCCAATATTGGGGGCCTTGGGGGCTCTTGGTACTTACCCCATGCTCTAACTAGAAGGCAAGGGAGGGCCATCAGCCCCTCGTCCAAGCACCTCCCTCCCCATATTTTGGGCGTTCAGTTCCTTCCTGGTTAAAGGGGAGGCCTCTTGGCTACTCACCATCCGAGTCCATGCAGTTCAGAACTGTCGGTGGGAGAATAGATACTCTGTACTGTCCCAGGGGGCATTTCTTAGAAAATTGGTCTCTGCAGGTACCATGAATCTAAAATGATGAGAGGCAGAGACAGAGAAATAGAGAGAGAGAGACAGAGACAGAGAGACAAAAAGAGACAGAGAAAGAGAGAGACAGGGGGAGAGAGACAGAGAGAAAGGAGAGGGGGAGAGAGAGAAAAAAAGAGGGAGGGAGAGAGAGACAGAGAGGAGAAGGAGCGAGACAGACAGACAGAGAGAGAGAGACAGACACACAGAGAGTGAGAGAAAGACAGAGACAGAGGGAGAGACAGAAAGAGGGAGGGGGGAGAGAGAAAGAGAGAGGCAGAGAGGGAGGGAGGGAGGGAGAGAGAGACAGAGAGAGACAGAGAGAGGCAGAGAGGGAGGGAGGGAGAGAGAGACAGAGACAGAGAGGAGGAGTGAGACACAGACAGACAGAGAGACAGAGACACAGTGAGAGAAAGACAGAGACAGAGAGGGAGAGAGAGAGAGAGAGAGGAGAGAGACAGACAGAGAGAGAGACAGGGAGAGAAAGAGAAAGTGAGGGATAGAGAGTATATGAGGGGGAGAGGAGAGAGAGACAGAGAGAGAGAGAGAGAGAGAGACAAAGAGAGAGAGAGAGACAGAGAAAGAGAAGGGTGAGGGATTTGTGCTGGGAGAAGGTTCCCCTACTGCTGACTCTTCAAGTTGGGTTTGAGGGTCTTTGGGTCTGATCTTCCAACCTCCCTCTCCAGGGATATCCTCACCATTCACATTTCTATGGCACGAAGCACTTTACTGTTATCTTCACTGACAGTGACTCTGGGAGGTAGGTGCTATTATGTTCCCCATTTTACAGATAAGGAAACTGAGTCTCAGAGAGGTCAAGTGACTTGCCTGGGGTCATATTCCTGGGCACCCAGGATTTGCACTCAGGTCTTGCTGACTCTGTCCAGCAGTCTAGCTAGTAAATGACACTGCCCCCTCCAGAAGCTTCTGAAAGCCTCCAAGTCTGAGGGGACAAAAGTGGGAGGTCCCAGATGGTAGCTGATGGAGGGCCATGTTTTGCCAAGAGGCTGCCACTTTCACCTACCATTTGCCTCCGAACCAGCAGGAAAGAAGGTGTCAGCCTTTTCCCCGTAGTTCCAGTCTAGAAAACCCTGATCCAACTGTAGGGCAGTGAAAACACTGTTGGCTTCGTGGCCTTGAATCCTGGTTCTGCCACTACCTGTCCGACCTTGGGTGGAACAGTCAACTTCTCTGGGCCTCAGTTTCTACCCTTGTAAAATGAGGAGATTGAGCCAGAAGGCCTCTAACATCCCGTCCAGCTCTCACACTTGACCTCTGACCCTGAGTTTGACAACTACATTGAGATGGGGGATGGGGGTTTGTACAAAGAGCCCGAGGGCCATTCTGTGGCCACACGGCCACCCAGCCTACTCCAATCAGTGACCCCAGGAGGATCAAATTGAGCCTTACAATGGCCTTACACCAGAGGCATTTGTAATCCTGTAGCCTCCGGACACTGCCACACATGCGGTCACATGAGGCACAGCGGGCATTGACGGGCAAGTTCCCTTCCAGCCACTGATGGGGCATTGCCACCTGCACAGGAAAAACAGAATACAAAACTGAGGATGTGAGGTAAGGAAGGAAGCACAGGACCCACCTCCCCAAAGTGGCAGGCCTCCGACAAGGCCCTGCTCCCCCAGAGTCCGAGCACAACAGGCCAAGGTGGGGAGAAGGCAGTGGCTGGAGGCCTACTACGGGGGCCCCCACCTCTGGGCTGAGGAGGTTGGCAAGCTAGGGCCAACAGGCAGGGCAATGAGCCGCTGAGGCTCAAGAGCAGGCTGTGGGAGGCCCAGCCCTGGCCCTAGGCTGCCTCATGCTAGCTGTTCCCTGCTATGGAGGGGCCTAGCCAATGTGGGATGGCTACTGTCTGTACTTACTCCATCTTCGTCCTCAATGATCTCATTGCCTATGGTGGCCAGGGTGGTCCATTTGCAGGTGGAGCTGGCTCGCACAGCACACCGTTTGTGAACTTTGAATTTACACACTATGGGAGAAGCCAGAGAATGTGTGAGTGGGGGACAGCGATGGGAAAGGAGGGATATCCTCCCCTTTCATCCCTCACCCCAGCTGCTAGTAGATACAATGCAAACTGCTATGAGCCCAGCATCCTCAGGGAGGCCAATGAAATCCATAGTCACTCGGTGAGAGGCTGAAAATATGAAAGGATTTTGTATTGCAGGGACTGGGATTGTACCCCCCATCCCCCAACCTCCTGCTTCAGCTGCATGTGGAGGCCAGCAGTAAGCACCAATCTTGGCTCTGCCCCTTTGGCCCCTGGGACCTCAGGCTTCGGCCTTCACTTCTGAGGAAGATGAAGCGGCTGGATGGAGCGGCCTTCACCCTAAATGACTTCTGCACTGCTCAGGGATGCCCTTCACACCCCATCCCCCAAGTCAAGCGGGCGGGTACTGAGTACCTTCACAGGACAGGCCATGGGAGGTGACCCCTGAGAGGGCTTCCCGGCAGACATTGCAGAAGGTGGGGCGGGCATGAGAGCACGTGTACCAGTTGTGAGTGCTGGAGAAGTGATCCGACGTCAGCTGAAAATGCTGCAAAACAAGAGAGGCCCCTGCGCTTCTAGAAAATGCTGCGTGGACGCCACGTAGGCCCTACCAGGCCTTAGGTGAACTTGCTGGATGACATGGAGCTCTGCTCCGAATGACGGGTTAAATGCAGGGACTCGGAGAGCTTGTTACAAGGAAACCAAAGGACAGATGAAACCAAGATTAAAGGGGTAAGTTCACAGCCCCCCGACATCTCTCTCTGCTCAACACTCTCACTTGGCTGTCAGCTCCCATAGCTTCAAGGCTCCTCACTACGCAGTGACTTCCAGAGCCACCTCTCCCATGATGCATCATTGGCCTTTCAGACACAGGCATGTCCCAGGCAGAGCTCATCATCTCCTGCCTCTGCCCCCTGCCCCAAGCCTTCTCCTCTTCTGAACATTCTTACCTTTGAGGGCACTGCCACCTTCCCATGTCACCTAGGCCCTCACCCCTGTCTCATCCTCTCTTCCTCACATAGCCAATCTGGGGCCTAGTCCTTTCATTTCTACCTTCATAATATTTCTTGTACAGAGTGGCCCTAAGAGTTTTGGGACACCCTGGATATGCCCCCTTATCTCCTTTGACACTGTAACCACCCTGATGCACCCTCATTGCCTCCCTCCTGGGCTATGTAACAACGTTTCTCCTGACTCTACTTGGCTACTGTTGTGATCTTCCTAAAGCTCCAGTCTGACCATGTACTCTTCCTGCCCCCATCATGTTCTCTTCAATCTAGGGACATGGGCATCCTGGTGTTTCCCAGCCAAGATATGCTATCTCTCTAATCTGGCAACCCCCATGCTTAGAACTCTCTCTCCTTCCTCCTCTCCATCTCCCGGCTTCCCTCAAGTGCCCACTAATTGCACCCCCCCCCCAGCTTCTGCAACTAGCCTTCCCTCAGGTGCTCCTTGACACTCTGCCTTCCATGGCCCTTAGACTGGAAGCTCCTGGGACGGGGGGGGGGGGGGGGTAGTGGTGGTGGTGGCAGGGCCGTCACCTGCCTTTCTTTGCATCTCCTCAGCGCTGAACCCATTTTCTGAGCTGAGTCCCCTTGCCCACAGCAGTGGAACCAGGAGCCACACATCTTCCCTCTCCTCCTTCCTCACCCTCCCCAGATCAGCAAGTGAGCAGCAGTGGCAGCCTTCTCCACAATGTGCCAGGGCCCCCTGTTAGTTATTAAATCTTAGAGAGTGGCTCGAGGCTCAGGAAAAGGGACTTGCCCATGGTCACACATCTGGGCAGACATCACAGGTGGCTCTTGAACCCAGGTCATCCGGACTCTATTCCATCTCAGCTGTCTTTCATTATGAACAGGTGATGAGAAGACGGAGGAGAGAAGAGAGGGACGAGGGCCCAAAGATTTCTCAGCCTTCCAGAAGAACTGAGCTTCTGCATCCTTTCTCTGCCTCTCCTCTCCATTGCCAGAATTTCCTCTCCCCCCTTCTGTCTTTCTCTCTCTCCCTCTCTCTTCTTCCCTCCCTCTTCCTCCCTCCTTTCCTCCCATCTCTCTCTCTCTTTCTGTGTGTGTGTGTCTCTCTCTCCTTCTGTCTCTGTCTCTGTCTCTGTCTCTCTCTCTGCCAGGCCACTCCTTTAGATTATCTTGTATTCCTGACATTCTGATGGGTAGGTTGGGGTCAAATCTTGACAAAGAAATCCTGTCAACCTTCTTTAACTTTGGCCCATTAGTCAAGGGCAACACCCATCCTGGGTGCCCAGAGATCAAGTGTTCACCCATCTGACAGATGACACGGGCCCGGAAGAGAGCGGAGGTTGCTCAGTGCTGTTACATCAAAAATTGGCTCTACGCTATTACAAGGGCAGGGTGGGCCACACAAGCTGCCTGCCTGCCTGCCCACCCTCCCCCACTGACTGCAGGGCTGGCTGCTGCATGTGAGCTTCTTACTAAGGGTGGGGGAGGCCCACAGAAGACTGGGGGAGGGTGAGGAGGGCTCAGGAGTGGGCCACAGGGCGGCAGAATTCCCTCCCACTTTAGAGGGCGGAAAATATATAGCTTGGAAAAGGAGACTGGGAAAGGACTGCTCTGCAGTTTGAGAAGCTGGCTTGGAATCCTTGCTGTCCCGCTTTCTATGGGTGTGGCCTTGGGCACCCCCTGCCCAGTTTCTTCCTGGGCAGAATGAAAGCCTAGGGTCCATGGGTGGCACCAGGGGAGAGCCTAGTTTTGCCAAGGTGCCAGATCAGCAAAGGCCCTGCTGCCCAACCCACCAAATAGCCACACCTTGTAAGGTCAGGCCAAGATAACGGGGCCACGGAGATCATCACTGCTGCCTGTGGCTCAGCCCCAAGAATGGCTTCCTCCCAAGTCGCTGCCCACCCTCCCTCTAAGTCCAGGGTATACATAGCACAGTCTGGTGCCTGCCAGGGGCAGAGAGCCAGGCCTCTACCTGAGCCTAAATCCCACCCAAGCCTTCTCTCTGGAGCTTTGTGTAAACCCTGGGACCTAGGACTTCTTATAATGCTCATTTTCCAGGTGAGGAAGCTGGGGCTGAAGATCAATGACTTGCCCCGGAACACATAGTTAGAGTCTGTGTAAGGCAGAAACTGAACTCAGGCCTTCCTGACTCCACTCCACTGTCTCTTTGGCTGGGCTGGCTTGTTAAAAGTCATCTGCCCTTCAGCCACACATCACCAGATGGCTTTTGTTTCTCCAGCCTTGAAGGCTTACAAGGGGCTCTACGACCACTGGGCCTCCTTGCCTCTGAGCGAGGCAGGTAGGTTAAGCTAATACCATAGATAATAATGGTGACCATTTAACAGATGAAGGAAGCATAGGCAATTCGAGGTCACAAGAGGGCTCTGATGAGATTTGGAAGCTGGGAGGGACCTCAAAGGTCATCTCGCCTCCTTACTTACAGGGCAGGAGCCAGAGGTTGACAGAGAGGCCAAGGGAAGTGACTTGGCCAAGGTCACACCAGTAGGCAGTAGCAGGTCCCAAGCAAGCCTTCAGAGTCAGTGCCCTTTCCACTGGAGCACACATCTTCTTTTGGGGCTCGGACCCTCTGCCTCCTCAGGAACCCAGACTGGATGCCATCCTGGGTCAGTTTCCCCATGACTCCTTTCCATCCCCATGGGGGAGGGGGTCATGGGAACAGTCTGGAAGAGGTACCCGCAGCCCCTACAGCCAGGAGACCAGCCAGTGTGTTGGCCCAGACAAGCTGAGCCCAGTCATTTAGCTTCCTGAGCATGTTCTGACAAGGACAGCCTGGAAAAATGGTGGTATTCACGGAGCTGCTTGCTTGGCCTTCTCCTAAGCAGTGAGCCCAAGGTCCCAGGGAGTGATGAGTATGGTGGTGTCTCAGCTGCTAGGGAAGGAAGGGGGCCCAGCAGCCTGGGCAGCGCCTGATTCGAGGCCTGAGATGTCAAGAGCCTGATGGCAGAGGAGGCCAACCTGGGGATGGGGAGGTGACAGGAGGGGCTTGTGGGAATCTGGGACAGAGAGAATCAGCACTTAGGAAGACTCCACCCAGGAGACCTGGGGCTGGGCCAAAACACTTGGTGTTGGGAGTGGACTTGGGCTTCCAACCCTGCCTCTGACTAGCTGTGTGGTCCTAGGCAAGTCACTTCACTTCCTCAGCCTTCATTTTCTATCTGTAAAATGGGAATGATAAGAGATAAGAATCCTCCCAGTGCTAATGAGAATCGAATGAGATGGAGGCCAGGGAGCACTTGGCACATGTCCCCCCTCCCCCTCCTTGCCCCATCTTCCCAGGCACTTCAACCGATCCTTATGTGGCCCTTTAACATTAGAGAGGAAACTGAGGTCTAGAGGGCATTTTAATACCAAAAACTGGGAGTGGCCAGAGACCAAGACTCCTCCTCCCCTGGAAGGATAAATTGTCCAACAAAAAGACTGTAAAATCAGGAGAGAGGCCTGAGTTTGAATGGAACAACTGCCATTCCTATCGGTGTGACCTTATACAAGTCACTTCCCTGTGCTGGGCATCAGTTTCCCCATCTGTACAATGAGGGGCTTGGCCTAGGTCAGAGATGTCAAACTAGAAGCCCAGAAAACTCCAGTGCTGAACCTGTAACGTCATTGGGAAAGGTTTAACAAAATCAATAAAAATAAAACCCAGCCTAAATAATGGTAATTTGTGGTTCTCTAAATCCACACGTGGCCTGTAGGGAGCTGCTTCTATTGGAGACCACGAAAGGCCCTTCTGGGCCAGGATTTTGCATCCTTTTCCTCTTGCTGAGCCCAGGGCTTGGGGGGGGGTGATGCGGAGGGTATGGGATATCTCCCATCCTTCCAACTCCCTCTCACAGTGTCCCATGCTTACAGAGTCACTGGGGTCACAGATTTAGAGCTGCAAGAGACCTCAAATGCCACCGAGTCCACCCTTCTTCTACGTTGCCAATGAGGAACCAAAGGCAGAGATGAAGTGACTGGTCCAGAGTCATGCTACCAGTAGTATCTGAGGCCAGATTTGAACCTGGGGCCTCCCGACTCCCTGCCCTATGCCCTAGCTACTACGCTATGCTGTCTCTAGGCCCATGAGGAAAGGGGCTGGCCAACTTGCTTGGCCACAGCCTTCCTGTTAGCTCTGACCCACATCCCCCAGCATGACTGGGCCTTGGAGGCTGGCTTTGGTTTGACTCAGGCCCATAGAGGTGTTTTTATCCCACAGAGGACTCTGCAGCTGCTATCTGCTTTGAGCCTCACGATCATGCTATGGTAGACCTAGTCCACGTCATGCTAACTCCATCTTATAGATGGGGAAACTGAGGCATGGAGAGGTTCAGTGACTTGCCCACAGTTAGGAAGGATCAGAGGTAGGGTCTGAACCCAGGGCTTCCAGCCTCCATGCCCTGCTTTCTTTTCCCTACACTCCGAAAGGAACGGCCAAGATAAAGAAGTCAGATATACGCAGGGCCATGTCTACACAGCGAGGCTGGCATGGGGAAGCCAGTTAAGCCAACAGGGCACAGAAAAAAACCCAGTTTGGAGAGCCCTGCAATCTCCTTGTGGAATAAGGAGATGAGAAGGGGGCCCGCAAGCCAGCCAGCCACCCCGCGACCATCTCAGGAAAGGAAAGATTCTCCTTTCGGGACCGCCAGCAATAGCAGGCGAGTTCGCAGATGGCTGTTTTTGATGCTTGTTTGTATGTGGGAACACAGCAACAGCAAACCATTCATTCCCAAGTGTGGACGGAGGCCCTGAGCTGCCAAGGCCCAGGGAGACATGGGTGGCTGAGACCCTGCAGGAGCAGGGTGGAGGAGGCGACAGCTGCAGGAAGCCTGGCTCGGTCTCCAGGCAAATTCCCCACCAGCTTCCTGAGGCTGGGAGCCGCTGGGCGTTCTGGGGGGTCTCTGTCTCTCTAGTGTCTCAGGTCCATGAACCCTGAAGGGGAGTCCCGAAGGCTGGACTCGAACCCTTCACTCTGTCCATCCTGGGGGGGCATTAGAGTGAGCGGAGCCCACAGAGGCACTGAGAGCAGCTGGGAAGCTACCAAAGACAACAGCAGCGACAAGAACAACTCTAACAGCCAATAATAACAACACCGTCCTGTAGAGTGCTCAGCATGGTGCCAGGTATACAGTAAGTGCTCTATAAATGCTAGCTATTATTACAAACATGATCTTATATGATCCTCACAGCAATGCTGGGAAGGAGGTGCTGATCCTTATTTTACAGCTGAGAGAACTGAGACAGACAGATGTTCAATGACTTGCCCAAGGTCAACACAGCTAAGCAGTGTCTGAGGCCAGACTGGAATTGACGCTTCCTGCCTCCAGGCCTCATCCCTTAGCCACTTCTCAGAACAGGTACACCTTGAGCTCTGCCAGCTGAAGAAGCATGGCAGGTGTTTCTCTCGGGCACCTCTGTCCTAGGAAATCAGCGATGCCTTAGAGGAGTGGGTGAAGAGCCCACGCCAGCCCCTGCCACTTGGGAGGCCAGGCAGGACTGCAGCGGGGATGAGCACAGCCCAGACAGCAGCAGCAAGGGGCAGGCTTTGGAGTCAGGGATGCTGAGTTCAAATTCTGGCTCTGACACCTTAGAGAAGTCCCTCCCCTGCCAGGGCCTGAGTTTCCTTTTTTATAAAAGAAGGGGGTGGATTCAGTGGTTTCCAAGGGCCTTTCCAGATCTAACAGGAGATGCTCAAACCCTCTTTTGAGGGGCTAAAGCAGGGCCTCAGAGAGGACAAAGAATCTAGGCCTCAAGGCTGGGCTGGGCATAAGGTGCTGGCTACTGGGCTGCCCCAGCAGCAACGTCCTCCCCTCCACCTGGGCCCAGGCTTCTCTCCCATCTCTGGCAGTCGACTCTCCAGCCAGATCTCGGCCTTCTCTACTGGATCCCAACCTAGCCGGCCTGTAGCCTGGGGAAAGGGGGTCTTGGGGTACACTACCCCTCCCCCCTCCCCTCACACCCAGGAGAGCCCAGAGCTTCTACCCTCTCAGATGCCAGTGGGAAAGTGAGCTCTGGGGGCCTCACTAGAGGCAATCACAGGGCCAGAGATCACTGAGCATGGCCCCCCCCCCCTGTTATCCAAACGGCATAATGAGGTAACAGGTGGAAAGCATGATCTGGAGAGGAGGCTGGCCCAGCACATTCTTCTTGGCCAAGCGCACACGGAGGCCCAGGTACGCAGTGGTGGCAGTGGACGCAGAAGGGACTGTGGGCACTCCTCTCTTCCCTTCCTCCTGGCTGGCCTGCAGTAGAGCCTTTGCCTGGGCTCCTGGACCCCTGTTCTACCAACACCCAAAGCCATTTCACAGCGAGATGGAAGCATGTTGGCACATTCCTCTTCCCCAAATGCCCCTTTGGGCACATCCCCCTCTGCCTTCAGGCCAAAGCCTTAAGGGTACCCTGGCATTCAAGGCCCTCTACAATCTGTCTCCACTTTCTTTCCTGCTCTTTCACTACAGGAAGACTCTGCTGTGGTCACCCTGGGGCTCAGCCCCTCCCCGCCTCAGCCTCTTCTCGAAAGCACTGCTCATTCTCGAGGCAGCCAAGGTGTAGCTGGACCTGTGTTTGAATCCCAGCTCTGCTGTCTGTGTGACCCTGGCCAAGTCCCTTCCCCTGCTCCGGGCCTGTTTCCACATCTGTAAAGGCATCTTCCAGCTCTGACATCCTTGGATGCTCATTGTCTCCCCTTCTTGGGCCCTGGGTTCTAGGTCAGCTCTGTGATAAAGACCAGCCCAAGCCCTTCTTCCCTTTCCTGGCCAGCAGCTCGGCCTCTCACTCATCTGCCACTGGGGTGTAGTATGGAGTCAGGAAGTCCCGGGCTGTGTGCTCCTGAACAGGTCACCTGCCCTCAGTTTCCCTCATCTGTAGCCCCAGATTGCTGTGGGGCTCCCATGAGGTAACATGCTTTACTAAGGAGCAAATGGAGTCCTCTTTGTAAGGTGCTTAGCAGCGCCTTGCACATAGTAGGTGCTTAATAAATGCGCATTCCATCCCTCTCCCTTCCCATTCCCTAATCAGGTACTTTGCAAACCTTAAGGCACTAGACAAAATCAGCTCTTACTCGTCTCTCTGAGCCTTGGGGTATCCTCTTGGGAATACACCAGAGTCGTCCCTCTCACACTGGGCTTCACTTTTCACACACAAATCTGGCCTGCCCAATTGGCCTCTGGCCCTTTGCAGGGCTGGGCCTGGGCCTCCAACCTCTCCCTGCTAGCCCTCAAGCCCACACTCACTGCCTGGTGCCTTTGAAGGGCCTGCCTCCGTCTCCCCCTCTTTGGGAGTGAACTAGGAGAGGGCCAGGCCCCGGAGGAAGCCCTCCTCTGGCCGTGTGGAGGGCCCACGGCAATGAGTACAGAGAGGGCGGCCGTGTGCTAAGGGGCACACAGGACAGGGTCTGTTTGACTACTCAAGCCTGAAGCTCAGTTTGCTGAAATGCCAACAGAGACGGTTCACTGTCAGCTAAATATTGCTCCCAAACAGATCCAGGCCAGTGGAGCAGCTCCGCAGAGGGATGCTGGGACTGTTGGCAGAGAGCAAACTGGTTTCTTTTTCAGGCCTGGCGGGGGGGGGTACATTCTGCACCGAACTGATGAGAGGAACGGAGACAGGAATGGGCCGAGATGGAGGGAAGTGCACACGTCAATCCTCTGATGCTTTTTGCCTATAGATTTCCCAGCCCGGCACCAACATCTCTCACTTAGCTTCCAAAAACCCCAAGTGCCCTTTTGTGCTGAAACAAAAATCTGAAATGATTTGCAGGAAGAGCCCTCATTTTATCCAGGAGAGGGAGGGTGACTGCTGGGGGGGGGTGGAGCAAGGAGGGCAGTTACTTCTGCCAGTGGGGAATGCTGGCCCACAGGGGCCTCTTGTGGGCTGGTGGAGGAGAAGGAAGAGGAGAAGGTGGAAGAGGAAGGTTAATGCATGGCAGGAGATTAGAGACCATGTTGTGAGCCAAAAGACCAAGGAATGTATGAGGGGGAGGGGAGAGAGGGGGGGGAAGAGAGGGCAGAGAGGGAGGGGGGAGAGAGGGAGAGAAGGGGGAGGGAGGGGGAGAGAGAGAGAAGGGAGGGGGAGAGAAAGATGGGGAGAGAGACAGAAGAGGGGGGAGCAAGGGGGAGAGGCAGAGAGGGAGGGAGGAGGGGAAGAAGAGAGAGAGGAGGGGAGAGACACCTTATGGGTATGCATGTAGAGTGAGGGCATGATGCAAGCTGGGGCCACAAAGCAATCGGGGTCTGTTGGTGGGGCTCTGGCCCAGTCAGACCCCCTTGGGAAGGATGCCAAGCATGCTCTGACTCACTAGTGGCTGGACTAGTCTCACTGCCCACGTGCCCTTGACCCTGCTTCCTGCCAGCTGACTCAGGCCCTTGGTATGAACGGCCGCTCCCTTTCCACATCCCACTTTTTCCCTCCCAGGGGCTTCTCCCCTCAATTTGCCCACAGGTTCCCCTGGCACACATGCCCACCAGCCTGCTGGTTGCCCAGCTCTCTTTCCTCTTTCACTGCCAAGTGTCTAGTACAAGGTGTCTACACCTGCTGCTTCTACTTCCTCATCACCTGCTCACTCCTCGGCCCCTTGGCATCTGCCCCTGGGCTGAGCCAAGGTTGCCAATGAGCTCAACACCAAGGGTCCTTCTCCTCATTGCTTCCCCTTCCTGGCCTGCATGAAGCATGGGCTGCACCTAGCCCACTTCCCTTGTCTACCTTGCTGTCTATACCTCCTCCTCCTCCCCCCTGGACTCCTGGGCTCTTAAAGGCTCCTTTCTGGTACCTGCACTGACACCGCTTCTTCCTCCTGTCCCCAAGGTGGCACTCCCCCACCCCGCCCCACCAAGGTGTTAAGCTTGCCTCTCTTTTGTCTCCTCTCCCTCGATCGTCTCCTACATTGTCAGGGTTTCAGCTACTCCGGACATGCAGGTGGTTCCCAGGCCCAGCCTCCAAGGTTGACCTCTCCCCACCACTCCTGTCCCATATCCCTTGTTCCCGGGAAGGCCCCAGCCCTCCCTCAAACCTGGCTGCTCCTCCTCCATCCAGGCTGTGGCCTCTGGCCTGGCCCATGTCCCGCCATGGCCAGAAGGGGCTCCCCTGTCTTCTCCTCCACCTCTAGATCCTCGGCTGCAGCCCGAGCTGAGCTGAGGGGCCCCCCACAACGAGGCAAGGCCTTGCCTCGGCCACCCTCCTCCTCCTGATATGGCTTTAGATATACAAACTTTCTATGAACCAACAACAATAATAATAATAGCAAGTCACCTACAGAGGTGAGGCTAGCATCATCATCCTCATCACCAACCTCATCGACATCATCCCCACCACTACCATCATCATCATCACTCCCTTTTTACAGATGAGAACATCGAGGCTGTGATAGAGGTCAAGGAACTTGCTGAGGGTTACAAAGCTGCTAAGTGGCGGAGGCCAGATTCAAGGACAGAGGCCCAGTGCACGGCACCCCCAACTCCAGGCCTGGCATCAGCATCTCTCCCTTGGACAGGTACCCACATGGTGCCATCAAATCCACAGGGAGGACCCCCCCCTCCATTTCCCTACTCCCCACCCTCTCCTATGTTGCCATTCAAGGCTGTCCACAGAGGTGCGCCCCCCCCCCTCCAGACAACTGGGCAGCCAGGGCCCTCTGCTGTGGCCATGCTGTTCCCCAGCTGCCCAGCACTTTCCCACCTCTGGACTTTTGTCTACTCTGTACCTCATGCCTGCAATGCCTATCTGTCCTTCTGGAAGCAGCTCCGGCGCTCCACCATGAAGCCTTCCCTGACTGAGCCCTCTTCTCACCCTAAAGTGATCGCTCCCTCCCTTCCTTGTTGCACTTTACAATCCACAAGGGCAAAAGCCATAAATCGCACCGGAGGCCGCCCATCTTACAGATGAAGAGATTCAGGCCCAGAGAGGGGGAAGATGCTTGTCCAGAGCACGTCAGTGGGTCTCCAGCTGCAGAGTCAACGCTTGGCCCTCAAATGCCCTGCTCCTGATCTGGGCCTCCCAGCACGGGCCCCTGCCCACATGCGCTCAGGGAATGATCCAGCAGTCTCGTCCCAGCCTCCTCCACAGTGCCAACCATGTGATGGGCATGGCCGGCTGTTCTGGGAGCCTGAGTGCCCAGGAGCATCCTCTCGAGAAGGCCGGGGCTGCCAAGGTGTCACCTCTTGCTCAGGCCTGGCTTGGGCTCTGCTTTGGAATGCCACGTTACAGGGGGAGGGGGTGCCTGGGGCCGAACCAAGCCCCCTTGAGATGACCAGAAAGCTCAGAATCCAAGGGGAGAGGGGGAGGCTTAAAAGGAGACCAGAGCCTCCTTAGACCAAATGCCCCCTAAGCCCACATCCTGGGCCGGGGCTCCTGAGCATCCAGACAAGATTGTGCCAGGCCCCGGGGGCATCTGCACGGCGCTGGAAGCAGCCTCTGCCTCTGAGGCGCTTCTCTGTTATGCTGGGAGGACACAGCCTGGACACACAAGTGTGTGCCCCCATGCTCCTTGGAGGGAAAGAACAGCAGTACCTTGGAGGTACCAGCAGGGGGGCTTGGGAAAGGCTGCACTGCCCGAGTGCCACTAGAGCGAAGTCCTGAAGGGAGTGAGAGGGGCTCAAGGGGTCAAGGAGAGGAGGGGGAGCGCAATGGGCAAAGGCAGGTCATACACGGACAGTCTGGTCAGACCAGAACATGAAAGGGAATAAGGCGTCATTGGCCTGGAAAAGTCAGCTGGAGCCAGACAGCCGGAGGCTTCCCATGCCCACCAGCGGGGTTGGGATTTCATCCTGGGGGCAACAGAGACTCCCAGACACTTCCCCTGGTCAGGCTTGGAGGATTATTCTGGCAAATGTGCAGAGGATGGATCGGGCAGATGTGGCCAACTGGAAAGCCAGCCTCACTTTCCGGGGAGAGGAGCCGCGGTGATCCCGGGTTAGGGGGCCCGTATTAGAGACGTGGGGGAGGTGGAACTGTCAGCTGCTACTGCTGCTACAATCACAGGTATGGCCAGGAATATGCTCTGCAGAACCCCCATCCCTCTCATCCGCAGATGCAGAGCCAGGTGGCTGTGTTCTGTTAGAGGCTGCCTCCATTTCCCTAAACTGTACTCATCTAGGGGAGGCAGTGCTGAACTGAGCTTGGGCGTCTCTTCAGTAGCCTCGTGGCCAAGCCGATCTCTGTGGTCCTTCCCAGCTCCAGGCCTCTGCTCCCTCTGACCCCTCACCCTGAACCACGGCACCTGGCCACGGCTCCACCTCCAGGGTCACACACCCTGCTACCTCTGAGCACAGCCGAGCCCACTTCTCGGCCAATTCTCCAGGTCCAGCTTTCCGAGCAGCACAAACTGATTCCAGAAAGGGGAGAGAGCCCTCTCTGCTACCGCCTTGTAGACCACCCTGTTATCACCTATACACAGGCAGCTCCTCTCCACAGGAAACTAGAGTCCAGTCGGGACTGTCCTTTGACAAGGGCTTTGATGAAGCAACTCCCTTCATCTTTGTGAGTGGTACTGAGGCAGGCCAAGCCGCCACCTTGGCAAGGGGCACAGACAAGCAAGCACATAGCCCTAAGTGCCCACCTGGCTGCCCCAGCGGCCAGGGGATGGCCAGCCCCCAACCACCTCCGCCCCCCTGACCAGATGGCCCGTTTCCATCTCATTATTTCCTGGTTAGTGCCGTCAATCAGAGATTGGTCCCCAGAGCAAGCTGTTGCTTCTCAAGGCTTCCCACTGGCTCCCTTACCTCATTAGCTGCCCACTTCTGGACGGCTTTCAGGGCACCCATCCAATCTTCCATCTCCTTCCGGTTCTCTGCACACAGGATGAGCTTTCGGAACGGGGTGATCACCTACATGAGAAGCCATGGATGGGTGTTAGCTCTGTGGGGAACTCAGGAAGCCAGGGTAGGGTGGGGGGAGCTGCAGCTGGGGACGCTGGCCCTCCAGAGAACCCAGAAGCAGCCAGGCTCCTATGAACGTTGCCTCTGCCTTGACCCACTCACAAGGACCCAAGGAGTGTGGCAGCGTCTGTCTCAAATCCCAATTCTTAGCTTGCTCCCAAGTCTTGCCTCTGAGGGCTATAGGTATTTACAGACCCCTGATGCTGGCTTGGAGACACTTGGAGGGCACCAGACCTAACGCTGCTAGGGACAAGGCGAGGGCCTGCCTGGCAGATGGGTGCTTCCAAGGGGACGGGAGGGAGCATGGGAAGCTCGTGACCTTAGTGCTCCCCTGCCTGCCACCTCAGCTACTGTGCCCATATCCTCACCCCAAAGGTCTACAGGCCCGAGTCACCATGGCCACCAGCATCGCAGCCTGGCAGGGATGGAGGGGAGTCAGACAGATCCTTGGTTCCTCCTCCACCTCGGAGCAGGAGGTGAGCACAGCAGTTTGCACCTACTCCAGGGTAGACCTAGTATCTGTCAGGGAAGGGGTGAGCCCGAGCTGGGCCTGCTGGGATTTCTGCAGTTTAGCTTCCCGAGACCGTATCAACAAGGCACCAGCTTAACTCCAGGACAGTCTGACTGGAGGAAGGAGGTAAGCAAAGGCCCCACTCTGGCCCTTCTGTCCTGGGGCCCTCCCCAGCTCTGAAATCCTGTGCTCCATCTCCCGAGGGCCCTCATTTTCCTATGGCCCATTGTTGTTACTTCAATCACTATCCCCCCCCCCCTGCCCCCGGAACCTCTTCCTTTCTCATCTCTCTGCCAAGATCAAATGTGGGAGCAGGACGTGCCAATGCCGTGACCCCTCCCCACCACGCTTCATTTCTTGCCAGGCAGTCCACAAGTATGGACACTACCACAGGCTCACGAGGCAATCTGGATCAGGGACACAAGGGCCTCATTGGCAAGGTTGTTGTCACTGCTCTCATGTGCACGCACACACATGCACACATGTGCACATATGCGCACCCACATGCAGGCACACACAAACGCATGCATACACACATATGCACACCCACATACACACACCTACACACACCTACACGCAGGCACACAACATGTGCACCCACATGCAGGCACACACAAACGCACACATACACACACATGCACACCCACATGTACCCACACGCAGGCACCCACAAACATATGCATACACACACGCACATATGCGCACCCACATGCAGGCACACACAAACGCATGCATACACACATATGCACACCCACATACACACACCTACACACACCTACACGCAGGCACACAACATGTGCACCCACATGCAGGCACACACAAACACACGTGCACACACATGCAGGCACACACAAACGCACACATACACACACATGCACACCCACATGTACCCACACGCAGGCACCCACAAACATATGCATACACACACGCACATATGCGCACCCACACACAGGCACACATAAACGCACACATACACCCCCCCCAGGATTAGGTGGAAGGGCAGCCTGTAGCCCCACCACATGGCGCAAATGCCCCCCTACCCTCGGGGGACCGGGCCCGCTTACCGTAAAGCTGTTGTTGACGTTTTTTGTGCTGGTCTCAGCCACACTGGCATCAGTGAGATCGACCTCGTCAAAGATCAGGGACTGGAAGAGCAGAAAAGGAACATCTCCATTTAATGAGGCAGGCGTCCCCTCTCCCCACCCCCGCAGCAGGCAGATAGGGCAGCTGAGACCCTTGAGGCCGGACCTCTGCACTCGAGTGGCTAGCTCCCGAGCTATATGTTCGACATTGCAAGCCCTGCTTCCTCAAAGGTCTCGCTGAACCAAGACCGGCGAGCCAGTCAGCCTCATCTACCCTTTCTGCTGATGTCTGGCTGGGAGTGTGGGCCTGAGTAGTAGGAAGGCAGGCCAGAGGCCCACTGAGTCCAGGCCAGGCCCTGACTCCCTGTCCTAGCATTCCCAATATACAGGGCCCCAGCTTAGATCCGAAGACCTCCGGTGAAGGCGAGCCCAGGGCTGACTTCCCGGAGCAGGCCAGGTGGGGAAGTCATAAAGGGACTTGGTCTTCCTCCAGATAGGGTGAGAGTTCCCAGTGAAAAGAAGGCAATGCAAGGGAGAGAGGGGAAGGGGGAGGAAGGGCTGCAGAGAGATGGCATTTAGCCAGCACCAAGCACCCAAGCATCCTCTGTAACAGTGCAGGAGCCAAAGGAAAGGGGAAAAGCTCGAACCTCGACACCCAGCCAGAGCTGGGCATAGGGCCAGGGCCTTCAGACCATTATGAAGGAGAGCAGCTCACTGCCCTCCCCACCATTTCCCATGCCAAGTCTTCTCTCCACGCTGAACAGCCTCGTAAGCCCACCCTATGATGGCAGGAGCTTGAGGCCTGGTGCCATTTTGGCTATACATGAGGAGCCAGGCAAGGCCCTTCCCTGTCAGGGCTTCAGGCCCAAATGAGGGGCTGGCCAAGGTGATATCTAAAGGGCCCTCCTGGCCCTGCAAAGGCAGGCAATGAAAGACATTTGACTCCAGTCTTGGTGCTAGATGGAGCCCAGAGCTTTCTGGGAGTCAAGAGAACTTTAAGGTAGCAAGGACCAAGTTTAGGAGTGGGTGCCCAGGAAAAGGGTGCTAAGTTAGGCCAGGAACCAGCTGAGCCCTCGGGCTGGGCTTCCCAGGCTAATTCAGGCTGGAGATGGGGTGGGAGCCCAGAGGACCCAGTGGACACCGGTAACAGCCCTAATCCATTTGCCCTGATTAGCTCTGGAGAAGAGGCAACCTAGAAGGGCAAGGAGCTGAAAGGCCTGAGCAAAGACATGGCCCTCTGAGAATAACCACTCCTTCCTGACAAACCTCCTTAAGTCTTGGTTGAGTGCCACACTGGCCCCTCGGGCACAAGTGCCCCCAAGGGGCTCCTGAGGCTGGCACTGGGGCCCCTGCCCTCATCACTCCCTAGCAGACAGGTCTTTCTCTGCCTCTGCTCCCTGCCTTTCCTCCCTCTTCCTCGGAGTGGAAAGAGCTCTCAGCTCAGAGTCACTGGACCCCGAGTTCGGACCAACTCTGCCTCTTCCTGCTGAATGCCCTTTTGTGGACCTCAGCTTTGTCCTCTGAAAAACGCGGGGGGCTGCCCAAGGGAGACTCGATGGCCAAAGTGCCTTTTCTGGAGTGCCAACCTTCCCACTCAGGAGAATTCGGGCAATGGCAGATGGAGTTTGGGTGTTGCGTTCATGTTTGCTGAGAGCTGTGGGGGCCTTGTCCCCCCACTAGCTTCCCCCGGCAGCAGGCCCGCGAGAGAGGCGTGAATCCAGGCCTTGCCGCCACCAGGCCGTACTGCCTCCCTGTCCAATCAGATATGTCCAAAGGGAGTCCCAGAAACGTGACTGGCTTTTGTAGCCCCCTGCCCCCCCACCCCTGATGCCTTCAGCCCATCATAGGGTCTGCTTCAGGATGAAGGGAAGGAGTCTCAGCATCTCATCCTGCCTTGTTCACTTGCTAGCTCTGTGACTGCACACAAGTCACCTTCTCTCTGAGTCTGTTACCCCGTCTGGAAAAGACCACCTTCCCCACCACCTCACAAGTGAGAGGGCATTTGGGAGAGAGCGCTCAGTGACCCACAAGGCAGGGGGCAGCTCCCACAGGACACCAGCCCCAGAGCAGCACTCCCCCGGCCCCCTCAGCTGCCCAACGTTGATGGCAGGTTCACAGTTTTGAACAGTCAGGAAGGTGCAAGGGGCAGGAATTGAGCCCTTGTACAGGAGGCACAGTTGGGGTATCACTAACTCTCCACGGGCGGGAATAAAGCCTTGCACTGAGGGGCTGGGCTTGGCATCAGAGACACCTGGTTTCTACGGAGCTGTGTGGTCTTCGGTAGTCAGGGCACCTCTCTTGCCTTAGTTCCCTCATCCAGAAAATGGGATAGTAATCCCTGCGCTGGAGGAGCAGTGTATTTGTCAAGAAGACCTGGGTTCCGATCCCACCTCAGACACTAGCTGTGGAGCCCTGGGCAAATCAATTTCCTTTGGTGCCTCAGTTTCCTCTTCTGTAAATGGGGCTAATGCTAGACCTTGTGGTACCTTGCTGCTCAAAGGTGATAATAGATGGCAATTGCTGGTGAACCCCAAAGCATTAGAGAAATGTCAACTGTTATTACGTATGGCACCACTGGGACCTCCCAGAAGCCCCACAGCTCAGGCAGGGACACTGACTGCCCTGCTGCGCAGGGATGGGTTAGACAACATAAGGTGCCCCCAAAAGGAATCAAAGGCATGAGGCACCTGGCTTGGGAGAGACACCAAGGAGCCCCAGGGGGCTCAGGCCTTGCCAAAGACACTCACTCTCAGGTCTTTGGATCTTTCTGGAGCCCTTTTCTCATATAGCAAAGGGGGGCATTGACACTTGCCAAGGAGCTAGTGTGATTACAGACAAATCATACTCCAGGATTAGCTGGGCTGGGCAGAACTGGAGTGGGCTGGGCAGAGCTGGGTTGGGCAGAGGTGGGCTGGGCAAAGTTGGATTGGGCTAGGCGGAGTTGGACTGGGCTGGGCAGACCTGGGTTGGGCAGAGCTGGGCTGGGTTGGGCAGTGCTGGACTGGGCTGGACAGAGCTGGGCTGGGCATAGCTGGGCTAGGCTAGGCAGGGCTAGACTAGGTTGGGAAGGGCTGGGCTGAGCAGAACTGGAGTGGGCTGGGCAGAACTGGGCTGGGCTAGGCAGTGCTGGACTGGGCTGGGCAGTGCTGGACTGGGTAGAGGTGGGCCAGGCAGAGCTGGGCTGGGCTAGGCAGTGCTGGACTGGGCTGGACAGAACTAGGATAGACGGGGCAGGACTGAGCTAGGCAGTGCTGGACTAGGCTGAGTAGTGTCGGACTGGGCTGGGCAGAGCTGGGCTGGCCTGGGCAGAGCTGGGCTGAGCTGGGTAGAGCTGGCCTGGGCTGAGCTGGGCAGAGCTGGGCTGGGCAGAGCTGGGCTGGGCAGGCAGAGGTGGGTCTTAAAGTGTTGAAAAGATTTAAATAGACAAAAAGAAGAGAGGGGGCAGATGCCTGGAGACCACTAAGAGGCCAGGGGGCATCCTGACCTGGCCAGTCACTCTGGGTTTGGGAGCCCAGGGTTTGTGCATACTAGGAGGGACCTTGAATGCCAGGCTGAATGCCAGGCAAAGGCTTTAGAAACTGGGCAGTGCCCAGCCTTCTCTGATGCCCAGGAGCAGGAAGTACCCAGGTTGGCAAAGGGAAGATTTCAGGCTGAAGCCACCAGCATGGGCCAAGCCTGCAGCCCCACCCCTGAGCTCGCTCAGGCCCCTTTGCCCCGTGCCCCCCACCCGTCCTGCTTCCTTCTTTCTCTGGTTCAGCTCCTTGGAGGCCACTGCACTGACTCGTTCTCCTTCATCTTTTACAGCCTGTCACTTGCCAAGGCCTAATGCTTCTTCCTGTGAAATTTCTCCCATCTGTCCCCTTCAGTCCATCCCCAGGGCAGCAGCCTATTGTGAGAGGCTCCTAATTGGTCTCCCTGCCTCCAGCCTCAGCCCCCCTCCCTCCAGTCCAGCCTCCACACTCAGCCAGGTTAATCCTTCTCAAATGCTGCTTTGATCAAATATCCCACTTGCCCACAAGCTGGTAAATGGTCCCCTGTTGCTCAGCACAATGAATGTGCCCGCCTTTGAAGGTTCTCGGCACACTGGCCACGCCCGAGCAGCCCTGCAGCCCAGCTTCCTGCCTCCTGACATAGTTATCTCTAGTCTGACCCATCTCCCCTTCCCACCTCTCAGCTTTTGCTCACACTGCGTTCCCTCCCCCACCCCCACATGCACACCTGGAATGTCCTCTTTTCTCCTCTCTACTGAGAGAAAGCCTGCTGGGCAGGCTGCATGCCCCCTTCTCCCAGGAAGCCTCCCCCTCTTTGTACTGACCTTCACCTTTTCATCATCTCCAGGATTTCTAGACGGTATGGTGAAAAGCAACAGCTCAGAATCCATGTAAAGGCACAGCTAATCGGACCCCAGCCTGTAGCATATCTGCCCCACATCCCCCACTAGACTGGCTTTAAGGCCCTCCAAAGAATAGCTCCCCCTTCCTTTCAATAACCAGTTCTGAGAAGGCAGTGATCAGAGGACATAATGATGACAGGGGCATTGAATGCCAGAATCATATTTCCATAAGATCTGAATAAATGAATCTAGGAAGAAGAAACTTCCTAGGCTAGAAGTCAAGCCCCATCCTGGAGGGCAGAGAATCACGTGCCAGGAAAGAGGTCAACTTAGAGGATCTGGAGGTCCAAATGGACAGCAAGCTTGGTGTGTTCATTCGGCTGGAAGGCTAACAGGACAGTCCTGGCCAAGGCTGGGCCAAGGGGAGACTGACTAGCTGTTTGCAGATGGCACAGGAAAGACGTGTTTAGTCCCAGCAGGGACAGCCAGGAGCTCTTGGGGGATGCTGCAGAGAGGCGTTTGGGGCCAGCTAGAAGGAAAGACGGTGGGAGCCACCCCCAATGGCCATGGATAGCCTTAGGAGGTGACCGGAGTAGGAACAGCTGATAACAGTGTGCATTTCTAGAGCATTTTAAGGTTTGCAAAGCACTTTGCAAATATCTCGTTTGATCTTCACAACAATCCTAGGCTACTGTGATCCTCATTTTACAGCTGAGGAAATTGAGGCAGACGGAGGTTAACTGACTTGCCGGGGTCACCCAGCTAGCATCTGGCCATGAGGGGGGAGGCCAGATTGCCAGGCATACCTTGGGAGGGTTTCCACAGCCCCAGGAGCAGAGCTTTCAAATGTCCAGAATGGCTCCTCCTGTCAGCCGGTCAGATTTCCTCTCCTCTGACCAGGGCGGGGGACTTCAGGGACCACCACTCATTCTCTGCTTTGTCTTTTGTCAGCCTCTGAAGCCCTGTCTTTTGTCTGCCATCAACCCTGTGTGGGACAGAGGGGCTTGGCAGAGAAAAGGAGATGAGAACTAATTGGCTGGCTGGATTTTATACTGCAGGCCATCTTGGGGTGGGTGACAGCCTGGGCCGATTTTGTGAGTTAGATGGCCTGTCTCCTGCATATCCTCCTGGCCAGGCACCAGGGTAGGCTTGCAGCCTTCTTTGTACTGTCTATGGATGCCCTTCTCCAAAGCCCCTGCATCTGACTACCACAATAACCTAAGACACAGGGTCAACTGTAGCCCTCTACCGCTAAACAACCTCCCATGGCTCCCTATTGCCTACAGGACTTGAAGTCTGAAGTCCTCCACCTAACTTTACATAATGGCTGCCTAGGGAGCTGCTCCCCAAACCTGCCTTGCCATCTCTATCTCTAGGCCTTCCTACTCAGGAACCTCCCACCTCTTTTGTCTTGGAATTCCTGGCTTCCTTCGAGGCTCAGCTTTGGTGCTGCCTCCTACAGAAAGCCTGCCCTCATTCCTGCTCCATCTCCCCATTGTGGGTTCTTAGCCTTTCCTCAATTTTCTTGGCCCTGTTCTTATCTGTGAGAGGCAAGTTAGAACAATGAATAGAGAGGCCTGCCTTGGAGACAGGACAGCCTGAGGTCAAGCCTCTGTTATCCAGGCAGCCCAGATCTGGGGCACAAAACAGCAGCCAATGCACACAGTGGTGGAGAGACTTCTCCCACTGGAAATTTCCTCTGCCAGTGAGATCTAAGGCCTAGATCATATGGCTCTGTGCCTGCTACAGTAGGGTATAGGTGCTTGGCTTTGTCTCTGAGCCCCCAGTGTCTGGCATGGAGTAGGTGCATAAGAGATGTGGAAGGAAGGGGGGAAGAAAGAAGGAAAGATGGATGGAAGGGAGGGAGGAAAGAAGGGAGGAAGGAAGCTGGATGGATAGAAGGAAGAATGGGAGGAAGGAAGGAAAGGAGGGAGGAAGGAAGGAAGAGAGGGAGGAAGGGAGAGAGGAAGGAAGGATGGATGGATGGATGGATGGATGGAAGGAAGGATGGAAGGGAGGAAGGAAGGGAAGAAAAGGAGGAAGGAAGGATGGAAGAAAAGATGGGAGGATGGAAGGAAGAGAGGAAGGATGGATGGATGGAAGGAAGGAAGGGTGGAAGGGAGGAAGGAAGGAAAGGAGGGAGGGAGGAAGGAAGGAAGAGAGGGAGGAAGGGAGAGAGGAAGGAAGGATGGATGGATGGATGGATGGAAGGAAGGATGGAAAGGAGGATGGAAGGGAGGAAGGAAGGGAAGGAAAGAAGGATGGAAGGAAGGAAAAAAAGGAAAGAAGGAGGAAGGAAGGATGGATGAATGGAAGGAAGGAAGGATGGAAGGGAGGAAGGAAGGAAAGGAGGAAAGGAGGAAAGAGAGAGGGAAAGAAGGACAGAAGGAAGGATGGAATCTTTTGGGTCCCTAGCCATCAGATGGTAGGATCCAAGATAAATGCAAAAGGAGGAGAGGGAGAAAGGGAAAGAGCCAGAGAAGGAAAAGAGGGGAAGCCTCCCAGCACATACCTTGGAGTCTTTGGCATAGTACAGTGTCTTTCCTCGAATTCTGACGTATCTCCTCTTCCACCTCTGGAAAGAGCTAGTCTGTTTCAGTAAAAGGCCTTCCTTCACACTTTTCTGAAAGACACAGAGATGACAGGCAAACATGAGTCACCAAGCCAGGGAAGTGTGTATGGGGGGGGGGAGCTGTCAGTGTAGAGGCCTCCCCCAGAGAAATGGCCAACCAAGTCTAGCATGAATGAGGCCTCACCCAAAGTCCCAGAAGATAATGGCACCTTGAGGCAGGTAAAGAGGCCCCACAGTGCTCAATCCTGGGGCTAGCCCTGGGCCTGGCTGTTTCACTGCCTTCTCGCTTCCAAACTCTAAGTCCCTAGACCCAACTTCTAGCTCTGAGAGACCTCCCCTCAAATGGCTTCTCAGACTCCCTAGAAGCCTTAGGGCCCGCTAGGAAAGGGGAAGAGGCTATTCTGGAATAGGATGGTGCTCTAGGGAGGACACAAGGCCTCTTGTCTCCTCTTAGGGCATCCTTTGTCCTTCCCTAGTCCCAGACAAGCTCAGAACTTATGGGCCTGGAAAGCCGGGCATGGCCAAGGCCCCCTTCCCAGAGTGTGGAAAGAGCCCTAAGAACTCCAAGTGAATCTCCAACTGTGAGCAGGAGTATGTGCATGCACGGGGGGTACAAGGAACAATGGAGAACCCTTGCCCTCCAAATGAAGGCATTAGCTAAACTGCCTTTCCTGGCAGCCACACCCTTCTCCCCCAACTCTAGCAAGGCCAGCCCCAGGGTGGCCACTAGGAAGCCAGGGACATGCTGGGATCGAAGTGGTCCCTTATGCTTTCAGCTGCTCACCCTCAACCCAGGCTGGAGACCACAAAGACATACCCAACTCAGCCAGTCACCCCCGGGGTCACCCCAAGTGCAGGGAGATGAGAGAGACACCAATGGATGAGACATAAGGCCAGAAACAGCAGAGACAGACAGAGAGTGTGCTAGGTAGGTAGAGCGGCCCTTCTGATGGCGGGAGGCAGGGAAGAACCCGAGAAAAACTCCATCAACAATGACAAAACATTTCTTGCTTCAGTGTGATTTGATAACGGCAGCATTTTCCACTTGGCCCGATCACAGCAATTCACCCACATTGGTTGATAGTAAGGGGATGCAAAGGAGGAACAGATTGCAGAGGCAGAGCGAGGGCTAGCACAGCACAGGCCCAGAAAGGGGCCCACTGGGCACAGGCAGCCCCCTGGGGAGGAGGGCCTCGCTGGCTCCCTGGCCTGGCATGGTGGGGAGAAAAACAGAGGGGAGAGGGGGAGGGAGAAGAGAGGAGAGACAGAGAGGGAGAGAGAGAAGAGAAGAGAGAAGAGAGGAGAGAGATGGGGAGGGGAGAGGAGAGAGACAGAGGAGAAGGAGACAGGGAAAGAGAAGAGAGGGGAGAGAGAGAGAGAAAGAAAGAGAGAGAGAGAGAGAGAGAGAGAGAGAGAGAGAGAGAGAGAGAGAGAGAGAGAGAGGAGGCAGAGACAGAGGAAAGGGAGAGACAGAGACAGAGACAGAGACACCCAGAGTGATGCTATCAGGGTCTTGGGCTCCAATCCTTGGTTTCCTTGGTTTGAGGAAACCCTGAGAGGCCTGAGAGGCCCTCTGAACCAGCCTCCTCCCTCTGGTTCTGGCCCTCACCTGCCACATGTGGTCAAACTACTGTGTCCCGGAGGCCCCCACACTCTCGCTTCTGACAGTGCCCCCACTTTCCTCCTAGGTAAGCTGGAGAGCAATGGGTACAGGCTGACAGAACACTAGGTTTGGAGTCAGAGGCCCCAAGTTCCAATGCTGCCTCTGCTACCTGTGTGACCTTAAGTCACTTAACTTCTCTGGGCCTCAGTTGCTTCATTTGTATGATGAGGGACTGGAGGGTCTCTAACATTCTGTGGCCTGGCCCCTTCAGTGAAGGCAGCAGGTCATGTCCTTTTCTCTGCTACAGCTATGCCAATGTGGCTCTCTCCTGCACCTTACAACCCAACCCATTGGTTCAAGGCCAGTCCCAGAGCCTGTGTGAGTGTCTGCCGCATCAGAGCCCACTGGGATAGGCTAGCTACACACCAAGCAGCCCCAACCCTCCCGCCTGCCCATGGATGTTTCCACCCCAGCCGGGCCTCTTCAGCCTTCGGTGGCTCCCTGCTTCCTAGCAGACTGAACTCACAGGGCAAGTCCCTTTTCCCTTCATGCCTAAACTTGAGAATGTGCAGACTCAATGACCCCGAAGGGGACTTCAGCTTTCATCCTGTGATGTGACTTCCTGGGTTCTAAAACTCCCAATGAGATCCCTTTTGCTCTCCGCACACCCTCGCACAGCCTGTCCCCAACTATCCACAGTCTTTGAGAGTCAGAATTGACAGCCACCCAGAAGTCCCGAGCTCAGGGCAGCTGAGAACCTAGCAGAGGACCTCACCCAGGGAGGAGGCAATGTGGCCTCCAGGCTGGGGCTTCCTCCATTCCTTCCCTTTTCTCTCTTTCTCTTTCTCCCTCTCTTCCCTCCCTCCCTTCTTTCCTTCTTCCTTGAAAAAACAACATTCCACTGAGTGGCTGCTGCATAGGGAGCCTGCCTAGCCCTACTCCCTACAGGAGCCACTGAAAAGGAGCTCGGGCTGTTGAGGGAGAGAGGGAGGATTTGAACCCAGGACTCTGCCACTCCCTCTCCACATGACTAGGAAAGGGAAGAAGACAGCAGCGTAGTACTAGACTGAAGTGGGCAGAAGAGGGCTCGACTGGGGGTTCCCTTCCTGCTGGGCAATGACCCAGAGCAGTCCACGTGGTAACTTAGCCATTCCCAGAGCTCAACAAGGAGGATAGCTAAGCTGATGAGAAAGACTGTGAAGGAAGGTGTGGGAGGAGGAAGAGGAGCAGGAGGAGCAGCGGCAGCGGCGGTAGCAGTGGTGGCAGCACTTTTGGCAGAGGTTTTGGAACTTGAGGCAGCTACAGTCCTCACTGTATAAAGGGGGAAACTGAGGTGCAGAGAGGAGGAGGGTCCCACAGCTAGGAAGTATGGGAGGCAGGCTTTGCACCCAGGTCCTCTGCCTCCAGACCCAGCCTGGAAACCATGCCAAATGGAGACTGGCTCAAAGAACCAGAAACTGAAGAGACAGCTTAGGGGACGTGTGACAGCCGAGGAAGGCAGCAGCGGCTGGCACACAGCAGGCGCTTACTAAATGCTTGTTGAATGACCTGAATACCAACTCAGGCCCTGTCCGGAGGGAAGGCAGTGTAGCCAAGCCATGGCCTTCCTTGGACACACTGCCAAGCAGGGCTTTAGAGTGCTAGCTGCCACGTCCTGCATGTGCTCACCTCGCCACCTTAGGGTGCTGCTCATTCTTCTGCTTCTCTCCCTAGTTTCCCCTCCCCCAGCTTGGCAGAGGTTGCTTGGTGCCTATCTGCTGGTATAGCCAAAGTGGCTATATTTAGCTCATGTCATCTTTCCACAGAAATCAGCACCTCCATTTCCCTAATCCGCTCAATTGCTCTCCTCAGGCCCCTCTCCAAATTGTCTCTTTCTGGCACCAAAAAGGTGTCGGGAGGGCTGGGGGTGGCCAGGGAAGGCCGGTCACCTTGTTATGCCAGGATGCTCATCACTCCCATCCAGAAATAGCCACCTGGCTGCCCTGCCTGCCCAGACCTGCCTGTCTCCCCTTGCCTTGAGTGACCAGGGCCCTGACTGGACCTTAGACCCAGGGCTTCCGGGCAGGAGGAGGGAGGCATTTGCCTTGCATACAGGCAGAGCAAGGGAGATGATCTGAGGGGCAGTCCAAGCCTGAAAAAGCTCTCCCTGCCCAGTGGGTCTGGCTTCCCTTAACTTACCTGCCTTGTATCCCACTGGATTGGTCCCCTCCCCACCCCACCCCCTCTCTGCAAATATACCAAAGGGCTAAAGATCTCTGAGCACAGGCTAGACGAGCACTTGGGTGTGTTTTGGGCTGGGGAATGAGGTTCCTTCCAACCCAGGGATTCAGTGACTTGTTTCTGGAAGGGCCCTGTTAGCCGGGAGGGGTGGTCTTTTCCTATATCTGCAGAGAGCTGGGGGGCGGCTGAGCAGACAGCCCGCCACAAAGGCCAGGTACCTTTAGGAAGTCCATGTTGGGCAGTGAGCTACAAAGCCCTAGGTTACTTCACTCTCTGATCTTCTGATTTCTCTACAAAGACTGAAAGCCCAGCCTTGGGGGCTCTCAATCACTGCTACCTTCCTACCAGCAACACCCTCTGGAGCTTGGCTTTCTTGCCATGGGCTCTGACCTCTGCCCAATGGGCACAATCTTGGGCTTTCCCCTTGTGCACTGCACATTGTAGCCTGGTGTTCTCTTTTGGAATCAGCCCTGGGCCTACTCCTTCCTCCTCCTGAGCCCCTGGAGTTAGGCAGAGGCTGGGGACTTGTCTGGGCTCAGAAAATGCCTCAAAGATGAAAGTCCCCTGAGCCTCCTCCCAGGCCAGACTCCACCCTACCCACCAGTCTTCCGTCCCAAGTACCTGATGCCCTGACCCAACCTTCCCAGGGCCTCCAGATGGCACTCAGCCTCGCTTGAAAAGCCCAGGTATGTCCTTGTGCTCTCCCTTCCGAGGGGACCCTAACTTCAGGGCTGCCTAAGACCCCCAAGGTTCAGTGAGTCAAAGAAGTCACTAGTACTTCGCAAGGTTCAAGCAAAGGTCAAAAAAGGACTGGCTGGGTGTGGCACCTAGAGGGGGCAGGAACAGGACATCGACTGCCTCCCAGTCCAGCTCCATGAGCCAGCCCAAGGCCACTGAACACCCAAAACCAAGGTTCTCTCTGGTCCTACCTTCGGGCCTCGGGTCAGAGCCAGGGGAGGGAGGAAAGTCAATGGAGAGGTTGCCTTCAGTGTGGCCCTGTCTGTCAGCCTCCCTCGGCTCCCATCGCCCATTCCCTTTGGACTTCGGAGATGTGGCTTCGAGCTTCCCCATCCTGGGTTCCAATGCCCCCAGCCTAGGGCACCCCTGCCTCGCCCTCCCCTGCTCCACTCCCCCCGCCCAGAACACTCTTCCCTTACACCTTGCTGAGTCAACTTCTGACCAGACCAATGCCCTCCAAAAGGTGCAAATCTCATCTCTTTCCTTTCTCCAGCAGGGCTGGGTGACGAGAGAGCTTCAGGGTGTTTATTTCCTTGCAGGAGCCTGTCGGAATGGGGTGGGGAGAGGGGGCAGAGCCAAGGAGCTAGGCAGAGGCCTTGGGCCAAAATAACTCTGCCTGGAAGGGAAGGCCAGCCTGTGGCTCCCCGCAGGGTGCAAGTTGACTTGGACCCTTCAGGGCTGTGATGACTGAAATGGGGAACCACCCCAGGAGGGCCTGCCTCGGGAAATCAATCTTCCTCAGAGGGGCTCTGCTCCCCCAGCCGTCACACCCTGGGGCTCTCTGAGCTGCAGCAGCAAAGGAAAACCAAAGGAGATTCAATGAACACCACAAAAATCTGGCAGTCTCATGTTTTCTAGTCTCATGCTGCTCCTTCAGAATTCTCTCTCAGATTCGGGGTGACTGAAAGCAGCCCTGGCTCCCTGACGGCAGGGACACCTCGAGAGGCCAGCTTGGCACTGCGCCCCCTGCCACCGCTGGATATTGAACCGAGATGAAATTGACAAGCCCGAACCTCCTGAATATTTCTGCTGATAACTAGCCTGTCACCCATCCTGTCTGGCCCGACCGGGGATCATTTCCGACTCTGTCTGAGACAGCCACGCAGGCAAAGTAAAGAGGAGAATGGAGGACAAGACGCAGGGGGATGGACGCAGACAGAGGCCATTTAGTGACTGTACGGGGCAAGGCCATGTACTACGGGCAAAACAGAGAGACATAAGGAGACAAGGAAAAGCCCATGCTCTGGCCTCAAGCCCTGCCATCATGGAGGTTGGCATGGGTGCCAAGGACTCCGGACCAGTCATGGCTTCCTCCAGTCACTGCCCCCACTTTCCATGTTGAGTCTTCTCCTCCCCAGGCTGAATAGCCCCAGGTCCTTAAACTCATCCTCACATGGCAGGACCTCGAGGCCCACTGCCATCTTGGTTGGGCAGAACAGAGGACCTGGATTCCAATCCTGGATCTACCACATCGCTTCCTAGCTGAGTGGCTTTAGACAAGTCCTTTCTCTTCTTGAGGCCTCAGTTTCCTCTGATGCTCTCTAATGGCCGTGGCTGAGGGGCTCTGACCCTTCTGGTGTGATCACCCTGAATCTCTCTAGGCCTAAATCTCCTCCACTAAACAAACGATGGGTATGAAAGGTTTGGGTCCCCTCCACGTCTAACGTGGTGCTACGAGCTGGGTGATCCCCTCTCTGGGCCTCAGGTTCCATCAGACTTTGTGCCCCAAGGTGCCTTTCATCTCAAGATCCCATGACCCTGGGCTATCCTAAGAACTGTCCAGCTGCACCAGTGGCTGCATGGGATGGCAGGATGGGTGAAGCCAGGGCCTAGGAGCTGAAGGCCTTGGGCTCAATTCTAAGCCTGAGTCACCTTGTGGGCTTTCAGTTTCTTCTGCTGTAAACTGAGGAGGGGGTCCACTAGACAATCACAAAGGCTTTTTCAGCTTGAAATCTGATCCCAGATTCAACGTTTGTTTATTAAACACCAGTTACACGCAGGACTCTGTGCTAGGCCAGGAGATCTGAAAAGCAACATAGCCAAACAATCCCTCCACCCTCCTGAAGGAAGAGAAAACCACTGCAGCTAAGCCAGGCTTAAAATGCCAGATGGGCAAGTATGCATGACATCCCACAGGCAATGGGGAGCCATGGAGAAGTTCTGAAGAGAGGAGATAGGCCTTCTTTGGGTTCCTGTCCCTGAATCTCAGTCTCTGCAGGCCTGGGTCACAGACCTCCTTAATACTCCAACTTGGATAGATAGCCTGGATCTGGGCCGCATCTTGACCTTTACTCATTAAAGTTTCTTGTGTACGGGCCGTTCTTTCCCATAAGCCAGGGTGCAGGGTTAAGCCATAGGCAGACTCCAAGCCTGTGTGCCCAATCCTGGCTCTGCCATATTCAGACCTTGAGCTTTCATCACACTCTAATGACAAGCCAGGATCCTCAGATGCAACCTCCTCCACCCCCAAGCCCCAAGGTCCAGTCACTGTCCAACCTTCTCCTTTGCCTGCTAATCCCACACAGTCACACACGAGAAACCAGAGGGTAAAATCCCTTCTCATTCTAAGATTTTCTAGCAGAGGAGGGCATCCCAAGAGTAAAGTCCACCCCTGCTCCTTCCCTGGCACCAGGGACACTGGAGGGTCATGGCCGAAGCTATCTGAGGACAGGTGGGGAGCCGCGCCCTCATCTGCATTATGCACGTCCACACTGAAAATGGTCGTGCACACACGAGGGCAGGAGGTCTCAGGAAGAGGAAAGGGAAGGACTGGCTTTCCAAGTTCAAAGAGCAGGGAGCTATAGAAAGGCTGAAGGTTTGGGTTTCCATATGTTTCACTAAAAGGAAGGTCACAGAATAAGGAAGGGCTAGAAACTCACTGTTGGGAGCGTAGCTCTGCGTATTTGGTGCTCAACCAGAGCATGGCCAGATGAGGCAGCCAGGTGGGCCTGAAGCTCCAGAACCGCCTTGTAGGTGGACTCCCTGGCTTCCAGGGCCGGCTTTGTGATGGGCCATGGACCTTCATCCCTACAGGAACAGGCTCTGCCATTTAGAGCACTGAGAGGTGGAACCCAGGGTCACAGAGTCAGCCAAGAAGCATTTATGAAGCTCTTACCAAGTGCCAGGTAGTGTGCTAAGTGCAGGTGGGAGGGAATAATAGAAGCATCTGGGAGAGCAGCAGAGGCCAGCCTTGGAGCCAAGTCTTAAAGAAGCCAGGGCAATCTGAAGAAGAGGTTCGGGGCAGGGCATGTCAGTTATGGGGGCCAGCCAGAGCAAAGGAATGGAGATGGGAGATGAAGGCCAGGGTTGCTGGAATCAAGTAGAAGACTGAGAAGGTGGAAGGACCTTCAGTGACAAATAGAAGCCCCTCTGTTTGTTTCCAGAGGTAACAGGGAGGGGGCCCATGGTCATAGTCAGGCTCTAGGAAAACCAGAGTCGTCGTAAAGGCAGAAATGACAGGCCTTGGCAACAGGCAGGTTATGGGGGGTGGGGCGAGATACACGAGGAGTCAAGGCTGACCCCTCGATTGCAAGTCTGGGGGAGGGGAGGAGGCCGGTGGCCTTGGTGGTAAAAGGTGAGTTGGGAAGAGGGGAGGGTTGGGGGGGAAAGATCGAGAGTTCTGTCTCAGATGTACTGGGTTTGAGACGTCTGTGGGACGGCCAGTCTGAGCTGTCTAAGGGGCAACTAGAGATGGGTGATGAGAGCAGAGCAGAGAGATCTGGGAAATATCTGCCAGAGAGAACCCAAGCAAACTGCCCAGATGACTCAGTGAGGGGCAGCTAGGTGGCGCAGTGGATAGAGCACCAGCCCTGAAGTCAGGAGGACCTGAGTTCAAATCCAGCCTCAGACCATACGCTTGACACTTACTAGCTGTGTGACTCTGGGCAAGTCACTTAACCCCAATTGCCAAAAAACAAAAACAAAAACAAAAAAAACTTCCCAGATGACTCAGTGAGAACATGGGGAGCAGAGCCTCTAGCTGTGTCTGTGTCCTGGGCTGTGCCCCACCCCCCTTGGCAGTCTAGTGAATCCTACAGACCCTTGGCAGGACAACATGCTTGACAGCCAGGAGGAGTCAAAGGTGGGCCTCGAACCCTGGTACACTTGGCTTTGAGGCACAACAAATATGTCAAACACATACCCCGAAGAGCCTATCGAGCATCCCCATGCATGGCTGAACTAGATTCAAATGGAATTGGGAATGATTTCACAAAACAAATCAAAAATACAATAGAACACAGACAATGTTGAGATGTGGCTTTCTAGGCCACTCTGAGGCTCCCGCCATTTTGTTTCTGTTTGAATTGGACATCATTGCACAGGCCTGGCTGCCAAAGCTTAGTAAATGTTTGCTGACTCACTAGTGAGTCCCCGCTACTGGCTGGACTGTGTTTAAGCCAAGGTTAGATGAGGCCCTAGCAGTAACCTCCAGCGCAACATGACCCAGGAGGCAGGAAAAACCTGGGCTTCAGTCCCTCCTCTGATACTTCTTAGCTTAGGTCACAACCCTGGGCAAGTCCTTACTCCTCTCCGAGCCTCAGTTTCCTCACCAGAGAAATGGGTATGAGAATGCCTTTCATAGCTGCCTCACAGAGCTTATGTGAGGTTCATCGGAGACAGTGTTTATAAAACCTCTTCAAACCTCCCAGCCCTGCAGAGATGGTGTAGACAGCTGGGGAGGACACAGGCCTAGAAGGCCTTAGAGGCCCCAAGCTTCAAAAGCGCACCCCAGGAAGCAAGAGCTAGTCTTTATTTCCCTTGGGGGCTGAGTACGACCAGCTGTGAAGCAGCCCACGGCCCAGATGCCCCCAAGGAGCTTTTTTCAAAGGTCAGAGCCTGCCTTGTACCTCCAGCTTATAGCCCCTCAGCCATGGCCATCAGGCAGGACATTTTGCCAAAGGGGAGAGCGAGGCCCAGCTGACCACTTGCAAGGGCTCCACGGACTTGGATAGGAAACTCTGTCTCCATGGCTGCTCTTGGCTCTGCAGGATTTAGGGGCCCTAGACCTGGCTCTGCCCTTCGTTGACTCTATGGCCTCGGGAGAATTCCTTTGCCACTCTTGGCCTCAGTTTGGTCCTCTGTAAAATGGGCAGAATTATCCTGGCCTTCCTGACCGACCTGACTAACATTATTCTGATGTTCCTTAAAAAACTGGAACCCAACTCAGTTCCCCCCCGCCACCACCTCTGGCAAAAACAGCCCTGAGGCTCCTAGAACCTCTCCAGACCTCCCCTCCCCAGGGCCCCAGCGCATCAGCCACTCAGATGCGTATTATTAGGAAACCTATACTAGAAAAATCTTGACAGGCCTGTAGTGAGAAGCCATGTCCCCGTCTCTAAGCAGCCCCTGTGGGCAGCTTGATTGGGAAAGAGTCAGGAGATCGACCTGTGCCCCCAAACTGGCTCTGAGTGACCTTCAGCAAGCCTCTTCTCTGCCCCCTTGCCCCTTCTGGGCCTAAGGACCCTCTCTACACTCAGTCACGTCTAAGGGCCCTGCTTGGACTCCAGCTCAGACATCCTGAGGCTGGGCGGGTCAGCTGCTGCCCTCATTTCAGTGGCTCTGGAGTCCTTCTGCTGGCCTAGAGTCGGGGCTTTTGCCTCGCCTAGCTCAGGCCATCTCTGTGAAGCCCCTAGCCACAATTTTAGCAGTGACAAGGGACTTAGGCTTCTCTTTGAACTGTCTTGGGGACAGGCCCAAGAGGAATGGGGAAGGAGGGAGGGAGCAGCCATGGTGAGCTCAGGAAACAGCTCCTGAGCCAATCTGGCTGAGTCCTAGAACCCATGCAGTACTCAGAGGGTACTGGCAAACCGAGGGCTGGAGAATGAGTCCAGACAGCCACAAGCAGCAGGATGCAGGGACTCTGTTCTGTCCTACAAGCAACAGGGAGCCCCTGACAGGTTTTGAGCAGGAGAGTGACCCAGGAAGCTAATTTTGGCAGGTGTGAGGCTGGAGAGAAGGAGCAGGGTAGGACCTGCTAGGAGGAAACTGCAATAGTGCAGGCAAGAGGTGACAGGGCCCTACCTAGGGGGACGGGGACTGGAAGTGGGAGGGAAGCAGAACTGACAGGACTTGAAAGCCAATGGCCCATGGTGGGAGGCCAGGGGTGAATGAAGAGGTACGGATGACTCCAATGTTTCAAATCTGGATGCCTGGAAGGATGGCGGTGCCCTCACCAGAACTAGCAAAGTCTACAGGAGAAAAGGGCAGGGGTGGAAGGCAAAGAAGATGAGCATTGTTTGGAAGGAGATGAATTGGAAATGCCAATGGGACATCCAGATAGAGATGCCTAGTGGAGGCTGACCATGAGACATATAGTAGATCGAGGCATCTCTGCAGAGAGATTACAAATGAAATAATTAAAGGAAAGAGGTGGAGGAGGGCAGGAGAGAATCTCAGGAAAAAACCCACTCATCCTTGGGGGTGGGAGCTAGATAATGACTCAACTTGGGAGAAGAGCTAGCTACCTGTAGAAGGGTGATGTTTCAGGAGCCAAGGGAGGAAAGCATATACAGGAGGCGGAGGGGCCCAGAGGTCAAAGACGGTGCTGTTCAGTGACTCCGTTGTGTCTGACTCTTTGTGACCCCATTTGGGGTTTTCTTGGCAAAGATAATAGAATGGTTTGCCATTTTCTTCTCCAGCTCATTTTATAGATGAGGAAACCGAGGTAAACAAGGTTAAGTGACTTGCCCAGGGTCACACAGCTAGTAAGTGTCTGAGGCTGGATTTGAATTCAGGTCTTCCTGACTCCAGGACCAGTGCTGTATCCATTGTGTCACCTAGCTGCCCCCAAAGGGGGTGATAACTAAGCAAATGCCATTGGGTTTAGCAGGGACAACCTCAATTCTACACTGAGTGGGGATGTTGGAAGCCTGACTGCAAGGAACTGAAGGTTGGACAAAGAAGGCAGTGAGAATAGGTAGGACTTTCCAGGCACGTGGCGGGGATAGAGAGTGCTAGTTTGAGGGGAAGGCAAAGGTCTGGCATGCATGGAGGTGGTGGTAGTGATGGAGCCAGTGGATAGGGGAGGAGGGTGGAAGATGAGAGATAAGGAAGGAACCATAGGTGGGGCAAGCTCCCTGCAAAACTAGGTACAAGCTGGCCTCCAGGGAGAAAGCAATAACAAATGATTGTTATGTGGTACTTGGCATATACAGGGTGTCCCCAAAGTCTTAGGGCAGCTTTAAGAAAGCTTAAAACTGCCCAAAGACTTTTGGGACATGCTATATTATCAAACTTGAGGGAGATATTACAGGTATCCTTGGCTCTATTTCATGGATGAGAAAATTTGAGACCCACAGTTTAAGAAGCACTTTGAAGTGTGGCAGAGTTCAGCAGTGAGGCAACAGGAATAGAGAAGATAAGTGGTGGGGGTGGGGTGGTCCAGAGTTGAGGAGGATTAGCAAGGCAACAGGAGCAGTGTGGCCAAGGGGTGAGAGAATTAAGAGTGGACAGCAGTGTAGAGCTGAGCTGGGCAAGAGTGAAGAGAAGAGAAGGGAATGGGGGAAGGGCAGAGGAGACAGGAAGGAAGATGAGGGAGGGAGGGAGTGACTGCAGATCATGATGAGGACGAAGATTCGATCTGGAGCAAGTGAAGCAGAGGGAGTAATGGCAATCAGGGTGAGAGAGGGCCATTTCACAGCTTCTTGGCGAGACAAGGACTTTATGAGACTGGACCAGTAATGGAAGAAACCTTGGTGCCCGTTGGTGAATAGGACAGAAGCCAGTGCTAGTGGAGGGAGGCAGGTTCCTGCTCCAGGCTCTCCAGCCCCATCAGACATGGGCGCTGGAGGTAGAAAGGACCCAGCCTATCATGTTTCAGATGAGGGCACCAAAGCCCAGAGAGCGGGGGGGACGTGCCCCAAAGGCCACTTGGACCCTCTGATTCCAAATCCCTCCTTCTTTCCATTGGAACAAGATAAAATAGACATTTTCCATTTCATAAAATTAAAAGGCTTTTTTGCATGAATAAAAATCAACGTAGGGGCAGCTAGGTGGCACAATGGATAGAGCACCAGCTCTGGAGTCAGGAGGACCCGAGTTCAAATCCGGCCTCAGACACATGACAGCAGGTCACTTAACCCTGATTGCCTCACCAAAAAAAAAAAAATCAATGTAGCTAGAATAAGAGAAATTATTGATCAGGGGAAATTTTTGCAGCAAATATCTCTGCTAAGATATATATCTTTGATACTGAAGTGATACAAGTATATAAAAACAAACGCCGCACAAGCCGATTTCAAAAGCAATACAAAGTGTCGCCAACCATGTGAAAGAGCGCTGCTCCAAATCACTGAGGAGAAATGCAAGGTGAACCACGCGGAGGGTTCCCATTTCACCTGTCGTTTTGGCAAGGACAACAAAAGACTGGGCAAGTTGAAAAAAACCCATTTGTGACCGTACCAAGTTCTCCTAAAAAACCTCACCACCTCATTTATCTCCGTTTTCTGCTGCAGAAATACTTGATTGAGGGGCAGCTAGGTAGTGCAGAGGATAGAGCACCGGCCCTGGATTCAGGAGGACTTGAGTTCAAATCTGGCCTCAGACACGTAACACTTTCTAGCTGTGTGACCCTGGGCAAGTCACTGAACCCCAATTGCCTTACCAAAAGAAAACAAAAGAAATATTTGATTGGACGGGGACAGCTAAGCAGCCCTGTAGCCCAGGGCTTCTTAAATTTTTTCCACTCAGGACCCCTTCAACACTTCTTAAACTGTGGGTTTGGACTCCATCCTGAGGGTGGCAAGCTGTTGAAAGAAACCTTGTGATGTGTTGCTCTCTGGAAGGCCCAGAATTCCCCTGCTTCCTCCTGAATTTGGCTTGCAGGCACCCTCAGGACTAAGCATCCCTTTGCCTGGTCCTTCCTTGCTAAAGAGATCCCCATAAAGTAGAAGCTCTGGAGGGTCTTTGAGGAGTGCAAATGGCAGGAGGCCAAGCCAGAAGTTGGAAAAAGGCAAGGAGGGAATGCAGCAAAGTCTGGAAGGAGAGAGGACATAGGCAAAGGTCGGCAGGGCAGATAGCAAGGCAGGCTAGGGATCGCCTAAGTAAGGAAAACACAAAGAACTCCATCTGGAATGAGGAGAGACGTGTTCTGAATCCTGCTTCTGCCATGTACTAGCTGTGTGACCCAGGGCAAGTCACTTAACCCCTGGGAACAGGGAGGGGAGAGCTGGAAAATGTTTAACAACTGGGCTTTCTGGGGGAAAATGTATGCAAGACACTGTTAAGCTAAGCCTGCATCCTCAATTCTTTCTTAAGTCTGGACGTTCAACAAAACAATAAATGAAGGCCTGACTTGCGGCAATGCTGATTTCCGAGGCGTAAATGCTCACCCAGAAAATTTAGCAATCACTCGTAAGCTAATTAGAGATGGCCCCAGCACACTGCTGTCTCAGTTTCCTGATCTGTAAAATGGAGATAATAAACAATACTATCTCACAAGGTTGTTACTAGGCTCAAGTGAGCTTAGCAAATAGAACATGCACTCCTCGAGGCCAGATCTGTCTCTGTTCCTTGAACACAGATTCTCAGGAAAGGTTTGTGAATTCAATTCCTGCTGTTGCATCCAACTCGGAGGACATGCAAAGGAAGTGCCCCAGGAGACAATGTCATCAGAAGACCCAAGGTTACAGAAGAAGGGTGGAAGGAGCCCTGGAAAGCAGTAGGGCAGTGGTCCAGGAGGGATACACCTGAGAGAAAGCTACTGAGCCCTGGCCTAGTCAAAGAGGTGGCTGCTAAGTCCCCAAACAGAGCCAGGCCTAGCGCAGCAGGCCTCAAACAGAGCTCAGAAGGACTCCCGGTGTGGGGAAGGGCAGGGCCAACAACGGTAACAACGTAGCCACAGGCACTTTCTAGATGTTAGCCCATCTGTTAGTCACACAACAAGCCCTTAATAAGTGCTTTCTAACAGCATTAACTTAGTATTGTGCTAAGCACTGGGGATACAAAGAATGGCAAAAGTAGTCTGCCCGACATCAAGGAGCTCCCGTCCTAATGGGAGAAATAACATGCAGACCCCTACACAGTAACAAAGTATAGACAGGCTACACGGAAGAGAATCTGCGAGGGAAGGCACCAGCACTAAGAGGGATCTGGGGGGAGGGCAAGAAAGGGGGACAGCCAAGGAGAATGCCCAGCTGGGAGATGGCCCCCCTTGGATGAGGCCCAGCAAGAAGGCCTTGGTCACTGGATTCGACAGTAAAGTGCAAGAAGTCATAAAGGGCTTTGAAGCCAAACAGAATTTCCTATTTGATCCTAGAGTTCATAAAGCAGGGGGTGAGGGGGTGGGGGCAGGACACGGTCAAGGAAAATCACTCTGGCAGCTGAGTGGAAGGGGGGCTGCGCCTGGAGGCCGGCAGACCCCTCCCAGCAGCTGTTACAATGATTCAGGTTTGAGTTGGTGAGGGCCGGGGAAGGGGAGGGGTAAGTAGTGAGGGTGGGGGGAAGGTGAGTCAGAGGAGAGAACGGGGCATATTCAAGAGACGTTCCAAAGGTGCAATGGACAGGCCTCGGCACCATACTGTGTCTGGGGGTGACTCCTAGGCTGAGAGCCTGAAGCTCAGGGAAGATGGGGGTGCCTTTGACAGTAATAGGGAAGGGTAGAGGGGGCAGAGTTTAGGGGAAAGATAATGAGCTCTCCTTTGGGCATTGTGAGTTTAAGATGTCTACCAGATATCCAAGTATTTCTCCTAGCTCTTCCATCCTGCCTAAAACGAGCACGATCAGTGGAATCGCCCCCTCCCCCCCGCCCGTGACAGCTCTTCATGTATCTGAACCTCTCTATCGTGTCTCCCCTGAGGCTCCTCTTGCCTCTTGCCATTCTGGCTGCCCTTGCCTGGATGTGACTGAGTGTGGCACCTAGGAGAGGACACGATGCTGCCAGCGAGACACAGAGACTGCGAGCTCCCTATTCCTGGCCATCACGTCTCTTTTAGGGACGCCAAGGCTCAGCTTCCTTCCTCAGCTCCCAGGACGCACCTCTGGCCCCCAAAAGATAAACCACACCCTCTCTCCTCCAAGAGCTTGGAGCCTAACTGGGTAAGAGCAGCCAAAGTCACTTTGAATGCCTAACTGAAGGCAAGAGGTCCAAGAGAACCATCCCCACAACGTTTGGGCCAGGGCAAGAAAAGAAGCCTGAAGCTCCTTCAGGGAAAGGGGTGTCCAAGTATCTCAATGGCGACTCACAGCTGGATGTGGGCAGAGGAGGGAGAATTAGTCTAAGCCATTGGGGTGACCAAAGCAAGGAGCAGCAAAGGCTTGGCCTCAGCAGGAAGGCCAAGGAGCAGCTTAGAGAAGGAAGTCTGGCGACCACACTGGGTCCCTTGCAGGAAAGATACGAGGTTATTTTGGGCCTCAGTCTTGAGTGCAGCTGAGATCAGAGAGGCCAGGACTTTAGTTATCTTATCTAGCATCCCAGCCTTACTCACTGACCCAAGCATGACAAAGCAAGGCCCCAGTTAACTACCCTCGCTCCTTCTCACCCTTCAGCCACCCAATGATTCTCTGATGGCCAGTGAAGAGCAGTCTGGGAACATCCCACGCTCCCACTCCTCCCTCCCTCCGTCTGTCTGTCCCATCCCTCTGATCACCCTCCGGAGTGCCTCCTCCATCTCCTGGAGGGAGGGGCTGCTCCTCCATTTACCTTCACAACCTCAGCACTTGGCACACAGGAGACACCTACTGAATACCTACCGAATGGGGTGGAATGTGTGGACTTTGGGTCTGCGTACAATGTCAGAGCTGGAATCTGGGTCCTCTGAGGAGGAAATGAGCCAAAGGAGTCCGAGCTCTCACAGGGGCTAAGTGACAGAATCCAGAGAATTATCCGTCATCTGCCTCCAAGATCAGTGTCATTTGAGAGGACCAGGAAGCCAGAGTTGGAAGGGACTCTAATTAGAGCCTCTGTGGTCATTTTGGAGAGGGAGAAACTGAGGCCTAAAGGGGGGTGAAGGGATGTGCCCAAGGTCAGAGCAAGTCAGGGGCAGAGGTTTGGAAAACATCTCTGAGCCAATGAAATGGCCATCAGGAGCCACTCTGGCCACAGTGGAAATCCCTCATGCCATCGATAGACAAGTGAAGAGGTCAGAGAACCCTCATCCCTCAGAGTGGGCATCTCGTCTACCTCCTAGCCAGTAGTACCTGAATCCTCCCTCTAGTATCTCCAGTGACAGGGAGCTTACTACCTCACAATATAATAACTGCTCATTAGGCAAGTCCTCCTCTCTCTCTAGTTTCTACGCCTTCCTCAGCCCGATTCAACCACCATCTTCCTAGTGTCTCCAGGCCCTCAGCGATGGCCAGGCTGTAAGTACAAAGGAGCTGAAAGGACATGGGCCTTGCCTCAAACGCGTAACCAGCTATTGTGCCTTTGGCTAAGTCACAATCAAGTCCGAGTTTCCTCATCTGTAAAATGGGAAGATGGTCAAATGTGGAAAGTACTTTGTAAGCCTTTGGAGACTGGAGAATGTAGCTGCTGGTATGCTGGGCAATGGGTAGAATTGCCTTCAGCATTAATGCCATCTTCCATCGTTTTTGGGGGGTGATGGGGGAGGGAATCTGTTGCAATACATTTCTACATCTTCTTTGTTATTTCTGCCTTTAGTAAGTAACAGCATTTCTGAAAACAGTATCATGTGAGTCCTTGACTTTCAGAGAGAGAATCAGGGCCCTTTGAAATCATCTTTAAAATGAAGGGGAAACTGATGGAAATGGGATCCCTGAGTGGCCCCTGGCATCATCTAGTCCAACTCCTTCATTGTACAGAGGAGGAGACTGAAGTTCAGAGAGGGTGCCGAAGAGCAGGGCTTTCCAGCCAGCAGCTTGATCTTGATCTGCATAGCCCCCGGAGTCCAGGGAACCCTCCTCTGCCATGTACTCACTGGGCAGGGGGCGGCCACACAGGCGCTATGACCCAGAGAGCCCCCGTGGAGCTCGGCTGCTCCCCTCGGCTCTGGGTGCACACCCGTGCTGGGGGAGAAGGCTTGAAAACCACCAGCAGGTTACTTAATCCACAGCCTCTCCCTACAGGCAGACACCTGCGGAGAAGCCTCACTGCTCAAGCTGCCATCCAACCTTAACACCCACTGGTCAAGTCTGAGAACCCAGCTGGCCACTGCCATCTGGGCTGCAGATTGACTAGTACTGAAATAAAAGGGGCCACCAGGGAAGTAAGAATGGACTGGGAGAGGGGAGAAGGAGAGACTGGTGGGGCAGGGTGAGGGAGGAGGGCAGAGAGGGAGGGAGGAAGAGAGAGGAGGGGGAGGGAGGAAGAGAGAGGAGGAGGAGGGGGGAAAGATAGGGATGAGAGAGAGAGAGAGAGAGAGAGAGAGAGAGAGAGAGAGAGAGAGAGAGAGAGAGAGGAGGGAGGGAGGGAGGGAGGAGAGAAAGAGGGAAGAGGAGAGAGGAAGAGAGAGAAAGGAAGAGAGGAAGGGAGAGAAGGAAGAGAGATGGGGCAGGAAGGAAATGGAGAGAGGGAGGAGGAGAGGGAGAGAGGGGGGAGGGAAGGGGGGGAGAGAGAGAGAAAGAGAGAAAGAAAGAGAAGGGAGGGTGGGATAGAACTCCATGGAATTATAATTCAATCTGCCAAGTCTGGAAGGAAGAGTGATGGCGACGAAGGAGTAGGAGGCCCAGAATGCCTCTGGGGGTGGAGGGGCACTGCAGAGCAGGGGACGGCCAAAGATGCTCATTTGTCCACTCCTGACACATGGAATTCCCACTGGGCCCAGCACAATCTCAATAGCCTCCATTTCATTGGTTCAGAGGGTTCTCAAGTCAGTGGGTGCTCTTTACTCCTCTAAGTTGCCAGTAAGAACACAGCATTGGCTGAGCAGGGAGGGGGAAGTGATGGGGAAAGATCATCAACTGGGAAAAAATGGTCACCAGGGGCCGATGGTGGAGGGGAGCTCTGGGAGGGCCCTCGAGGGGGCGAATGTCAGGGGTTCAGGGAATCTGAACAGACTCACCCAACCTAGCTCCACACGCCCACTGAGACACATTTAGACAAGGATAACAGAAGGCTAAAGGTCTGCTGTACGTGTCTTCTGCCCATTCCCACCAGCAGATTATAAACTCCTAGAAGGTAAACACTGTGTTAGACACCCAGACATAGAAACATACACACACATATGGACCCCTACAGACCCATCCACGGTCCACATATAAGCATAGGCATGGTCCAAGTGTGTTAGAGAACCTCAGAACCAGATGGGACCTTAGGGGTCATTGAGGCCAATCCCCTGCCTGATACAAAAAGCCCCTCTACAGCATTTCCAACATGTGGTCATCTCACATCTGCGTGAGCATCTTCAACAACAGGGAGCTCACCACCTCATGAGGCAGACCATGTCTACAAGTATCACATGTGGGGTTCCTCTGGGTCCTGCCACTTAGAACCCCCAGGGACTAGGAGCCACCCACTTTTTGGGGGCAGGACCTTTCCTCCCTGAGTTTTGGCCTCTTTTTTGGATCCCCACTGCTTAGCACAGTGCCTGGTACATAATAAATGTTGCTCAATTGATTGTCTTAGAGTTGCAGTCAAACCATTTATCATTAATAAATGAATGAATGAAGAAATGAATGAATGAATGATCCTAGCAGAAGAGAAGAGTAGCTCAGGAAAGTAGGGGTTGGGGTTGAACGACCTGAGTACCCTGAATGAACATTCTCCTTTGGGGAAGTCCTCTACATAGAGAAAGCAGACTGACAGGTGTTCTGAGGTCATCGGCAGCCCTCTTGAGGGCCCCACCTTCTTCCTAGTCACCCACTTCCCCCAGCAGCATTCTCGACTCCTCACCCTTCTTCAGCCCACACGGCTAATCCCATGCCAGGGCCTGCCCATTCTGCCTTCCCAGTATCTTTCCAATCCATCCCCTCCTCTTTGCTCCCATCAAAGGCACCCTAAAGCCGAGCCCTCCTCACCTCTCTCTTGGACACTTGCAGCGGCCTGTGACCCATTCCCCTGGCCTCCAGTCTCTCCCCACTGCAGATCACCCTTCACTCCGCTGCCAAAGCACATGCCTGCACGCCTGAGCATGCTTCAGTGCCTCCCTGTTCTTTTAGATTAAGATACAGACTCCTCGATTTGGCATTTTGAGCCCTTCATAAACTTGGTTCCAACCTATCTTTTCAGGCCAATTACACATTATTCCCCTCATGCACTCCACACTCCAGCCAAAAGGGCCTGCTGGCTGTAACAGCATTTGCTGTCCTGCTTCCCTCCCTGCCCCAAATGCTCTGTTCTTGTGTCTGCTCCCTCCAAGGCTCAGTTCAGGTGGGATCTCCTGCACGAGGCCTCTCCAGCTTCCCCCTACTTAGTACGCCCACCCCCCTCACCGTGCAGTTACTTTGCATCTACCCTATATTTGTTTCTCTGTGAACATGTCTGTGAGTAGAATGGATATTCCTTGACAGCAGGGCCTTTTTAGGTTTTGTCTCTGCATTGCCAGCATGTGGCACAGAACCTGGCACAGAGTGGGGACAGAGTACAGGACAGCTCAGATTTTTAGCTGGCATCAGAGTACCAGCCTAGCTCAGGCAAACATCCCCAGAAGATAGGTGACTGGGCAGAGAGAAGGCCCACGACACCAAAAGTGAAGATCACTGACATCTTAGGAGTTCACCAGATGGCGAGTGCCCACCATGGTGGTGTTCAGTGGTTTCCAGGCAGGTCTTGCCAGCTGCGGGAGATGAAAGTGGGGGCCTAGGAGACTTCAGGGTCTTGTTAAAGAGACTGTGAGCCCTGATGGGAATTTGCAAGGTGGGACCCGTTCCTGTCTTGCCAGTGGCCCCATGTCAGTGGATCTATGGATCCATGAGCTCAGTGACAAGAGTCATTCTGTAGGAGTCGTCTGTGTCCTTGCAGACAACTTCTGCAGGGCTTCTTAAAATTTTTCCAGTCACGACCCCTTCAGTGCTTCTTAAACTAGAGAGAAGCTGGCCAACACTGGATGTCTCCTTGCCCTCTCAATACGTCGTAGCTGTCATCGCAGCCCCTGTGTGAGAAACATGTATACAGATGTAAAAAGGACCAGAAAAGGAAATGGGTCCGTCACATATTGAGAGTGGAAGCAGATGGAATTGTGGGGCTTGAGCATCTGGAAGTGGAATCAGATGATGGAGGACCCTTCTATCTCCAAGCAACTTCTGTTCTTTATTTATTTAATCTTCTATGACACGGGCAAAACCTGCAGCCAGCGTTGAGTCTTTCCTGATGTGGACACACTTGGTGCGCATCTCTGGCAGCATCTATTGAGGGATGTTGCATAATTTTGACACACGCACGATAGACATCTTGCTTCTTAAAAAAATTAATTTTTATTTATGATTCTGAACTCGACAAAACCCCAACAAATGTCACGTCCATATACAATGCAGTACAGAGAAAGATGAGGAGCCACAAAACCACCAATCTCCACGATGGACAGTTTGGTTTTTATTTGAAGTACAGTATATAATAAAACATTATATTAGAAAATTTGAAGCTGACTTGTTGGTCTGCTGGGAGAGCCAGGTTGGAGGGCCACTGAGACAATGCAGCTTGGGAGGTGATCGCCTCCTCTTAGGTAATGACACAGTCTGGGGTCTTCTGAAATCCTCTCCTCTCTAAGATACAGTGCAACCCAATCATGGTCCTTACAGCTGTGCTCCCTCCAATGCAGACTTCTTCCACGTTTCTTTGGTCAGGGCTTTATCTCCCTGAGCTCCATTTCTGTTTCCTCCCAAAGCACACTCACGTTTCCATTAGCATAGACAGAGGAAAAATGAGAGGAAGGCTAACAGGCTGGTTTCATTTCCTGTCTGTCCTTCCAGCTCCATCTCTGCCAGAGAGGGCTAAGGAGCCTGGGTCTGGGGAGAATCTGGCTTAGTGCCCAGCTCCTGTGTCCCTTTTTGTTGCTTTTCTTTGTTCTCGTGAGGTGATGATTGTCAGTGGTCTTCCTCTTCCTCCTCCTCCCCCTCTCCCCCTCCTCTTCAGTGTTTTGCACATCAGCTCGTGCTCCAAACCATCAACGCCCTTGGTTGCTATGCCTGTTTCATTCAGAGAACAAATGTTTGCTGGATGAGGTGATTTTCCGTGTTCTTTTGGCCTCTTGGTGGTAACGGTTCGATATCAATTTAACTTCTCTTGAGAAATAGTGATAATTTGAGCCAATGTCTTTACTTTCATCCATTTCCCATTTTTCAGAGTCAACAGCTTGTTTAAATAGGTCCAATTGGCACAGTCATAATTGCACCCAGAGTCTTCTTTCCCATCTGTATCCTTTCTCTTAATTTGCTATCGATTTGGACCGTTATTCCCACCAGTCAATGAGTAGACTGCACAGAACTGGCTAAGTGGAAATGATTCCCATGCTGCCCCTTGCTCTTTCCACAGGGAGTTTCACTTCAGGGGTGATATTGTCAGGGATACCATATCTCTCCCTTGATGATTTTTCATGAGGAAAGATGGCTTCTGAGGGCCCCTCCAGCTCAAAATCTCTGATACAAGATATTTCTGTCACATGGGTGGGAGAGTTCTAAGAAGTCTATTAGCATCTGACTGCTTTAGCTTCTTACTTGTAAATCATATTTTCTAGCATATTTTTACTACCCTCCCTGGTGCCCACCTTTGAGTCCAAGTCACCAACATTGTGCTGATTAGATTCTTCATCAGGTTTCTTGTCTTTGGCATCCTCTCCCACAGGGGTTGGTCTGTTGGCTTATCACCCTTTTATGAGTACTGCAAGTTCCCATGAAAATCTGCCCAGTTGTTGAGTGGTTACGTGCTAGGGGAGGTCCTGGCAGGTCCTCCTGAGCTGGAAACGTATGGCATCCCATGGGGAAGCCAACTGTCTACCATTTGAGGCCTAGCCTAGCCAAGAATGGAGAAGTCCATCCCTAGTAGGCTGTCCACTACGTGAGCCATTCTTGGGCCACAGTGACCCACAAAACAGACGAAAAGACAAAATGGCTACTGGACCCACTGGATCCCCTTCTCTTTCCCCAGTGGCAGACAAGGGAACAGAGGGGGCTTCACAAAGCAGGTTTTGGACCATCTACATTCATTTAACTGCTGACGTGACCAATGCGAGGTCTTTAGCCAGCAAGCAGTGAGCCTGGAACTCGACTCTGAAGGGAACTCAACCACCTCTACACTGGCATTCTTAACAGAAATGGCAGCAGGGACCAAAGGAGCTGCTTGCCTTTGGTACCCCAACGCAACAAGGAGCAGCATTTCCTGACACCCGAGGCATAGAGCAAGAGCAGCCTGAGTACACCAAACTTGCTATCGGAAGGAAGCATCATCAAGGGAAGACCAAAGCATACCAGTGCGAACGGCCTGTAATTAGTCTGTTTCAAGTTCACCGGCCAGGCACTAAGCTTCTTCCAAAGAATGGGCTCTGGCTCGCGTCCTGTGTCCGGGAGCGAAGAATGCTGCAAAACAGAGGAAGGAGTTCAGGGGGGCAGCCTGAGCACAGGATGCTCTCCTAATGGGTCACAAGCCTGCATTACCCCTAAGTCACCTGGGAGTCCGACACGCCAGGCGCCAGGCCCCACCAAATAACCAGCATGCTGCTAGCAGAGCAGAGCAGAGCAGAGCCGGGACGGTGCACTGGAATGCTTGGAAAGCCACCTGACATCACCTCAGCTTCTGTGGGAGCAGCATGGGTGCTGACCTCTGTGGTCCCTTCCCGACTAGGCAGGGCTGCGATTCTGGGCATTGGGGGATCCGTCATGGGCATGAGAAAAGGCTCAGGAGGAGCTGAGCTCTCTCTGTGCCTGGCACCCTGCTCTGCCTGGCACTCTAGAGGCAGCTTACAAATTCTCTCTTGGGAGCAGTCCCCATGAGCTTGCTAATCTTTCCTTCCACTGACTGATGAACAGGGCTCATCCAGGGCTCATCGGGAGAGGAGACAGGGATTAGAGGCAAGAAACCCAATTTGTTCAGGGTTTAAGCTGTCCCCTTTGTGAAAAGCCGCCTTAGGGGTGTCCCGTTTGGGCAGGTTCATCCGAGGCCTCTGAGCGCTTTTGTCCTGGCATCCTATGAATACCAGCTGTAGAGTCAGTGGCCATGAGACTGGAAGGGAAGACCCTTTGGGAAAATGGGTAGGATGAGTGGCAGGTGGGTGATTGGGTGGCAGAACAGGGTGGAAGCATGGTGACAGTTACAGAGCCACCAAGGATGGCAGCAGGGGTGGGGGGTGCACAGTGACAGGCGTGTTGGCTTGGGAATCCAAGGACCAGGCCACTCAATGAGCTATAAGGTCTCGGCCAAGTCCCTTTCCTTCCCAGGCTTTCGGCTTCGTCCTCTCTACTAAATGACCTCTAAAGGCACCGTCCCAGCTCCAACTCTCTGATCCTGTACTCCTCTGAACCTTCCCTCCCTTTCTGCTTGGCCACAAGGGGCGAGATAGAAGCAAGGGCAAAGGGGACATACGCAGGCAGCAAGAAGGCCTGAAGCTAACCTGACGCTGACAAAGGAAGGTGGAGGAGTAGAGCCAAAGGCCCTCCTCCAAAGACCTCGGATTCAGTGCCATCCATGTTAGGCACCTGCTACACGCATGCCCTTGTGTGTTGGTGCCGGGCTAAAAGGACAAAAAATACCAGGCTTGCCCTTGAAGAGATGACATTCTAGAAGGGTGGAATGGGGGCTCCATAAGGCATGGCCAAGGAAATTATAAGGGAGGGGAAAACAGGGCAAAGTGTAGAGGGAACAAACCCTTAGCTGGGGAAGGCCTGGGACACAGAGAAGGCTGCTGAGTGGCAAAAGGGACGGTACCACAGGCACAAAGACCCCTGCAAATGCACAGAGGGAAGAGAGTGACCAGAGGATCTGAGGATTAGGGCTAGAAGCCATCCAGCCAAGCCCCTCCTTTTTACAGGCCAGGAGACTGAGTCCCTGAGAGGCTAAATGTCTTGCCAACGTCACCCATGTCATAGGAGGCAGAAGAAGGATTCGGACTTTGATCCTCTCACACCGAACCCACACCTCTTCCCATGTCACTTTTGGGGGCGCCCCAGAGGTCTAGGTGGCTTGAATGCAGAGTACACGAAGGGGAGTTATGTGAAACAAGACCGAAGGGAATAGGGAGCCATGGGAAGGTCTTGTGTAGACAACTAACATTGCCAGGTTGGTGCCTTGGGAAGATTCATTTGGCAGCCAAGTGAAGGATTGCTGGGAAAGGGGGAAGCTGGGGGCAGGGAGGCCTTAGCAGGAGCCCAGGCCAGGTGGCTGGGTGAGTGGAAAGGAGAGGATGGGTGTGAGGGGCCCAAGCTGTGCCAGCTGATGAGATGGCAGGGGAGGCACCAGGGGGCAATGTTGCCCTGAACCTGGCAGAGGAACAGAAATCATCGGTCCATCGGCAAACTTTCTTAAGCATCTGCTGTGTGGCCAAGGCCCGTGCTGCACTAACTGCTCAGCCGTCCAAGCTGAGCCAGAGACTTGTGGGGAAACAGTGGCGGGAGAGATCCCGCCTAGCCTAGCAGGGATCCCTGAATCCACAAGAGTGGGAAGGCCCTCAACAGAGAAGAGGGCCAGGCAGGAGGAAGAAGAGGTAATGTGGGCACTCAAGGCCTTGGAGGACGATGAAGGATGAGAACAGGCAAGGAAAAGGGCACTGTTGAGGGAGTGGGGGCGGGGTCAGGAGGCATATGGCAACGGGTTAAGGAGCAGAGTCAGCAAGGAGAGGCTGGCTCCTCTTTCTAGAAATTTAGCCACAAAGTGGAGAAGAGATACAGGACAAAGATTGGAGTCAAGGGAAAGAAATGCATGGCAGAGTAGCTGGAGTGTTGGACTTGGTATAAGGAAGCCCTACCTGGGTTCAGATCTCACCTCTGACGCTATCTGGGTGACCCTGCTCAAGTCACCTAATCTCTCTCACCTTCGTCATATTCCTCCACAAAATGGGTACGATACCCTTGTAGTACCTCCCTCACAGGACGAAGCTAATGCCTGAACGGACTTTGCACGCCCCAAATACTAGAGTCAGTAGCCATCACCATCAAACCTGGGGTTAGATTAAGCCAAGGGTCGTAGCTAATGGTTAAGGGTTAGTGAGAAGCACCATGATTGCTTCTGGGTGTCTGGTTTTCTTTAAACCTTGCTCTAATTTATTGATTTGTTTCAAATACAGTGCTCTTTAGTTAATATTACAACAGCAAGCGTAGTTTTTGAAAAACGCCAACTGAATTTTGACTCCATTAACCACAGCTTCTCAGACCCCAGGGCCATAATGAAGGCAGGACCCCATCCCCTTCCCTTGAGAGCAGAGGCCTTTGAGTGGCTGCAGGAATATCCCTAGGGCGTTAATGACTGCAGCAAACATCCTATAGAATGGTAGACTCAAAACCCAAATCCAATGAAGTGGGGGCAAAGCTCCCGAGCCACCTCCCATTCCCAAACACTCCACCGAACGGGGAGATGGGAGACACCCCAACATTTGGGGCCAGCTCCGTGGAGTCCCATGGCCCTCATTCCCACTTAGAAAATCCTCCAGGCCTCTTCAGCTGCTCACATGCCTTCTCCTCCTGTCCCACCCTGCCAAAGTCTATTTATATCCCTTTCATTTCACCTGTGTAACCCTTTAGGGACTTCAATGGTTGGAATGGCCCTCAAAGTCAATTAGTCCATCCCCCTGACCACGGTGCTAAGGAAGTTTCCATATTCTAGCCCCGACAACAAGGAAGGCACCTCCTACCCTACCTGTTTCTCATTTCTGACCAGGAGGGGTTAGAGGTAGGCTTTGCTGGTGGGAGATCACAGGAGACCCTGAACTGTAGGCCTGTCCCCACTTCTCCCTGGGTCACCATACAGGGGAAGAAGCTTCCACACGCATGTAAAGAAGAGGACCAAGGCCATGCACACCGGGGGCTACCTAGAAATTACAGAGCACAGAGCAGCTGGGGAATCTCCCGAATATTTCACATAGTTTTCTGGAGAAGTGGCCAGGTCCAACCCATTGGAACTATTGACCACCCTGGCTGGGGAGCTCCCCTGCCCCCCAGTCACTGGTGCAGTAGGGGAGGGGTCCAGAGCTGCCTGTGAACCACCTGGTTATTTTTAACCCCATAATGGAAACCATGACCTGAATAGAGGGCAACATGAACCCCAAACATCACACGTTCTACCATCTCCTCTAGGACATTGGGACCTTACTTCTCACCAGGGTCCTAAGGGCCTCGGGTCACTTTCACTTTCCAAAGGTACAGGATGGGATGCAAAGGGTTCCCTCTATTCCCATCCATATGGACCTATCCAGGTGACCCCGAGGTCACTGAGTCATAGGATCAGAACTGGAAGGTCCAGATGACCTCAGACATCGTCGAGTCCAACCCCTTTATTTTGCAGAAAAGGAAACTGAGGCACAGGGAGCTTAAGTGATTTGCCCAGGATTACATGGCTATTAAGCATCGGAGGCATAATTCAAAGTCAGGGCCAACCACATGTCAATCCTCTCATGTTACATGTGGAGGTCACTGAGGCACAGAGAACAGAGGATGAGAGTGCTGGGAAGGCTGTCAGAGGTCATATAGTCCAGTTGCCCTGCAGCCTGGCGTGCTAAGGCACCCCACCCAAGGTCACACAGCCAGTAAGCATTGGAGCCAGGATTTGAACCCAGGCCCTTTGATGCCAAATTCAGCTCTCTTCCCCATGCACCCCTCCCCTTTAGAAGTCTGACTCAATCAGCACCCATTCATTAAGTCTGTGGATGACATAAGGAAAAATGCCATGGTCTTTGGCTTCAAACCTAAAGAGGAAATGGTGCTGACTCCCAAGGGGCTGCCGTGGGCTGCTGTGGCACACCCCCCAGAAGAGGCATCTGAATGAAAAGGACAATTGGAGCAGATGGGAGCTCTACTCGGCTCTCAATGAATTCTCCCCTTCACATCTGACTCACAGCCAGGAAATGACAGTAGGCTTGTGTCCATTGTATAGATGGGGAAACTGAGGCTCAGAAAGGGAAGTATCTTGACTATGGCAGGGCAGGGACTGAAATCCAGGCCTTCTGAGGGCCAGGCCAGTGGTCTTTCTACCAGGTTAGTCAAAAATCTCCCCACTTATGTGGGGACAAGCCTCTTCCCAATAGTAGGGCAGGAAATGCTAATGATATTATCTCCATTTTACAGATGAGGACATTGAGGCAGAGAAGTGCAAAGACATAGCAGAGCTCAGTGCTCCTCTTTCCACTCCATCCGTTCCATTTCTTCACCATCCCCTCCCCCCCACACACCTGGGGGTCCCTCTGTCTCTGTCTCTCTTTACACACACACACACACACACACAGAGGCGCACACACATACATATGGACGTATGCATACACATAAGCGTGCAGGCAGACCCCCTCAGTGTGTCTCCTCCTCCCCCCAGTACACTCAGCTCGGTCCTGTCCCCTCCCCCTTTCCCCCATGAGCAGCAGGCACGAAGATGGATAGAGATGCCGCCAGGAGCTTGAGTGGGTGAATGGATGGGAGAGAGCCGTTGATAGGTGGATGAAAGCAGCGATAGTAGGTGGGGGGGAGGGGGAGTTGTCAGCCAGTAAGGGCCCACAGGGTGGTAGTAATCACAGTGCAGATCCGTTTCCTATAATAAAACACCGAATTCTCTGGCACTTTTCTCCCAAGGAGTTCCAAGCGCTTTACACACTCTGCCTCATTTATCCTTTCAACAAGCCTGCAGAGGTAACAAGGAAGCAGGCGTCACATCTGCAGTGGCCCCCCTTGCCCACCCCACCTCCACCCCGAGCTCAAAGGGCAAGAAAGGAATGGCAAGAAGGCTGCCGGTGGGCATGGCGCCCCTCTCGTGGGTATGCAGCCTGCTCTGCTTGGGCCCTGAGCTCAGGTCACCCCCCTTGTTCCTTCGGGCCCCCTTTAAGGATCTTTAAGAAACCATCAGCTATGATCAGCATAACCCACACCTCAGATCTCAGCTCTTAACGCCTGAATCCCAGGAGCCCAGAGCCAAGGCTTGGTGCCTCGTCCTGGTCAGGGAGTCCAGTCTCCTGCTGCTGCTCCAATTCTCACCCCAAGCTCTCTGGCAAAGGAGATTGCTTTTGTCTTGGCTTAGCCCCCTGCAGGAGGAGCAAGCCTGTCGACCTCACTGGGAAAGAACCCCCTGTTGGCCAGGGTATCCTCACACTGAGCTAGAACCTGCAGCCCTTAGAGCCCAGCCCCTGGGCTCTGTGTGTTCTGCCCTCTGGGGCTGAACAGGGCTCATCGACTTCTCCAGGACAGCCCCTCAGGCTAACCACCCTGGTCCTTCACCCGGGCTTCAAGTGCCCTCACCAGGCTGCCCACCCTCCTCCGGACACTCCCTCACAGGCAGTGCCCAACTGCAGAGGCAGCAGGCCCTCGGCTGGGGTTCCTGAAGCCATCTGTGCCCCTAAGGAACTTACAGTCTACTGTCCGGTCACTTCTCTGCCCGCTTCCCCATCATGGCGATTGACTCTCTTTTCCTTTAGCCTTGGCCAGTCTCCTCCTGGGTTCACTCCGTTCTAGCCTGTCATTTTATCATTCACTCAGCAGCAAAGGCAAGAAAGTCCACTGGTGACCCATTTTAATTTTTCTTGGCTCCGCAGGGGGTGTGGGGTGGGGGCAGCTGGAACTCGAACACTGAATGAATTTTCTCAGCCAAAGACAAGGGGTGAAACACTAAGGTTTCCCCTCTGGAGCTGAGGCTTTGCATTCAAGAGGCCAGATGCCCCCCCCACCCCAGCCCCCCTCATCTCAAGCTCTTCCCCAGAGCAGCTCCTTATGTGGGAAGGCAGGGGCAGGGGGAGGGGGAGTTGGTTTGGTAATCACATGGCCCTCTCAAGTCGACTCTAAAGTGTGTATATTATGTGTATGGTGTGTTATGTACACACACGTGTGTGTGTGTGTGTGTGTGTGTGTGTATGTGTGTGTGTGAAGGATCTGTCATTTTGTGTGGGAACTCCCACCACTGAGACAGATTGCAACCCATGGGACTTAGTCAATGGGTCCTAGGAAGTTGCCTGGCTTGCCCAGGCTCACACAGCTAAGTATTTACCAAAGGCAGGAGAGAAAACCGTGGCTTCCTGACGCTAAGCCTGATACTCCTGGCTTTCTCTGGCATTCCTTCTTGGCCTCTGTCTCTCTCTGACTCCACCAAAGGCCTCCTTGCCTTGACGTGGGAGGCGACTCAGGACTCTAGCAGCTTCCACCAAGGTAGAGGGTAGGCTTAGCCACTCCCTGCAGGGCTCATTCCAGGATCCAGCCCGGCTAAGTTTCCTTCCCAGGCACCTCATGGGACCTCCCTAAAGTGCAGTATCCAGAGGCATACTGGGTGGTGCCTCTGTCGGTGGCAGGAGGGCTGCAATCTGCATAAGTGGAGGACATAACCACTCCCACACACGCGAAAGCCCAGCTCCTTGACCCAATGAAGTCTGTGTCTATGTACTGCAATAGGTATGGGCAGAGAAGTCATTTTGTTCAACAGCAAATGAGGCATAAAACAAGGAGATGTGTACATGTGCGTGCACACGCGTGTGCCACCATTCTGTGATCACATATATTTGAGAACAAGGCCCAAACGTCACACCAGCCATTTGTAAATGGTTATCAGCAGACATGTAGCCCACTTACTGCCCTGACCTATCCCCCCTGTGCAAACAAAAGGGGGTCCACCTATTAGCTGTGCCCACTGGCAAACACAGGCACCACTGAGGCCTGGAGCTGGCCCTTCTTTGACTGCAAAATGACGTGGGGGTAGGGGAGAGTGCTGTGCAGGTGGAAGTGACCACCCCCCCAAATCGCCCTGCACCCAAGCACACATACAAACACGTCTGCACACCAGGCAGCCTGGCCTCTTCCCACGGGGGAGTGGGAATCACAGGAAATGACAACCCCCTCCAGGGAGGTAACTCAACCCCATCAGCAGCAACCTGATTTCTAGGAATAGCATCTTCTATCACATCCCAGAGCATGCTGGGGGACCAGTTATCACTGTGTGCCACGATTCAGGATATCAACCAGGGCTGCCTACAGGAGAGCAGGCTGAGGCACCTTGGGGCTCTGCCGGAGCCTCATTGATACAGACAGGTAGATCGGTTGAGAGGTAGCCCTCTTCCTCACAGGATGCTGCAGGAGCCGTAGGCCCCGCCCCCCTCCCCCCCGAGACCCACAGGCTGCTGGGGCCCAACCTCCGGCTCCGCCTCCTAGCACTGGGGGATTAAGCCCTCCGACGTCAGTGATGCTTTTCGGTTTTTTGGGTGTTTTGTGTGTGTGTGTGTGCTGCTGCTATATTTAGGCAGAAAAGCCACAAATAGTACCCCAAACAGGATTTATGGGGGGTGGGTCAATACCCAGAACAATGAAATAAATTATGTCCCACATAGAGGACATCAGCCACCCAGCGATGGCGGTAATGTGTTTCTGCTCTTTGGGGAAACGCCGCAGGGGAGGGCCTTTGGAGCGGCTTCTGCGGAGGGGGCTGGGTCACTGAGAAATGGAAGTTGTGGGGCTGCGCTCGCCTGTTCATAATTATGACTGGAGAGACAACATTGTATATCATAGCTCAGAGACTCACGGCCCCTGGAGCTGGATACATAATCATGTAAAATATGTTAGGCAGAGATACGGTATTTACTGTTGGAGAGGCTGAGGGAGAGGGAAGGAGGGAAAGAGGGAGAGAGGGAGAGAGAAGGGAGGAAGGGAGGGGGAGAGAGAAGGGAGGAGGGAGGGAGAGGAAAGAGGGATGGAAAGAAACAGAGGACAGAGGGAGGGGAGAGAGAGAGAGACAGAGAGACAGAGACAGACAGAGAAAGAGACAGAGAGACAGAGAGGAAAGAGGGAGAGAAGGAGACAGAGAGAGGAGAGAGGGAGGTAAGACAAAGGGAGAAGGAAGGGAGGAGGAAGGGAGGAAGTCAGAAAAGGGGGCAAGGGAGGGCGAAGGGGAGATGGAGACAGGGAGAGCCTGGTGTCCTTAACACCCCCTTCCCTCATTATCCTCCAAGTTTCCTCTGCTCCTTCATCTGTTTTCAATTCAATAAGTATCTATTAAACACCACCTTTGTGCAAGGTGGGGAGGGGATACAACGTATACCCCCAAAAGTAAACCTAAGGTAAACAGAGGAAGAGCCCACCATGGGAGCTGTGGAGGGGACCAGGGGCGAGGGTGGCAGGGAGAGCTCTCCACCGAGATCAGGGCATGTTTCACAGAGGTGAGCTCGAAGCAAAGCCTTGAGGGAAGACAAGCATTCTGAGAGGTGGGGCTGAGTAGGGAGGACATTCTGGGTGTGCAAAGGTGGGGAGATGGGAGACGGAGCACTGAGGCTGGGTGATAACCCCGTCCCTCATCTGCCTTGGCTACAGAGCTCCCAAAGGGAAGGTGTGTGAATAAGGTGGGCAAGGTGAGTGGGAACCGGATTGTGGAAGGCTTGAAATGTCAGTCTGTATTTAATCCAAGAGGTCCTAGGGAGTCATTGAAGCTTCTTAGACAGGAGTGTCACGGTCAGACACTGGGGAGACACTGGCACCAGCCATGCCTGTGGCTCTCTTCCCCATCTTCCACCCGTCTCATGTTCTCCTCCCCTAGGTGACTAAACTTTGGAGGGCAGAGACCTCTGGGCCTCAGTCCTCACTGCACTGGACCTCGCCCATCGACAACAGGTAGAGACTGATGGTGAGCTTAGACGCCGTCCGAAGACAAGCAACAAATCACTGGAAGCTGCTAGCAAAGGGCAGGCGGGCTCAGCCACGTGTAGCCCCAAACTTGAAGGGCTCAGCTTTGAGAAGTGTCCTAGAGACCTGGCCCTCGGCTCACCGCCTGCTGCCAAGTCTCCCTGGCCTGACCTTAGGAATAGGGGCTTCCCAGCCCAGGGGCTAAGGCAGCCCCAGGGGATACAAGGAGCCAGCTCTGCAGCGCACCCCCAGCTGCTTCCTCAATGATTGGCACCAGGTGTTTCAGCTACAAGATGCCCACTCCCCTCTCACACACCCACTGTACAGATTCACCCACTCACACTCTCATACGCTATACAGATTCACTCACACTCTCATACACCATACAGATTCATTCACACTCACACACACTATGCAGATTCACTCACACACACACACACACGCACACACACACTATACACAGTCATTCACACTCACACACACTATACAGATTCACTCACACTTTCATACACCATACAGATTCACACACACACACACACACACACACACACTATACAGATTCACTCATATCACACACTATATAGATTCACCCACATCACACACACTATGCAGATTCACTCACACTCACACACACCATACAAATTCGTTCACACTCACATACATACACACTATACAGATTCACTCACACTCTCACACACCATACAGATTCACACACACATACACACTCTCACACAGTATAAAGATTCACTCACATCACACACTATACAGATTCACTCACACACTCTCATACACTATATAGATTCATTCACACTCACACAGACACACACACTACACATTCACTCACTCACACTCACATACACCCTCATATGCTATACAAATTCATTCACACTCACACATTCACACACTATATAGATTCACTCACACACACTCACACAGTATACAGACTGATTCACACTCACACAGACACACACACTATACAGATTTACTCACTCACACTCACACACTATACAGATTCACTTACACACACCCTTATACACTATACAGATTCATTCACACTCATTCTCACACACCATAGACATATACATACATACTCTCACACAGCATACAGCTTCATTCACACTCACATACACATACTATACAGACTCACTCAGTCATACACCCCCAAACACATATCCACCTCCCCCCTGCCTTACACATACACACACCCCCTTCTACACACCACATACACACACATACACACACACACACTCACATACATATACACACACACACACCTTCCTCTCCTCTCTGTCTTTTTCTATCTCATCTGTCTCTTGGGCACCAGAAGGGTAAGTCACTTCCCTTGTGGGCTCACAGCCAGTGACAGAGAGAGGGCCTACACTCAGATCTTCCTGCAAATTCCCCTCAATCCCTCGCAGGCCCCTCCTCTCCAATAACAGCGCCCCCTTGCCAGCCCTTTCTTCTCCCTAAGGGCAGCCCTGGCCCTGCTCTGGCCCTGCTCTGGCCCCTGTGCCAGGCGGCCCCTCCGAGAGGCCCCTAAACCATGCTCCCCCTGAAGTTACGCTTACCCTGCCTCCTCTCCCCCAACCCAACTGTTTAGCAAAGTGGCATCTTGGTGAGCTCAGGGGGCTTTAAGCTTTGCCATCAGCAAACCCATAGAAGAAACAGACCCCAACAGTTTGGAGGCAGAGGCTCTGGGTTCAAATCTTGCCCCTGCCCTGTATTAGTTGGATGCCCTTGGGCCAGTCCTTTATCTTCTCTGGGCCTCAGCATTTTGCTTTGTAGAAGAAGAGGACCGGACTAGGTGCCCTTGAGGGCCCCTTACAGTTCTAAGGCTAGGATGTTCTGACTCTTGCACTTCCCCCAAAAGGCCTAGCTGGGTGGCACAGAAATCCCTCTGTGGAGAGAGAGAGAGAGAGAGAGAGAGAGAGAGAGAGAGAGAGAGAGAGAGAGAGAGAGAGAGAGAGAGAGAGAGAGAGAGAGAGAGAGAGAAGACGCTGGCTGCACCCAGCACTGCCCTCGACTCCGACTCCTGGCCCCTCAGCATGCTGCAGTGAGGCCAGGGCGTGGCCACTTTGGAGAGGGCCCCAGTGACCCTCCCATGCTTTGCCATTCTCCCCTGTTCTGACCTCTTTCCTTTGGGCTCAGGATGGACAGACAGATGGACAGATGGATGCACAGATGGTGTTACCTTCTCCAGGCTGCACATCTTAACAAATCTGGCCCTCTCTCAATGAGCCCAGCCCAACCAGGGCCATCAGAAGCTGGGCAAACCCTTTAGAAACCAACAGCACTATTAACTCTCTTAAGTCCCCTTAAAAGGCTGAAACACACACAATGCCATCCTCCCACATAGAAACATTACTGCCCAGGGATGGCAACGCACACGCTTGCAAAAGGAAAATGTACGTCAACATGGAGCACCACAGAAGCCTTGGCCTTGGCATATGGGGGCGGGGCAAGATGTTTTATAACAGGCTCCTCCCATTTCTTCCTGCTCAAGCAACATCCTTGTGGCTGCCAGAGGTGCCAGTTGGGGTGCCCAGCTGTATCCTCCCTAACTTAGCCACCAGGAGAGACCCACTGCTGGGCTCTGCCACGCGGAGGGAAGGGGTTGGGCCCTCAGATGGGAGAGAAGAGCCCCAGGCCAGATGTAAAGAATTTTCATAGAGCAAAGGTCACATATATAGCAAATGGAAAGTTGAGATCTGCACCCAGGTCTTTTGCTTCCAAACTAGGTGCTCTTTCCCAGGACAAGACCATCCCCTCAGATCCTTGCCCTGGAATGCACAGAATATTATGCTTACAGCTGGAAGACATGGGCTCAAATCCTGCCTCAGGTACTTACTGTTGGGATCCTGGGCAAACTGCTTACCTTGTTAGAGCCTCAGTTTCCTCATCTGTACAACAGGGAATAACAACCCTTGTACTCCCTCCCCAACAGGATGGAGGGAAGCACAGGGTAAGATGGAGCATTTACTCTAGTGAGTGTCTTGCTCTTCCCTTCTAAAGCCACCTCCAGCCTCACCCTGCTCCAATCCACTCTCCACTCCATGCAGCTGCTGAAATGACATCACCAAAGCAGAGCTCTAACTACATCACTTGCTTGCTCAGGGCCCTTCTATGTCTCCCTAAGGCCTTCAGGATAAAATGCAAACGCCTCCAGTAGACATTTAAAGCACTTCACAAGTCTGACTCCAGCCAGTCTTTCCAGCTTGATCTCACATTACTTCCCATCACATACTCCACACTCCAGCCACACGAGCAGATCCCCAAGCACCCATTCCCACCTCCATGCTATTGCACAGTCTCCCATCGGCTCTCATGGAGCCTGGAATGCTCTCCCTTCTTACCTCTACCTCTTGGAACTTCTAGTTTCTGTTAAGACTCAGCTCCACTGTGTTGTCCCCTCTGCCACAAGGACTGCCTTGCCTGATTCTCCCACTTGTGATGCACCATCTCCAGCAAAAGAACTTTAGGTAATATGCTTATCTCTATCTGTGTTCTTTCCCTCAGCAAAATGGAAGCTTCTTGAAGGCAGCACCCCCCTTCCACCTCACTGAGCACTTGCCACTTTAGTAGGCACTAAATAAATGCTCCCCAAGTTGCTGAACTGAAAACAGAGGTGAGGTGAAGGCAATGCTGGGCACAGTTTTGCCCACAACCCCCTAGGTGCCCGCAGCTTGCCCACAGCCACTCCATTTGCACAAGGAACACACACACACACACACACACACACACACACATCCTTCACTGCCCTTGGAAGCAGCTAACATCAGCAAACCACATGGTGACACAAGATAGTTCTGCTCTCAGCCACCCCGAGTAGTAAGAAGGGGCAAGGCAGGGCAGCAGGAGCACTTGGACCCTGGCACCATTCCTCCTTCTTCCTGCTGACCAGTTCCTGGGATGATGAAGTAATCCAGTGCTAGGCCAGCTGCCATCTCACAGAGGAAGGGCCCTGACCAAGAGGAACCAGAGTGCAGAGACAAGAGGAGGGAAGCAGTGATAAGAGAGCACACGTGGGGGTGGGGCATATGTGGGTGCTTATGTGGGGTGGAGAAGGTGAGACCTGCAGCCTTCAAAACGAGAGTTAAAAATAAGTTCCCAGGGGCAGCTAGGTGGCGCAGTGGATAGAGCACCGGCCCTGAAGTCAGGAGGACCTGAGTTCAAATCCGGCCTCAGACACATAACAGACACTAGCTGTGTGACTCTGGGCAAGTCACTTGACCCCAATTGCCTAAAAAAAAAAATTAGTTCCAGGCCGGAGAACAGTCACCCTCAGCCCAGCCTTGTGTGCCCAGAAGTAGGACGGCCCTCAGTGGCCCCGGAGGGTTGGGGGTGCCCACAGACAGCCTCTCCACAAGCCTTCCTGCTACCTGAGCCCTGGAGAACACCAGGCTCCACAGTGGCCTTGGCCTACACAGACCAAGGGGCCTGAACACGGGAGGTACACGGGAGCAAGTCCTCCTTGGTGGAGCCCAGCCTAAGAGCTTCCCCATTCCACACGGGCCTCCAGGGTGCTCACTGCCCACAACGGCCCCTGAGCCAACAGACGTCCAGGGCTCCAGCAAGAACCTAAAGGCCAGGCCACATTCAGAGAATCCTTTGCAAAAGTTGTCTCAGCCAAGCCCAGCAGACACTAAGGAAGCAGGGCATGGGGCAAGAGGAAGAAAGGGCTGCTGGGACCCAGAGGTGGAGGGGACTTCAGAAGCCACTGAGTCCAAAGAAGTGTCGAGCCACATGGGGAGAAAGCAGAAGACTCCGGAATCGCACCCAGGTCCTCTGACTCACTGTGGCCAAGCTCAGATCTGAAGCCAGGCTGTCCAAGTCCAGGCCGTGGCTCACCGCCTCACACGGCCAGCTACCTCGGTTCTGGGCTGCCCAAATGCCACTCCTGGTAAGGAGCTGCGGCTCCTTGAAGGGATTCCTTCAGCCGCTAGCCTTTGGCCTTTCTCACCAGATTACCCAGGAACTTGACAGGAATTTTTTTCTGGGTTTATTCTTTTTAATGGCAGAGAACATGTCCATTGATTTTTAAATCTGGGCCTAGAGACATAAGAGGATTGCACCTTGATGCCATGGGAAAGAAGGAATCAGGAGCTGGGGGAGCAAGCTGCAGCACAAGCTTGGCTATTAGGGTTTATTCTCTGTGTGACCTAGGGTGTGGAACCAGGTGAGCTCGAAGGTCAAGACCAAGGCCACCTGTTGCATTCAGAGGGCTCAGCCTTCTGGCTTGCCAATCTAGGCTGGCACATGCTGTGCCCAAAGAAAAGGCTACATCTGTGCCATTCTAAAATTGGGAAAGCATCTGTCACCGTGTTTCAAGAGAGAAGAGGGACTCGCTGGCCCAAGATCAGTCTGTGTGTGGTCTTGGTGGGAAATCAGTAGTCCTGGAGCCTGGCAGGTCCAGGTTACTCTGGAGCGAAGCCTCTTCTGGAGGCCTCTGGGGCCCTGTGTTTGGTCCTCGGAGCTGGCAGGGCCTAGAGAGGAGCCCCGGCTCACCTCGCTGTGGTGGAACAAGTAGCAGAGCTGGGCCTGTCACTGCACTGGGCTTTTCATCAATGCCATGAAGAAAGGCAGAGCCAGGCTGTTTATCAAGCCAACCGACGACACGGAGCCGGGAGGGATGGCTAACATGTTAGATGACAAATCAGAGAAGGGAAAAGAGCTCTGTGGGACTGCTATAAGGACCTGAGGAGAGGCCATCTGATGAGGCACCCACTAAAGGGCAGAGTGGGGAGGCCTGGAGAGACAGCGCCAAGGACCTGATGGCTTGGGAGGCCTAGGCCACAGCTACGGATGACTCAGCAGTCTGATGTGGCAGCCATAGAAAGCTAATGAAGCTCGGGCTGCCCAGGTCCAAGGCCCAGGTCCAGAATCAGGGAGGGAATGGTCCCACTGGGCCCCGGCCCTGGGCAGACCCCACTGAATCCAGAGCTTGAGCACAACTACTAGAATGTCAAGAGGAGATGATGCCATCCATGCAGGGATGTGTTTAAGGACGCGGGGATGCAAAGCACAGTCTTGCAGTATTTTCGATGACGCATGCTAAGAATTCTTGAAGCCAGCCGTGATGGCCACCCTGACCCTTTTCTCCTCCGTGAAAAGGGAAGTGAAGCTCAGAGAAGGCAATGACTTGCTCACACACAACACAACCACAATGGTGCCAGGTTTGGGCCTCAGACTCAGGTCACTCATTCTGACTGATTGTTCCCGTACTTTGGCTCCAGACCAATCTCATTTCAATAAAGGCAGTGTCATGGAAAGAAAATGGGGCCAAATCTTGACTCTGCCATGTACTAGGTGTGTGACCTTGGGCAAGGTAGCTGACCTCTCTGGGTCCCAGAGGCCTCCTCTGTAGAATGCAATCATGCCTACTTAGACCTCAGGGGCCGTCTAGCGTAACTCCCTCATTTTATAGAGGCTCACAGAGAAGTGACTTGCCCAAGGCCACATAGCCAAGCAAATACCAGGGCTTGGGATTTGAACCTGGGTCCCTTGACTGTCCAACCAGTAGCCTTTCCCCTGCCCCATGATGTCATTCTTGATAACAGCTCTCCCTTAGAGATTACAACAATTTTTCTTTTTTTTTTTTGGCTCTAGCATCATTTTAAAAATTTTTTATTTTTTAAATTTTATTAATTTATTTTGATTTATCAACAATCACTTCCATATGCTTTTGAGTTGAAAACTTTTCTCCCCCTTCCCCCCCCCACCCTCCCCAAGACGGCGCACAATCTGATATAGGCTTTACATTTACGTACCCATTGAACATATTTTCACATTACTAGCATCATTTTTTAAAATTAATTTATTTTGATTTATCAACAATCACTTCCATAAGCTTCTGAGTTTTAAATTTTTCTCCCTCTTCCTCCCCAAGATGGCACACAATCTGATATATGCTATACATATACATTCCTGTTAAACATATTTTCACATTAGTGATATATAACAATTTTTCTTCCCAACAACTCAGTGTACTATTCTGCAGATGTGGAAACTGAGGCTCAGGTAGACTAAAGTGCCCCATGCCTCTGAGTTGTCTCAAAGCCCAAGTTTCAAATTCATATTACAGCATTACCTACTCCCTCTCCATGCACGACAAGCAGGACGAGTTCTCGGAATGTTGGGAAGGTTAGATGCCAGGCACTGGTTGCCAGCCAGCCCTGCTGCTGAAGGAATCGGTGGCTGTGGTCAGACAAGTACTCCCTCTCAGGGCCAGGCTGCCTCAGCGGAGCCGTTCGTAATCATCTACCTGTCTTTGGGAGGTGTGTGTTTGCAGAGGTGGCCCATCCGCACACTCAGTGCCAAGCCTGACAGCTGATGCCACTGCTCTGCCTGCCGATGTGCTCCCGAGTTTGAAGGGCTGCCTCTCCACACCTGGTAGCACCTCAGCCCTGCTTGGGAAATAAATGGGGATTTAGCTCCGCAGCAGCCTTGGCCTATACCGTGATGGGGAAGCAGTTGTCTGCTAGGACATGAGCCCAGAGCCCAACGCCAGCTCTGCCACATCCCAGTTATGTGGCCCCACCTCAGTTTCCCTCTCTGATCGTTCCTGCTGTGAGGCTCTAAGAGGCCACTGTACATCATGTCCTTACAGACGGGACATGCCAGCTGCTCCCATTGTCTTCCTTTAGTTGCCCAGGCGAGCAACATGAGAAGGGCATGGGGCCGTGTTTCTCTAAAGTGCCCAGCCTCGCTCTCCTGCACATCCCTTTGTCCCTCTGCGGCTAACATGTACTTGTTAATCCAGTTCCAAGAAGAAAGCTGCAGTCCTGATTCTATAGGGGGAGGGGATGGGCAGCCACACAGACTCTGAGCCAATCAAGCAAGAGCCTGGGGGCCTGGGATTGCTACCTGGGCCACCCTTTTAGGAGCTCACAATCTGCCCCATGGGAGCGCACCGGGGTCATGTAAGCTTCTGCTAAGGTTCTCCAAGGTGAAAAACTACATGGCGCGCTAGCTCTATGGGTGCGAGGCTGAGCCTGACACACAGTGGGCATCTCTTGATATACAGAGACAACATGGCAGACCTTGGAGAAGCTGCTGAGCTGGCAGGGGGCAATGCAGGATGTAGCTGGGAACAGACACCTGCAGTTCCTGTGCTAGCTGGGTGGCCGAAGTGAAGCCCATGGTCCCGCCTTGCTGGAGAGTGCCAGAAGATCCCCAACCTGGAGTTACTAGGAGCTGGCTTCCCACTCAGCCTCCACTACTGGCCCAGTGACCCCTGGGAAGGCTTCTGTCCCTGTAAAGCCAAGTGAGCCAAACTCAAGAGGGTCTTGGATGAGCTGACCTCTAAGAAATGTAGCATCTGGGGGCAGCTAGGGGGCACAATGGATAGAGCACCAGCCCTGGAGACAGGAGGACCCGAGTTCAAATCCAGCCTCAGACACATGACACTCACTAGCTGTGTGACCCTGGGCAAGTCACTTAACCCCCAATTGCCCAAATAAAAACCAAAACTCAAACAAAAAAGAAATGTAGCATCCCCACAATGCTTAGGGGCAGAAGCCCTGACAACCTACCCTGCCATCTCCATCAACCACCACACCCTGCCTTAAACAGCCTTCCTTCAGTGAAGAGCAAGTAAGGCATCAAGCAATGAACATTTATTAAGTGCCAGGCACTGTGCTAAGGACAATCAGCAGAGTTCCCATAATCCTTTAAAGGTGGCTAAAGAGCTACGCAGAGAGGACTTCACTGGAGCCCCACAAGTCTTCTCCTCTACCCACCTCACCCGGAGACAGGTGCTACTGGCATTGCTAGCTCCATTTTACAGATGAGGAAGTAAAGCCTCAGAGATGAAGTAACTTGCTCCGTAGAAAGTATCAGGTGTGGGATTTGAACCCGGTCTTTCTGATGCCAGATCCAATGCTCTCCCAGCAGGCCAGGCTGCCACTGAGAAGAGGCTCCATGGCTCACAGTGGACCACCACCAAAGCAGTCCTGTTTCAGATCAAAGTGGAATGACAGAGGGAGAGACACCATATAGGCTACTGCCTATATACTTGGCAGTTTTGACTTGAATAAGAGTGTTACCACCACAGCTTAAGGAAAATATGAAGGACTTGGAGGGTTTCCAGGAGAAGAACAATAAAATTTTCAGAACATTTGAAAATAGGACCTATGAGAAAAGGGGAAAAGAACTGCAATGATTTAATTTAGAGAAGAAAAAACAAGTTCCAAAGAGATCTTAGTACATCATCCTCTAAGGCGCCTGGGAAAGGAGCCCAGAAACAGACTGGAGTTTGAAGCCCATCTCACATACCTCCTAGCAGCTGTGTGACCCTGGCTAAGTCACTTCATCTCTTGGGGCTCAGTTTCCTCCTCTATAAAATGGAGCTAACCATAGCACTGTCTTCCCAAGGGTACTGGGAGGCTCACGTGTCTGCAAAGGGATTTCCAAACATTGGGATACCAGGTCTTCATTGCCTTGGGGCTCCACCATCCTGTCCTAGGCCCCGAACCCAGGACTTCCAGGCAAGACCATGCCTGGCTGCTATAGTCACAAATAGGGGGCCAGGCCCCTGCCACTGGGGAGTGGAACACTCATCCCTTTGGATGCCCTTTATAAATGAGGAGGCAAAGGCCATGCCTGTGTGGTAAGGACAAAATGGGAATTAAGCCAAGACAATTAAAACCATCCTACCGGAAGCCCCAAAGGCCCTGCTGGCTCTCCGTTGGACCTCCTCCTTCAAAGAGCTCAAAGTGAGAGGCAAGGTGGCTTGTTGTCTAGCATGCTGCCCCCCTCCCCAAATGGCATCAGCACCTCCAAGCTCCACAGGAGTGTGCCTGAGGCTGGATGGAAAGCTGGAAAGTGTTGATACAGTAGGAACACTGCTAATACTCGTAGCAAACCGCGGGTTTGAAGCATTTTACACAGCAAAACCTCCTTTGATCTGTCCAACTAACCTGGGAGACAATTGCTGTTATTATCCCATTTCACAAATTGAGAAACTGAGGCCTGGCAAAGTGATGTGACTTGCCCAGGGTCACAGACTGACCTTAGACCAAACCTTTCTAGACTCCAGTCTGCTGCTGCTGCTGCTGCTGCTGCTGCTGCTCTCTCTCTCTCTCTCTCTCTCTCTCTCTCTCTCTCTTCTCTCTCTCTCTCTCTCTCCCCCCCCCCCCCCCCACGGCTCACCCTTTCAAGGCTGAGGAAGGAAGTGATTTGGCCAACGTCACCCAGCTGGGCTGGAGCAGGCCTGAGCCTGAGCCATGGGCCTTCCCAGGGGCCGCCTCCTTGGTATACTCGATGGATAAAAAGTCTGCTCAATGCTCGAGTGACGTGCACAAGCATCTGAGATGCCTCCGACCCCCAGATCCTGAAGCAGGGCCCAGTTCCTTGGCTGGTGGGGAGCCTTACCCCTGCTTGCAGATTGGGAGACAAGGAGTGAGGGGTTAAAGGATTTACCCCAACTCTGCCAGGCCTAGCCAGGAAGAAGAGAGAGGGCCGGCATTATAGGCCTGAGCCTGTTTAAAACTATGAATCAGCAGCCCAGGGCATGCTTTAAAAATACATTACTGAGCAAGACAGAAACCACACTGCTGACAGCCACTTCAAACCGGCTTCCATCTTGAGAAGGGAGATTGGCTGCCTTCGGGTGCAGAGCTCTTGAATGGAAGGGGAAGGCTGCCAGAGCAAGGGCAGGTGGGAGGAATAGAGAAGAAGCGATGGATTGAGGAGGCCAGATGGAGCAGGTGGATCAGCCTCCAGATCAGCCTAGGCACCTTTCCGACCTGGGGGACTCTGGCCCTCGGAGCTGTCTGGTCCAACCTTCTCCTGATCTCGAATGGCTTGTGGCCCTGAGGCAAAGGAGGAGCCAGTCCTCAGAAGCCTCCAGGGAGGGAGGCACAACAGCTCCTGAGGCAGCAGCCCTAGCCATTCTGGGTCAACTCTAACTAGTCCCTGGAGCAAACCTGAATCCACTGAATCAGCAACTTCCCCCCCACTCTTGGAGCTGCCCCTGGCGAGCAGAACCAGACCAACATGACTCCCCCTTGGCCCAGTCTTCTCTCCTGCAGCCTAAACGGTCCTGGCCTCCGAGTCCATTCTCAGCAGGTGTGGACTCCAGGCTTTTCTCTATCCTGATGGCCTTCCTCTGGACACTCTCCAGCTCCCAAATATCTTTCCTAAATGAACCCACCCTCGGGGGGGGGGAGGCTAGAGGGGACATGATCCCACTTTAGTCTGGACATCAGGCCTTCCTCACTGCCTCCTAGAATGAATCCTCATTCTTAGCTACCATAGCATCGTGGGTCCCTCCGACCTCCCGGCCACCCTTGGCCCAGCTCTCAAATGGAGAGAAGAGCGATAACGCTCGGAGGGTGAGGGCGCTGGAAGGTTGGCAAAGCCCCTTCTGGTAATTCTCTACCATCTATGTGAGGGAGGCACCATCAGGATCCTCACTTTCTGCTTCTTCCAGAGATCACCAGCTGGGGAGCAGCAGAACTCAGTATGGAAGCCTGGGCCCCAGAGCCATGCCCTGCTCACCAGGCTAGGCTGGCCCTCCGAGAGTAGGCTTCAGGCACCTGTTTCACTGAGGTGTGCCAAGCGGGTATCAGAGTGGTCAGGCTATGTCTGAGTCTAAATGAGGAGACTGGAGGCAAACTAACTCTGATGAGAGATGCGTGGGACCCACTTCCCCTCTCTGACCAGGGCATCTCAGCCAAGCCCCAGGCTCAGAGGCTCTGCCATCACAGGTCAGGTAGCCAGTCAAAGCTCCCACAGAAGGGTGAGGATGGGCCTAGCCTGGCAGCCCCTGGGAGCTCCTCTTGGGTCCTTCTCCCTCACTCACTCCTCACCACCGATCCACCTGCTCCATCTGGCCTCCTCAATCCATCGCTTCTTCTCTATTCCTCCCACCTGCCCTTGCTCAGATTATCATCACTTTCTGGCTGGATTATTGCAGCCTGGGCCTAATTGGGCTCCCAGACTGGAGGCCCCTCCTTCCTCCTCTTCCCCCTCCCCCCTTTCATCTTGAAACAGCACTCTCATCACTGGCCCAATGATCTATTCCAGGTGCCCCCCAAGCCACCCACTAATTTGGGGCTTGAAGTTGGTCAGTGTGCAACATGTTAGGGGCTTGGGAGGGCTCCAGAGTTTGAGCCCACCCCCCTCATTTGACAGAGAAGGAAACTGAGACAAAGAGAGGTGGGCGAGGGAGCTCAGGGCCCCAGAGTGCCCTGCTCCAGCAGATTCCTCCCTTAGCAGCCTGGCCAGCCAACCTTGGCTCTGAGGCCTCCAGTCAGCTTGGGGTATGGGGAGGACAGCAGCATGGGGGCCTTCTCATTTCTATCGAGTCTCTACTAACATTAAGTCTAAAGCAGCCCGGTAAGCGCTCCCCCCCACTCCCATCCGCTCACCAGAGCTCTGCCCTCTGGGGCCTAACACAACAAATCCCTTTCACATAACAGCCATTTAAGCCCCACCTCCACCCACCTGTTTTAGAGCAAACCATGAAAAAAAATCAAGATTCTGGTTAAAATTTTGAATCTTTAAGCACATACAGACATCTGCTATGTGGCCCCTGAGACTCTGGAGTGTCCGAGACCAGCCCTCCCAAGCCAGGATTCTGGAGAGATCTTCAGAATGGCTTGAAGGACCCTCTAAGGCTCACACAGCAGATTAGTAGTGGAGCTGGGACCTGAGTGTGTGCCCCTTGGCGCCCTCAATTTGAACCATGCTATCTGCCTATTAAACATCAGACTTGTTTGCTCAGGGCCCAACTACCAATGGAACGCGTCATTGAAGAGTTTCCTAGGCCCAATCCTCCTCCCTCCCCCTTCCCTCCTCCCCCTCCAGATGTGCCTCCCTGCTATAGCTCCCAGCTGGCTAGGTGCCCTGGGGATGAGTCAAGGCTTTCAGAGCCTGCTTTTGCCCAGCTTGTGTCCCCAGCTTAGGATTCCCTCCTTATTCTCCTTTCTACCTCTCCAAACTCTAGTCATCCTGAGGGCCCCGCTCCAAGTCAGGAGGTAGGGCCAGGCCCCCTAAGAGGGCTGGGTGGGGCTCCTGCCTCGATCAAGACCGGGTCTCACCTTTAAATTGACCTGGATGCCTCCCCTTGGATTCCTCCACTGTCTCTAGCAATTTTAAAGGCCAAATTATCCAGAATAATGTAATCACTGCCATTTATGGAGCACTTCAAAGCCTCAGGAGACACTGCAGAATTTTAGAGTGGGAGCCATCTTGGAGACCAGCTAGGCCAAGGCCCACAGTGCCCCCCCCTTTCCTGCACAAACTCCCTGACAACCTATGGGGCATCTGGCCCCTTCTCCAGGACCTGCGGTGAGTGGGGGGCACTCCCTGGGGAGAGCTCTTGTCCTCAGGTCAAAATTGGCCCCTCACAAATCTCTCCCACCTGTAGCTCCTGGCTTTGCTTTGGTGTGTGTGGGTGTGTGGGTATGGGTGTGGGTGTAGATATACCATTTTCCAAATGAGGAAACTGAGGCTCAGACAAGGGAAATGCCTTGCCTAGTATCAGGTACTTAGGAAGTGTCAGAGGCCAGACTTGAACACAAGCATCTCCTGATTCCCAGTCCTGACCCCTTCCCATAATGCCATGCTGCCCAAACCCAGGACAACTATGGAAGCTTGGTGGAGGAACACTTTCTGGTTTTCTATGGATCTTCTTTGGAAAATCCTTTCTCCCCTACCAAGCTGCAGTTCCATGACCATCTTTGGGCGTACTGGCTAGCTAACAAGGGGCCCTTTTGCCTCCAGCCTGTATCCAGCCCCTGGCCATCACCCCTGGGGCTCTCCCTGGTTTCTCCCAACACTCACCACCAGGGAAGTGGGTAATGAGAGAAAAGGCACTTGAGTCCTAGTCAAGGACAGCCAGCAGCACATTAACCAGCTTCCCCTTCCTCTCACGCCCATTCCATCAACGAGAGAAAGCTAGTGAGCAGAAATTACTCAGAACTGACCCTTTCAAAGAAAGCAATCATGCCCAATCCCTTGCCGTTCCCTCCTCTCTACCCTAAGATGACTCGACTGCAGAATTTCTTCCTTTGCTCACCCTTTCTACCTCATTATCTGACTATGATGGACTCCTTCCCGCATACAAGAGGATTCGTTTCTTATTCCTTTCGACACAGAGAAATAGAAAATTCGTACATACCCCTCGCTGCAGCCCACCTCTGAGAACATGGCTCTATCTTCCACTAAATGCTGCCTCTTATACTCATAATAGCACAGAAGTGGCAAATAGCTCGCCAATGCAAGTCCAATCAGGTTACTCCCCCACTCTAGAAGCTTCAGGGGCCCTAAGATAAAATATATCTGCTCCAGGCTGACAATCGAAATCCAACCTAGCTTTGTAGCCTTATTTCCTAACTCCCCTCCATTCCCCCCAGCCCTGCCCTGAAGGCAGGTAGTCCCTGGCCTTCTTCGGTGGCACCTCATTCCTGACTCTCCCTCTCACAATACTTATCTTCCTTCAGGACTCAACTTGGGCGGCACCTCCTAGGGGGAGGCTTTCCCAATTCCTCCTTGTTCCTGTTCTTTTCCTCCTCAGATTATCTTAGTCAAGCTCCCGGAAAAAGGCATCAAAGCTCAGCATGTCTACTTCCTCTCCTCTCACTGGTTCCTAAACCCTGTGCCATCTGGCTTCCAACTTTATCAGAAAGTGCCCTCTCCAAAGTTCCCAAGGATGTCTTTAAAATATTAATATCTTTTGTTTTTACATTACTTGAATTTTGCCCTCTATCCCTCCCAGAGAACCATCCCTTATTATAATGTAAAGACCGTCTCTTATAACAATCACCAATAACATCCTGATGGCCACATGTGTAGGAGACCTTAACTCAGTCCTCGTTGTCTATGACCCCTTGCCAACCTTTGACACTGCAGATGACCCTCTCCTCATGGAGACTCTCTGACCTACCCATCTGCACACCCCAAAAATGCAGGTGCACCCCAAGGCTCTGGCCTGGGGCCTTTTCTTCTCTCTGCACTGTCCCTGGGTGATCTCATCGGCTCACATGGGTTTTGACTATCATCTCTGCAGGTGATTCCCATATCCACATATCCAACCCTAGTCTCTCTTCTGAGCTCTGGTCCTATTTCACCAGCTGACTACTGGGCATCTCCACCTGAATGTTCTATTTTTTTTAATATAAATTTATTTATTTTTAGTTTTCAACATTTACTTCCACAAGATTTTGAGTTCCAAAATTTCTCCCCATCTCATCCCTCCCCCCAACCCAAGATGGCATGCATTCTGAATACCCCTTCCCCTAGCCTGCCCGCTCTTCTGTCTTTCCCCCCCACTTCTCTTATCCCCCTCCCCTTCAATTTTCCTGTAGGGCAGGATAGACTTCTGTACCCCATTTCCGTATTTCTTATTTCCCAGTTGCATGTGAAAACATTTTTTTAAACATGTTTTTAAAACTTTGGTTCCAAATTTTCTCCCTTCCTCCCTCCCCACCCACCCTCATTGAAAAGGCAAGCAACTCAATATAGGTTATACATGTGCAGTTATGCAAAACACTTCCATAGTAGACATGTTGTGAAAAACTAACTCCATTTCCCTTAATCCTATCCTGCCCCCCATTTATTCTATTCTTTCTTTTGACCCTGTCCCTCCTCAGAAGTATTTGCTTCTGATTACCCTTTCCCAATCTGCCCTCCTCTCTATCATCCCCTCTCTTGTCCCCTTCCCCCTATTTTCCTGTAGGGTAAACAGATTTCCATACCCAATTGAATGTGTATGTTATTCCCTCCTTAAGCCAAATCCTATGAGAATAAGATTCACTCATTCCCTCTCACCTTCCCCTGTTTCCCCTCCACTGTAAGAGCCTTTTCTTTTCTGTTTTTTTTTGTGAGATAATTTACCCCATTCTCCCTTAATTTTATTCTCAGATATGACCCCTTAATCTTCAACTCACCCTGTGCCCTCTATCTATCTATCTTATATACATACATATAATTTTTTCCTTCAACTACCCTAATACTGACAAAGTTCTCATGAGTTACAAATATCATCTTTCCATGCAGGAATGTAAACAGTTCAACTTAATAAGTCTCTTATGATTTCTCTTTCCTGTTTACCTCTTCATGTTCCACTGAGTCCTGTATTTGAAAGTCAAATTTTCTATTCAGCTCTGGTCTTTTCATCAGGAATGCTTGAAAGTCCTCTATTTCACTGAATGACCATTTTTTCCCCGAAGGATTATACTCAGTTTTTTCTGGGTAGGTGATTCTTGGTTGTAATCCTATCTCCTTTGCCCTCCAGAATATTATATTCCATGCCCTGTGATCCTTTAATGTAGAAGCTGCTAAATCTTGTGTTATCCTGGTTGTGTTTCCACAGTACTTGAATTGTTTCTTTCTGGCAGCTTGTAATATTTTCTCCTTGACCTGGGAACTCTGGAATTTGGCTACAATATTCCTAGGAGTTTTCCTTTGGGATCTCTTTCAGGAGGAGATCTGTGGATTCTTTCAATTTCTATTTTGCCCTCTGGTTCTAACATATCAGGGCAGTTTTCCTTGATAATTTCTTGAAAGATGATGTCTAGGCTCTTTTTTTGATCATGGCTTTCATGATGTTGTTTTTTTTGTTTGTTTTTGCTTTTTGGCTAGGCAAGTTACTGCTTTCACTCTGCCATCTTGGCTCCACCTCCCACCTGGATGTTCCATAGGCCTTTCAAATTCAACATGTCTAAAACTCATTATCTTTCTCCCCAGATCTACCCTACTCCCCAAATTCTTCATTTCTTGATTAAGTGAACAATTTCAGAGAAAACTTAGAAGGCCTATACAAACTGATACAGAGTGAAATGAACAGAATAAAAAAAAAAGCCAACTCATCCAATAATCACATATAAAGAAAGACAACTTTAAATGACCTGAGAACTCTGCTTATAGCAACGGCCAACAACGATTCACTCCAGGGGACCGAAGGTGAAGTGTGCTACCTACCTCCTGCCAGAGAGGCGTCATCGGAAGGACTCAAGACTCAGAAGGAAATAGACATTTCTGGACTTGGCCAGTGTAGGGATCTGCTTTGCTTAACTATGCAGAGCTGTCATTGGGGGCTACTTCTCTCTCTTTAAGTGTTCAACATGGGGAGGAGGGTGAAAATAAATGCTAGGTAACTGAAAAAATAATAAATAACATTTTGCAAGTTCCCTATTCCCTTCCAGTCTCTCAGGCTTACAACCTCAATGGCATCCACAACTCCTCACTGTCATTCATCTCATATAATGCAATCAGTTTCCAAGTCTTGCTGTTTTTACATACACCCACATCTCTCCAACCACACAGCCACTCTCCTAGTCTCTTCCTTGGTCTCCCTGCCTCGCCTCTCTTCTCCACTCCTACCCATCCTGCCCTCAGCTGTTACTGATCTGCCTAACAGTGCAGGTCTGACCAAGTCCCTCTTCCCCCCCTCTTCTTTCCCCTCTCCCACTCAAGAAATTGTAGTGGCTCCCTATTGCCTCTAGGAACAAAGTTAAAGCCCTTCCTACTCTGGCTCTTTGCCACCTTTCCAGTCTTCTTACACCTTCCTCCCCTCCACCGGCCTCCCACATAGTCAATCACTCTTCCCCATACTTCACAATAGCTATCCCCTTTGCTTAGAATATTCTCTCGGTATGCCTCCACCTCTGAGGCTCCTTCAAGACTTAACTCAAGGCCCATCTTCCTCAGGTGGTCTTTCCTCATCCTCCCCAGGGGCTGGAGCCTTTCCTCCCTAAGTTACCTTCTATCTACTCTCTACCGATTTTATATACTATTTCTCTCAATGAGCTCATCAGTTCCCAGAGTTTCAATTATCATTGATATACATTTGAATCTCAGGTCTACTTATCACTATCGTGACCTCTCTGCTGACCTCCAATCTCACATCACAGACTAAACGCCTTGTAGACACTTTAAACTCAACATGTCCAAAACTGAGCTCAGTAGCTTTCCCCACAAGGGGAGCTTTCCCCCTCTTTTTCACTTTCCTATTGTGGCTGAGGGGACAGTATTTCCCACTACTTCCCAGTCACCCAGGCTTCCAACCTAGGTGTCACCCTCAACACCTCAATTTCTCACCTGAATTATCCAGTCAGTTATCAAATCCTGTAATTTCTACATCCACATCTGTTGTTTACACCCCCTTCTTTCCTTTGACACTGCCCTCACCCTGGTGCAGGCCCTTATCACCTCACAGCTGCTGGGGGGGGGGTGGCTCCCTGTCTCAGCTCGTTCCACATTCCAATCCCTCTTCCTCTCAGCCATCAACACAACCTTTCTAAAGCTCAGGTCCGGCCATGTCACACCCTTTTTCCATAAACTCCAGTGGCTCTCAGTTGCTTCCTGGATCAAATAGAAAATCTGTTTGGCTTTGAAAAACCTTTCTCCACGTGGCCCCTTCCTACCTTTCCAGTCTTCTTATACCTCATTCCCTTCCCCTGCCTCAGGTGCTCTTCCATCCAGTGACATTGGCCTCTGGGCTTTTCCAGGAACAAGACCCTCCATCTCTCAACTTGGGGTGGGGGGAGTATTTTCCCTGGCATGTCCCCCTCCCGGCTTCCTTCATGTCCCCCCTTTTACAAGATGCTTTTCTTGGTCCCCCTCAATGCTGAGGGCCTTACCTCTATTGATTCTCTCCAGATCAGCCTGTCTAGAGTTGGTTCATGTGGAGTTGCTGGCATGTTATCTCCCCTCTTAGACTGGGAGCTCCTTGAAGGCAGAGCCTGCCTTTTGCCTTTCTTTGTATCCCTCCAGTGCTTAGCACAGTGCCTGACACTCACTAGGTGCTTAATAAATGCTTACTGACTGACTTGTCCTACGTACATGTTATTTTGCCTCTCTAGATTGGAAATTCCTGAGGGCCTGTTTCTCTTTCAATTTGTAGGCCCAGCATCTAGTATGTCTCCTAGCACCCAATAGGTGCTTCACACACATTTGTTGAATTGTATTAGGGCAATGGAGTTGAATTCTGAACCTCTTCACTTGCTCTGAGCCCCTGAGGAAGAGGGCATCCAGCAGCCTTGCCTATCCAGTCTGTGAGGCCTTCAATGGAGTCCATTTTGTAGGGAGAAGGCCACAGCCACTGACTTGCAGAAACTCCTCACCAGTGTGACTGCAGGACAAGACATGCTTTAAACTTGAGAAGATCATTCACTATCTCTCACCGACAAAATTCAAAGTCTAGAAGTATTTGCAGGTGAGGAAAACTGAAGCCCAGAGAGGATAAAAGGCAAGCCTTCTGCCTGGGGCAGAGCTCCTGACCTGCCTCCTGTGGCCTGTGTAGGTAGCACAGAAGAAGGTGCTCACCAGGGGAAGCCCCCAGCCCCAGCAGTCACAGACTCACCATCTGGCTTCCAAAATACTATATGCTTCCAGCGCACACGATCAAGACAAGTGTGCTCACTAGACTTCCTTCCCCCGCCAACTGATCTGGAATTAGCAGCAGCCCAAACCTCTCTGTAGTGCATGAGACAAGTCAGCATAGACTGAAACAGATGACCTGACCACTAGACCCGAAGCTTCACCTAACTGCTGGGGCTGATTGACTCGTTCAATCCTCTCCTTGCAAAGAGAGGGAAACCGAGGCACAGCAAAGGGAAGGGGCTTGCCAGGGCTCACACAGTTAGTAACAAACCTGGGACTAGAGCCCAGGCTGTCCAATTCTCAGCCTGGTACTCTGTACTCCACCGCATTCCCCCTGTTTAGACTACTAATGCCTCACTTTTTTGTCAGCTTGGTGGGACAATGACTAGAGCACTGGGTCTGGAGTCAGATCAGGCCTCAGACATTTACTAACTATGTGACCCTGGGCAAGTCACTTCACCTCCTCCTGCCTCAGTTTTCTCATCTGTAAAACAGGGATGTTAATAGCCCCTGTCTTCTAGGGTCTTTATGAAGATCAAATGAGATAAAATCTGGAATATTGACTGGCAAGAAAGATCTTCAACTGCCTATGTCAAAGATGAGAGGGACTCTGTGAGGTGGGGAGGGAGGGAAGGAGGCTGCTCCAAAGAGGCATAAAGATGGGAGATGGAGCATTGAGTGAGGAACAGAGAGAGAGAAGGTCAGTTGGGCTGGATTGGAGAATCTGGGAAGGGCAGAAAGATAAGCTGGGCTCATACTGGCCAGGGTTTTAAAAGCTAAACTGAGGAGTTTGCTTCTTCTCCTAGAGGCAAGAGCAAGCCACTGGAGCTGACTGACCAGGAAAGTCACATGGTCGGATCTGTATTTAAGGAAAATGACTTGGCCCCAGTGTGTAGGAGGGACTGGAGAGGGGAGAGACTTGAGTCAAGGAGATCAGGTAGGAGGCCGTTACAATAATCCAGGGGAGAGGTGATGGGCCAAAACTAAGATGGAGTGGAGTGGAGAGAGAACGGGCAACCCCTTGTTATGCGAAAAGGCGACTGCCCCCTTAGGTGGGGAGAGAGAGAGGGAGGCCTGGAAGATGATGGGGAGGTGATGAGCCTAGGGCAACTGTGTGGGGGGGGATGGTGATGCCTTCAACAGAAATCCAGAAGTTTAGGAAATTAGGGTGGCTCAGAGACAGCCAGTTTGAATTGTCCAATAGGCAGCTGGTACTGAGGGATTGAAACTCAGGGAAGTCTGGCTAAGTCAATATAGCAGTCATCTGCATAGAATTTAAAGTGCTGGGACTTGACTAAGTTACCGGAAGGAGTATCGAGGGAGAAGAGAGGGGCCCAAGGCAGAATCTTGGGGAACACCCCTGAGTTAGGGGGCATGATACGGATGATGAGCCAGCAAAGGGAAATGTGAAGGGGCAGTCAGAGAAGTATGAGGTGGATCAGAAGGGACGAAGGTCACGAAAGCCCAGAAAGACAGTGTGAAGGACAGCAATCCACTTCAGCAGAGAGGCTGAGAAAACTTGGGACTGATAATATGATAGCTTGTTTAGAGAGATGAGATGATAGTTAACTTAGAGAACCCTAGAGAGTCAATGAAAAAATTAATTGAAACTAACTGCAGAAAAGTTGCAGACTATACAATAAATCCACATAAATCACCAGCGTTTTTTATCTTACCAACAAAACCCAGCAAATTGAAAGATAAATTTCATTGAAAATAACTATGGAATGTCTAAAATACTTACGAGTCTACTTCTCAACACACACACAGGAATTATATGAATACAACTACAAAATTCTCTTTACTGAAATAAAGACAGACCTAAATAATTGGAGAAATAGTGATTGCTCATGGGTAGGCCAAGCTAATACAATAAAACAACAATATTATGTAAATTTATTTATGCAGTGTCATACCAATCCAACTACTAAAGGATTATTTCATAGAGCCAGAAAAAAATAGTAACAAAATTCATCTGGAGAAAAATAAAGGTCAAGACTCTCAAAGAATATAACGGGGGAAAGTGAAAGGAAGGGGGCCTAACAGTATAGCATTTCAAACTATGCTATGAGCAATAATCATCATAGCAAGTTAGAAATGCTGAGCATTCACAACATATAGGAGCAAATACACAATAGCCATATTTAATAAACCCAAAGATCCTGGCTATTGGCCCAAGAATCCACTATTCAAAAAAAAAAATTCAGGAAAATTGGAAAGCAACCTGGCAGAAACCAGGCATAAACCTAGATCTCATAGTATATATACCAAGATAAGTTCCAGATAGTTACATGATTTAGACATAAAGGGTAACAACATAAATACATTAGAGGAGCAAGGAAATCAATGCAGCTAAAATTAGAAGGGAAGCAAGTTACTGGGGGAAAATCTTTGCAGCAAGTTTTTCCAATGAAAGTCTCATTTCCAAGATATAAAGAACAAATTCAAGCTTATAAGAATAATTCCCCAGCTGACGTATGGTCAAAAGATATAAATGTGACAAAAACTTCTGGGAAAACTGGAAGAGTATGGCAGAAACTAGGCATAGACCAAAATCTTACACCATATACCAAGATAAAGTCAAAACGGGTACATGATTTAGATATAAAGGCTGATACTATAAGCAAACTGGGAGAGCAAGGAATAGTTTACCTGTCAGATTTATGTATGGAGAACAGAAGAATTTATGACCAAACAAGAGATAGAGAGCATTATGAAATGCAAAATGGATCATTTTGACTACATTAAATTGAAAAGTTAACCAAGATTAGGAGGGGAACAGAAAACTGGGAGAGAATTTTTACAGCCAGTGGCCCTGACAAGGACCTCATTTCTAAAACATAGAGAACTAAGTCAAATTTATAAGAATACAATTCATTCCCCAATTGATAAATGATCAAAGGATATGAACAAGCAGTTTTCAGACAAAGAAATTAAAGCCATCTATAGTCATATGAAAAAATGTTCTAAATCAGTATTGATTACAGAAATGCAAATCAAAATGACTCTGAGGTACCACATTACACCTATCAGATTGGCTAACATGACAAAACAGGAAAATGATAAATTTTAGAGAAGATGTGGGAAAATTGGAACACTAATGCGTTGTTGGTAGAGTTGTGAAATGATCCAACCGTTTTGGAGAGCAATTTGGAACTATGCCCAAAGGGCTATAAAACTGTACATACAACTTCTAGGTCTGTATCCCAAAGAGATCATACAAGTGGGAAAAGAACCCATGTGTACAAAAATATTTATAGCAGCTCTTTCTGTGGTGGCAAAGAACTGGAAATTGAAAATGCTCATCAACTGGGATATGGCTGAACAAGTTGTGGTATATGAATGTAATGGAATACTATTGTGTTATAAGAAATGATGAGCAAGTAGACTGTAGAAAAACTTGAAAAGACTTGTATGGGCTGAGGCTGAATGAAGTGAGCAGAACCAGGAGAATGTTGTACCCAGTAAAAGCCACACTGTGCAATGATTAATGTTGATAGACTTAGCTTTTCTCAGCAATGCAAGGATCTAAGATATCTCCAAAAGTCTCATGATGGAAAATGCTATCCACTTCCAGAGAAAGAATTATGGAGTTTGAATGCAGATCAAAGCATACTATTTGCTCTTTTTTTCTTATGTTTTGTTTTGTTTCTTCTTTCTTGTATTTCCTCCTATTGGTTCTAATTCTTTTTTACAACATGACTAATATGAAAATATGTTTAATAGCAATGTATATGTAGAGCCTGTATCAGATTGTTCGTCATCTTGGGGAGGGAGGTGGGGAGGGAAGGGGAGAAAATTTCAAACTCAAAAGCTTATGGAAGTGATTGTGGATAACTAAAAGTAAGTTAATTGAAATGTCAAAAAAAGATATAAATGAACAGTTTTGAAAGGAAGAAATCCTAATAATAGCCACATGAAAAAAGCCCAAATCAATAATAATTAGAGAAATACAAATTAAAGCAATGTTGAAGTTCTACCTCATATCAGATTGGCAAAGATGACAATAAAGGAAAATGACAAATGTTAGAGGGTCTATGGGAAAACTGGCGCATTAATGCATTGTTAATGGAGTTGTGAATTGCTCCAGCCATTCTGGAAGGCAATTTGGAACTACATGCACAAAGTCACTAAATTGTGCCTATCCCTTGACCCAGTGTGACATTACTACTTGGCCTAGAACCCAAAAAAATGAAGGACAGAGGAAAATGTACTAAAATTCCTAACAGGGGAGCACATCAGTGGGGAAATAGCTGACTAAATCATGGTATGTGAATGTAATTGAACACTATTGTAGTATATGACATAATGAAAGGGGCACTTTCAGAGCAGAACTAGGAGAAGAATTTCTATAATAACAACATTTCAAGGACAAACAACTTTGAAAGGCTTGAGAGCTCTGACCAATGTAGTGACCAATCAGCAGTCCAGAGGACTGATGTGAAGCAGGCTACCCATCTCCTGAAAGAGAGGTGAGGGACACAGGGTGCAGAATGAGACCTGGCCAATATGGGATCTAGTTTTGCTTGACTATGCATATTTGTTAAAAGGGTTTTCTTTTTCTTTTTTTTCCCAATAGGGAGAGGGGAAGGTTTTTGCAGGGGGGGGGATAGATTTTGCTAATTGAAAAATATGTAGCTAACTTTTTTAAAGAGAGATGAATTGAGACTGAGAAAAGACCATCATATTTGGGAAATGAGAGATCATTGGTAACTTTGGAGAGCAGTTTCAGCTCTCCAGAAGTGGGGGGGAGGGGAGAGGAAATGGAGGCCACGAGTGTAGACAATCTTCAAGTCACGCTGAGAAAGGGAGAGATTAGGATAATAAATTGAGGGGCCAGCAGGATGTAGTGAAAGTTTTTTTTAAGGATGGGGGAGACTTGGGCACATTTGAAGGCAGAAGGGAAAGAAGCAGTTGTTAGGGAGAGGTGGGAGATTGGGGTGGGTACAATGCATTGCAAAAGACAGGAGGGAAGGGGCTAAAGCACACACATAGAAAGGTAGGCCTCCGACAAGAAGGGCCACCTTTTGTAAGAGCCATTACAGGAAACAAGAAGAGGGTGGGGGGGATGGCATCGAGGGAATAGGAGAGGGGGCTCAGCTGAGAAAAGAAAGAGCTCACATTAAATGGTCTCCATTTTTCAATAAGATAAGAGAGGGGTAGGGGATGTATGGGAGCCCTGAGCAGAGGAGAAAAATTTGAAAAAAGATTTTGTAGGGAGAGAGATAAGCAAGGGCTTAGGGATAAAATTCTACTCCACCTTTTACTAGCTGTGTGAGCCTCAATGTTCTCATCAGTAAAATGGGGATAAAAGTAGCATCTACTTCATAGGCTTGTGAGGCTCGAATGGGAGGACACGGAATCTGGTACAAAATGGTAAGATGGAATTCCAAGGACAACCTCCCCCCCCCGCTGGGCTATGACCACACCAGAGCAGAGACACTGAAGATGCTAAGTATCCTGGTGATTCAGGAGGGAGCAGCTTGGCCAGGGCCCTATCCAGCACTCAGTGATGCCCATGACATCATAGGCTGTGTTTTCGGTGTGTGCATTTGTCTCAGTGTGTACGTTACTGCACGCATATGCACTTGAAAGGATGTTGGGGGTGGGAAGACAGAGGGGAGATGGAGAAGTTGGAAGTCAGGACTTCAGAACTTGAAGGGATTCCACCAGCTCCATTTACCAGCTGAGGAAACTGAGGCCAGAGGTTAAGTTCCCAAAGGCAGTTACTCAGCAGATTCCAGGTCTCTGAACTGAGAGGTCACTTTGCATGAGCTTCTTTCCAAGTGGGTGTGGATGAACTGACTTGAAGTCTTTGGGTCAAAATCTCATTGAGTTTTCTGTTTAGAAGATTGCTTGGAATGATATTGTCTGGTAGAAGACACAAGCTATTTGATAAATCAGGGCTGAGGAGCTCTCAAACAGAGATCCAAGTAGCCCCTGGGAAGGGGCAGATGCTGTTTCTCTTAAAGAGAAAGGAGGACTATTCCTTTCGATGAAAACAAGAATGTGGATTTCCCTGAGGTGGCGAGGAGGTGATGTGGTTTGGAATTGGACCTCTCAAAGCATGGTGGGCTCCTCATGTCCCCATATTATCAAAGGGTTCAGGGCTGAAGGGACCATCCTGAAAGTGGAGCCAGATCTGGGCCTCGGACCTCACGGCCACCAGCCCCTATGGTTGGTAACAGGGAGGAATGCTAGCGCTACTAATAATCGCACCATTAAAAGTAAGGAGTGAGAAAGGTACCAGATTACTGTAAGGGGATCAGACTAGACCCATGATCTGGGAGGGGGGGGCTGTCTCTCCCAATGCACACTGACCCCTTCCCGGCAGTTCAATGTGTTAGAGAGTTGCCTGGGAGCATTGGGAAGTGAAATGCCTAAGGTCACACAGCTAGTTATGTGGCAGGAGTTGAACTTCAGCTGTAGATTTGCTGCTTCTAGGCCCAGTCTCATATTCACTGCACTATCCATGCGGTCCTGCTACCCCTGCCCCCACTGCCTAGAATGCCCTCCAACCTGACCTCCTCCATCACAGCCTTGCTGGGATGATGCCATTAGAGAATTTCTATAAAACACCACCCAGGTATGAAGGAGCATTATTGTCATTCCCTACACCCATGATATCACAGACCCAGCCTAACAACAACAATATAATAATGATGATGATGATGATGATAACACTACCAGAAGTAAGGTGTCTCTGCCCATGCTTTTTATAGTGATTTTCAGTAGGAAAACCCATCACTGTCAACCAAGAACACATATTAAGCTCTTACTACAACAGCCTGAAGCAGCTCGAAGGTTATCAGAACAATTTGGAAACTGAGAACCACAGAATTAGAGATCTGAAGTTGGCCGAGAATTTACCCAAGTACCTGTGTTTGACTAAGGAGGAAACTGAAGCCTAAGTCAATAAGTCCTCCAACTGTAACTTTTCTAAGCCCCTGTCCAAGAACCATCATCTGAGTCATCTGGCCCAGTCCTTCTCAATCTAAGATGGAACCCCCAATGACTGTTAATTGGAGGCTTAGTTTCTACTTCTTTGAACTCGCACTATTCATTTGAGGTCCAAATGAGGACATGATCAAGGTGGACTGTTGTAGGTTGCATGCCCATTTGGCCTTTTGCCCACTCTGGGCCCACTTGGTAGGACTTAGGAGATGATTTGACTGTTTTCAATAATTCCAGGAGTTACTGGTTCCTCTATCTTTGCTTTTATGACATCTTGCTGATCATATCGCTGATTTATTTGAAGCTGAGTCCTTGGTCAGGAACATAACCCCCAGTTCATCATGGTTCTTATGGGAAAGCGTAATCTGTTTTAGGTGGATCCACTTTATGATGTGGTTTCCAGGAATACATTGGGGGGCCTGCCTGTAAGCTTGCTTGAAGCCCTCCCAGAGGATTAGCCACTTTGTGGATTAGCCAAGGCCTGCTTCCTCTCACTGCCCGATGCACCCTGGAAAGAAACAACTTGGAAGGTCAATCAGCTACAGACCAATTTTAGAACATAATGACAATTAGTCAGGGCAAGATACGACTGTACCAGCTTCAGATGTCTCGATGTGAAGTAGAAGAAAGCAGACCCCCCCCCCCTGCCACCACCATGTGGTGCCCTCCTGCCCAGCTCACACCCCGAAGCGAGGGACAGCAAAGCTTTTGGATTCTAGGTTGCCTGGGAACATATACAGTTGGGCCTCTCCTTCCACTGCTCTCAAGCCTGAGGGGAAAATGGCACAAAAGTGGCAAATCATGAATTAAAGGGGATCAGTTACAGAATCTCAATGTGAAAAGATGGCAAACAGGACGCTGTCCATCAATCAACCAATGGGCATTTAGTAAGCAATGCTTAGGGGCCAGGCACAGTGCCCGGCTCAGTGCTGGGGGAATGTTCCACATGTCAACAACAAAGAAGGCCCAGAGGGTTACAGCACCGCCTTGGCGAGAGGTATGGACACCAGCTCAGAGAACTGACTCGCACCTTTTACACATGAGAGTTCCCAAGAAGCTCCAGTGGCTCCCTATTGCCTCTCAGATCCACTAACAATTTTGCCATTTGGCACCCCTCTGGGCTGTTCACGGGCTCTTCTGCACTCCTTCCTCACCTCTGCCTCCCAGAATCCCAGTTTGCTTCATAGTTTAAATGTCCCTTCCCTGTGTTGATTCTCTCCCTTTGGTCTTGTCTACATCTGCTTTGTCAGACTGGGAGTTCCTGGAAGGCAGGGTATGTTTGTCTTTTGCCTCTTTTTGTATCTGCAGTGCTTGGCACAGTGCCTGGCCTACCTTTACCACCTGCTTACGAACCTCCCACATGAGGTCCATCCTGAACCATCCAACTGACAACTGCTCCCCACCCACATTACGCTGCATTTGTTTTGTCTACATTTTGCATTTAATTATCTTTGTACCTGTCTCCCTGATACAAAATATAAGTTCACTGAGGGTAGGGACTACTGCTTTCTTTTTTTTTTTTAAGGCAATTGGGGTTAAGTGACTTGTCCAGGGTCACACAGCTAGTAAGTGTCAAGTGTTTGGTCTGAGGCCAGATTTGAACTCAGGTCCTCTTGACCTCAGGGCCGGTGCTCTATCCACTGTGCTACCTAGCTGCCCTGGACTACTGCTTTCTTGTCTTTGTAGCGACAGGGCCTGAAACACAGTAGGCCCTTTAAAATGTTTCCAAATTCCCTGGCAGCTTGTCTTTTCCCCAGGTCTTCCTTGTTTCCTAGCCAACAATGGGGCGATTCACCAAACTTTTTGGAGCAATGGGTCCTAGTTGCAATAACCCAGGACATTAACAAAACAGCAAATGGCATAGATCTAGAGGCATCCATTTAAGGATATGCCAATTCCTACATTAAATAGTGGGGTTCATTGTAGCTGTACCGCAGGTACCATAACTGAGAGGCCATATGAAATCAAGGGAATATCACAGACAATAGCATCAGAATGAGAGACATTTCTAAAGCACATTACCAACATTATCTCCTTTGAACCCCACTGTCATAGGTCTTTGTCTATGTGTCTGAAAGGCATGCGTTGATGCCCTATACCTTGATGGGGCAACAAGCCAGCCTCGAACTTTTTTTTTTTCCAGCCTCAAACTTAGAAGACCTAGGTTTGAGTAGTCCCATCTCTGGCTGTGTGAGCCTGGACAAATCATTTCCCCTCTCTGTACCCCAGGTGATTTTCTATAACTAGAGGGTGTCTGGAGCAGGTATTCACTTGCATTGGTAGGGAGTTCTTTCACTAGGAATTCCCTGTGCCTAGGAGGCCGCAAGCCCAGTCCCTTCCCCACTGGATGTGTGCGCATCCTCCCTTCCATAGCTGTGCCTTATACAGGTCAGCACAATGGACAGCTCTCTAGTACTTTGCCTACATTCTCCCATTTGAGCTTCAGTACAACTCTCTGAGGGTAGTACTACAAGGATTAGTGTCCCTATATGACAGATAAGGCAGCTGAGAGCCAGTGAGAGTCCGTGCCTGGCCCATGGTCACCAGAGGCCAGACTCGAGCTCAGATCTTCTTGGCCCCAAGCCCCGCATCTGTTCTTTGTGCTCTACCACGGCAGCAGCTGGCCTTAGGACAATCCTGGCTCCTACCAGGGAGCCCTCTGACTGCTTTGCGGCATTTAGCAAGACCCCAGTTGGCCTTCTCCATGACTGAAATCAGCTTCTCTGAACTCCAAGAGTTCTTCCTCTGCCCTTCAGATGGTAGAAGACACAAGCAAGTGAGCTTCTGGCCCTGGAGGGGATCTCTCCTTAAGCCCACAAGCAGCCAAATATTCAATTCAAATATTCTTCCAATAAAAAAGCTTCTCTGCCCCTGACCCTTCCTAGGCCCTGTACTCTCTGTCTGCCTGGAATTGACATGCCAGGATGAGTCTTGTCTGGGCAAGCTGCCCCTAGCAATGGCTTCCAGATACCAGCCTTTGAGAGGGCCTGGGGCCAGGTGGCCTTCCGATCCCTTTCCTTGTTAAGCCCCCACTTCCACTACAACAGAACCTTCTCCATAACACTGCCTCAGAACGGTACAAGCTGAGAAAGCTGAGTTAAACTGGTTTCTTCCTCACCCTGCAAGCCTGTGGCAGTGAGGCACTCCAAGAGAGCTCTTTCCTTCTCCTGGGTTTCCAAGTGCCTACTCAAAGGTTGGGTGCTCAAATATTTGTTAAAGAAAAGAAAGAATCTTGTTGGCCCTGACAATATGGAAGCCTCACATAGAAGCAGGGGCCACTAGTCAGTTCATAAGGATCCCTGTGGCTGCATATTGATTCAATTTGAAAATGTAATATTATCTAGGTTTTATTGTATTTTGGTCTATCTTGTTAAATATTTCCCAAAGACATCTGAATATGGCTCACGTGAGTGAGTGAGAGAGTGGCACGAGCCACGTGACGATGTGTTTTGCACCTCTGGTCTGTGATACTGTCTGATTGGACTTTGGATGGGCCCCCCTCCCAAAATCTTCTAAAGTATAGTGGAAAGAGAAATGGGTTTGGGATCAGAAAATCAGGGTTCACATTCTGACTATGCTATTTCCTAACTGTGTGACCTGGGATGAGTTGCTTTCCCTCTCTGACCCTCACTTGCTCTCTCTGTAATAGGAGATGATTCAATCCAGACAAACAAGCATCACCTACTATGTGCCTTATTATTAAAGCCCCGAATGCCGACAGTCCTTGCTCCAGAACTGCCTGCCTCAGGGAGCACTGACAGAGTGGCTCCGCTTATTCTACTCCCTTCCTAAGTCCCATGGATTGAAGTTGTGGTCCTTGGAGTTGGAGGAAGTCCTCCCCTCTTAGCTTTCCTGAGCTGCTCAGCCCCCTCCCCCTCTCGGCTTCTTCTAAAGGGTCCTGGTGCTGGGGATGAGATGATTCCCCCCCAAACAACAGAGCCACCTCCCTAGCCTCCCCAGGCATCCCCAGCATGCCTCAGCCCTTGCTTTTAATGCCTGCCAGATGTGTGGCTCCCTCTGGTCCTCCTCTCCATCCCTCTAGCATGGCAGGCCTTTTGAAGGCCATGAGGCAGGGAGGGCAGGGCCCACTACTCCCCCAGCCTACCCACCCATCACTGCCTGCCTACCCTCTCCACCAGCACTACTGGCTCAACCTTGGGCTGCAAAAGGCAGCACATGGCATCACTCACAGAATGGGGAATTACCAGAGAGGTGGTAGAACAAGAAAGAGCCAGACCCAAGGGAAGGGGTAGTGGGTGGCACGGAAGTGGGAAGCGGAGGGGAGGGATGAGGATTTCTCATCAGCCCCAGGAGCTGGGGAGCGCCTCTCTTGGGTATGAGGCAGACTAGCTTTAAAGTCCAAATACGCTGAATGCCTCCACTTGGGCTAATTCTTATTAAAACCGGGCAGGGAGCCAGCCAGCAGCTGCTGACAACTCAGGTCTTGGTAACTAGGCCACTCCAGACTGTGTGGGTTGTGCGTAGTTAAGGCTGCAAGAAGCTGGGTGGCTTTTCTCCTCCAGTGGGGCGAAAAGCATGGAGTCATAAGCCGAAAGCTGGAGCTGCCAAAGTACAGGCTCTCCAAATGGGAAGGGAGCTCTAGCAGAACGGAACACACCAGCCTCCACTTGGGGGCCTTCGTCAAGGGCTGACTCACTGTCACCCACCGCACCTCTGCATACCTCCAAGGGTTGCCACAAGGGCTTCCCTTCCTTACACGAGTCTAAAACTTACATCTAGAGCCTACTGCTACCAGGCATGCTCCTTGGGGCCAAGGAGAATGAGACATGGTATGCTACAGTTAAAAGACCACTCGGCTTGGAGTCAGAGGACCTCAGTTCAAATCCAGCCATGTGGTCCCTTTACTTCTGGAAATGGCTTCACTTTTTTTCACCTCAGTCTGCTTATCTGTAGAATGAGTGGGGTTGGACTCCATGACCTCTAAGGACCCTTCCAGCTTTCAGATAGCTTCTAATCACCCTGCCCTCCTACCTCCTCCAGTCTCTCTTAGTCCTTACTTTAGATGAAGCTAACAGGAAAGGATGTGGATGATGGGTAGCAAGAACTGGGGAGCAGAGGCAAAAGAAGATGAGAGCAGGGTTAGGAACATGGGGCGGCATCAGAGAGTGCCCAGGATTGGGCCATGTTCCAGAGTATGCCAAGTTAGGCAGCTGGCAGGGGCGAAGGGGTGAAGAAAGACCCCCAAGCTTATTCTTGCCTAGAGCCTGGACACCAAAAGCTAGGTAAGTGAGCCACTTTTCCCCTCAACAAGTATCTTTTAGTTCTTGCCTGAATCAGTCAATTTTCAGGAGAAAACACATAGACACATAATCAGAAGGGTGGCAGCTAGGTGGCACTACAGTGGATAGAGAACTGGGCCTGGAGTCAGGAAGACAGGAGTTCAAATTTGGACTCAGACACTTACTAGCTGTGTGACCCTAGGCAAGTCACTTACCCCTGGTTTCTCAGTTTCCTCATCTGTAAAATGAGCTGGAGAAGGAAATGGCAAACCACTCCAGTATCGTTGCCAAGGAAACCCCAAATAGGACTACAAAAAGTCAGACGTGACTGATAAATGACTGAACAACAAAATGACCAGAAGGAGAAGGTGAATGGATGGCCAGCTCTTTTGCCCCTTCACATTCAGCTTTACTCTTCAGTAGTTGGAGGCTTGAATGCCCTTTCTCCTATGCAGTGTTAATAGGTCACCTTTCAGTATAGGTCCCTTTCACGAGTCTACCCACATGCCAAACTGACTCAAGGAGTCAGATCTAATCTAACCAGATCTGGTTACTGAACATAGATATAGTTCCCAGACTAGCATTTAGCAGTCCCAGGGAAAACTCGTCAGGCGTGGGACGTGGGAGAGAGAAGGCTTGTCACAGAGTGGAAGTGCAAAGTTCTAAATAGCGTGCATTGGGGCAGCAGCAAATTGAAGAAGGATCAGAAGATCATAGAACGTCAGAGCTAGAAGGGTAAGAAATCTTTGACCTATCCATAGTTGTAAAAGGTACCTCTTTCCATTCTTCCCTGATCTTATTATAAAGTTACCTCTTCTATTTAGGTTAAGCAGCTACTGGAACTTATTGTGGTATATGGTGCAAGTAAGTTACTAGTTTAAACCTTATTTCTGCCAGACTGCTCTCCAGTTTTCCCAACAGCTCTTGCCAGAGAGTCCTTTAGTTAGTATTATCAGACACTGGACTGCTGGATTCACTTACTTCTTGGTATCGCTTATTCAGCCTGTTTCACTGAGTCTAGTTTAAAAAAAAAATTTAACCAAGAGTTTTCAGACGTATTGCTTCATAATACAGTTGGAGATCTGGTAACACCATGCCCCCTTACCAGTTTTCACTCTCTGCCCCCATAATTTCCCTTGAGATTCTAGACCTGTTGCTGCTCCAAATGATTTCTGTTACGATTTTTGTCTAGTTGTTAGAACTGGAGGGGACCACAGAAACTGTCTAGTCCAACCCTTCATTTTACAGATGAATAAACTGAGGCTCAGAAAAGGCAAGTGACCTGGACAAGCGCTCTCCAATCCCCAAATCGGACTGAATGGCCTCCATGCAAATGATCAGCAAGCTAGCTTCTTTCCTCATAGACTAAGATCTGCTGGGCACCAAAAAGGAAAGAAAGCATGGGTTTAACAATATTTGTGATCGTAGGAAGGATGCAAAATATGGCTGTCACATGGTAGCAAAGTTTGAGAACAGCCTCTCCAGAGTCCTGACTCTTTCTATACCTCCTCCCACTCAGATGCAAAAAAACCCCTCCAAAGAATACATCCCATTTCTATATCTCCTCTGATAATGACAAAAGCTCTGTGAGGGAGGATCAGTAAAAATCCAACTTGGAGAGATTAAGCAAGTTCACACTGCAAGTAAGTGACAGTTCTAGGGCTCACACCCCGGTCTTCCAAGGCCAAAGCTCTTCCCATCATACCATGCTGCCCCTCTCAAAGCAGAGATCTGGGGGGACAGAGCTTGGGGTTTCCTGTATGCAAAGCACATGCTCTATCTCCCCAGTACAATGTAAGCTCCTTGAGGACAGGGGCTGTCTTTGGATTCTCATCACCTAGCTGAGTACCTTGTACATAGCAGGGCTTAATAAAGTATTATTGGATTTGATCAAAGGACATGTTCTACCAGTGAGCTACATTCTCCAGAGGAAAGACTAGTCATTTCCAACCCAGAAAACAATCCTTCCTTCCTCCCTCCCTTCTTCCCTTCCTTCCTTCCTTTCTTCCTTCCTTCTCTCCTTCCTTCCCTTCCTCCCTTTCTCCCTCCCTCCCTTCTTTCCTTCCTCTCTCTCTCCCTACCTTCTTTCTTTCCTCCCTCCCTCCCTTCTTTCCTTTCTTCCTGTTCTTTCCCAGAGCATGCTCTGCGCACCTTTGAATACCCTCTACTAGAATACCATCAGAGCTGAAACACTGACCAGATGATGAGTGAGAAATGCAAAAAGGAATTGAGGAAGGAGTGGGGAGAGCAGACTTGCTCCATTCTCTCTCTAGAGGGTGGTGCTCAGGGTCACAGAGCTCAAGCATATGCCAGCACCTGGATAAGTCTTCTCTCTTCCCAAGCCTCTTTAACCATAATTACCCTGAGTCAGAGTGTGTTCCAGAGATGGGCAGGGTCTGAAGAAAAAGGGAGACAGAAAGCTCAGCCCAAAGGAACTTAATTATATTACTGGAACTAGTACAGAATGTGCTGTGGCTGCTTTTCTTAGGGCATCTGGGTAATTACCCTGTAAGTTCTTATATAGGGAGCCTGCTGTGAGGGGCACGTCTACTTTTGGGGCCCCCTTACTACATGTTTGAGGCACCTGGGTGACTCAGTGGATAGAGGGCTGGGCCTGGAGTCAGGAAGACCTGAGTTCAAATCCAGCCTTAGACACTCACTAGCTGTGTGACCCTGGGCAAGTTACTTTACCTCAGCTTGCCTTCATCCACTGGAGAAGGAAATGGCCAAGCACTCCAGTATCTCTGCCAAGAAAACCTCATCCGGGGTCATGAAGAGGTGGACAACAAATACTACATGTTCCTCTATCTGGGCTCCTCTAGGGAACTGAACCACAGAGAGGGCTTGGCACTCAGTGACTACTGGCTTAGCATTAGACTTCATAACTAGGAGGCAATGTCTCCCATATCTTTTATTTCTATCCACCTTCCATCATCTCCATCCTCAAGTGAAAGGGGTGTGTGTGTGAGGGGGTGGCCTTTTACAATGAAGAAATGACTGAAGATCTTGTATCTCGACTTCACTGACTAGTTACCTTCTGTTACATTCTAGTTACATCCACTGGAATTCCCCATCTAGGGAACAGAAATAGCCTGCAACCCTCTTACTGTGGATCAGGTGTTTCACTTTTGTCTGGACACAAGCAAGTGTGGAAATGAACTCCTGTCAAAATACAGTTTGAAACTGAACCAGGTTTAAGTAAATGCTTCTCTGAACAGATGAGTTCATTCTATGGTATGGAGAAGTGGAATTAAGGCTGTCTTTGCCAGCGCCATGAAGAAAGTTTTGGTAAAGAAATTCCAGCTGCAGGAGCCTTAATGGGGCATGAATAATTCCCAAAATTGAGAAACAAGAGCTGTCTAAAGAGACCAGTGTGGACACACAGGGAACTCACTAAACAACTGATATTTTTCAAAGGCATTTTATGGAAGGTGGAAGTGAGCTCAGGTAGCTACCAATGAATACAAAAGTAACAAAGTCCTGTGGGAATAGTGTCACTCAATCAACCAACACACATTTATTACTATGGGCCAGGCACAAAGAAATGCATAAAGACTCCCTGCCCTCAGTGAGGGACGGCTGCTAAAGTCCAGAACAAGCAGAGTCTGGCAATAAACATTAAGGCCACCAAAAAGGGGCAACAGAGGGGGGAGGAGAGAAAGCAATGGATAATAGAGGGCAGTTCGAACTACCAGAACTCTTAGTTTTGTTTCTGTTTGCTTTCCCAAGAATAATCTTCAGACTGGGAAAGAAAGGTCAAAGATGGGTACCACAGAGGTAAGTGAAAAGACGCTGAGGCAGCTAAGTGGCGCAGTGAATAGAGCACGGGCCCTGGAGTCAGGAGGACCTGAGTTCAAATTTGGCCTCAGGCACATGATACTCACTAGCTGTGTGATCCTGAGCAAGTTACTTAACCCCGATTGCCTTGCAAAGAAAAAAGATGCTACAACTGCTCCTACTTGTCTTCTATGAGTCCAAGTCATGAAATCTGAATGAACTACGTCCTGGGCACTGAAAGAATTCAGGAATAGTTAAATAACTGAACCCAATGAGAAGCTTGTAATGGAACATTGTCAACCCATGAGGGCTCTAGTAAAGCATCCCGGGGATGTATCCTTGGCACTGTTCTGTTGAATATTTTTTAGCAGTTACTTTGATGAAGGCAAAGATGCCATACATATCTAATTAATAGATAACATCCATAAATGGGAGAATTAGCTAGTGTGCTCGGTGACAGAATTGGGATCCAAAAGCTCTCCATGGATCGCATAGATGTGGATGTGGCTCACAAGCCACCCTGTGTCACACTGATCTGTTTCCCCACGCATTTTTCACAGTATATATAGATTTTTCTTTGTGTGACCTATGATTCTGATGCTTTTCTGGTTATGGTATCCCATGCTTTGCAGCCATATTACATGAACCACAGAATACAGGTGCTAAAAAGATGAGTCTTTGCTTCAGGGACACGAAAAACACTGGGCAGGAAAAAAAAAAAAACCTTTGCAGCAAATTTCTCTGATAAGGGTTTTATTTCCCATATATTTAAAGGACAAGAATAAGAGGCATTCCCCACTAGATAAATGATCAAAGGATGTGAACAGGTATGTTCCAAAAGAAGAAATCCAAGATTTCAATAGCCACATGAAAAAGGCTCCAAATCACTAATAATTAGAAAAATACAAATTAAAGTTACTCTGAGGTTCCTTTCACACTGATGAGATTAGCAAAGTTGACCAAAAGAAAAAAAAAGGAAAATGACAATTGTTGGAGGGGTTGTGGTAAACCAGACACATTAAGGTGCCATTGGTAGAACTGTGAATTGTTCTAGCCATTCTGGGAAGCAATTTGGAACAATGTCCAAACCTCCCATGGCTTCCCTTCCTACCACTCTCTCAGTGGAGACCCTTGCTTCATATTTTCATTAAAAAAAAAAAAACTGCGGCCATTAGACAAGCCCACATCTCTCCCATCTTGAAAAAAACTCTCACTAGATCCTTCTATCCCTGCTAACTATCGTCCAATATCTCTTGTGTTCTTTGTACCTAAACTACACAAAAAGGCCATCTACAATCAATGCCTTCACTTTCTCTCCTTTCACTCTCTTCTTAACCCCTTACAGTCTGGCTTCTGACTTATCATTCCACCAAAACTGCTCTCTCTAATGCTAATGATTTCTTAGCAGCCAAAGCCAATGGCTTTTTCTCGATTGTTATCCCTCTTGACCTCTCTGCAGACTTTAACATTGTTGGTCACTCTCTCCCCCTTATACTCTCTTCTCTCTAGGTTTTCAGGACACCCCCCTACCCTGGTTCTCCTCCTCCCTCTCTGCCTGCTCCTTCTCTGTTTCCTTTGCTGGATCCTCCTCCAGATCACGCCCTCCAACCATAGGTGTCCCTCAGGGCTCTGACCTGGGCCCTCTGCTCTTCTCTCTCTAGACAGCTTCACTTGGCGATCTCAGCTCCCACGGATTGAATGACCATCTCTGTGCTGCTGATTCTCCAATCCACCCATCCTGGCCCAAACCCTCTGCTGACCTCCAACCTCACATCTGCAACTGCCTCTCAGACATCCTGAACTGCCATGTCCTATTGGACATGTCTATTGACATTTTAAACTTACTATTTCCAAAACAGAATCTGTGATCTTTCCCCTTACACTTTCTCTCACTCCTACCTTTCCTTTTACATCATCCTCCTAGACCCTCAGGCTCCCAACCTAGAAGTCATCCTGGACTCCTCATCTTCTCTCACCCTCTGACACTGGCAACAGACTGCATAAAGCCTCTTGATTTTACCTTTGTAACATCTCTCAAAGGCACTCCCTTCTCTCCTCCAACACTGCCCCACCCTGGTGCATCACCCTGCTGCTTCACCCTCATCATGCCATACCTAGATTATTGCATTAGCTGCTGGGGGCTCTGCCTGCCTCAGGTCTCCTACTCCAATCCATCCTCCATTCGGCCACCAAAGTGATCTTCCCAAAGCACAGATCTGACCATGTCACTCCCCTACTCAATAAACTCCAGTGGCTCCCTATCACCTCCAGGAGTGAATACCAAATGCTTTGTTTGAAGGGCATTCAAAGCCCTTCATAACCTTGCCCCTTCCTACCCTTCCAGTCTCCTTACATCTTACTCCCCAAAACATGCCCTTCGATCCAGTGACAATTCCAGGAGCAAGGCCCTCCACCTCTCGGCTCTGTCCAGTCTCTCTGGATGTCATCCTTTCTCATCTTTACCTACTATCTTCCTTAGATTCCTTTAAGTTCAAACTAAAATCCTGCCTTCTACAAGGATGCCTTCCCCAACCCAAGACAATCCCAGTGTCTTCCCTGTTAGTTATTTCCTTTTTATCCTGTCTAGAGTTTGCTTTGTATATATGTGTTTGTATGTTGACTCCCCTATTAGATTGGAAGCTCCTTGAGGGCAAAGACTATCTTAGCACAGTATCTGGCACATAGTAGGCACTTAATAAATGTGAATGACTGATTGCCTGAAGTCATGGTTCCACTGTTCTCTGGCCTCACCAGACCACTTCGGGAGTATTACGTTCAGTTTGCTTTATTCCACTAGACCCTAGAAGCCAGAACAAGGAGTAATGGGCAGGAGTTGAAAAGCTGTCCCAAAATGGAAGGGAGGGAGTTTCCCATCACCTGAGATCCTCATGAAGAAGATTTTGGGAAGGCCCATGGCATCGGAGGTCCATTCCAGCTTTGAGGTGCTCAGAACCTCCTGTAGGTGTGGGTTTGTATGAGTGTCACAGGACTAGGAGATTCCTGAGAAGTTAACCTATTCTGACAAAAGGTCACTGACCTAGAAGGTCAAACAGGCAGAAGATCCTGCCTGAGGCTTGTGTGCCTAGGACTGATCTCAATCAGAACTGCCTGGCAGGTGATCTGAATGGGAACTTTTATGAATCTCAGATTCATGGGAACTGCAGTGAGGCTAGAGCTACCAAGGGCAACATGACATTACTGCCAACAAAACCATGCCAAATAGGCTCTACAGGAAGAAAGAAGAATCCTGCTTACAGTGAAACCATTGGCTACTCAAAGATAACAATGATTCCTGCCCTACATGGGGCTTCTGGAGCCTTCAAAGTATGACACTTGATCTCCCTTGCCTTAGCTTCTCGTGGATGCACCAATCTAGGAAGGGCATTTTCCAGATTGTTTGAAGTTAAATCAAGAAGTCAATGGGATGGGGGCAGGGGAGGGAGGGGTAGAGAAAAGTCAAGATGATGGAGTGAGAGGAAGCATGTTTGCCTAGCTCACCTAGCACACCTCTTCCAACAACAACCTAGAAAATACCAAACCAAATTCTGACTGGAAAAGCCAAGAAAAAGTCACAGTGAGTTATTTTTCTAGCCCAGTGCAGCTTAGAAAAACAAACAGAGAGAGGTCTGTTGATGCTAGGGCAGGGACTGGGCTAGCTGCTACAGCTATAGGAAACACTGCAGCACCCAGGAATCATAAAGGGGCTGAGACTCTACACCAGGGAAGGAAGCACTGGGGCATAAAGAGATCCCAGGGGATCTCTAAAGTAGTGTGAGGAGTTGGAAAAGCTGCTACCTGGCAGTTCTGGGTCATAGTTCTAAGGTGGAGGGAGCAGGGGTCCTACTTGTAAAAGGAACAAAGAACCAGTTCCAGAAACTTAGCTGTATGGCTCTGAGCCTAAGAGCAGAGCAGGGACTCAGTTCTAACCTCTAACCCCACACTTAAATCTATAGTGGAATATCCATGGCAGGAAACCAATGTCAAAGGGTTGCCAGCAGTTCAGCTGCTCTGAACCTGTTGCATAATCTCTCAGTGGGTTAACAGTGATTGAACCTTGAAACTCAACCACATACAAGCCAACAAACCCAAACCTGGGTCAGGAAATTGCAGAGCTCAGACCAGGAGGGTAATGAGCAAATCTCTCTTTGGATTATACCACTTTGGAAGCACCAAGAACTTCCAGGCTCCTAGACTGGGCTGTGAAAGCAGCAGAAGGACGTAAAAAGACAGAAGCCCAGGCCAAACATCCCCCCCCCCCAAGGTGAGCAGAGCCCCATACTAACTAACATGAAGTACAAAGCCAAGAAGTGGACCACAAGAATGAGCAAATAAAAGAACTCGACCATAAAAATTTATTATGGTGATAGGGAAGCTCAAGACACAAACAAAGAAGGGAATTACTAGAAAACATCTACAAGCAAAGCCTCAAAGAAAAATGCAGATGAGACACAAGCTCAACAAGAATTTCTAGACAAAGGGTCAGCTAGGTGGTGCAGTGTATACAGCACTGGTGCTGGAGTCAGGGGGACCTGAGTTCAAATGGGGTCTCAGACACTTGACACTTACTAGCTGTGTGACCCTAGCCAAGTTTTTTATTGCCTTGCAATAAAAAACAAAAATTCCTAGACGAGGTGAAGCAAGTGCTAAAGAAAGAGATTTTTTAAAAAGAAAAAAAATGTAAAATCAAGTAAGAGAGACAGAAGGAAAAAATAGGAAAACAAATTAGTACAATGCAAGAAAATTATGAAAGAACTAATAGCTTGGTAATAGAGATATAAAACGTCAATGAAGAAAATAACTTCTTAAAAAGTGGAATTGGCCAAATGGAAGCTAATTACTCCATGAGACATCAAGAAATAGTAAAACAAAGTTAAAAAAACTGAATAAAAGAAGAAATTTGAAATATCTCACAGGAAAAACAACTGATCCAGAAAAGAGATAAAGGAAAGATAATTTCATATTCATTGGACTGTCTGAAAATCATGAACAACAACAACAAAAAAAAAGGGGGGCCAAGATATCAAATTTCAAAAATTTATAAAGGAAAACTGCCTAAATATCTTAGAACTGGAAGGCAAAGTAGAAATTGAAAGAATCCGTAGTTCATCTGCTGAAAGAAACCCCAAAATGAAAATTCCCAGGAATATTATAGCCAAAATCCAGAGTTCCCATGTCAAGGAGAAAATACGACAAACAGCCAGAAAGAAATATTCAAGTATCATGGAGCCACAGTTGGGTTCACACAAGATTTAGCAGCTGCCACTATAAAGAAATATAAAGCCTACAATGTGATACCAAAGATCTAAGATTTCAACCTACTCAGCAAAACTGAGTATAATGCTAGTGGGGGAAAATGCATATTTAATCAAATAGAAGCCTTCCAAGCATTCCTGATGAAAAGACGAGAGCTAAATACATAATCTGACATTTAAACACAGGACTCAAGAGAAGCATAAAAAGGTAAACATGTGTGAGAAATCATAATACTTGTAACCCCTCAGAACTTTATCATCACCAAGGGTCTTAGTGGGAATCTACTGTGTGTGGATGATCTCAAAAGAAGAATGGAAGGTGAGGAAGAGAAATGCACTGAGAGGGACCGAGGAGGAAGAATGAGGAAAGTTATCTCACATAAATGTGACATGCAAGGAAGAGGTTTTATACAAGGAGGGGAGGAAGAAAGCAGGCAACACTTAAGCCTCACTCTAATCTGAACTAGTTCAAGGAGAGAAGAATATACAAACACAGAAATGAATACAGAAATTCATCTTACCCAACAGGGAAGGAGGGAAAGGAGTTAAGAGGAAGGGGGAGAGGTTATAAGAATGAGGATAGATTAAGGGAGGCAGTGGTCAGAAGCAAAATAGTCTTTTGAAGAGGGGACAGTGTGAAAAAAGAGAAGGATAAGAGAATATGATGGAGGGAAATATACAGTTAGCAATCATAACTGTGAATGGGAATGGGGTAAACTCACCCATAATATAGAAGAGAGTAGAATAGATTAGAAATCAGAATTCAACAATATGTTCTTTGTAAGAAACACTTGAAACAGAAAGATACGAATAGAGTTAAAATAAGAAGCTGGAGCAGAATTTATGTTTCAATGGAAGTAAAAAAAAAAAGGCAGAGATGGTACTCGTGATCTCAGACAAAGCAAAAGCAAAAACAGACTTAATTTAAAAAGATAATCTCTTTTATTACATTTTGTTAAAAGGTATAACAGAAAATGAATTAATATGAATAATATATGTGTATGTATATGTATGTGTATGTGTATATATATGTAAGCTATGCCATTTGGTGCATATATATATATGCACCAAATGGCATAGCTTCTAAATTTTTTTGTTTTTGTTTTTGTTTCTAAATTCTCAAAGGAAAAGTTAAATGAGTTAGAGGAAGAAATTGAGACTGAAACTATAACAGTAGAGGACCTCAATTTACTCCTCTCAGACCTAAATAAATGTAACTATAAAATAAACAAGAAAGAAGTTCAGGAGATGAATAAAATTTTAGAAAAGTTAAATATGAGAGACCTCTGGAGAATGGTGAATGGGAATAGAAAGGAGGATACTTGTTTCTCAGCTATGCATGGCACCTTTACAAAAATTGACCATGTATCAGGGCATAAAAACATCACAAACAAATGCAGAAAAGTAGAAATTTTAAATGCATCTTTTTTTCCAAGCATAAAACAAAATTTACATTTAACAAAGGGTCTTTGAAACATAGATTAAAAATTCATTAGAAACTAAATAAATCCTGAAGAACAGGTGAATCAATGAACAGATCATAGAAACAATCAATAATTTCATTAAAAATCGTGACATCATGATTTAGATATAAAGGCTGATACTGTAAGCAAAACGGGAGAGCAAGGAATAGTTTACCTATCAGATTTATGGAGAACAGAACAATTCATGACCAAACAGGAGATAGAGAACATTATGAAATGCAAAATGGATAACTTTGATTACATTAAATTGAAAAGTTTTTGCACAAACAAAGCCAATGCAACCAAGATTAGAAAGTTGGGAAAGAATTTTTACAACCAGTCTCTCTGATAAGGGCCTCATTTCTAAAATACATAGGGAATTAAGTCCAATTTATAAAAATACAAGTCATTCCTCAATTGATAAATGGTCAAAGGATATGAACAGGCAGTTCTCAGAGGAAGAAATTAAAGCCATCTGTAGTCATATGAAAAAATGGTCTAAATCACTATTGATTAGAGAAATGCAAATCAAAACAACTCAGAGGTACCACATCACACCTATCAGATTGGCCAACATAACAAAACAGGAAAATGATAAATGCTGGAGAAGATGTGGGAAAATTGGAACACTAATGCACTGTTGGTGGAATTGTGAAATGATCCAATCATTCTGGAGAGCAATTTGGAACTATGCCCAAAGGGCTATAAAAATGTGCATACCCTTTGACCCAGCAATAGCACTTCTAGGGCTATATCCCAGAGAGATCATACAAATGGGAAAAGGACCTACATGTACAAAAATATTTATAGCAGCTCTTTTTGTGGTGGCAAAGAATTGGAAATTGAGAGAATGCCCATCCATTGGGGAATGGCTGAACAAGGTGTGGTATATGAATGTAATGGAATACTATTGTGCTATAAGAAATGATGAGCAGGCGGACCTCAGAAAAACCTAGGAAGACTTATGTGAACTGAGTGAAATGAGCAGAAACAGGAGAACGTTATACACAGTAACAGCCACATTGTGTGATGACTAATATTGATAGACTTAACCCTTCTCAGCAATACAAGGATCTAAGACATCTCCAAAGACCTCATGACGGAAAATGCTAACCACATCCAAAGAAAAACTATGGAGTTTGAATGCAGATCGAAGCATACTATTTGCTTTTTTTTTCTTCTGTTGCGTTTTGTTTCCTCTTTCTGGTGGTTCCTCCCATTGGCTCTAATTCTTCCTTACAACATCACTAATGTGAAAACATGTTTAATAGGAATATATATGTATAACCTATACCAGAATGCATGCCTTCTTGAGGAGGGAGGTAAGGAGGGAGGGGCAGAAAAATTTAAAACTCAAAAGCTTATGGAAGTGATTGTTGATAATTCAAAATAACTTAATTAATTTTTTTTTTTTAAATCACGACAACAATGAGAAAACATGCCAAATTTGTGTGATGCAGCCAAACCAGTACTTAGGTCTAAATGCTTCCATCAATAAAAGAGAAAAAGAGCTAATCAATTAGTTGGGTGTGACACTAAACAGAAAAATAACAAATTAAAAACCCCAATTAAACACTGAAATAGAAATCCTAAAAACCAAAGAAGAGATTAACAAAATTGAAGATAAGAAAAGCACTATACTAATAAATAAAAGCAGGAGCTGTTTTGTTAAAAAAACAACAACAACAATAAAATAGATAAATCACTGGTTAATTTAATTTTTATAAAGAAGAGAAAAAAATTACCAGCATCAAAAACGAAAAAGGTGAATTCACAACCTATGAAGACGAAATAAAAGCAATTATCAGGACTTATTTTGCCCCAACTATATGCCAATAAAATTGACAATCTAAATTAAATGGATGAATATTGACAAAAATATAAATTACCCAGATTAAGAGAATAGGAAATAGAATATTTGAATAATTCTTAGAAAAAGAAATTGAACAAGTAATAATTGAATGCCCCAAGGAAAAAACCACCACCAATAACAACAAGCCAATCCCACCAAACATTTAAAGAACAATTAATTTCAATACTACATAAACTTGAAAAAATAGGTAAAGAAGAAATCCTATCAAATTCTTTCTATGACACAAATGTGGTTTTTGTTACCTAAACCAGGGCGAATCAAAACAGAGAAAACAAAACTATAGAGCAATTTTCCTAAAGAGTGTCAATGCAGCAATTTTAAATAAAATATTAGCAAGGAAATTATAGCAACATGTCACAAAGATCATACACTTGGACCAGGCTGGATTTACATTAGGAGAGCAAGGCTGATTTAATATTAGGAAAATTACTAGCTTAACTGACAATATTTATGACAAAACCACAAAAATTATATGATTATTTCAATAAATGCAAAAGCTTTTGACAAAATACAACATTTATTCCTGCTTAAAACACTCAAAAGCATGGAATAGAGCTTTCTTTAAAATAGTAGTAGAACCTATCAGATTGGCTAATACGGCAAAAAAGGAAAATGATAACTGTTGGAGAAGATGTGGGAAAATTGGAACACTAATCCACATGTACAAAAATATTTATAGCAGCTCTTTTTTTGTGGTGGCCAAGAACTGGAAATGGAGGGGATGCCCATCAATTGGGAAATGGCTAAATGAGTTGTGGTATATGAATGTAATGGAATACTACTGTGCTATAAAAAATGATGAGCAGGCGGACTTCAGAAAAACCTGGAAAGACTTACAGGAACTGATGCTGAGGGAAGTGAGCAGAACCAGGAGAACGTTGTACATGGTAACAGCCATGTTGTATGATGACTGACTTTGATAGACTTAGCTCTTCTCAGCAACGTAAGGACCTAAGACAACTCCAAAAGACTCACGATGAAAAATGCTATCCATATCCAGAGAAAGAACTTAGGAGTCTGAATGCAGATGGAAACATACTATTTGCTGTCTTTTTCTTTTGTTGTTTTGTTTTGTTTCTTCTTGTGGTTTCTCCCATTAGTTCTAATTCTTCTTTACAACATGACTAATGTGAAAATTTTAATGTGAGTATTTAAGTAGAGCCTATATCAGATTGTATGTCATCTTGGGGAGGGGGGAAGAGAGGCAGGGGGAGAAAATTTAAAACTCAAAATCTTATGGAAGTGAATGCTGAAAACTAAAAATAAATTAATTAATTATATTTTTTAAAAAAGAAAAAATAACTTGTTTCTGTCACATAGATCAGGTTTTTGTTCAATACAGTAATTTTATTAATTATTTCTAAACATATATCCATACACTTTTCCCTTTCAAAGGAAGTTCATTTTAGTGTTAAAGCTTTTACCCTTATGAATAAATTATTTTGGAGAAATAAAAAAAGATTATTGCTTGTGAATGACTTAGTTATTCTCAGCAATACAACGATCCAAGACAACTCTGAAGGACTTAAGATGAAAGATGCTATCCATCCCCAGAAAAAGAACTGATGGTGTCTGAATACAGATTGAAGCAGACTTTTTTACTATATTTTTCTTGAGTTTTTTTTGACTATGTTTTTTTTTCACAACATGACTAGATATATTTTGCACGGCTATACCTGTATAACCTATACTGAATTGCTTGCCTTCTCAATGAGGGTGGGGTAGGGAGGAAGGAAGGGAGAAAATTTGGAACTTCAAGTTTTAAAAATAAATGTTAAAAATTGTTTTTACATGTAACTGAGGAAAAATAAAAATACTGAATTTAAAAAAAAACAAAATTGGAACACTAATGCATTGTTGGTGGTGTTGTGAACTGATCTAACCATTCTGGAGAGCAATTTGGAACATGCCCAAAGAGCTATAAAAATGCGCATACCCTTTGACCCAGCAATAGTACTTCTAGGGCTATATCCCAAAGAGATCATATAAATGGGAAAAGGACCCACATGTACAAAAATATTTATGGCCACTCTTTTTGTGGTGGCAAAGGATTGGAAATTGAGAGGATGCCCATCCATTGGGGAATGGCTGAACAAGGTGTGGTATATGAATATAATGGAATACTATTGTGCTATAAGAAATGATGAGCAGGCGGACCTCAGAAAAACCTAGAAAGACTTACGTGAACTGAGTGAAATGAGCAGAAACAGGAGAAGGTCATACACAGTGACAGCCACATTGTGCTTTGATAGACTTTGATAGACTTAGTTCTTTTCAGCAATACAATGATCCAAGGCTATTCCAAGGGTTCATGATGGAAAATACTATCCACATCCAGAGAAAGAACTATGGAGCCTGAATGCAGATGGAAGCATCCTATTTTCTCTCTCTCTGTTTCTTTTCTTTCTCGTGGTTTTTCCCTTTTGTTCTGATTCTTCTTTCACAACATGACTAATGTGGAAATACGTTTAATATGATTGTACATGTAGAACCTATATCAGATTGTATGTCGTCTGTGGAGGTGGGAGAAGAGAGTGAGAAAAAAATTTGGACTAAAAATCTTGTAAAAGTGAATGTTGAAAATTATCTTTACATGTAATTGGAAAAAATAAAATACTATTAAGTGGGGGAGATTTTTTAAAGAATAAAATAAAATAAGTAGTAGTTATCTAAAACCAAGAGGAAACATTACCTCTACTGGGGATAAGCTAAAAGCTTTTCCAGTAAGAAAAGGTGTGAAGCAAGAATGTCCATTATCACCATTCTTATTCAATATTATACTAGAAATACTGGCTTTAGTAATAAGACACACACACACACACACACACACACACACACACAAAACCAAATTGAAGGAAAAGGGATAGGTAATGAGGAAATTAAGCTATCAACTAAAAATCTCATTGAAACAATTAACAATAAACCCACACAAATCTCAGCAAAACCCAACATAAAGAAATAAAAAGAAAAATTCCACTCAAAATACTATAGACAGTATAAAATACTCAAGAGTCTACTTGCCAAGACACACATAGGAAATTATGCGAACACAATGACCAAACGCTCTTCACACAAATACATATCTAAACAATTGCAGCAATATTAATTGTTCATAGGTAGACCAAAGCAATATAATAAAATGGTAATGCCACATAAATTAGTTTACTTAGTGTTATTCCAATCAAATTATCAAAGACTTACTTTATAGAACAAGAAAAAATCATAATAATATTCATCTGGAGGAACATAAGATCAAGAACATTAAGGGAACCGATAAAAAAAAATGAGAAGGAACGGGAACTAGCAGTAGCAGATCTCGAACCATAACCATCAAAACAATTTGGTACGGGGTTCAAGTGGCTAATCAGTGGGACATATTAAGCACACAACATGTACAGAAGCAAATGAGCTTGATAAGCCCAAAGAATGTAGCCACTGGGGTGAGAAATCACTATTCAACAGAAGCTGGTCAGAAATGAGGCATAGATCAAAATCTCACAATGAGCACCAAGATAAGCTCCAAATGAGTTCATGATTTACACATAGAGAATGATGTCATAAGCAATACAGAATAATTCATCACCAAATAAAAGGTAGAAAGGGACACAGGAGGTAGAATGGACGATTTTGATTACATACAATTAAAAGTTTTCACACAAACAAAACCAATGCAGCTAAAATTAGAAGAAAAGCAGGAATCTTGGGGGGAATATCCTTACATCAAGTTTTTCTGATAAAGGTCTCATTTTAAAAATATATAGCAAACTGAGTCAAATTTGCAAAACTAAGGATCATTCCCCAATTGATAAATGGTCAAAGGATATGAATAGGCAGATGTCACAGGAAGAAATCCAAGCTATCAACAGCTATGTGAAAAAATGACTTAAATCACTAATTAAAACAACACTGAGTTACCACCTCACACCCACTAGATTGGCTAAGATGACAAAAATAGAAAATTTAAAAATGCCAGAGAGGTCAAGGGAAAATAGGTACACTAAAGCATTGTTGGTGGAGCTGTGAACTAGTTCAACCATTCTGGAAAGTAATTTTGACTATGTCCAAAGAGCTATTAAACTGTACATGCCCTTTGACCCGGCAATATCACTACCAGGCCTAGACTCCAAAGAGATCGAAGAAAGAGGAAAAGGACCCAGATATACGAAAATATTTACAGCAGCTCTTTTTATGGTGGTAAAGAATTAGAAACTGAGGGAATACCCACAAATCAGGGAATGGCTGAACAAGTTATGACATACGCGTGTGATGGAATAGTGTTGTGCTGTAAGAAATGATGAAAGGGATGGTGTCAAAGAAGCCTGGGAAGACTAAGGCAGAGTGAAATGAGCAGAACCAGGAGAACAATTTGTACAGTAACAACAATATGTAAGATTTTCAGCTTTTTAAAAATTGTATTATTTTGTGTGTGTGTGCGTGAAGCAATTGGGGTTAAGTGACTTGCCCAGAGTCACACAGCTAGTGAGTGTTATGTGTTTGAGGCTGGACTTGAACTCAGGTCCTCCTGACTCCAGGGCAGGTGCTCCAACCACCGCACCACCTAGCTGCCCTAAGATTATCAGCTTTGAAAGACTTAGTAACTCTGATCAACACAATGACTGAACACAATTTCAAAGCACTGATGATGAGACACGTTGTCCACCTCCAGAAAGAGAGGTAGACTGAGGCATATTCTCTTTTTTTGGCCATCGCTAATGGCAGAATTTGTTTTTCATGACTACACATATTTTATAATGGGTTCTGTTTTCCTTGCTTTCTCAATGGGTGGGAGACGGGGGGGGGAGAATTTGGAAATGAAAATAAAGTTCAATTGAATTTTTAAAAACAAATTAAACAAATTAAAATGAATTTAAAAAACAAAGAATATTAAAAAATAAAGAACCTTTCGCTCTGCTCAGGCTACTGCTTTCCAAGCCTCATGGGAAGACCCTTGCTACATTTCAATAGCACTTTTTGGGGGGCTGTGCATTCTCAGGCTCTGCACAGGTACCCAAGACCCCTTAGTGAAGTGAGATGCAGTAAAGGTTAAGTAAACACAGCTATAGGTCAAACACAGCTGTTAAATTGAACTATCAGAGGTCTCAAGACAATTCCCAGGGGTCCCTAGTGGAGAACCAGTCTGCCAGAGGCACTTAGCCACCTGACTTGGGCTCCCAAAAGGGTCAAGGTTGATTCTGAGATGAATCTCTAGCTACCTTCACATCAAAGTCACCTTGTGGTCATGGCATGTTTGCAGTATAGCAAGCATTGACCTCTGGTATGAGGACATACCTCCCTCCTCCCAAGAACACATGCATGTAGCATGGGGTGGAGCCTAAATCCTGAGCAAACGAACTGTGATGCACCAGATTGGCCATCACAGGGCCTGGGTTTGGAACCTAAGTGTGCACCACTGAGCAAGGCAAGGGTCCTCTCTGGGCCTGTTTCCTCTTCTGTCAAATGATGGCAGTGGACTAGACAATTTGATCCAGGTCTCTTCCAGGTCTGAGCCTAGGATCAGAATAATCAAGTCCTAGGGCCCACGAAGGGAGCACTCCCATGTTCCCTAGTCCCTCCTTCATGCTTGAGCATCCCCTATCATCACCCTGCAGATGGACCTCCCGATCACCATTCCAAAATGATGGACATAGCCAACAGTCAGGCCAGTCCAAGAAGCCACCCTTCTGGAGGGTCAACAGGCCCCCTGAAGACAATCATGTCCTAGGGGGGCACGGGCTGCATCTGGTTACAAGAGGGAAGCCAATTGCAGGCATCAGGGCCAAATCCAACAATGAAATGACACTAATGAAGTCTCCAGAAAGCTTGTCACAACAAATACAGTGTGAAGAGAGAGTCACCAAGGAGCGCCAGCCACCACCAGGGCCCAGCCTGGAGGCTCCTGGGGCTCCCTGGCCACTGAGTGCCTTCCAGAACTCATGCTACTTCCTGATGAGAAGGCTCATGTCTTCTGAGCAACCTGGGTGGGAGGTTCCATAAGTTTCATTTTACAAGTAGGGAGACTGAGGTATAAATTACTTTGTATTTACTCTATTACTTGTCTGTATATACACAATGTAGCCCTCCAGTGTAGCACGTAAGCTCTTTGGGGTTTTGTTTTTGTCCCATCAGCTTCCAGAATACAGAAGGTGCTCAAGAAATACTTGTTGAGTGAATGAGTGAATGAATGAATGAATGAATGAATGAATGGAAGAATGAATCCTAAGTTGTGCTGTGAGTTGGAGTTTACAAAGGAACAAAGGGGCAGCTAGATGGCTCAGTGGATAGAGCACTGACCCTGAAGTCAGGAGGACCTGAGTTCAACTCTGGCCTCAGACCAAACACTTGACACTTACTAGCTGTGTGACCCTGGGCAAGTCACTTAACCCCAATTGCCTTAAAACAAACAAACAAACAAACAGAGGAACAGAACTCAATTCTCCTGTCATGTAGGCCGGGCTATCTCTCCTTCACCAGCTCCCACTGCCCTGCCATCTGTAGCCAGCCATCTCCCTGAGCACTTCTGTCCCTGTTCTGTTCACAGACAGGTAGCCTAGTGGTTACAGCAGGGAATGAACGGGCCCTTCCATTCTCAACCAGAGGAAAACTGGGAGAAGGTTTTTCCGGGTCCAAAATGCTTGAGAAGTACCATGGATTCTTTGGCTCAAGTAATACTAGAGTGAGGCCCCCCAGCTGTCACTGAGGTCTGACACTGGCAGCCACTCAGCTCAATGAGGAGGGCATGAGAACAAAGCCCAAGGTGGGGAACCCCTGGATCAGGCTGCTTGGTCACCCACCTTGCTTTGCTATTTCCACCGGTGTCCTTTGTCTTGTGTAGAAGGCACGTTGGACTTCCTTGGGGTTTCGACATTCTGCTGGCCTAACTAGAGCAATGTATACTTGCCCACAGCTGTCTGCATCTTCCCTGCTTTGGACTACCATCACTGTGAGGAGCCAGGCCCACAGCCAGGTGGCTTCTTCTCGAGGGCTCTTCTTGAGTCAGCCAGGTAATGGTGTGACCTGTTCTAGTTCAAGCCAAAGGCAGGATTGGGGGAGAGGGGAGTATGTGGGTGCCAGGGCTGGCCTTGCTCATGAGCTGGCAAAAAATCACTCAATGTCAGGTGCGCTTGGATAAAATTCTACATATCTGTATACACACGTGCACAGAGACAGACAGCCCCAGGTAGAGATGCATTCTCTATGGATGTGTATAGCATAACCTAGGGGCTAGAAGGCTGAGTTTGGAGTTGGGGAGACCCAAATGCAAGCCAGAAAACCTCTCTGGGCCCTCAGGCAAGTTAAAGAGCAGCACAGGGTCTTTCCACATCAGTCAGTCCTTCCATTCATCATCACATTTGAGCCCCCCAACTGTGGAGGAAGTGGGAGTGACAGAAGCCAAGCAGTGAGTCCGAGGCAGAGGCAGAGGCAGATTTGAATCCAGGTCAAGCACCCCTATCCCCTCACTCTGCTGTGATGCACAATCTTTAGACTGGGGCCCAGGACATTTATGTCCTAGTCCTGGCCTTATGCTTAATCCTATGTGCCTTTGAGCAAGTCATTTCACCTGGGCCCCAGTTTCTCCCTCTATAAAATGAAATAATAACAGTCTGTAGCTCGGAAAGCTGTCAGGAGACTCCAGGGAGATGCTAAAGTCCTCTGTAAAGTGTAAAGTGCTATTTAGTGGCAGCCATTCTGATTGATATGAATAATAACCTCAGCCTCATAGACTGCAGGGAGTATTGAGCCAAGAGGTCCCATTTTATAGATGGGGGCCCAGAGGTGGATCTCAAAGCCACATCAATCTGGGTGTGTTAGAGGCCTTCTTTCACCCACGTCTCGGAGCTCCCAGGAGGCCCCCCAGATTACAAGGAGCCCCTGGATAGTCAGTAAGGAGCCGAGCAGAAGAAAGACTTGCTGTCCCTAGTAAATTTCCCTGCCCCCGTCCCATCTTTGAAACAAACGTGCTTCTCCAACTGGACCATATGTTTCCAGTGAGAAAGACTTCAGCCAAAGCACACTCCCTTCCCAGGCAGCACGAGGCCGGGCCAGCCCACAGTTCAAAAAGGGATGTAGCAAAGAACAGAGCCCCGAGGGGGAAGCAGAGGAAGGCGCTACCAAGGGGCTGTCCAAGTGGCCTAGTCAAGTCCTTTCCAACTCTGACATTGTGTGACGTTATTTTAACACGGCACAGCCACCATCCGATGCTGTTCCACTGGGTGAGCCTCGCCCAGACCACTGCTCACTGGGCTGCAGGCCACACTCCGGCCAAGACACCTTCCCTCCATTGCTTTGAGGGGTGCCAATACATGACGGGATTCTCTTCACCATCCTAGCCCAGCCTTGGCCAGAGGGCTCACTATGGGACAGAGAAGTGGCCTTGGAGTCAGGCATATGGTTATGTGTGACCCTGGGCAAGTCATTTCCTACCTCTTGGTCTTGGTTTCCTCATTCAGAAAATAAGGCTCATAAGAGCACCTCCCTCAAGTGAGATGGTGTATGTGAATTCCTTTGCCAACCTAAAAGTGAGCTAGAAATGTCAGCCATTAACAGTGTGGTTTAAAAACTTCAGAGGGAAGATCCCTAGGAGCTGGCCAGGCCCTTCCACGTCTAAGCAGGGCTCTACTTTGTCTATATCTGGTAATTGCTTTCTTTCTTTCCACTCTGGTCCCCCCGGCCCCCAGTGGAGGCTGCGTGGGGTCCAGGCGTGAGCCTCCTGAGCCTCCTCCCTGGGCCTCATCTTCCTCCTCTGTCAAATGGCCCCCAAGAGCTCCTCCACCTCTCACACTACAAGCCCTATGTTGTGCCTAGCTCAGAGCAGATGCTTAGTTGAAGCTGGAAGAGCTGGATTTCTCAGGGCTGTGCCTTAGTTTCTCCATTCATCAAAGGTCAATAATCCAATCTTCTTACTCGGACAAGACATTCCTGTTTTAAATGGCTGAATGAAAAACCATCCAGGCCCAAATCAACAGCATCAGAATCCCTCCCTGTGTGGCAGCAGGTATTAGTGCTGGGGAGATAAGACTGCCAGCCCTCACCCACATCAGGAAATGAGAGCACTCCCACCTTCATATTAGCTAGACAGGGAACAGATTGGGGTGGGGGAGGTAAGCCAGGCTCTTGACTGTCAACAGACTTGCCCTAAAATCCAGTGACTCCTGGAATTCCCGGCTAATGAATGGTCTGCCTCAGTTTCCCTGTGTGGAAAGAGGGTAATAAGGAATAATCAATTAAGATTTCCTGCAGGAGCAAGCCCTGGGCTCTGTGGTAAAGGAAAAGACCGTCTGGAGAAAATCAAGGTCCCCGCCCTGGGGGAAGCTGCCTGTCTGGGTCCGGCTGGGGAAAAAACCACTTCTCCCAGGGAGCAAAAGAGGCTTAAGTGGCCGATGCCTTCGGAATATGAAAATCGTGCTGTTCCAATGGGGAGAGCTCGCGGGCAGCCCTCCGCCGCTAAGGCCCGAGATTAAGATCTCGGTCAAGACTGCAGCTCACTTAGCTCAGCAGACCCGGCCCCAGCCCGGCCCGGCCCCAGCCGGAATCTGATCAGAGCCACTTTATTAACTCTCCCCATTTCCTACCACACTTGGTTAATGAAAACTGGATGAATTGAATATTCTGGCTCCTTAATTGCTGTTAATTTCCTCACACACACTCATTTCCCCCGGGGAGGGCTCACCCAGATGGTGCCTGAAACAGTAACTTGGTGTTAAAGGGACAAGGCCACCACGGAGTCCCCGGCTCAGGCTGAGACACTACCTAAGGGAGGCATGGGGCTTCTCAGGAGTGTCCCTTTGGGAAACTGATGGGGGGGGGCGGGAGAGGGGAAAGGGAGATTTCGGTCAAGTCTGCTTTGTTTCTTGTATGAGCGCAGTGCGCAAGATTCTGACGGAGACAATGACAAGTAAAACCAGGAGCTGAGAGCCCAGGAAAACTCCCGAAGGGTCAGAAAGGGAGAGCTTGGAAGCAGTGGGCGTGGATGGCGGGGAGCCTCCCGTGGCAGTCAAATGTACACGCCCCCACTTGGCAGGCAGCACATCTGCATTGTGGCTTTCATCCCTCGGAAAGGCTGCACTCTAGACCTGTATGTGTGCTGGGCTGTGTGCGTGTGTGCTCATGGGAGCATGTGCATGGCATTGCACGTGTGTGTGTGCGTTCTCGCAGTGTGTGCACTGTGTGGCTGTATGTGTGTGTGTGAGCGTGTGTGTTCTCACAGTGTGGGGACGTGTGTTTACAGATGCACACTACTGCTGTATACAGACAAGAGCCTTGGTCTATCAATCAACTTTTTATAAATCAAATCCGATTTTCCATGCACGTAGAGAGCTGACTTCTTAGAGGAATCCCAAGGTGAAGGGGGGGCCCTTGGCAAAAACAGTCACCAAAGGTCTGGGCTCTCAGCTTGTCCATCTGGATTTTCACCGATCAGGTGGCCTTAAATGGGGCTCACCCCCTCCATAAACACACACACACACACACACAGAGGACACTCAGACATAGAGAACACACACCTTCACACACACAGGACACACACATAGAGTATACACACAGACACAGGATACCCTCATACACATAGGACACACACAGGACACTCAGACATATAGAACACACATGCAAACACTCACAGGACACACAGACACAAGATATGTTCATACATATAGGACACACACAGATACAGAATACACTCATACATACAGGACACACACATTCAAACACACAGGAACAGGACACACAAACACAGACACAGGGGACACACACACACACACACACGCACATGACACACAGACCAATATAATATTTCTCTCACAGTTCCCCCCCAATCCTGAAATCCAAGCCTAGTCTCACTTATTAATGACACTAACAAACAGAATGCCTTGACAACATAGGCGCCCCATTATTGAATTAGCTACATATAAGCCTGTGCTGGGGCCCTGGGTTTCAGTGGGAAAGACAGTCGCCGATTGCAAGCTTATCCCCACCTCTCAATTATCTGTGGTAATAGAGGGGAGCAGTGATGCAGATAATCCCCAAATCATCTCTCTTGGGCCATGGAAGGCACTCTATGGTTGGTGGGGTTTTTGTTGTTGTTTTGTTTGCCCTGGAAGCTCTGCCTTCCTAACTCCGTTTTGCTTAGACTAATGAGTTTGCCTTCCCTGACTGAGCACAGCTCAAGTAGGGGCTGGGAGGTTAGGGGGCCTGCGGAGGGGGAAGGGAAGGGGGGAGCCAGTCTGAGATTAAACATTTGCCACCGATAAGCCCACTATAGTTAATCGAGAGCAGCCTCTAAATAAGGACTCTCAATTTCTAATTTTATCTGCTTTTATTCATCTGAGAAAGTAGCGGGAATAAGAGATCCAAGGAAATTTGTTCAGCTGAATGGCTGCCACCCCCACGGCCACTTAGCTGCATGAATCAATCATAATATTAGCTCACACATATAGGGGTCTATTCCCCACAACAGCCCTGGGAGGTTGGCAGGCCGGCCAAGTATTGTTATTCACATTTACATATAAGGAAACTGAGGCTCAGAGAGGGACCCCTCCCCACCCCAATAGAGGACCTGGATTCAAACCTAGTGCTCCCAGACCCGGGTTTGGCTTCTGCCTTAGCCTGCTTCCTCTCCCTTCAGCAACATCCGTAGCATCAGCAATCCCTGGTTTGGGGGAAATCAGCGTTGACGAAATGTCAGCCAAGAGACTGTGGACAAATGGGAGTCTTGTGAGGCACAGATGGCCAGACTGAGCAAGTCAGAGTTGGGGGATTTGGTTAGCTGTCATTTGCTTGCTGACCCCTGGGGGATTGGGGAATGAGGGGGAGATAGCTTAGCTTTCCATTCAGGGGGCTACCGATTTGCAAAGACACAGGTCATGGATTATATTTAATAAAGACAGAAGATCAAAAAGCCAGAGAGCTAAATACTCTCTCTCCTTTCTGTAAGGGCCTAGACCCAGAGCCCCACAGCTCTCCCAACCCACTAGGGAGGGAGCGGGAGGGGAAGGAGGAACAGGGAGGGGAGTGAGGGAGGAGGCAAGAGGAAGAGGGGGTGGGGGAAGGGAGAGGAGGAGGAGACAGAATTTCTTCCCCACCGTCAACAGGTTAAATATTAGGATCAACAGCCCTGCGGATGCTGTGTTCACTTACAAAAAGAATTTATTACCCTCTAAACAAAAAAGCATCATTGCCAGCCGGCTGTCGGGAATGAATGGGAAAAGGATGCTTGCCGACCATTTTTTTTAAATAGTCTTCAATTTACTTCTTAATTATGGTTCTAACACCGACTCTGAAAATGGAAAGATTTACTGTACTTCCCCCTGGGCCCATATATTCTGGACCACTTAAAGGAGCATTTACTTCTCACTCTGCATCTCCAATGGGCTTCAAAATAGGGGGGCTTGGCTGACTTCCTTCAGACCCACCAGCTCAGTAGCTCTCTCCATTTCTGGGGATGGTTTGTACACTGTAGGCTTCAACAATTTTGTGTGTGTGTGTGTGTGTGTGTGTGTGTGTGTGTGTGTGTGTGTGCACTGTCATAGGCACGATGCAGGAGATGTATATGGCAGAGTCCTTATCCCAAGGGAGCTTACAATCAAATGAGGAAACAAGGCAGACACAAGAAACAGACAAGCCAGGTGTTAGCAACAGCATGTGTCCATACATAAATGCAGAGAAGGGAGACTTGGCTGAGGTTGGGGGGAGGTGAAGGAGCAATAAAGGACATTCATTTGTTCTTGGTCAGTGGAGAAGTGCAAAGAGACCCCATAAGAAAAAAAACAGGAGCCACTGATATTTTTATTCACCTAATTTTCCTCAGTCCTACAATTATAATGATTTCCTAGCTGGTCAAATCTCAGGGCACATAGATACTCAACAGCATGTTCTCAATAGAAGCTGAGCAGAGATAGACAAACGTGGCTCACTTAATATCAACCCCCTAGAGGGTCACATCATTGCTAAAAAACCAATTCACACATTCGTACTCACACTTTCTGCCACCAGGTAGGGGATCCTGGTCCATTGCCTGGAAATTGAAAATTTTAGAAAGGAGGGGCAAGGACGGATCTCATTCACAGAGCAGACCACCAGAAAAGAGAGGAGACAACGTGGCCCCCATCATCTCTCTCTCTCTCTCTCTCTCTCTCTCTCTCTCTCTCTCTCTCTCTCTCTCTCTCTCTCTCTCTCTCTCTCCTCTCCCTCTCCTCTCCTCCTCTCTCCTCTCTCTCTCTCCTCTCTCCTCTCCCTCTCCTCTCCCTCTCCTCTCCTCCCCTCTCTCTCTCTCTCTCTCTCTCTCTCTCCCTCTCCCTCTCCCCCTCCCTCCCTCCCTCCTCCTCTCTCTCTCTCTCTCTCTCTCTCTTCTCCTCTCTCTCTCCCTCTCCCTCTCCCTCTCCCTCCCTCTCTCTCTCTCTCTCTCTCCTCTCTCCTCTCCCTCCTCCTCCCTCCCTCCCTCTCTTCTCTCTCTCCTCTCTCTCTCTCTCTCTCTCTCTCTCTCTCTCTCTCTCTCTCTCTCTCTCTCCCCGTTTCTCTGTGTGTGTCTCTGTCACACACACACACACACACACACACACACACACACACACACACACACAGAGACAGGCGACACCTGCCTTCAGCCTAATCACAATGCTACAATAAGCAGGGGACCCAGCTCCTCCTCATCCTAGGAATCGGCAGGGCAACTTCGACGTAGCAACCCCAGCACCCTATTGGTTTGCTCGTTTCCGGGGCGTTCTTCGCAACGGCCAGCTCCCCACCCCCAGGGAGAGGTGCTGTGCCCAAGAATGGCCTCTAAGAGGCAGTGTTTAAACACTGCCCTCCCTGCGGAGCTGGAAACCCGTTTGGGCTCTCCCTGCCCAAATGCAAGGTGGCAGAAGTGTTGATATTGTAGTCTGTTGGGCATGGCTGGCTTCAGAAATGGGAGCTTTTATGGAGGAGCACCTTCGTGCCCCTGAGAAATTCGTCTGCAAGGCCCTCTTGTGAGGCTGGCCCACATCACTAATCCCATCCTAGGGACAAGAACTCAAACAAGCACCTGGGTCTAGTTGGAGCAAAAGCAGGATTTGAACTCTGGGCTCGCAGCCAGCCCAGGTTCCAAGAGCCCTAGCCACCTGCACAGAAGCCCTGGGCCGGGTAGAGGGTGCTAATGACTGTGCCCTTACCTTGCTCCTCATCTGGCCTGATGTGGACACTTTGCTGACGAGCTTGTGGGAGCTTCCTTCTTGCTCTCCCTCGCTGCCAGAGGATTCCTCTCCCGGCCCCTCTGCTGCCAGCCTGTCCAAGTCCAGAGAGGAGCCAGAATCCCTGGGCTTCCCAGCCACCAAGTCCCCAGGTGGCAGCAGCTCAGCCATGGTCCCAGGGTCTCACTTAGGGGCGCCACAGGCCAGGAGCTCCCGAGACTAGCCGCTTTTCTCCCTCCCACTAGCTTCTAAAAGACAAGAGCAAAGCACCCGGTTAGGCAGCCTTGCCCTGGCTGGCTGGCTGGCTGGCTGGCTGGCTGGCTGGCTTTCTTGCAGCCTCGCTGCTCCACTGGAGAGAGGGGTTTGGCAGGAAGCAGCCCCTGCAGGGGAGTGGGGCTAGGAAGCCGGGCCTCCCGCCTGCCCCACACCAAGAATCACCGGCCAATTTTGCTCCTCAAACCTCTGCGCCCTTGCTTTCAGCAGGACTATTGGCTTGAGCCTTCCTCTCTTCGGCCCTTCTCTCTGACTGCAATTATTTTGCAAACTCTAGCTTCCCTCATTGCGACTCAGAAAGCAAGAAGTGCTCCATTTCTGTCTGCCTAACCTCCCCTGCGCCCGCCCCACCGCCGCCGCCGCCGCCGCTGCCGCTCAGCTGCATTCTGTTCTACAGGTATAGGGATGACCAAGAGCCACCGGCTTCGACCGGGGGGGGGGAAGGGGGGGGCCAAGGACGTCTGGGTGTGTAAGGGGGAGAGCGCAGCGGGTGCCCTAGCAAGATTATCCCACGTCTTTCAGGTCAGGAAAGGAGGAGTAGGGGGAGAACAGAAAGACAGAGACAGGCGGAGACAGAGATAAACAGACACAGAGAGAGAGACAGACATGCAGATGAGACCAGACAGAAACAGAGAGAGAGGAGAGACACAGAGGGATGGAGATAAAGGAAGGGAGGGGGGAGGAGAAGAGAGGGGGGGAGGAAGGGAAGAGAGAGAGAGAGAGAGAGAGAGAGAGAGAGAGAGAGAGAGAGAGAGAGAGAGAGAGAGAGAGAGAGGAGGGGGAAAGAGACACAGAGGCAGAGACAGAAAGAAACTGGGGGGTGGGTGGAGAGGAGAGAGAGAAAGATGTCACAGAGACTTCGGCTCAAGTCCAGCGCATAAGAAACGGTTTGTAAAAGGTAACAACAGATCTCGGTCCCTAGATCACCTCCGCTCACTGCACCCCCCCACCCCCCCCACACCCCGCTTTGGCTCTGAGCCAGCGCCTGCCCCTCTTGGGGCTAACTGCCAAAATACCGACCATGACACTGCGGAGAGGGAGCGCGAGAGGGCGGGGTCCCAACCAAGCAGCCCCCAAAGCAGGATGGCTTTTTAGATACCAAGCTGGCGGCCGTCGGCGGCCCCCACGCCATCCTGCGGCCTGGGCCCCCGGCGTGTTTCAGCCCCATCCCAGTGCCTGCGCGCTTACCTACCTGCCCGGAGATCCTGCAGCCCGCGGAGCGGCAGCTTGGCCAAGGCACCAGCGGGAGCCCCGAACCCGTCCCGTCCTTTTCCCTCCACCCCGCCGGCTGGCGATCAGAGAGAAGCCTGGGAACCCGGCCCAGCCTGGCCCGGCGGCGGGCACCAGGCGAGCGCCCGCGGCTCCTGCAGTGCGTGCGTGCGTGTGTGTGTGTGTGTGTGTGTGTGTTGTTTGTGTGTGCGCGCGCGTGTGTATTAGAGAGAGATTGACACAGAGACAGAGACAGAGAGACATAGGAGAGAGAGAGAGAGAGAGAGAGAGAGAGAGAGAGAGAGAGAGAGAGAGAGAGAGAGAGAGAGAGAGAGAGAGAGAGAGAGAGAGAGAGAGAACGAGAGAGCGAGAGCTTGGGAGCCGAGCCGAGCCCACCACCAGCCTCCTGCCTACCTCCCGCCTGCGCCCGGGGCTCGGGCGTGCACACAGGCAGCCGGGCGACCCCGAGACGAACCGGAGAGGCCGCCCGGAGCCCCCCTGGCTTTGCTGCCCGCCCGGCCGGCCGCCTGGCTGCCTGGAGGAGCCGCGCCGTTGCCGGCGCTCGCTCTAGCTCCCCGGCCGGGGGCCCGGCCCAACCCAGCCTGTGCTGCCGCTGCGGCACTAGCGGGAGAGGGAGGTGGGTCCCCGAGATAACGCGCCCGCCTCCGTGCAGGGCAGCGCTGGGACAGCCCCGCCGCTTCCACCTCCTCCAGTCTCTTGCGCTCCCTGGAGGCGCTCTCAGCTCTCCGCTCTCCTCTCGCCCTGTCTCCTGTCTCCCGTCTCGGCTCTGCAGCCCAGCCAAGCGCCCGGCCGGCGCGCCCTGCCTCTCCCCTGCACCCCCCCCTCGCGTCCGCCCGCGGTCCCCTCTCTCCGGCGGCTCGCCGCACCCCCACACCGGCAGATCGCCGCACCCCCACACCGACCGGCTCGCGCGCTCGCTCGAGCACTTGTTGCTCCCGCCTGCCTGCCCGCCTTCCCGGACTCCGTCTCCCCAGCCGCCGCAGAGGCGCGCGTCGCGCTGCTCTCTCCTCGCTCGAGGCCAGGCCCCGGCGCGCCCTCCCCGCTCCTCACCAGGATTCCCGCACCCGCTCCCGCAGCCTCCGCCGCAGCCCCCGCTGCAGCCGCGCCGGCTGCTGCCCTGTCCCACCTCAGGGTGCTGCCGCGCCGCCGTGCCTCCTTCTGCTCCTTGCCCCGACGGTCCCGAGCCCTCGGCGGAGGCGTCCGGAGATGGTGGCGGGTCGGTGGCTCGGATGCCCCGGGCGGCTGCCGTGCGGCGCCGCATGTCGGTGCGCTGGCCTGCGGCGGGCCGCGAGGCGCAGGCGGCCCGGGTCCGCTCCCTCGGCTCTGCTCGGCTCCGCTCGGCTCTTCTCTGGTCTGCTCGGCTGTGATCTGGGCGGCTGGGGCGCGCCGGGGTCCGCGCCCCCAGCGCCGAGCTGCTCTGCTCGAGCTCTGGGGCGCTCTCCTCCGAGGTCCGGCGGGCGCGCAGTCCAGGAGCGCTCTGGCGGCGACGGCGCGCTCGGCCAGCTAAAGCAGCAGCCCCCAGGAGCCTCTGCCAAACTTTCCCCCTCCCCACAGGCTCGCGCGCTCGCGCCCGCGCTCGCAGTCCCCTCCCCTCCCCTCCCCTCCCTCTCTCTCTCCCCCCTCCCCTCTCTCACGCTCCCTCCTTCTCTCTCTGGCCGGGCTGGGCTGGGCCGGGCCGGGCAGGCAGCAGGCAGCAGGCTGGCAGGCTGGCCTGGCGCCGCTCGCTCCCTCCCTCCGAGCCGATCTGAGCCACTTTCGGGGTGGACGGGCGCGCGCGCCGCTTGCCCCTTCGCCCCCGGCTCCCTCCTCAGCCTCCCACCCCCATTCCTATCCCAGGCTGGCTGCCAGGGAGACGGACACACGGACGGGCAGGGGGGGGCGGGCACAGGGGCACGGAGCGATCCGGGTGACCTCCTTGAGGGGTAGAGGCTCGCGCGCTCTAGGGGGCGCAGAACAGGGGAGGAGGACGAAGGGGCAAAGAGGGCCAGGAGGGCGAGAGCGTAAAGGGGGCAAGGGGGGCGGGGGACGAGGGGTGAGGGGCGAGGGGCGAGGAGGGCGGGGGGGGAGGGGAAAACGAGATGAGGGGGACAGGGGGAAAGGGGGATGAGGGGGGAAGGGGGACTAGGGGCAAGGGGGCGGGGGAAAGGGGAATGAGGGGGAAAGGGGGATGGGGAGAGGGGACGAGGGGGTAGGGGAAAGAGGGATGAGGGGGCACAGGCGGGGGGACGAGGGGCGAGGGGATGAGGAGTGAGGGGAGGGGGAAAGGGGGACTAGGAGCGAGGGGGGCGGGGGGGAAGGGAGATGGGGGCAGAAGGACAAGGGTCTAGGGGGGCGGGGGGACTAGGGGTGAGGGGGCAGGGGGACGAGGGGCAGGGGGAGCAAGGGGGTGAAGGGGAGGCAGGCTGCCTCGCTGACAGCTTTGCGGTGCTCCCCTTGGAGAGCCGGTGCAGGGCATGCACCCCTCTCGCCTCCTCTGCGCCCTGGACGCCTGTCCCTGCCCGTCCAGCAGCAGGTGAGCAGCCCAAGCGCTGCGGCACCTCCAGCCTCACTTCCGCCTGGGGAAGGCGGCAGCGAATCTCATCATAAACAGGTGGATGGGTGGCTTGAGCAAGATGGTGTAGTTGGGGTAGAGGCTGGGAGGTTGCTTCGCTCTTCTTTATTTGGTGTCAAAATCTCCCAAGTCTTCTGAATATATGCGCTAGAAGCTCTGGGACTCTTAGAGATGAGCGAGGCCTTCTCAGCTGGTGGGGAGCCCAGTTGGGGCCCCCAGCCTAGGGACAGAGAACACACGGCTTGCTGCCTTTTCTCACCTAACAAATATTCCACTCTCTACTCACTTTATTCGCTTTATTTTGGCCTCTATTTTCCATCTTGGTTATTTTTCTCTTGTCTACATTCCTGTCTCAGACGTTTGGGTGTCTCTGGGACCACTCTCTCAGGGCTTCATGTGCCTATCTTGTCACTTTCCCTATTTCCTAGACTATGTTTCTTTTCTCTTTTTCCACCATATTTTCCCCCAACTTCCATTTCGTGTGTACTTCTGGCTTCTCTTTCTACCATTCCCCATTTCTTGATTTTGTCTCAGCAATCCCTTTGTATCTGAGGTAATTGGCATATCTGCCCACTGCACATCTCCTGGTACCTGGGCACTTGGTGCTCCCAGACTTCAAAGAAGCCGTCTCAACAGCTCCATTCATTGTATGAGGGCAGTGCTCCACAAAACTGCCCTCAGTGTTGGAGTGGAGATACTTCAGAAGCCCAGAAAGCCAAAGGCTAGAAACCTCATTGAAAAGTTGGACAGGGCGCCAGAGCAGGAATGGCTCGGCTCAGAAGCTGCCTGCTCGCCTGCCTGTGGAGGGGAGAAGGCCTGCCTTCCCACTCTTTTTGCTGTCCTAAGCATTTTTTCAAACTTAGTTCATTCTGGAATTCAGCTTTACACCCACAGTTCTTAGAGGCATACTCCCCATGTCAGTCTTGACTTGATTACTATTCTTAGAGTAAGAGGTGGGCAGTAGACTGGGATGGGGGGAGGGTCAGAGGAAGGGATGAGCATGGTGGCAGGACATTCAGAGTCGGATAGCTGTGAAGTATGGTCTGAGGCTGGTTAGATAAAGTGGGTTAGATGAGTTTATAAGTCACTCACCAACCAAGATAGCTCAGCCTCAAGGAAGAGTTCCAAAATTGAGGGAATTTATTCCGCCAACAACACAGAGGTGCTGTCCTACTATGAACCTAGCCATTCCTAACTTGCTTCCTACTCCTCTCCTAAGTCTTCCTGGCCATCACTGCCTTGCCCTACTGCCTGCACCGAATCCCCTTACACAGCTGTTGAGGCAGCAGGCACACCAGCTCTTGAGGGGAGGCTCCTCTGGGCAGGCCTGCCCCCGTCCCCTTGCTGCCTCCTAGAAGCCCTCTATGAGGCCAAAGCTAAGCTTGGAGCAGCTGCTTTGTGCTAGGCCACTACCCTACCCCTCCTTGTGGCCTCTTCTCAACCCTAAAGGGTCTGGGTTTGCCTTTGTCAGGCCCAGTGGAGAGAAAGAGGAAGGGAAGAAGCTTGGGCCTATGGCCTAGTGTCAGAGATGGTACAGTGGGACAGGATGCCACCAGGGGACAACTTGAAGCTGTGTCTTTTTTTCTCATGTGTGTCCAAAGGCAGAATTTTCAGCTCCGAAGCACAATCTAGAGCAGGGCTTCCTAAATTTTTTCTACTCTCACCCCTTCAGCACTTCTTTAAACCACCTGGGTCGGGAGCCACAGTTTAAGAAGCGCTGACTAGGGTATACTTTCTGAGGCCTTCCTTGGCACTAGATGGCTCAGGCCAGGAGATTGAGACATTGCAGCAGGGTGTGCCAGGCTTTGGAGGGGGTAGGCCTTGCCTGTGTTTCCTTGGGGGTATTGAAGGCATTATTAGTGTCTGTGCCTCATTCTCCCCAGCTAAATGAGAAGCACCCAAGAGCAAGGAAAATGTCCTCCCTAAACTTGGGTCTCCCCCAGAAGAATTTAGCACAGGGGGCCAGGCACACAAATAAACGAATACTCAGAGCAGATATTGGGGGAGGGGTTAAATTTCATGGCCTCATATATTTTGAAGTGAAAGATACTTCCAGGATAATATAGCCGAACTCCCACATTTTACAGCAGAGGAATCTGAAGCAAAAAGAAGGGAAAGGACTTGCCCAAGGTCACACATGGACTTTTTAAGTGAGGGAGTCAGTATTGGAACCCAAGTCCTTTGCCTCTAAATCTCTTTCCACTGTGCCGTGGTCACTGATTAGGATGTTAGGAGCCACTGGGTTAACTGATGCTTTTTCTAGTAGAACAAGACAGGCTGAGGCCAAATAGCCGCCCAAGCACACTTTCAGTCGGGATAGATATAATTGACCTGCATTAGACACCAGTCAGGAAGGTATAGCCCAGGGGCGGGGAACCTTCAGCCCTGAGGCCACATGTGGCCCTCTAGGTCCTCAAGTGGGGCTCTTGGACTGAATCTACACTTCACGGGACAAATCCCCTTAATGAAAGGATTGGTTCTGTAAAACTTGGACTCAGTCAAAAGGCCACACCCAAGGACCTAGAAGGCCCCATGTGGTCTCGAGGCCAAAGGCTCCCCACCCCTGGTGTAGCCCTCCCTTGGGAGGGGAGACGTGATGAGAGTTTCCTTAAGCCGGCTCATTGGACCGGGCCTCAAAACAGTGAAATGTGCTCATTTCTCCCCACCCCTACCCCCATGCCCCCCAACATCTGACAGCATACTTTGTACACAGTGGCTAGTGTAGGCATAGTGGCCAATCGATTGCCTGCTCGAGGGAACTCCTGGCAGCAGCCAGGACCCCAAACCTGAGCCTTATGCCCCCTGCCTCCAGCATCAGCTGAGCTTGGTCTTTTAATGCCACTCGATTATGGCTCTAGGCCAGCAGCTTCTCCTTTTCCGGGTAAATGAGGTGTGAGCCCTGGATTTGGAGTTAGTATATCAAATCCCAGTTTGGGGCTTCCAAGCTGAGTGACCTTGGAGAAGTCCTTTCCCTTCTCTGTCTATTTTCTCACCCGTTAAAAGAGAGGGCCGAATGGTTGAAGATGGCCTCTAAGGTCCCTTCCTTCTCTAAACCTGGGATCTTCCATGGAAAGAGTGATTCGAACCCCTCAGCTATGACACTCTCTACGTGGGTGACATTAGGCCAGTATCTCCACCTCTCTGGGCCTCTAAGTTTCTTTCTAACTCTAACCCTATCTAAGTCCCTATAATCTTGAGCCAGATATCATTCTGCCTCCCTAGGTCTCCGTTTTCTCATCTGTAAAGTGAGGTGGCTGAGCTAAATAATCTTTCAGCTTAAAATCCTAAGGAAGGAGAAGGGGGAAACGTAGCAGAGTTGGAATATCCCAGCTGGGTCTTTCTGCAGGCTTCCCCCTTGTCCACCATCCCCCCCTTCCAGTCCCTGCTCCTCTCCCCCCCCCCTTCGTTCTGGTGCTAGTGACCTGAGCACAAGGAAGTAGCAGTGAGGTGGTGTAGAGCCTGGGCTTTGGGTCCCACCTCACACACTGATTAGCCGTGTGACCCTGGCCAAGTCATTGCTCCTCTCTTAAGCTTCAGTCTACATACGTGTGAAAAGGGAATAAGAATATCATTTACCCCACGTGGTTGTTGTGAGGGTCAAATGAGATGGGGTATGCAGTGCTTTGCAAGCCTTTATGTGCTCTATACATGTTCTCCTTCACATCCAGAGACTTCAGACAGCATCACCGAGAACCCCCTCTACATCATTCCCAACAGGTGGCCCTTCAGTCTCTGCTGGAAGGCACCTGAGGAGTGGAGGCCTGGAGCTTGCCTTTTTGGCTTGGGTGCAGTTCTGACTGTTAGGAAACTCTACATTTGGTCCTCTCCAACTTACACCCATCGCTCCTGGTTCGGGGCTTTGAATAAGGCTAATCCTGCCTCCTCAAGAAATCCAGCTCTGGCTCCCCTGCCCACCTCTTCTCTTCTCATAAAACATGTCTAGTTCCTTTGACTGAAGCTTTTACGGCCTGCACTCCATTCTTCTGCCCAGCTTGGTTGCTTTCTTATTCTCGATGCACTCCAACTTGTCAAAGTACTTTTGAAAATGACCTGCAACTAACAGGACCCAATTTGATTAGCTGTGGTTCCAACTCGGACCTATCATTTCTTCACACCTCCCACTCTCCTAGACTTTAGTCCTGGGTACTCTATTTTAACAGCAGCAGGGGCACCAACTGAAATTCCTTGTGGTTCCAGTTTCTTATTCCACTTGTGCCCACGAGACATGCAGGACAGAGATTTTTATCCCTATTTTACAGATAAGGAAACTGAGAATCTGAAAGACGGACTAGTAGAGCCAGGGAGAGAACCCAGGTCACCCACCTTCGCTAGCTAACATTCATGGGATCCTAACTGGAGAGCTGGAAGGGTCCTTAGAGTACATCAAATCCAAGCCCCTCGCTTTACAGCTGAGGAGACTGAGGCACAGAGAGGTTAAGTGACTTGTCCAGGGTCACACAGCTAATAAGTATCTGCGGTGGGATTTGAATCCCGCTCTTCCTGACTCCAAGTCTAGTACTCTGTCTACTAGGCTACATCACTTCTCATTCAGAGCTTTCTGGACAGTGTCTACTCTGCTTCTACCTACAGCCCAGTGACCCCTTAGGCAAGGATTCTTATCCTCATTTGGCAGATGGGAAGCTGAAGCTTAGACAGATCAAGTGACTTGCTCACAGACACAGTCTGTCAAGAAGCATCCAAATCATGAATTGAAACTGAGTCTCTCTTGACGCCAATGTCAGTGGGCACTGCTTCTCCATGTGTGCCATCTGAGCAGGCCTGGGTACCGGTCCTCAATGCCAGGTGTTCTCCAATCACGCCAGTCAAGCAGCCTTCCCCCACACGGGCCCCTCTAAGAAACAGTGGCTCCCAAGCCCTCAGCTACAGTGGCCCTAAGTGAGTCAACATAGCAGGAAGGGTGTCGGGTTAAAGGAATCCTTTTCTATTCTTGTAGAAAATGCTGACTTCCTCCTGCTCTCTAGCTTCTGTGACCTTTTTGTGCCTAGCCCTTTTCTAAGAGATGTGAGAGTTTGACCATCACCTGGTCCCATCCCCTTGTCTGTCAAGTGAGCCAGTGAAGTGACTGGTCCAAGGTCATGCAAGAAATTAGTGGCAGAGCTGGGACTTACCCCAAGGCTCTTTGTCCTGGCTGCCTGAAGCGTAAAGGGGTTCGTGTTGGGTAGTAATATTGGCTTACCAACCAGGAGCCTGGTTCACCCTCTGACTCTGTCCTGAACTACTTGTGTGACTTCAGGTAACTAATAGTGCCTCTTCTCAGGGCCTCAGTTTCTACCCCCCCGCCCCTGCCCCCAGTAAAAGGGTTGGACAAGATGGTCTCTAAGGTCACTTTCAGCTTGGACATCCCATAGTAATAATACTTTTCATTACAGTTTGAGAGCACTTCAATGTTTAGAGATAACTTTTCTCATAATCCTAAACAGAATGCTTGATCCAGGAGGGACATGCCTGAGAGCTTATATAGCTTTAACTCCAAGATCACTGAGCAAGCTGGTGGCAGAGCCAGGATTTTAACCCAGACCTCCTAATTCTCAGTTTGGCTCTCTTTCTGCCAAACCATGCTTATGATCCCCATTTTACAGATGAGAAAACTGAGGCTCAGGTCACACAGCCGGGACTCTGGTTTCCTGAATTTGAGATCTTTCCGACGTCTCCATGATGTTGTGACTCTAGGTAGGCTAGGTACGGAACAAGGCCAGTCAATTAGAAGCCTTGAATTCCAAGCTGAAGGGTTGATATTTGAAGATTTGATTTCCTAAGGTCTAGGAAGCTTGTTCTCCACAGAGAACCTTGCCTGATCTCTCTAGTTCTTCATGCCCTCTATCTCCTCAAATTATGTCATGTCCTGGTCACTTTGAACTAATGCGGAAACACACCGTCTTCATCTCAGGAGTGACCCAGAATGTGGTCTATGCGATCAGATTGCTTGTTGAGGCACTTGGCTTTGTTTAAATGCTTGCTTGGTACAACTAAGAGCTCTAGCCTCAAAGCCTGTGCCTTATACATCAGAGACTTTGGGTAAATGCTTGGGGAATCAGAATGGAAAAGATGACCAAAAAAGGAGAATGACAAGTGTTGGTGGGGCTGAGGAAAAGCAGGGGTGCTAATGCATTGTTTCTAAAGCTGCAGCCATTCTGGAAAGCAAGTTAAGACTGTGCTCCCCAGATCATTAAACTGTGCACACTCTTCGACTCGATGACACCTATACTACTCCTATATCCCCAAAAAGGTCAAAGAAAGGAAAAAATACCCCCATGTGCAAAAATATTTATCGCAGCTGTTACTGTAGGAACAGAGAACTGGAAACTAGGGGGATGCCCATCAGTCAGGGAATGGCTAAAGAAATGATGGTATCTGGATGTAATGGAATATTATTGTGCCAGAAGAAGGGCTGAGAGAGACAGATCCAGAGAAACCTAAGGAGACTCGGATGACCCGACGCAGAGTGAAGTGAGCAGAACCAGGAGAACATTGTAAAGACAAACAACTTTGAACAGCTTAAGAACTCAGATCATCGGTGCATTGACGAGCCGTAATCCAGAGGACCCATGATGAAACATGCTGCTCGTCCCCTGAGTGAGTGGGGAGAAAGGCAGGGTGCAGAAGGAGACATACGTTTTCGGCTCGGATCAGCATGGGAATTGGTTTTACTTGACTAGGTATATCTGTTGGAAAAGTGTTGCTTTTATTTTTATTTTCTTTTAAATTGGGGGTAGGTGAGTGGAAGGGAGAGAAAATTAATAGTTTTTCACTGAAAAATAAAGTAAAACACAAAAATTAAATACCTGGTGAATGGAACGCCTTGGCTCCAACCCAGCTCGAAGTGAGCTCTGCCTGGTGGGAGAAAGGGTGCCATCCCAGCCCATGATGTATGAGCTACACTTGCACCTTGGTACTGCGCGCCAGCTGCTAGAGCAGCCTCCTGGGCCCTGGGAGAATCAGAGATTTCCCACCTCAGGCCAACAGTCCTCTGGCTGCTGGAGAAGGCAGTGCGCTCTTCCCTGTCCCAAGTCCTGGTGGATAGTGTGGTGGGTGGGTCCTGCCAACCCAGATCTGCTCCCTGAGGGAGGTGGGGTGGGCCTTGACTGAATTTTGTGGTGTTTACTGGGGGCCTGAGAGCCACATTGGGAATCCAGCCCTGTGACTGGCTGAGCTAGGATCCCAAGGCAGGCCTTTATGATTTCCCACACTGACTGTGGGCATCTTGCCCCCGGTGCCACCCCCAGGCAGCATTGCTCTGGGAATCTCCAGTCCTCCCCCCCTTATTTCTCATGTACCCTTGGCCTAGTTCTTTACTCTCTCTGGGCCTCAGGCTCCACCTTCCACCTCCAGGAGGCCTTGCTCAGTCCTCCTCACTGTGAACTCCCATCAGCCCATAGAAATCTCATTTGCACGTTATCCAGATCATTAGACTTTGAGCTCCCCAAAGCCAAGGCTACTGTTTTCTCCTTACTTCTACCCCCAGTGCTGAGCACAGTGCCTGCACATAGTAGACCTTTCATAAATGCTTGCTGTCTTGACTTGACCTTGGTAAAATGAGGTACAATGGCTTCTAAGAGCCCTGATCTGGTAAGGCATTCTCTGATTGGTCTCTACTTCTCATCTGAACTCCTGGGGCCCCACAATTTGGTTGTAAGCACTTTGGGTGATGGATCATCCTTTTCCATTCCATTCCACTCGCACCCCAGTGCCCAGCTCAGGGCCTTAACTTACTCAGTGCTGGTGGAGTTGCCTTGGACTAGACCCTGTCAAGTGCTTAAGCAAGGAAGTGGTGTCAGAAAGAGACTCAGGGCCCTGGCATCACCCTCAACCCTACAAGCATCGAGAGATGGCTCCACCTGGCCAGCAGGTGCCTAAGGCTGGTGGGGGAACCACCAAGTCTCCTTTGCAATGCCCTGCAGCCCCAGAAATGGGGCCGCATTTGGCAGGTATGGACCAAGGCCACTGCTCTGGCCTGCTCGGCCACCTGCATAGACACTTGGAAGATATCCATAATGGGGAGTTTGGCTTCCCTAGACTTCCATGCTAATGGGATTCCTAACTTGAAATTCCAACTGATGATGAATGAATGAGAGTGAAGGAGCTATAGAGGAAGGCCTGCATAGGGAGAGAAGGAAGAAAGGAATGAGGCTGGGGTGGGCACACAAGGAGACTGAGGATGATGCCTACAGGCAGACAGAGACTAGGGCTCATGGGAAGAACCAGAAGCCAGATATAAGAAACAGAAGCCCAGTCACGCCTGTGCTCCATAGGAACCTTCCACCTGAGGCCTTGGGTCTCCAGGCCACTGCTTCCTGCAGTGACCATCCAGACTGTTTGAAGGGCAGCAATGAGAGAAAGCAGCCCAGGCCACTGTGGGCATCTCTAAGAAAGCTCTTCCTTCTACTGAGTCGAAATCTGCCCCTCCCTCCTCTGCCCTCCGGGACCACTGCCCTCCTCCTAGCAGGGACTCTTGCCTCATTACTGCAATAGTCTTGCCCCTGAGCTCCAGGCTTCCAGTCTCTCCCCACCTCGGGCGCCAAAGTGATTTTCCTAAAGCTCATGCCTGACCAGGTCAGCCCTCCTTCTCCCCTGCTCAAGCAGCTCGCTTCTGCCACTAGGATAAACCACCAGCTTCTCTGTTTCTTTCTTTCTGTCCTGTCTTTCCAGCCTTATTCCACCTTATTGGCCTCACATACTCTATGGTCCAGCCAAGCTGGCTGTCCTGCTTGCTGGTCCTCACATGAGAAATTCCATTTCTTACCTCCATGTGTTTGCCTAGGTTGACTCCCGTTCTTGGAACACGCCCCTCCTCACCTCTGCCTCTCAGAATCCCTCGCTTCCTCCAAAGCTCGCTCAAATGCCGTTTCCTATGGGAAGGCTGCGAGCGCCTTGCCCTACCTCGAGATTGCCTCAGATTTATCTTGCATGCATTTTGTAGCTATTTCATCGGTCTGTCTGTCTCCAGCCAGCGGAGAACAGGGACTGTATCACTTTGGTCTTTCTATCCCCAGCCCTAGCTAAGTCCCTGGAGCACAGTAGGTGCTTAATAAATGCTGATTGACTGATGCATGTGGGCAATCCCTCCGACAATTGGAGCCCAGCCCATCCAGTTGAGTGAAGAAATGCTGATTGATTTGAAGCTGACCACAGCTAATCCTTCTTCCCCATGACAGCCTGTCAAATACTTGAAGAAGGCTGGCTTTCAAAATTCACCAACAAGGACATATTGAGCTCTGTGCCAGGAACCGTGCTGGACTCGGTGGCTAGAAGGATACAAATGAAAAGCCTTCGAGGAGCTTCTGCTCTCTTGGACCATGCCTTCTCACACTGGCTAGCCCCCCCCCAGTCCTGAGGGCTTCTCCTGCCACAGGGGACAGATAAAATGTCAGAACTTGGTAGTACTTCTAATGTGGGAAGGGAAAACTGTAGCCAAAGTCTCTGTACCAGCAAGAGTGGCCTTGGAGGAAGGGAGAGCCTTTGGGGACTCACAGAGTGCCAAAATTACCCTGCCACCCATGCTTCCAACCAGTGCTACTTCTACACACCAAGGAAGGAAGAGGAAAGGGAGATGAAGAAGAGGTGAAGGAGAAGAGTCCTTCATGAGTAATTAAATAATGAAATGGGACACCCCCCCCCGCAGCCACAGCCACAGCCACATTACCAGGGCAGCCCCCCCCTCAGAAAGCTGCCCTGCAAGCTTCCTGTCATGGTGCCATGGGCACCTTTCCAGTGCCCTCAGCCAGGGGATCAAGGACAAGCTTCTTTGGCTCCCAGCCTTTTCTCCTGCTCAGTGGAGGACAAGTTCAGAGACCACAAAAGGCCCCTGATTCAGCTGCCCTTGTCCAGGCTTTCCTGGCCATGCCTCCCCTTCCACTCAAAGGCCAGCCCAGCTCTTGAAGACACTTGCTTGCCAGTCTCTGACTACTCCCCGCACTGGGCCTAAGCTGGGTTTTCTTGTTCTCAGCCCTCAAAATACCTGCAAAGAGACCTTGGTCTCTTCTGTTGATCTCTGGTTTCAGATCTTCACTACAGTCTGAGCTAGTGGATCCACTGATCCAGCTGGTCTGCCTTTGCCTCACTGTGCCTTCTTGGTTCTGGGCCCTGGCTCCCTCCCTCCCTCTCCTCTCCACTGGGCTCAGCTGCCCCAGGGGTTCCTTCCTTTGCTCAACAGCATTTAACAAAGGCAACCTTTATCACAGCCCAATTCTCCAGGCTGTTTCCTCCCCCACCCAGTCTTGGGGGAGCTTGGCAAGGGTGGGCTGGGGAGGGGCACAAGGGGTTTCCATCAATGCACTGAAGTGGACAGAGCCTGATTTTGGTGTCAGAGACCCTCAGTTCCGATCCTAGCTCTATTCCTCACCACCTGCAAGGTCTCGGCCAAGTCCCTTCATCCCTTTAAATCTCAGATTCTTCCTCCATAAAATCAGAGAGTTAGATCACATGACCTCTAAGGTCCCTCCCAGATCTGGTTCTGTAAGCCTACTCCCACAAGGACCATCTCAGTCAACTTGTTCTTGAACAAGAATCTCCACCATGATAGATAGCCCTTTGCCCATTGCTTGCTGGTCCTTGTCTTCATCGCCTCCAGCTCACATCTCCTTCTATGGGCCCTTCAGCTTCATATCAGTAACAAGCTATCTTTCACTTGTATCACTTCGGAGACTGTCCTCCTCCTCTTCCTTGGCAGCCTTGAGGAAGTGCGCACCCACCCAGAGTCTCTGTGGAGGGCCAAAGAATGAAAAGCACCAAAGGTCACTTGGAGCTTTGGTGCTGGAATGACCAAAGGGGCCAGGAACCAAGCTAAAGAGGAATCAGGGCTGATATGGGAAATGAACTGGGGGAGGGGTCCTGCAAAATCGCCTCCACTCTGCCCCCTAACCATTGGTGTCCCACTGTAGGACAAGTAAGGCCCACTCAGGCCTCGGATCCAGGACTACTAAAGAACGTGGCATGAGACTGTGCAGGAGGACAACGCTCACGGCCCAGTGTCTTGCCTGGCTGCCCTGACTGTGGCAGCCCCCACGGCTCTGCCTCGCTTCACGCTGCTCTCCTCTCTCATTCTGCTCAGTGTGGGGTGGCTTTTCAATTTCCTCTGTGCTATATTAAGGTCCATCAAGAGGAGTCACTGGGGTGATGCGGTGATGAGGAGGAGCCTCCCAAGAGAAGAGGGAAAGGAGCCGGGGGAGGGGAGGCATCGAAATTCTCAAATGTGGGCTGGAGAAGGGAGACCATAGGATGATGAGCATGTGCTTAGAACATGAGGGTGACCAATCTGGACTCTCCTTGTCCAGAGGAGAAAACTGAAGGCTAGAAAGGTGAAGGGACTTACCCTAGGCCACGTAAGGCTTCTGACTCGAGACCTAGTCTTCATGCTGTCCTATGCAGCTACTCTTCTGGAGCTCCAAGACTGAAGAGTCCCTGTAGAGGTTAACCTGCACAACTTCCTGCCTCCATTCAAGTTTACCTTAGACCTGGTGATTTACCAAAAGCGGAAGGGGCCCCTGGAGCGTAGAGGTGTGCCTACCATCCCGCTACCCCTGAAGGGTCCACAAGCAAACAAGGCCAAGCTAGTGGTCCCGGAGGGGCCAGAGGCACTGAGGGGTGCCTGACTGGATACTCCTCCTCCTTGTGCCAGCCCCAGTGCCCGCAAAGCCCTCGCCTCCAAGAACACCGTGACCTCCTTATCGACAGGCAATCAGAGCTGGAAAGAATCTTAGAGACCACCTAGTCTGACCCCTAGGGTGACAGAGGAGGAGAAAGAGACCTAGAGGGGCAGAGATTTGCTCAGGGTCACACAGGAGCTAACTGGCTTCAATGTGGAAAAGAGAAGGAATTCTCCATGAGCACAGGCAGACTGGCTGTGAGAGAGACAGTTCTGCCTGAGGAGAGCTGCTCTTGGATTCAGAGCCCCTGGCTTGGAATCCTAGCTGGGCCACTGTCCTTTCCCCTCTCAGAACCCCAACCTCCTTCTCTAGAAAATGAAGACATCAGCTAAGGGGACCTATTTGGGGCCTCCCGGCTTGGAATCTATTGTCCTGGCTGGAATCATGTTCATTGCGTGCCCAGCCCTTTGCTACTGTGAGCTAAACTATGGAGCAGAACAGAGGGGGAGGGGGAGGGGGAGGCATGGGAGAAGAAGAAGAGGAGGAGAAGGAGGGGGGAAGGGGAGAAGGGAGAGAAGATAGCCTCCTCTGTCCTTCTGGACATTCAAGAAATCAACTTCATGAGTATGAGACAGATGTGATTTGGTTGAACAATAGCTTAGCCAAGAGATCTGGGGGTTTGCCTCCATTGTCAGCGGTGTGGTGGGTACTTTAAGAGACACATTGCTTCCAGTCCACTGCTCTAGTCAATCAATCAGTCAGTCAATCAATAAACAGTGATTAAGCACCTACTGTGGGCCAGGCACTGTGTTAAGCATTGGGCATACAAAAAGGGGCAAAAGACAGTTCCTGCCCTCAAGAACTTACTTACAGTCTATTGGGGGAGCTGACATGCACACAGGCATAGACAAATACACTATCCAGGAGAAATAGGAAATAATGAACAGAGAGAAGACAGTAGAACCCAACTGCAAGATTGTGTTTCACTCCCAGAGCCATATTTGATTGGCTTGAGAGAGTTCTGAGAAGCCCAACCAGGACGGGAAAGGACACATGTGATAAAGACAGGCCTAGCAGGCATCACAAGCAAGGGTCCTCCAGCATCCCCTGGAAGGGGAGCCCACCGCTTCCACTCTGGGCCAGTTCGTAGCCTTAGCGAGTTCTCCTTCCTGACATCCAACCCAAATCTGCCTCTCTGTTGCTCCCTCCACCCCATCGGGGCCAAGCAGAACAAAGCTGGTCCCACCTCTATACGACAGCCCCTCACATCACGGATCCCCCTTAGGTCATCTCTTCTCCAGGCTAAATTCACTCGATGTATAGAAAAAGGCTCATTAGTTCCGCCACCATTCTAGTAGGCTTCCTCTAGATGATCATGGGATCACAGAACCTCAGCATCATCTAGTCCAATCCCCCATTTTACATGAGGAAATGAAGGCCCACAGAGGTAATGGTAATGGCCCAATATTATCCAGTGAGAAAGCTGTTGAGACAGAATTTGAGCCGGGGTCTTCTGACCCCAAATCCAGTATTCTTTCTATTATCGTATGCTACCTCTTATCCTCCAGCTTGGCCACTAGTAAAATGTGGGGCCCAGACCTGAAGGTCCGGTTATCAGCACCAATCTTATTCATCGAAGAAAGACCATAAAACAGGCTAGGAAATCTTGTTATCAGATTTTTTAATTAAGCTTGCGAAAAGCAGGTTTAATTAGAGGAAGATGAAGAGGTATATAGAATTAAGAATCTCTGCACTAGAAGAGATGGAGAGGTCAGAGAGGTCAATCTCTTCCACTTGTGGCCTCCCTTCCATGGCATCCGTGACAGACGGTCACCTAGTCCCTGCCTGGAGACTCATAGCATGATCCTCTTCGTCAAGCAAGTGTGATCCTTCATTGGACAGCTCTGATTGCCAGAGAGCTTTTCCTTACATTGACCCCCAAGCCATCATTTCTACTCATTTGTACTAGTTGCACTTTGGGAGGCCAATCAGAGCAAGGCTAATCCTCCATGCATATGATCACTTTCAGATACCTGAAAGCACCCATTTTGCTCCCTCCTAAGTCTTTTCACATTAAATATTCCCAGTTCCCTCACCTGGCACATGTCTTCATTGGCTTGGTCCCTAATCTCTCCAAGTTTCAGCTTGCCTGGAGCCCTCCTAAAGGTTGGTGACCAAGGGGCAGCTAGGTGGTGCAGTGAATAAAGCACCGGCCCTGAAGTCAGGAGGACCTGAGTTCAAATCCGACCTCAGACCAAACACTTGACACTTTCTAGCTGTGTGACCCTGGGCAAGTCACTTAACCCCAATTGCCTAAAAACAATAAAAAAAAAAAGATTGGTGACCAGCACTGACTAGAGTGCTGCAGATCTGATCCGAGGAGGGCAGCAGAAGGAGCACTTCACTGAGCCTGTGAATGAATCCAAGAGCCCTTTCGTTTTCTTGGCCTCCGGCTCAGATGGTTGGTGGCCCAGTACAGGCCCCAGGCCCTTCTTACACCATAGGACAGTGCTAATTCTATCTGAGAGCGTAAGCCTGGAGACCATGCAGTCCATTTGCTGTTCAGTCGCTTTTCAGTCATGTCTGACTCTTCCTGACCCCACAGGGGGTTTTTTTGGCAGAGACACTGGAGTGATGTGCCCTTTCCTTCTCCAGCTCATTCAAGAGATGAGGAAAATGAGGCAAACAGAGAGAAGTGACTTGCCCAGGGTCACACAGGTAGGAAGTGTCTGAGGCCAGATTTGAACTCAGGTCTTCCTGACTCCAGGCCCAGCATTCTATCCACTGCACTACCTCACTGCTCTCAGTCCATACCTGGTCTCATACCCAGGATCTACAGACTCCAGAACCGGAGTTCTCTCTCTGCCACTTTTGCATCACCAGCCTAAAGTCTGTGGATTTCCACCTTTTGTAAAATGGGGATATTTGCCCCTTTCCAGGCTTCTGCCACGTCTCCCATTGCCCATGATTCCTCTGAGTTCACCAAAAATGGTGCTACAATCTCACGTACCAGGTCTGTAACATCTCTCACTTACACTCCCTTCTCTCCTCTGCCACTGCCACAACCCTGGTGCAGGTCCTCAGCACCTCATTCCTGGACCATTGCAGTGAGCTGCCACGATTCTGTCCCCTTCGAAGCTCCCCCTCCCTTCAGCTGTCAAAATGAACATCCAAAAACCCAGCTCCGACTCTGTCACCCACTCTTACTCAGTAAAGTCCAGTGGCTCCCTATCACCTCCAAGATAAAATGTTTGGCACTCAAAGTCCTGCACAACCTGCTTCCCTTTTAAAAGTTTTCCTACACTTTCCCCTCATCCCACGTACAGTTCAATTCAGTGATCTGGATGAAGAGGGAGCAAAGGAGACAGGATCAGCCAGACAAGTGGGAGGAGAAAGAAGCAAAGAGGGGGATGTCCTGAAAACCTAGAGGGAAGAGAGAGTATTCACTGGCGTCAAAGGCTGCAGAGATGAAGAAGGATGAGGACTGAGCAAAGGCCATTAGATTAGGCAAGTGAGAGTCACGTTAGAGATAACAGCTTCAGCCTCAGCTGAAAGCTGAGGTCACAAGCCAGATCATCAAGAGTGAAGAAGAAATGGGGGCAGAGAGGAGAAGAAATAGGGACCTTCTCAAAGAGTTCAGCCACTAAGCCCCAAAAAACCCGAAGTGAGTACACTAAGAGAGATGCGTGAAGATCATTAGCAGGGATGGATGGATGGATCAAGGGAGGGGGTTTTGAGGATGGAGGAGACACAGGCATGTGTGTAGGAAGCAGGGAAACAGCTCGGGACAGAGTGAGACCAAAGTGAGAGTGTGGGTGATAGAGGGGGCAGTCTGCTAGAGGAGGCAGGACAGAGCAAGGTCACTTGTGTAGCTAGAAGGGTTGCCTCTTTGTGTGAGGCAGGGGTGAAGAAGGCATCTGGGTGATGGGAGATGAGGAGGAGGGCAGAAGAGGGAGCTCTAGGTGAACTCTCTTGACAAATCTCCAACCTCGTCCCCACCCCATTCTAGGCCAGGCCTAAATCGAGTTCAGGCTTGATTGTGGAACAAAATGAGACACTCATAGACCATCTAACTGAATTTAACAAAAAGAGTGGACTGGCCAATGGGAGCCCTGTCCTCGGAGAATGAGCAGTCTACTCTGCCTGCTGCCTGCTCACACGGAGGCTAGGGAGCCTGATTCCAGAAATAGCTGATGATACGTAATAGAAAGAACTTGCTCTCTGCCTTTGACTTTGTAACATGTGCAAGGATTCCGTGACTGTTTCCAGTTGGCTTCCTGTGTCATGAGGAGAGGCTTTTGAGGCAGAGCTACTTAACCTTATTCTCTCTTCCTGCTTGACTGTGTTCAAGTGAGGAGGCAAGGCCCACTCCCCCCTCACTGGGAGCCGTGAAGCCACGCATGCACGATTCTTCTGTTGCTTCTGTCCCTGTCGGGTCTATTCTTCTCTGCCTTCAGTGAAGGAGTATTAGAGACAAAATGGACTAGACTTGTGAGCTTAGAGAGGTCAGGAAAACGCCAGGGGCTCAGGAAGTGGAGTTGGGTTGAGTCAAAGGCAGCAAATGGACACTGAGGCACTGATTTCTGCAAGCAAGGGAGTGACTTTGTCTCCTTGCATTTGCAATCAAACTTGGTGGGGCCAATGTCACCACTTTAAATTTGAATCCATTCTTCCCAGGGACTATCTCGGAAGGAGTGCCTGCAAGTCAGGAGCATGTCTGTACTGGTCTTGCCAGATCTACTCAGTGAAAGGTAACTGTGGAAACCCAATCCGGATAACACAAGATTTAGCAGCTTCTATATTAAAGAACCGCAGGGCATGGAATATAATATTCGGGAGGGCAAAGGAGATAGGATTACAACCAAGAATCACCTACCCAGAAAAACTGAGTATAATCCTTCCGGGGAAAAAATGGTCATTCAGTGAAATAGAGGACTTTCAAGCATTCCTGATGAAAAGACCAGAGCTGAATAGAAAATTTGACTTTCAGATACAGGACTCCAGTGGAATATGAAGAGGTAAACAGGAAAGAGAAATCATAAGAGACTTATTAAAGTTGAACTGTTTACATTCCTGCATGGAAAGATGATATTTGTAACTCATGAGAACTGTCAGTATTAGGGTAGTTGAAGGAAAAAAATTATATGTATGTATATACAGATAGATAGATAGAGGGCACAGGGTGAGTTGAAGATTAAGGGGTCATATCTTGAGAATAAAATTAAGGGAGAATGGGGTAAATTATCTCACAAAAAATAAAAACAGAAAAGAAAAGTCTCTCACAGTGGAGGGGAAAGAGGGGAAGGTGAGAGGGAATGAGGGAATCTTATTCTCATAGGATTTGCCTCAAGGAGGGAATAACATACACATTCAATTGGGTATGGAAATCTGTCTTACCCTACAGGAAAATAGGGGGAGAAGGGGACAAGAGAGCAGGGGGATGATAGAGAGGAGGGCAGATTGGGAAAGAGGGTAATCAGAAGCAAATACTTCTGAGGAGGGACAGGGTCAAAAGAAAGAATAGAATAAATGGGGGGGGGCGGGATAGGATTAAGGGAAATGGAGTTAGTTTTTCACAACATGTCTACTATGGAAGTGTTTTGCATAACTGCACATGTACAACCTATATTGAGTTGCTTGCCTTTTCAATGAGGGTGGGTGGGGAAAATTTGGAACTCAAAGTTTTAAAAACACATGTTTAAAAAAAAAAAGAAACAAATGATGGATGCGATGAATACAGAGAAGCATGGGAAGATCTCCATGAACTGATGCAGAGGGAATTGAGCAGAGTCAAAAAAAATGCACAATGATTACAACAGCGTCAATGGAAGAAACAACTATACATCAAAAAATCGAAAGTGAAAACAGCCAAATTCCAAAGAACAAGCTTGGCTGGCAAGAAGGGACAGAGAAGATACTGCTACCCCATCCCTTTGCCTGAACATGGTACAGTGCACAGATTTTTCGGACTTTTTCAATGTATTAATCATTTTTGCTGACTTTTTTTTCTCTTCTTTTTCTGATCTCTCAAAATGTTTTTACATGGGATGGCTCTTTGGGAGGGAGGAGAGAGAAAAACTGGGGAAATTAAGGTAATGTCAAAAAACCCCAAAGATCAATAAAAACTCATTTAAAAGGACAGACACTCCCAACCCCTCAGGGGCAACCCCAGGATCTTGAGGTATGGTGTCCTTGATTTGGAAGTCTGAGCTGCTAGTGTTCACGTGGCTGGAGAAAACAAGCCTGAAGTCTTTGAACAGTCATGCTGCTTGGGAGTACGGTGCAGGGCTAGGATTAGACTCAAGTGAAACACTTGTAGACCATGGAACATTGAACAAAAGGAGGTTTCCTTAACCACAGCATGGAAAAGCTATTCAGCAAGAACACAGCATTGACTCAGTTAGGTGCAGCTCCCCTGCCTTTACATCTGCTACAATGGTGTACCCATCAGTAGTACGTGTCAAGCCTGAGGAGCCCCACGCCTCTCATGCGCTGGGCTTTTATACTCAGGCGACCAGCAAGCTATGTCAATAGTTTGAACCTTAGTCCCCTGAACAGATGAAGCCTTCAGAATGGTTTCATTGTCTTTTAGGGGAAAACTAGCCTAGACTGTGGGAGTAGGTCTTGCTTCTATGACACACACACATCCTCATTTGGTGCCCAGGGCAAAGCCTTATTTGCCCTAAACTAGTCACAGCTCAGTTGGAGAGATTTCTGTACTGAGATAGCCTGATACAGAACACTCCAGGCCCTCGAACTGGACTCAATCCCACGTTGGCTGTTTACCCATATGCTCTTTAGGCAAGTCCATTAACTTCTTTGGGTCTCAGTTTCCTCAGCTGGAAAATAAGGGAATCAACTAGATGCTGCCAAAGTCCCTTCTAGCCCTCTACTAATGAGCCACAGAGCAGGGCCTGGCACACTATGTTGTTGTTTACTTGCTCAGTTGACTGACCCTTTGTGACCCCATTGGGAGTATCTGTCCTTTTAAATGGTTGGCTATTTCTTTCTCGGGCTCATTTTACAGATGAGGAAACTGAGGTAGGCAGGATGAAGTGACTTGCCCAGGGTCACCCAGCTAGGAAGTGTCTGAGGCCAGATTTGAACTTAGGAAGAGGAGTCTTCCTGACTCCAGGCCTGGTGCTCTATCCACTCAGCCAGGTAGCTGCTCTTGTCTGCTACATTGTAGGCATTTAGTAAATGCCCGCTGACTGACTGATGACTCTGGTCCTTGCTGGTGTCTAAATTCAATTCCCAAACTTAGGGCTTTCCATCTCCATAATGTGAGTGTGTTGTAGCACCATGTGCATTTATCATGGACTCCTTCATTGAACCAGAAGGGATGGGTTTTCTGCCGGGAAGGGAGTGAGTTTGGCCAGCTTGGGCCTCTTCACAAAATAGAGACCCCGGGAGGAATTTGCCAAAGGGAGAAGGGGGCCTACGTGGTAGAGGGACGGTCCTGAGTGAGGCTATAGCTGAGGTATGCTGACATTCAGAATCAAAAGCGCAGCCTGGAGGGCTTGGGGCGGGGGAGACAAGGCTCATTCACCAGACCTGAAGTCAGAGGAAGGTCACCAAGCAGCTGGTGGTTTGACATCCGACATGGGGCTGCTGAGCACTCCCCCAGATACTGGCAACAGAACTTATACTGCCTGGGACCCCCGAAGGATTGAGGCTGCTGGGCTCCCTTATCTGTACTCCCCTCACCCACCTTCAGCCCCCTCACCCCTGGGCCCTCTCAGAACATGGGCCTGGACCAGATCCAGGAGGGAATGGGATCTAGAATGCCATTAAGATGGCAATTCACCCAAGTAACCAGGAGCTAGCTCTTCTGTGACCACAAGTGGGGGATGGTAGTGAGAAATGTTGGCAAGAGGGCCCAGGGGGTGAGGGGGATGAAGTACCATGATTCCCATTTTACTGATGAGTAGGCTGAGGCTCAGAGAAGCACATAGGATCATAGATTCAGAGCTAGAAGGGATCTTAGGGGAGGAAACTGAGGTCCAGAGAGCAGAAGGGTCTTGCTTAAAGTCACTCAGGATTTGAACCCAGGTCCTCAGACTCCAAAGCCAGGGCTCCTTTCACTGCCCCACATTAGCAAGCAGGAGGCTGAGGGGGGACAGAGGCCAAGGTCTCCTGCCACCAAGCCTGGTGCTCTCTGGACAGCCTTGCGTGAGGGTCAGTGGAAGAGATTATGCCAGGCAGCTAAAGCCCCAGTGAGCATTTGATGAGTGACACTCCAAAGAGGGCACAGGGGAGATTGTGGGGCTCATGACAGCCCCAGGAGGGCTGCTTGCAAGCCTTCTTTGGCAAATTTTCTCCCCACTCAAGGCAAGTGCCAAGAACCCCAAACCGCCAGAGAACCTGTGGGCCCCAGGAAGGCGGCTCTCTCCTTCGCGAGCCCCCGTTGGCTTCCTGTCTCTCCCTCCCCCCATCTTTGGGCTTTCTGCTGCACTCTCCGGCGAGGCCAGTGGAGCTAAGGAGCTCATAGCCAGCCAGAGGCCATTTGCATGATGCTGGGGTGAGGGGCAGGGACTGGGCTGGCCAAGCTGCCAGGGCCTCAGCACACAGAGCATCAGAAGGACTTGAAGGGAGCAAGAGGAAAGATGGTTCCCATTTATTTATTTAATTGCTTCCAAAAATTGATCCTCAGGGCAAGCATGGAGAAGAGTGAACACTGAAATCCACAAACAGGGATAAAAAATGATTGTGCATGTAACTGTACACTCAATTATTTACAGTTCATTTAGGAAGGTGTATTAACTTCAACAAGATAGTAAGTGAATCTTCTCCTGACTGTCGCCAATGTCCCCTTCTTAGCTCCTTTGCTCCTGGGAATTTGCCAGATTTTCTAGTTCAGGACCTAGGGTAGCATATTTTGAGCTGGAATCAGGGCCTTCAGGGCCCATCCTGGCCAACCTCCTCGTTCTGCAGAGAGGGAAATGGAGGGCTAGAGAGAAATGCTGCTTGCCCAGGCTCTCACAGCTGCTAAGTGGCTGAGCTGGGAGATTAGAACCCAGGTCTCCTGACTGCTACTCAGCATTCTTTCAAAACATCCTAGGTTTTTAATTCAGAGAGACGTCGGATCAGGGAGCAGTCTGGAAAATCCCTCATTTTGCAGAGGAAGAAATGAGGGCCCCAAATGGGGCTGGAAGCTGCTCAAGAACCCATAAGGGGTGAGGGCCAGAGGGGCTTAGCATGAGTCAGTTCACATGAAGTAGGTGAAGTGAGTGAGGATTGGAACCCCTGGCCTCAAATGAGGCCCAGTTTGGTGCTCCTCCCCCAGGCCTTGTGTACAGGCAAGCGAGAAAGCTTGCAGGACAAAAACCACTGGCCTCGTGCCCCTGTGGGACACTTGGGCAAGCTGCTGCAGGCACTTTAGATGGGCATCTGGATGGCTTTGAGGCTACTGCTGGTAGTACCTTTAGGCAACTGGCCTTTCTTTTTCTTTTTGGCAAGTTAAAAGGTGATGGGCAGGGGGCACAGAGGGGAGGGTCTCAGGGTCCTCCAAATGATCCTTCCAAAGCACTAGGCTATGAGCAGGAATGCCTGCAGGGAGCCCCTGCATCAGGGCAGCTCCAGCACTTCCTAGGAAGAGGCAGAGCCCGCTAAGGCTGCTTTGACTGGTTTGGCTCCTCTGAGGTGCCTCTATCAGCAAGGACTCTGCAGGTCTCAAGGCTGGAACGTTCCAGGTCCAGAAGATTCCAGAAAAGGTCTGGGGCATCACACAGGAGGAAAGCTTGTTGGCTGAAGGAAAGACTAGCTTTGAAAAAGTGCAGATTTGGCTCCTAGACAACGAAAGGACAGCTAGGGATGGCCATGTACAGGCAGGAACGAGTGGGCAGAGGAGGGAAACGTGCACCCAGCTGAGGGGGCCGGCCTGGTAAATAGAGGCTTAGCCATGCGACAGCAGCATCAGGAAGCAGGTAAACAGTGCCTATGGGATGAGTCCCCATCATTGCACTGCTTCTGGGGAGCAGGGCCAAGGCCAGAATCCACTTTCCTTAATTGGTTGCAGCAGGAGGAGGCGGCATGGAAGAACTTTGACAAATTACACAATACCTTTCAGAGAGAGCGGTCATTCTGCCTTGCCCTCCCTCCCTCCCTCCCTCTGCCCTGAATCCCAAAAGCAGCCTCAGAAGGTACCCCTCACTGGCACACCTCCTGACGGAGGGTCATTTGTCACTTTAGCTTAAGGACAGACATTCCCTTCACCCTGGTATCTGTGATCTTGAAAAAAGGTAGAGAGATAGACAGACAGATGGTAAATAACTACATAGACATATAGATAGGTAGGTAAACGGACAGACACAGACAGACAGACAGACAGACAGACAGACAGACAGACAGACAGACAGATAGATAGATAGATAGATAGATAGATAGATAGATAGATAGAACCAGAAAAACAGGAAGATAGATCAATAGACAGATAGATGACAGGCATAGATAGATAGAAACAGACAGATAGAAATAGATAGATAACTGCATTTCAATATAATTATATTCCCTCATGTAATCTTATCAATCTTATTTTCTGCGTTCAAACCTATGGTTCTAAGGAGGGACCCGTAAGCTTCAGCAGACCGCCAAAGGGATCTATGATGCCAAACACGTAGAGACGTCCCGCTCTGGACAGACTGTTCATGGGGCCTGTTCACTCTAGGGTGGGAATAGCCCAAGCTGTGCAATTCATTCCATATATACACATGCACACATGCATGTGTATGCACACATACCCACATGTATGCATACATGCACACACTGCCACTTTCATGTTGAGTCCAATTTTTTTCAGGGCCACCATACAGGACTGCTATGCTGCCAGAGCCTCTCTTGAAGGTCAGCAAACAACTGAGAGATGGAATCCAGATGAGGAGTGACTGGCCCAGGGTCCTCTAGTGAGGAAGCATCAGAAGGGGCCTCAAACGCAGGCCTCTCCTGACTCCAAGCCTTGTGCTGTCGCCGCTCAACTGTGCTGCCTTTCTAGAGGTCACATGGAATGACATAGCTAGCGACCTACCCCCAATGCTCAACCGTAGCATGTGCCCCTATTGGCCGTCAGTGCCCCGACCACCCCACAGCATGCGGAGTGGGACCGTGGAGACACAGTCATATGCAAAGCTCTGGAGAGGAGGGGATGATGGGCTGAATGTCACAAGTGGAAATGTCATCGGAATCAAGAAAGGCCAAGACTAACATGCACAGATCAGTTACATGAGAACTACAGGAACAGGGAGGCTTTCAGCTAAGAGTCAACAGGGCGACATAGCCGCTCTGACTTTCTTGGGCAACACTAAGGGAGAAACCTTGTGTCCAGGACTAGTGAGGTGCCATTTTCATGGTACTCGATCAGCCAGCTGACAGTCAAGAAGCATTTATTAAGCACCTACTACGTGCTGGGTGCTGTGTTCTGTTGGGGATACTGTCTAGTGGGAGGGACAACATGCAAACAGCTATGGGCAGGGCAAATGGGAGATCTAAACCGAGGGAGGCACTGACATTAAGGGGGATTGGGGAAAGCTTCTTGTAGAAGATGGGATTTTATCTGCTACTTGAAGGAAGCCAGGAAGAGCAGGAGGACATGAAGATGGAGAGAATTCCAGCCAGGACTAATGCCCGGACTTAGGAGATGAAAAGTCTTCTTTGAGAAAGAGCAAAGAGGCCAGTGTCTTTGTCAAGAAAACCCCAAACGGGGTCACGAAGAGTCAGATGCGACTGACAAATGGTGGAAGAGCCACAACAAAAGGAGGCTGCTGCCACAGAAGTGCAGAGTGTGTGGCGAGGAATAAGGGAAGACTGGAAAGGGAAGAAGAGGCCAGATGACGGAGGATGTTAGAAGGCAAGCAAGATCCCAGGATGGGAGCGATATGGTCAGAGCTGTCCTTCCAGAAGTGAAATGCAGAGACTCAAGGCAAGGAGACCCAACAACAACCTATTCCAATAGACTGGACTTGGCAAGAGGTTGGCCACTGGGGCCAGGGGGGAAGTGAGAGAGTATGAGGCATTGAAAATGATACCTAAGTTGTGTGTCTGAGTAACCAGGAAGATGGTGGTACCCTCAACTGTGATTGGAAAGTTAGGAAGAGGGGAGCAGGGTTTGGGGGAAAATAGTGAGTTCAGTTTGGGACATGTCCATGGGCCATCCAGTTTGACATGTCCAATACGTTGGAGATATGAGATTGGAGGTCAGGAGAAAGAATGGATGGAGCAATAGAGCAAAGAATTATCAACATAGAGATGGTAATAGAATTCATGGGAGCTGAGGAAATCACCCAGTGAAATAAGATTGAAGGAAAAGAGAAGGAAGCCTAGAAAAGCGCTCCATGGGACACCCATGGTTACAGCATGTGATCTGGAGGAGCATCCCAGCCAAGCAGACTGAGGACAGGTAGAAGGAGATCTGGAATTGAGCAGTGACCCAAAAACCTAGAGAGAAGAGAGTACCAAGGAGAAGAGGGAGATGAACAGTGTCAAAGGCCACAGAGAGGTCAAGAAGGATGAGGATTGGGAAAAGGCTGCTGGATTTGGCAATGAAGAGATCCCTGGTAACTTTGGAGAGAGCACTTTCAGTTGGATAAAGGGACTCAAACTGCAGAAAGTTAAGGAAGATGAGAGGAGATAAATAGAGGCACCTGCTATGGATTGTCTTCTTAGGTTTAACCACAAAAAGGAGTTTGTCACGGGGCCAGTCTTCTGGGGGCCCAGGGGGTCCTAGAAGAAGTCACAGACTTAAGGCCTGGGCCCCCGAAGCTGGCATTGATGGGCTGGGGTAGGGGTGATGCCCATATTTCTAAGCCAATCTCTTGTGACCTAACTGCAGGTGGTGATGGTCAATCCCCTTCTGAGTCAGAGCTCTAGGTGCCCGCCTACAAAGGGCAAAAATTGATCTGCTGTGAGTCCAGCTGGGACCAGCTGTCAACAGCTTTGTCCTGGCCTGGCTGGAAAGCCCCAAACCCTCTTCACAACTGGTCATCAGCTGAGCTGACTGGCAAGGGGCAGTCCCACCCAGAATGGTGCCTGCTGGCTACAGGATCCTGGGGGCCATCAGAGGGCCAAAGCCCTGCTCACTCCAACCCCTCAAGCCCTGGATGCCTCTGCCAGCTTCACCCAGTGTTCACAGCCACTGTGAGTGCCGTCTTGGGTTAGAAGCGTCTTATGGATGGGGTCCTACGTGAGGATGGTAGAGCTAGTGGGACCCAAGGAGGAGGAGAAGGGCTGGAGACAGCCCTTAGAGCCTCAGCAGTAGCATGAGCCTGGCTGCAGGATGTAGGAGAGCAGCCCCCTGAGGCAGCAGCCCCGGGAAGAGGCCATGATCCAGCCTAAAGGAGCTGAGGGAAGCCAGCCCTTGCCGCGGAAACTCCTCCCCCTCAGTGACTCAGGTAGCCCCCAAAAGGAACACCTCCTGGGAATGGGAAGCAACACATGGTGCTGGGGGGGGGAGTAGTGAGTAGGGAGGCCTTGGCCCTGAACCCCAGCCTTTCCTTCCTGCACAGGAGGAATCAGGCCTTCTCCTTCCCTCAAACCTCCTCAGTGTGGGAAATTGGTCAGGACAAGGGCCGGGAGACCCACGCACTTCTCCCAGGCTTCCTGTTGGCAGGTTGCCATGGCGATGGGGCCTCGCCTCTGCCTCCATCCTGGTCTGTTGATAGCCAGCAGAGGCTGATGGCTCTGGGCTTGTCTCTTCCCTGCTGTGATCACTTCCCCTCCCACTGTACACCTCAAACAATGAGGATTGAATCAGGGCCTCAGATAGACCTGGCACCAGCCAGTGCCACAGTCAGTGGAAAGATGTAGGCAAAAGGGCATTCTTTGGGAGCCCCAAATGATCAAGTGGAAATTAGCCAGAGGTTTGGGGACTGCTCCCCAAAGGCAAGGCCCCTGCTCAAATAGCTTTCCTCAGACTCAGGCCCACCTTGGACAACAGAAATGGCTCAGTGACCGGGACGGGGGCTGTGAGGCTCTGAGGATGGACGGAGATAAGGGGGACCCTCTCTGGCTCAACAAGCTTCAGTGGCTGGCTCCTTATTGCCTCGAGGGTCATACTGCAAAGTCCTCTGTTTAGCAGCTAAAGTCCTTCCCCATCTGGCTCCGACCTGGCTTTCCTCCCCCCTCATTCACGCTACATCCCAGCCAAGCTGGCTGACTTCCTGTTCCCTGGGAATGACATTCTGTGCTCCATCTCCTGTCTCTGTGCCTTTGCGTGGGCTGTGCCTCCTGCCTGGGATGCTCTTCTCAGCCCCAGGTATTAGAATCCCTCCCTCCCTTGGAGGCTGAGGCTTGACCTCACCTGTTTGCTTTTCTCACCCCCACCTCCACCCCTGCTATTCTACGGATATTTGGCAACTCCCCTCTTTCGCTTCTAGTCTGTTCCATTTTTTGTCTTCATACCCTGGTGCCTAGTACAGAGCTCAGTACACAGTAGGTATAGTAGGAAATACTTGTGGGATGTCAGGAGTTTCCATTTTACTAGGAGAAAAAAATATGTACCCGCACGTTCATCAATACCAAAGACATGCAGAGGAAACCCGAAGTAATTGGGGGCCGGAGAGAGCCTGATGATGGCATCCCATAGGAGGCGGTGCCCCATAGGAGGCGGCACCCCAGGTGAGCCCTGAAGGACGCTACGGATTCTAAGAGGAAGAGGCCCAAAGCGGGAGACCTTAGAGTCCAGAGAGAAAGCTGATGGAGCTTGACAGATGCCTGCCCTGTCCAGATCAGTGGAGGGGGCGAGGATCCCCAAAGAAGGGCCTGTTCCTTCCTCTGACCCTTCTACAGGCTGGCCCAAACTCTAAGTAGAATAAGGGATAAGAGAAGCTAACTTCATACCATGGAGCGACCGGACAGTAACAAGAAGCAGGGACACATACTGACTGGACTAGGGAGGGATGAATGAATGAACGAATGAATGAATGAATGAATGAATGAATGAATGAATGAATGAATGAACAGGTGCTGAGGAGCAAGTGAGAGGGAGGAAAGGAGCAGAGAAAGGGAAGTGAGAAGGTCCCCACAGACAAGCATTCCTTTCTTTGCCATTTTCCTGTGACCTCTCCCCCCTTCCCTGCCCTTCTCCCAGAGTCCTCCCAGTGGGGCCTGGCACAGACCCCTGCCCAGCTCCTCTTTGGGGTGCTCTGTGCCCAGTGCCAAGGCAGGAGAAGAGCCACTTTTGATAATCAGAGGAAGCCAGTATCCTCTGTGCCTCCATCCCCCCAACCTGCAAGCCCTCCTCTTCCCAGGACACCATCCTTCACCTGCCAGAAGGAACTGGCCCAGTGCCTTTGTAGTGGCTGCCAGATTAATCTTCTTAAAACCCTGTTTTTATCACAGCTTTTCCCTCCTCAAGAAACTTTACCAACTCTCCAAATGCCCACAAGAGAAATCCCAAACTCCTCAGCCTGGCATTCTAGGCCTGTGCCGAGGCCCTGAAGCCAGGCCTTTTCCAGTCTTCTGTCATGCTGGTCTCCCTTCCTGGAATGGACCTCCCTGCCTGCCTGCCTCACACCCGCCTCCTCCCCAGTTCCTTCCACTTATTTCAGTCTTACTCCTTCTCTGAGACTGGCCTGGCTTAAGTCTGGCCTCCTCCTCCTCCTGGTGCCTTCCTGGTCATTCCTTCAGACTTCATTTATCCTGTCTGTGTCCTGGCCTCCACCCTCACCTGCCCCACTGCTAGATTGTGAGGAATAAGCTTGGGTCAGAGGTCCTGGGTTCAAATCAAGGCTTTGCCCCTTCCCATCTGGGGGGCCCCTCAAGGCTGCCTTGGACTCCTCTTCTTTTGGTGTGAAGAGGTTCTTCCCGATGATTTCTAAAGTCTCTTCCAGTTGGAAATCCTCTGGGCCTAGCTAGTTGGCCTTGGCCAAGCTCAGCTCTTGGTCAGAGCACCAGGACTTGGAGCTGGAGGGGCCTCAGTAGGCAAATACGGGGCCACTGGCACTAAAGCCTGCTCACCTTTCACTGTACTAGAGTGCGCTACCTTGGGGGGAGCCCACCCACATCCTTGGGCTCTGCTCTGACCACAGATGATGCTTCTGGCCTCCTCCTGGGAGCTGGGCCTCTGGCCTCCACCCATATGGCTCCTTCCTCCTCTAATTCACCAGTGGGATACAGGGCAAGTCTCTTAACCCTTCAGTAGCTGCCCTGCCCTTTGGTCTGTGATCGGTCATGGATGGAGATGTTGCCACTCCATTCTTTGCTGCCTTGGCCAGCTTGGTGCTGTGACTGCTGCTCCCGACTCCCAGGACCTCAGCAGGTGACAGGGAGAAAGAACCACTGGTCAGGGGTTCTTCAGGAGCTTCCATGGCTCCCTGCCTCTTCCTACAGGTCCCTTTATTTTCTGTGCTCCTGCTCACCTTTCCAAAACCCATGCTCTCCAATGGCTCCCCTCTTTCCTTGGTGGCATGTCTACACTGTGGGGGCTGTACATGTATCTATTCAACTTTCCTTCCCCAACACTTGCATGTTGGGTGGTAGGAATGCCCAAATGCTTTGCCATCCTTGTTAAGAAACTATACCCTCTACTGTGTGCCCAGCATTGGGGATACGGAGCCAAAAATGAAGTCAAGCCAGCAAGCAGTGATTAAGTTCCTACTTTTGTGCCAGGCACTGTGCTGTGCACTGGGGATATAAAAAGAGGCCAAACCAGTCCTCAGTGAGCTCACAATCTAAGGGGCAGACAACATGCAAACAACTAGGTACATACAGGACAAAGGTAGGTAATTTCAAGGACTTCCCTGCCCTCTAGGAGCTTCCATTCGATTGAGAAGAGAAATTAATCCAATGTCTACAGTATCTAATGGGGAGAAACAGAGGGCTCAGCCATGGAGGAGGGTAGGCTCCTGTGGCAGAGGTGATGGACACCTGGGCTGAGCCTTTGCAGAAGTAGGGATTCTAAGCAGGGGAGGGGAGGAAGGCAGAATGTGTGCAAGCAACTTTTTCCCTTGATAGAGTCCCGTAATTACCTACCATATGTAGCTTCCTATAAGGCACACAGATACCCTCTGCACAAAAATACCTTTGTCTTTGCATCCAATGGGCCTGCTTTGCATGTAGTCTGGCTGCTGTCCCTTGGGAAGGGCTGCAGTTTTCAGCAGTGGGAGAGTACACAGAGTCCATTCTCAGAGTCAGAGGAGCAGGGTTCAAATGCTGACTTTGTCAGTGGCCACCTCAGTGACCTTGGGTAAATCTCTGAACTTCTCTAGCTTTGGTTTGTGAAATGAGGTGTGTGTTGGGGGGAGAGGTGCAGTCAACCTAGAGTCAAGCAAGTATTTATTGAGCACCGACTGAGGGCCAGGCCCTGTGTTAGGCACTGAGATAAAAACCAAAAGAAAGAAACAAAAGTGCTAGAGAAAGGCGTTCTGGGCAAGGGCCACAGCCTGAGCAGAGGTGCAGGGGGCAGGTCTTGGGCCCAAGCCCAGCTAGGCTGAGTTAGGCTTATGCCTGGCTCAGCCTTCACTTGCCTTCTCCCCTTAGCCAGTGGAGAGACAGGATCCCAGCTTTTTTCATCCTCATTAACTAACACATGCCAAGCCTTGTCTGTCTGTCTCTCTCCCTCCCTCTCTCCTTTTCCTTGTGCTGTTTTAAGGTCTCCATCTTTTACAATGTGTTTTTTTCTATCTATTCCTGTGATCACCCCTCTCTCCACACTCCTGCCCGTCATTTTTTTTCTAAAAAAATTTATTAATTTATTTTGATTTATCAACAATCACTTCCATATGCTTTTGAGTTGAAACTTTTTCTCCACCTTCCTCCCCCGCCCCATCCTCCCCAAGATGGTGCACAATCTGATATAGGCTTTACATTTACACACCCATTAAACATATTTTCACATTAGTGAAGTTGTAAGTAAAAGTTAAAACCAATAGGAGGAACCATCAGAAAGATGAAACAAAACTCAACAGAAGGTAAAAACAAGTGATAGCGATTCGACTTCCATAGTTCTTTCTTTGGATGTGGACAGCATTTTCCATCCCGACGCCTCTGGAAATGTCTTAGATCCTTGTAATGCTGAGAAGGGTTCAGTTTAACAATCTTAGTCATTGCATAACATGGCTGTTATTGTGTACAAAGTCCTCTTGGTTCTATTCACTTCACTCAGCATCAGACCATATAAGTCTTTCCAGGTTTTTCTGAAGTCAGCCTGTTCATCATTTCTTATAGCACAATAGTATTCCATTACATTCATATACCACAACTTGCTCAGCCATTCCCCAATGGATGGGGATCCCCTCAATTTCCAATTCTTTGCCACCACAAAAAGAGCTGCTATGAATATTTTTGTACATGTGGGTCCTTTTCCCATTTGTATGATCTCTTTGGGATATAGCCCTAGAAGCCTGCACATCATTTTGAAGAGACTGTTTTGTCCCTGGTCATGAGCTAGTAAGCCTCTTGGCTTCTCCTTTGGCCAGGGTGCTCACTCTCCATTCCCCTGCTTCTTCTGTAGCCTTCTCTGTAGTGTGTGTATGTGTGTGTGTGTGTGTGTGTGTGTGTGTGTGTGTGTGTGTGTGTGTGTGTAAACAGAGGGATAGACACAGAGACAGAAGAGAGACAGGGAAGAAGGTAGGGAGAGAAGGAAGGAAAAGAGGGAAATGGGGAAAAGGAGAGAGTAAAAGAGGAAAGAAAGGAGGAAGGAAGATTGAGTAATGGAGGGGTGAGAAAGGGAGAGGGAGAGTGAGCACAGAGAGATAAAAAAGAGGAGGGAGGGGGAGAGAGAGAGAGAGAGAGAGAGAGAGGGAGAGAGAGAGAGGGAGAGGGAGAGAGAGAGAGGGAGAGAGAGAGAGAGAGAGAGAGAGAGAGAGAGAGAGAGAGAGAGAGAGAGGGAGAGAGAGAGAGGAGAGAGAGAGAGAGAGGGAGAGGGGGGAGAGAGAGAGGGAGAGGAGAGAGGGAGAGAGAGAGAGAGAGGGAGAGGGAGAGAGGGAGAGAGAGAGAGAGAGAGAGAGAGAGAGAGAGAGAGAGAGAGAGAGAGAGAGAGAGAGAAAGAGAGGGAGAGGGAGAGGGAGGGAGAGCATGAGCCTATTTTTTTTCTTTCCCACATAAATTGCATCAGTCCCTCTTCTAGCCTTGTGTCCCATTCTTGCCTTTGGATAATCAAGTCCCCTTTTGATGATCTGCCCTGACAGAGCAGCAGGGCTCCTGATAATCCCTAAATCCTTCTTGTTTGGCCTGGAGATGCATAATATGATTTGTTTTATAGCTGTTTCCCTTCCTAATTCTGTTTTGCTTGGGTCAATATTAGGATGAGTTTGCAGTCCCTGAGCACACAGGGACTGGTGGGAAGGGGAGGAGGCCTGGGAGGTGGCCCAGCAGCATGCTGGGTAGGAGGAGGAGGGGCACCTTGGAACTAAAGAATTGCTTGAGATCAGCCAGTCAGCCAGCCAGTCAACAAATATTTATAAGCAAGACTAGAAGGGACCTCAAGCGCAGTAGCCTGCCCCAAGCCAGGTGGAAGGAGTCTTGGGAGCTGTCCATGGTTCTAGGAGATCTGCGGTTGTCCCAAGAGGCTAGCTGCCTTTCTTAGACTCTTCACAAAAAACAATCCCACTAGAAGATCAACGAGCTTAGTGATCCATTAGTCTTCCTTTCATAGATCTAGGCCTGGAAGGACCCTCAAAGATCATCCAGCCCAACCGCCCTCATTTTACCACTACTAAGTGGCAGAGATGGAACCAGAACCCCAATCCTCTGCTCACCCCCCAATTTTGACGTTTGTCCGTTTACATACTGACGTAAATATCTCTTGGGGTATCTGGCCACAGGTGCATCTGCCAGTGGGTGGTGTGAGGGACAAAACATAACCACTCCACAGTAGCTAGTGGTCAGAGCAGCAGCAGGTGAACGAGCTGTGGGAAGTTCCAGATTCCAAACAATTCTAGTGGAGGCCCTAGGGGAGGACCAGAAAAATATGGCACAGAAGCCTAAACTTAGAGACGAAAGGCTCTCGGCTCAACTAGTCCAGCCCTTCCACTTTATAGAAGAAGAAACAAAGGCCTAGAGAGGTCAAAGGACCTGCTCAAGGTCACACAGCTAGTTAGTGACAGATTGGAATTCAGTCTCAAGTCCCACGAGAACATATTAGCTCAGTCTCCTCTCACCCCAGCTCCACGTTACGGCTGTATTCCTCAGCTCAGACTTCAGAGCTAGGCAATATTTCCTGGAGATGAGTTCAAATTGTGTCGGCTTCCAGGTCCTGCATACATACCATGCTTGTCATGCCTGCCTCAACATCTTTATTCTGGCCTTCTTGCTGCTCCATATAATACAACATTACATCTCCTGCCTCCAGGCTTTTGCACAGGCTGTGACCCATGCCTAGAATGCATTCCTTCCTCATCTCTGCCTCTTGAAATCCTTAGCTCCATCCAAGGTCTAGCTCAAGCGCTGCCGCCTGCATGAGGCCCTTCCTCACCTGTTCCCCCAATTGTTAACCTTTGTATTTACTTATCTGTGTACATGTTGCTTCCCCTTAGCAGAATGGAAGCTACTTGAGGGCTGGGGTGATTGTCATAGCACAATGCCAGGCGCACAGTAGGTGCTTAATAATCATTGAAACTTGGTCCTGAAGAAGAGCTATCAGAAGCCACAGGTGGAAGGTTGTGTGGGAAATTGCATACATTGTCAGATTTTTGTGATTTTTGGTTGTGATGTAGTTTTTTTTTCCTTTTTCCTTTTTGGTGAGGCAATCAGGGTTAAGGTAAGTGACTTGCCCAGGGTCACACAGCTAACTGGTAAGTGTCAAGTGTCTGAGGCCAAATTTGAACTCAGGTCCTCCTGACTCCAAGGCTGCAGCTCTATCCACTGCGCCACCTAGCCGTCCCTGGTTATGATGTAGTTTTGCTGATTTTTTTTCCTCATCCTTTGCTATATGAGATGGCCCTGGGAGGGAATGAAGAGGAGGACATTTAGGATTAGATATTGATGCAGGTTAGGGTCGAGTTGGCTGCAAAAACAAACAAATCTTCATAGAGATTTTTTTAAAAAGAGAGACTTGATGGTGGCAAGCAGAGTCATTGAAGGAGCCTGAGATGGAGAGTGACACGTAGGAGGGAATGGAGGGAAAAGATCACCCAGCGAGTGACTGCAATAACCTGGGAAGGAGGGGATGAGGGAGCGATGGCAGTGGGAATGAAGAGCAACAGACCAGCTGGAGGGACACTGAGCCCTCCTTTCTCTGAGCGCCTACACCACCAATGCTCCCGAGCACTTTTGTCTTTAATTCCTCAGTGATTATGTCATGAGTCTTGGCTCATTTATTTGGCATCGACCATGTGCTAGGCACTTTGCAAGTATGGTCCCATTCATAGATGCTGATCATTGTTTATTGATACATAGTAGGTGCTTAATGTTTATTCCTCCCTTCTTTCTTCTCCTAATCGGTGTCCTCAGGGCAAAGTGAAACATTCTTGCCCTCAAAGGGTTTGTACTCTAACATAGGAGCCCAGGTGAACACATTCAGTGATATATAAAACACATACTAAGCATATACAGGGGGATGCCTTGGGAGGAGGGAGGAAAGAAGGGAGGGAGGGAGAGAACTTTCTGCAGAAGGAGGCTCCTGAACAGAGTCTCGAAGGCAATCAAGGATTCCCAAAGATGTAGGTGAAAAGGGAGAGCATGCCCAGCACGAGAGACAGCCAGTGCAAAGGTGTGGAGATGGGAGATGAAGTGTCATGAGTGAGAACAGCAAAAAGGGCAATGTGGCTGGACCACAGACTGTCTGGAGGTGAGTGATGTGGGATAAGGTTGTCAAGGTAGAATGGAGCCAGCTTGTGGAGGACCTTGAGTGCCAAACAGAGAAGTTTGTATCTTTATCCTAGAGACACGAGGGAGCCATTGGAGTGTCTTGAATGGGGGAGTGTGTTTCAGGAAAATCTCATTGGAGGCTACAGGGAAGATCACGTGGAGAGGGGAGAGACTGGAGGCAGGGGGGCCACTTTGAAGGCTACCATGATAGTGTAGGAGAGATAGCAGGCATGGGAGTGTAGAGAAGGTGACAGGTAGAAATGACTAGATAGGAGGGGTGATGAAAAGTGAGGATGACACCGAGGTTGGGAACCTGGCGAACTGGAAGGATGCCCCTGACAAAGACAGGAAAATGGTTGGGGCGGGGGGCAAGAAAATGAGTTCTGTTTGGGACAAGTTGGGTTTGAGGCATCCACTGGGAAAGAGACAATAGACAGTCAATGAAGTGGGACTAGAGGTCAAGAGAGAAGCATCTATGCAGATGATTAAGCACCTACTGTATGCAGATAATAAGAGGAAGGGCTGATATTTTTATAGCACTTAACTTTAAGACTGGCACAGAATTTTATAAAGATTATATGATCCTTACAAGCCTATAAGGTAGGCATGATTGTTACCTCCCATTTAACAGATGAAAAAAACTGAGACAGACTTGCTCAGGGTCACACAGCTAGTGAAAAAGGATTCAAACTCACATCTGCTCTGGCCACTACGTCAACACCTGCAGGGTTGGCTGAGACATGATCCTTACCCTCAAGGGCCCCGAGAGCTGCGATCTGCATTAATGCTCGATAAGTGTGTTAGGAAAGTCCAAACTGGAAAAAAGATGCTGAGGCTAAGGAGGGAGGTGGTGTTTGAATGCTCTATTTGTGGAGGACAGAGATCTAGATCCATTTCTGCCCTTCTCCCTCCCCCAGCCCAGCCTCGAAGTAAATGCGTAGTAGGCACTTAATAAAGACCTTTTAATTGACTGACTGATCGCTTGGTTGAGAGCCAGTGTCCCAGCTCCCATCTCAGCCCTCCTTGATTGTTTTCCATTGCCCTGCCCCATTTCTAATGAGCCTCTCTGCATTTTTTATTCCCAGTCTCTTTAGGAGAAGGGATTCTTCTGCAGTCATCTGCTTTCCTTCCCTAGCTTGCTCCTGAAATCCATGGTCTCCAGAAGCGGGCCCCATTCATAACACTTAACATCCAATTCTTTCCTGCCTGAGATTTGAATCACTGCAAAGAGATCCCTGGGAACCATCCCCAGTGAATGAATTATTAATACTCCCGCCACATAGTCTGGGAGAATATTTACTTATATCACTGGGCAGCCAGTCCTGACAGCAAATCACCATTAGAATGGCTGCCGCGGCTTCCTGCTGCCCTGGGGATCCTGCCTCCTGCCTCTCCCCCCAAGCCCCTTGCTCCCCATTCTCCCTCCCCTCCTCCCCCCTCTCCCTTCCTCCCTCCCTCTCCTTTTGCAGCCGTTAATTCCTTCACTCCTAGGTCCTGTCTACTCCTTCCTCCCTCGGCCACAGCCACAGCTGCTGCTCACCAAGGCACTGGAAAGGGTTATTGGCTAGAGAAAAACAAATAGCATTCCCCACTCTGCATGCTTCGCTCTGCACCGGGATGGCTGCACCTGCTTCTCTTCCTCTTCTGAGTCCCCAGTTACTTGACCAGACTCCCTTCCACGCCCTGCTTCTCTCCCCCTACCCCGCCTTTTGCAGTTACAGCAGTATCTCCATCAGTCAGCTTTTCTCCCTCTGCCTTCTTAGCTTTTACACACGTACCCTCTCGACCCTGACCCCAGCAAAGGTGGTGATGCTGCATTGATTTAATTAAAGGTGTAATTAAGTTCAATAACAACAAAGGCTTGGAGAAAATCATGGGGCTCCTAGAGTTGTTACAACCAAGTCCTTATATACTGCCTTGCAAGACCCTGGGGTGTAGTGGATTAAGAAAGAAGAGATTGGAAACTCGATGAAATCCAGTTCCTCATTCACTTCTTGCTCATTCTGCGGCCTGGGGAAAAACACTTCATTTTTATGATGTCCCTGGGAGGGAAAAGGTAGCAGCCAAGACTGAAGGATCAACGCTCTACTCAGTAAAATTAGAGGGAATGGCCTATTAGATATTGGGACATTTTCAGGGGTGGGAGGGGTTTGAGTGTAAGAGCTACTCCCCTTCCTACTCAGGGTGCTTCTTTCCAAGTGGTATAGTAGGGTAGCAAATCTCAGGATCTATCGTGTGGCAGGAGGTGGGGGGAGGACTTTGGCTGCCCCAGAAGAGCCAAGGAGGAAGTGGTGGTGGCTGAGGCTGAGTGATTGGTATTCTCGGCATTCTCGGCAGATGGGGGGTTCAGACTTATTAGATAGAGAGGAAAAATCTCATTGGAGTATAGATCGAAGTGCAGCTTTGCATCCTATCTCTTTCCTGCCAGCAAAAGCATCTGAAGGCGGGAGCTTTGGTGCCTCCAAGGGGAGGGGGGCTGTGATGGATGTCTGTGGGTGATGGGCTAGTGAGGCACTGGTTGGGAAATGTGCCCCTGAGGCATTACAAGAATCATAGCAGAGGTTCTAGTTGGCTCTCTATTGGAAACCACTGTAATAAATTCAAGTCAAAAAGCAGTCACCCAAATGAAGTGGTAAATAATGATGACATTAGCTTGCTATCTGACCTAGGGCAAGCCTCTTCCACTCTCTGAGACTCAATTTCCTCCCCTGTAAAATAAGCCATGACTGAAGAGACAGCACAGCTTAACAGAGAGAGAAGTGGAAGACTGGGTTCAAATCCTGCCTGAGCTTCACTTTCTTCATCTGTAAAATGGGGTTGATGATGGCTTCAGGCCCTGCAACCCTTAGAACTCTGGACAGCTGTCTGCTGAATGACAGGTGCTGCTGCCCACAATGACGACAATGGCCACATCCAGTCGAGCGACTGACTGTGTCGAAAGCAAAGCCACTGAGGAGGCAGCTTGCTTGTGGGAGACATTCTCTTTGACTTGGCTATTGAAGGCAGTGGATCACTGAAGAGAAGTGGTAATTCCCCTCGGTTTCCCTTAGTCCAGAATGTTCTCTCCCTACTACCCAGCAGAGGACAGCAGCAATCACAGCAATCCTGCCCCACTGGCCTCCACCTGGGAAATGGAGGCCAGGAAAAGCTGCAGCACTTCACCTGGAGTGTTCAGCCAAGTTGGGAAGGGCCCAGGATGCCCTGTTGCCTCTCCAGCCCCACTCAATGCCAGGGATTGCCAGCCACACGCTTTGCTAAGGAATGACTCATGTGGGTGACCAGCCTGCCGGTCAGTACCAGTCAGCCTAGTCGAGACCTCTTTGGAGTTCAGTATTCATACGCAGTGCTGCTGCTGCTGCTGCTAATGATGATGTCAGAGGTGAACTCCTAGCCTTGGTAGGGACAGGAGCAACCTACGGAGACGCTGAAGCTCCCATTACATTGTTAGTTCATTCAAAAAGAGCATCTTCTATGTGATGAGGGTTAGGGAGCCACTGGGGAGCTGGACCGGAATCTCAGCTCTGCCACTTTGACACTAAGGAGATCCTCCCCATTCTGCCTAGGATTGTGTCTGTCCCAGAATTCTCCGAATCCCTGCTCTGGCTGGGTGCTCACCCCTCATCTCACGCTTCCCTACCCCACAAATCTCCCAGGGGAGCTCACAGGTCTAAGGGACTTCCGTCAACTCCATTTCAGCTGTTTCGTTTCCAAGATCATTGCTGAAATCAACCAGTCAATCCACCAACAAACAAGGACTTCTTCAGCACCTGCTATGTGCCCAACACAGTGCTAGGCACTCAGGTGGGACAGACAACGAATGAGATCATTCCAACTCCTAAGGAGCTGCCATTCATTCTATCATAGGCAATGACAGTGCCATAGATGCTGAGAGTGTCCATTATGGGCACTGCCCAGGCAGCCCCAAGAAGCAGAGGGCAAAGGGACAGCCTTGGACCAGCGGGCAGCTGCCTTTCCAGGGCTGGCCACTGTTGGACAACCCTACTACCATGTCACTGGCACCTCCAACTGAACCCCCTCATATGATTTAGGCTTCATTTTAGAAGTGAAAATTTGAGGAAAGCTTGAGGCTGATTCTCTAATCCCTAGACCCTCGAGGGGAATACACAGAAGTACATTGCAGCATCTCTGTCCTCAAGAGGCTCCCAGGCTACTTGAAGAGCTAAGATGGTGAGGCTGTAATGGAGTCAAGAAGATCAGGGTTCAAATCCTGCTTCTGACATTCACTAGCTGAATGACCCTCCTTGAGTGTTCTCCACTCCCTGGCCCTCAGTTTTCCCCTCTGTAAAATCAGGTTGGCTTCAATGGCCTTTAAGATCCCTTTTGGTTTTCTCTGCATGCACAAAAAAAGTTTGGTATCACTAGAAGACAGTCCAAGCTCAGGTCCAGACATGGTTCAGAGTGTGCCAGAGCTCCGAGAAAGGTGAACCTGGACTGAGCTATTAGGAAAGGCCACGGGGGATTCTGGAAGGGGGAGACAACGAGGCTTCTCCTGTCTGGGAGCCAGGCAGTGAGCATCTACTCTAGGTGAGGAGAATGACACATGGAAAGGGACATGTTGGGGTGCAAGGAGAGGGAGAAGGCCAGTGAAAACGAATGGCCTTTCACTGAAGGGCTGAGTTAGCAAAAGGTGCCTAGGGCCAGCGAGCGATAGGGAGAGAGCTGAGGAACAAGCCTAGGACACCGGGCATGAGCCTTCCTCTGCCTCAGCCCTCCCCCGACAGTGTAGGACTAGCTAAGGAAGAAGCCCCTACCCCCACCACCACCATGGACTGGAGCAAGCCAAGAAAGGAAGCTTCCTATCGGCTGTATAACTGTCAAGCTCGATTGTTTCGGTAGGTGCTATCAGGGCCCTCCAAATTTCCTCACCCTGGGGCCATGCTCTGGCTGTCCCGCTTCAGTTCCAGCCCTGGGCACTAGGCCTCTCTCAGACTCAGCTGCAGCTCCAGCTTAGTTTCTCCAAGGTCCTGAGCTAGGCTTCCCCCCCCCCCACCTGTCTTAGTGGAGGACAAAGCACTTTTTTCCCCTTGGATCAACTAAGACAATGTTGGAACATTTCAAAAGGAACTCTTATTATTCTCATTCTCATTATTTTTAAAGCAAAGCCAAGAAACCAAAATCCAACAGTGACTAAGGGAGAGTTTGCCCACTGACTATAGCCTAGGGGAGAACAGGGTACCCCAGAAAGAGCATGGGCGGGCCTGGATTCGAATCTCAGCTCTACCACCTACTAGCTGTGGGACGCTGCCTGTGCCTCAATGTCCTGCTCTGTCAAATGCAGAGGTCAGCAGCTCTCAATATGTATGCCTATGAAGCGGGGAGCCCTGACTCCCTGCGCCCCTCCCAGCTGTCTCCCTGTCTTGGAGGGGCTGTTTTTCATTCAGAATTCTACTTTCCCCTTCTGGGTTACTCATCTGAAATGCCTGGGTACACCTCCAGGACAGTGTGGGAGGAGAGCTTTCTACTAGGAAGGGCCCCCATCCACCAGGTGCATGGTAACCCGGCCTTGCAAGCTGACAGCTCTGAAGGGTATCGATCGGGGGCCGCTGATTCTGTCGCCTCTCAGTGGCCCTACCTGTCAGCCGGAGGAAGGACAGGCTGGAACTCTGGGCTCGCCATCTCATCTGGAAAGGTAGGTGGGGTTCTGAGAGCTCTCCACGGCCTGCCTGCCTTCCCAGTGGGTGGCTCAAGCAGGCCAGACAGGGCAGGGTCACGAGGGCAGGGAAGCCTGCATTCAACGAGCTTACATTCCACAGGGGAAACACAATATGGGCTCCTGGGTTTGGAGCTGGAAGGGACCTTCAAGGCCATTAAGCTCAACTACCTCCCCCCCTTCATTTGACAGAAAATGGAATGGCAGCGACTTGCCCAAGGTCACACAGTTAGTAAGTGGTACAGCTGGGATTTAGACAAATAAGTATAAGCATGATCGCTGAAGGAAGACGGAGCAAGCCCTGGTGATGGACCCACCGGTGACTGGCCCAGGGCTGCTTCACTTGCCATCTGCTGAAGCCTCTGGCCCCCTTCATAGACTCAGGCTTTAAATGCACAAACTAAAATGTGTAAGACTGCAAAGGAAGCCTGCTATATTGCAATACCATTGGCAAATGGTATTCAAAACAAGTTTATGGACCCCGGGTGAAAAACTGAGCTAGGAGGAGCAGAAAAGACTTCTTGTTGAAAGTGGTACCCCAGCTTAGCAAGGAGGTTTTTAGATGGCGCTGCACTGGAGAAAATGCTGGACCTGGAATCAGGAAGACCTGAGTTGAAATCCAACCTCAGGCACTTGCTAGCTGTGTGACCCTTGGGCAAGTCACTTGACTCTGTTTGCCTCAGTTTCCTCATATGTAAAATGAGCCAAAGGAAATGGTAAACCACTCCAGTATCTCTGCCAAGAAAACCCTGAAAGGGGTCACAAAGAGTCGGACATGACTGAAACACAACGGAACAACAACAACAAGGAATTCTAAAAGGAAGAGGTGAGGATGGAAGGGCACTCTAGGCACAGGGCACAGCCTGGACAAAGGCATAGAGTCTGGAGGTGGATTGTTGAGTTCAAGGCCAGTTTCGACGGCACATGGGGTGTGAAGAGGATTAATGTGCAATAAGCGGGGAAGATGCTGGAGCCGAATTGGGAAGGGGTTTCAATGCCAGGCTGAAGAGCTGGTATTTTATCTTGAGGACATAGGGATTCACTCAAGTGTTTTCTTAATGGCTGGTTCTCAGCCTTTAGTCTTCCAAACCTCTCTGTGGCCTTGGACACTATTGGTCACTCTTGCTTCTCTCCTGGCTCCCTTCCTCCCTCTGTCTCCTTCGCTGGAGGTACCCCCCATGTCCTGTCCTGGGCCCTCTGCTCTTCTCCCTCTGTTCTACTTCCCGGGGGATCCCCTCGGCTCCCCACCTCTTGCCTGATGCCTCACACCACTACCTTTCCTGTCATAGTCTCTCCTCCTGAGATACCGTCTTGTGCCATTGCCTGCCTATCAGAAATGGTGATGAGAATAATAAGAATGAGTAACCAAAACCATGAAAACAGAATAACAATAATTGTTAACTTCCCTCACATAGTGGCTTGAGATTTGCAAAGTGCTTTTCACGCATGCTTTCAGGGGAGCCCCACAACAATCCTGGGAGGTAGGCAGGGCATTCATTATTATTATCCCTATTTTCCAGATGATAAGAGATCTGAGTCCCAGAGAGGAGAAAGGACCTTCCCAAGGTTAAAAGAACAGCAAGCCCAGACTGGTGCCCAAAGAGCCCCAAGAATATTTGTGCTCACTCCATCTCCTTTGTATCTAATGTGTTACCTCTGCGTCTAACCCTAAATGCCCAGGGAGGCCTCATACTTTCCCCACCTTCTCACTCTATACCTGGACCATTACAACAGCCTGATGGGGTGGGGCAGTCCCTGACTACCTCCAGTCTCTCCCCAGGCCAGTCTATCCTCCAGTCAGACACCAAAGGGATTTTTCTAAAGCACAGGACCAATCATGTCACCTCCCTACTCAGGAATCTCCAATGGCTCCCTATTGGCCCCAGGAGCAAATACAAGATGCTCTGTTTGGCATTCAAAGCCCTACGTGCCCCGCCCCCTCCCACCTTCCTGGTCATCTCACACCTGACTCCCTGCCACATCCTCTTCCATCCAGCGATGCTGGCCTCCTGAATGTTCCTTAGACAAGACCCTCCATCTCAGCTCTGGGCATTTTCTCTGGCTGTGCCAGGCCTGGAACATTCTCCCTCCTCTGCTCTGCCCACTGAGCTCCCTGGCTTCCTTTGAGTCCCAGCTACAGTCTCACCTTCATTCCAGGGCCTTCCCCCTGTTAGTTCTTTCCTATTTATCCTGCACAGAGCTTGCTTTGTATATATTGGCTTTCATGATGTCTCATCCCGTTAGACTGTAAGCTCCCTGAGGGCAAGGACTGTCTTTTGCCTCTTTTTATATCGTCAGTGCTTAGCAGAGTGCCTGGCACAGAGGCACTTCATAGATGTTGACTGATTGACTGATACTCAACAAGGCCTCTGAGCATTAGGCCCACGGGCCTTTGCAGCTGCCCCATTCTGTTCCCCAAAGCTTCGCTCCTTTGCCTGGCTGATGACACTGGGGAGAAGGCCTTGGGCAGGTGTGAATGGCCTGAGCTCATTACTTTTTGACAAGGAGGGTAAAAAGAGGGAGTGGCATCCTTGTATCCCCAGTCCCTTCATTCACCTCCCACTGTGTCCTACCACAATACTAACAGCCACCACTTGTAACGTTTATGGTTTGCAAAGTGCTTTCTCCATATCATCTCAGTAGATCCTTACAGCAATCCTATTATTATCATCCCCATTTTACAGGTCAGGAAGTTAAGGCTGACCAAGGTTGAATAACCAGCCAGGAGCAGGCAACTAGCTGGAGTCTGAGTCAGTATTTGGGACCTCAGGGCTTGCTAATTCCAGGTCAGCCACAGGCTGTTATCTGCTACTCCCCGGGGTCTCTAGTAATCCCAAACAGAATGAGAATTTGCCTCTGGCCTAGGGCCACAAGGTGAGCAGGCCTGGGGAGACGTCTGGCAGGGACCAGGAGGCCACTGAGCAGCTATTAGGGAATTCCTGTGGACCTGAAATTGATGCAGCTGGTGTAGGTGAGCCTCTCGGGGTAAAGTCCATCTCGGCCCGGCTCTGCCCGCCATACGGGATGACTGTGAGGCTCCCTGCTGGCACCCAAGGGCCAGACTGTTCACTGAGTCACTCCACTGCTGCTGGTGCCTTCTGTTTGACTAACTGCAAAAGGTACCAGGGGACAGAGCTGCAAGAAGGCCGAGGGGCGACTCTGGGGAAGCAGCGATTCCCAGGCCTTGCTCGCCCCTCCCCCCACCCCAATTCAATCTGCCTCTTGGTGGCCAAGGGCCCTTCCTCACCCCCTGCTTGGCCAAGGCTCCCCGGTGCCACGTGTCTGACAGAAGCCATCGCCTGAGAAGACGGCGTTCGCCTTCGCTCGTTTGGCAAGTTGGACTTCACTTGCATTTGCACCGAAGCCTAAATTGCTGGCCCCAGCCCCTGTGGCTCCTGCCAGACAACGGGAGGCTGGGAAGGGGCCTGGGCCACTGCAGCCCTGCTGCGTCTGGGCTCCTGGCCCCGGCACAGCCGTTGCTGGCTGGGAAATGCCCCACGCCGGGACGCAGAGCTCCCGAAAGGAGGGCGCTGCCTCCACAGGAAGGGCTCTGTGCATACAACTGGGGCATTGCGGTCCAGCAAGCACCCATTAAGCATGAGCTGTGTGCCCCGAGGTGGGGGGGACGTCGAATTCAAGCTGGAAAGGTCCCCTGAGGGCATGGAGGCCAATGCTGTTATTTCACAGGGGAGGAAAGTGGGACTGAGGGACTGGCCGATGGGAGGACTCCAAAGCCGGTGTTCTCCTAGGCCAAAGAGAATTCTTATTCCAGTACAGCTTAGTATGGGAATAAGAAGCCAACATGAGTTCGCTTCAACTGAACGAACATTCATAAAATACCAGAGACAGAAAAGGAACAATGCCTCCCTCAAGGAACTTCTGCTCTAGTTGGGGGGGGGGTGAAGGGGTGGATCCAGCACAGATAGAGAAAGCAAAACAACACAGAGTTATCTGGACGGCAGCAAAGGGTTCAGGATGCTGGTGGCCCTTTCCATGGCCATTCTGTGAGACAGGAGGGAAAGGTCACACTGGAACAAACAGCTGGAACAAACAAACCTCCCTCCTGGGAGGTAGGCCACCTCAGTGTAGGGGGAAGAGGCTGGCAGGCCAAGATTGGACTTAACTGAAGGAGATGCCTTAAAGGCCAGGCAGGAATTCAAGAGGTAAAGGATGTGTGCGTGTGTGTGTGTGTGTGTGTGTGTGTGTGTGTGTGTGTGAGAGAGAGAGCATGTGCGCACTCAAGTATTCGTGTGCGCGTGGGGGGGATGAATTCCACGTTTTGCTGCCCCCCCCCAACCTAGCACAGGGCTGTGAGCACAGTCATTTTGTTCCTATTAAACTGACTGCCACCCTTCCTTTCCCACTTCTCTTCAGCTTATCTGGGGAATTTGAGGATTGGGATTAGATGTCAAACTGGCAAGGGCCTCATAGATCCTCTAGTGTAAGCCCCTCACTTTACTGAGACACAGAGAGAGGATGTAACTTGCTCAAGGTCACACAAACAGCAAGCAGCAAGTCCTGGATCTGAACCCAGGCCTTGTGACCCAGAATCCTGCATGCTTCCCTCTGCCCTATGCTATTCTGCGTCTGTAGGTCCAACAAGTATTTAGCCAAGTGCTCACTCTGCCAGGCTCTGGAAATAGAAAGACCAAAAGGAATGGTGTCTCCCTCCTGCCAGGGCTGACACGGCATCATGTAAATGCCAGCCCCAGCCACACCCTCTTATCCACTCCTGGGTGGAGGTGGAGATGATGGAGAACTAGAGAGAAGGGAAATGGAGGCAGAAAACAATCTCTCTCCCAGCTCTAAAAGGCCAACTGTTTGGGGTAGCCAGGGGAAGGAAGAGGAGGTGGTTGCGGTCCTGGATGAGCCCTCATGGGGACATACTGAATCCGCCCCTCCAGCAATCGCAGGGGCTTGAGAAACTCGGGGGTGGGGAGGGCTAAACTGCCCTGGCCAGACTCCCACAACAAGCAGACTGCTCAAGGGAGTAGCAAGGAGGCCAGGATGGTCGTGCCAGCCTTGATTATGGCCCTCTCAAACATTTCTCTCTATTCCTTCCTTCCTGAGTGCCTGTGGTGAGTAACGTGTGTGCTGGGGCCAGGAAAGGAGGGTGATAACCAAGAGCCATGGAGACAAGGCCATCTTAACAAATCCCATTATAACATCTATCTAATGAGGCCACTTCAGTGCCCTCATAGATGGGCTAAATCTCCAGCCCGACATCGTTTCCAAGCTCCAATTGTACATTCCAAAGTGCCCACTTGAATAATTGGCCACTGTTTCTCTCAAACTCACCATATCGGAAAGCAGCCTTATCATCTCCTCAATCCCCACTCCCATCCTCCAAGCTGTGCCTCTGGCTGTCTTGCCTATTTATACTGATAGCATTACCATCTCCCCAGGCTGGGCAAAACCCCAGACACCTCATTTGCAGGGGGTCCCACCCCTACTATCTAGAATTCTTCTCTCTGTCTGTCCCTGTCTATCTCTCTCTATGTCTCTGTCTCTCTCTGTCTTTATCTCTCTCCCCCCTCTTTCTCTCCATGTCTTCCTCTTGCTCCCACTTTCTCACCATCAGTCATTATTACTTTGTACTGTCTGATTGTCTGTCTTAGAATAAAAACAAAATTGCTCTTCTCTTCCCGTTGATTGCTTTTGGATAGAATGCTGGGCTTGAGTCAGGAAGATGTGGCCTCAGATTCCACCTCTGACATGTAGGTGATGAGAGCTGCCCTGGGCAACGCCCTGTGCATTCCCTATTCAGTCAAAGGCAGGCTTTATCTGTGGAGATGATGGAAATATTAGAGGCATATCAGTGAGAGCTTGAAGGTAACTCATGGATCCTCAAATCCGGCTCCGATTGTGAATGAGGACCAGACAGAGCCAGATGCTTGGCCAAGCTCACACGGGTGCTAAGTAGCAGACTTAGCTGACTCCAAAGCTGAGACTAGGAATGCACCCATGAAGGATGCCTCATCCACTGGCCATGCCTCACCCACAACTGGAAGCTTGGGAAGCAGGTGGGATCAGGGGTAGCACTGCACCCAATGGTACTGCACTGGGCCCAGCTGGTACTAGTTTCCCAGGCAGGAGGACAGGACAAGGGCACACGCTGGGCTTTTCAGGCCAACAGGTCCAGTGATGGCAGCTAGTAAAGAAGGCGGGCAGCTTTTCCCTGGAGGAGCCAACTCTGAAATGCCAAGGATGAAGGGAAACAGAAGGGGGAAGAGCACAGAGGATGATGGGGAAAGGACAAGACAGGTTGTAGTATCCACATGGGTGGAGCAGAGTTCTGTGGGAGATCAGACTAGAAAGGTAGGTCGGGGCCAGCTTCAGGAAGGCCTCGAGTGCCAAGGTAAACTATTGCAACAGCCTCAAGGCCACAGGTTCCCCACCCCTGGTATAGACTATGGGAGCCTTCGAAAATTTTTAGAGAAGGAAATGTCTTTTTTTTTAAAGTAGTGTTTTACACTTTTCACACAAATAAAGTCAGATCTAAACAATTGGAAAAACATCAGTTGCTTATGGGTAGGCCGAGCTAAAATAATGAAAATGACAATTCTACTTAAGCTAATTTACTTATTCAATACCATACCAATCAAACTACCAAAAAATTGTTTTATAGAGTTAGAAAAATAATAACAAGATTCATTTGGAAGAACAAAAGGTCCAGAATATCAAGGGAACTAATGAAAAGAAATGCAGGGGAAGGCAGCCCAGCAATTTCAGGTCTTAAATTGTATTATAAAGCAGCAATCATCAAAACTGCTTGGTACTGGCTAAGAAATAGGGAGGTGGATCAGTGGAACAGGTTAGGTATGCAAGACACAGTAGTCAATGACTATAGTCATCTATTATTTGATAAACCCAAAGACTCCGGCTTCTGGGATAAGAACTCGCTCTTTCACAAAAACTGCTGGGAAAACTGGAAAAGAGTATGGCAGAAACTAGGCATAGACCCAAATCTCACACCATATACCAAAATAAAGTCAAAATGGGTTCAGGACTTAGATATAAAGGCTGATTCTGTAAGCAAACTAGGAGAGCGAGGAATAGTTTACCTCTCAGGTCTATGGAGAATTCATGACCAAACAGCAGATAGAGAACATTATGAGATGCAAAATGGATAATATTACATTAAATTGAACAGTTTTTGCACAAACAAAGCCAATGCAACTAAGATTAGAAGGAAGGTAGAAAATTGGGAAAGAATTTTTACAACCAGTCTCTCTGATAAAGGCCTCATTTCTAAAATATATAGAGAATTAAGACAAATTTATAAGAATACAAGTCATTCCCCAATTGATAAATGGTCAAAGGATATGAACAGGCAGTTCTCAGAGGAAGAAATTAAAGCCATCTATAGTCATATGAAAAATGCTCTAAATCACTATTGATTAGAGAAATACAAATCAAAACAACCCTGAGCTACCACATCACACCTATCAGATTGGCCAACATAACAAAACAGGAAAATGATAAATGTTGGAGAAGATGTGGGAAAATTGGAACACTAATGCACTGTTGGTGGAATTGTGAAATGATCCAATCATTCTGGAGAGCAATTTGGAACTATGCCCAAAGGGCTATAAAAATGTGCATACCCTTTGACCCAGCAATAGCACTTCTAGGGCTATATCCCAGAGAGATCATACAAATGGGAAAAGGACCCACATGTACAAAAATATTTATAGCAGCTCTTGTTGGCCAAGAATTGGACATTGAGAGGATGCCCATCCATTGGGGAATGGCTGAGCAAGTTGTGGTACATGAATGTAATGGAATACTATCGTGCTACAAGAAATGATGAACAGGCTGACTTCAGAAAAACCTGGAAAGACATGTATGGTTTGATGCTGAGTGAAGTGAGCAGAACCAAGAGAACGTTGTACACAAAAACCATGTTGTGTGACGACTAAGATTGATAAACTTAACCCTTCTCAGCAATACAAGGATCTAAGACATCTCCAGAGACCTCATGATGGAAAATGCTATCCACATCCAAAGAAAGAACCATGGAGTTTGAATGCAGATCAAAGCACACTATTTGCTCTTTTTTTTCCTTCTGTTTTGTTTTGTTTCCTCTTTCTTGTGGTTCCTCCTATTGGCTCTAATTCTTCCTTACAACATCACTAATGTGAAAACATGTTTAATAGGAATGTATATGTATAGTCTATATCAGAATGAGTGCCTTCTTGAGGAGGGAGGTAAGGAGGGAGGGGCAGAAAAATTTAAAACTGAAAAGCTTATGGAAGCGATTGTTGATAAATCAAAATAAATTAATAATAAAAAGTGATGTTTTAGTTACATGAGTACAGTTGGATGTGTGTGATGGGTAGGAGCCTGGGAGACCAGGGAGGAGGCTTTGTCTGTGATTCTGCCTTCACTTGGCAAGAGCTTTTTTCTCTTTGTGCCCCAGCTTTCTCCTCTCTAAAATGAGGATGTGGACTAGGTAATCCCTAAGGGCCCTTCCAGCTCTGACATCCCATGTTCCTAAACTAGACAAGAGGCAATGAGGACTAGAACTAGGGTTGGAAAGGAAGAAATGGATGTAAGAGTCTTTGCAAAGGAAATAAGTCACCGCATCTTAGTGCTCAGTAGTCACTAGGCCATGGAAGCTGAAGGAGAGTGAGAGAATCCAAGATAACTACAGAGTGTCAAAGCTGGGAATCTGGGAGAGGGAGATGGGTCTGGTTTTGGAAATTGGGAGTCTGGGCTGATGGGAAATTACTCAGGAGGAGCTGTCCAGCAGATTGTTGGGAATTGGGGACTCGCACTGGAGCCAGAGAATGGTGAGTCCTTTGGAAATGAGGCAGAGAGCTTATCAAGAGAGCGGGAAAGAAAGGAGAGAGACTAGGGAAGTGTTCATCTTTGGGTCTGGAGGGAGGAAGAGGCCTCCAAGAACACAGAGAAGAAGCAGCTGGAGACCTTGAAAGACAAGAATGTGGTGTCCCAGAAACAAGATGGAAGAGTTTTGCAGAGGAAAAGGCAAACCAGCCACGTTCAATGTTAACAGAGAGATTCGGGGGAGGGCACTGAGAGTGTCAGGGAGAGAGGCCAGATGGGGGGGTTGGGGGGTAAAGAAGGAGTGGGAGAAAGGGACTGTTATAGGGGTCAGAGGCCACTTATTGGACAAGCTTGGAAGCAAAAGGGAGAAAGGAAATTGGATTAGAACTCAGGAGGGGGCAAGGAAATGGCTTGTTTCGTTGGGTTTGCTTTTGGTTTTTTTCCCAAGATAAGAGAGCAGAAGGCAGATTTGTGTACAGTGGGAAAGAGCGGTAGACTCAGATAAGACGGCCTGGGGCCCAGGCCCAGCTCTGTCACTTAGTGTCCATGTGAGTTCAGCCCAATGAGCCTCAGACCTGCACTCACCACCTCAAAGGTCCTGCTAAGCTCTAGCCCTAGGATTCCCTGGGCCTAAGCATAACGCCAAAGGAAATCTAGCCAGCAACAAAGGAGAGATTGAAGATGCTGAGGAGAGAAGGGCTAGGGGATGGAGCAAGGGCACAGAGAGGAAAGGCAGCCATGGGATCCAGGCTCCAGAACAAGACTGGAAGGAAACATGAGAGAGAGAAGTGGTAATGAAGGTACGGACAGGGAGAGAGGCAGAAGCTTATGCCAGAGAGCCTCATTCTTCTCAGTGAAAAAGGAGGCCAGTTGTGAGCAAAGAAGGAGGAGGGGTGTTGGGTAGCATCGGGATTCCAAGGAGAATATCGCCAGAGGCTTGTGCAGAGTTAGCGAGCTCAGACGATGCTGGTGGTGGCAGCGGTGGGTACAAGAGCTCAGCTGAACTCGGGCAATTTCATCTTTCAAAAACCAGGAGTTCCTGTCTGGAGCCCAGACCAGGGGACAACTACTGGGACCTCTTAAGCATGTTCGTATTTCTTTCCTTCATGTTGAGTGGAGCCAGAAGCCTTGGGTTCAAGTGCCAGCTCTGTCTATGTACCTGCCAAGAGTGGAAGAGGGCTCAGTTTCCTAATCAATAAAATATGGGGCTGGATTTCACGGTCTCTGGGGTCCCTTCTAGCACTAGAGCTATGATCCCATGATCTCCAGGGTCTCTTCTGACCTCAGAATCTTAGGAACTGGCTAGCTGTGTGGCCACGGGCATCCCAGCTTCTCTGAGCCTCAGGTTCCACATCTGTACAATGGAACAATAACATCTCCATCACAGAGCTCATATGAGTAAAACGCTCCATAGACCTTACAGTGCCAATGAGTGTCATGAGTTATTTTGATTTTGAAAGGAAGGTGAGACTGGTAAATCACCCCATCCATCAAGAAGCATTTATTAAGCACCTACTACATGCCAGGCACCAGGCTGAGTGCTGGGGACACAAAAAGAGACAAAAGACAGTCCCTGCCTTTAAGGAGCCTCTGACAAAGTCTCTCATGACATCCTTGTGGACAAGATGGACAGATGTGAGCTGCAGGATAGTTCGGTGAGGTCAATGCTTAACAGACTGAATCACCACATCTGGAAAGACTGTGGGTAATGGACTTCTACCAACCCAGACAGAGGTCTCTGCTGGACCTGACTTGTGGCTCTGTGAGTCTGTGACTCTGGCCCTGGTCCTTTTCGAAGCTATCTGGACGGAGGCCAAAGCTCATACAGACCTAGGTCTGGAAGGGCCTTCATAGACCATCTAGTCCACCTGTCCACTGATTTTACACATGGGGAAACTGAGGCCCAGGGAGGTGACCAAAGCCACACAGCTAGTAAGCAGCAGAGGCAGGATCAGAACCCAGGCCCTCTGCCCCAAGGCCTCCCTGGCACACTTATCCAATCTGTGAAGGATACAATGTGAACAGGTAGCATTTATTCTTTGGATAAGGGAATCAGGAGACAAAGCTATTTCAACAGGATGGAATTGTGAGCCCAATCTCCTGAGATGGTATTGGACAGGAATAAATAGAAAGTCCTGCTCCTAGGCTGAAAAAACTAAACCACCCGAGTACAAGATGGAAGGGATGGCACTAGACGGCAGATTATAGGGAAAAGACTGCGTGCAACAACCCCCAGTGAGTTGGACACCACCGACCAACAACAGAGCTCTGGCAAGGGAGGTGGGGCGATGGAACTGGGGGAAAGGAGGCAGAAGCTGCTGCCAACCACCCCAAGGAGGGCACCACCCACAGACACCTCAGAAAAGCAGAGAGAGCCCAGGTCTCAAACAGGCCATCATCCTGCAAAACCAGCTGGATTAACAAGAGGGAAGCAATGCCAGGCAGTCGGCTTCCCTGGCTGGCTGTGTGGGGGCTGTCCAGTGTTCCATGGGGAGTCTTGGGGAACAGCTTGCCCTATAAACTGCTGGAGGACTTAAGCCACAGTAGACACCGGTTGTAGCAGAAAATGTTGGTGATGGTCTTTTGGTATTCAAAGCCCTTCATCCCCTGCCCCCTCCTCCTTTTCCATTCTTCTGACACCTCACTCCCCAACCCACACTCTTGGATCCCATGGCACTGGCCTCCTGGCTGAGCCCAGAACACGACTCTCCATCTCCTGGCTCTGGGCACTCTCTCTGGCTGTCTCCAGGCCTGGAACTCTCTCCCTCTTCAGCTCCAAGTACTGGCCTCCCTGGCTTCCTCTAAGTCCCAACTCAAATTCCACCTTCTACAGGAGGCCTTCCCCAATCTCTCTTCATTGCACTGTCTTCCCTCTGTTCGTCATTTCCTATTTACCCCATATATAGCTTGGCTTGGATATATTTGCATGTCGTCTTTCCCATTAGATTACAAACTCCTTTATAAAACTGTGCATACCCTTTGACCCAGCAATAGCACTGCTAGGGCTGTATCCCAAAGATATCATTAAAAAGGGAAAGGGGCCCACATGTACAAAAACACTGACAGCAGCTCTTTTTGTGGTAGCCAAGAATTGGAAATGGAGGGGATGCCCATCCATCGGGGAATGGCTGAACAAGTTGTGGTCTATGAATGCAATGGAATACTATTGTGCTATAAGAAATGATGAACAGGCTGACTTCAGAAAAACCCAGAAAGACCTATATGGTCTGATGCTGAGTGAAGTGAGCAGAACCAAGAGGACTTTGTACACAATAACAGCCACGTTATGCAATGACTAAGATTGTTAAACTGAACCCTTCTCAGCATTATGAGGATCTAAGACATCTTCAGAGGCCTCAGGATGGAAAATGCTGTCCATATCCAAAAAGAACTATGGAAGTCGAATCGCTATCACTTATTTTTACCTTCTGTTGAGTTCTGTTTCCTCTTTCTGATGGTTCCTCCTATTGGTTTTAATTTTTACTTACAACTTCACTAATGTGAAAATATGTTTAATGGGTATGTAAATGCAACGCCTATGTCAGATTGTGTGCCGTCTTGGGGAGGGTGGGGGGGAGGAGGGGGGAGAAAAATTTTCAATTCAAAAGAATATGGAAGTGATTGTGGATAAATCAAAATAAATTAATAAAACTGAAAAAAAAAAAGAAATGATGAACAGGCTGACTTCAGAAAAACCTGGAAAGACTTATATGAACTGATGCTGAGTGAAGTGAGCAGAACCAGGAGAACGTTGTACACAGTAGCAGCCACACTGTGTGATGACTGACTTTGATAGACCTAGCTCTTCTCAGTAATGCAAGGGTCTAAGACATGTCCAAAGGTCCCATCATGGAAAATGCCGTTCACATCCAGAGAAAGAACTGTGAGTCTGAATGCAGTTGGAAGCAGACTAGTTTCTCTTTTTTGTTTGTTTTTTCTTTCTCATGATTTTTCCCTTTTGTTCTGATTCTTCTTTCCTAACACAACTAATGTGGAAATATGTTTAATACATGTAGAGCCTGTGTCAGATTGCAGGCCTCTGGAGATACATGCTCTTGGGAGAGGGAGGGAGAAAAACATCTGGAACTCAAAATCTTATAAAAGTGAATGTTGAAAACTGAAAATAAATAAGTAAATAGATAGATAAATAAATGATGTGTTAAAAAAAAAAAAGAAAGATTGTAAGCTCCTTGAGGGCAGGGACTGTCTTTTGCCTCTTTTTGCATCCCTAGTGCTTAGCACAGTGTCTGGCACATAGCAGGTGTTTAATAAATGTTTATCAATATTGACTGACTAATGAGTCTAAGGGCAGAGGTGGGAAAAGGACAAATGGAAGAGAAGCCAACACTTCTAGACGGCTTTAAAGTTTGTAAAGGGCTTCCTAAAACACTGGCTCATTCGAGCCTCTTCACAGCCCTGTGAAGGACTCGATTACCCCTATTTTACAGATGTGCTGATCAAAGCTTAGATTGCACAGCTCGCTCATGGTTCCATAACCAATAAGGACCAGAAGATCAAACACATGGCCTGTGGACCTCATGAGGCTCCAAACACTCCAGAGGGGGCCCAAACCAGATGAAAGTGTCATTGGGAAATACTTAACAAAATAAATAAAACCACAATAAAATACAGATAATATTAATATGTGGTTTTCTAAGCTAATGTGTGGCCCATAGGGGTACTTACACATGGTTCAGCAGCCACTATTTCTATTTGAGTTTGACACCGCTGTTCTAGAGAAATGATTTGGCCTGGCCATTCGAGGAGGAAGAGGACAAGTGACTGATTTGCAAGGCCCGTTAGCTGGGAGAATCATGGCACCAACAACAGAAAGAGAAGTTAGGCAGGAGCAGATTTTGGAGGGACAATGCTGAGCCTATGTGGGAGGTGCCCACAATTGGAGCCGGGCTGTGGTCCTTAGGACCTGGGCCAGAGCAGCTCAATCAATCAGCAGTTCTATCGAGCAGGGACCGTTTTGTTTCGGTCTGGGTACCTCCTGCGCCTAGCAAAGTGTCCAGCACATAGCAGGTGCTTAACAGGGCCTTGCCAGTTCGCCGACTGATGGACATCTAAGAAGTAAACAGGAAGCGAGGGCACCCAATGCATCAAGTCTAGCAGCAAGGAGGACCAGAGCAGGGATGATAGCCATAAAGGATAGCTGGATCAAGGTCTAGCAGCCTCAAGAGGCAAACATCAGTTTCCAGTGACCAGATCCAAAGAGAAGGTTGGGCATTGTGAAGACTTGAGAATGTCTGTAGGAAAGGGGGAAGAAAGCCAGGAGGAGAGACTTCAGATGCATGAGAGAGGAGGGGCTGACTGGCTGAGGAGATGAGAGGGGAGAGGTCCAAAAAGCACAGGTGAAAGGCTCATCTTTGGGAAGCAGAAGGACCTCTGGGCTTGGAAGGAGCCAGGAGAAGATGGCTGTGGGCATGGAGATGCTTCTAGGAATGGTATATGGGAGCTGGGCAGCTCAAGGTCTTCCCACTGGGATACAAATCCACATAATATCACCCCCTCGACAAGAGCTAGATCACTTTTCCCCTTTGGAGCCCCTGGCCAAGCACCAGCCCATGCACCCTGAGGCAGCTTTAGGATTTGGGGTGGGGATGAAGCAGAGACTCTTACCATGGCCAAAGACCAGCAGCAACCGCCTGCAAAGACAGGAAGGCATCAGTCAGACCAAACCAATAATGAGGACGTCACCAAGTATGAGTGAGCCAAGCTGCTAGTAGGCAAGAAAGACAAATCCAGAATATTACATACTCCGTAATATTCTGGATTTGTCTCTCTTGCCTACTAGCAACTTAGCTCACTCTTGGGGCAGCTAGGTGGCACAGTGGATAGAGTACCAGCCCTGGAGTCAGGAGGACCTGAGTTAAAATCTGGCCTCAGACACTTGACACTTACTAGCTGTGTGACCCTGGGCAAGTCACTTAACTGCATTGCCTAGCAAAAAACAAAACACACACACAAAAAGAATATTACACACTCTCTCAGCCTCAGTTTACTCCCTCTGTAAAAGGAGGACAAGACTAGACTCAAGGACGATCTCTAGGGGCTCTTACCCCAGCTTTGTAAAATGAGGGGGTGGGCCCACGATTTCCAAGGATGCTGATTCTACCTCTAACATTGCGTATTCTATGGAATGAACCCCTACTGGCTGCCTCCAGCCCGGGCCTGACCCCAAGCTGCCCAACAGAAGGGAGGGCAGTGGCACCTTCCCAGGAGCAACCTGGGCACAGGAAGCAACTGGTCCAAGGTTAGATGCAGATAAGGATGTGTTAGGCAGCCTGTGCTCACTAGGTGGCAGGCCTGTTGACTACTGAGAGATGAGAGTAGCTGCAGGACCAAGAGGCTGGTGCTCCTGAAGGGAGCAGGGTGGGCAGGTGCCCATGGGCAGCGCCTGGCTGGTGGCGCTGGGGAGAGTGAGTACACAGCATGAAGTGGGGGAGGGAGGAACCAAGGCTACTGTATCAGCAAAAGCTTCATTTCATTCCAAACCCTGTGGCAGTCTCCTCCATAGGACCCTTTCCTTCTCCCTTCCTACTCCCTTTTCCTAGAATTATGAATCATGACCATACCCACTCTGCCACTGTCCCTGGATGGGGTGTGTCAATTACTCCCCTGTGCCCCACTCATCATCTCTTTCCTTTCTGGCCACTCCCCACTGTGTGTTGACTCCCCCATTAGAATGTAAGGTCCTTGAGGGCTAGGACTGCCTTTGCTTTTCATATTTATATCCCCGGTGCTTGACAGTAGTGAGTGCTTAATAAATGCTTTTTTCATTCATTAATTCATCAATTCAAGGTGTTTTAAAAATATTTTATTGCTATCATCTGTTTTTACATCACCTAAACTTTACCCTGTATTCCTCCCCCTCCCCCTATCCTTTCCAGAGAACCAGCCCTCATAACCAAGATTCTCTAGACACTTTTTTAGTCGTGGGTTGGATCAAACGGAAATTGTGAAAACCATCTACGGCAGGAAAACATTTCTGATCATTTGGCCCACTCGTGAAAACTCTTGGCTGCCATTGGGTCGGGGTAGAGGTGGCGCTGGGGCTGGCCTGGTGGGAGAAGAGGTTGGTGAGGCAGAGTGGGGCCAGATTTCAGGCAGCAGCCCCAGGAGATGGGCATATTCGCTGCAACTGTACGGTGACAAGCCCAGCCCTGTGGCCACAAGGACTTGGGCCTTTGATCTGGGCTCTCCTAGGTCCCAGGTAATGCAGAAAGAATATAGGAACATGGCACAGTCCTATAACATCACTGTTGGAAATACTAAAGGTCAGAGAGGAGCTTAGGGGACAACAGCCATTCATTCATTCATTCATTCCACAAGGGTTTATTAGGTAGCTATTATGTGGCAGCTTCGAGCAGCAAGTTGCTTAACCTCTTAGTTCCTGCAAGCAAATGTTTAATTCTCTCAGCTACACAGCAATTGTGAGCTGTTCTGGAATGGAACAGAAGAAACACTTACTTATTAAGCGCTTCCTATGTGCCGGGCATTGTGCTAAGCACCTTGCAAATATTATCTCATTTGATTTCATTGGGTAGAGGGGGTTTCCTCAAACAGTACAAAAGCACAGATCCTAATGTTCATGTGGTAGAGACAGAGTCAGAAACACAACAGTCCCTGCCCTCAAGGAGCTTGCACTCTAATTGAGAAAACAATGTTTATACAGATGAGTCAATATGGAACACATACAAATGTATACAAAGTAATTTAGGGGCAAGCTCTAGGATTTTGGTGGAGGGCGGGAGGTGGAAGATCAGGGGAGGCCTCCAGTGAACTGAGCCTCGAAAGGGAGAAGGGAGAGCATTCCAGGGAGGAAAGCAGCCTATGTAAAGCCACTGAGGCAGAAGATGGAGCTAAGGACCAAAAAAGAGGAAGATCCGAAGAGGGATAGGACGATTGGTTCAGGGTTGATGAGACCACGATAACAGATAAGAGAGAGAAGGCAGAATTCTCCATTTTTGCTCTGCCTCCTTCTGTATGAAGAATGAACTTTGGGCTGGAGAGGACAAAACACAAATGGCAATCACAGAATTAAAACGAAAAAGAAGCAAATGGTTAATAAGAGGCTAGCAACTGATGAGTTCACAGACCAGCCGCATTCCAGGGTCTTGAAAGAACGGACAACGGCAGTGCTGAGCCAACGTCAGCCGGCTTGTAAAAACTGGAGAACAAGTGAGATATCTCTGGACTGAAGGACCAATGATCTGACTTTCCAGGCCGGGGATTCTGACTTAAATCATCAGCAAAATTCTAGAACTTCTTAAAGAGGTGAATAGTGAACATGGAGAAACAGAAGCAGTGGGTCATGTGAGCAACAAGATTTTCTCCAATTCCCACAACCTCTCAAACATCTCAAACCAACTTCAAAGCAACTTCAGCTATTTCCATGGTCGAGTAGTGTAGTGGCTAGCGAGCTGGGCCTACAGTCAGGAAGACTCATCTTCCCGAGTTCCAATCCGGCTTCAGACACTTCCTAGCTGTGTGACCCTGGCTTAACCCTGTTGGCCTCAGTTTCCTCATCTATTAAAATGAACTGGGGAAGGAAATGGCAAGCCCCTCCAGTATCTCTGCCAAGAAAACCCCAAATGGGGTCATGGCGAGTTGGATACGACTGAAAAAAAATGACCTAACAACAACGACACCCAGAAGATAAAAATATTTCCCCCAAACTCCAGAACTGACTCTGAACTCACTCAGTCCCCCTCAGCAGACTCAAGGACATGACACAGGCTGACACCAAAACCCACCCCTAGGGGCAGCTGGGTGGCCCGGAGGATGGAGCTCCGGCCTTAGAGTCAGGAGGATCTGATTTCAAATCCTGCCTCAGACACTTGACACTTACTAGCTGTGTGACCCTGGGCAAGTCAATTAACCCCAACTGCCTCACCAAAAAGCAAAACAAAACAAAACAAAACAAAAAAACACCCTTGCATCCCATTTCCCCCTGCCTCTTTCCAGTGCTGTAGGGAACTAGGCTCCAGGATGCGGATATTGCTTGGACCTTGACAGCATCCTTTCAGGAGCAAAAGTCTACTGGGGGCTGCAAACCAGAAGCACCTCTGCTACAAAGCTTTGAACTGTCAATGCTAGGTTAAGCAGTCTCTGAACTGCTGGTGCTGAGGCAGAGAATTGTGTGTGGGAGTTGGGAGTGGAGTTGAGGGAAGGTGGAGGGGTGTAGCACACCACCAAGCCTGAGGGAAAGACCACAGCATCCAGCTGGGGCCAGTTCTGCCCACCCAAAAGTCAGTTGGGGCAGATGCCTACATTGCTGAACCGTGAAATGCCCAGAGTGGGAGAAGGCTGGGATACTTTGAGATCTGGACCCCAACGAAACCACCATCAGAGAGTGAAGAAGTGAGTGATAAGGGAAGTCAGGGGTGGGTGGAGGGGAATACCGAGAGTACCAAAGATTTCAGGAAGAAGAAAACTCAAAGACCTTGAACATAAACAGATAAATCAAGAGGGAAAACATTAACAACAGAAGGAAATGGATCCATCAAACGAGTACAGATTGCAAAATGGGGGGAAATTATCCAATACTTCATGAGACAGAGGATCCCGTGGAATGTGAGGAGAGCAGGAAACACAATACACTGAGTGGCTTAAAGGAGAAATGAAAATGACGAGAGCCTAATTTATGGGTTTTTACACAGCAAAAATTATGAGAATAGTAAAACTTGAATCTGCAATGACAAGCCTCATCAAAGAAACAAAAGAGAGAACAATACGTTGAGTATGCAAATACACAGAAGTGAAAGAAAACCTAGAAGAGAAGCAAAAACCAAGAACATTTAAAAAATATCCTCACTACGCCAGCAATACATACTGCACTTGAAGTCAGGATGCACAGAGCCAACCTAAAGATCATAGATCTCCCAAAAGAACATGAAAACATAAAAACCTTTCACACCAAAATGAAGGAAATAATAGAGGAGAACTGCCTAGAGCTTCTAAACATAGAAAATGAAAGTGCAATTGAAAGAATTCACAGATTGCCTCCAGAAAAACAAAAAGCAAGGCTGCAAACGCCAAGACACGTAATGGTTAAATGTAACAATTCAATTCTGAAACAACAAATTCTGCAAACCGTCAGAAGAAAGACCTTCAAATACAAAGGAAAGGACATTCAAATAACACAAGACTGTTCCCCACCCTCTAGAAGGAGAAATAGGGAATGGAAGAATGTGTTTGGAAGAGCACTGGAGCTTAGGATGCAGCCCTGGGTGACCTATCCTGCAGTTCTGGATTTAATCATACAAGAGAAAAGATACACTTCAATAATAAAGAAGAATTCAAACATTTTCAGAAAGAAAACTAGAGCAGCCAAAGCAGGACAATTTATATCTTTAAACGTGCATATCAGTAAAAGAGAGAAAGAGCAGATCAATGAATTGGGCATACAACTAAAACAATTAGACAAAGAACAAATCAAAAAATCCTCAATTAAACCCCAAAGCGGAAATCCTGAAAATAAAAAGAGATTCATAAAATTGAAAGGAAAAAAATCATTAAAGTAATAAATAAAAATGGGAGCTGGTTTTATGAAAAAAAAACCCAATAAAATAGATAAACCATTGCTTAATTGGATTTAGAAAAAGAAAGAAAACCAATTACCAGTATCAAAAATGAAAAGGGTAAATGCACCACCAATGAAGATGAAATTAAAGCAATTATTAGAAGCTATTTTGCCCAATTATATGCCAGTAACATTGACAATCTAAGTGAAATGAATGTTTACAAAAATGTAAACTGCCAAGAATAACAGAAAAGGAAATAGAATACTTAAATAACCCTATCTTAGAAAAAGAAATTGAGCTCCCTAAGAAAAATAATCTCCAAGACCAGATGGATTTACAAGTGAATTCTATCAAACACTTAAGGAACAATTAATCCCAATACTACATAAACTATTTTTTAAAAATAGGTAAAAAAGGAGTCTACGAAATTCCTTTTATGACAGAAATATGGTTTTGATACCTACACCAGGGAGAGCAAAAACAGAGAAAGCAAACTATCCGCCTGAGGGTATGCAGGGAGCAAAAACCTTTGAGGAGCCAGGCTGAGAGCCTTGCTTGTGGCTCAGGCGCTCAGAAGACAAGAGCTGGAGACATTATCCCCTACTCCTTGGGACAAGGCCGACTCCGACACAGAGTTAACAGTCAAGAAATAAGCAGCTAAAAAAAAAGTAAGCAAAAGAGAAAGAGCCTAAGCTAAGCCCTTCCAAGAAGTCTTTTTGGGCTTGGGATAATTCTACCTAAATTAATCTGCTTATTCAGTGCCTCATGTCTCAAATAGATGGGTATTTTACCCTCTGCTTCTAGGATAGATAATTTATTGAAAGACGCTGTCTAGGATCTTTCTTTAATCATGGTGCTCAGGTAGTTCAATAATTCTGAAATTCTCTCTCCTGGATCTATTTTCCAGGTCAATTGTTTTTCCAATGAGATATTTCACATTGTCTTCTATTTTTTCATTCTTTGGACCTTTTTTTTTTATTTCCTGATATCTCATGGAGTCATTAGCTTCCACTTCTAATTTAATTCTAATCTAACTTCCCAATTCTAATTTTTAGGGAATTATTTTCCTTAGTGACCTTTTGTACCTGTTTTTCCATTTGGCTAAATTCTGCTTTTTAAGGAGTTATTTTCTTCAGTGGATTTTTGTGCCCCTTTACTATTTGGCCAATTCTAGTTTTTAAAATGTTATTTTCTTTGGTATTTTTGTGCCTCTTTTGCCAAGATGTTAATTCTCTTTTCATAATTTTCTTGCATCACTCTCATTTCTTATCCCAATTTTTCCACTACCACTCATTTCTTTCTTTAATTCTTCCAGGAGGGGCAGCTAGGTGGTACAGTGGATAGAGCACCAGACCTGGATTCCAGAGGACCTGAGTTCAAATCTGGCCTCAGACACATCACATTTACTAGCTGTGTCACTTAACCCCATTGCCTAGCCCCCCCAAAAAAAAAAAATTCTTCCAGGAATTCTTCTTGGGTTTGGATCCAATTAGCAGTTTTCTTTGAGGCTTTACTTGTAGCTGTGTTCACATCGTTGTCCGCTTCTGAGTTTATGTCTTGGTCTTCCCTGCCACCATAGTAGCATTTGTGGCCAAATTCTTTGTTGTTGTTTGCTCACTTGGGGGTGGGGAGGCCCTGTCCCAAACTTCAGGCTGTTTTCAGAGCTAGTTCTGGGGGGTCTGGAAGTTTTTGCTGCTCCCGAGGTGGTGTGATCTGTGCTCTGGTCTTTACCCAGGGAGGGCCCCTGCTCCCGTGCAGTCACAAACACCAGCTCTCCTCTTTGCCTTGGGACTGCTCCCTTCTGACTGACTGACCTTCAGTGCTTCTCTGCACCCTGGAACTGCACATAGGCAGTCAAGTTGCCAATCAATGCCAGCTGTGCCCAGTGCCAGCAAAGAGCCCTCTGTAATCTCTTTCTGACCAATTGTCTGACCCCCTTACTGTCTCTGGACTGAGAGCTCCCAAAGCTGCTGCTGCCCACTGTCGCCACCACTGTGTGTGTGTGCTCTTTGGACAGGCTTCCACCTCAGTGCCACAGAATTCTCGTGCCAACCTCAGAAGTTTTCTTAGGCTGGAACAGTGTCTCACCCTTACCTTTTCTTGGCTCTGCCATGCCAAAATTTGATTTAAAGTTGTATGGAGGAGAATGTTGGGAGAGTTCAGCTAGATGGCTGCTTCTAATCCGCCATCTTGGCTGCCCCACTCCCATTTGCCTTTTAAAGCCCTTTATGACCTGGTTCCTTCCTACCTTTCCAATCTTCTTGCCTCTTACCCATCCCGATGTACCCTGTGATACAGTACCACTGGACTCCTTGCTTTTCTCCATTTCTGGGCATACTTAACAGCTGTCCCCCAGGCCTGCAATGTTCTCCCTCCTCATCACCATCTCCTGGTTTCCCTCCGTGGCTTCCTTCAAGTCCCAGCTAAAATTCCCTTCCACAGGAAGCCTTGCCCCGTCGCCTTCAATTCTGTGATGTCTACTTTATCCAGTGTTGGGCTTGGTCATCCAGAGTTGGTTACATATTGTCCCTCCCCCCCCACCCCATCACTAGATGGGAGATCCTCAACTGTTCTTTTGCCTTTCTTTGTATTCCTAGCACTTAGCACAGTGCCAGTACATCAGTTTTTAGCAAATGTTTGCTAACTGACTGGCGAGATCTAGCGTGTTTATTCAGAAGAAGAGGAGGTTTTTGGGGAGAGGGGGAGAGTGGACTTACTAGCTGGCTTCCAGAATTTGGAAGACTGTCACGAGGGGAAGAGGTCAGCTTTGTTCTTCTTGGTCCCAGAGGGCAGAACCAGGAGCCACAGGAGAAACTTTCCGAGAGGCAGATTGAGACTTCAAGTCAGAGAATTGCTTCCCAGAAACAAGAGCAAGTGAAGGTACAATGGGAGATTTGGTGGGCTGCCTGTCCCTGAAGGTCTGCAAGTCCAAGGTAGATGGCCAGTTGTTGGGGAAGTGACAGGTGTGATTTTTAGTCAGGGATGTGCTGGACTGGACGGCCACTTTGGTCCCTTTGGATTTGGAGAGCCTGGGTTTGTGACAATCACTGCCCTCCGCAGACGTTGAGCTGGGAGACTTCGGGGTTAAAGGGTCCCTTATGTTCTATCAGGCAGGTCAAGGCCTAAGAGAAAAGCCTGGGAGGATGAGGTCCTGCAGTGCACGCCCTGGGCCAGGCTCCCATTTCCTGGCCCCAGACTCATCTGTAAAATTAGGGGACTGGACATGGCAGTCCCTCCTGTTTCCCAGAACTTTGCTCCTTAGTTCTTTCAGATCCACAAGCCACTCACTACCCTCAGAGCCTCAGTTTCTTCACTGGTAAAATGGTGATGAAAATGCCCCCCAGGAGGGGGAAGAAGAGGGAGAGGTTTGTAGAGGCCTCTACCCTCTCCTGGCTCAGGTCCTCCTCTGAGGCCCTCTGTCTAAGCCAGCCCATGCTCAGACTGAAGGCCCCCCCCCACCAGTGCTTAACTAAACTAGGCCTGAGACTCCCAGGCAGAGGGAACTCAGCAAGCACTGAGGCAGCCCAGCAAACTGGAACCTCTCTGTTCCTTCCCCTTCCCTTTTCCTTTCCCTTCCCTTGTTCTCCTCTCCTCCCCTTCCTGTCCCTTCCCTTCCCTTGTTCTCTTCTCCTTTCCCTTCCCTTCCCTTGTTCTTTTCTCCTCTCCTTTCCCTTCCCTTCTTCTCCTCTCCTTCCCTTCCCTTCCCTTCCCTTCCCCTCACCTCCTTTCCCCTCCCTTCCCTTGTTCTCCTCTCCTTCCCTTCCCTTGTTCTCCTTCCCTTCCCTTGTTCTCCTTCCCTTCCCTTCCCATGTTCTCTTCTCCTTCCCCCCTTCCCTTGTTCTCTCTCTTCCTCTTCCCTTGTTCTTCTCTCCTTCCCCCTTCCCTTGTTCTCCTCTCCTTCCCTTCCTTGTTCTCCTCTCCTTCCCTTCCCTTGTTCTCCTTCCCCTCCCTTCCCTTGTTCTCCTCTCCTTCCCTTCCCTTCCCTTCCCCTCCCCCCCCCACAGCTCTCCGAGGCTAAGCAGACAAGGCAGCCTTCTCTTCCCCATGCCAGCCCTTCTGATCCTACAAGATGCTGATCTCCACAGACTGCACACGGCCCCTTTGGTGACTGCATCTCCCTGACTCTCAAGGGCCCTTACGTGCACAAGATAATTGAATGCAGCCTGCTGGGGCAGGAGAAGAGGGTATACGGTGTGATTGTGAGGGTGTGGGGGTGTGGGGATGCAGTGCCACGCCTACAAGAGGGGGTGGGGTGCCACCCTGTTCTCAGGCTGATTGCAGGGGGGAGCCACCAGGCTCAGCCCCCACCACTGGCCCCCGGCAGGCAGCAGCAAGCTGAGATGTGGCTTAATGGCAGCCCCCCCAGCTGACCTCTGGATGGGGGGGAGACACAAGGGCTGTGGTGGCCAGAGACAGCGGCGTCCCCCTTGGAGAGAAGAAGTGAGAACCCTCCTTGTTCACTGGCCACCCTCTCCCCTCTTTCTCAGGGTTTTCTAGAAAGAAGTTTTATGTAAAGGACAGCAAAAGCCCCCAGAGAGCCTTGCAGGAGCAGCCATTAGTCCCAAAGGTGTCAGTCAATTCCCAAAGTCACCAACACCTTGCCCCAAGGTCTCTGGCTGGAAAGGCCCCCCCAAAGCTGCTCCAGGGGGTCTGGGGGTGACTGCAGGTTGCCAGTGCTGTGCTCACTCTGCTCGGACCAAGTGCTCTTACCACTCTGTCCCATCTCCCTCATCAGGTCAGCTTCTCCTGTCAGCTGGGGGCCTCCACGGCTCCCCTAAGACTGGCCAGAGACACCCAGCATCCCCCCTCTCCTCACACTTCCCATCACGTCACCACCTCAGATCCTTGGGCACTCTGTGGCCAAAGCCTGCTGCTGGCTGTCCCTGCCTCCAGCCCACCTTCTGCCCAGCTACCAAAGTGATCTCCTATGGCCCCTACTACTGTTGACTTGCCCAAGACCACGGTCATGACTCCAAACTCTTTCGCTCCCTCAACTGCCTGTTCTTCCAGCAATGGGGATGAGCTGCACCGAGCAATCCGTGCGCCCGATCCCACTGAGGCCAACAGAATGCACTGAAGGCTGGCTGTTGGGGTGAAGGGGCCAAGATCATGTCTGCGGTCTTGATCTCGTCTGTAATGCACTTTAGCTGAGCGAGAGCTAGCTTAGTTTGCTCCCCCCTCACCCTTACAAATGTCCAAATGGATGGGGGGGGAGTGACGTGGAGCCCGCTGGGTATCACGTGTCTTTGCCTCTTTCCAGTCCCACCATCTCGAGAGTCTGAGAATCCAACAAAAGAAACCCCTGTTGTTCAGTGGCTCGGCTGCGTAGACCCAGTGCCTGAGGTCACAGGTCCCAAACACTCCAGAGGGCAGCTGGTGCACCTGCGGTGGGTGAGAGAGGGACACTTGTCCCATGTGGAAGCTCAGAGGGTGCAGAGGCAGAACCTGGAATGGTAGAGAGGAAAACTGAGGCTCAGAGACAGAAAGGAACTTGCATAATGTCACACAGCAACTAAGTTAATGATTTGAACTCAGGTTTCAGGCCTCCAGAGTCTATGTTCTCTAGCACCGTGTCACCTGGAGGAGCCCCAGGTTCTAGAGGGGCACAGGGTAGGGATGGCCCCTTCCTCTGGAGGGAGTCATGGGGCTCTTCGGAGGAGCATCCAGACAGGCTGCCACCTGGTGGTGAGCATCAAGAAGTGCAGGAGATGGGCACTGTCCATGAAGGCACTTCCTAGGCTCAGTGCCTAGAGCAACTGGGCCTGGAATGGACCAGAAAGATAACATAATAGAGAGCAGGCGACTTGGCCAAGATCACAGAGGGAGGAAGAGGAAGAGTGAGGATTTGAACCTAGGTCTTCTGTCTCCCAGGCCCAGGGCAAAGGCAGAGACTTGAGCTGGAACCTCCCTTCTTTCCAGGGGGGTCAGTCCTGCGGAGGTGGGAACCCAGCTTCCAGGTGGGGAGAGAATTCTCAGGTACAGGTCGGGTCAGGCACAGAGCCCAGCTCTGGAGGCCTTGGCAAGGCCCACAGCAAGCTTCTGGGATTCAGCTGTTGGCATATCTGAGCAACTACTGTGTGTCAAGCACTGTCCCCCAAATGAAATAGGGAATAGTCTCAAGTTTGATGTGGAGGGCATGCAGAACTCCCGCCAGAAATCTGGGGTGGGAGACAGCAGCCAGCCTTCAAACACACCAGGGGAACAGGGGAAATTTTGTCCTGAAGACGGTAGGGGAGTACTAAATGCATCTGGGACGCAGAGGCTAGAGCTGGTCAGACTTGTACCATAGGAGCATTCATCTGGTACAGGTGAGGAGGATGGTGTGGCCACAGGAGAGCCCCTGCGATAGGGAGACCCATCAGAGGCTGGAGTGAAGACCGGGAAGTAGGGGGATGAGGTGTGCGTGTGTGCGGGACAGCTGTGGGGGGGAGATCTATAGGCCCCACCCACCGCTTGGTAGTGGAGAACGGGGCCAGGACAAGGAGGGTGGTGGGCCACAAGGGGGTCATGTCAAGGCTAGATAAAGGAGACCCTCCCACCAGTCACAGCGGTCCCCCAGTGGAATGTTCAAACTGGGGTTTGACCACTTGGCAGCCAACTTGTCATTTTTCATTTGCTGTCAGGATATAAAGCAGCTTGGCGTAGTGAATAGAGTGCTTGGCTTGGAAGTATGAAGAGACAAGTTCAAATCTGCCTCCTGTGACCTTGGGCCTCAGGAATTCCCTAGAACTTCGCTAATAAATCATGGGCCAGTTGTGATCAACTGAGTTGGTGGGAATGCATTCCCAAACCGGGAGACCTTGCTGCTGATGAAATTCCAGACCCTTGGCCTGTTCTCGAGCATAGCTGAATCCCATGACTTCGAAGGTCCCTGCCCACTTTGAGACACTGCCATTCTGTAAATTTAGTGAAAAAGATGATTGGTCTGGCAAGTGGCGGATGGGTCGGAGGGAATGCCAGAGGCTTACATAACCCAGACACCTGGGACTGGGGTCCAGTAAGCCCAGGTTACACAGGCCTTCACGGCACCACTAGAGTCACAGCCCTGGGGAGGGGGGGAGAAGCTGCGGCAGGGCAGGGAGCCACCTCCTGGAACAAGTCCCTGGGCCTCTTCTATGATTTCTGCCTCTGGAAATGAAGCTTCTGACAATGAAGTGCATCATTGGCCCAAAGCCTCTTCATTAATAGGGGAATCAAAGCACTCATGTAAATGCCCAAATGAACGAATCAGCAAGGTAAGGTGAAATTCTTGGCCAAAATGCCAGGAAGGCACCCCGCTGCTCCTCCGGGGCTATAGCCTCAGCAGTTCTCTAGTGCTGGGGGCTCCTGCGCCATTCGGGGCTCACATGCTGGAGGATGGGGGCCACCTGGCTAGTAGGCCTTGAGCTTGCTGGCCCCCCTGGGGGAGGCCGCTGTTGTATGGTCACATGGCCCAAGCTCTGAAGCCGCTGCAGTGGTGAAAGGAGTCCTGATCTGGATGCAGCCAGAGCCACACCAGGGCATGTTTCTAGATGTCTGGGCCTTGGTGGATAGGCAGGCCCTGGGAGTGGGAAGGGGCACCTGCAATTTCCTGTGCGGGTTGGAGCCCGAGCATATCATCTGAACAGAATTGAAAGCTCCTTACTCATTATTGCTTCCCTAGAAAACTCCCTAAGCTGGCTACTGCTGCCCTTCCCTCTGCTCAGACTCCTGAGCTGCCCCCCCTTCCCCCCGGCAAAGCTCTCCAGGCAAGCTCGCCTCCTGCGTCACCTGAGAGAGGTCTGGAGGGAGCTCTTGCGTCCCCCTCCGCCCCCACCTCGGAAGGTCAGCTTTGCCCCCTCCTCCTCTCCTGTACTTACCCAAGGTCACCTAGGCAGGAAGTTTTGAAGCTCTGCCCATCCGGGCTCTATCTTATTGACTTTCAGTCATTCCTCATTTAGTAAGCATGTGCTGTGTGCCAGACACTGGGGGAGATGCCAGAGTCACAGTCCCTGCCCTCATGGAGCTGTCAGTCTAGGAAGGGGCCTGGCCTCTTCCTCGCAGAGTGCTAAATGAAGGACATCAGACCATTCCCAGCTGGGAAGGAAGGGCTTGGCATTTCTGGATGGGGTGCATGGGGCTCTGCCCCCCCCAGCTTGTCCTCCCTTTCACTGCTTCCTCTCCTTCCTCCTGCATCTCACATGTGGCTGTCTGCCCCAGCTCTGCCCTTAACCCTCTTTTCTCTCTCTTCTTCCAGAATTCCATGGGGTGTAGGCATGAAGGTGGGAAAGGGCACCCTATATACCCAGAGAGTAGTGTGGAGGCTTGAATGTCACCCCAAAGAGCCAGCCCAATCCATGCATCAGCAGAAAGCTCCCTCCGTATTGGTGCCCCCCCCCCCCGGCGCTCTTGCTGTCTTCCTCTCCTGCCATCTCTGGGGCCTCGATGCTCCTCAGTCAGTCGCTCTCCAGCACATTCAGCCCCTTCCCCTCTGCTGGCTCCACTGTTAGCCCTATCAGCCTTTTTCTCTTTTTCCATTCACTTCCAAACCTCTTGGGGAAACTGTCTACACCTGCTGCCTCAATGTCCCCACCAGCCACTAGATTTCCTGAGCTCCACAATCTGGGTCCCCACCACTACTGGACAGCTTATTTACCTTGGTTGACATCTGGCTCTCAAGATGCCCCATGCTCCCCGGTCTCCCCTTCTCTCTGCTGACTCCTCTGAGACTTCCTGTCTCGGACTTGTTGCTGTCCTAAGCCCTCCCCCTCCCCCTTGACCTCCATCCCCTCCCCACCCCTAAGATCTCACTCAGGATCAAGTGTTCAACCATCAGACCTACCCGGCTCCTCGGACTGGAGTCCTGGGTCTCTACCTCCTGCTGAAGCTCCACTGGGATGTTACAGCAGAACTTCAAACTCACTGTGTCCCAAACTGAACTAACTTATCCTTACCCTGCCCATTCTCCTGACCATACCACCATTCTGGGGATCACTTTGGACCCCTCCTCACCTTGTAGCCACCACCTGAGTTCAGAGCTTCACTGCCTTGCTGGTGGTGACATTTACTAGGTGTGGGACTCTGGGCCAAGTCACCTCACCATTGTAAGCCTCAGGTTTCTCATCTGTAAAATAGGAGTGATCAAAATCCTCACACTGTCTCCTTCACAGGGCTGTCATGAGAAGAATACTGTATAAACTTCCAAGCCCCATAGAAATGGGAACCATGACATGGGGGTCTGGATAGAGGGTTGGGTCAGGGGTGCCACACAGCCTTGGAATTCGTGCCTTGGTGAAAAAGGCCAGGACTCCCTGACACAAGCTGTGGGAGGCTGGGCAAAGGACTGAGGCCCTCTCTGAGAAGGGTCTGCACTGAGATTTGAACCCGGGACATTTAACCTGACTCCAGGGCCAACCCTCATTCCACTTACAACATGTTGAAGAACCAAATGAGTGAATGAGCTTCTGGAGTGAAGGGGGAGGGGGTGAGGGCACCTTCCCCACCCGCCCGCTCACTCCCTCCCTCCTCCCCCATTCTGGCACCTTCTGCCTGTGGTCCAGGGTGCATGGAAGTCCCGAGGCCCCAGTGCTGCGGTCAGCTGCAGCCCCAGGCTCATGCCATCACTGCAGTGTAGGACCTGCCCAACAGAGAGCCAGGGATGGGAGGGAGAGGGAGGGGAGCACCGCAGTCCTTCTGAGCCGGCCAGGCAAGCTCATCTGTCTCCTTCCATCACTCCCTCCTCTGGCTCAGGGAGTGCTTGCAGATCCACCCCCACCCACCCCCCGCCGCCAAGGCTGCTCAAGACGAGAGTATCCTGCCCAGAAGCAGGAGCCCCTGCTAAGGGACTGGCCCAAGGTGGATGAATGTATGGAGGGGGCGGGGATTCAGGCTGGGGCACCTGCGAAAGCGGACCAGTCCTGGCAATCTGTGGAATGGGTATGAGGGAAAGGAGAGTGGGGAATGAAGCAAGGACTGAGCAGCCTCTGCAGGGTCTGCCCCATGACCAAGAGTGAAGCTGACTGTGCCTACAGAGGAATGCCTTTGCAGCTCTGCAAAATGTAAATTTCCCCAAAGCTAGAAGGGACCTTAGAGCCCACCTGGTCCTCATTTTACAAAGAGGGAAACTGAGGCCCTGAGAGGGGAAGTGATTTGCCCCAAGTGACAGTGAGGTAGGAACCTTCCAACTCGCCCAGGCCTCAGGCCCCCTACTTTATAGCAACGTGTCATAGCAGAAAGAGAGCTAGCCTCTGGAGCCCGGGTAGATTTGGGCTGAAATCCAACCTGACACCTGCTAGCTTTGCAGCCCTGGACAAAGGCCACGACCTCTCTTGACCTTGGTCTCCTCAGCTATAAAATGTATGTGGTATTGTGGGTGTAATGGGTTTAAGGTGCTACTGAAAGGTCTGGTATTACTCTCATCACTGTTGTTGATGTTATTACTAGACACGGAGAGAGGTGCACACACGTGGCCACTCACGCACATGTACACCACAATCCGAAGGGTGGTGCTTGGCCATCCAGCCCTTAGCAACACATCCCCCTGCATCCCAACGTTGGGCCTCTGCTCGAGCCTCCCACGGTCCAGACTGGGCCAACTGGGGGTCCTCCTCACCCTCTCACCCAGCAGCCTATCCGTGGCTTCCCAAGGCCGCCCTCCAGAGAGCTGGCGAGATCTCTCCAGCCTGCAGAAAGCACCTTGGCAGCAGAATCCCTGCCCATTTCTTTGGCCACCACCTAGTCCAGTCCATCCCGTAGTATCATTGTAGTATCTGCCACCTACTCCAACCAGGGCCAAAGGCCTGGATCTGCTCTCTGCTCACATCACTCCACCCCAAATCAGCAGTGGCTCCCTGTTATCTGCTGAGGATGGTTTAAACTCTTCCTCCCTCCCTCCATAATGTGGAAACTCACTCTCCACACTGATTGCCTCCTCCTGCCAAACTAGACTCCTCTCCGCCCCCTCAAACAGGCCCATTGCTTTTCCACATTCTTCCCCCTCCCTGGGATGGCCTCCTTTGCCCTCTGCCACCCTTCCTTAATGGCCAATGCCAACGTCACCTCTGAGGAGGCTAGCCTGATCCTCCCTTGCCCTCCATCCCCACCCACATTCAAGTGTCACGCGGCATCTGCTTTGCTGTATCTCTCTAATACCCATATGGTGTCCCAGTCAGCTGTTTGTCCTGTCCCTTCAGCCACACTGCAACAAGTATAAGGACCAGGTCTGGCGTTATCTAAACCTAGAGCACAGGCTAGGTGGCACAGTAGGTAGGGCACTGGGCCTGGAAGACCAGAGTTCAAATCTGGCCTCAGACACTTACTAGCTGTGTGACCCTAGGCAAGTCACTGCACCCCTGTTGGCCTCCATTTCCTCATCTGTAAAATGAGCTGAAGCAGGAAATGGCAAGCAACTCCAAAGCCCCAAATGGGGTCATGAAGAGTTGGACGTGACCAGGCCACAACAAACTTTGTATCTGCGCACAGCAGGCACTTGGTAAATGCATGAATTAGAATGAATGCTGCAAGCTTTGGCAATGACTTTTCTCAAGAACTTCTAGAATATGTCAAGGGTTCTCAAATGCTTTTCCTCTTCTCTCCTTCTAGAACTGCCCCCACTGAAGGCCGACTGCCCCAGAGCTCCTGCTGCTAGCCACCTGGCTATCTCAGGGCTGAGGCCAGCTGTTGAAAAGGCCAACGTTGGCCCCTGGGCCTCCACGCTTCCCCGTCTGCTTTGCTCTCTGTATATCAGGGGTCCAAGTAACAGCCCAGAGAATGGCAGGAACCTGGGGGCAAGAGGAGAGGAGAGGGAAACACAGACACAGAGGCAGAGACAGAGACAGAGACTCCTTTGCAAAGCTGGCCCAAGGGGATTTGTTGGGAAAGAGACTTCATACCCAGGACTGGCTGGAGATGCACAAACTTCTTGCAAGGCAATCACTCAATAACTAACCTGGTCTCTCCCTTTTAATACTTTATTCTGTAATATTGGGAAACTCACAGCGATGAGTGGGAACTTGGTCTCAGCTTTCTGGGGGCCACCAAGAAAACATCCCTCAAAGTGCACCAGGGGCCCGTCATGTCATGAGAGCATTGGACTCAGTGCAGAGCTCTGAACTCTAAGAAGTCATAGGACCTGGGTTCTAATCATGCCTCTGAGGCTGCCTTCCTGTATGACTGTAGCCACGTCCCTTAGTCCTCTGTCAAACGAGGAGGGGGTGGAATGGGCTAGATGACCTTAACATCTGTCTCATCCAACTCAGATGGTCCTTGTGCTCTAGACACCACTGAAGATGCCACAGAAAGTACCAGAGAATGGCAATCATCCCCCCCCAGTCTGGCCCCAGGTATAGAAGGGGGCTCTTGGGGAAGGGGGTCCTCCTAAAGGAGATCTGGGGGGGTCTTCCCCACTGCCAAGAGAAACGCAAGACAAGTTTTTTCTTAGCACCTTTTAATGCAGTGGGCCCTTCCTCTCTTTAGGCCCAGGGATACAAGGTAAGGCTGGGGGCTGGGATACAGAAGCAGACCATGAGATTCTGAAAACCAGGAAAGTAATGAAGGCTTGCTCCCTGGGGCTGTAAAGTGCCCACTGATTCCAGGGTCTTCCTCCAGGGTCTTTCCCTGGGGCTTTCTGGTGGCCTCAGGCTGCTGGGCAGATAGGCTAGGCCGGAGGGGCCCTGCTGTCTGCCAGTCTCCTTCCCCCACTGTGTCTCTCTCACTGTCCCCCTCCTTCCTCCCAGCCCCCCCCCACTGGAGCTCCCCTTTGGTATTTACTGCAAGGGTCTCCCTGAGGGGGGCTTCTCCCCCTCTGGGCTTAATGCGTCTCCTTCCTGAGCAATCCAGTCCCCACACCAGGGCTGGTGCCCAGGGCATATCAGCAAGCACTGGCCCCCAATGAGTTGGCATGGCCCTTGGGGCTCTGGCTCTGTCCCAGAAGGGCAGCAGGTGGCAGGGGGAGGGAGGGGGAACAGGCCTGGGTGGGGCACCATGGATAACACTTCCTCTTCCCCTGGCCCACTGGGGAGTCATGGGGGAAGGGCCTGGGGTTTGACCTCTCACCTAGGAGAGGGCCAGCTCCCCACTTTGGGAGGACCCTGGGCTCCCTAAGTGCCAGAGCTTATTAGTATTACAGTCATCCCCAGGGCCCATTAAAGAAGCCAGATGCCTGTCTTGCTGCATGTACTGTGTGCTTCCATTCATTTAACATGCCCACCCACCCGCCTGCCTCCACTTTGTGTTAAGTAAAGCCTTGGTCCTCCCTTGGCAAGCCTGCTGCCCCCCCTGGCCCTGGCTATGGCAGAAGAGGCCTGGAGGCTAGGGGAGAATATGGCTGCCTGGGCTTGGGAGTATGGCCCAGCAATGGGAGGGTCATCTCTGGGCTCTTTGTTTTCCACGATGGAGAGTCCCGGGACTGGCTGGAAGCTGCCCTGGCCACCTTGGGAGGGCTTAACCCCATATTGGGTCCAGTTGGCTGGATTTCTCCCCTTGGTCTCAAAGACATTTAACAGGAAGGCAGCATTTGTAATAGGGCAGTGAGTACCCTCGCAAATTCCTTCACCCCCAAGCAAGCCGTCTCTGGGAGACCATCCTTCAACCTCGCCAGTGGCTGCCAGCTTCTGCCGGGTGCCCCATCTGTGGTCCACTGAACTCTCTCCATGCCAGTGGCCACTGGATCCCAGCCTCTGCCTGAATGTGAAAGCAAAGTGCTACCTTGGGAGGGAGCCCCCATTGGTCCAAGTGGTCAGAGGATAAGCTGACTGTGTCTTCTCATGGCCTCGGCCAAGAGATCCCGGCCCTCCTGCTCAGGCCAAGAGAGGAGCCCCTCACTGCTGCCAGCAGCTCAGACTGGCACTTGTCCGGCGGCCGTCCCACAGACAGGTCTTGCTGAAACATGACATGCCAAAACGAGACTAGAGATGGAACCACTTTTAACTGGACAAGGCCAGGTGCCTTCATTTCCCTCATGGGGTTTTGTGGAGGAATGTTCTGCATCTAGTCGGGGGGAAGGTGCCGGCCAGCACATCAGCTACAAGGAGGGAGAGAAGACAGCTTGACAGACTGGGAACCCAGAAATGTGGGTGCAGATGTTTGCCAGCTAAGGGGAAAAATCAACCTGAAATGTGAATCCCCACCTTGCAGCAGGCCTCATGGGTCAGGGCCATGGTATGGGAGATGGCTTGTCCTCATTAGCATGGCAGTGCCCCTGGGCAGCATCGGGGGCCTTGGGAGCTGCCCATCAAGCCTTCTCTTGGGGCAAACTTTGACCCTCTCTTCAAATGCCCACTTCATTAAGGTTTTAGAGCATAAATAAATAAAATGGAAAGAACGCGAACATATGACAAATGAACAACTGCAATCCCAACTGGGGAGGTGGCTTGGGCCCCCACGAGCCCCAGGAGCCAACAGCTGCAGTGTGGGGCCCTCAAGGGCAGGCCTACCCTGCTGCTTCTCTACCAGTGGAGAAGGGAGCAGGCAGAGTACAAAGGCCACACTCCGGATCCCTGCAGCAAGGGCCACTGGGAGCTGTGGGAAGGGGCCATTCTGGGTGCATGCACACGGGTGGTACTTGATGACTGACCCTGGCTTTCTAGCTACGCTTGGTTTGACTTCTTTGGATAAATGACGAGTCACTCCTCTCTGCCTCTGAGTTTCTCCAGATGGTGGCCAGGCAGACCGAATACCCAGCTAAGCAGAGAGGACTGTAGACGGAGACAGACCCAGCAGGCTCGGCCTCAGGCTCCGCTGGAAGCATTGGGCCAGAGGAGCCCATGGGCACAGGCAAGCCGCCTGGGAAAGTATCTGTAAGCAGGTTCTGGGGCTGGGAGGGGGTGGGGGGTGGGGTCTCTTTGGGTTCTTAGCAACAGAAGGCACTTCTTGGGGCTGGGGCAGTTAGCACAAGGCGAGTGGATGGAGGGAGGGAGGGCAGGACTGTGGCCACCTCTCTGGGAAGCCTCCCTCATACCCCCACTTCTCAATCCGAGCCTCAGGAATCTTGGGGGACCCAGCAGGAGGCTCTCCCGGAGACACTTGAGCTGCTCCTCCCCAAGCTTGATCTTCTCCTCCAGCTCACGCTGCTCCATGATGAGAGCCGACTTCATCTTCACGAAGTGCCGGTAATCTTGGAGCTGCTCCTGAAGCAGGTAGCGGGACACTGTGCTGTAGACAGCTTTCTCCCGCCGGTCCACATGCTCTTTCAGCTCCTTGGCATCTTCCAGCTGCTCTGTCAGCTGTCGCTTCTTCTCCATCAGTGCAAGCTGGGGGAAAGGGGCATCAGGGTAAAAGATTACGCTCATGCAGGAAGGAGCTGGGACTTGCTGGGTAACTATCCTCTCTCCCCCCAAAGGTCACGGCCTAGTCTCCAACCACTCAGTTTGTCTTTCGCATTTCAAAATGGTGCCAGAACAGTGCCAGGCAACTGGAGATGAGAAGACTTAAAAGGGACCATAGTCCAAGGGCTCATGGGAGCACAGATGCTGAGCTGGGAGTGACCACTGAGGCCTAGAGAGGGAAAGGGAGGGGTCACTGTCTTCAAATCTTGGAAGGGAAAGGACAAGCCTGGCTCTCATTGGGCTCAGAAGCCCAAACCAGGAGCAATGGGGGAAGGAGGTGGGACAGAGGAAAGAGCTGGTTTTAGCTCTGTGTATGATGGAACTTCTAGGCCAATCAGGGCAGGATCCTCACAAGGTAGAGAGTGAGTTTCCTGTCATGCAAAGTGTTCAAGTAGAAGCTGGATGATAACTTGTCAGGGACACTGGAAATTCATGTGCCCTCCGGGGTCCCTTCCAATTTAGGGATTCCTCCTAAGATTAGAAGGCTTCCCCTCTTTGAGGACAGGACTTAACCTGGCAATCTGTGGGCTGTTCGTGTGGTACCAGCAGCCTCCTGCACCCACCTGGCCGTGCCTCCCCAGGCCTGAGAAAGGCCCACAGTCGCTGCCCAGGTAGCAACAGGCATCTCCACCCCCCACTCTGCTCCCTACCTTCTCCTGAGTGGATTCAGGGTCCAGGCTGTTAAGGGCGTTCTCCACCCTGGCCAGCCTCCCAGAAAGGGACAGCAGCAGGTTAACCACCTTGTCCAGGTCACCGATAAACAGCCGAAACTTGTCAAACTCGTTGGTTTTGCAGACGGCCTTCAGCACGGCCTCGACCTCCTCCCCCAGGGCGACATTGGCACTGATGTCCTCCAGCAGCCCCTGCTGGGCCTCCTGCAGCACGGACAGCTTCTTGCTGATGCTGGCAATGAGCTGCAGCTGGCGGAAAGGAGGGATGAAGCAGGGATGAGAAAGGGCAGTGCGGTTAGCACCCAGTGAGGAGCTGCAAACTGGCCTTGGAAAAGTGGGCTGGTGGAGCCTGGAGAAGAGAGGCCTGGGATGAAGGTCTGAAGAGGGCAGACCCAGGTACAGCCCCAGTGGGAAGAACTGCTGGGGAGGTCAGGAAAAGGTGGCCCAGAGCTGTCAAGGAGGGACAGTGAAGGCTCATTTTCTGGGCAGGAGCTGTGGACTCTCCCAAGGTGGAATACCTTGCCTCAGGAGGTAGTGAGGTTCCCTTCACTGAAGGTGTGCAAGTCCAAACTTCTGTCTGTCATCAGGCAGAGGAGCCTAGGCTTATCATACACCCAAAGCTGAAAGGGCCCTCAAAGCTTACCTATTCCAACCTTCTCATTTTACAGAGGAGAAAACTGAGGCCCAGATTAGGGAAAGGACATGTTCAAGGTCACACAGGGACTGAGCAGCAGGTTCTTCAGACAACGCAGGATGGGATTTTTGATCAGGTACAGCTAGGCCTGGCTCTGTCAAACTTTCTATCCTCCTGGGGTGGCCACTTCCTAGCTCTGGAACCAGGGCCTTCCAAACTAAAAGCACTTCCTTGTGCTTTGTGGGCCCCTGAGAAGAGCTAGGAAAGCTTCCCTAGCTGCTTCTTGTCACTGGGCCCCAACTTGCCTGCTGTGGAGGTTGGAAGTGTGTCCTTTCATGAAGCTGCAGGTTTCTCGTTGCCTGGCCTAGAAGCACCTGGAAATCCTGGGCAGGGCGGGTGAGGGGAGGAGAGAGGCTAGTGACCCTAGGTCTGACCAGGACAAGATGCTAAGCCCTTAGTTTTGCTCCATGTTTGGATAATGGCTTGAAAGGGAGACGCTTGAAAGAGGTTTCCCAGAGGCCTCCAGGGCTGGCCTACCTTCTTGCCATATGGGAGATCTGGTAAGCATGAGCTGGGCCTCCAAATGTAGAAGTGGGCCTGGGAACACCATAGCCAGGACTCTGGCCTTGGAAGTCCAGCCTTCTTAGGGCATTTACAATGAGGCCGTCCCGTCTTCCTGGACCCCCCACTCTCCCTGACAGTTGCATCTCTGGCTCTGGGTTTTGTTATCTCCCATCCTCTTTCTCCTCCTTTATTAAATTTGCTCCTGCAGAGCTCATGGCCTGAGTAAGTGAGGAGCAGACAGAGATAGCCCATGTCTGCAAGCAGCTCCAGGAAACCCGTGAGGAGGCAGGGGGCCAGAGGCACCAGGGGCCTGAGGTCACAGCTGCTGGCCTGCTCTTTGAGGAGCTGGGGGGGAGGGTAGGAGTACCTCCTTCTCACACTGCCCCATGCCTCTGCCTCAAAGAGGACCAGGGGCCCATGTACACTTTCGGGGAGGTCTAGATAGCAAGAGACAGGAGAGTAGCCTGGCAATGTTGCCATGGCAACACTATTTGCTTATGAAATCGTCGGGACAGAGGGTGAAGGGATTCCAGGAATCAGATTGAAAAAAGCTGATCATGTTTAGAGGGAAAATGGGAGGGGGGGGTTGTTGCGCTTATGGAGAGAGAACAACCCACCCCCCACCCCGTACCTGTTCTCAAGGCACCCAATCAGCCTGGCAAATGACCACTTAACTTGAGTAATGGCTTTGCCTCCCTGGCCTCCTCACTGCCCATCAATTCGGACCGGTCTTGGGCAGGGGCTGACTGGCAAGGCCGGGTCAAGGGGGAGCTCATTAAGGACCAGTCCAGGCCCTGGGGGCCCTGGCCATAGAAGTAAAGCACAGGAGGCTGGGCCTAGCTGAGAATGGAAAATAGGCAAGGGAGGTAGTCACCTAGTGGCCCATATAGAAGGGTGCAATGCGGGTCACTTGTCAGTGAGCAATGTGACTCTCTGACCTACTGGGGCTAGCTTTGGTGGCACTGGAGGGATGCCCAGAGGCCCACGGAGGCTGCCCCCTTCCCAAGCCCTCCCCCTACCTTCTTTTGAGCCAGCTCATGGTCCACTTCAGCCTCTCCCAGGGAATCTTTGGCCAACTGGGACAGCTCCTTCATCTTGTTCAACAATTCCGCCTTGCCTGCTGAGGTGTTATAGTAGGCCGAGTAGGAGGTAGGACAGGTGGGGCTGGTGGGGCTGGTGGGGCTGCTGAGGCTGCCAGATGGTGGTGGTGGGGAGATGGGTTGGAATTCCTGTCTGGGGAAGCACAGAACCAGAGCTGAGCTGGAGGGGGCTGCCTCCCAGGATCTGAGGCAAGGGGCAGCCAGGAGCTACCAACTGGCAGAACTCTACAGGGCTCTTCCCACCCTATTCCCCCCACCCTATTCACACCATGCTAGAGGCATGTTAACAGGAAGTCATTTAGAAGCCAAAGGCTGAGGGAATATAAATCAGAAATGAAGGCAGCCTCCCCTCTGCTCCCCACCCAAGCAAGTGCCAGGGGTCACCCCTCGGCCATCCTCGGCAGAGCAGGATGATCTGGGGTCAACATGAGCCTTGCACTTTCAAGAATCACAGAAGGTTTCCAAGGTGAGGCTTTGTCTACTGTGTCTAGGAGAAAACCCAACAAGCTTCCGCCAAGACAAGTCTCCAGCATACCCAGGGATGACCCTGACCTGCCCTTGACCCTGCAGGCAGCAGCCCCTCCTCCCACTCCCACAGCTACTAGCTTAAGCCAGGCCCTTGGCTCTCCTCACGGGCCTTCCTGCTCCTGCTTTCTGCACTACAATCCAGCCTTCCCACAGCTGTCACAGTGAGCTTCCAACAGCACATGGTTCTGCTCAAGGACTTTCGATGCCTCCCAGTGACCTCGAGGAGAAAATGTCAGCTCCTGAGCCCTCTACAATCTGCTTTTCCAGGCTTCCTGCAAACGACCCCTTTACACGCTGTCCACACCAGCCAGAAAGACACATTCACTATTCCCCCAAAGTGGCATTCCACTATCTCCCAACTCTGGGCCTGCCAGGAATGCTTCCCTTTCCCACTTGTAGCTTCCTTCAGCTCACATGCCACCACCTACAAGAAGTCCTCCTTTTCCTCATCCCCTTAGCTACCTTCCTTCTTATCACACACACACACACACACACACACACACACACACACACATATACACACACACACACCCCACACACACATCTATCTGCCCCTCATCCTTCCCCGCCAGTTCTTTGAGGGGAAGTACTGTTTTCCATTGTGTCTCTTTGTCCCCAGCATCTGACACATAGTAGGCACTTTAATATATGCTACTGGGTTGGATTGGGGAGAAACAGAAGACTTGCCAGTCACAGGGTCATTCCCATCACCATCCACCCCTCCCCCAAGTCTGCCTGCTTAGAACCATGGCCCTACCTTTCCTTGGCTACTTCCTGTCTTCTTCTGACCAAATGCCAATCCTGGCGGACATGTTTTTTCCAAGGCAGATCATCGGTGGGGAAGAGGTCGCCCATGACCTCTGCAGCTGTCACCATGTTGGAGGCTGAGTTCAGAATGCCAGCCAGTGACCGATCCCTATCTGCCACGTCTCTCATTAGCTCCTCCGAGTTGATGCGGGCCGAGGCTGACCTCCGTGTTGAGACCAAGCGGCAGGTCTCAACCTCTGTGGCGTCCTGTAAAGACCCAGATTCTTCTGTGGCTGCAGAACAAAGTGGGGAGTGAGTGCTTGTCCTCCAGATCTCCCGGCATCCCCCATCACCAATGACTCACCAAGGCCAGCAGGGCTGAGCCGTTGCTGCTCTGGGCTCCAATTCACTAGGCGGTACTGCTCCTCAGAAGGTGAACGGCCCTGGCTCCAGGTGTCTTTGGCTTTGGGATGTTCTTCTACCAAAGCTTCAGCTCTTTAGAGGAGAAGAGAGAGGAGGAAAAGACAAGACCATGAGCTCTCAGGATTGGGGAGCAAATCATTGCCTCCATGGACTAACCAGGAAGTTCCCACTTAGACTACCAGAATGTCAGAGCTGGAAGGGATGGAAGGGCAGAACTGGAAAAGACCGCAAAATGTCAGAGCTGGAAGGGACCCTGGAACACAGAATGTCAGAACTGGAAGGGATCCTAGAACACTGAATGTCAGAACTGGAAAAGACCTTAGAACATGGGATGTCAAAACTGGAAGGGACTTTTGAACATTCCAAGGACTTTGGAATAGGAAATGTCAGAACTAGAAGGGGCCTTAGAATATGAAATGTCGGAAGTGGAAAGGACCTTAGAACTTAGACCAAAGAACATCAGAGTTGGAAATGACCTTAGAACACACAATATTAGCACTAGAGGGGACTTTGGAACATCCAGAACTAGAAGGGGCTTTAGAACGTGGATATCAGATCTGAAGAGGTCTTAGAATGCTGAATGTTACAGCTAGAAGGGGCTTTAGAACATAAAACATCAGAACTAGAAGAGACCTTAGAACATGGAACATCAGAGTTAGGAGAGATTTCAGAACACAGAATTCTGAATCGGTAGGGATCTTAGAACACAGATCAGAGAATGTCAGAGTTGGAAGGGACCTCAGAACATGGAATGTCAGGGCTGGAAGGGATTTTGTAATACAACGCCCATTTCCTGGGCCCAGAAAGAAAAGGCCTCTTCAGTTCCTATGGGGCATGAAGCAGGAAAAGGGCTTGGTGGGGAAATTGGCAGGGGGTGGGGGTAGGGGGCCAGAGAATGCCAGTGATTCCTAAAGGCCTCTACTGCCTTGGATGCTGGGTAAGAGCTCTCTGGAGAAATGGGATAGGCTCAAGAGAAGTGGATGGGGCATTAGCAGAGCTGAGCCTCAAAGCTTGGCCTTGGTCTATAAACTCAAAGCTCAGCCTTGGTCTATAAGCATGCCCCTTCATGGGCCTCTTCTGGAAAATAAGTCAGTGGGATGAGATCTCTTCGGTCCCTTCCAGCTCGGATGGTCTATGATTCGAAGTCCCCTCCCTCTTGGGCCTGCCTCAGCTTCCTTCTCTGTAAACTCAGGGACTTGGACATGGACGAGATAAAGCAGTGCTCTAGGCTGGCCGATGCTTTGGCCAAGACTTCCTTCTGGTGCTAGCTGGGACCCGGGATCAAAGTCGGAGATGCATCCTGCTACAAACATGTGCCCTCGACACCACTGCCCCTGACCCTGGGGGAAAGTTTCAGCTGCTTGCTCAGGGGCCAGGGGAATAATGAGGACCCTACCCTCATCCCAGACTGCTGCAAACAAGCAGGAGAAATGCAAGCTAAGAGCATAGGTGGTACGGGACCAGCTAGGAGTAGCGAGATGGGGTTCAGGGAGAAAACGGGATTCAACCCAGGCTGGGAAGCCCCATATGGGGCAATGGCTCCTCCCACTAAATTGGCCTGATCAATCCCAGGAACCAGCTGATTGTCAATAAAAGGCCTTGGAATTTGAATTGAAGCAATAGACTTGGTGCAGGGGGAAGCGCACCTGGCTTGGCGGCAAGGGGCCTCGGGTCAGCTCCCTGCTCAGCCACTTACTGTCCATGCGAACCTCTCTCTCAGAGCCTCGGGCATGTCCAAAGAGGGCTTTAAAAGTGCCTATGACCGTAGCAGGCAAGAACTTCTCCACAGCATTAATGGGCACACAAAGGCCAGGAGGGCTTCCGAGAGTGAACCTGAGAGAGCTGGCCATTCCAGGGCCTATCTGGGGGCCAGTAGGGTGGGCAGCACTGTACAGCACCGTGGACAGAGGCCTTGCAAAGATGATGCCTGAATGAAGAGGGAGGAGAGAGAGGAGAAAGGAAGCTGGCGTGCATGGTGTCCAACTGTTCAAAGTCATGCGAGAGGATGAGAGGCATTAGAGGCTGTGAGAAGCCTTGGGATGCAGCCTGTTACATCCCTTTCCAGAAAGAGCCTATGTACCTGGCTACTGTCAGATGCCTTCACTGCCTGTGCTTCTCATTTCTGAGGGAAGAAGGAAGATGAGAAGAGGCCCACAGCCTGCTCAAGAGTAAGCGAAGAGAGGATGCAGGCCACCCAAACTAGGTTAGGGGGAAGTCACCCAGCTCAAGGTACAGGCCAGCCTAGGGCAGTCTCTGTGGATTGGGTATGGCAGCCCTGGGGACCCCTGTGCCTTCTAGAAAGACTTGCCTGGCTGAGGTTGCGGGGTCGGGCTTGAGGCCCAACTGCTCTGGCATTCTCCATACCCCACCAGGGTGGTAGTACTGAGGGCCAGGCTGCTCCGGCCCAGGCCGGTCACCTGCAGATTGTGGAGGGAAGTCTCTGGGCAGTGGCTCTGGAGGGAGGCTCTGGGATCTCTTCCTCACCACCTCCACGTGGGCCCCCTGGGGGCGAGGCTGCTCCAAGGCTGTGTCAGACTGCCGGCCAACCGAGGTCTCCAAGATGGCATACTGGGAGTGCTGAGCTAGCCGGTGGCCTCTATATTTCGCCCAGTTGGGAGGTGGGGGCCGTGGGGGAGGTGGGGCCTTCTTTCTTGCTCCCAGAGGATCTGGCCGGGTCTCATCCACTTTGGTCAGGAGCTCTCTTCTCTCTCTAGCCCGGGTGCTTGGGGAGTCCAAGTTGATGTGACTCTCTGAGAAGGCCCGACCCCGAAGCGGACGGGGCAACGGTGGCACCAGGCTGCCCTGCTCATAGACAGCACTGCCCATCAGGGTCCCCACTGAGTGATCATAGTCACACAAAAGGTCAAGGGAGGAGGCCACTCGGTAGCATGCTGACCACTCACGCCCAGGGTTCTCAAAGCAAGCATGTGGGCAGCCAATCTTGTAATGAGACCGCTCCCTGGAAAACAGCAGAGGCCAGCTGGATTATTGATTTCCACACCACCAGAAGCAGATTCCCACAGAGTGACAGAACTGACCCCAAAGCCCCACCCCTCGTTTGTTCCACAACCCTGTGTTACCCCTCCAGAAAGATTCTTGTGTGCTCCACTCACGGGGGTACAAGCTTGGCGGTAGGCAGAGCTCGCGTCTACATGTGCATGGTCACGTATGTAAGAGATGGTGGGATATGGGGGAAAGAGTCCAAAGGAGATTTGGTTCAAATCCTGGCAAGGAGATATGGGAAATAATGATAACAGCTGGCCTTTACATGGCACAACTTTGGGAGCTGAATGGAATCATCATCCCCATTTCACAGGTAAGGAAACTGAGGCAGATGGGGTTAAGTGCCTGGAGCTGGATTTGAATTCAGGTCTCCCAGAAGTCATGCTACTTCTCAGGGCCTCAGTTGCTTGACCTAGAAAATGTGGGGGTCAGAGCAGATGATTTCTGGAGGTCCTTGCCAGCCCTAATTCTGGGACCCTCATGACCCCATCCAGGCTGGGCCAGTTGTGCCGAGTGCCCCTTCGGGCTTTCAAAGGCCATCTTCTCAGCAGTTGCTAAAGTGTTCACCAGCCTGCTTTTCAACCTTAGCTTGTGGGCTAAGCATTGCCTAGTGGCAGGAAATTCTGGTGGTTCAATTAACGCACCAGCCAAACAGCCATTCAATAATCACCATGGAGGCCAAGGCTATTTTTTAAAATCCAAGCTCTGGGGGCCAGGACCAGGCATCCCGTTTTCCCTCTTTCTCTGAACCCCTCCCACCAACTGCCCTGCCCTTGAACACAGCCAGTTCCCAAAGACCGTAGGAACCCTGGGCCAAGAACTGGTTGGCCTCTTGTCACCCGGGGCCTCAGCCTTCCAATGGCTCCCTGAGCAGCAATGCTGTGCCCTGAGTCCAGGCCCTACCTGAAGTATGTCTGAACAGCACCTGCAAGGGTCAGGGCATTGCCGCCCAAGGCCTCCTGGTCAATGCCCTCCCTCCCCTCCACTGTTTCTGGGTCTTCCCACTGGGGTCAAAGCTGTCTTCTACACGCCAACCTTCCAAGTGCTTGGTGAGAACTAAACCTTCTCTTGTCCAGGCTGAACCTCTCAGGCCCTCCCACCTCCAGGCTACTCCCCCTCCCTTGGACCCACTCTAAGATGCCAAGGTCCTTCCTCATATCTACTACTCAGGCTTGACCACAGGCCCCCAACCGGGGTCTGAGGTTTCAGCGGGCAGAGGATTGTAGGCCTGTTGCCTTCCCATTCAGCATGCTTCAGGCCTGCTCATTTGGGCAGCCACATCTCACTGGTGGCCACGAGGGTGCTCTCAGTCAGCTAGCGCTCCCGATCTTTCCTCAGGAACTCCTAGCCTGTACTTGGGAAGAGTGTTTTTCCCCAACCTAAGTACAGGCCTTTCTGTTCATCCTTACTAGGTTTCATTTTATTAGATTTGTCTGTTCTCTGTTCTGTCGTGACCTTTTTGGGTCCCTTCCCTGTCATCTAAAATACAAGCTTGTATTTAGTGGAGGGTGGGAGGTGGAACAACAGGGGAGGCCTCCAGTAAACTGAGCTTTGAAGGTGAGAAGGGAGAGCATTCCTCCGCCCCAAACACCTCCTTTTAGAATAGGGCCTCCTCCAAGGATATGCCCACCTGAGCCTGTCTCACAATCAAAGTGATGGTGGATGACAGCTGCAGACAGGATTTCCACAAGTCACCTCATTTGGTCCCTCACAATACCCCTGAGAGGCAGGTGATGGAATTATCCCTATTTTTACAGAGAGGGAAACTGAGGCAGACAGTGGTTAAAGTGACTTGCCCAGGGTCACAGAGTTAGGAAATGTCAGGCCTTCCTGCCTTCCTTCTGTCCTGCCTCCAAGTTCTGGCAGACAGCTGTTACTCCTTCCTACAAACCTTGGTTCCCTTCTGCCAAGAACCTCACCTCCAGTAGACTAGGAGCTTTCTGCCTGCCATTTCCCCAGTACTCAACAGGCCTGCCACATACACTGAGGCACACTGAATTCTGGAAAGCTCCTGGGCCTTCCCCACAGCCGCCCCCACCCCACCCACGTTCTTGTTCTTGGTTCAAAGCTCAAGGGTGAGGGCCTCCATCCCTGACTCATTTTGCCACTTCCCAGAATGCCCTGTTGTCAACTAGGCCACTCTGGAATCCGAGCTCCCCCACGACCCTTCTGTTAATTGAGTCATTAGCCTGCATGCCCTGCCCCATGGGGGCATGCAAGGGAAAGAGAGCAAGCACCTTACAAACATGATCTCATTTGTTAACGGTGGCCGTTGGAGGGCACGCTTCCCTCGCCCCAGCCCTTCTGCCCATCTTCTCCCCAAAGATGAGCCTCTAGCCTCCAGCTCCTGGTGCTGCTCCTCAGCCTAGCCCAAGACGAGGCTTGGAAGGAGTCAAGGGGAAGGGCTCGGGCCCTGGGCTCTTGGCGTCAAGTCTTTGCCACTTGCTGGCTGGGCCTCAGGTGGTCCATCTGTAAAATGGGAAGAGCAGTAACTTCCCAAGATGGAGGAAGCAGCTCCCACTTACGCTGCCTCCTTCACAGGGGCCTCACCACCACCCAGCGGACTGAGGCCCAAGTGTGCCCAGAAAGGCCAACAACAAGCAAACACACGTGGCTTTAGATCCTGCCTCTGCCACTAACTAGCTGTGTGAGCTCAGGCAAGACATGCCACCTCCCCGGCCTCAGTTTCCTCCTCTGCAGCTTTGCTTCCTGGGGTCAGGCCTTGGCTCTGGCCCTTGCTGTAGGATTCGACTCACGTCTCCTCTCCCTCCCTGGACCCCAGCTTCTTCCCCTAGAAAGTGAGGGGCTGGGCTAGGTCGCCAGCAATGAGCTTGACTTGACTTGACTTTAATGACGTGAAGTTACTGAGGCAGTTTCACTTACCGTGACTTCCTTCCTGCCAAACCTAGAAGTAAGAGTTCTTAGGAAGGGAGCCAGGCTGCTCTTCCCACCTATATCCCCAATGAATCTACTGAGGCAGCTGGAGACGTTTCCAGGTCAGATGAAGAGCTATGGCCTAGATGAGAGGGATGCATCCCACTGGGAGGCTGCTCTCCAGTCCCGTACCTACGGCATCTATCTGGCCTCGTCCTCACCCTGTGCTCAGCAGCAACTTTATTTTATTTTTATTTTTTTTATTTATTTTTAGGCATTTACGGAAGCCACAGACAGCTTGTTTATCCAATTTATGGATGACACAGCCCAGGAGGAAATGCTAACTCGCTAGATGGCAGAACAAGGATCCCCAAATATCTTAACAGCCTAGAACAATGGACCAACATGAAGAGGCTGAAAGAGACATGAAGGCCATAAATGTCAAGTCCTACACTGGGGTCCAAAAAGTCATCTGTACTAGTACATGGTCAGGAGATGGGGCCAGCAAACAGCTCCCACGAAGAGGAGTTGGGGCTTGTAATAGTCGGCAAGTCATGGAGGGAGAAGCCAAGAACATTGCAGGTCTGTGATCTCACCAAGGGAAGCAATTGGCTCGGCTAGCCCAGGTTACAGCTGTTCTTAGCCTGGGCCCATCTGAAATCCTCTGTGTCACCCAACATCCCCCATGTTGGCATCACCCAGCAGGCCACACCTGGACCATCTGCCAGCCTTCCCTCTACCAGTGGGAGCTCCTTCTTTTTGTTACTCCCTCCCTGATATTTTAGGTCTCTCCTCACACCAGACCACACTGAGGGCAGGCACACACACCTCAAGCAGCCAACTTCAAAAGAGAGATCCTGGCCTGGAGGATTGTGTTCAATTCCAGGCCTCGCAATTCATCAAGGGCATTGTGAAGTGCCCAGGGGAGGGTCCCATCAGGGTCATGAACTCAGGGTCCACGTCCTAGATTGCTTGAAGGAACTGGGAACGTTTAGGAGAGCTGGCTGCTTGCCCCCAGGAGTGTCTAGGCTCCCAGAAGGCAAGGAAATAGTCCTTTTGGTCTTGGCAGGCCCGGCCTCTTGCCCAGGACCATAGTTGGGGCTGAATCAATCCTCTCTGAATTGTTGAAATGAATGAAAGCTGTCCAAATGGGTGGGTACCATGCCATTTTCCTCCAAGGCAGAAGGGCGTAGAGCCCCTCCAGGGAAGGACACCCCTTTATTCAAAAGCATCAGAGGCTCCCAGATGGAAGACTGGCCAGGTCCTTACCAGTTATTCACGCAAAAGGCATTCATTAAGCGCCTGCTGTGTGCCAGAATTATTGACTAATTGTCAGACCCCATCCGAGATAAAGGCAACACTACCACAGGCCTTGCCCTCTAGGAGCAGACGCTCCATCAGGGGAAAAGACAAAGCCAGAGGGAAGCATGTACAAAAGAACCTAGTGACTGGAGGCGAGGGAAGGGAGGGAAAGCTTCTTACAAAACCAGTAACAGCAGCCAACGTTTACAGAGCATTTGAGGGGTCGCAGAGTGCCTTCCATCTGTCAGCTCACCGAAATAATGCAGAAAGTGGCATTTCAAAGTGCTTTGGGGCAAAGTAAGCATGGCCCAAGGTGATAGCTGGGGAACAGCCAATGCAAAGGCACAGAGATGGTAGATGAGGCAGCAGGGGAAGGAGATGAAGAGAAGCTTGAAATGCTCCCGGGTGTGACTGCTGGGGGGCCATTGGGGCCTAGGGGGTAAGCCAGCCTTAGCCTTAGGGAAATTACTTTGGCAGCTGCATAGGGGGCAGGCAAAGGACACCAATTCGGATCCGTCACAATTGTCCAGGTGAGAGGTGATGGGAAGACCTGAAGCCTGGTTGGCATCGTGGAATGAAACCCTCTGTTGTCTGGGCACCATATATCTGTACTAACCACAGGGTTCACCAGGACAAGGGGGAGGACAAAAAGAGAGAGGGTGGGGGCTCAGCAGAAAGGCCCACTGGTGCTCTCAGGCCAAAAGAGGGCTGCATCTAGTTTTACTGAGTGGCTCAAGTAGGTGGGCAGGTGGGGAGTAGGTAGGAGGGCAGGCGGGGGGCAGGTAGGAGGGCAGGCACGTGGGCAGATATTGGCTTTCCTTGATAAATGAAAGGCCTCTAACACTCCCAATAGGCTCTGTGCCCAAGTTCGGATTTCTGCCTCTGGCTCCCTGCTGTATCAGCTGTGGTCCTCCTGGGAATCATGTCCAGGCTCCCTCCTCTCCCTTCCTCACTCAGCAGAAGCCCCCCTAAAACAAAATAGACCATCAAGCACTGTGGCCCCCAAGGTCCCCACTCCCCTGACAGGCTTGTGAAGGTGCTCTTTAGCGTTCATGAGGAAGGCGCCCAAGCCTTTCTTGGCACTGACCGAGCAGCCCCTGTGGGCTGCTGGTCCTGCCCGGAGGACCCAGCGACCATGACCCACAGAAGAAGAAAAGTCCAATCAAACAAAGTACCAGGGGCAGAGGAGGCAGCGGTAGGGGCAGTGGCCCGAGGAGCTTTTGCCTACTCTCCTGAAAGTGCCCTCCACTTAATAAGAGGACAATCCATTCACCAGAAGAGAAAGCCCCTGATGGGAAGGGCGCTGAATGGGCCTTTGTTTGGAAAACACTTTCTCACCATTGGTGTCAATGGTGGATCTATTCCCAGGCTCAGAGCTCACTGCTAGTTTCTTTCCCCAACCCCAACTGGGGTTTGCACCCCAGGGAATGAAGAAGGCACGGCCAAGCCAGTTAGGTGGTGTGGTGGAGAGACTAGGCAGGAGTGAAGAAGGCCTGAGTTTGAATCCCACCTCAGGCACTGATTACGTATGACCCTGGTAAAGTTACTTAACCTCTGGAAAATGAGGATGACGATTTGGTCTATTTTCCAAGGTCGTGGTGAGGCTCCAACCATACATGGTATGCAAGTGCTCACTGCTGCTGTTATTATGAGCCCCCACCTACCCACCAAATTCTTTGCTTAAATATGATTGACCCTTGTTAGGGCTTAGACCCTTCTGTTCCATCAGCCCCAGGACCCAGACTGCCAGTATCTGCTTCTGCCCCATCTACAGGAAGAAACTGAGGCCCAGTGTCCACAAGGCCTAGAGGCCCCCAAGCACAGCCTATGGTTGGGCAGGAATCCCCTCCCGTTATCACTGGCACTGGCCTTCTGGTTGTGCTCAAAGCCCTTCAGCAGGAGGGAGCCCACCACCTCCCCAGGCAGTCCCTCCCACTCAGGGACATCTACCTCTCAGGCCCTTCCCCCATTGCTTCTAGCTCTGCCCTCTGAGGCCAAGCAGACTGAGGTGAATCCCCCCTTCCACAAAATACCTCTCATTCCATTGTCTCCCTCCAGGTACAGAGGAAGAGGGGTTTCTGGGCTCCCGAGGCAGCCCTCTGCCATGCTTGGAATTGCCAGGGCGGGCCTATTCCCCTCCTTTCTTGGGTGGCTACTGACTCCTCGGGGCTCACCTCCAGCCCAGCCTGCCATCCTATTTCCCTCCTTCCCCTCACTGCCCACCATCTTGGCACTCAAGAAGCCCACAACCTCTTCATTCCCTTGGTCCCTCTGCCACGTCTGGTACTGCTAGCTGCCTACCTGCCCGCCTTGGCTTCCATAGTCACAGATTATTCTGATTCTTCTCTGTCTTTGGGTACTGTGCCTTCTCTGCTGCTGTCCCTGGATTCACCAGCAGGCCTCACCATCACCTCCAACTCAGTCAATAATAATAGTCAAGAAACATCAATGAAGTGCCTACTGTGTGCCAGGAGCTGTGCTAAGCACTGGGGGTACAAGTATGTAAAAAGAAAGTCTGTGGCCACGACTGACCTCCTGGTCTTGCCTGTACCCCTGTCACCAGTGCACCACCCTCCTCTTATTCCTGCCCACCCAGCCAGATCAGACACACTGGGGTTGGCATTCTTCTGCCCCATCCTTCATGCCCAGTCAGTCATCATCACGTCCATTTGTTCTCCAAAACTGCCCCCCCTGCCACCTCCCACTGTGTTACCACTTAAATGTAGGGCCTACTCACTGGGGTAAGACACTGTTCAGGCTGCTGGCCACCCCCACGTCCTTGGATGGCTTCACAGCTTGGCCCAAAAAACTTTTCACTGCTTCCTGGCTCCTCCTGCCAATCCAATGTCAACCTGTTTGTCCCCACGTTACTACCCAAGGCTCCCCAGGGTGAATTTTCTAATCCCATGTCACACTTGTCTCCTTCCTGTTCCATGACTAAGCCGTGTCTATCCCCTCCCTGGGTTCTTGGCCCTTGCTGTCCCCTCTTCCCGGACTGCCCATGCTGATTACGATGAGTCACATGTCTTTAGCACCTCTGGGAAGTATTATTGTCCCATTCATTTTACAGATGAGGAAATGGAGGTCCAGAGACGGGCAGTGAGCTGTCCATGCTCACACAGGTCACGTGTGGCAGGCCCCTGGCCTTACCTTGTCCACGAAGCCATCCCACACTGTTGTGGCCCTTCTTGTCCTTACTCTTACTCTGGCGCTTGGCACACACAGGCTGTTTACACGGTTCATCTGTCCCCAACTTGCCTCCCCCAGTAGACTGGCAGCCTCCTGAGGGCAGACTCACCTTCTCCTCTTGGAATCACAGGGTAGTGTGAGAGGGCTGGGGCTGGGCCCACAGGTGCTCCCCATTACCACTGATGGACTGCACACACACACGTACACACACACACCACACCACAAACACATACACACATACACACATACTACATATACACCACACACACACACACACACACACACACACACACACACACACACACACCCCTCTGAGACTAGCAGTTGGAATTAAGGGCTTTGTACAAGGCCCCAAAGCATGTGCTCTTAGGAAGTTGGGAGCAGGGCTTTCCTGGGGAGGAGGGGCTGATGGGGAGGCCTCAAGACCAGGTGCTCTGAATCTACTGCAAAGGGCACCCTCCTAGGAAGGAGGCAATGCCGTCACCCCATCCTGGCTACTTGCACACTTCTGTTCTCCCCAGCACTAACAGGTATGTTCTGGGAGGAGAGAGAGGTGTGCCCAGCTGTTCCGTGGCCTCTTGGGCAGGGCCCCTGGAAGTGTAGCCTTCACCCACCTTCTGGCTGGCAAAGAGGGCAGATGCCAGGCCAGAAGCAGCCAAGGCTTGCTTGTGCTGTCTGACCTGACCCCAAGCTATCCCTGCAGCACCTGAGTGAGGCTCTGCTTCTGGCTCCCTCTTCCCCTCCTGCTGTTTGTTCCTCGACGCAGTAGGTCAGGCTAGGGGGTCCTGGTAGCACCAGGAGAGGGGCCATAAGCTCAGCCAGCTGGCTGGCCCGATGCCCGCACCGCCCCAGACCCATCCGTGGGCCAGAGGCTTACTTCCATGCCACCTACCTCACAGGCTGGCCGGCCTTCCTGGTGATCTTCGCTGATTCCCATTCATCTGGAGAAACTTCCTATAAAAAAGACTCCAACAAATTAGGGAGCCTGGCTTTTGTCTGATGCCTCCTCTGGCTGGAAGTGACTGCCTTGCTTGGACCCTAGAAGGGCTGTGGGTCTGGGCATGCCGCACAGAGCTGGAGAGAGAAGGCCCCCTCCCTCCACCCCCTCGCATGTTTGCTGTTTGCTCTGGCTCCTGCCCTGGCTCCACAAAGGAGAGGTGGGCACTGGGAACTACTCCAGCCTCACCAAGCATCTTCATGGGGGCCATGATGGTCACTGGAAAAGGCCTCTGGCCCTTCGCTGCCTCCTTTTATTGAGTTGCTGAACATCTAAGCCCCATGCTGGATACAGGAGGCTGTGCAATGTGTGCCCGGCCTCCCTTCTCAAGCCAAAGCTCTGGGGGTACAAGACCTGGGGTCAAATCCTGCCTCAATGCTACTTCACCTCCCTGGGCTGCCTCAGTTTCCAGAAGCTTTTGGAAAAGGCAGGCGTTCAACTAGGGCCTTCCAACTTCTATAATTGGGAGATATTGGGACCTAGGATTCTTCTGGCTAGGTGTTTCTCCCCAATTTGCCCTACAGTTCCCCACTGCCTGATCTCTACCCGCACCACCCTCATGCAGGTTCCCTGTATCTCATCTCCTTGAGCTGGCTCAGCTCCTTTCTACAAACTCCCACTGAGCTCATTTTCCATCCTCAGAACCACAGAATAACGGAGCTGGCAAAGACCTTGGAGAGCCTCAAGGCCACCCCACCTACGTTGCAGATGAGGAAACCAAGGCCCAAAGGGGAAGTGAGTCACCAATGGTCACAGGCTTCAGGCCTACTACCTCACTGCAGCAGGTTCCCTTGCACGGGGGTGAGTTATGAGCGTCATTCATCCTTCCTTTCTCTAACCCTTCCCACGACTTTGTACAGTGCCTGGTAAGTCAAATCAAGGCAAGATAACAAGCATTTATTAAGCTCCAACTATATGCCAGACACTGTGTTAAGCACTGGAGATACAAAAACATGGCCCCTATGTCCAAGGGCTCCCAGCCCAGTGAGAAAGACCACTCGCACCCACATACAATCAAACAAGATGTCCACAGGAGACTGTGGGGGTTATGTCTGAGGAAGGCCAACTCAGAGCTTTGCTACTATGACCTTAGGCAAGTCCTTTCCCTTCCCTAGACTTATTTCCATTTCCTCTACCATAAAATGAGGTTGGATTAGATGACCGTTGACGTCCTCCCAGCTCTAAGTCCATGATTTTGGTGTTTCAATTCCCAACAATGGGGCCCACGATTTCCCATCCCCAATGCCCTGTCTGCCCTCCCTCCCAGCCCCCCCCCAACCTGATCCTTCAGGCCATAAAGCCCAGGGTTCCACAGATGCTAACAAGGACAGTGGGAGGCAACAGACATTCCATTCTGTAGGAACTCAAAGCCCCACTTTGTGGCCCTCTAGGCAAGTGGTGGCAGCAGCCGACCACAGTGAATGACCTTCATAGCAGAAGCTGTGTCTGGACCAGGGCTTCCCAGCTGGCCTTCTCATTTCTCCCCATGTTCTGCAAAGCCAGACCACTTCCCCATGAGAGGCTACCCATGGGCAGGGGTGCCCAGAGGGCCAGAGCCCTGACAGGATCCTCCCAATTCTCTATGTTGGGCCAATCCAGTGAGGCCCAAGCCTACTGACTGCTCCTTGGTGGGTGGTCCAGGTCATTCGGGCCACCTGCGCCCCCCATAACACATAATGCATTGTTGTGGTGGCCGATGATTCTTAAGGACAAGTTTTCTCCACTCCCAATCAGCTCCCGACACCATCCATCCACGTCCCACCCAGGCCTTTGGCAACTTCTCCCTCCTGCAGCAACTGTCTCACAAATCAAGAGAAGCTGAGCCAACAGCTCCTTGCAAATTAAAAAAATTAAAAAGAAAAAAAAAGCTGCTGCCACCCATGGTTGAATACAGCTCTGGCACCATGGCTGCCTGAGCTGGGCACTGCTCGGGGGCCCAGCCCTTGCCTGCACTGCCCCTTCCATACCTACAATACAGTGCCTTCTGGTGCAGAGGACAGACTGCTCTACTAGGCCAGTGCCAAGAGGCCGAGCCCATGGGCCAAGGTAGACTGAGCTTGGCCAAGCCAGACAAGGGGCTTCCAGGACAAGGTGGGACTCCATCCCACCTACTGTCACAAAAACCCCAAGCGCTGCCTGGGCCACCCTGGCAACCCTGGACAACTGTCTGGGACAGGAAGGAACAAGGCCTGCCCGAATGCCCTAGAGGAGGCCACTGTTGAATGAGTCACCCTGGGAACTGAAGCAGGAAGGAGAGCAGAGGGGAGAGGACGTCAGCCCAGGCTAGGTCCCCAGTTGGCAGTGGGCAAAGAGCACCCCCACCCCACCTCAGGAGGCTGGGTACTGACCTTCAGCGAGGAATTCCTGGCCTTCCAGGAAGGGCTGCCTTCTTCTCCAACCTTGTGCTGAGGCCCGGGGTGACAACAGGCTGTGCAGTGAGCCCACTGCTGGGGGTGGCAGCGGTGACTCCGGTGGCCACTGAGCAGGCTTCTCTTCAGCAGGATGGGGCAGTAGCTGCATGTGTCATGGCCCACAGCTGCCTGAATGCCACATGAGCACGAGCAGGGCCGCAGGCACTCAAAGTCCCCACAGTGTGCCAGGGGCTGGTAACACATGGGCTGCTCCAGCTCCTTGGTCACAAAGCATTCTGAATAGGTGGCTGGCTCCGGGGACAGGGAGGCCGAGGAATGATAAGCTTGGTCCACGGAGTGGCGCCTCAGATCCCTGCAGCCAGCACTCACTGGCTGAAAGGGAGGTGGGTCGAGTGGTTTCAGCCTCAGAGTAAAGGGCTTACTGTGTCCGAGGGACGAAGCTGCTGGCGGCAATGACTTGCTGGTGTCTTCAAAAAACTTCTTCCTATCTGCGAAAGGCACAAAGATGCCCTCCTCCCCAGAAGGGCCGCCCAGCTCCTCCTCACTCAGGTTCAAGCCTCCGCCTGGGATTGGTGTCAGCTGAGGCTGCAGTTTCCGCTCTGGAGACCATCGCCAGCGGCCTCCCCGAGCCCCAGATTGGGGCCTGGGCTTGGAAGGGCCATGCCCAGAAGCTTTGCACCAGGGGTGGAGTCCAGCTGCAGACTGCCAGGGCCTCTGGCCAGGGCTGCCAGGGCCCTCCAGTGGGGTCCTCACTTCTTGGCTTCCTGTCGTCTGGTTTAAGCACTCTGAGGACCTGGCCCTCAGCAGGTTACCATTAGGTCGAGTCTGATCAGAGAACCGGTCTCCGGGGCTGGGCAGCCTACGGTGAGCCACCACTGCAGGTGTCTGAGGAGGGGCAGGGAGAGGTGGGGAGGGCCCAGGAGCTGGGGCAGGGAGAGGTGGGGAGGCCCCAGGAGCGGGAGCTGGAGGCTGTGGAGACGGTGCAGTTGCAGGGGTGGCCGCTTCAGCAGGCTCCTCTGTCTCCTCTACGGGCTCTGGCTCCTCTGACTCACCCTTGATCTTCTGCAGCTGGGCCTTCCTCCTCTGGATCTCATGACGCAGGTTGGTGGCAAAGCGTTCACTCCTGCGTCTCGGCTGGCTGGAGCGGTAGCGTGTGCCACTGCTCCTGCGAACATCTCCTGGGTGGCCGTTCTTGGCCTCCAAGCCCTCATCGGAGCTGGCCTGCTGAGGGGCATCCTCCAGGCCAGAGAGCTGAACGGCTCCTGCTTCGCTGGAGGATCCCCCAGGAGTGGGGCTGCTCTGACCCGAGCTTTCAGAAGTCAAAGGTTGGCCACCTGCCTGTCCCACGGTCCTCTTCTCGCCAGGCTTATTCTGGGCTCCTGCCAGGAGGTGGCAAGGGCTTTTCTGTGCCAGGTGGGCACTGTGGAGGGGAGACAGGGTCCAGTGATGCCCCTCCTGCCTGGCCTGCAGTTCAGCCCCTTCACTGTCCCCATCCCTCTCAACACCGAGGTGCAGGGATCGAATCTGGGAGGCCAGCAGCTGCTCAGGAGCACTGTGACGGTGGCTGGTCAGCCCAGTAAGGTGGGCAGGGATGGCGGTTGCTGTGGCAATGGCTGCCTCTTCCTCTTCAGTCTCTCCCCCAGGGCTACTGGACACGACTTGGTCCTGGCCAGGCCACCCTGTCCTCCGAGGGCCGCCCCTCAGCCGTAGCTCAGGATCACAGTGACCCGACTCAGATGGGCAGCTCACCATACAGTACTGCTCGTCAGACAGACACTCCTTCCAGTGGCCCTCATGGGGCTCTAGGACCTGGCTGCAGGGGCAGCAGGGCCCAGCGGGGAGGTCTGAGGACAGCAGGGTCTCAGGGTTCCATCTCTCCTTTAGGTATAAGGCAACTCCAGGGACTGAGGCCCTCCGCTTCTCTGTCTGGTGGAACTGGGCCTTGGAGGCTCGAAGGCTGTCCCGTCTTACTGGTGGCTGAGGAGGACTTGGAAGGGCCCCAGGAACTTGGGCAGGGCCAGGGAGAGGACCCTCCTGGGGGCTGGGTGAAGGCTGATGACCTAATGGCCCTGCTGCCCCATCAGGCCCTGTGTGGAGGTAGAGGCCATTCGGGGCCTTGGCCGGCCCAAGGCCTGGCGGGCTGCAGTCCGAGGCTGCCGTCTCCTCTGGCCGCAGGGGCAGGGCATAGTCTGATGCACTGGAGCCTGCAGAGAAGGAGCTATAGGCCGAGTCCCGCTGACTCTGATATGTGCTCTGCTCCACAGGGGAGACGTGGCCCTCGTGGCACATTTGGCTGGGCTGTTCCAGGCTTTCCATGCTGCCAATGGAGCTGCTCTTTTCAGTGCTGCCGTGGCGGGACAGTGGGCACCACTGCATGCACAGGTCACTGGAGAAACAGAGAAGAGGGGCACTCAGAGGTATGAGGGCAAGGCCCAGTTCAGGCAGTAGGAACTGAAAGGCAAGAGCACCGAGTACCAGAACCACAAGGCCTGCTCAGGCACATGTCTGGCCTCAGTGACCTTGAGCGCCTCTCTGAACCTCAGTTTCTTAATCTCGCAAATGGGAATAAGAACCCTAGTACTACCTCCCTGTCCCCCTCCACACCATTCCCACTGCTCCAGGCTTGCTGGTGCCTGAAGAAGGGATGTTAGTGACTATGAAAGACAGAGAGGGGTGGAAGGAAAGAGACTGAGATCCACAGGAGAAGGGAAAGGTGAAGAGGGCTGAAGCAGAAAGCAGGTTGTGGAGAATAGGCGAGGTGATGGTGGAAGGAGGGGGCAGAGGAGAGGGACAACCAGACAGAGGCCACTGGGTCAGAGGACATGCACAGCAGGGGGATAAAAGCTAGCCTAAGTGTGGGAGAACAAAAGGCCAGGGGGCACACTCTGGCTGTGTGTGTGTGGGGGGGGTGTTGTCTGCTCTGTCTCTGCCCTCCCATGGCCCTCCCCCAACTAAATCCTGGCTCTCCCTTTGCTTGTAGCCAGCCTTCGAAGGCCCCTCACTGTGAGCTCCTAGCTCAGTAGTGCCTTTGGAGAATCTTGGAGGCAGAAGAGCTGAGTGGTCCAGCCCCAGTTGGGTCACTTCTGTGCTGTGGAATCCATCCCCCTGAGCCTCATGGCCTCCTTCATAAATGAGGGCCAGTGAGAGCAGGGGCACTGGGCCTCTCAGGGGAAAATCCTGGGGGTTCAAGGAAACCCAAAAGTCACCAGGCCATCATAGAAAGAGCACTGAGCTCCAGTCCCCAGATTTGGGTTCAAGTTCCTACTGCAGCTCAGCACTGGGGGGCCCTGGCTAACAAACTCGCTTGCCCCTCAGCCAGCCAGCCTGCCTCCTAAATGAGGAAGGTCTGGCTGCTAGTACTGCTCTCTGACAGCTGCCAGTGAGGTGACTCCCACTACTGCGGCTCTCTAAGATTCCAAATGACAGATGAGTTGCCCCGTGTGTGCCCAGGGGTTTCTCCAACCTGCTGAAATCAGATCCCAAAAGAAAGAAAAGGGTACTGGGCCAGACCACCCCAAAGGAAGCACTGGAAAGGCCAGCTCCCGGCTCGAGAGCCTCCAAGTGCCCCCAATAGATTATTCCCTGCCCCTGGCCAAGGGCACACCTTTCCCCTTGGCCTTCGAGGTACCCACCACGAGGTACCCACGGGGAAGAGTGCTGTCAGGCACCCAGCTTTCCAGCAGGCAAAGCCCCACCACCCTCTCTGTCTCATTTTCCAGAGAGTCAAAGGCTTCCCAACCATGGCCTCAAGGCTGGATGTTACTCCAGAGAATGTGAGATTGGGGAGGGCCCTGGGATGCCATCAAGTCCAGCCTGCTAATTTTACAGGAGAAGAAACTGAGGTCCAGGGAAGTTGGCCGAGGGACTCCCTCAAGATCATAGTAGCTCCTAAGCAGCAGAGCTGAAATTCAAAGCCCAAAGCCCTGTCCATCACAGCCTCCCTTTCCCTAACCACTCTTTCGACAGACCAGGAAGCTGAAGCCCAGAGGGGCCACGGGACTTACCCAGCAGGACAAAGCTGGTCACCAGCCTGGCTGGGAAACCAAGCCAGAGCTAAGAGCCAGTCCCATGTTGGGATCTAGAACGTGGGGCCACCAGAGACTGTTGGGCATAGGCTCTCGGCCAAGGGGCACCACCAGCTGGGAGGGACAAGCTGGCACTCACCTGGTGTCACAGCCCGAATGCCAGGATAAGCTGAAGGGGTCTTCAGGAAAGTTCATGGAGGCAGCTGCCACCTCAGGGCGCCCCTCCAGCAGTTTGGCCATGTGCCATGAATGTGGCCTGGCCAGGGGGGTGGTTCTCCTGCCAACAAGAATAGGGAGGAAGTTAGCCTGGGGAGTTGGGGCTGAAATCACTTCCCAAGCAGTTTCCGGCCCACCCCACCTCCCTCCCCCACGTACATGAGGAAGCCTTGGGAGGAGAGGGCAGCCTGGAAGGATGGCCCAGCTGGCCTCCTCTTCAGCCTTCAGGTGGACACTGGACAAGCTGCTTCCCCTACCCAGGGAGAACCCATCTGGCTAGGCTCCTGAGAGGAAGTGAACATGGGAATCGTCAGACGCTGAAGGGAAGGCCCAAGGAGGCCCAAAAAGAGGTCTTGTGAACACTGGCCTCCCCCCTGCCTGCCTCAGGACCCTTAGCTGCCTCCAACACCTGAAGCCCTGGCAAGCTCCAAGAACTGGGGTTCCCCATAGGCAATATCTCCCCAAAGCATCACCAAATGCCCAAAGTGCAAAAGGCAAAGGGGGAAACCCAACTGTCATCCAGTCCAACCGAGAGCCACCGTGAGGAGGCCCCAGCGTCTCCTCGAAGGCCTCCAGGGACTGCACAGTCCCGCCCCGCCCCGCCCCGCCCCCAGGTGGGTTCATCACTCATGACACACTGTCCAGATATATGCCTTCCAACTTCCCCCCATCGCTGCTCCTGGTTCTGCTCTCGGCCGAAGAGAACAAAGCCAAGCCCTCCTCCACACAACAGCCTCATCAAGGTCTTTTCCGAAGGCCATCCTGTCCCCCTGAGTCCTCTCTGCTCCTCCACCTGAGGCTGCCACCACATGCTTCTTGGAGTGCCCATGCCCGTTGCCTTCTGTGGGATCCACTTGTCCAGACGCACCAGAGCGGAACACAACATCCCAGCTGAAGCCTGGCCCGGGCAGGCAGGGGTCAGGGGACTGTCCTCACCCTCATCTAGGACCCTTGGCCTCTCTCAGTACAGCTCAGGAGCACACGTGTGTTTGGCCCATCACACCATTCATGTTGGGGCCCTGCAAACACTACTCTTAGCCCACGCCAGCAGATGCACATGTGGCCACACGCAGACATACACATATTCACATACATACACATTGCCCCCACTCCATCATGGACCATAAGAGAAGGGCTTGCAGAACCAATTTCCTTTCAGCCTCATCTCAATGGTCAGGGTTGGGTCTCTCCACCTCTACTTCATAGACTTCCCCTCAGCCTTTAGGCTACCTTACTCCCAGGAAAGGCCCCCATCTCTACCAGACCTAGCAAGGCATGGTGTCTGAGCTCATCCTTCAAGCCTGCCCTTTACCCAGGCTCCTCTGCACAGGACATTCCATCAGCCTGATACAATGGTACCAGATTGGTAGCAGATGACACCTTTGCCAGAAAGTGGGACCAGAAAAAACACCTGGTGGCAGGGGGTAAGGGAGTAGATTCTAGGACCACAGCTGGATCTGGAAGGGATCTCAGAAAACATTGAGTCCAGCTCCTTATTTTATGAAGGTCTCATTTACTGAAGCCCAGGGAGAAGGTCACATGGGCAGAGCAAGAATTGGAATCCAGGTCCTCTGACCCGAAATTCAGCCCTCTTTCCACTGTACCACAAGAGCCGGTGGTCTACAGCCAGTCCCCAGAGGTAAGGGGAAGTCAGGCATGTTACTGAGAGAGGCTAAGCCCCAGCTGGCAGGGAGATGCCTTCCCAAGATGCTGAGGAATACCTAAGGAGCCAGTCACAGGGAGACCTGAAGGGTCTGGAGAAAAAGGAGGGCCTGGGGCGGGGGGGACTGGGGGAATTCTGGCAAGAGCCACTAGGGCCCAATGGCAAGACATGAGTCCCAGGAGGTGGATTTGAGGTCTGGCTCTGAGCCCTACTCGCCATGTGACCATGCTGGACAAGGTGGTCGGCAACCAAGCTGGTGAAGAGAAGATGCAGGGTGGACGAGAAAGCTGCCTTCGAGTCTTTGTGAAGGAGGGACATTTGGGTCCAGACAGCCACCCCAGGAACAATGGGAAGAAGTAGCCAAGAGGCTCATTGAGGCTGGGCATCAGAACAAACTTCCCAACACTTCAAGCCTCCCCAGAGTGAAATGGGTCGTCTCCGTAGTAAGGGGCTTGGAACCTTGGGAAGGCAGAATGAAAAGGGGGAGCCAGGGAAACAATCCATGTGAGCCACCCAAGAACTCTGATAAATAAATACAGTGACAAGCCCCTCTTCAGCTGGAGATTGGTGAGAGCCGGTGGACCATGGGAGGAAGCAGGCACACATTGTCAGGCACAATCTTGGACTTTGGTTTAACCACAACTTTGGGGCACAGACAGGAGTCCAAGTGAGCACAGATGGTTGGGAAGTGTCAACGATGGGAAAAGGCATCCATAGAATATTTTAGTCTTTAAAAAGATACATAGAGGGCAATGAGTGAATCTTACTCTCATTGGATTTGGCTTAAGGAAGGAATAACACACATACACTCGGTTGGCTATGGAAATCTATCTTACCCAACAGGAAAATAGGGGAGAGGGGGATAAGAGAACAGGGGGATGATAGAAGGGAGGGCAGATTGGGGGAGGGGCTAATCAGAAGCAAACACTTCTGAGGGACAGGGTCAAGAGAGAATAGAATAAACGGGGGTCAAGAGAGAATAGAATAAACGGGGGGCAAGATAGGATGAAGGGAAATAGTTTTTCACAACATGACTACTATGAAAGTGTTTTACGTGACTACACATGTATAACCTTCTCAATGACGGTGGGTGGGGAGGGAGGAAGGGAGAAAATTTGGAACTCAAAATTTTGAAAACATGTTAAAAATCGTTTTCACATGCAACTGGGAAATAAGATATACAGGCAATGAGGTATAGAAGGGGACAAGAGAAGGGGGTGGTGATAGAAAGGAGGGCAGATTAGGGGAAGGGGTATTCAGAATGCATGCCATCTTAGGGTGGGGGGAGGGGAGACATGGGAGAAAATTTGGAACTCAAAATCTTGTGGAAGTGAATGTTGAAAACTAAAAATAAATAAATTAATAAAACACACACACACACACACACACACCCATGCTCACTCCTGTCGCACTGCATTTGCTCTGCCTGCCTATGATGGTGCAGCCTAGGATCACAGGAACAAAGAGTTAGTCCAAGCCCCTTATCTCTGAGTGAAGAAACTGAGTCCCAGAGAGGGTGGGACTTGCCAACAACCTATAAGTGCCAGAGCTGGAACTTGAGAACCCCGAGCCTGTGACCCCAACCCACTGCCCTACCTTGTCACCTGTTGTTGGCCTGGGATGGCCTGACTACACTGGGGGTCAGGTGCTCTGGCCAGAGAGCATTGTGGGTCTGGTGCTGAGGCCCCACCCGGTTTTGCTGCTGCTTGGCCAGACTCGCAGCTGAGAGCTGGGGGTGCAGAGGCTGCTGCCTACTGGCCAAGGCCTCCCAACTTCCTGTCTGCTTGGGTTGGAGAGCCAGAGCCCTGCTTTCGGGGGACTTCTGTATGATTGAAAGGGAGTGCCCATCATTTTCATCATAGAAGCTCCAAGCTTCCTGAGGAGCCCAGAGACTGTTCAAGGAGACTCTCAAAAGTGAGATCCAGCCAGAGCCTCAATCACCGTCTACAGACAGGGAGGCCACCTCAGCCCTGGCCAGGTGGAGCTTGGTAAAGGGGCTTCCAGAGCTTTCCACCCTCCTCCAGATAAATCAGGATACAGAAGGAGGCAAGCTGGGGGCCCAGAAAGGCTTGGGAACCAGTGAGATGGCACAGAACCTGGCCCCTTCCTCAGGAAGAACGTGCGAGGCTCTGAGCAGCTAAAGGAGGCAGAGGGGGCTGGGCTCAGATTGCAGACAGTCCCAAAGGCTCAGAACCTCAGAGGTCATGCAGCCCACACTGTACCTGCCCAAGAACCGCACTGTTAACCCTCTCCCCTTCAAGTGGGCATCTAGCCTCTGCCTAAAGACTTCCGAGGAGTTAGCCTTTCCTTAGAGGGGGCCGCTGTCTGCCGCTGCATGCTGCTACCCCCCTCCCCCGACTTCTGGTTCCGAGTAACAAGGCTCATCCCTCCTCCCATCACATACTTGAGGATGGCAATTGTGTCTCCTAAATCTTCTTTTCTCCAGCACCTTCAGCTAATCATATGGAAGAATCTCCAAACCAGGGGAAGCCCTGGCCACTTGTTCAGCTGGCACTTCCCAGAAAGGGTCTGCCCCAGGCAGAGGACAGAGATGGGGACCAACACATCCCTAACCTAGCCCTTTGTCCTGGCCCCCAAGTTGGCATGGGCTTTGGGGCTGTCATATTGCACTAGATGTGCTTGCAGCCCAGCATGGCCTCCAGATCTTTTTCAAACCCTTTACTCTAGCTGCTCAGGCCCCTTGAGATCCATAGCCCTCCTTTTCCTCCCACGGCCAGGCAGCCCAGGGCCCCCCACACAGATCGGGAAAGCCCAGCAGCATCTTTTCTAAGGATGGCAGACAAAAAAAGGCAGGTCTGGCTTCTCCTAGACCTGTGGGAACAGAGAGGACATTCTTTAAGCTGCTCATGCGTCACTGAGCAGCAGTAAGCTACCCAACAGGAGCTAAGGACAAGCACTTCAAGCCTCCTGGTTGGGAAGCACTCTCATCTCTGGGCCTCAGTTTCCCCTTCTCTAAATCCTAGGCTTCTGAATAGGGAGGATAGGGATGGGGTCTGGACCTGTGATTTCACTGGGAGAAGGTACTCCCAGCGAGGAAACTCCCTCTACCAATGCAGATTGGCACCTTCTCTGTAACTTTGAGTCGTAGGGGCTTGGGACAGAGATTTAAGTGAAGTGGTCAAACAGGAAGGATGTATCAGAATTGGGATGACCCCAGGGCTCGCTGGTATTGAGACCCGCTGTCTATCTGTGCTGCGCCATTGCCGCCTCACCATAACTCTATAGAATTAGGTAAAATTATATCATTGTGCCTCTAAATAATTTGGTAAAACTTTTCTTTGGCCAAAAATCTCAGTGTAACCTTACCCAGGGGTCAGGTAGGACTCAGCCCCCATGCCTGGACACTTGAGAGCAAAGAGAAGATGAAAGCACTGCCCCCTCACCCCTTGTCTCCCTCTCTTGCTACCATCCTTGGTAATGCCAGGCCTCCCACTGCCCCAACCCCATGCCCACCCAATGGCTAAGGGCAACGAGAAGAAAAGAGGAGCAGGGCCCAGGGCACCTACCATGGAAGTTACCCAGGGCGGAGAATAAGCCATGGAGAGCCTGGAGTCCAATTCGCTGCACCCTCACTCAGTAGGGTACCACCTCAGTAGGGCCATTGAGGGTACCATGTACAGGCCTAGGCAGAGCCTTCAAGCCCTAGTCCAGGATGCTCGGCTGCACCCTGGCCTTCCTGGCTCCAAAAACAAGGAGAAGGAGTACCGACTTCCTCCTGAGAGCTGCATGGGACTGCCAAGGCCACCCTCAGCAACGGGTGGCAGAGAGAAGGATGGAAGGACAGGCGGGCAGCATAAACAGCCCCCCCCAACTCCTCTTGCCCTGCCCCTCCCCCGCCCTACACCAAGAGCCAATGAGCAGGCTGGGCTCCCAGCCATGGCGAGGACTCAGGAAAGGAGCAAGGAAGTGATGTTTGGGAAAGATAAAGCGGGTGTCCAAAAGGAATTTTTCAAAATACACGTTTAAGTGGGAGCGACAAATGCTCGAGACACGGACGCACTTCAAAGAATTCCACAGCTTCCTGGTCCAAAAGGACCCCACCCAGCTGAGAGGCCTGAGGGGAGGCCGCTACGGCTTCCCTGATGGGCTCCCAGTTGGGAAGCCAGGGGCACATAGAGACTAAACTTGCATTGTCGGGACACACCGGGGCCTGCAGGCATGGAAAAGGGAATGAAAGTGGCCCCTGAGGCCACGCTGAGGAGCAGCACCTGGCTCCACCCTCTCATTTGACAGAGGGGAGAACTGATGCCCAGGGCGGGGAAGAGACTTGCCAAAGGTTGTCCAAGCCAGGCTCTTGGGCCTCCTGCTCTCAGGCCCACTCACCTGCCTCTCTGAGGGGCAGTGATGCTCAGAGCTCCTGAGGCTGGCCAGGGCCCTACACGGAGGTTCTGAGGCAGCCTCTCTCCTTCTCTGTGAAATGGGGGAGGGGGGGGCAGAGCAGATGGCCGCCTGACGCAGTGTGGGATCTGAAGTCAGAGGAACCCCATTCAAGCCTCAGCTCCTCTGTGTGGCCTTGGAGAAAGCTCTTCCCCCCTGCTGGGTTGGACTAGAGATCTCTGAGCTTTCTCCCAGCCCCAGTAACCTCCACTGGCCTTAGCCTGGGACACCACTGAGCTGTCCCGGAGCGGGAAGCAGAGAGCTGATTCCCAACGCCTCTGGTCCCAGATACCTCAAAAACCAGAGTGTAGGTTTCCTTTCCTGCTCTGCTCCCCAGCTCAGTGGCCCTGGTGGCTGGCCCTGGGCCCACTGCCCCCAGGGCGTCTTTTGTACCAGGAGCCCTTTTTTCCCAGAGGGAGCCCCACTTGGCTCAGAAAAAGTTCGGCCCTCAGCCTCCCAGGCCCTTTGCCTTCCCCACTGTGAGGGGTCGTCAGGAAGCCCAGGGGGAGGTAGGAGGAAAGTGCACAGTCCCTCAGAGTCCAGGCCATTTCATTCCAAGCGCATTTCTCAGACTGAGCCCTGGGCTGGGGGCTGGGCTCACAAAGACAAGTCCGTGCCCTGTAAGAGCTGGCATTCTACTGGAGGATGGGGGGGGCAGAGTGGCTCAATATTGTGTACAGAGGGGTAAGAAAGCCAAAGCCAAGATTGTCGGAGGGGGGAGAACACAGTAACAACTTGAGCACGGAGGGGTGGTGCATACAGGGGGCTGCTCTTCAGTCGGCCTACAAAGCCAGACTGGGAAAAGGGTTAAATGCCATGCTGAGGAATTTGGGGTTTACCCTAGATATAAGAGGGAGCTACTGATTCTTCTTGAGCAGGAGACTGGTATGGTCAGATCTTGATGTGCTTTGGGAACCCTGATTTAACAGCCGTGTCGAGAAGGGAGAGACAGAAAGCGGGAAAGTGGCAATGGGGGTCTGAGTGAGGCTGGCCCTCAGGCATCAGCTGGTGAAGCCGGGCAGACGTGAACTAGGGAGATAGTTGTGGCTAGCTGGGGGAGGAAGGGAGGTGGTATAGAGACCGGCAGTTTGCCGAGCCCTAGTGCCAGGCCTCCCCCGGGCCTTGACCCTCCTGTGCACCATTAACCTGCCAGAAAGAGTAGGCAGCCCTGGCTGCTGGCATTCCCTCAACACCCCTGCTCTGCTCCAGCCCTGGGCTCTCGTGCTTTGGGGGGGGTGGGAGCGCTCTTTTCAGCGTTCTCACTGTCTTTTTTTTCACTATCAATGTCTTTATTAAATGTGAAAGTATACTGGCATGAAAAGAGTACCCACATTTACAGATAGGTTTGAGACCCAGTTCATTGCGTTTTAGGTTCCTTTCCTTTTTTACATAAAACATTCAACAATTTTAAGATGCATTAAGTTAGTCATCTCATTCAAATAGCTGAACTATAGCTTTAGGGTAGGAGTAGTATCTAACTTACATTAAGATGAGAAAACTGAGGCTCAGAAAAGCTAACCTCACTAGAGTAAGTGGCTAAAGCAGCATGGGAACTTCGATCTCCTAACTCCAAGTCTCTCCCCTCAACAAGCAGTCTACCTTCTAGCACTATCCATCTATTGGCCCGACTCTCTCCAAGGTCCAACGACTGACCCCCTTTCCTATTCCTATCTTCCTGGAGTTGTCTGATGCATCTGCCACTTGAACCTTGTCCTTCTCCCCTTGGTGAATTTCTCTCCCCCCTCCCTCGATTTGGCCACAACAATGCCTCCTCCAGCTCCTCTCCTGGCTGTAGCCTAATCATGGCTCTGTCCTAGGTCCTCAGCTTTCCTAAGCGCTTAATAAAAATGCCTGATGGGGCAGCTAGGTGGCGCAGTGGATAGAGCACGACCTGTTCAAATCTGGCCTCAGACACATAATACTTACTAGCTGTGTGACTCTGGGTAAGTCACTTAACCCAAATGCCTCACTTAAAAAAAAAATGCCTGTTGACAGGCTGATTGCTACACATTTATTTCCTTGATGATTTCCTCTGATCCTGTGGCTTCAATGCCCACCTCTCCAGTTGTGCCCCCCCTGCTGCTGAGCTGTGGCCCTGTGGCCACAAACACCTGCTCTTGGCCTCCTGGCTGGCCCCTCAGACTTGGGCTCCTGGAGGACAGGGACGTTCTGGCTTTGGCCTTTGAGTCCTCAGTGCCTGGCACATGGTATGCACTTAGTAAATGCTTGCTGATGGATGGACTGGACTTGTGTCCAAAACTGAACTCATCATCCCCCCAAATACCCAGCTGGTTAATGGTGTTCCCCATCATGCCCCATGTCCTCAGATACAAAGTCCTCTCCGCCTCCTCAGTCCCCTTTGCATCCCTAATGACCAACCAAACGGTCGCCCTTCCCAATCTCCCTGGTCATCAGGCCCACTCCCACCCCTTATTCCCCCTCCTTGTCTCCCTGCAGCCAGGATCTCCTGCCCCTGCCCCAGCCAGCCTGCATACTCTGCCAGACTAATCTGCCTAATGCATACTTCTCATCATGGCATTCCACTGCTCAAAACTGGCACCCTACTTCTTGCCAAAGAAACTCTGCATTTCTCGGCTCTGCACCCAAGGTCCTCTGCAATCTGGCTCTGACCACCCTTTGCAGATTTACATCCCCTACCCTCCCTGCCTCAGCCACTCCCAAGGATGGTTCCCCCTTGCCCAAGACAAGTCCTGTGCATCCCTGTGCCCAGGAAGCCCCTGTGCCCACGTTTGAGCTACAATCCTACCCGGCTCCCGAGGCCCAGTGCCACCGCTACATCCTTGGCCTGACCTTACCAGGCTTTCTGTCTCTGAGCCTCTGGCACTGTTCTCAATCGGGGCAGGGGGCGGAGGGAGGGGGGAATAGAACCTCGAAGACTAAACAGGGAAGTGATGAGAGCAATTCGAGGCCGGGCCAGGTAGGGGTGGGTCTCAGTGTGGGCACAAAGAATGTGGGCACGCCAGCATGTAGTGGCACTTCAGATCCTGACTGTCCCCTTAGCCCTGGTTTTAGGCTGGAAGAACTCAAGGCTGCTGAGAACCCAGATTTGAGCCAGACCTGCTGGCTCTGAGTCAGGGTCAGTCTGCAAAGCTCCCTCAATTCAGCAGAACTGAGAATCATGAAGAAAAGAGGGGCCTGAGGAAGTTCTTTTGGTCATTCACTTAAGTCATTTAACAACAGGCTTCACTGGCTTTAAAGTAGGAGGAGAACCTTCCAGTCTACCTTTCCTCCTATTTTACAGGTGAGGAAACTGAGGACCAGAGAGGAGAAGGGATTTAGCCAAGGTCACAAAGGCAGCCAGCAGTCTCCTGGCCCCCAGTCCAGGGATGGTGAAGGGGGAGCTCAGGGATCGGCAGAAGTAGAAAACAAAGAGCGAGGCGGAAGTGATCATCCCAAAGTGCCTTGTGGAGGCAATCCATGCTCCAGGAGGTCAGCCTCCACTGGCAACTTCGTGAACGCCAGGACGGGAAGATACCAGAAGCTCATCTGTTGCCCTGCTCTCCCTTTACAGCTGAGGAAATGAAGGCTGCCTTGTACAAATCTGAGAAGCTTTGATGATGACAATGATGATGACGACGATGATGACGACGACGATGACAACGATGATGATGATGACGACGACGATGACAATGATGATGATAGCAACATTTACACAGTGCTTACTCTGTGCCAGGTACTGTGTTAAGTGCTTGACAATTATTATCTCATTTGAGCCTCACAATAACCCTGGGAGGTAGGTGCTGTTACTGCCCCCATTTTACAGTTGAAGAGACTGAGGTAGACAAAGGCAAAGTGACTTGCTCAGGGTCACATAACTAAGAAGTATCTGAGGCCAGATTTGAACTCAGGCTTTCCCAATTCCAGGCCCAGTTGTCTATCCATTGAGCCGCCCAGTTGTCTATCCACTGAGCCACCCAGCTGCCCACCTAGCTGCCCCTAGGCCTTGGCACTTTGGGCCCCATGCTCTTTCTTCATCCCTGAGGCCCAGGAGCCTGTGGGAAAGGCAGTCAAGGCAGCCTCAGTTCCTGTTGCTCAGTAGAAGCCAGGATGAAGTTGAGGAGGCCATAACCTAACGGAGGCTCTTTCCTTCTCTGAAAGTGTTTGGATACGGAGAAACACGAATGAATGGCCTTGATTAGCTGTGTTTACTTTCTGTGGTTCTTCCCGCCTTCCCCCAAAGAGCACATTCCATGGAAGCCACATGGAGGAACGGCAGTGTAACTGGCCCAGTGCACCAGGAAGAGGACCCTGGAGAGGGCCGCTGGCTGCTGGAGAGAACAATGTGCCACTTGTTTATCTGAGAGAAGGGGAGAAGAAACCCATTCGCCCTTCTTGGAAGGAAGGAGGCAGTTGAGCCTTGCAGGCCTCACCCTGTGGGGTCAGGGCTACCCAGATGACAAAGTGGCCCAGGTGAGGCGCTGTCCTTTCCAGCTTGGGGAACCTGCCAACCCATGTTGGAGGCTCTGTGGGGCCCTGGGCAAGTTCCTCCCCACCCCCGCTCTGCTCTTCTTCAGTTTTCTTCTCTGTAAATGAGGAATCTGGACTCCATGAACCCTGCTTCTGTCTTCTAGTTTGCCATCTAGGAGCCTACACAAGAACTCCCTTCTGTGAAGCTGATCAGCAGCTCACGCACTACTTACAGTGTCAGAGAGCCCACCACCGCCAGGCACATCGATGGGAGGGACGTGGGATTTGTGTGAGCTGGTGAGGGTCAGATGTTTCTGACTTGGACCCACCAGGCCTGTTCTTTATCCATTATCCCATGCTGCCGGCACCCGGACCCAAGTCCTCTGACCAGAGAGACAGACAGAGAGACAGGCACACAGAGACAAGCAGAGAGGCAGACAGACAGAATGACAGGCAGAGACAGACAGACACAGAGACAGACAGAGAGAGACACATAGACAGAGAGATGGATAGATATTTAACAGAAACCCCAATTCTAGCACCAAAGCTCCGGGTCTGTGGGCCAGATGTTCGGAGAGAAAGGAGTAAGATTGTGAGTCTCAGCCTCATTTTCCTTGTTTGTAAAAAGTTTCCAAGGTCCCTTCCTGTGCTCAGAGCTGAGGTTCTCATGGTTACCCTCTCCCTACCTCCCATTCCCCACATCCGCAATCTCAGATCTGCCATGAAAAGGAAATGGAAAGCCTACTGCTGCCTCGATAGACCTAGCAGACCTTCTGGGGCCCATCTAAATCTCAGGCTTTCTTCCTTCCCTGTGCCCCGGGAACACTTCTGGAGAACCTGGGACGCCAAAGCCCACCATGGGCTTCTCAGGAGCTGGGAGCAATTCAAGTCCTGGCTGTATACATGCATAGTGCCTGGCACACAGTAGGCACCTAATAAACACTGACTGAATGCGTGACCCTGCACAAGTAACATAACATCAGTATTGTCAGGGAAAACTCTCCATCGTTTGCTTATTCACACTGGGAGAGGGATTTCATCCTATCTATGAAATCACATCTTTAAAAAAACAAAACGAAACAAAAGAACTTCCAGGTGAGGAAAGTGAGGCTGTGAGAGGTCACTCAGTCAAGTCTTTGGTGATGCTGGGCCTGGAACTGCCAACAGAGAAGAAGGAGGGCTCAGGCCTCAAAGGCCAAGTCCTTCCAGGGGCCAATGTTCTGCAGCCATCCCCCGGCCCCACACTGGCCTTTCTTTACTCCAGAAGGCTGAGCTACAGCTTTAGAACAGAGCTGGGAGAAAGCCTGCTGCCTTGGCAGACTGACATCTTTGCTTGGCTGGGGCCCACCACTGGGACTGGTTCCCACCTTCCTATCTCTGCTTCAGTCTAAAAAATGGGGACACCTGTAACATTAACTAGCCTAAAAGGAGTGTTTGAAGGAGCCTGGGATGGAGAGGATTCCCAAGGGCTCTGCAGTGGAGCTACCCCCCCCAGATGGCACCCTTGCCACCCAGCCATTGTGCTTCTGTTAAGAAACACCAAAGAAATAACCCAAAAGGGGAGAAAATCACATTTGTCCCAAGTTCTTACCAGCACCACATTTCTAATAGCAAAAGACTGGAAAGAGCCCATAGAGGAGACACTGGATCCTGGGGTCTGGGGCCTGGGGCCTGGAACATGGAGCCTGGGGCCTGGGATCTGGGGTCTGGGGCCTGAGGCCTGGGGTCTGGGGCCTGGGGCCTGGCTAAGCAGATCTGAGTTTGTTAACACGACCAAGACCTGGGCCCAGCACTTACAGCCAAACCAATACCACTTCGTCCTGAGGACCAGAATGCCTCGGTGGGTCATGGACTGAGAGGCTAGTTTCTTGGAGGGCATCCAATCCAACCCCCTTTTCCAATACACACAGAAAGAGGTCACCCAAGGGTACCCCGGTAGTCTGGAGCTGGCAGAGATGAAATTTGAACCCAGGATCTCTGGGTCAAATCCAGCTTCTGGTTAAAGAGTTTCTACTGCTTGTATGATGATGGGCCAGCGTCAACACCTCGAAGCCTCTAGCACCTTCAAGGCAAGGATGGCAATACTTGAGGGCCCAAGCACATAGGGCCATGGGGAGGAATCTGAAGGCTCCTCCAAGGGATGCCAGACCTGGAGGAGGCTGCACAGGAATGAGGTTTTCTTTTTCTCCACTTCTAAGCACCTTCTACAAGAAGTCTTCCCTGGTCCCTCGTTACCTCCCACAACCCTGTACTCCTACAGCAGCCTCCTGGTTTCTGACCTTGGCCTTTATCAGTCCAGCCTCCCCACAGCAGCCAACATGATGGTCCTTTTAAAGCCCAGCTCTGACCACATCACTCCCCTGTTCAAGAAACATCAGTGGCTCCCTATGGCCTTTAAGATCAAACAGGAGGCTCTCCTTCCCGATCTGGCTCCCCCCACCTTCTCACACTGATTTCCCATCACTCCCCCTGTGACACTCTGTTTCTTTCAGTCAAACCGGCCTACAAGCTGTTCCTCATACCCCATCTGGCCCTCCAAGCTCCAGTGTCTTTGCACAACCCCTGGCTCCCTTGAAGGCTCGGCCCCTGACTCCCAGATGTTCACTTGGCACATACTGAAGCTCTTTTGTGTATTTCCATGTCTATGGCTCCTCAAGGCAGATCTGCTTAGCCTTTGTCGCTGACTCCACAGGGCCAAGCGTAGTAGGTGCTTATGTAGAGGCACCAAGCCAGGCCATAGCTGATGGAGAGGCAAAGGAGGGGCTCTCAGGGAGGAGGCAGGGGCTGAGAGTGAGCCCTCCTGGAACAGCTGCCCCCGAGATGCCTCTGCCCAGTACCCGAGGCGAGAAGTACAAGGGGGAAAGGGGAGTGGTCCTCCACCTCTGGTTTCTATCTGGAGAATTATGTCATCCCAGGGGAAGGAGACTGCTCTACTAGCCTGGGGGGAGTCTCTCTTCCCAAGATTTCCTCTCCTTTAACCCACCCGTCTCCTTCACAAGAGGCCCTCAGCTACCGCTCCTATGGGCCAAGGGCAAGCCACAGTGGGCTGGAAATCAAGACAGTGGAGCCCAAGGCCTGTCTGGACAAAGAGGCAGTGGCCCCAAGATCTCCCACTTTCCTTCCAGGTCTGGCAGGATCAGAGCCCATGAGGTCATTCACTTCCTCTCCTGCATTTGGCACAGAAGGAAACTAAGGCCCTGAGAGATTAGGCCTGATGCTCCTGTGACTCCAGTCACCCAGCACATTTTCTGGCACTCTCCGCCCCCTCCATTGTGCTGCCTGCTTCCCTGGTCAGGCTTCATCTGGCGGGCTGCATTCAGGTCTGGCTACTCCAGCTTAAGAAAGGCCATTGTCAATATGGAGGGAGTTTAGGAGGGCAGGCACCAGAGTGAGAGAAACCTCAGCAAGGCCAGGAGAGCTGTCTTCAAGTATCTGAAGGACTATCAGGTGGGACAGGGTTTAGCCTCTCAGCCTGGCCCCAGAGGCCAGAACAAGAATGAAAGCTCCAGAGAAGCCAATGTAGGCTTGGAATCAGGAGAAACTTGCTAGCTGGCCGAGCCGTTCCACAGCGGGATGGGCTGCCTCAGGAGGCACAGTGGAGCAGAGAGCCCCTTTAGGGGCGGGTGGCACTGGATGGCCACTGACAGCCCTTCACAGCCTCCGATTCTGGCTTTTGCCAAGAACCTTCTTTCATGTCAAGCTGCAGAGCCTGGGCCAGTGCGCCTGGAAACCTAGATGGGGGACAGGGAGACAGTGAAGAAGGCTGATGTGGGGCAAGGTGAGGACAGCCACTCAACAGGGCCGATGGAGGGCCACGCAATGGAGCGCCTGCCTGGGCTGAGCTCTTGGGGGAAGCGAGGACCAGGCAAAGCCTCTGGGCTCCAAAGACGGCATGAGTGAAGGAACAAATGGAGAAGATGGGACTGAGAGGGGACATGCTCACTGTCTTCAAGTATCTGAAAGACTAAAGCAGGAAAAAGAAATTGGGCTTGCCTTACTTGGCTTGGCTCCGGAGGGGCCAGGGACAAGAAGTCACAGCAAGGCCAATGTCTTTGCTCAGTTACTACCAGAGGCATTCAGGCAAAGGCTTCCAGGACCTCCCAGGTCCCTTCCAGCTGTTAGGGATTGTTGGGGAAAGGAGCAGCTTTGGATCAGAGGGCCTGGGTTCCAATTCCAGCCGCCATTCAGAAGCTGTGGGCCCTCAGACCAGGGCCTTCCCCTCTCTGAGCCTCAGTTTCCTCTTCTGTAAAATGAGGGGGTTAAACTCAATGGTCTCTATGTTCCCTTCTAGCTAAGCCCAAAGCCCAGAACAACAACAAAAAGGGGTGTGTGTGTGTGTGTGTGTGTGTGTGTGTGTGTGTGTGTGCGCGCGCGCGCGCGCACATGTGTGTGGAGAAAGGGGTTCAGGAAAGACCTGATGACTGCCTGGGGGATCTTGGTGGGCCACAAAAGGCCTTCTACACAGTCAAGACGTTCCCTGAGGCAAGCAAACGGAGGCAGGCCGCCTTCTCCCTTACTGCTGTTGCGTTGGCACGTGGCTGGCTGCCTCCCCCTCCCTCTCTCCCTCCACCCCTTCCGCCCTCCCTCGGTTTTCAGATAGCTCACAGACCGAGGCCTCTAATTGATTACAAAATGTTCTACAAGGGCCCCTGGGGAACTCCCGACTCAGATGTATTTATACCCACAAAGGTCTGCTGGTTCATCAAGCTATTTTCTTTTTCTTTTCAAGGGCCTTGTAATCGGCCCTAAAATCCCAATACCAATTTCCAACAGGCAACCTGTCAATGGAACATGAAGCAGCCACCTTCGAAGGAGGACAAGGTCTTCCCTCTGCCCCTGCCTCCATCCTCACTGCCAGTCTTCACTTGAGTCACAATCCCATCCTCTCTCTTCCCCTCAGAATGGAGGTGAAATCAATGGGGCAATTATTTTTGGAAAACAAAATTTCATTTCAATTGAATTTTTAAATGTTGTCGAAATGTTGGGGGCTAGGGGTCATGTGTGTAAAAAATGTACCCGAATGCAATTGACAAGGACTTAGGGACGTTGAGAAGCAGGGCTCGGAGGCAAAGGGCCTGGGTTTGAATCCCAACTCCACCACTTAGCAGCTGGGTTACCTTGCCCCAGATTCCTCCTCAAAGACCCCCAAGGGCCATTCTAACTCTAAATGTATGGCTCTGTGGACCCCTACTAGCCTGGGGCAGTCTCTCTTCCAAAGCTTTCCTCTCCTTTAACCCACCTGTCTCCTTCACAAGAGGCCCTCAGCCACCTTAGCACAAGTACTGAATGCTGTGGGAAGAAAAAAAAAAAGCGCTGTAAGATACCGAGCCTGCCCTCAAGGAACTTACAGTCTAGGAGGAAGACAAATCATGTATGTATGTGAAAAAGCCCGGGGAGCAAAACACCATTGGATAGGATGGCAGGCTCTGTGTGTGTGTGTGTGTGTGTGTGTGTGTGTGTGTGTGTACGTGCCACTATAAACATAGCAGTGTAAACTTCAACTCTAAACAAGAGGCTCTGCTACACACCCAGGATCCACCTACCCAGCATTCCTCAGAAGCCTTGGAAATCTGTTCTCCACAAACAGCAGGCCCTTTGTTATCCCCCCAATATTCCCATCATGTCCACCCTAGCAACTAGTCTCTCCCTGGTACAGAGAAACGTGTCCTGCACAGAATTTTCCCTTGTTAGTTCTTCCAACTTTTGAAGGATGAAATTATCATTAAGCAAAGACAAGAAGCTATTAGGTGTTCTGTGTTTGGCGCGGAGTGGGGGGGGAAGGGGGGGGAGAGGGAGAGGGAGAGAGAGGGAGAGGGAGAGAGAGGGAGAGAGAGAGAGGGAGAGGGAGAGGGAGAGGGAGAGGGAGAGGGAGAGAGAGAGAGAGAGAGAGAGAAAGAAAGAGAGACAGAGAGAGAGAGGGAGGCAGAGGGAGAGAGGGAGAGGGAGAGACAGAGACAGAGACAGAGACAGAGACAGACAGACAGAGACAGACAGACAGAGATAGAGAAAGAGAGCGAGCTCCAGCATATGTCTGGATAATTGAAGTCTCTCATCCTTATTATTGCTAAGTCCTTTCCTCCCTACTAATTGGCTTAGGGCCCCCACCTCCAACAGTCTGCTTGTTGCTCCCTCTGGCACCCTGAAATTTTACCTCCAAAGGATCAGTTTGGAAACCCCAGCCTGGGTGTCTCCCTACTCCCAGGCCTGGAACCCTTGAGTCCTTCCCCCACTGAGCAGCCAAGGACCCCTGACCCAAATCCCCAAGGCTGCTAGAGAGGACAAGACGTAGAGGGAACAGCATAAGTGCCTTCTAGGGCCCGAAAAGCCTTCCTATGGCCGAAGAATCAGCCTAGATGGACTTGGCCCCAAGGGCAGAACAAGGGAAGGGGGCTGCCAAGAGGCAGATCAGAGCTGCAGAATGTAAGGCTGCAGAACATAAGGCTAGCACACATGAACAATTCAAGCTGTCCCTAGTGGTGATGGGAGGCACCAGGATCCCCTACTGTCGGGGCTTCTGGGGCTGGGGTGAAGGCACATTGTGAAAATCAGTAACTGGGTGATCTCAAAGACCCCTTCCCGATGGAACATTCAAACCGCCCAGCGAAGGATCAGAGACCTCTGTGGCTTTCTCTCCTCCTGCGTCCTCTCTCTTCCCTTGGTTTTCAGGATACCAGCTCTCCTGGTTCTCCTCCTCCCTCTCTGACCGCTCCTCTCCCAAATCATACCTGCTAACCAGGGGTGTCTTCTCCAAATTCTGTCACTTGGGAAGTCTCATTAGCTCCCGTGGCTTCACGGGTTCAGTGATCATAACTGTGTTGACAATTCCCAGATCCACTGAGGCAGCCCTAATCTCTGTCTGAGCTAGTCACCTATCCTCAAGCCTTTTGAACGTCTCAAGCTTAGATTTACCATAGGCATCTCGAACTCAACATGTCCAGAAGACAACTCATTATCTTCCCCCCACCCACATTCCCCTTTTCCCAATCTTCCTGTTACTATGAAGAGCACTTTCATGTCCCCAGTCTCCCAGGCCCCTGCCTATCACTCACTCCAGCCAGTCCCCTGGTGCAGGCCCTCATCCCCTCCCCCCTGGACTACTCCAGGCTCTCCTCCCTCCAGTCCAGCCTCCACTCAGCTACCACAGCAATGTTCCTACAGCATACGTCCGATCACGTCATCCCCTCGCCCCTACTCACAAAACTTCAGCGGCTCCCTAGTACTTCCAGGATCAGATCGAACCCCTCAGTTTGGCATCTGAAGCTCTTCATCACCCTGGCCCTTCTTACCCTTCCAGTCTTCCTACACCCTTGCTCCTGTTCACATAGTCTACGCTTTGGCTCCACTGGAACAGGGGAGTCACCTTAGGAACCTGGTAAAGAGTACTGAGGTGGGACTAGGAAGGATGCCTTGAAGGTAGGGAACAGAAAGAATGCCCTAGATGGGTGATGCTGAGGCCCTGAACTTGGGCAGGCTCTAGAAATCAGAATGAAAGAAGAGGGGAGGTCATGCCAAGGTACAACCCCTAGGCCTCTCATTGAGGCCTGGAGAGCTGTCACCACACATGGGGTGAAGAAAAATGCCTTGTCAAATAGCCTGGCTTTGACATTCTTTTACTCATTCAACAAACACTGATGCAGGGCTTCCTGTTCACAAGGCCTGAATGTTATGCACTAGGGATACACTGACTGATAGAGCAGAGGCCCTGAGGGGAAAACCATTGTACATAAATAACTCTAGTGAGAGAAGAGGTAAGGAGAGGCCCACACCTAGGGCTCTGAAGAATTCTGCACAGGGATGGAAGGGGAGAAGGGGGGCAGGGCAAGGGCTTCCTTCCACCTGGGAGGTGGGGTGGAGTGGCAGTGGGGGAAGACAAGCAGCATCTGAGTCCAGCCTTGGAAGAAGAGAAGATTTCAAGAAACAGATTGGGGAATGGAGTCTATTCTAGCCCCGGGGGGCCACCTGAGCAAAAGTAAGAAGAGGGGGACAGTCATATGGCTAGGGGGGAGAGTGTAGGGATAGGGCATAGTATGCGAAGACTGGGCCCTGTGTAAAGGATGGACTGGGAGACTGGAGGCTGAGAAGCTGCTGCAGTAATCTGGGGGAGAGTCGAGGGGAGCCCCAGGCAGGAGTCAAGCTGAACGGGCAGGACTTGGCAGTGGAATTCAGGCAGCTAGGGGGCTTAATGGATTAGAGTACTAGACTTGGAGTCAGGAAGCTCTGAGTTTGAATCAAGCCTCAGACGCGTACTAGCTTTGCAGCCCTAGGCAAGCCACATAGCCTCTGTTTGCCTCAGTTTCCTCATCTGTAAAATGGGATAACAATTGTCGTGCCTTCCCTCCCTTATTTCCTATTCACCCTTTCTAGAGCTGTTTCTAATTGTTTGCCCCCATCAGATTGTGTTCTCCTTGAGGGCAGCGACTGTCTGTTCCCTCTTTTTGTATCCCCAGTGCTCAGTCCAGGGCCTCATACATAGTAGGCACATTAATAAATGCTTATTGGTTGACTTACTGACTGACTGAGTACTAGCCCTGGAGAATTAAGGTGGGCCTTTAGCTAGGACTTGAAGGAAGCCAGGGAAGCAGGGACTCAGGGATGAGGAAGGAGTGAGAGTGGGGAGAGAGTTGAGGCCGGCAGCACCACCCCCCTCCCAGCAGCCAGTGCAATAGTCCGAGAATGAGGAGGCGAGGGGGAAAGAGGGTGGGGATCGAAGAAGGTGGGGATTCTCTGCTGCCTCATTCCTATGAGAGGACACAGCATACAAACCACAGAAATGGAAGAACGCTGCTGCTGAAAGCGAGTGAACGAGCATTTACTAAACGCTTCCTAGGTGCCAGGCATGGTGCACGAAAGACATCATGTAGAAAGGGACGCCTGAGCTGAGCTTTGAAGGAGAGGCAGAGGTCAGAAGGAAGGGCACTGCAGGCATGCAGCACAGCCAATGCAAAGGCGCAGAGATGGGAAGTGGAACAGCGTGTGTGAAGAATGACAGGAAGGCGCATTTGGCTGCACTGAAGTTGGAGCCAGGCTGCTGGGGACCTTAAGTTCCAAACAGAAGACGTTGTACTTGACTCTGCAAGTAACAGCAAACCCGCATTTGGCAGGGAAGAAGAGCTCCTGGGTGATGGCTGCAGGGGCTGGCAGGGTAGCTCTAGTCTAAGTCAGGTGCTGGTTGGGAGGGAAGGCCTGGCCAAGAAGCAAACACTGAAGACACATGAGAGAGAAAGGCTGAATGTAGGAGCAAAGGCATGAAGATGGAGGTGGGGGAGGTGGGAAATGGCCCGAGGGGCCAGGGTTAACTCTCCCAAGGAAGAATGGACTAGAGTTTGCAGAACCGTGGAGGGATGCCCTAAGGGAGTTTCTCAAGAAGCCAGGAGGGCCATGAGAGGCACCAAGAGACAAGGGGCACATAGAAGCCCTGGTTTGGAGAGACCCTGGGTCAATCATTCACCTCTGTGAGTCTCTGAATTCTCATCTGTAAAATGGACTAACAGTACTTTGAAATCTCTATGGTACCATATGACCTATCACTGCTCTCCTCTTGAGAAATTTCCAGACCCCAAGCTTTGGCAAAGTGTCCGCCCATTAACTCCTTTTGGTTCGGGGCTCCACTCCAGCAGCCTGGAGGACCCAAAGACAGTTTCCACTCATCTCATCCTGGGCAAGTGACCTGAGAAGCCATTCCTTAAGGATGTAGCAGAAATCCCTGCCTCACCATACTTCCAGCCCCTGGCTATCTCTGACAGGCAGGTGCAACGGAAGACCGCTTTGTCATTGACCTCTTTGGGCCATAGTCCCAACACCCGGCTCCCTTTTGGATTTCATCCAGGAGGAGGGAGCCAGAGGTGTGCTGTCCTCCTCCTCCTCCTCTGTCCTCCACTTCAGGTGGTTCACATGTCCTGGGCCTCAGCTTAGAAAGGCCACTGATTAACATGAGAACATCCAGAGATGCGCAATCAGGCTGGTGAAGGGGCTCAACTCCAGGCTTATCAAGTGGTAGTCAGGGACATGGCTTTGCTGCATAATGCAGCCAGGAGGGACTGCCAGCTCTCTGCCAAGGCGAGCTGTTTGCAGAATCAATCTTTCAGTAATGGAGGCTGGGCTGCTTTCAGATCAGGGAAGAGGTTCTCCTGCTCTCTGTGGGATGATCAAACCTTGTTTTCCCACTGTTTTTATGTAAGAAAAACTCTGATTTACAATAATAGGTAAATAATGAGCATAGTTATACCTAGAACTTAATGTTTAATTATGATAGCTATGAATACTAAGTCAAAATCACTTTCTCTCCCCAAAGGAAAATTGGATCGTAATGGAAAGGAGGGAGAGATGCGGCAGGACCCACCATTAGCATCCCTAATTATGCATCTGGGTTCAGAAGATGAAAAACTGCCTGGTAGCCTGGGGAAATGACAATGGTGAGGATCCCAGAGAATACATGGAAGGCTGGTCCACATCTAATCAGTGCCCACATATGCGCATTGGAGATGGTTGATTTTATTGGTATTTACAATATGTTATTCCAACAGGCCCAGAATGAATATATCTCCCTTTGAAGAAAGGCTGTGACGAGACCCTGCACACATGACACACATTAAAGTTTTATGACGCATAGTAAATAAATTAATTTTTATTTAGCAGTGATTGTGTTCCATGGATGAAATAAGCCCTCCGTAATCAAGTGTCAATTTCTGCCCTGATACTTCATATTGAGAACACACAACAGGGGTAATCTAAACCCATTTGGAGCAAAAGACTAGATTAAAAACAAATGTTTTTGTTTTCAGGACTGCTTAATGCCTACCTTATTAAACATAGCACACTTCACAGGAACCAAGAAAGGAATAGAAAAGAAGAATTACAGGACTTGACCTCTGGGAGATGGAAGCCCAGCCAGGCCCAGGCCAGGAGAAACCAAGTCTTTGCCTAGGCGATGGCAGCCTAACTTAGACACATCGTGGCGTCTGTCTACTTTCGCTCGGGCAAATATCCAGAGGCCTAACCTCCTCTACCTAATGATTACAAGATCACAGATTTCAAAGTCATATAGTCCAACAGCTTTATTTTAAAGAGTGTGAGAAAACCAGGAAGGAAATCACAGGGGATAGCCAGCGCTGCCTCAAGAACTAGGAAGCTCCCCGTCCCTGAAGGATGTGGTGGTGATTCCCATTCTCTGAAGGCCCTTTCAATGCTGAGAGTCTTCAATTCTTAAACCTTGTTTAAAAGCAACTTAGAGAGACTGAGTGAACCCGAGACACCAAACGTCCCTGTCAAACCACTCTTGGCCACCACTCCTGGGCTCAAGGCCACTGTTGCTGCCATCTCTTTCCAAGGCAGTTTGTAGGACCATTAGAAAATACTTTTGACCCCCTTTCCATCAGAGAAAACCCAACTCGGGGTCATACTTCCAATCATCTCAAAAAAAAAAAAAAGAAAAGAAAACCAAGAGCCCATGACCACAATGGCTGGAATTCCCCCAACCATAACCTCCTATACCCAAAGAAGCCCGCACTCAAACCTGCTCACCAGAACGTCTGGGCCCTCCTCCCCTCCAGCTGCTGCTCCCTTCAGGGCCCAGATCAAGGACCACCTGTTCCATACAGCTGTTCTGAATCTTTGCGCTGTGCTTATGTGTAAACATGGTAGAGCAGAAGCCTTCTGAGGGCAAGGACTGTTTCCTTTTTTGTCCTTCCATCGCTATTGCCTTATCCAGGATCTGGCACCCAGAAGGTACTTCACCTGGGCTGGCAGCAGTTCACTTGAAGGCTCTCACTCCCACCGTCTTTTCCAGACTCCCCACTACCCTCTCCAAAACAGACACATACCACAGAAGCCCACAGGAAGCCCAGTAGCAAAGGACCAGAAAGGAAACAGGAAACACAATATCCTGGTTGGAGAATTCCTCACCCGGACTGTGGAGCAATGAAAACAATCGCATTTTTGATTCCATCTCTTCCATTCTGATGGGACTTTAAGAAACATCACCAAAAGCCACTATCTGCACACTGCTTTCCCCCTCGATCATCCTCACAGTCAGTTCTACAGGCAGTGTCTCTCCCCCCACCCTACTTTTGAACAGATGAGGAAACTGAGCTTCAGAGAAGTAAATTAACTTGCCCAAGGTCACAGAGCTCTGCCCTCCCATCACAGCCACTTGGGTTCTGAGGTGTTTAACATTTTAATCAATAACAGCATAAACTGAACACTTATTAAACTTGCAGATGACAAGGGCCCAGCTGAATTGGATGATGGAGGTGGTAGTCAAAGCTCGAGCATCGGGCTGCATTTAATAAGGTAGAATGGCACAGGGTGGTGGTAAAGTCTTGCACTTGCCTGAAGAAATGCATTTCCCAAGTACAAGACCGGGAGCACCAGTTCACAGGGAAAAGACCTGAGGGTTTGGGCAGATGAGTCAGCAATGTGTTAATGTTGCCCCAGTGGCTACTGTCATCTTAGATTCCAGTTCTGGCCATTACAACTTAGGAAGGACAGTGAAAGAGAGCGAACAGCCAGAGAACACTTTAGAGTCATGGGACCACAGATTAAAGATGGAAGGGCCCTTCGAGGACACCTAGTCCAATGTTCCCATTTTACAGATGCAAAAACTGAGGTCCATTAAGGGGAAGGGACTTGTCCAGGGTCATGCAAGTAGTAAATGGCAGAACAAGCATTTGAACTCAGGTCTTCTGACTCCGAATCCAGCCCCCCTCTCACTGTACCTCCCAGAGAGGGGACTGGAAGCCGTGCCATTTGAAAATTGAGGGACAGAAGTGGAGATATTTAGCCTGGAGAAGAGAAGAACCAGGGGAGCCATGATGACTGCGTACAAGTACTTAAGAGGGACTAGCCTTGGCAATGGGTATAAGCTGCAGAGAGGTAGATCAAGGTTTGATGTCAACAACATGTGCCCAAAGTCACAAAGAATTGTTAAAGGACCAACGTCAGCCTCTGGGTCTTACTGCCTTTTTAAACAGATTATCTGCCTTGATGTGGATTTAATGCCGCCTCAGTTGAGCTCTTCTAATAAAGAGTTTTCTTCTTGATACAAAGCCTTGTCCCTGAAATCCAACGCCACTCAAGAGAGGTCTGCTGAACAAGTAATTCAGAGTCAGAGGACCTGGGTTCAAATCTCAGTTCTGTTATTATGTGACACACCTCACTTTTTTCATGTACCAAATGAAGGAATTGGAGTAGAGAACCTCAAAGGTTCCTTCCGGTTCTCTACCTATGCTCCTATGCATACTCTACACTGGAAAAACAAAATGAATGAAATACGCCTCTTTCATCTCCTGCCTCCTTCCCTTTGCACGGGCTGTGTCCATTTCTAGAATATACTGCCTCTTGACCTTGACCTCACAGAATCCCAAACTTCCCTCCAAGGCCACGTCCAACAGGAGGCTTTTCTTGTCACTCCCTCCCCCAGTTCTTAGTGCCCCCTCCCCCTTGGAATTACCTTGTTTCTACTTTGTATTTAGTTGCCTCTTTGTGTCTCTGTATCCTCCTTGTATAATAATACAACCAGGTACTGATTAGTAGAAATAACGAGCTCCCTGAACTGGTTACATATATTGAACATCACACCATTTCAATACACACACACACACACACACACACACACACACACACACACACACACACACACGCAATATATTTATATCCTGTCTTATGGCGGTTTCCCTGGGGCTGGGTTTCAAATCATCTCACTCTCCCCCATGCTGGATACTGATGGTTCACCAGCCTAGGTTTCTGCCACAAGTGACTTCTGCGTGGTCAAAAGTGGCCCCATGTGGATGTTGGGCACTTTCCCTCAGCGTTGGTGGAGGCTGCCCAGCCCCCACGCACATCCTAGGTTCTCTGGCTCAGCAGTTCAGAGAGCTGTGACACTGGTGTCATCGCAACAGGACCAGATTTCTGCTGTTTGGAGTTTGGGTCTCATAGACTCTGGGAGAAGAGGGGTTGAGCTCTATTTCAAGCCAACAGCCATCCTGCCCCATTCCCTCTCTTCCCTGCTCTCCTGAAGAAATCTTCAGGAGCACAGAGTGCTCCCATACTGTTGGCACTGGAAAGGGCAAGGGGGCTAGAGTGTGAGATTTGGTGCAAGGTTGGGTTGGGTCCTTGGGGTATCTTGCACAGTCTCACTGCTGGTGGTAGCACAGTGGAGAGTGGGGGAGGGGGTTCTGCATGAACGCAAGGCAGGCATCAATTCATGGGGTTTTTCATTTGGTTGTTAACCTTCTTTTGGGTTCCAGGCGGCCTAGACCATAGAGTTAATTCAAGTTGCTTTCTCTTTGGTGTATACTTTCTGTTTTGGAGAAGTTTGAGAGGTTGTGAGGAACAGAGAAAATATGTAGTCTTCCATTTTGTTAATCACGTGAACTGATCGATTGAAAGGAATTGAGTTGTGATACACAGTTGAGTGGCCAACCCACTGAGCTCATGCGTCAGTGTTCAGTCGGGTACCAGAGATGGACAATGAGCTGGGCCCAAAATCCACTAGGGCAAAGAGAACAGATGCATGAAGGAGTGGTGGAATACTTGCTACGTGCTGCTGATACACTGCCCTCTGAGAGCCCACGTTCTAGTGGGGAAAGAGAACGCTGCAAGGGAGCTGACGCCTCAGCGTGACACCAACTTCATGATGCTTTCACGAGTCTCAAGCTGCTCCCCGATGACAAAACCCAGTCTTAGAGCCCACATATTTTCCCAGTGACACTATATGGTTCTAAATCAAGAAGCACCATGATCTCAGAAGAATCCAAACTACCAGTGTCCCAAAGGGCAAGCGAGAGCAGGGCAACACACAGCAGGCGTGAGCACACTGTCACTGATGCCTCCCGTGCAGCAGCTGGAAGAGCAGAGCTGAGCAGAAAAGCAGGTGGGCTATTCCCAGTCTGTCAACCAACAAGCAGTTATTAAGCACCTACTAGTAGCAGGCACTGTCATTTACTGGTCACCTAGTGGGAGTGAGGGAGGATGCTCAGCACTGTCCATTAGGACCCACTCAACCAGGGGAAGGTTGCCAGCACACTGGGCTGATTTGTCATGCCGCAGTTCAGGAAAGATGTAGACAGTAATATCATACGATGAAAACAGGCCAAGGGCCATGGGCCACACCAGTGAGCTCATGGATTCATCAAAGGTGTGGAAAATGCATGTCACCAGCTCATAGGATCAGAGAATTCAGTTCCACTCACATTTATAAAATGCTTGCTCGCCATAAATCTCTGTGCCATCTTCAGTCCTGCACACCATGGAGGTCAGACTTCATGGCAACAGCAGGAGACTGCCACTTGGGCTCAGCTTTTCTGAGAGATGACAAAGTCCCTTGGAGGCCAATAGCAAAAGAAAAGTCATCGTAAGAGAAAGCAAGAAGGGAAGCTTGGCCACCAAAAGAGACTTTGAGATCTCAAGCTGGAAGGGACCTCGGGTTCAACCCCCTCCTTTGAGGCCCAGAGGGAAAGAGCCAAGATTGGAACCTGGGTCCTCGGGCTCCCCAGCTGGTGTTCTTTCCACTAAAGCCACCTGGGGCATCTATTAGCAATTAGTGCAATCCCAATCAGGACTTTTCTCCAAAACATTCTTCCTATTCAGATGTCCACTGAGCTGTCCAGCCTCTGCCCTTAGGGCAGGCAGGAAGAACGCTGGCACTCAGAGCTTGACCCACACCCAAGAGCCATAGATGAGGCAATCCATGTTTCTGGCTTTGGAGTCATGAGTCCACACACACACACACACACACACACACACACACACACACACACGCAGAGGCATGCACACAGAGCACTACCCCATCCCCATCCATGATCACTTCTGAACTTCTCAGAGGGAACCCTGGAGAAAATCTGCTGGAGAGCTCCAAAACATGAAGAAAGGTGCACAAGGACAGGAGGCTGGAATCTGCTGGGTGCACTAGAAAGAGCCCTGGACTTAGAGGACAGAAGAGCTGGGTTCAAATCTCAGCTCTGCCATTTATCATGGGTGGCCTCAGGTGAATCACTCGACACTCTGGGCCTCACTTTCCCCCCTGTGTTGGACAAATGGTTTCTAAGGTTCCAGTCCTCCCACCCCTGCCTGGCCCAGCCTGGCCCAGCCCAGCTTGGAAGCCAAAGGAACAGATGTTAGAAGCTGTTGCCCAAGGATGAGGCCCAACCAGTGTGCGCCAAAGAGTCTGCCATGGCCTCCATCCCAGCATGCTCTCCTCCCTCCTCTCTGCCCAAGCCAGGAACCCCTCTTCCATGAGGACCTGCCTGATCTCTGCCTCCACCCCACCACATTGCTCTGTGTCCATTTGGCCTTCACTTCTCTGCGTACGCATTGTTGTCCCCTGTAAAATGTAAGCTCCTTGAGGGCAGGGACAGTGCCTCACATGTCACAGATGTTAATAACTCAGTGGTGTGTTTCTTCCAGACTCTGAACATGGGCATTGTCCCAGATCCATGTTCAAAAATGAGCTCCACCTGGCCAGGGCTGAGGTGGCCTCCCTGTCTGTAGACGGTGATTGAGGCTCTGGCTGGATCTCACTTTTGAGAGTCTCCTTGAACAGTCTCTGGGCTCCTCAGGAAGCTTGGAGCTTCTATGATGAAAATGATGGGCACTCCCTTTCAATCATACAGAAGTCCCCCGAAAGCAGGGCTCTGGCTCTCCAACCCAAGCAGACAGGAAGTTGGGAGGCCTTGGCCAGTAGGCAGCAGCCTCTGCACCCCCAGCTCTCAGCTGCGAGTCTGGCCAAGCAGCAGCAAAACCGGGTGGGGCCTCAGCACCAGACCCACAATGCTCTCAGGCCATCCTGGGCCTGGGCCTGGGGCAGTAACAACGGTTGGCAGGGTAGGACAGTGGAGAGAGCCGTGGGTTGCTGTCAGAGGCTCTGGGTTCTGAAGTCGCAACTCTGGTACTCAGAGGCTCCATGAGCTTGGGCAAGCCTCGCTCTCCGGGACTCAGTTTCTTCACTCAGAGTTAAGGGGTTTGTAGCAGGGGACCAGTGAAACAGTAGCCGAGTGATGGAAATGGCCGGCAGGATTGGCCCAGATGATCCCCAAGGGTCCTCTCAGCTCTGCTGAAGGCTCACTGGCCCCTTGTACAGTGGGGGCGTTTCTGCCTCTGGGTGTAAGTGGTTAACCAGGCCTCCTCCTCCTCCACGGGGAGATAATCTCCCTGCTCCAGGCCCTTTGGATAGCCCTGGCCAAATGCAAACTCATCTCTGCTGTCTCTCTGTCAGTGCCAGTGATTAATCCAAGAGCAAAGTGCTTGAAAGAGCTTCAACAGCCTGCTTTCCAAGGTGGTCCCTCGGTGCTCACACTCATCTGCTGGGAAGCTGGGGGTGGGGCGAGGCCCTAGCCTGAGTAAATAGACCCACTTCAGAGACCCTTCATGTGACAGAGAAGGAAACTGAGGCCCTGAAAGGGGAAGGGACAGGCCCAAGGTCACAGAGATAAGAAGGAACAGAGCTGGAATTCAAGCCCAAGGGTCTCTAGCTCCAAGTCCTGCAGTCCCCTTCCCACTTGTACCCTGGGGCCTCCCAAGTTTGTTTGTATGAATTATTTCTATTATTGTCATGAGCAGCTGGTTGCCATTTTTTTCGTGTCTATCAAAAGCACTTTTTTTTTTCTAGAATGGTCAATCTGTGTAAATATAATTTCTAGAAGAAAAAAAAAAAAGAAAACTGCCCAACAGGAAGGAAGTGGGCCTGGCCTGGACAGGGAAAGGGGCTGACAGCTGGAGAGGGGGGTCCCAGGAGGCAGTGGGACACAGCAGGGAGAGGGGGCCTGGGAGGCAGTGGGGCTCCGTAGGGACAGTGGAACCAGGAAGCGGTGAGGTCCAGCAGGGAGAGTGTGAGGAACATAGGGAGGGGGGGACCAGGATGTGGTGGGATTCAGCAAGGGTGGGAGAGGGGTCAGAAGGCAGTGGAAGGAGGGCTAGGAGGGTGGGTAGTGCTAGGCCTAAGCCTAAGCCTGCCTTTCTTATTAACCAGCGAAATGCCAGAAAACTAGGACTCCCCCCAAAATGGTATGTGAATGGAGGACATTCTCAAATACCTCAACACAGTCATTAACTCCCCCCTTCCTGTCTTGTAGACAAATAGCCAAGACTCAGGCAACGCGTAGATCTGACTTACTCTTCTTTGTAGCCGGCCGTCCTCTCTGTGGAGGCCACATCAGAGCGCACATGAGAAGGATCAACCCCGGCCAACAGCTGTTTGTGAAGCTCCAAGTTGAATAAGCTGCATTATCTTCAAATGTCTTCACGAGTGCCATCTTCCCACCCATTAATCAGTGTGGTGGCGCTCCCCTGGACCCTCACCAAGGTCTTCACATCCCTTTTAAGTTGTTACGATAGAAACAAGTTTAAGCCTGTTCAGAATCTTTGTGAGATTTCGGTTTACAACGTTCTATTCCACATAAGGGTGTGAGCCCCTCAGAGATGAAGCCCAAGAGGGGAGAACTCGTCTGAGGAACTCCAGAGTGGTGCCATCCGCAGCTCCTTGGGAAGCCACCCTTCCCACCCCCACCCCCTGCCCCAGGAGCCCACTTACAGAGAGAGTCCCATGCTCAGCCCTCCCTCTAGCTAAGTACAGCCAAGGCCGATGGGAAGGGAGAACTCTAGACAGAGTAAAAAGGAACATGGAGGGTAAAGGAGCCTTAGAGCCAGCATGGCGGGGCAGAGGGGGGTTCTTTGTCTAGGTAGCAATAGCAGTCTTTCCTTCCTCTCTCCAAAGGGAAGTAAGAAGATTGTAGGGAAGGCTTACTAAGGTCTCAGAAATCTGAAGCAAGTGAGGAGACTGCTGGTGACTTAGGCTGAGAGACAAGCAGTCCAGGGGTGCTTTGATGGGCCAAGGCCAAAAGCCAGAGAAGCCACTGGGGAAGGGCTTCAGGTGCCAAGCTACCAATCAGGGTAAAGGGTGGATGGGTATTAGCAGGAAAGGTACCAAACTGCATCTTAAGCATTCATTTTCTTTAAAAATTGTGATAACAAAATGATCTGTTTTACCAGTTAAACCTCCTGCGGCTTAAAAGTCTTATGGCATGGGCTACGCGGCTGTGGCACAATGCTGCCTCATGTTGGCAGTATGTCTAAATTGCAGGTCCAGTTTCTCAAGAGCATAACAAGGGCTGAAAGTTGAATCTTCAAGACACAAAGGCACAAAGTGATGGCCCTCACCCCTCGTGGAGTCCTAAAGACAGTGCTCTAGGCTGCCAAACATGAACTGTTCCATATTGTGGGCCATACCTACCTCTCTTTTCTTGCTTTCTTTGTTGGCTCATATTTGGCTGTGCTTTGACTGTGGCCCCGGGCAGTCATTGTGTATTTCTGGTGGGCTCCCTTCCCAGGGCGTCCACCTCTTCAAGTTCTTACTTAAGTCAAGTTGTCTGGGCACCCCACCCGATTTGGTGCCATCTATACACCTAGCGTTACATTCCCGTGTTCAACTCAAGCTTTAGTCACCTGACCAAAATGCTCACGAGGATTTTCCCTAAGACAATCCAACAACATTAGAAAAGGAAAGGCCGATGAAGTCACATCCAGTCTATTCCTCAGGGATGGAGCAGGGCCTCTCCTTCAATTATGTAATGAGGTATTTTCAAGTGCATTGTCCTCTGTCGGAACAGAATGATTCAGATGGTAGCATTTCCACTACTTCCCCCACAAGGCTGCACCACAATTGCATAATTCTCCAAAGACTTGTGGGGGGGGGGGTTTTAACCCCCTGGTAACTGGCCTAAGCAGCCACTTTCCTCAATTGTATCTAATTACACTCTGGCCTTCCCTATGGCCTTTTCTCTCTGACGTCTCTTTCTTTTTAGTGTTTACACCTTTCAAAGATACTCAGATGCACGGGGTGTACAAATTGCCCTCCACCTTCCAAAAGATGACCAGAACCCCAGAAACTCTGAGTTGGAAGGGCCTTCAACAGCCACTGTACAAGAATAAAATCCCGTTCAAACCCTTGCCAATAGGCCAACATCTGAGCTCTACTTGGAGCCCTCCAATGAGGGGGAGTTCACTATTTCCCAAAGCAAGAATCCCATTCCTCAGTTGTGTGCCGGCTGTCATCTTTAGGAATCTCTCCAGATAGCTAGCCTAAATCGGCCCCTTTGCCATGGCTCCCCAAGGTGAATCCCCTTCCCCAAGTCTCCTCTTCTCCAGCTCCTTCAACTTTGACTTGGGGCTATTCTGGTGACACAGGGCACTCTGCTATGCCTACCCCAGCTCTGAAACACTGCCTTACTCGCTCCCCTTTTGGGGGGTTCTTGGATCTGCAACGTGCATCTCCACAAGGACTCCTCGGTGGCCTCAGTGCTAATGCGGCACACCCAATTCAGCCAAAAGAGCAAATTGCTTGACAGGCAGGAAATCACAACAGCAGGCCTTTAGAAAGCCCTTGAAGGTTTACAAAGCTCTTCATACACATCATCTAATTGGAGCCTTACCACAACCCTGTCAGGGAGGCCATGGGGAACGAGGCAAAGACGACCCTCGCTGGACTCAGAGGACCTGGGCTGCCTGTGCTAGCTTCAGCAAACACCCTCATCTCCTTGGGCTCCAGTTTCCTCATCTAGAAAATGAGGGGGTGGAACCACATGACTTCTGAGTCTAGGTATTAGTGGTAATTCCCTCTCTGTAAAATGGGCATTCATAGGATTGGCTATCTAGAGCTGAAAGGAGCCTCAGAGGTCATTTCACCCACCTCCTCATTTTGCAAGTGAAGAAACTGAAGCCCAGGAAGGTTCTATCCCTTGTACAAAGTCACACAGGCAGGAAGCTTCTTTGTGAGCCCCCAATTGTCCAGAATGAGCCCTGTCTTCTGTCTGCTCCTGTGACACCTATGAGCAGAGATCAAAAGGTTCAGAACACAGATTGTCAGAGCTGGAAGGGACCTGGAAGGTCAATTAGCTCTCCTTTGCCAGAAAAGTAACCTGGCTAAGGCCACACAGGTCATAAGTGACAGAGGCAGGGTTGGAACCCAGAACCTGTGTGAGCTGCGTTGTGTTATTAACTCTGTGTGTGTGTGTGTGTGTGTATGTGTAGATGTGTGTTTGTGTGTGTGTGTGTGTGTGTGTGTGTGTGTGTGTGTGTTCTGGCTCCTCAAACCTCCCATCTTAAAGGGGCCTTTGGGGTTTTTTTCATCCAGTGTTGGGGCCTTCATCCACCAACAGCAGCCAAGGTGTCCCACGCTGACACGGTCATGGCTTGTACAGTAGGGTGTAGTCGTACTTGAGTGTTTTATCCAGTCAGACACACTGTACCTTGACCCCGACAGAGAGCTATCAAGCCTGAAGGACAACTACCAAAACGCCTAAAGAAAGCAGATGCTTAGGGGCAGCTCGGTAGTGCAGCGGATAGAGCGCCGGCCCTGAAGTCAGGAGGACCTGAGTTCAAACCCGACCTCAGACCAAACACTTGACACGTACTAGCTGTGTGACCCTGGGCAAGTCATTTAACCCCAATTGCCTAAAGGAAAAAAAGATTTAAAAAAGAAAGCATGGTGACGGATCAATGGCCGAAGGAAGGAGATTTTGTCTCCTGACTCAGTTGGCTGTTGTTCCTTGTTAGCCCGAACCCTGTGAGGATGTTGGCACAGACATCATTCTCCCCATCGTGCAGATGAGGAAAACAAAGCTGAGAAAGACCGAGTGACTCACCCAGGGTAACACAACCCAGCAGGAGGATCAAGGCCACCACCATCACCCAGAGGTGTCTGAAGACGGACAGGGGGATGATTTCCTCAGGCCTGTGAGGAACACACAAGAGTTGTCCAAGGCATACAGAGGTCAAGTAACTCCCACAGCTAGTAAAGTATCAGGAAGGATTGGAACACCGGTCCTTCTGATAAAGCCAAGCCCAGCACACCCCTCACCAAACCACAGAAGCAAAAATGCCCACCAGTCCCTGCCCTCAGGAGCTTGTATGCTGAACATGAAGGAGCCGTCAGCTCTCAGACCACACTGGAGGCACCACTCTCGTCCTTGACTCTCTAATGCCCAGCCCAGTCCAATGTGCCTTGGCCCAAGCTAGGATTCCAACCCAGGCCTCGGATGCCCAACGTAGCCCCGTCTCCACTGTACACAGGGACCTCTTCACTGAAGACTGTTACCACAGGGCACCTGCAAGGCCTTGGGCAAACACAGCTCCTTCATTCTAGGTAAACTCAGCACACATTTACAGAATCAAATCAACATTTCTGTCACTGTGGATTTCTTAATTCAATTCAACAAACACGTTCAAGTGCCTGCGCAAGTGCCTGCTGCGTATGAGATTATTGGACTGTTGGGGATACAGAAACCAAATGAAACAGCCCCTGTCCTCGAGAGGCCTACATTCCCCTGGACAAAGAGACCAGATACACAGGTTAAGTCTACAAAGTCTATGTGAGGTAACACTGAGGCATTTAAGAGGCACAGAGAGCTCAGCACTGAGGGGGAGGGACTCGTGGAGATAGGAGCCCACACCTAGCCAAGGAGTCTCCAAGGTAGAAATGAGGTGGCAGTTCACTCCCGACTTGGAAGACCATCTTCCAAAAGCATGGAGGCTAGAGATGAGGAATGTTGCCTGAGGATTAGCAGTCTGGAGGTTGGTTCAACTGGCCTGGAAGGCACATTAAGGAGAGTAACAGGAGCTAAGACTGCAAAGGTAAGTGGAAGCCATATGTAGACTGTATCAAATGCCAGGCTGAGGATTTCTATTTTTTCCTAAAGGCACTAGGGAGCCAGTGATGAGTTCTGAGCAGGTGAGTGACATGATCAGATCCATGTTTCAACTATCCCTTTGGCAGCTGTGCAGATGACAGATTAGAGATCGGAGAGAAATTAGAAACACAGAGACCAAGCAGAGCTTGTACTGCTGCAATAGTCCAGGTGAGAGCTGATTTGTGCCTAAAGGGGGGGCAGAAAGATGGCGGAGGTCCAGAACTTGACTGAGCTGGGAATTCTCGTCATGTGGCAGTCAGTGATCTAAGGCACCATGAAAGCCACACAGTAAAGAAGGGCATCATCTCTGGCCTTGAGAAGCCGCCACACTAGAGGGACAGGATGCAAAAAGAGGTCAAAGCAGACAATGGTGAAACGGTTCAAGGCAACAACGTAAGCAGGCAGGCAGGCAATGAACTTTGCCGAGGCGCCTCCTACGTGCCAGGCACCATGCTAAGTGCTGGAAATACAAAAAGAGGCAAAAAGCAGCCCCTGCCCTCAACTTGCTCCCTCTCTAATGGGGGAGGCAACATGCAAACAGATATACAGAAACTATAAACAGGAACTGATGACCAGACGAATGAAGAGGGATGGGGGAAGGCTTCCTGCCTAAGTGGGATTTAAGGCAAGAGATGTCACAAGGCTCCTGCCATGATGAATCCCTGAGAAATGACCCAGATATTGAGTGCTAGGAGGGTGGAAGAGGGAGACATAAGTGGGGGGGGGAGAACTGTGTGATCAGGGCAAGCTTCATGGAAGAGGCAGCTGGGTACAAGGGAAAGAAGCCTGGCCTGGGAGTGAGTAGGCCTGAGCACAGAAGGCAGTAAGTAAAGCAGCCACAGGGGCCAGGCCGAGCCACGGGGGGGCCAGGCCAGGTGAAATGGGGGGAAGGACAGATCGGCAGGAACAGTCAGGCCAGCAGCAAGAGGGGGAGAGACCAGAAGAAATAGGGTGGGGCAGGCCAGTAGCAAGTGCAGGAGGAGACCCAGTGGGAACCGGTTCTCTCTCACTGAACTGCTGTTTTCTCCGGCTAAGGCACATTATTCAGTGCTCTCCAGTGGCACCTACTGGCCTGTGCTTTCAGATGACAAGGGCTTAGCCCCTCAACCAGCCACTTCTCTGGCAGAGCTGCTGCCTGGAGCATCTATGTGAGCCAGAAGCTCCCTTTTTGAAATACCCCAAGTCTGCTTGGACCTGCCTGGGGGAGCTGTCAGGGGCCCTAGTGGTCATCTCGTCCAAGGCTTACTGGGAAGGAACCTCCTGGAGCCTCCCACCCCCCCATGGATAGAGGCCAGAAGAAAGCCAACAAATGAAGACCTCTAGGAAGTCTGAGCCCCCTCCCCCAGGGCCAGCCAAAAGCTGCCTCCAGAGGATCAGATTCAGAGCAGGAAGGAACCTTAGACCCTGTGACCCCAGCTCCTCATTTTACAGATAAGGACACAGGCCTAGAGAGGATGCCTGACTTTCCCAAAGCCACACAGCTAGTGAGTGGGAGAGCTGGGATCTGAGCCCAGACTCCCTGACTCCAAATGAAGAAAGCTTCTGAATGATGGTGCCTGCTACTACCACCAGCACCTCCTTCAAACTGGGAAATCCATTCTTCCCCTGCCTGTTTTGTTAGGGGTCACAGGATTGGGGGATTCGTTGCAGAGATCCTCTCCCCAGCAGCCCCATTCCAAGCACTTCCTGTCAGCCCTCAAGTAAAAGAAGGAGAGCTGCGTTGGGAGCCTTGAGGAGAATCCAAGTTCCATTGCCCCTGTGTGAGTCACAAAGTGCTCTGAGCCTCAGTTTCCTCAGCTGGAAAATGGGAATAACATGCTTGCAGGGAGGATGGGGAGGGCCCTCCAAGGAGAGAACTGCTGTGATGGGAACATATGAATGTGTCCTCCCTCTACATCCTTTAGCACAGCCTTCCTACTGACTTGTTTATGTGTTTCCAGGAGTGCAGGGGCACAGGGGGAGGGGGTTGAGAGCCCCCCATTTCCCTTATCTGTGGCATGTTGTTACCTCCAACAGAATCTTAGTTCCCTGACCTCAGGGACTGTTTGGGTTTCGCCTCTGAATCTCGAGCATCAAGCACGGAGCCTGGCATGCGCAGAGTGGGTTTTCTCTCTGGCTCTCCTGCCTACAGGCAGAAGTCCTGGGGATACAAAGACAGATCCAGCAACAAGGCCTCAAACTCCCCAGGCCCTGTCCTCCAGGAGCAGATGTTGCCCAGACCTGCTCTCTTTGGAGCCCACTTTCCAGGCTCCCTCTTCTCTTTTCCCACGCCCTGCCTTTTGGGGGTCCCCACAAAAGGAGAGCTTGATAACCACAAGGCCTGGCACAACCCTGATACATTATGCACATGGCGAAATGGGCCTTCTTTTATTGTTCATAGAAGCAGCACATTCTTCCCCTGTTATGACTGGACCTGTGAGTTTAAAAAAAAAAAAAAGCAACCCAGAGAGCTGGAGCCAGATCATTGCCTGGAAGGGGAGGGGGGGAGGGTGACTCACCATCCACTTGAGAACAAGGAAGTGAATGGAGACAAGCCAGCAGGACCTGGCCAGGTGTGGAAGGTTTAATTGGACTCCCAGGGTGTCAGGCTGGCCAGGCTCCACAAATGGACAGGGAACTGGAAGCACCCTGAAGATTGAATCCAGTGGGAGCTAATGGACTTTGAAGGGGAAGTGAAAAGGGCCTGGGGCTCATCCCTCCCTGGGCCCTTCCAGAAGAAGTCAGGCAGGAGGTGCCCAGGATGGAGGCTTGGCCAGGAGGCAGCCATCTTTGTCTGCAGAGAAAACGACCCCCTGTGCAGCTGGCCCATTCTGGCCCCTGGCATTGCTGGGAAATCTCGCTTCTGAGGCCCCTTCCAGCCTCCTAGCAGCCTCTCCCCTTCGGGTTGAAACCTTGACAGAGCTGCCAAAAGCATCTCCTCGAGCCTCTCTAAAGGTTTCCCTCTCTGCCCCACCTCCACAGACTTGCTCCAGGTGATTCTCCTTTGAAAGCCCTTGCCTCCAGCCAGAGTGGACACCTGGCTCTCTCCCCACTCCCTGTCTCCTACCTCCACGCCTTTGCCTTCCCACAAGCTGGGTCCTTGCTGGGAATGCACATCCTCAGCGCTGCCTCCGAGAAGCCCAGTCTGCTTTCTAAGCTTAGTAAAGGTGCCTTGGCGGCCAGCAGGGCACCCCACTCCTCACCAGGGGTCCGTGCTCTCTCCCTCCTCATCTCCTGCTACTGTACACATTTAGGACCATGCTGGGGCCCCTTGGAGGAAGAGCAAAAGCTCCCTGAAGGCAGAGACTATTTTACTTTGGTCTCTGTATACATGTTGTATTCCTCTGTACACCTAACACGGTACCTGCACGTGACAGACACTTATTAAAGGCTTGCTGGATATGCTTCAACTACTCGAATTTCCACTGTAGTGATTTTCTTAGAGCACAGGTCCAGGTCTGACCAGGTCACTCCCTTACTCAGTAGACTCCAGGGGCTTCCTAGGGCCTCCAGGAGCAAATACAATGGTCTCCTAGGCATTCAATGCCCTTCTTGCTCCGCCCCCTCCTCCCTTTCCAGTCTTCCCACACCTCACTCCCCACCCACCTCCCTGCCTCCTTCAATTCCAACTCAAATCCCGGCTCCTCCAGGAAGCCTTCCCCAAGCCCTCTTCAGCCTCGTGTCTGCCTTCTCTTACTACTTCCTAGCGATCCTTGTCTGTAGGCCACTTTGTATAGATCTGTTGGTGTGTTGTTTCCTCTTTTAGACGATAAACCCCTTAAGGGCAGGGACTGCCTTTCATCTCTTTCTGTATCCCCAGCACTTAGCCACAGTGCCTGGCACATGGTAGACACTTAATCAATGTTTTTTGACTGACTGACTAAAACCAGTGAGAGGAAAAGAAGTCTCTGCAGAGCAAAGGTCCTAGAGGGCCTTGACCGTGACCTCCAGGCCAGGCCTAGCCTGCTGGAGGGGGAAGCCCAAGAGTTTTCTACATAATTTGTTTCCACTTGTCAAAATTGAATCACATGGACTGTAATCAAACCGCCATCTTTCAGTTCACTTCTATACCACAAGCATTTATTAAACACGCTTATTTGCTCATTTCATCCAAATTCTTCCTTGTTATCAACAATACTCAGATGAGACACTTTTAAAAGCTCACTACAAATGGACAGCAGTATGAGCCATTATTTTCATAGGGTTTGAGACCATGGCAGGCAGCTTTGTACAGAGCAAAGAGTTCTGGCTCCAGAGTCAACAGATCCCGGTTTAAATCCCACTTCTGACACTTCAACTCATGTGACCTTGGGCAATTCCCTTCCCTTCCCTTGACCAGTCCAACTGCCCCATTTTACAGATGAGAAAATGGAAGTCTTCAACCCATCCCTTCAGGCCCTACTCTAGACATTCCAGGGGGTTGGACTACATGACGTTCTAAAACAACGATTCTAAGTGAATGGGGAAGACTAGACCAGGGCCAAGGATGCCAGCTAGTGGTCTGGCCACTCCTGGCTTCCACACTCTCTCTGTTGTCCCTCAGCTGAAGGATGAACTTGGCCTTGGACCTCGGGGGTTCTAGGTCTCATTCACAAAGCAGAAGAGAAGTAGCATGCCATAATGGAAAGAACTCTGGATTAGGAGTAAGAGGGTCTGGATTCAAATGTCAGTTCTGACATTTATTCCTTGCCCCCTCCCCCCCAAATCTGGGCCTTGGTTTCCATCTCTGTCAAATGAAGGGACCTCTGTGGTCCCTTCAGGCTCAAAATTTCAAACCATAGGATTTCTGCTGTGTGACCTTGGGCAAGTCACTTAAATTCCCTAGGTCTCAGTTTGTTCGTCTTTTTTTTTCTTTTCTTTTTTCTTTCTTTTTTTTTTTTTAAGGCAATTGGGGTGAAGTGACTTGCCCAGGGTCACACAGCTAGTAAGTGTCAAGTGTTTGGTCTGAGGCTGCATTTGAACTCAGGTCCTCCTGACTTCAGGGCCGGTGCTCTATCCACTGCGCCACCTAGCTGCCCCCTTGTTCATCTTTCAAATGAGAATATCAATACCTGTACCACATTATCGTGGTGAGAAAAGGACTTAGCTATGGAAATGTCTGCTGTTAATAATTAGCTGGAAGAAACAAAACAGGAAACTGGTCCTGAAAGTGGCGCACAGAAAATGCACAGGCTAAGTCCTACCACAAGGGGGCAAGCTCAGCCCAAAAAAGTCATCCCAGAGTCTCTTCTCAGGGCACGTACTTGGGCTCAGAGAACTGCCCAGGAGTTCAGAAGAGACCTGAAGGAAGGCAATGAGATGGGCAGGGTGGCCTAGTGAACAGACTTGGCAATCCCGAAGATCTGGGTTTGAATCTTGCCTCAGACACTATGTGACTCTGGGTAAGTCGGAAGGGCCTCAGTTAGCTCTTCTGTAAAATCAGGAGGTTGAATTTGGTGACCTCTAAGGGCCCCTTCACTCGACTCTCACTACCTCCCAAAGCACTTGAATCTGTCTGTCGGCAGCTCACCCTGCCCCCGCTTTGCTCCAAACAAGAGGCTGGTCCAATCCCATTCCATGTACAGCTAGAGGCCTTCTCCTCCACACCCGCCCCTGCTCTTGGGTATTTATACTGAGTCCTACAGAAAGTCCCAGCCTGGGTTCCCTCCCATGTAGACAGCACGCCTGAGGAAGACCTGGGGCTCTATTCACATCCAATCCCAGAAGAACACAAGGTCCCCTAACCTGGAAAGAACTAGACTGTTCTAATAGTCGTACCAGAGAAACAAAGTGGCTAAAAACCATAGGTCACCCACCCGTGTAACTGGCTGGGTAGCATGTCCCTTGGACAAGGAGGCAGGCTCAGAACTGAGCAGGCAGAGGAAATGGAGCTTTGGCTAAACGCCGAGGACCTAAAATGGATTGACCCGATGGGGAGACAAAGATCAAAGGAGGCAATGACAAAAAGAAGGCAGAACCAGCTGAATGAAGGCATAGATGGCACATTGACCAACTTTTCTGAAGACATGCTGCTGAGAAAGAAAGCCAGGGCACTGGATAAGCAAGTCAAGACTCAAAGCAATCCCAACAGGCTGGAATGATGCCTGAATATAATCTAAAGAAACCCAGAGGCAAGGGTGGGGTGTCCAGCTCAGTGGAAGAAAGGCCCTTTGGACATTAGAGCAGGGCTGCTGCACGTGTAAGGAATGTGGCAGAGGGCATCCCTGACATTCCTTCTTCTCCATTTTCCGGGACACAACTCAACTTTTGCTCTACTTCTGATTTGTCAACTGAAGCGAATCATCTTCAGCCTGGGACGACACACTGAGCATGTGGCTTCACAGGTCACTAAAACCAAGATGACTGAGGAGACGGCAAGGGGCACGAAGCCATCCTGCATGCGCCTAAGTCACCAGGCAACAGCCCAGGGCCCTTGTGACCGCTAAGCCATTGTCTGGGGGAGAGATGCCACACGGCTGGACACGGCCAAATGGCCGGACTTTCCTAAAAGAAGGAAGAAAGGGAGGAACTGGATGTAGATGCTTGACAGAGCTGTTGTTTGATGCCCATATTCTCCTGGGGATGCTGGAAGATCCACCTCTAGGTCAACCTTGAAGTGCAATAACTAGGACTGACGATGTCATTAAGGGACTGCGAATTCAAAGCAGTGCACATTTACTAAGCTCCTCCTCCGGACCAGGCTCGGTGGATACAGTAGCAAAACCACAAAGAAGTAGTTCCTGACCTCAGGGAGTGTACTCTCTACTAGGAGAAATGACATTTGCAAAGATAAGTGAATTCTAGGAGGGCTGAGGGGAAGAAGGAGGCTATTCCTGCCATGTGGGACACCCTAGGTGAAGGAAGAGCAAATACTGGATTATCTTGATCTCAGATGAATTCAAACTCTAACCAATCTAACCAAAAGTCAGTGGCGGCAGCAGCCAGATGGTGGGTGGGTGGGAGGCACACACAGCCTAGGCCCGGTGGCACCTGGCTCAAATGTCAGAATGGAAAGGGCAGCACTAAGGACATCCCCAGAGAGGAAGGAAACAGGCCAATTATGGAGTGAGAACGAGATGGGCAGAGTGCTACCCCTAGAATCGGAAAAGAACCAGGTGATGGTTCGAGCCATTGAGTAGAGGTTGCACTGACCGAGAAGAGGAGGTATGGTATAACACACAAACTACTGAGCTTGGAATCAAGACGACCTGGGTTCAAATTCTGATTTAAAGCCTACAAAACAACTGCCCATCGACAAATTACCTTTTCTGAGCCTCAAGCCCCTCCCAAGTTAGAGGCAGGTCGAAATCTGCAATGGTGGATGGACTTCCCAGGTTTCCAATGTGCCAACAGAGGCACAAGAATCCCAGAGAGATCCCAATCTGTACCACTGAGCCTGAACTAGCCTCTGGGGAAATCTTTCCATTAAGAACCAAACCTTCCCTAGCAGCCCGAGTTCCAGCAGACGGGTTACCCTAATTCAAACTGGGAGCCAGTAAATTGTAGGTGCAGAGATCCAGCGACCAGTCACACAGCTACTGCCTCGGGTCTGAGGCAACCCTGCACAAGGGGCCTCTTTGCACCTTACCTCCTGACAATCATCTTCAGGATGCGGAAGGAACCTTTGATGAGGATGAGAGCTTCTTGTCGGGAGCCGTATAACGGGGTACCATTGATATTCACCAGCTCATCCCCAATTCTCATCTTCCGGGACAGGGCAGCTTTGCCTCCATCTTCAATCTGGGATGCAAAGAATAGAACACTGATATCAAACTTTGGGGCCTGAAAGCTTCTGCTTCAGCCCTGGAACGGAGGTAGGACCTCTGTCATTAGCCCCATTTTACAAACGAGGAAACTGACTCAACTTGCCGGCACGTTGACTCCAAGGCCAGTGTTCCGGACAGCGCTCCTGCATTTTCTAAGAGTATTTAAAAGGCCCATCCTGCACGGTCCCCCAGGGCCAGCCTCAGGCAGAACAGAGTAGGAGGGTTTGGAGGGCCTTCTTCAGCTACTAGAAAAGCCCCCCTGGCAGCAAAGGGCCCAACCAACCCCAAGAGATCTCTCCAAGGTCCTTTCCAGGCTTGGAGTTCTTCTCCCCAGCTTAGCCCAAATGGAGCAGACGGGGGTATTGTTTCATACATAAGCAATCCAGTTCCCCACACGATAGTTATCCCTGGCAAAACTCGTTCTCAATACTTACTGATATTGTTACCTGCTCTGGCTCATTAAGCTGCCCCTTTACACAAATGAGATCTCTGTTTATTTAGCCTAGAGTAGGGTGAAAGGAAAGACCTTTTCAAAGCACCTACTTAACAAGGCTGTGGGCCAAATGCCAGACTCCACTGCCTGCATTCACCAATCTCCCCTGATACTGCTTCCCCCACACACACCCAGGGTGGGCCCCAGAGCCTTCTCCTCAGGCTACAACCTCCTTAGCAGCATCACGTGGCACCAAGCAGTCAGAGCAGACAGCTAAGGATTCTCCAGAGACGCAAATCGCAGGTGTACAAATGACAGGCCTTAAGACTCTGGCCTTGTCAAGTCTGGGAGACTCTACCATGCCCAGGATCTTCGCTGACCCCACTCTGCCTACACCTTTTTTCTTCACTCTCTGACACCCCCCCCCAACTCACTTCCCAGGTTTGGAATCCTCCCAGACATGGGTTCAAATCTATCTCGCTTTCACTGACTGGCTGATCGCCAGTCAATCTGTAAGACAATGTTCCAAGCATATATTAATTTATACAAAATATGTGGCAGATGACCCCTTGTCTCCAGGGAGCTGGCTAGACAAACTCTTTGTAAAATGAGGCCCTTCCCTCATCCTGACAGCTAGAGTCACAGCAACCCCAAAGGAAGACGCAGCCCCTGTGCCCCTGCAGCCACTTTGCATTCTCCCGAGACAAGATGCTCTGTGTTCCCCGAGAAGAATCCTATCTGGATGGGCAAGTGAGGGAACTCTTAGCTTCTTCCTACATCCAGTCTTCAGTGTGGTTTCCCAACCGCATTTCAGGAATTTCTGAATTTCTGAAAAGCTTTCAAAACACAAAGACACAGCAGAGGAGGAGATTAAAATGAGGTGGGCGGGCCAGTTGCCCCCTGTCCTGTATACTAGGAAGGCATATCAAGGGTGTTTTTATGAGCCTACAGATAGTGATCTTACATCCAAATACTATTTATTCGACCACAAAAAATAATGATTTTTTTCCCACTGGTAGCATCACTTACAGACCAGTGGCCATTGGAGAATTGTAGCAGGACAGTAACTGGCCAAAGACTATTTGTTTCTGAATCCCATCCAAAAAGATGAAATAGAGTGACAAAGAGAGCTGATATTTCTACAGCGCTTCAAGTTTGTAAATCACTTCAGATTGGTATTCTATTTGATGTCCACAACAAGAGCCCTGGAAGGTTGGGAGTCCGGGTATTCTTGTCACTGTTTTATGGTTAAGAAAACTGAGGATGAATGAAATGAAGAGACTTTGCCCATGGTGTCAGGAGTGGGATCTAAACATAGGCTTCCCGGTGACTCTGAGTCCAATATCTCTTCCACCCCAATGCCTGCCTTATGAATTCTGGGAGTGAAGATCTGAGGTCCTCATCAAAAGAGGTTCATGCACAAGTTTAGGATGGCGCTCCATTAAGAAAGAAGGGCTCCCATCACAGTAGCAATGATGCTGGCTGCTTAGACCGGGCCTTTGGCAAAGGCTAAAGGGGTGAAGAATGGGACGTGGAGACAGAGGCAGTTAGCCAGAGCTCCTGATAACTACATGAATGTGGTGTCTGACACAGGAAGGGCTAGGATTCTACCCAACTCTGTGTGTCCATCCTTCTCTGGCCCACTCATGGCTCAGAGACTCAAAGGCAAATGATTCTGCTCACCTAAGACTCTGGTTCCTCACGTGTACCCATGTATAAAACAGCACAGCCCTTAAGAGCCTCGGACCACCCTCTACTGGCTGACCGGGAGCCTGGGTAAAGCCAACTGCCTGGGTCACAGTTGTATGGGCATCTCCACTGCCCAAAATCAGACCAAGGGTGGCAATGACACAGAAGTACATGTCTTCTATGAATCAATAAACTCCCTAGTCGAACGAGAGGTGGGTGCAGCTGAGAGTCAGAACCGCTTTAACACAAGCCCAAATAGTCTGCTTACCTACTGGTGGAGTCCTGAGGTGATCAGAAAACCTCTGCTTGCTACAACAGAAAAAAAAAAGCCCCACTCCTCCCTCTGTCCCTCCAAAAAAATCACAGCAACTCAAACATCTTTGGACAACTTTCCGAAGAGAGCTGGGGCCCCTTAACTCTTTCCCCCAAAGCCCTTCCAAATTCTAATCAAATTACTGTTAATTCAATGATTCATTAACGATTCTAGTTAGCATATTTGTTTTCAATGGAATTTATGACCCAGGCGAGCTCTCCTTTTTATGAGCTGTATGCACTTTATAGTCCATGGGAGCCCCTCCCGGAATCACTGTGTGCAGTACCTTTAAGTTCATTCCATAGGACTAGGCAGAGAATTTTACTAGTTTCGATCATTAGAGGGGTTTATACTCCTTGTAGCTTTACTTTTATGACATGCTGTTGGTCCCAGTGCTAACTTATTGGAGGCTAAGTCCTTGACCAGGAAAGCACTCCTCCTCACCTCTAACACTACCTGCCCCCAACCGGGATCACACAGCTCACACAGGTTCAGGCAACCAGCCAGAAGTTCACTGTGATGGCAATTTACCTGAATGCAGGGCATCCAAAGGCAATATCCTTTCATCCTTCCTCCCTTTATTACAAATAGCAAGAATGAAAGAATGTATACTGAGCCAGGTCCATGGGTCTAGCACCTCCAAAGCTGACTCTGCTGACTCAAAAACCCTGAGAAATTGTGGGGGAGGTCTTGCTGAGTCCCCTATATCAACCTTCAAAGTCAGAGGATATGAGGTACAGTGGAAAGTGCCCATCATTTGGAATCAGGGACCTCAGTTCATGAAATCACAGAATTTGGGAGCTGGAAGGGACCTAGTCTAACCTATACCACTGTCCTCTGTGAACCTCTAGACCTTAGCACCTAGTAGGTACTTAATAAAGACTTGTGAATGAATAGTTGGTGAAAAGTCACATCCCAGAGGCTTCACCTGAGCAAAGGGCCCCGCCCACTGGATAAGCCTTCTTCACCAACTTAGCCATCAGCTGTGTGGCAGGATGGGTAGAATACTCTGAAATGAACTGACTCGAGGCACAGGGGAGACAGTGCCAGGCCTGAGTCACGGAGATTCCAGTTCAAGCTTGGCCTCAGACACTTATTAGCTGTGTGACCCTGGGCAAGGCAATGAACCTCTGTCAGCCTCAGTTTCCTCAGCTGTAAAATGGCGATCATAATAGCACCTACCATCCAGGGTTCTTGTAAGGATCAAATAAGATAATATTAGCACAGTGCCTGACCCATTGTAGGGGCTATATAGATGTTTATCGCCTTCCCCTTCCCTGAAATGACCTCAAACAAATCATTTCCCTCTTCCAGGCCTCAGTTTCTTTATTTATCAAATGAGGAGTTTGGACTAGGATTGGTGATCTCAAAGCAACAGAAAGTTAAGAAAAAAATGCAGTCAGAGGTGGCCCATTAAGGAGACCCCTTCTTTGTCAGCCCACGGGATCAGTCTGGGAAGCGACCCTGGCCTGGGGAGCCAAGGGATTCCCGGGCACTGGCTAGCCTAGCCTGAAACATCATCTGCTTCCCTGATGCCCACAAGATGGCCAATTCCTCAGGAAGCTTGCCTCAAGCATGTTTGCCCCAAATGGCGGCAGCAGCAGCCATGTTCAGCTCTAGAAACTGGGCAACACAGGAGAGCCAAGGGAGACCCCGAAAGTCAGCCATCAGAAGGTTCTGGCCAGCCCTGATAGCTAGCTGGCATCTCCCTTATTAGGTGGAGATCAGAGAGAGGCCAATGTAAGCAAGCAGCAAAAGTAAAGAGCAATTTACTTCAACAAACATTTATTAACCATCTTCTGTGACAGCTCCCTAATATCTTGGGTTTTAACCAAATCCATTAGCGCCTGTAGATAAATGATAATGTGATTGAATCTCCACACATCCCCCATTTCTATAGAGCAGGAACCCAGACCCAATGTTTGCCCAGATCTACTGATGGTCATAAGCCAAATTAATTTCATACAGCCTTAGTGACAGTGACAGATGATGACCCTTCACAGTGAAACAGACGCTTCCATTCAGGAAGCTGCTCACTGGTCTTCCCTGCTCTGCTTATCAACCTGGGCTGATTTGGAAGGGAAAAGGACAAGACGAGCACACCCTGGACAGGGAATAAATAGCACATTCCCAAGTTGTTCCAACTGGGTGGTCCCCTAGAGTTCATCTGCTCCAATCCCTTCCTTTTACAGAGGAGGAAACTGAGGCCCAGAGACTTCCCTAAAGTCACACAGCTAGTTAAAGGCAGAAAAGGGGTTTGCACAAAAGCTTCCTGACTCCTACTCTAAGCTCTCAAAGCCCCCGTAGCACTTTCTAGGATACTGCCACCAAAAAGGGGGGCAAATCTGGAGACTCTACAAAAATGGAGAAGACGATGCAATTGGAGGGGGTGTACAGAACTGTGCAAAAGGTGTGGGTGTTGGGGATCACTAGGACAGCAGGTGAGCCAGACATGTAGTGAGAGTGACCCCCAGATACTCGCTGGGCATCCATGCAAAGCAAACAATCTAGAAGAAGGCCCGGAACAGAAGAATGGGGGTGGGGCATGAGCAAGAGCAGCCCAAGATGAGAAGGTTTGGAGGGATAGCCAACACCCATGAGCTACCAGAGCCAGATGTGCACATGTATGTTTGCACGTATCTTGGTTAAGTACTGAAAACAGCTGGGCTCCACCACCCCACCCCCACCCCAGTAGAGAAGCAAGAGGAGTAGAGGATGGGTGGCAATGGCGGAAGTGCACCAGGCTGTGTTTCCAAAGCTGATCCCCAAGACTGCCTCTAGCCAGAAAAGGATGAGATCCAGGCACTTAGCTCAAGAGCCCCTCAGGTAGGTGGGCAGGCATAGCCAAGGGGTCCCCTCCTCTACTGAGAGCATATGGAATGATGAAGGGGAAGTAGAGAACACTAGAAGGCATCCCTGCAAGGAGCCATACTTCTATCTGAATCCACCCAACAGCTTGGCCCCCAGGCCCCAGGGTGTCTGCCCAGGGGGCACCTCCTGTCTAAAAAGACCCACAGTCACCCTGGGTGGGGGGAGCCCAACATGGCCAAAAATGAAGCAGTCTTCAGAGGCCAGAGGAGTGCAGTCCCCCAGAACAGGATAAATAAGGTGTTACCTGAGGGGTGACAGCCCCTTTAGACTTCAAAGAGACACCCTAATTACTTGTTTAGGTAACAAGGTCGGCCTCCTTGACATGACAGGCCCTGAAGGGTTGCCAATAAATGAAGCGGTGCTGAGATTAAACAAGTTTTACCTAGCTCGATAGGGACCTTGCCTCGGCTCACAATTCCAATGCCAAAACCAAAGCCCTCCCCAGCCTCAGCCCTACCCTGACCAACATTTGAAACGTGGTTTCAGTCGTTTACTCAACAGACGAGCATCACCTGCCAACCGAGTGTGCCCAGAGGACTGGCCAGGGATTTGAGTCCTAGATGAAGCGAGACATGGTCCTGCTCTCCTGCCTCTGTGGAGGGCCAAGTCTAGTCAAGGGATAGAGGGTACCTGAATCCAAAAAGCATTAGAAAAACAAGGCATTGTTTTACAAAATGAGCTAGAATAATTCAAACAGAAGCTCATAGCTCTGGAGACCCCTGAACCCTAGATCTGCCTCCCACATACCCCCTCTGTGTGACAAGTACTTCCCTCCTTTTTTCTCCTCTGTCCAGCCATGAAGCTGGCCCCATGGACTCAAAGGCCCTTTCCAGCTCTAGACCAGAGGGCCTATGAGAAGCTTGGTACCAACTGGAGGAGGCAGCATCTCCACTGGGCTGTAAAAATTGGGCAGGTGGAAGTCAAGAGGGAGAGAAGGACAGAAGGTGAGGTATAAGGAACAGTGTCAACAAAGACAAGGAGGTAGGAAAGGATTGGTGAATAAGCACTAAGGAAGCACCTGTTATGTGCCAGGCACTGTGCTAAGTACTAAGGGTACAAAGAAAGACAAAAACACAGTCCCTGCCCCCAAGGGGCCGCTGCTTCAGTGTGGAAGACAGCAGAGAAATAAAGAGGTACAGGTGAGATACAAAGAGTATTGGGAGCTTTGGAGGGCCAGTTCTAGGGAGAGTGGAGGTTGTAGTGGGGCTGGCTCAGTGGGAACTAAGTTTGGATAATGCCAAATTGGCCCTGGGGGCTTTGAATGCCAGGCAAAGGCACTTATATTTTACTCCACAGGTGGGAGAGAATATCGGTAGGTCTACCACAGGAGAGCAGTATCATCAGATAAGGAAGAATCGTGGCCATGAGAACAGTGGGTAGAATGGCCATGGGACAAGGGAGCCCCTATGTTCTCCGACCTGGGGGTGGGGTGGGGGTAGGGGGACTCTCCAAATGAGGCAGACGATCTCAAAGTGCCATCCCAGCCCAAATCCACAACAAAGCAACTAGGGCTCCAACTTGGGGTGCAATGACCAGATCTCTCCTAGGGCAAGTCTAGCCACAGAAGCTCCTAACAAGAGGAGGAGAAAGGCTGCAAGTCGATAAGGCGTTCGCTCAGACTGTTTTGAAGGCTGATATGAGAGGCCAATGGTTAGGCTGTCAAAGGATCCTCTCACTTTGTCAGCACCAGGACTTGGTCCTTCAAGCCTGTGGGAGATGGCCAACCTGGGCTAACTCTGCTCACCTTCACATAATCCCAATTCCCCAGCTGCCATCCAGTTTTCTTGTTCCTCTTATTTTTTCGGAGCTCATCATTGGCAATTTCTGGATAGATGGCAGGAGAACGGAGTTGCCACAGCCTTGAAGTTGAAAGCAGAAAAGTGAACTGACTGAGGTGGCAACATGCCCACTCATGCCAGGTTTGGTTCCCAAAAGCCACTGAGCCATCCCAATCATGCCAACAGAGGCACTAAAGGCCTGACCATCGGCACTTTGGACAGTAAAGAAAAAGGGGGTTGGCACTCTCCCGAGGGGACTACTGGCTAACACCACAGCATCCCCTTATAAAACAATCTATTTCCAGGCCCCTGGAATCACTGGGGCAACTCTGCTTTCTAAAACCCAAAGGAATGATCCATCACCAGATATGCAGCCCACCACAGGAGGGAGCAGGGAGGTCCCCCGCCACGAGAGATAGTTACCACAGTCAGAAAGGCCAGGTATATAACCACAGGTGCTGCAGGGAGACAGGAGCTGTAGCCAGCAGGCCTGAGGAAGGCACTAGTCTCTCTCCCTTTCTGAGGCTGTCCTGTTGAGGGCCCACAGAGCCTAAAGCTAGCCCAAGCTCCTGGGCTGCTATTTCTACACTGGATATAATACTGGCCTCAGGAGAACCCCATGAGGCCTTGAAGAGCCCAGTAGTTTCTTTGTGGTGGGTGTCCCCAAGGGGAGCCTCAAGCAGTGGGCTTTCATTCAAGTTGCTTCAGGAGGTCTTTGGGTACATCGAACAAACATCGAACTTGGACAATGATGACTGTCCCAGTCATCCATTGACCATGGCCTACACACACACACACACACACACACACACACACACACACACACACACACACACACTCCTTCTGGGCACCCAGAAGAGCCAGAAGGGAGTAAAGGCAGCTTTCTAGCTCTCCCGCGAGTTTCACAGGATTCTGGGGTTGGTCCAAAGCATCTGTTGCCCCTTAGGCCAGGGTTCCTTCCTCCCTGCTTGCCCCTCTTTCTCCCCTCATTCCACAGCTTCCAAAATGGCAGATGAACAGGATGACTTGGGCAGAGTTGGGGGAGGGGAAGGGAAGCAGTTCAGTTCTCATCCAATTTCCCCCCCCCCCATCTTCGGCCAAGTCCCCTCCCTCTCTTGATCTCCATTTTCTCTTCCATAAAATCAGGAGGCTGGACCAGATGGGCTCTAAGGTCCCTTCCAGCTCTGGCATGCTGTGATTCTGCAACCCTTGATGTGTGTCAACTGCAGAAGCAAGGGCCCCCATGGAATCATCTACCAAGTCAGACTCCATGTGTGGATGGTGGGGAGGGGAATAGGCCAAGCTCCTTTGGGGGATTCCCTCCATCTTAAAAGGCAAGAAAGGGCAAAGAAGTAGCTCACTCCCCTTTGCAAACCTTTCCCAGTGACAGCAATGTTTACTGTTTACCGAGTCAGCAGAATGTTCTGAACTTGGGAACGAAGCAGATGGCACACCTTTGTGGGACTGGCCCGGGTTCCCAGGGGAGAGCGCAGAAATTACTCTGTCCCTCATCAACATGCCTTCAATAATCTACAGTTCAGCTGGCTCTGCACATCGTAAAACATGAAAATGCATGCAAACCCAAGATTTGTTTAGTTAATTTATTGGGGGAGGGAGGGCCTCCCACCTCCACCGTCAACCAACCCCCCCCCCCCCCCCCCCCCCCCCCCCGCAGCAAGTGTGCTTTAAATAACAATTTTCCCAAACAGCATGCAGCTGGAGTGGGGGAGGAGAGGAGAATTGGGGGGGCCAGATGGTGGGAGCCTCACTCCAGGGCAAAGTCTAACCAGCATGCTTAATGTGGGAGCGTGTGTGTGCTGGCGGGGGGGGGGTCCCCCTGCTTTTTTCTAATTAGCTTCCTGAGGCAGGGAGTATTCAGAGCTAAGGAGAATAATATTTTGGTCTGAAATCATTTGTTGCCATGCACCTCACTCTCCTTGGAGGCCAGGTTCCTCCCGTGGAACAGCAGCCAAACATTCTGAAAATATTCACCTCCGGCTCGAGATGAAGAGAAGGTGCCCCACCCTTCAGCCTCCAAGAAGGGGCTCCCCCAACCCCAGCCCATCAACTGATGCCAACATGCCACAAAGAGCCATTCATTGGCCAACAGCCAAGAGCAACAAGCCAGAGAGGAATAGGGATCCCGGCCTCACCATGAGTTATTACCTGAGGGACCTTGTACAAGGCACTTTCTTCCCCTCCTTGGGCCTTCGTTTCTTTGTGGCCTCTGAAGGCCTGCTCTCCAGCTGTGATCCTCTGACCCTATGTACCAAATTGCCCTGGCTGGTCACTCCCAGATGGTGGTACTGCTGTTTGGGGAAAGGGTGACAGGCAAAAATGGAGCTCCTCCCCACTCCAGAAAAACAAAGAAATCAGAGCAGGGCCTCAGCTCCCGGCCAGCTGGGAGCCTGGTTCCACAGGCCTCTGTTGGCCCTGAAATGCCTTAGCAGACACCATGGAAGTCTGGGCTCCTTCTCCCTAGAGATAACCTTGTCCTTGCCCATTCCATCAGGAATCTGCTCCCTTCGGAGGTCATTAGCACAGACTTGCCAGCCGGGCCCCAGAGAGTTTTGGCTTGTAGCTGCTCAGAAGTGCTAGGTGTTGTCTGAAGACTTGGGGGGGGGGGCACACCAGGTACTGGGCACTCCCTTCCCATGTCTCTGATCAAGATGTTAAAAACAACAATCCTGATCCAGATCCCTCAGGAACCAAATTCCTACACATGTCAGTTTGTCCATCCCCCTTCCTTTGCTTCCTCCCTCCTCAAATCACTTTCCCATCATTCATCTGTGCACAGATTCTATGTCTCTGGTAGAATGTGCCTACCCCTCAGGCTGACAAATGGTAGCTCCTCCAGGGCAGCCCTAGAACCTCCCACAATGAACTGCCCCTAAGAGACACTTGAATACACATTGTCTGGATTCGGGTGTGCTGAACTGAAAGGAACGTACAGTTGGATCAAAAGCAGTTTTTGGGTTCAGGGCCTTGCCTTCGGGCAGGCTAGATATTATTAATCTCATTTTACAGAAGTGGGTGACACACAGCTCTCAGGCATTAAGATGTTGTCTCTTTCATGAAGCAGATGGGACTGGGCCTCATCTTTCTTCCAAGAGCACCTACAGGGCATTATTATTCCTGCTCCCAGGGCAGAGACCTGGCCCAGAAAACGCCTAGCAGGAGTGGGGTATAACAGACAGAGGGCCGGCCTTCACAGGGGAGAACCGAGTTCAAATTCCTCTTTTGTTACCTGCTACCTCTGAGACCTAGGGGAAATCACCCAACCTCCCTTTTGTCCTCTGTAAAATGAGGGAGGGGCTGGCCTACGTGACCTTAGACAGCCCTTCCAACTCCAGGCAAATGAATGAAAAGGCATTTTCCAAAATTATTATTCCTGGCTCCAAAGTTCCTCTTCGAGTGAAGCCTCTCCCCCGTTTGTCCCAAGCCTAGAGGTGAATGTTTCTGGAATACTAGGCTGGCTGTTACTGGGTGGGAGGCACAGAGTGACTCCAAGTCACTCCCCATTCAAATATTCATCTTTCATTTGTAGCCCTCCGAGCTTTGGGCAGCTCATTTTGTAAAGCTCTCCCAGACACATGCATTCAGACATTGCCCCCCTTGGCCCCACCCTCCACCTCATGAACCCAAAAGGTCCCAATGCTCCCAGCGTCTGGGAATTCGGGGCAGCCTCTGCTCTGCCTTCCTGTACTCTCTGCCTCACAACGAGGTCTTTCATCCTCCCAGCCCTGAGTGGTGGAAGGGCCAAGCCAGATGCTGGGGCCCAAAGCAGACTGCAGTGGCATTTAGAAGTTAGCTAACCACTTCCCTCCCCACCCCCAGTCCTCTCTACCACACACACACACACACACACACACACACACACACACACGCGCGTGCGCGCACGCACACAGTCACACATGTACACGCACACATACACACATACACATGCACGCACACACACACACATCCAGACACACAAAGACACCTACACACTCACACTTGGTACCTCCAAGGCCAGCATTGAGAGTCTTCAGTTGAGGCCTGCCTCCGGTCCCCTTAGGAGCCCCAACCCCTCTAAACTTGACCACATTCCCTCAGCACTAATGGCCACGAGGGAGCAGTGCCATGTTGTCAGGTCTCATTCACATTACCTGTGGCTGCTCAGAAAGAGGACATGACAGCAAGTTAAATGGCTCTTTGGCAATATGCCTTGGCACAGGCCCAAGGTACCCTCTGCCCCCACCCCACCTCCAATCTCTGCTCAGCATATGTGTCTATGATCTAGGCTTTCCCTGATACCACCAGTCATAATGCCAAGAGCTTGGCTTCTGAGTCTGTGGCATTAGTTGCCCCCGCTGCTTTCTTCAAGTGGGCAAAGAGCCTGGCAATGGTGAAGATGTTAGTAACAGAGGCCCCGCCATAGGAAGACTGACTAGATACGGCAAACCAATGGCTTGCAGCCTCTGGGTGGGGCCTGCCTACCAAGGGAAGCCCACAAACCACACCAGCAACCCTGACCACTGGGCTTCACCAGGATTCTGGTCCAAGTGCCCTGCAGCTCCCCCAAATAGCAAATGACTTGGAGATAGGCCTGGTGAAGAAGCTGGCATCTACCCAACTGTGCGAGGCGCACAAGACAAAAGGAAGCCAAGTGCCTGCCTTCTGGGGGTGTGACATTTGCTAAGCTCACACCCATTACCTTAGCTGAGCTGAACAACCACACTGTAAGGGAGTAGATACAGGTATTATTTTCTCCATTTTATAGATGAGAAAACTGAGGCTCAGAGAGACGAAGTGATTTGCTCACTAGTAATTCATTACACAGCTAATGTCAAAGATCATACTCAAAGGCCCATCTTTCTGGCTCTTCCTTTTCCTTGGTCCCACTGGGCCAAGTCCTTTCGTTCTCAGAACTGGCCTGACTGGTTGAGTAGGCCAAACTTTGTTAACTAACTCTACTTACTTTGTAACCCCTGAGACCTGCCCCCTGGCAACGCTCCCTGCCCCCATTCCCACCTCTGGGCACCAAGGCCACACTAGTCTGATTGTGTGACAGCTGCCAGGGGTTATCCCCTCACTCTAAATCCGTGCCACAGGAAACTCAGCTGCAGTTCCTACTGCCCCAGGGCCAGCATGAAGGCCAACCAGAGAGTGGCTGAACCCACAAGCTCTTTCTCCCTCCCCTGGTCTAAATGCCTGTAACTCAGTTCAGCTGCTAGAAGAACCAGGTGAGGGAATGACTTCCATGTACAATCCATTCCAACTCCCTCACCCCGGCCCCTGGAGAATCATTTCTCCTGCACAGCTAGCAGAGCACCAAGATCCCCAATAAGAATGCTCCCCACCCAGCTGCCAAAGGAGATGCTTGGGGAGCAGTTAAAGGATGCGTCAGAGTCGGGCAGGGCACAAAACACTGAGAGAAGACTTGGGACACCGCTTTCACTGTCCAACCAGGGACTTAGTATTCCGGAAAACAATCTACAATTACTACCAGCAATCCACATGTTGTATGCTCAGTCTCACAGCCCAGGGTCCACCACTCCTCCATGCCCTGATACCAGATTTATCCTCTTTCTTCCAACGGCCCTGTTGTTCGTCCTTTGTTTTTGAAGAGGACCAGTGATATCACAAGGTGATGGCTTGACTTGTTCATGAACTGGACTTAAGTGAGATGGAGATGCACCAAGTCATCATCCTCATTCTCTCTGCCAGAGGCAGGACAAAAGTTAAGACAATTGGCCATGGACCAGGATGCACTGAGTGACCTTAGCCCCCAAGGGCCAAATCCAACCCTGGATGACTCTCACCGCCTCTTCCTTCACTCCTATACACATGCTACAGAGCAGAACTGCAGGAAATCGCATAGCTGAACTGTGTGGGCCCACTACAAATTTGTTAGCTAATATCAACTGGGCCCTCACTGCAGCAAGGCAATCCTTCGACTCCTCCCTGATTCACTCTCCTACTCTCCATGGCAGCTGTTCCACACTTTTTCCCCTGAAGCCTTCCATGACACTCCCTCAGTTTAGGGTCTCATCTTCCACCTTACTGAGCAAACTGAGGCCATAAGCAGCAAGTACCCTGTTCTCATCCTTCTTTTTATCTCACAAGACCCTGACAACAATCCCACTCTCTCTTCCTTTCCTCCAGTCCAATCTCTCCCTACCTATTGGTTCCTTTCCAGCTGCCTACAAACACACCTATATTTCCCCATCCTTAAAAAACCCTCCCCAGATCCTTCTATCCTCTATCATTCTATATATCTCTTCCCTTTTTCAGCCAAATCCTTGAAAGAACCATCTACATCTGTTCTCTATACTTCCTTTTCTTCTCACTCTCTTCTAAACCTGCAATCATCTGGCATCCAACCTCAGTGAATTTGCTCTGGCCACAGTTACCACTGTTCATATACCACTGTTTGTGATGTGTATATGTACTTGTACATGTACATGTACGTATATTACATATGTATGATATGTGTAGATATGCATTGTCTCTACTGAGTTATAGTCTTACATCAGCAGCTGCTGTTGGGCAGCCATCTCCAACTCCTAACAGCCCTCTTTCTGTCAAGGACCCCAGTGTCACCTCAGCTCTTCATCGTCACCCCCCTTCCACATAGCCATCCAGTTGCTAACATCTCTCCTCAGTACAGGCCTTCGACACCTCACACCTGGATCGGTGCAGTAGCCACTCTCCTGCCAAGGCGATCTTCCTAAAGCAGGACTGACCATACACTTCATAAGCCCCTGTGGCTCCTCATTACTCCAGGAACACTGATGTGTTCGGTCCCTTTGGAGTTTGAAGGCCTTCACAATCTGGCCCCCTCCTCCCGCCTTGCTCCCCCCCACCTTGACACTCTCTACAACCTACTCACTGTTCCTCACACATAACACTCTTCTCTCCCGTGTCCATAGCCCCAATGCTCACAATGTCGTCCCTTCCCATGCGCACCTCTTGGAATTCCTGGCTCAAGCTACCTTCTGATGGAAGGACATCATTCCCAGTCCCCTCACCTCCCCGGAAGGGGATTTTGCCTGCTTCAAATGTATTCTGTATATGCCTTTATATGTGTTTGCTGTCTCACTGTGAAAAGGGCAGCTTTTTGAGGACAAGCAATATTGTCTTTGGGTTTTTTTGGTTTTGTTTTGTTTTGGTGAGGCAATGGGGTTTAAGTGACTTGCCCAGGGTCACACAGCTAGTAAGTATCAAGTACCTGAGGTTGGATTTGAACTCAGGTCCTCCTGACTCCAAGGCCAAAGCTCTATCCACTGAGCCACCTAGCTGCCCCTGACGAGCAATACTGTTGCTTGAGACCCATCATCCTGGCCAGTACAGAGTACATACCTAACAAACGCCTGTTGATTGAATAATAAACTAGCCAAGGGGGCCACAGATGATGAACTCCCAGGACAGGCCCCCTTACTGGAATGTAGGAAGTCTGAAGGCCACGAGCATCGTAGGAGAGCTCTCCGGGAGGCCAAAAGACATGACCCTACTTTCTAATGCAGAGACTGAAAGTTCGAGGAGAGGGCAGCAGAGAGGTAGGGGAAGGATGGTGTGTAGACTTTGACAATGTAGCTGACAGTTCCTCGAATCATCCTTTACGGACAAGGTGGAAATAGTCCCACTGTCCTCTGCTCTGTGCCCATGTGCAGCATTGTATTGAGTTCTGGGTGCCTCAGGCCAGGACGAATAAAGATAAACTGGAGCAGTGCAGGGGTGACCAGGATGGGGAGGAGACTCAAAACCACGTCAGGGACAGATCAGTAAAAGGCCCTGAAGAGTCTAGGAGACTTCAAGGACACATGACAGCTATCTCCAAGGACTTAAAGGTGCTTATGCTGAAGAGAGAGTATTTATTCTGCTTGACCCCCAGAGGGCAGAACTAGACACAATGGGTGCAACTGATGAGGAAGCAGATTTGGGCTCAATAAGAGGAAAATACTTTCAAACAATTAGAGCGCTCCAAAAATGGAATGTAGTTTCCCATCACTGGAAACACTTAAGCAAAGGCTGCACACGCATTCATCAGTCAGGGAGTTGAATTAAATGACCTCCAAGGTCCTTTTAGCTCATGGATTCTATTACAATTAGGCTCATTTCCTCAGGCCCATAAAGACCAAGGATGGCAAAAATGGATGAGGCTTTTTCAATAGTCAAAGAGTTTCAGAAAATGGCTGGGGCCAAAAGAAGGAGCCTGAGACTGTAAGGAGGAAATCTTTCAGACTGGACTTTCAGAACAAGTTCCCTCCTCCTCAGGAGCTATCCATGGTATTCACCAGCCTTCACCTAATGCTCCCTCTACCTCAGCAGACCAGAGCACTCTGTCCTTGTGTCTGGCCTACTTTTTGCCTGCTCTGAACCTTGCCCTCCAGTCTTTTACTATCTCAGATACCAGCAGCCAGCCCCAGCCTGTCTCTGCCTGACATGGAATATGGGCCCCTAGACCAACTGGACTGCAGTCTGTCCTTAGATCACCATCCCTTCCCCTCCCCCAAGATGGTGCAGTATCATAAATATGATTAACCAGTGGATGTATGCTTGCCACGTTTGAATTATGTAATACAAGCACATCCCTGTGGCATAGTGAAGAGATGGCTGGACCCGTAGTCATGAAGATCTGGATGCAAATCCTCTCTCACACTTACAAGCTGTGTGACTATGGGCAAGTCATTTAACCTCTCTGAGCCTCAGTCTTCTCAACTGCAAAATGGGCATAATATTGACTATAGGACACCCTACCTTACAGAGTTGGTAAGAATTAAATGATACAGATATGTGTGTATATCTGTGGAAACTTTAAAGTGCCATGTAAACATCAGTTATTATTATTAGTATTATTGTTGTTGTTGTTGTTGTTGTTATTATTATTACTATTATTATTATATAACAATGCTGGTGCAGTTGTGGAAAAGCAGGCACTCATGTATATTGCAGTATGACCTTCTGGGAGAGCAACTTGGAAGTACCCTGGAAAAAGTTTTTAAAATAATCATATCCCTTAACCCAATAATTCCATTACCTAGAATATTCCCTGAGAATGCTAGAAAAGGGGTAAGCTGCTCAAGGATATTTATAGCAGCATTACTTGTCATCACAAAAACCTAGAAATAACCTAAACGTTCAACAATAGGGGGATAGCTGAACAAACTTGAACGTCTTTCAACAAATATTTGTTAGACACCTGTGTGCAGAACGCAGCAGTATATCAGTGTAATGGAATCATATGACATAATTAAGAATGACACATTTGATAAATATTCTGTGCTTCTGTGAAATATAGGAGGCTTAAGAAATTATGCAAAATGAAAAAAGTTGAAGCAGGACAAACTACAAGTATATAAAAAGACAGCACAGCCAGAATACAAGAAAGAACAAAGACAATCATCTGAATAATTCCTCAAGGAAATCACCAAGAAAACTTTCCCTCAAGCCACTATATACCCTCCAATGCTAAATACAGAGATAGAGACTTTACATGTTAATAAGGGAGCCATGAGCATGGGTTAGAGCAAATGGAGGCTGCTTGGTAAAGGCGGGGTTATGACCCGGGCCCAGAATTACCTGGAGGCTTCTATGTGGTTTCCACTATAGTCCTATCCAGACAGCCAGCCAGGGCCGAATGCTCCGGCTTCTGGCCCATGGAAAGCCACCACCATATGGTACAGAAATTACATCACTTACAAAAAAAAACAAACAAAAAATAAACAAGTAATGCAACAGTTCAAAATGGCAGCCCATTCCCAGGCTCTTCCACTCAACAGAGGGAGGCCAAAGTGAAAGTTCCCTTTTGAGGTGGAGCAATTTTTCAAGTGCAGTTCAAAATTCCCCCCTAATCTTTCTACACAGCAAGACAGGGAGGAGCTCAAAGGCAAGGAAAGAGGGAATAGCCAGCTTCCATTCCAAGGTGGCCCCTGCTCAATTGGCCCTGATATAAAAGAGGAACTGTCTGATCTGCAAACATGGCGAGATATTTCATCAATCCTGGTCCAAGGGACAGCCCATACATGACCCTAAATCCCCTTCCCCTACCCTCACTGGCTACGAGCAAAGTTAGAATGTCCTCTGGGCAATGCCCTCAGTTTGCCAGGAAATTCTGTGCCAAGGTCTCTCCAATAGAGTAGATTCCCATGACCAGTAGGTCCAGGCTCCACAGCTGATAGACACTGATGGATGAATCAAAGATAAAAGTTTCCCCCAAATAAGAGTTCATTTGGGGCCAGAAGAGCAATCGGGCACAAAGCCATGCCCACTTGAAACTACCTAGGAAACGAGAAGGGAGCCAACAGGAGCTCCTGCCCACACTCCAAACTTAGTTGATTCACGAAATGAGAAGGGAAGGAGATCCATGGACTAGACAGGGCTGGTGCCAGAAGCCTGGAGATTGGTCCTGAGCACTTGCTGGAACCAGTCCCCTTCTATCTAACAGTGGACATGCCATCCCCACCTTGGAAATCCCCAGACCTGCCTCCTTGGCCAAGAGTCTGTGGCTTCCCATCAGCCCATGTTACAACCTACTGCGGGCAGGGAAGGGGCTTGAGTTCAGAGACTGGCACCCAAGCCATGGCTCAAATAGGACTGCACTTAATCCTGGGCCAGATATTTCTCTTTGGCCATCTGTAAAATAAGAATGCCACTACCAAAGCAATCTTCTCAATGTACAAGACCAAGCACCTGCACCCAAACCTCCATGTTTTTAGGCTGGCACATGTGACTCCAGCCATACCAGTCTGATGTCCATGGAGCTGCTCATGGGCCTTGCTGACTCTACTCACCTGTGCAGGCCACTTGCCCTAACTGTTGCATGACGAGATCCTTTCCAGCCTGTTTAGTGGCTCCATGAAGCCCCACCCCACCCTCCACCAATTCTCTTGTCCCTCTGCACTTCTCACATTCTAGCTTGGCACAGAGTGTGGCACACAGAGGAAGAACCCATTGCTGGGATGCAGAAGTCTTGGCTTTGAGCTCGTCTTTGGCCATTTACCAATGCTGTGACCTTGGGCAAGTCACTGCTCTGGGCCTCCTGATCTATAACAGGGAGACAATAATACCTCTAGGGCCTCCTAGCACAGGATTACTGTGAGATAATGTAGGCAAAGTGGTGTGTAGGCCTTCAAGTGAGAGAGAAATATGTGCCAGTTCTGTTTTCTTTCTTGCCAAGAAAGAACAAATGCATGACTCAGTGAGAAGGCCTTTTTAGAGCACTTCCTCCAATCACCAGCGTCCTCATCAGAGGCCCTGCAGGCTCCTTGCTGTGAGCTTGTACCATGGTGGAGGACACGGCTTCTCCCTTTCGGTAAGCCCCTGAATCACTGACTCTCCCAGGACAGGACCACCAGCACTGTCTAATCTGAGCTGTTCAATCCTGACCAGGAGCCCCCGTGACCCTGGCCATTTGCTAGCCCTGTGGTACCTCTGCTATTTCCCCCAACTTTTCAGCCTGCACCAAGGGTCTGGTCTGTTTAAGACCCCAAGGAGGAGGAAGCTGCTCTTGGGTACCAGGAACCTGGCTTGGGGGCACATGTGTAAATCCTGATCAGGTGAAGAAGTCTAGCTACAGCCAAGGTCCATGAATATATCTCAATGGGTCCACAAGTCTGTATGGGAAACAATGGCATCTCTAGTTTTCTTCGTAATTCTGAGAATGGCAGATAGGTTTCACCAACATGCCCAAAGGGTCCATGCCATATACAACGGCGAGAAGTTCTGAAACAGACTAATGCCTGGAGCTTACCCCTCCACTCTACACTCCGGAGTGTACCATTCTCAGAATCGTCCTTCAAGTCCCCCACATTGCCATTGCCTAGCTGTGTGACCTTGGGCAAGTCACTGCCCCTTTCCGATTTCCATTTGTCAAGACAGAAGGACTGGGCCTTCTTCGATTGATGGGAGGGCCCTACCATCCTGGGAGTCTCTAATTCTGCCTCACCTAGGCTAGTACGTACCAGCTACTGGCCTCTTTGATCCCTTGTTAAGTCGATCACACTCTACTCAACACCAAACACATGCTTGGAACAGAGCTTGCTATAGGATGAACACTCCACTGGTGGCTGGCAGGCTGTAATGATAGCTAGCAAGGAGCCTGCCAAGGAAAATGAATTCGAAGACTGAGGTCAGCCTTTCCCCAGCTGGGGCACAGTGATTACCACATAAGCATAAGCCTGGCTAATGATGCTAAGGACGCTACCTGACATTTATAGAACAATTACTACTTTCCAAAGGCCTCTCCTCACCATTATCTTACTGGGGCCTTGGTCCTGAGATTTTGGTATAGCTAAGATTATTAGCCCCAGTTTTCATATAGGTAAACTGAGGTACTGAGCAAGAAAGACATTCACACAAGTCACCAATGGAGTAAGGACAAATACCCAAGTCTCCTTACTACCACGCAACATGAACGACGACAGAAGTTCTAATCAATCAACTTACAAAGCCTGGTCCTGGCTCTGAGTCTCATGCTCATTATGGCCAACAGCCTCCATTGATCACAACCCCACTATTTATAATTTCCCTGCTCCTTTAGGCCGCAAGAGTGCCAGAGTCACCAGGGACCGCCAAGTCAAAGAGCATCTGAGAGCAAGCAGAACAAGTCCTTTGGCAACTGCCAGGTTTTCATGTAAACAGGGTTACCCAGAGGGGTTATGTTCCCAAGTTCAGGCCCTCAAACCCAGCCCAGTAGCAGAAGCTGAAGCAATAGCAGCAGCAGCAGCAGCAGCAGCAATAGTAGTTATCCCATTTCACAACATGAAGAAATGGGGCCAGAGAGGACAAGAGCATAACCCAAGGTCCCACAGATGGATGTCCTTGAGCCCATCTCCAGATTCCAATTGTCCCTTTCCTTTATTATCACTACTACTAACCCGGAGTCAGATAACACTTGAAAGGCTGCAAAGTACTTGGGCCCAGATGACCTCTGTACTTGGGGGCCCCAAGGCAGAGTACAGGAAGCTGATAGAAAGAGGCTGTCCCTTTCACAAGAGCTAATGCATCAAATCTCCTGAGAGGAATTGTCAGCTCAAGACTGGTTTCGTGGATATAAATCCAGGAACACCTGAACAAATGGTTAAGTTCAAGCCACTCCAGCCACCAGGTTGATCAGTACTTCACAAACTCATTTTCTAGATTTAACTAGATTTAACATAATACCAATACCAAAAGATTATTTCATGGAATGAGAAAAAGTCATGACCAAATTCATATGGAAAGGTAAGCACGCTAGGCAGCGAGGTGGTGCCATGGTGCACAGAGCACTGGGCCTGGAGTCAGGAAGATCTGAGTTCAAATCTGGCCTCAGATACTTACTAGCTGTGAGACCCTGGGCAAGTCACTTACCCCTGTTTGCCTCGATTTCTTCATCTGTAAAATAACCTGGAGAAGGAAATGGCAAACCACTCCAGTGTCTTTGCCAAGAAAACCCCAGATGGGGTCATGCACAGTGGGACACAATGGAAAGGAGTGAACAACAAGAAAGCGGGTAAGCCCAACTAGACTTCAATGAGCAGCTTTCTGACGAAGGAATAACACAGGCTACCCAGCACTGGACAATGAAGAAAAACAGATCAATGAAAAGGAATAGTGAGCCCAGATATAGAAGCCAATGTGGACGGAAGGGAGCAGCGTTAGATGCTTCTTGGGAAAACCCACTAGCTTTATGACAATAAAGGGGTCTGGTTCCACACCTCACATGGTGAACTATAGTAAACTCTAACTGGACCAGAGATATACATAGTTTTAAAATCATCTAAAAAACTGGAAGAAAAATTAACAACATCGTTCAATGATGGAAAGAACATTTTTTATTAAATACATGGGAGAAAATATCAAAAACCAAACTGAGGGCTTCGACTAAACAAAGTTCACCCAACAAAGAGCAAAGAGATCGGGGGAAAATGTTTGCAGAAAATATGAACTAAAAGGACCCCACCATCCAGAATTGATAGGAAAGTGATGCAGATTTCTGAGTAATGCCCCAACCCAGGCAGTGGTCAGATAACATAAACAGATTTTTGAAGAAATAAACTCTTGACTGTACCCAAGAAATGCCCCAATTCCCAAATAATCAGAGAAATCCGAATCAATACAACCTTTAAAAATGCCACTTTCCACCCACTAGGATGTCAAAAATAGCAGAAAATGATTAAGCCCAACACTGGCCTGTAATACATCATGATGAAATTACAAACAGATTAAAAACACTGCTTTTTGTCAACAGTGTCCTGAACTCCAAGGCACACAACATAGCGCTGACCAGTGCAAGGAGGTCAGAAGAAATAACGTCATCCCTAAGTCTAAAATTAGACTAAATAAGAGCTGAAATTGATAATATAGAGATAAAAGGTTCAGCACCCAAAGTCTTTGAAAATCTTCACTTACAGCAAGAGACTAAAGGAGTCAAGCTTGACTCCAGAGGTTCAAGGGAACCAATGGGTGAAGGCAAAGCCTACAATTGCCTACTTTGTTCTCACTGAGGCAAGACACATCGAGGAAAATTGTGTTTGTATCTGCCAAAAGACTGACTAGCACGCTGAACCCAAAAGCTGGATGGGAAGAATCCATTTAAAGCGCTCAAGCCTTAGAGCACGTTCAGAACTGCAAAATGGACCATAACAGATTTGGAAAGATTGCTCATGAAATACCGTCCAGTACTAGACAAGCAGAGGACCTGGGTCAAGCTGAGGCAGCTAGAGAAAGAGCGACCAGCTTGATTACCTTGATTCCCAACAAGCAGATGAGGATCAACAGCCACTGTTTCAGCACAGGGTGAGTCGAAAACCAACGGAAATACCTTGAAGACTAGCAGTATTTATTCCACTGAGCAAAGATAAAGGTTGATAACAGTCCAACACCACTGGATTGGCCAGACGTAACAGAGCCGATGAAACACTCAAGATCCCAGAGCAGAATCAAAAGCCTCCTTGTGGGCACTGTCCACGTAAACTTGACTAAAATCAAACAAATGGCTCAGTCACGTGTATTTGTTTATGGAAACTGGGGGGTGGGGAGGCAGAGAGAAGATAACAGCAGTTCAAGATCAGAGATTAGAGAAGTTATCCAATGTAGATTATGCAAGAAAATGGTGGAAACAGTGCGATGTATCACTGCGAGACTGCAAAAATCTAGCACCTATTGAAGAACCACACGACCTGGTGGCTAGAATCATGTATCAGAAGCTCAGTATTTTTCATGGACTGACAGACTCCAAATACAGATATCAAAATATCCTGGAGGGCTGAGAGTTTGACCAACAAAATGTACCAGAACCACAGTATTAAACTGTTGGCCACGATCACCTGGAAATAACACTAAGCCATAAAAACTTAAGAGCAACATTCTAGATAAATGCTGCTACTCCAAATGCCCAAACTCCAAGTTACATGGAACACAAAACTTTCAAAACCTAGAGACTCAACAGAAGAAAGCCAAATCCTGGGAGAACAGGATGAAACGCATATAATCCCCACCATCCTCATCTGCTACTAGAGCTGTGCTGAGGATTCTGTAGTCACTTTATTCACCTGAACAACAGTCCACAGAACTTTAATGAAAGAAGACTAGTAGCAGGAGAGTGATTTGTAACCATTTCTATCAGAACGTCGTCAAATGAGATGAAAAGAACACCTTTTCTTTTATAATATAATAATATTTGAGAGTGAAAAGCACTTCAGAAAACTGTCTCCCTGGGTCCTCCCTAGAACTAGCTTCTTTTCCATGAGGGGCCACTCCAGAGGAGACAGCGCCCTCTGCCGCCCAACTTTCCTGGTCCAAGCTGGCCTCCCAAACCGAGAAAGCAGCTCCTGCTGGCCCTCAGGGTATGCAAGACAGTAAGTAAGCAGTCCTTTCCCTCACCAGCAATCTAGCCAAACAAAAGAATGAATACTAACCCTAACACTTATAAAGCTAGTTCAGCTTTCAAAGGACTTTCTCTCTCACACACATCTTTGGATCCCCAGAAATTATTACCCTCCCTTGTAGAGGAAGGATCTGATGCCTGGAGGCAAAGTGACTTGCTAGCTCACACAACCAATAAGGGGCAGAGACAGGCCTCCCCTTTTCCCCGTTTTCTGCTGCTCTTGCCACTGTACGGTGCTCCAACACTCAGGGTAAAGGAAGAAAGATCAGGCAGCGGAGGAAGGAGACACAGGATAGCATCATGCAAAGAGCCTTGACCTTGGAGTCAGAGGCCCTGGGTTCCAATCCCAGCTTGGGTACTTTAAGAGCTGGGTGGTCTTGGCCTTCCCCTTCCCTTCCCTCCTACAGCAAACACACATCCATGTTGATACTCCCATGCACGAACACACCTTGCTTTGAGTGACCCCAACACTAATTGAAGCCATGCACTTGAACATCTCATTGGCATGGAGCAATGGTGCATTCCTGTCAGAATCAAAGCAAAGGAGGCTACCCCCCCCCGCCCCCGTGTGTGTGTGTGTGTGTGTGTGTGTGTGTGTGTGTGTGTGTGTGTGTGTGTGTGGGGCTGAGGGAGGGAGGGTGGATTGAATCAATCGTGTTCCAGTTCCAAGTCGTGAATTTCTGACATCTTGTGTACATTTCTGAAATCGAGGCCAGATGAGAAAGCAGCCACGTACATCGCCATCAGCCGCCAGATTCCTCCTCATGGACATTTTCATTCCTGAAATCCCCAATGCAGCAAAGAGAACAGGGGAGGGGGCTGTGGGAGGAAGGAAGGCAGACATGGGAGGGGGTGGGGGACAAAGAACAGAGGTGTGGGGCCAGAGGGAGGCTGAGGAGAAAGAGGAGGTGCTGACATATAATCTCTTTACCACTCCCACCCCCAACCCTGTAGTCCTCCCAATCCAAGTGGTCATTGCCCATTCCCCTGCAGTACTGGGGGGAGGGGGAGCGGTGCCTGGGAATAGTGGCAACTCAATAGAGCCTGACAAAGGAGGTCTCAGTGAGGCCCCAAAGGGAAGGCTCCTTCACCAGATTCCTTCCTAGCCTGCCAAGGCCCCAGGTGAGCAGCAGGCACTCTCCATAGCCACTGTCCAAGAAGGCAAAGACCATTTCCCTGGGGAATGCTGTCCCCAAACCGAGAAGGGCACACTGCTCACCACCATCCCCATTCCCTTCCCCCAAGTAGCTTCTCACCTTAATCCTCAGGGAACTTCCCAAGAAAGGAAAACCTTCTCTTCCCCCCACATCAGTCCAATATCAAGAACTCTAGTGCTTTCCCACACTTCTCTGCTCCTCCCATTCCCATGACCCCTTGAGAGCTTCCCCCTCTCCAAAAAGGGCAAGGAAGGTGGACAGGCTCCAGCACCCACAGCAAGGTGCTTCTCAACCCAACCCACCAAGGATTTGGTGTTTCCTTCTTTTGCAACAATGCAGAAAGTAGGTGTTCACAGGAGAGGTAGCCACGCCAAGGCCTTTGGTAACTCACAAAAGAATGAGACGATGATGATGATGTTACATAGCACCTAAGCACTTCTCAATTATTACCTCACGTGAATTTCACACCAACCCTGGGAGGTAGGTGCTATTATTATCCCCATTTTACAGAAGATGGAACTGAGGCAAACAGGCTAAGTGATGTGTCCAGGGTCACACTAATAGAAAGTATCCAAAGTTAAATTTGAACTCAGGTCTTCCTGACTCTAGACCCAGGGCTCTATCCACTGAGCCACCTAGCTGCCCAAGATCAATGGAAGCTATTCTTCCGATCTCTCAGTAGAGGCTGGGAGGGGATCGAAGGGGAGCTCAAAACAGGTTGGGGCCTGCCCCATCAATGTCAACACCCTGACCAGTAGAGAAAGTGCTGTGTTTGCATTCAGGAAGACCTCAGTTCAAATCCTGTCTTGGACACTTACTAGCTGTGGGACTCTGGACAGGCCACTTCATTTCTCTGGGAAATTTCTTTTGCCTTCCTTCGCCAAAAATGGAAATAATAGCAGTGGTAGCTACCTCCCAGGGGGCCTGAGAGGCTCAAATGAGAAAACACATGTACAGACCTTGGCCAGCCTATGTAGAAAGGGCCTTTACACACCCACCCTGGGAAGCAAGCATGACCTATGCCACTAGGCCCATTTCACCTATGAGAAAACCAAGGCAGGATCTGAACCCAGCCCTTAGCTGCAACACACTACTCAGATGACCTGGACGAGAGCTATGGAAGTGGGAGCTCCCCCTCCCCTTTACAATCCAAGTCACCCTGTGAAGCCAGTGATCCCGAGGGAATGGGGAGAGAAATCTCATTGAGAACAGGTCCTTGGAAGAATGAAGCACATGGATGCAACGACCTGTGTCAGAGGCCACACCTCCCCCACTATGTACCACTGAAAGCCTCAGTTTCCCTCTCTGTAAAAGTAAGAGGTGCTACTCTGATGTGCTATGACCCAAAGCCTCATACCGAAGGACCTGCAGCCTATCTGGCATTTTGCCCTCAGAAGAGGTGCTGAGGACTCATGGACCTGAGTCTGGGGAAGCCTGCCATCTCTCTTCCAGGTTAGGAAAGGTTAGGTAGTTCCACCCAGCCCTGAGCTCTATTCTGCCCACAACTGGAAAGGACAAGAGGAGGCCAGGTCATGATTTCCTCTTTGATCTCAGAGGTACCAGAGAAGCGTCTGGGGTCTGGGGCCAGACTTTCTGTTTAGGAGGACCAATTGGCAGCTAGGAGGAAGACTGAGGCAGTGGGAAGAGCCTTGTGGCAGGAAGGCCAAGCTTCTGGCCTTAACTGAAGGAGGCCCTTCATGCTATTCTGGCTTCTCTGCAGGAGAATGGAAGCTCCTGAGGGCAAGCTGGGCTGGCCACCAGCAGGCTGCCTCTCAGATGAGATCCAGTGTCCCATTTTGGGGGGAAGAGCTATTTCTTGGACCGCATCTGTGCATCTGTGCATGCTGCCAGCAGCAAGCTCTGCAGAGAACGAGAGCTACAGAAATGTTTCTTGGCTAGATGAATGAATGGAAACCAGCTGGTTCACTGAGCTCGGGCCTCAGCCAAATCCCCCTCCGGTTAGCTGGAGGCCAAATGTACTACTCTCGCTGGCTCCAGAGGGGAGCTTTAGAGACGCTCGGAGCCTCAGAGACCACTGGGCCACCTTCTATATTTTACAGAGCAGGGGAAGGTACTGACCCCAGATCGTATCGCTGGATTTGGCCCAGCCCAGGCTCCCTCCCACTACAGCTATCGCCCCGGGGACTCAAGCTTCACAGAAGGCCAGTGGCGGGGTACCAGCGGTCTGGTCCAGTCGGGTCCCAGAAGGTCTCTTCTCTAGTCCCAGCCCAAGCAGCTCGGGAAATGCAACCACCTGGGAAACCCGAGATTCCAACTCTTGCAACCCCACCCCGATTGCCAGCAGACTGCAGCTTAGGCCTCACCCACACCTTAATCCTGAGGAATGTGCTGCAAGCCCACCCTGTGCCTGGGGGGATGCGCCGATAAGATCTGCCATAGGCAGGGATGGATAAAGCTCTGTTTCGGGGAGACTTCCTTGGCCACCTGCATGGATTCTCAGGGAATTAGCTCACCAGCCAGTAGGGCTTCAGGAGTAGGCAGTCAAGACAGCTGCCTACAACCGGGACCCAGAGGCTGAGATAAAGGAGCTGATTCTCCTACACCTCTGCCCACAACTGCTGCATGAAGGAGGATTCGTTGAGCTTAGAGAGACTTCCTCGCCTAGGCCTGGATCTTCCTGTAGAAAGATGAGCACAGAGCTCCGACCTTGTTAGCTCCTCTGTGCGGCAGGGCCAGGCTTGGCACAGAGGGGCATACTGCTCAGCCCAGCTCTCCCAAGCCACAGCAGCCCTCGGGTGGAGGGGCCCAACTCCAGGCTAACCAGAACCAAAAAAGGCACTTCCAACAGCTCCCTTCTACCTGTTGACCTTTATCCATCCATTCATCCATCCATTCAAAGAGTCTCTGAGCCTGGAAGACAAGTCGAGCCCACAAAGCTTGAGTGAAGGAAGGGAAAGACCTATTCCAGACGGCCCTCAGGCCCCTGACCTGGACTCTGGTGTTGCTCCACACCCTGGCTGCCCTCTCTAGTGGCCTAGGTCCCTCTCAAAGCAGCAGAATCACGGCTGGGCTCCAGTGGGGAGTTAGACAGGTGGATTGCCTGCCCCAGGCAACACGAAGGGCTGCTAAACCAAGAAGGAAGGGGCTGGCAAAGTTCCTTGGCCTTCAAGAGGTCACTACATTTTCCATTTGGGTAGGGGGTCTCTTCTCTGTTCATCCTTTGCTCATCAGCCCCAAACAGCCCCTGTTTAGGGCTCCTGGGACCAAGCGACAGGCATTTGGGGGGGGGGGCATGCTCTGTTTGCAGGCATCCACTCCCACAAAGGTCACTCTAATTCAGATGCCTGAGTCCTAGAAAGCTGAAGTGTAGAGGTGGAAGTGATTTATCAGAGGGCACAGAACACTCCTCCACACTGCCTCGGGAGAAGCAGGAATTTAATAAATGGTGTCCTAGTTGAATTGTGCCCTTTCAGACTAGAGGGGAAAGCAGGGCCATGTGGCCTGGACTGAGCTAAGGAGAGAATGGCAGGTGCTCCCCAGAGAGATTCTCCCTCTCCCATGGGTTGCTGGCTGGGCCACCCAGGGATTCACTGATGAGAATCTATAACATGTCTAAAGAATTCAGAGAAATGCAGGAAAACTTGTCCTAACTGATCCAGAGTAAGCAGTACAAAACTCAGGAAGCAACATACCCACCGACACAATGATGTCAATGAGAACATGAAAAAGGGAACTCTGAGAAATCAACGAGACAAGGAATGATGGCCAAACAGGAAACAGCAAAGATAACATTGCTGGCCTGGCCCGAGGAATGTACCAGGGCAGAACATCCCCTCTGCCAGCAGGTACATTCACGGTGTGCTTTCTGCTTACCTGTCCTTGTAAGGGATGGGGGGGGGGGAAGGCATTTCCAGTAATGGCTCTCAATGTCAAAACAAAAGGCATCAACCAAGTTTGCTTATTTTAAAACATGAGGGCCAGACTATGTAGGTCAATGGTCCCTTCCAGCTAAAAACAAAATCCTGTAGGGCTCTGAGTTTCATTCTGCCACAGGACGGAGAGGGTTACCTTACGGGGGAAGGAGGGGACATAATGAGAGGGCAGCTCATACTCTTTATTATATGTGCGTGTGTGTGCCCATGCGTGTGCACATGTGCACGCGTGCGCACGCACACACACACACACACGAGTTATTGATGGGAGGTCAAGGTTTGAGGCTGGAGAGGCGAGACAGACCAGCAAAAGGCAGGAAAGGAGAATGAGAGGGAGGACAGGAAACAGAGAGTGTAGGCTCCTGTAGAGAGGTGACTTCTAAGACCACACTGGCCCACCCCCAGCTTAGAAAAGAGGGAGGGAGGCAGTAACTTGCTTGCTTTCACACTGTCAGGCCTGGCAGGAACACTCAAAGTGTTCCTTGGCTCTGTCCCAACAATTCTGTTCACCCCACGCCAAGAAGATTCTCTCAAACTTTCCCCTGCTACAACTTTCTCAGTGGTGAACCCAGAAACAAAAGCCAGGGACTCACTGTTGGGCTGTCCTTTGAATCACAGAATCTCTGTGAGAAGGGACCTCAGAAGCCAAATAGCCCAATCTTTCCCTTAGCAGGAATCCTACACCATCTCCAATAACTAGTCATCTAGTCTCCACTTGAACACCACCAGTCACAGGCATCTCACCACCATACTAGGCAGCCTAGCTAGATTGTTAAGAAGTTTCTTTTTCTGTTGATTAGGAATCTGCCTGCTGTAACTTCTACCCAATACTCCAGATCTGGTCCATCTTCCACAATTGGTCTTTCAAATGCTTGGCCCCTCCAGTCTTCTCTTCTCCAGGCTAAACATCCTTGGTTCTGCTCCTCACATGAAATGGATGATGGGTCCTAGCCCATCCTGGTCACCCTCCTCTAGACGCTCTCCAATGTTCTTCCTTAAGTGGGACACTTCCCCTAAGAAGAGCACAATCCTGCAGGTATGGTATGAATAGATGTGGGCTAAGCACCTTTTGGGCTCATTACAACCTGAGATTATATTCCCTTTCCTGGCCTCTTGCCCTTTTGTGCCACTTCTCCTGAGAGACTGAGGGGAAGGGCCACTCCCTACCCAGCCTTCCTACAGCTACCACAATAACACTCTGAAAAGGAAGTGCTCCTGGCTAATAGCTCCCCAGGAGTGATGAGAATCTAATGTGGCAGCTCCAGGAGCCAAAGAGCACCCCCTCCCCCACCATCTCTACTCGCCCACAGACAGCCATCTTAAGTCACTGCTCCCTAACCACTCTCAGGGTCCTTCTCCCTGGGACTCACAGGAGGTCAGCAGCTATATCAGAGGAAGTTCATCGGGCCAAGGCAGACTGGCCAGACCAGGCCCCTTCCCCTGGAGGCAGGCATCTCACCAGAGCCAGACCACCTCCCCATGCAGCTGCACCCAGTTGCCACCACCACCGTGTGCTCGTGGCTGAGTTGGCTGGGAAGTCCTAGGGAGAGGCCTGAGCTTCAAACAGGAGATGCCTTGCCCAGCTTCATTCAGCTAGTGAGGGTCAGAGCCAGGGGTCTGACCCCAGGGTTTCTCTACTCCTATGCCAGGATTCTCCTTTCTCCTGTAGCCTTCCTCTTCCTTTACTCCAGAATCAAGAAATTCCATGTAAATATGGAGAAAGCAAGCTCTCTGGAAGGCAAAGAAGATTTCCTCTTCCCCTGAATTTCCAGTGCCCAGGTGGGCACCTAGCCAACACTGGGCACTTAATAAATGCACACTCACTTCCCCTGATACAACCGGACTATCAAACTCAGCCTAAAACCTGGGAGCTCAAAGGCTAAGCCCCCAGTGGGCCACTAAGCATTGCCTTTAGAGCACTAGCTTACCCTGAAACATCAAGCCCCCAAAGGAGATCTCCCTCCAAGTGGAGGCTGGAAAACCACTTGGACGTGTCCTGTTCGAGTGTGGGCTGAAGGAGATGTCGCCAAGATTCCTTCCAGCTCTGAGATCCTGAAATTCTGGGTACATATCACCTACTATATGCCAGGCACTGGGCCAAGTGCTTTACAAAGATGATCTCCATTGACAGCCCTTTGCAGGGGCTGTCTTTGGCCTCTTTTTGTACCCCCAGCACTTAGTGTGGCACCTGACACATAGTAGGTGGTTAAGAAATGCTTATTGATCGGTCATCACAACAACCATTTGGGATCACAATGTACTCAAGACAACCAGGAACAGATGATTTCCTCTTTTGTCCATCAAAGAAACGGAAGGAATCATGCAGCTGAGGAAGATGAAGACTAGGAAAAGGCCAGGGGGTCTTAAGAGACCCTTAGGGGCCAACTGCTCCACTGCAAAGCATGCCATATCTGAAGTCACAACCTGGGTTCAAATTCTGGCTCTGCTTCTAAATACCTGTGAGACTATGGGCAAGTCAATTCCTTTTTGTGGGCCTCAGTTTCCTCTCCCACAAAAAAAAAAGAAGGGAGGGGGTTGTACTAGCTGCCTTTTAGGGTCCCTTCAAGCTCCAAATACTACAAAGCCTCCCACCTTCCAGAGAGCCATTTCAGGCAGGCAAAGCAACAGTGGGCTGAGAAGTGAGTGGGTGCCCAGGAAGAGGAAGCAGCAAACCGCAGATCCTCTTTCCAGAAGTTTGGCAGCGAGGGGGGAAGGGAAGGGACAGGAGCTGGTGGAGGTCACAGGGTTAAGAGACGGCCCTCCCCACCTCCCAGGGGGCTGGTGAAGAGCAAATGACTAATGTATGGAAAGTGCTTTTGAAACTGTCAGGAGCTCTATAAATGTCCGCTATTATTATTAATTTAGGAAAGGGGAGACCTTAGTATGATTGTAGACAGAAGGGAAGGAGCCAGTGGAGACAGACTGGAAGACGCATGGGAGTGAGGGGATGATTCATGGATGAAGGGCCTGGAAGAGGGGAGCAGCAATGGTGTTAACACCATGACCATTTCGTTAACTGAATTCTTTGTAACTCCCTGGTTTTCTACTCAATAAAAGTATTTTTCTAAATAACGTCACTGTTTGTGAAAGTCCTACAAGAAGCACACCCCTGCCTCGGGAAAGCTGCAGACAAGTGACCCATATGGCCAGCTGGCTCTTCATCCACTCTTGGAAGAAATCACCACCAATCACCCAGAGTGCTTCTGAGGCCACTTCGGTCTGCAAAGCCTTTTGCCAGAGAATGAGATGTCCAGAAGGGAATTTTTGAGATGCTTCAAACTCTAAGGTCCCCTTTCAGGCCTGGCATTGAGTGAGAGTCAATAGTCTCTACTTCGGTCATTTGTTATGGAATCTTTCTAAAACCTATCACATGCTTCCAACCTTCCTTCAGTCCAATTAAGAGCTTACTATGTGCCAGGCCTGCCTCCAAACCCTTTACCCTTCAGTTCTTTCCCAGGCCATCACCCCCCACACCGGTTCCACTTTCCTTCCTTCCCCATCTCTACCCCTAAGTGAACCAGCTCAACTCTGCACCGTCCTCCTCTCTCAAATCCCTTGCCCTCTTGTCCTGTCCCTGATCAGGCCCCAGGCCTCAGCCTTGGATCACTCCTTCCATCTGCTTCCTTCACCCCTACCCATATGCTGCTGAAGAGAGCTGGAGAAAGTCAGCAACCCAGACTCACTGGATTCACCATGCATTTTTGTCATCTAATCTCATGCAGGCCTTCACTGCAGCAAGGCGATCAATTCACCATACCACCAACACCAGCGGCTGCTCCAAACCTCTTCTCTCCTCGAGCCTCCCAAGTGCCCCCCTTTCCTTACCCTCTTAGCTGAAGAGCTTGCCTCATACTTCACTGAAAACACATCTCCTTTACTCTGATGAGGAGATAGCTCTTCTCCCCAGCAAGGCAAACTCTACTAAGTATGCCGGTGAGGCATCCCATCCTCCCCCTCTCTCATCGATCCCTAGCCCCCTTCCTTTACTCTCACCCCACTCCAAATCCCCTGCAGTCTGCCTTTCGACCTCATCATTCAACTCAAACTGCTCCCCTCTAAAGCCATCCATGGTCTTTTAATTGCCAAACTAATGGCCTTTTCTCAGTCCTCACCCTTCTTGACCTCTGGGCAGCCTTGGACATTGCAGATCCCCCTCTTCTGGTTTACATGTCTCTCTGTCCTGGTTCTCCTCCTCCCTCTCTGACTGCCCCTTCTCAGTCTCCTTTGCTGGCTCCTCCTCCAGGTGTCACTTGCTAACCTGGATGTCCCACAGAGCTCGGTTCTGGGCCCTCTTCCCTTCCCTCTCTATACTATCTCAATTAAGGAGGACTCTGGCAAAAAGTGTCTCGTCGGGCATCACATGAGCCCAGGTGCAGGCCAATTCTCACTTCAGAGCTCTTCCTGCTCTTGGCACATGGGCTGCCAGGCACCCTACAATAAAGAGCCTCAGAGCTGCACTTTGCTGTCAGCTGCTAGGGTGCCTACCTCTTCCATCAATACAGACCTCCCCCATGTCACACCAGAGGAAACAGACACAAGTTACTGGGCATCCCCCAGCCCTTCACCATCATCACCCCCAGAAGCCATCACCTCATGGTCACCATGGCTCTGAGTCTCTCCACATTTGGCTCTGCCAGTGGCTGTATGTAACCAGGGGTCACCCAGGTGAGGTCATGGAAGAAGCTGCATCACCCACCTTCATTTAATCAGGGCCTCCTCCCTTATTACACTTGATCGAAGTCTCTTTGCCAGAAACAACTTGCCTGCCCTTTAAAGATCAGGGGAAACACAGAGCAAGGGCCCCACCTTAGACACCAGTTTTATAGTGTTTTGACTACTCCAGGCATCATTGGCCTCTCTCCTCCAGCTAATACTACAAGGACAAACAGGACCCAAAGGGACAGATCCCATGCCATCAGCCCCTGTCAGGGCCCAGGGACTCAACAGGAGACTGAGGGTGCCAGTGCTGCCACCTCCATTTGGGGAAGCAAGGGGCTGATAGAGAATAGAGGGGCTAGCCCTCTTGAAAGAGAAGAGGCTTAAAAGACCAGCCCAACTACCCAAAACACCACCACCACCACCCCATCATCATCATCATCATCATCATCATCATCGTCATCATCATCGCACTTGGAACAACATGTGGTGAGTCACCACCCTGAACTTCCTGTGGCTCTCTGCTAATCAGGACAAGTAAGGGTCTTCTTGAAAAAGCAGGGCAGCCCAGGAGAAGAAGTAAGGACAGGATCTGCGTCACACAACCAGAGACTGAATTCTGGCTCAGCTACATATTGGCTATGTGACTTTGGCCAAGTCCATTCCCTTTCAGACATTCTGTGTGTCAAATGAAGGGCTTAGATGACAAGAGATCTCCAAGGTCCCTTTCAGGCTTTGATACAAAACAAAGAAAGCACAAAACTCCCCTGGGGCCAGGAGGTTTCTATTTGTGTCTAACCTGGAGCAAGAGCCTTCCACCTGAAATGGTTCCAAATGTCCCCAAAGATCTCTATGCATTTGGGCAGCAATGGATGGGCCATCTGCAAATAGGCATAGGTACAATGTTCTCATATGCTCTTCCCATCTTCCCAACCTCCCTATGACTGCTGAGGCCCCACCCTCCTCCTTGTTACCCAGGCTAATAACACTGGTACCATCTTTGGACTCTCCCTCTCCCTCACCTCCTGTAGCCAATCTGCTGCCAGATTCTCCTGTTTCTACTTCTTTGACATTCCTAGACATCCCCTCCCACCCCAATCTCCACTTCCACAGCTACCACCCTGGGTCAGGGAGAAGAGAGTTACATCAGGAGTTCGGGGGATGCAAGGTCAAACTCCACCTCTGGGTGCCTTAGCTAAGTCCCTTCTTCTCTCTGGGAAGATTGGTGTTGGAGGAGCACAGAGTCATGGAACATGGGTTCAAGTCTTGGCTCTGCTACTTACTCTCTATGTGTGCCTGGGCAAGTCCTTCATGCCTCAGTTTCCCCTTCTGTAACATGAAGAGATTAGACTGGATGATTTCTAAAGTCCTCTTCATCTCCAGCTCTATGATGCTAAGGACATTTCAGTAACAAGTATGCTAGGTGCAGGCTGAAAGTGAGAACTCCATGAGATGGCAGCTGAGCGATTTCCAGTGAGGGAAAAGCTTTCCATTTGTGTCACATGATTGGACAGACAGACGGCCAAAGGGTACCCCCTCTCTCCTCTCCCCTCCTGCCTCTAGATGCATAAATAAGGAGCAACATAAGGCAGAGAAGAAAGTTAACCACTGCTACATCATTCATTCAGCCTAACAGCTGGAAGAAATCTAAAGGTTACTTTTGCATAAAATAAAAAGAAAAAGGTCAGCTCCAGAAATGCTAACACACTGGCTCAGCTACTCTCACACTCCCAGGCCTGAGTCATTAAGCAGCTTGGAAAACCCAAGGGACAGCACCGCTCCTTTGTCGAGTGGCTTTTATGAGGCAGCCTGGGGCTGGTGGCAGGGCCCTCCCTTGGGTCGTAAACTCATCACGGCACAATCGTGGCCTTGTTCTTGCTGTTCCACCAATGACTTCATGATGGGCTGGGGGGGCATGCTGGGGTGTTGGGGGCAGGAGTGGGCACTGCAGTCCAGAACGGCTGGCCAAGGCCAGCTCTGCAAATGAGACCTCTTGGGCTGGAAACTTCCTGGAGGGCTGAAGCCAGGCTAGTCAAGTCATCCGCCATCACCTTCTGGTGTAGCTGGTTGCAGCACTATTCCAAAATGGCAGACTCTTGGCTAGGAGGACCTGAGAGATTGAGTCCAGTGCCCTCATTTGTTGTTGTTGTTGTTGTTTTGTTTTGTTTTAGGCAGTTGGGGTTAAGTGACTTGCCCAGGGTCACACAGCTAGTAAGTGCAACCTGACTGAGCAAGAAATAAGGAACCTGGAACACAGCTAGATCAAGCTCGGTGAGCAATCAGACAGGCCACGAATGAGCTGCCCCATAAAAAGGCGCCAGGAGCAAACAACTAAATTATTCCATATCTTCAGAGAACAAGTAATCCCTCCCTTACAGAAACTATTTCTAAAATGACATATGGATATGGTGCCCAATTCTTTTTATGAATCACAAAGATGAGGCTAAAATAGAAAACTATAATCCAATCTTGTTAATGAGTATTGATGCACATATAGTAAACACAACATCAGCAAACAGAATGCAGCAATATAGCGGAGAAAAAAATGCTCCACTTCAACCTACAATTTGTCCCAGTAATCCATGGATAGTTTGATATTAAGAAAATAACCAGTAGCAAATTACATCAAGAAGCGAAGTTACCCCAACAGAACGCAGCTTCCATATGCAACTGTGACCACATTTACCCATGGTGACTTACACCCCCGAAAAAACTGCAGGAAAGCTATCAACCACAAAATGTCTGACCAGAAAGAGAGACAAAACGGTCATGCCACACGGCGACGATGGACAGTGGAGGGACAACATGGGTGAACATTCTAGGACCCTGCACAGTGGCTGGCCCTTCTCTGGAGGATTTCTGGGAGGACAGAGAGAGGAGGAGCATGGAGGAGAAGGCAGGTGTGGACTGAGAGCAGGGATGTTGATGGCATCCATCTGCACAGCAAAGTTGGAGCGAGCTATATGTGAAACCCCGAGCTAACATTACATGCAGTGGAGAAGATCAGGGCTAGGCTCTGTCCACCTCTAAACCCAAAGCATGAATGAAGAAGTTTTAATAATGAAGAGACCAACAAAGCTCTACTTGCAATCACCAATCTCCAGGCAGTTTCACCAACACCGTGTCAGTCACTGGGGGTACATCCTCAAGAAGCTTCCATTCTAATGAGGGCACACGCAAATAGATACTTAAGTAGAGAAACCACCAGTGCATGAGGGAGAGCGGGTGAGTGGCGGGGGCGGGGAGGATAGAGGGGGAGATAAAGACCGAGACAAATAGAGACAGACAGAGAGAATGAGAATAAGGTCATGCCTCCTCTAGGAGGTGGCCCTTGAGGGGTGCTCAGAAGGAAGCCAGACATTCCATTCCAAGAGGTGGAGGAGAGGAGGGAATTCATTCCAGAAATGGGTGAGGCAAGGGGGAGAGCCCACTTATGGAACAGCATGGAGAAGAAACATGGAATGCTGTTCCTGGGCAACAACTAACAGGACGGTTCGACTGGAACAGAGAGTGTGTGAAAGGAAGTAATGTGAAATAGGACTAGAAAGGCTGGTGGAAGGAAGGCAGATTGGGAACGTTAAGTGACAGCCTCAGGATTACATTCTAGGGGCAACAAGGAACCATCGAGGCACATATGGGGGCAGGGGAGGAAGTGGCATGGTCATATCATTGGCAGCTGGGTGCAAAGTGGATTAGATAAGAGAGACATTGCAGGCAAGGAGACCAAGTAGGAGGCTTCTGTAATAGTCCAGGCAAGGGGCGATGAGAGTCTGAACTAGGGTGAAAGCTGTGTGAGCGGAGAAAATGACATCATAGAGGTGAGATTGATAAGACTTGGCCATTGACTAAAGAAGGCAATGAGATCAAAGGAGTCAGAGGTGAGCACGAGGCTGTGAACCTAGGTGACAAGAAGGAGAGGCTGTGAACCTAGGTGACAAGAAGGATCGTGGTGCCAGCAACCCAGATAGGGGAAGTCTGGACACAAACATAATGAGCTCCATTTGGGACCTGTTCAGTTTGAGATGCCTGTGGGACTCCCTGGCATGGAGGAGAGAGATTAGGGCTGACTACAGGAATAATGATATTAATAATGGTAACGGCTAGCATTTATACAGTGCTTTAAGGTTTGCAAAACAAATGTGAATGAATGCATGAATGAATGAGTGGAAAAAGCATTCATGAAAGCATTTATACTATGTGCTAAGCACTGGGGAGACAGAGAAGAAACAAAGCAGTTCCTCTGGAGGAGGAGCTTTTGCTCTAATTGGAGGATGGGTGGAAAGACATCTACATCTGGGAGTCATCTATGTAGGCATAATGGAAGCCATGGGAACTGATGAAATCATCATGAGAAATGGTAGAGAGGGAGAAGAGAAGAAAGACTACAGCAGAGCTCACAGGAGGATCCACGTTTGGGGGAGTGTCATGGATGATGGATGATCCAACAAAGGAGATGGGGGAGGAGTGGTCCAACTAAAAAATGGAGGTGATAACTCCATCGAGGCCAAGTACCATCAATAAAAATCAGGAAAAACTGAGAGGAAAAGAAATACCCTTTAGAATGGCCAAAACACTGGGGCATAAGCCTACCAAGGCCCACACAGAGCCCAGAGAGACAGGCTTAAAGGGCTTCTTGCAAAAAGGAAGAACTTAATGAATAATTAGAGGGATGTCCCCTGTGCCTGGTTAGGTAGAGTTAACATAGCGAAAATGTCAAGACTTCCCAAACCACTTTAGAGCTTTAATGTACAATCAAGACTGACTGATGGGCTATTTAAGAGAATGAGATCCAGTGACAGCAATCCTTTAAGGATGTGTGACTTCATCTACAAGGGAAGTTTCCCACTGGAGCACAGTACTAGCCATGTATAAGTGACCGTCTCAGAGAAATGGTGGGGCCTCAGAGAGCTGCACTGACTTATCTTGTGTCCCGTGGCTGGTATAGGAAGGAGGCAGTATTTGAATCCAGGTCTTCCTGCATCCAAGGATCTGCCATGCCATGTTGCCCCAGTTCATATGGAAAGTAAATTACCAAGAATAATAAGGGAAACAATGAAACAAGAAGATGAAGGGGGGCAATACTGGCGAGCAGCAACCCCCCAAATGACCTGGTGCTAGATAAAACTAAAAAGTCAATGGATCACTCAGAGGAGAGAATCTTAAAAGAGATCCAGCACCAAGATTGAGCTACCAAATGTCACAAAACATCGGAGAAAGGAATTCCCTAAAAATCCTCCGGCAAGATGGTCAAACTCAGCTTCAAGGCCCATCTCACACTCACGAACAAGCCCAAGAGCAAACACGTTTTTACAGTGGTGCAGCTCAGCTCACACCCTATCCCAAATCCCACTGCAATCAATGAAGCAAACCAAGGGAAAACAATTGTGAAAAAAGCACGAGCTCCAAAGTCAGCTTGAGGAAGAAAGGGAAGCGCCACGAGGCCCCCAACAGCAAAGGAGAGAATACGAAAATAAGGCTCCAGAGGGACAGCTAGCTGGCACAGTGGATAGAGCATCGGCCCTGAAGTCAGGAGGACCTGAGTTCAAATCCAGCCTCTGACCAAACACTTGACACTTACTAGCTGGGTGACCCTGGGCAAGTCACTTAACCCCAATTGTGAAAGAAAGAAAGAAAGAAAGAAAGAAAGAAAGAAAGAAAGAAAGAAAGAAAGAAAGAAAGAAAGAAAGAAAGAAAGGAAGGAAGAAGGAAGGAAGGAAGGAAGGAAGGAAGGAAGGAAGGAAGGAAGAAGGAAGGAAGGAAGGAAGGAAGGAAGGAAGGAAGGAAGGAAGAAAGAAAGAAAGAAAGAAAGAAAGAAAGAAAGAAAGAAAAAGAAAGAAAGAAAGAAAGAAAGAAAGAAAGAAAGAAAGAAAGAAAATAAGGCCCCAGACAAAAGGACGTCTTTCCTCCTCCTTTCAGTGGCAAGGTGGGCACTAGTGGGGTGGCCACTGTGGTCACTCTCAAATCAGAGCCTAGGGCCAAGCTGGCTGGCCTTCGCTGAGGTTGGGGTGTTGGGTGATGCTGCAGCTGTCCCAAAGGGAGGCTCACTGGGTGGTGGAAGGAGGAGGGGGATACCTGGGCTCTCCCTGGGGCTCCCTCTAAAAGAGACACATCAGGCCTGCTGTTGAAGAAAGCCATGAGGTATTGAAAATGGTTCTGATGGCTTGTAAATGGGAACTGAGTGGCTTTAGGTAGGTGTTTCAGGGTGAGCTGCTAATAACTGACTTCTCTTTTCAGTCAGGTAACAATGGCAACCAAGGGGCCAGGCTGTAGAACCCCAGGGGGCCCCCATAGGCTGCACCCCTTCATAGCTAACATTTAAATAGCAAAACCCTTCCCACTTACATCACTTGATCCTTCCAGCCACCCTGTGAGGTGGCCATTCTTTTTATCCCTATTATAAAGAGGAGGAAACTGAGGCAGTCCAATGCCTTGCCCCAGTTCACACAGCTAGGCAGGATTTGAACACTGATCTTTCTGACTACCAAGTCCAGCCCCTCTAGCCATAGCACCCCCCAACTTCAGGGTTCAAGGCCACCTCCTATTTTTCCTTCTCCGTAGGCCCCTGCATGTTAAACTAGGGTAATGACAACAGCATCTACCTCGCAGGGGTGCTGAGGCTCAATGAGACAGTTTTTGTGTCTGGCACATAACGGGAGCTTAATAAATTCTTGCTCCTGCCCTTCCAGGCACCCCGCCCCAAGCAGATGGCCTTGCCCCTACTGGACAGAAAAGCCGGAGGTCACCTGACTCAAACACCCTCCCCCTTTCTTTCTCTCCACCCCCAAACCTCTCTGGAGCCTTTCTTCCTCCCCCTTCCCACCCAAGGGTGCCTTGGCCCTGCCAGGGCTGGCCCTTCCACCTGAGCCCTGGCTCCTCTTCCCTCCAGCCTGCCTATATCCCTCCTCCCAAGTCGCCCTTGCATCAATTATCATGTCCCCTCCGGTCTTCCATCTACCTCTTCCTCATCTCCATATCTCCATGGGCTCCCTCCCCTCTCTAGCTACATACATGCTCAGGGCTCCCCCTAGCCTTTCAAGAAAACCAAACCATTCTCTCCTCTCCCCTCTCTTCCCCTGCCCCCCCCCAGCTTTCTGAAAAGGCTAATCTATGCACTGATCACCCTCCCCGCCCATCACTCCTTGGCTGTCTCCGGGCCCCAGACCTGAGATCACTCTAATTCACCTAAAAGACTCTTTAGGAGAGAGGAAGAAGACCAAGCAAAAGAAGCCCCTGAGGCAGAGGATTGTGGGGTGTCCGTATTGGAAGGGACTCAAAAGGGAAGAAAATGGAGGCTTAGAGAGTAGAGAACTGTGTAACCCATGGCTACATGGGTCACAGGGTCACCTAAAAGGATCATCAGCCTAGAGCTAGAAGGGCCCTGAGAGGTCATCTGGCCTAAAACCTCATGTTACAGAAAAGGAAACTGAGTGAGCCCAGACAGGGGAAGTCACAGAAATAATCAGTGCAGAGAGCTCCGAGGCCAGGGGCACATTCACATAAGTGACTATGAGAGAAGACATATAAAAAAAGAGAAAAGATCGAAGTGAGGCCCAGGCCGAGTGAGGCATCTGGAAGAAGCCACTGCTTAAGGCAAGCTGCATTAGGGGCAGGGCCCCTCCTCCAGAATAACAGGTCCCATTGCAGCAAGAGGCCATAGGTTTGCAAAGCCCTTTTACATCTGTTAGCTCACATGATTCTTGCAGCAACCCTCCCAGGTAGATGCTAGGATTTTATTACCCCAATTTTACAAAGGAGGAAACTGAGGCTAGGAGGGATGAAGGAACTCAGGCCTTCCTGCTCCCAAGGCCAGCCCTCTGTCCACGGCTCCCATCCACATTCCTGGTGACCAGAGGAGCTCATGGCACCTCCAGACTGCCCAGCAGCATATTCTGGGCCAAATCCCCTGGGCTCGAGAGGGATTGTTCAGCTTTCTTTCCACTCCTGGCCACACCTTCCTGCGCCTCTGGCAGGGCTGGAAATCAATCTTCTGGCTCAGCTGGACAGCCAGCCTGCAGGCCCACATCTCTAATTCTCTCAAGTGGCACAGGCTGAGAAGGGACAGGAGGGGCTGCAACCTGCACAGTGGCTACATGGAGTGCCAGCAGATTGGTGAGGATCCCAACAGACATAGTTGCAGACATAGCTCTGGTCCTTGGTCTAGTTTGGAAAGGTGTACAAGGATGTCAATCATCTGAGTACAAGCTGCTCCTAAAGGCCAGTCCCCCCATGGCTGCCACTGAGCAAATGCAGTCCTCAAAGGATTCCAAAATCCAATACACATGGCAGGCACCCAACAAATGGGGTCCAAAACCTCACTGAGGACATAGATGACCAGGAGAGGCCGGGGCCCACACAAGTAGCAGGAACAAAAGCTAGGCCCAAAGGGACAGCCATATTGGTGTCCTGAGATTCAAAAAGAGCTGGCAGAAAGACCAGCAGGGCTGGAGGTTCCTGGAGGCCAAGTGCACAGAGCTGCTGGCCACTTGGCTGGGCCTCAGGTAGCAGGGCACATGGAAGCACGCCATCAGATTGGTCTAAACATGCTCTCTTAGACGTGTGGTCCACTGTTATGAGTCAGGAGCCCAACCCATCCAGGTCTTCTACACCCACTGAGATTCTTCCCCATGCCTCTCCCCGACACATCAGGCAAGATTCGTTCAGGACCTTTACATGGTGTGGTTCGGGAACAGATGGAGAGGGTCAGCTCATCAAGTCATCATCTCCTGGCCTAGCTTAGGTTTCAAAAGCTGTTCCTTCACTGGATGTTGGGATCAATGGAGGGCATCACGCAGTGCGCTTATACTGACCTCTTTCTCCTGAGCAATGAGGTCCCTAGGCAGCTATCCCACTCCGCCCCAAGGTAACCCCAGCCACCACCACAGCTTCAACCGACAAAGGACGGCCACAGACAGCTCCTCACAGGGGCCAAGAAGCCAGTGATACCAGAGGACTGGGGAACAGCATCTGGTGGGGAAACTGTGGCCAGCAGGGCCTCTGGCACCTGCCCTAAGCATGTGGGTACGGGGGCCTCTTTGTGTGGCTGCTGGGTAATGAATGCTTGGGGAAGGAAGTATGCAGAACTCTGGAGCTGAGCCCATGCCGAGAAACAGGGGCTGGGAAATGTGGACACTTAATTCCAAAGCGGCTTCCAGATGAGAAGGCTCAGTCACCCAAAGGTTTAGGAATCAAGGCAAAGTCCTGGAGCTGGGATGGGCAAAGAACAGTGCTGGCACCTGGAGGGATGGCTACATGGGATGACAAAGAGCCGGAGACTCGCTTCTTCACCCACGGAGACCACAATTCTGAAGGTGGTGACACTAGAGGGGTGGGGGAGGAGACAGCTCACTGAACTGGGAAGCAAAGCTTGTTTTCTAATGAATGAGTCAGCATCCGATGTGAAAGGGACGCACAGACATCTCTTAGTTCTGCACCCCCCCCTCCACCTCCACCAATTTTACTGGGGAGAAAGCAGACCTCAAGAGAGGAAGGAGGGCACTGACCCCTAGGCACCCAGGCCAGAAAAGCACCAGGCCTGGGGTTCAGTTTCTGGCTCCAATCCCAGCACAAAGGTCCACCTTCCTGGTCTTTGACCCCAACTGGCAAGGAGACATTGCCTCCATCCTCAGGGTATTTCTGCGGACAGTTCTTATCAGTACAAAGCCAAATATGTGAAAACTTAACTCCAAACAGTTTAACATTTGAATCCAGACCTCCGTTTCTTCTATAAAATCAGATAGTTGGGCTAGAGAGTTTCACAGATCTTTTAGAAGGGCCATACAATGATTGGGCAAAGGGACTGTTGATGTTTAGTGTAAAGAAGCAAAGGCTTGAGAGATGTGAGAGTCATCTTTGACTCCAAGCACACAGTGCTGACTGGGTATCTGCTAGGTACTTCCAGAGGCTAAAGGGCTGTCATGTGACAGAGGGATCAGCGATGCAGAGAAGGTGCCATTAGGAAAGGCTTCCTATCAATAAGAGCTGTCCCAAAGTGGGAAGGAGTACTGGAGCTCTGCAAAGAGGAGCTGGCTGAGCAGCCATTAGAGCCTCAGCGGAAGGGATTCTCATTCAAAAACTGGTCATCAAAAACCCTTCCAGTTCAGAGACTCAAGATTCCAGGATGTTTGTTGAGTAAGTGATTCAACAAATGAATGAATGAATGGTTTTTGGACAAAGAGAGTGAGCCAAGGGAGAGGCCAGGGACTCCTTCCCATTTGAGTAGAACCCTGGGAGCTGCTTGAGTCACCAGGTCACCAGAGATGGAAAGTACCCAACACCGTGACTCTCTCCTACTACCAGAAGCCAAGGCAATCCACCCAGATAATAATGAAAATAAGAATAAGAATTACTATTATTATTATCTGGTGCCAAGGCCTGTCAATTTCAACTCTGCAGCATCTCTGAACACATCCCCAGCAAAAGTCCACATCTCCTCACTTCTGGACTATTGCAATAACTGCGGGGGGGGGGGGCGTCTGCCTCAGGTCTCTCCCCAGTCCACTCCATCCTCCATGATTTTCCTAAAGTTCAGGTCTGATCACGTCACCCACCCACACACACACACTCAAGAAACTCCAGTGGCTCCCTATCGCCTCTAGGATCAAATACAACATGCTCTATTTGGCATTCAAAGCTCTCTCTTTCCAGTCTTCTTCCACCTCACTCCCCAGACACATACTTTTGGATCCAGTGACCCTGGCCTCCTGGAGGCCCCATCTCTGGGCTGTGGGCCTTCTCTCTGGCTGCCCCCCAGCCTGGAACATGCTCCCTCCTCTGATCTGTATGCTGACCTCGCTGGCTTCCTTTAAGTCCCAACCAAAATCCTGCCTTCTGCTGGAAGCCTTCCCCCAGCCCTCTTCCTTCCAGGGCCTTCCTTCTGCTCATTATTTCCTATTTATCACATATAGAGCTTGTTTCGTGTATGTGTTCACATGTCTCCCCATTAGACTATAAGCTCCTTGAGAGCTGGGACCATCTTTTGACTCTTTTTGTAGCCCTAGCATTTAGCACAGTGCCTGGAACACAGTAGGTGTTTAATCAATGTTTTTTTTATTGATTGGCGGATTGCTTGAAAGCATTCTCATGAGCTTCTACAATGGGACCTCACATCATCCTGTCTGCAAGCCGAGGAAAGCACTAGGTCACTTTTCCAGGATCCCACAAATCCTAAAACTCTCTGAGCAATACCAAAGGCTGTTGGTCATGTGACTGCAGGCTCTGCCACCGTGCTAACCAGGTCAGACTTGAGGCGCCCAATGAGTGGCAGCGTTACGTTTTGAGAAGGACCCTGGGCGTGGAACCTGAGGCCCTAGGGACCAATGCTGGACCTCAGGGACCCTGGCTAAGTGGCTCCCCCTCTCTGACTCTCAGTTTCCTCCTCTGTAAGTGACGGGGCCTTCCAGCTCTAACATTCGTGCTGGGTTCCTGTGATCTCATGTACCCAAACTGAAGGCAACACCAGGCCACTGCTGCCACATTCCAAGTGCTTGGGAAGTTCCGGCCAACACTTTTCTGAAAATACATGATCCATAGATTTAGAGTCAGAAGGGGCCTTGGGTCATCTTGTCCAACCCCTTAATTTAATAGATAAGGAAACAAAGGCCCAGAAAAGGAAATGACATACCCAGGGTCACACAGGAAGTGGCAGAGCCAAGATTCAAACCCAGACCCTTGGGGTCCAAATTCCCCCTCTTCCCACTGTGCTCTGCTGCCATACATAACCACTGATCAAAAAAATGGAAGAACAGAAAGACGTATGGCTCCCATATGGCTCAAGAACTATCACAAGCAATCTATGCTTCCTTTAACAATAGGTCTGATGAAATATGGGACGGAAGGAGAGAGAGCCCTATGAATGGTGCCTTCATTTGGACTTGTGACCACGGCATCATGGGAAAGGAAGCTTGATCACTCAGCACTGGTCCGAGGCCTGCTTCTTGCCAATGGTTTGTACTTTCTGTGAAATACGGGCCAATCACCGAGGCCAAAGGGGTGGTAGGGGGTGTTTGCAACGGGGAGCAAGGCAGCTGGATTCCTGAAATGGTTCTGGCTCCAAAGAGGCAATTATACATACCCCCCATTAGGGAGAGCATCAGCAACCTGGACCCAAGGCCATCTGGAACAGCACGTATGTGATGGACGAACCCACAATGCCTCCACCAAAAAGCACGTTCTCATCAAACGCGCTTGGGGAGTTCATCTCACATCACTCCGGGCCTTGGCCAACTCTGGACTGCAGTCATTTACTAACCACAAACACATGGCAGGGAGAGAAGGAAGAAGAAGCCCTTCCCCTAGGAGCCGGGGGTGGGGAGGGCCCCCCAGGCCAGGCCAGCCAATGGACTGACACCTCCCAGGATGCTGAACAGCCAACGTCAGTGACATGGAGGCCAAAGACTGTGGGGGCTGGAAACTCATCTGCCATACTCACTGGCCATGTGACCCTGGGCAAGGCTTCTCCCTGCTGTGGCCTCAGTTTCCTCATCTCTAAAACAAATGATAGGACTTGATGACCTCTCTGGACTCTGACTGTCTGACCTTGGGCCTAGGAACTCTCGATCTCACAAGTGTGTTCGTGACCTGGACCCCTCAGGGCCTTGGTGAAGTCTATGGACTCCTTCCCAGAGTGCACTTAAAAGCATGCAACCGGATACGCAGGATCACAAAGGAGGTTAGGGGGTCAGCCAAAATAAAGATAGGATTGTTTCCCCAAATTCACAGATCCAACTCCATGAGCCCAGGAGGGAGCATGGGGAGAAAGGAGCAGTCACCAAAGGTGTGGGCCACAGAGAGAATCCCAACCAAGCAAAGGCCACTGGGGCTGGAGGGAGGGAGAGAAAAAAACCAGAAAAGAAAAAAAAAAGAAAAGAGAAATTGAGAGTGAGGAGAGGAGAAGAGAAAGAGGGAGTGGGAGAGGGAGGGAGGGAAGGAGAAGGCCAATGGCCTTGGCCATCAGGGACTCCCTGCTGACCTTGGAGGGAGGAGTTGCAAAATCCCAGTATGGCAGAAACCAAATCTCAGAAGGGAGGGGAAGGAGGGCAGGGTGATGGAGAATGAGAAAGATCCCTCAGCAGTACAAGAAGGGAGCCCTCACCATGAGAAGTCGCTAGTCCCGCCCCACCCTGCCTGGCCACAGTGGGGCACTGACCAGAAGGTCAGTCCAGCCTGATCTTCTCTCTTCCCAGGGGAGCCAAGCTCCCACAGCTAGCAAGTGAGAGAACCAGCATCTGAACTCAGGTCCTTTGCCTCTAAATGCAGCGTTCTTGGCCTTGGCCTCCTGCTGCCACTTCAAATGCCTCGGTCAATAGATGTGATGCCTCAGAGCCTCTGCCCACCGTACCACTCAAGCAGTCAGTGAGCATTTCCTAAGCGCTCAATGTGTACAAGGCACTCAGTCTATCTGCCGCACCTTAGGTGCAAAGAGAAGGAAGAAGTATGGGACAGCGAACAAAGCCAAGACTGGAGGCTGCAGCCATGGTAACAAAGGCACAGGATGCTTGTGAGGCCACGGTAGAGACAAGAGTGCCCCCTCCACATGTTTATAAGCAGCACTGTTGAGATGGTGCTGCGGTGGATAGAACACCAGGCCTGGAGTCAGGAAGACCTAAGCTCAAATGTTACTAGCTGTGTGACTCTGGGCAAGTCACTTTACCCTGTCTGCCTCAGTTTCTTCATCTGTAAAATGAGCTGGAGAAGGCAATGGCCAATCACTCTAGTATCTCTGCCAAGGAAACCCCACATGGGGTCACAGAGCTCTGGACATGACTGAAATGACAATAAAACAACAATCCTGTCACGAAACCTGGCTCAAAGCTCCCAGCACACTGCTATGGGAATTTATAGGAAAACGGTGACAGGTGTTTCAGTGCCCATCCCCTGGCTCAGAGCTAGTGACAGAAGTGCCCAGGACAGTGAAGTCAAAACTTCACTCATCACATCCCTTTGATGGCACAGTTCAACATCTCTCCATGTCTTCTCTTCCCAACGCCTTTTTTGTCCAGCTTCTTCCTTCCTCTAGGTCTTTTAACTTTCTGTGTGCCCTGAGTCCTGGGGTGCTCTGTCTGTCATCCCTCATTCTCCCTGCATGACACTTCCTCGGCCAGTCATCAATTCCCCATGCTATCGTTTGTGGCCAGGCCATCATCAGAGACATGTTTTGGCTGAGTCTGGCCCATTTCCCTAGAGCCCTCTGGATCCTCTGTAAGATGCTGGATACAGTCTAGGGCTGTAGTCAGCCAGGCTTGGAGGAGGGGAGAATAATTGGACACCAAGACTCAGTACTTGTATGAACACCCCTTAACAGAAGAGACATCTTCCAGGTAACTTCATTGTAAATGAACCTATCATCTTCATTTTCATCTTCCATTGGCTTCATTTAAATGGCTAAGATGTGTTCTGCCAGGGGAGAAAAAATGCTTCTGGATAGAATGAAATCACCGTTAAGAATGCAGCAAACCTCTTACAATCGCATGTTTCAAGAAAATCCATAATTCTGATTGAAGTAGCAATGATTGTCCCAAGATTAATAATCCTGTCATAGGCTCAAAATCAGGCCTCAAATAAAGTGGCTTAAAATGGACATGTGATACAGACCCCAAATGTGGTCCTCACGTGGCTTCTTTGGGGTTGGTGAGCCATTTCCACCAAAGAGGAAGTAAGCCCCCAAACTTCACCTCAGGCCCCTCTCCCCCTCTTATATGGACACTTTTCTATCCCGTGCAGGTAACAGCCATTCCCAGGATTACAGCAGCCTCAAAGGACCTACCAAATGATGTCCGTAAAACTAAGCTGCTCCCCCCAAACACTCCTGACACACCTAGAGCTCTGGCAGGCCACAGGCAATTTCCCAGGGCCTCTAGGACATCTCCCTACACTCACTATGTCCCAAATAGAACAGCCCCAGGCCAGCCTCCCCATTTCTGCCAGCAAATAAGCAGCATCCTTCCAGGCTCCCAAGGTTAAGAGCCTTGGCATCACTCAGAATCCATTGTCTTCATCCCCCAGATTTAAACTGTCATGTGCGTGGGTTTCTTCTTCCCAATGCCTCTCCCCTTCAGCCTTTCCTCTCCACTGTCACCTCAATTCAGGGGAAGCTTAGCTGAGGTCCCAGAATTCTGTGATCACCTCTCCCTCCACTACCACAAAAGCCTCCTAGCAATCTCCCTGCCTCCCACTCTCTGCCAGCTCCCCTAGAGGCCACAGGCAAAATGACCTCCAGAAACACCATTTCAGCAGGTTACTCACCTGCTCAAGAACCTACTTACTACGGTTCACCATTACTGACCACAACCACACCCAGTGTGAGAATAGCATACATTTAGATCCATCGATCGAGTTTTAGGGTAAACTTATCTTCCCAACAGCCCTTCAAAGTAGGTAGCATTAAGTATCGTTGCCACATTTCATAGAGTATTAGCGAGTGAGTTTGACTTCAGTTCCTGGCAAAATTCTGAACTCTACTACTACAGGACTAGTTGGTGAGCTTTGGGAGCCAGCTGGGGTCCATCCAGAACAGGTCACGTGGACATCTGTGCCACAGTATAGATCAACAAAGCTGACTGGGGAGGGCAGGTGGGAGGCCCACAGCCTGAGATGCCCCCAACCTGCCTGCACCAGCTAAACCAATTTCTGAATGTTAGGTTCCCAGCCCTGCCTTGCAGCCACTTAGGGGAAAAGTCCACAGTCCACCGGAGAGTTTGCCCGAGGTAGATCATTATCCTGGCGTGGCTGCCCCCTGGGAGAAGACCCCCCAAGGGTTGGTCAGCAGATCCAAAGCTCAGTGCCCCCTCCCCTAGACTGCCACTGCCTTGCACTAGGGATGGATAAGGCAGCATCAAAGCGATCAGAGCACACTCATCTCTCACGCTCACACAGGGCAGCCCCCACTCCCCATCCAAGGAAAGAGGACATGGACAGCCCATTGCTGCCAGCCACCCTGCCTGGCTGCCAGGCCCCACTGACACCTGCTTTCTTTGAAGTGCTTCTGCATCTCCTTCCCCCAAGAGAACAGCAGCAGTGGCTGCTCTCTTTGTCTCTGGGTCCCCCAACACGGCCCGGCACCTGGCCCACAAGAGCCTTTTATGCAATCGGAGCTCACTGACTGACTGGCTGGCAGGTATTTGCATAGCCAAGGACCCAAAGCAAAGTCTCCAACTCAGACTGATACAAATCCCTCAAACTCTAAACCACAGAGAGGAATGGCCAAGATAAAGATTAGTCAAGGAGCCCCCAGGCCTAGGCCAAGGTAACTCACTCAACTAAATAGGTGAAGGCTGAGTCCAAGGGGCTTCCCTAAGCCAAGTCATCTCCAAGGCTCTTCACAACTCTGCTACAGCATGGCAAGGCAGATCAGGGGTACCAGCTGCTACCAAAGGAGACCACATTTGGGGCTCGAAAAAGAAGTCAAAAGAAGGGGGGAAATGGAAGGAAGGAGGAAGGGCTAGTCAAAGAGAGGCAGGCTGCATGGTGCAATGGAAAGATGGCCAGAATTGGACTCTAAGGGCATAGGTTCAAATGCTCAGAGCCAATAGGGGTAAGTTCCCCAAGGCAAAGTCTCAAACTAAGGCCCCTCCCCAGCCTAGCTGTCCCCTCTGCTCACTCACCAGTTTAGCAATGTCCTTCCTAAACTGTGATGCAAACAACAGACTACCAAAACTTCCTCCAGATGGGATGTGACCAGGGCAGAAGACAGCAGGACCTACATGGCCTGCCTAGGCCTTGTCTCTGCAGCAATAAACAAGCAAAATTCAAATCCATCTGGACTGCTGTTGTCCCCTAGGGATTCAACTCAAACCCCCAGACCTTTCAGCTGAAGTGCTAGAGTGGCACCCCCCCCCAATTTCACAAGGTCACAGCTGGGGGTTTTTGAACCCAAATGTAAGACTTTAAATTTATGCCTGTTAGAGTTCATCCTATTAGGCTTGTCCAATGTTCTAGTCAGTCCATGTCGTCTGGGATTTTGTCTGTCATCCTCCCAAATGTTGGCAATTCTTCTTTGCTTGAGGGCCTCTTCAAATGTGATGAGGATGGCATTTATGCCAGGTCACCAATAAAAGTGTTCAACAGCACAAGGCCTAGCACAAATTCCTGGAGAGTTCAGATAATTAACGATGACTCTTTGCACTTCCAAATCCACCTAATTACACCGTCGGCCAGCTCACAGCTCTCCATCTTGCTCACCAGAATGGCACTGGCAACTATCAAATGTACATCATAGCCAGCTGTGCACCACCTGCAACTCTCATGGGCATACCGCCAACTCCTAGATCTAAATCCTGAATGAGAATGTCCAGCCCAGAGCCTGGCATCGATCTCGGGGGCGTTCTGCTGGAGGCCTCCCGTCATGTCGACACTAAACTCTTCCCAGCTCCTCTTTGAGTCTGGCCATCCAAGGAACTCAGAATGCAGCTGATTCTATTATCATCTAATCCCTGCTAAACATCGAGATGAACTTGATTCACAGCATTCCCCTCAGCAACCAGTCTAGCGATCCTGCCAAGGAAGGAAATGACATGTCCTTGAAACAAGCATGGCCCTTGGTGATCATAAATAATAACAACCTTTCTCCATGTTCTCCCGCCGTTCCTTCAATGACAGACTTTAGAAGGGCCGTGGGGCTTGCCTCTGCATGTGCCCAGATCACCTAACGTGGAAGCACCCACCCCGTTCCAGAATTTCCCCAGGAATCCAGATCGTTCTCCCAGGCCTACAGTTTGCCAACTCCATTCTCTTTCCCTTTCCAGAGCCCATCTGCCCTTCTCCCACCCTATGGTATCCTTTCCATGATCACTGGCAGCAGCTCTGGCATCCCACCTGTCAGGACTGGAGGATGGAGTTCATCTGGGTCAGGCGACTTCAAGTCAGCCAGATCAGCCAGATGTGCTCTATCTCTCTACTGATCTTGGGCATCAATTTCGTGTTAGTCACATTTGTGGGGGCCTATTCAATCTCAGGGTCTTCTCCCCAGAATAGCAATCTGAGTGGGGCAGTTCTGCTTTCTCTCCACAGTGAGGCACAATGAGCAGAGAGGGGCCTGAAATCCTTCTCTGAGCCTCTTTTTCCTATGACAGAACTCAAGAAATCCCCCAGCCCCAGCGCTTTCTGTTGCCTGGCCCTGGCTTTCTACGTCAGTCTCAGAGCACTCTCCTTCCGGACCCTATGCCTGAAGGATCACGTACACTTTCCTTTTTCATCCTCTTCTCCACATGGCCCATTAACAGCAGAATAGGGACCAGGCCTGGGACTGTCAACACTCCTGAGTACAGCCCAACCAGAGGAAAAAGGGAGCTCTTACCTGATTTTGAAATACTGAAGCATTCGTTTTTTTTAAAAAAGAAATCTATAAATATGTGGTTTTCTAAGTCAATGTACAGCCTTCCAGGATTCTTATGTATGCTTTAGTAGCCTCCATTTCTATTTGAGTTTGACGCTGAGAGGTTAAATGATCTGACCAGGGTCACATAGTCAGTATGTGTCAGAAGTGAGACTTGAACTCAGGGCTTCCTGCCTTTGAGGTCAGCTCTCTGTCTCCTATGCTACAGTAGCCCCTCTCTCACCTAGCACCTCCTAGGCAAGACTTAACAAATGTTGGCCTCATTAGTGACACGAGTCCATGGCTACGAACGGAGAAAAAATAGAAAGGATGGGCCCTCCCCTTGGGACCAAGACTCACCCACCCCACCAATAAAAAGCCCCAACTATCTGCAACTTTTGGTCTTGGGGCGATAAAGGGGGGGGGGGGTGGGAAGTGCAGAGGCTGGCCCCATCGCACAGGCGGAATGTGTCAGAGGTGCGCTTGGGCCCAGGGCTCTGACGCCAAGGCCAACTCACCTGCTACCACCCCAGGCCACCTCTCCTTAGTAAGAATCATGACATTTCTGTAGCACTGCCAAGCTTGTAAAGTAGTTTAAATAGATCAGCTTGTCCTAGGAGGTAGAGTTCATCCACAGCTTCATCCCCATTTTACAGATGGACAACCTGGGGCTGAGAGGGGTGGACTTCCTGAGCCGGGATCGCCTAGGCAGGAAGTGAATAAGCCAGGCCTGGAGGCCAGACCCTCTAGGTTGCTCCCCGCACCTGATATCTGACAAGAATGCAAAGTAAAAGGGGGAGGCTCCCCAGGTACAGGATCAGACCCCTGAGCAGAAGCCAAAAGCATGCCTGCTGGGATCTGGGCTATCCCATCTGCTGGGGGGCACTTCACCTCCCTTCCTTAGGCTAGCCCAGAGCATGCAGTCCAACCTAGAGTGGGCTCCCCAAGAAAAGTCAAGTCATCCAAGCACCTGGGCTCCAATGCCCAGCTCAGCTGGCAGCCTGCCCAGACAAACATGCCAGTGGGATGGGAGGAAGAAGGGCCCATATCCTCCCCAACTGAAGCATTAGCCACTCTTTCCATTCAGTGGATTTATCCTGGGACAGCCGAGAAAGGGGAGGGAACAAAGCCCTCCTCCAGCCAATTCATCTGAGCAGCCCTCGAACCCTAGCCACCTGAGTTAGAGTACTCATCCAAAGGGGGCATTTCTGGGAGATAAAATATGGGTCTCATCCAGCCAGGATGCCAATCATCCAGAAGGGCCATTTCCTGGTTCAATGGAGCTTTTGTGTGTCCAAGAGAGGCCGTATCTAAGACAGTGTGGGAAAGCTGGCCTCAGGAGATCTGGGTTCAAAGCCCAGCTCTGCCACTTACTGACCTGTATAACCCTTCTTCTCTCTGGGGCCCAGTTTCCTCATGTGGCGAATGAAGATTAGACTTGATGGCTTCTGAGCCCCCATTGCAGCCTTCGTAGACCTAACAGTCTATGCCCTGTCTCTCCCCAGAGTCAGGCAGCAGAGGTGCCCACTGGGTGGCGCTTCAGAGAGCTGCGAGGAGGAGCCCAACTCCTGCAGAGGAGGCCAGTTCCACTGAGTCAGCTCACTGGCAGGAGCTGAAAAAGCCACCTGTATACTTTCTCCCTCCCCCCCAAAGCCAATCCCTTGAGAGTATTAACAATGCTAATAATAATCACTGTGGCCACTTCGAGGGTGCTCTAAGGCCAGCCAAGTACCTCCTTGGCACTTCATAATACTCACGTGAGGTGAGGACTACAGAGTTTGCTGCCCTTATTTTACAGATGAGGAAATTGAGGCTCAGAGAGGTGAAAGTGATTTTCCCAGAGTCACAAAGTTAAGTGAGAGTCAGAGGTGGGAGTCAAACACAGGTCTCACCAGACTCTGTCCAGGCCCTGTGCACAAGGGCGATGCCTGCCAGTAGGTACAGAAGCGTGCTCCTGGGGAGGCATTCGAACTTTTCCCAGAAGATGATGCCGTGAGCATTCGGAGTGGGCACATCCGAAATGTGGGGTGCGTGAAAGAACAAACATATAACAACATGTCAAGCAGGGACGCGGCACAGCAGCGCCCACGTCTGGTGCTCAAGGGCTGGAAGGCATTGGTCCAATCGCTTTTCCTCCCCGGGCCTCAACTTCCTCCTTGCCCACAAAGTGAGGGGTTGGACTAGAGGAACTCGGAGCTCTTTTCCAATTGGCAATCCTCTGGTCCCCTACCTAAGGTGCTGCTCTAGCCTCTCCCCACCCCAGGCCCCCAGGAGCAGAACCACCCAGAACCACCCGGGGTAAAATCCCAACCTCCTGTGCTTTGCAATCCTTCAAGGGCTGCGGCTTGAGGCCCTGCTGTTCCAATTTCCCATAGAGCCAAGGCTACAGGAATCCAGCTCCGGCTGCCTGCACACATCTGGCCCTCTCCTCCCCCAACCCAAGGCTCTTCCTCCCTCTCGAGCCCCCCTCCCTCCGCTGGGCCAGGCCTTCTGCAGCAGGGGCTTGAGGAGCAGAGGCCCCAGCAGCAGCTGGCCGGCCCAGCCAGGGCCCAGCCCAGGGAGAGGAGAGGGGAGAGAAGAAGGGGAGGGGGAAGGGAAGGGAAGGGAGGGGAGAGGAGGAGGAGGAGGAGGAGGGGGAAGCAGAGTAGAGCAGTGGGGGATGTCCTTGGAAGGACGGGCCCTTCAGCAGTCAGGTGCTTTCAAGCCCAGCCCTGCCTCGACTCCACACATGTTTCAAATCTTCCCTTAAAGGTTCCTTCCACACTGCAGGAGGGAGGGTTTCCTCCCAGATGAGCAAACTGAAGATCAGAGACTTGATGCTAAAAGTCAGCAGGGGAGGTGGGGTGCCAGGCCCAACTCTGCCCTCCCTCCCTCCCTGTGTGGCTGTAGGAGTAGATGACCTGGAAGGCATCTGCCAACTCAACTCCAGAGCTCCTATCCTAGGACTCATCATCATGGATTTCTCGGAACTTCTCACTCCAAGCCAACTCAACAACAGTGTGCTGTCCCAGAGCTGCCCATGGCTCTCCTGTCTCCAAGCCGTGGTTCACTGTTCCCCACGCTGGGAACGCCCTCCCTGCCCCCACTCACCTGTGCAATTCCTACCCAGTCTCATAGTAAGTCCAGCTTCAATGCCAGCTTGGGCCCCACCAGTAATGCCCTTCCTCCTCCAAGCCCCCCCCAAACACTTCCTTGGGTGGGTAGCTAATGTTCTGGCCTTGGACTACCAGGTATTACAGTTCTGATGCTTATGACTCACCCCTCCCCATTCTCCTCCCCACTATAGTAGAAACTCCTTGCAGATTGGGATAGAACTGGCCCACCCAGTGCTTTGCACATAGGAAGGTTTGTTCTGAAGGCCACGGCAGCCTAGAGCTGCAGCCCTTGGGGACTCTGCCTACACTCCTCTCAAAAGCAGCGCCACTGGTTCTGAAGAAACCTAACTGGGACCACATGGCTGCTTCCTCAAGAGAATCACTCCAACGCCACCAAGCCCAGCCTCTCCACTCCCTCTTAAGAAATTCCTGGGGGAGGGAACATTTCCACCCCCAAAAATTCCCCCCAAAGACAAGCTCAAGTGTCTTCCAGCTGGAGCTGGATTCTTTTGTTTGCCTGGGGTTGGAGGGGTGCAAAAGTAGAAGCAGGTCGAGCCTTCTGTGCTACTACCAGAGCCCAAGAACCCAGCCAGAGCCACAGGGAATAAGTAGGCGAGCCAAGACAGGGGCCCCACCAAGCAGGAGCAACACAAGGGGGTCAGCTTGGGAAGGGAGAGGGGGCTCATACCACAACGAGGCCATCCCCTCTCCTGCCTCTCCCAGGGTGCATCATCAAGGCCTTTCTCCCATTGCATCACCACCGGCCCCCTCCAGGAACTCATAAAGGGAGCCCAGTGAATTCCAATACTCAGACACTAACTGGCCTTCAATGCATCCAAGCATCACTGGGCCCTGCTGCAGGCCCTCGAGGGAGGAGGCTTATCAAGCCTTTCAGAAAATGGGATGGGGGAACAAAAGCCTCTTGCCCAGCTCCCACTGAGCCTCTACCTTTACAATCTACAGCAATGGAGTCAAACTCTCTAAGAGGGTACAGAAGCCTGAAAAACATGTTCACATTGTCTATGGTCTGCTATAGTTTTATTTATTTTGCTGAATATTCCCAATTACATTTTCATCTGGTTCAGGCTGCCCTCTGAGTCAGATGTCAGGCCCTGCAGGCACGAGACCCTTCTCTAGAAAAGGAGACAGGCTCAGAGAGAAGCCTTTACAACACCAAGTCTAACAGTCTCTTGATTGTATCTGGGTTCTCCCAGCATCCCAACTGTCTGGCCATCCCATGGCCTACTCCTTCTCAAGCCCAGGGGGCAAGGACACAAACTCTCCCTGACTCAAGACCCCTCAAACATCCTGCCTGGACAGAAATCATGGGATAAGAGCTGGAAAGGCCTTCAGAAGGGGAAGTTGAGGCATAACAGGTCAGGTGACTTGCTCAAGGTTATCAGATGCAGTGAGTGACACGGTCAGAATCTGAACCCAGGTCCTCTGAGCTTCTCCAACAGTTGGACAACTGCTACTGCTCTAGAGACCCCAGTGGTCGAGAGAACACTGGACTTATGTTAGAGTCTGAAGGCTGGCATGTAATAGACCAAGGGCACTTAACACAATTCGCTCTCCTAGGTCTACCCCCTTAACCTAGATGGAGAAGGGCTGTTATCATTCCAAACAGATAGAGGGGCTGATGGAGGGAGGTCAGGAGGGACCTGCCATGAAGATCTGGACAAGACCCCGAAATCCAACTAGTCCAGCTCCTCATTTCACAAATGGGGAAACTGAGGTCCTGGGGCTAGAAGCCAGCATACCTCACTTAGCCCAGCACTTCTTAGCCAATACCTTCATTCCCCTGGGGATTTGGCCAGGCAAGTGCTGATTTTTTTTTGGGGGGAGGCTAGGCAACGGGGTTAAATGACTTGCCCAGGGTCACACAGTTAGTGTCAAGTGTCTTAGGCTGAATTTGAACGCAGGTCCTCCCGGCTCCAGGGCCGGTACTCTATCTACTGCATCACCTACCTGCGCCCAAGTGCTGAATTTCTTGACCGCTTCATACATTCTGGATTTTGAAACTTCCTCTCCACCATCACTCCTGATAATGACAGCAGCAGCAAGAATTGATTGAGTCCTTTAAAGGCTGCAGAGGACTTTAGAAGGATTAGATTATCAGAGCCCTAGTGAGGTAAGTACAACAGGTGTTCTCATGCCCATTTTACAGATAAGAAAGCCAACACTCAGAGAGGTTAGGCAATTCATCCAAGGTCACACAGCTGGTAAGTTTCAGAGGCAGGATTCAAACACAGTCAAATTCCAACCCTCTAATCCGTATGGCACGCTTCCTCACTAACTGAACATCCCACATTCTCAAGGCTGGGGCCCTGACTGTGGGACACAGCAGAGCCAGAAATGACATGGGCCCCCTTTCACCCCATCTCTCTCCAGAGCCCACATGTTCTGTCCCACTCCCAGGTTCTCTGCTAGGCCAGGTAAAAGCCTCCTCATCCAGAGAGAGAGAAAGAGAAAGAGGGGGCGGAAGGAGGGAGAGAGAGAGAAGAGAGAGAGAAAGAGAGAGAGAGGAGGGGAGAAGGGAGGGAGAGAGAAGAGAGGGGGAGGGAAGGAGAGAGAGGAGAGATAGAGAAAGAGAGGGGGGAAGGGAGGGAGGGAGAGAGAGAAGAGGGGGAGGGAGAGGGAGAGAAGAGAGAGAGGAGAGAGGGGGAGACAGAGAGAAAGAGAGAGGGGAAAGGAAAGAGAGAGAAGAGAGAGAGAAAGAGGAAGAGAGAGAAAGAGAGGAGAGAGAGAAGAGGGGAGAGAGAGGAGGAGGGAGGAAGAGAGAGAGAGGAAGAGAGAGAGGAGAGAGAGAAAGAGAGAGAGAAGGGAAGAGAGAGACAGAGGGGGAGAGAGAGAGAGAGAGAGAGAGAGAGAGAGAGAGAGAGAGAGAGAGAGAGAGAGAGAGAGAGAGAGAAACAGAGAGAGAAACAGAGGGGGGAAGGAAGGGAGAGAGAGAGGTGGGGAGGGAGGGAGAGAGAGGAGAGAGAGGAAGAGAGAGAAGAAAGAGAGACAGGAAGAGAGAGAGGAGGGAGGGAGAGAGAAGAGAGAAAAGAGATAGAGAGGAGAGATAGAGAGAGAAACAGAGGGGGGAAGAGAGGGAGGGAGACAGAGGTAGGGAGGGAGAGAGAGGAGAGAGAGGAAGAGAGAGAAGAAAGAGAGAGAGAGATGGGGAGGGAGGGAGGGAGAAGAGAGAGAAAAAGAGAGAGAGGAGAGGGAGGGAGAGAGAGGAGGGAGGGAGAGAGAGAAAGGAAAGAGAGAGAGAGAAAGGAAGAGAGAGGAGAGAGAGAAAGAGAGGAGGGAGGGAGAGAGAAGAGAGAGAGGAGAGAAGAAGGAGGAAGAGAGAAGAGAAAGAGAGAGACAGAGAGATAAAGAGAGAGGGACAGACAAAGAGAAAAGAGAGAGAGAAAGAGGGGGCAAGGGAGAGAAAGAGGGGGAAGGGGGGAAAGGAGGGAGAGGGAGGAAGAGAGAGAAGAAGATAGAGAGAGGAGAGAGAAAGAGAGATGGAGGAGGGAGGGGGAAGGGGAGGGATACGGGGGGAAGGGAGGGAGGGAGAGAGAGAAAGAGGAAGAGAGGGAAAGAAAGAGGAAGAGAGAGAGATGCTAGTCTCTGGAGATCAGGAAAACATTAGTACCTCCCTCCACTCAGGAAACTCCCAGTGAAGTGATGGGAACCTTCCAACCCCACCCAGCCTGGCCTTGGGAATGAGGGAGGGAGAAAGGAAGTGTCCTTCACACAGCAGGCCTCACCAATAATCATATTCCAGGGGAAACCTGAATCTTGGGCTGGGCAGCCAGCTGGGGGCCCCCCTGCTTATAGTCTTCTGTGGAGGAGGCAGACCCCAGGTACAAGCCTTTGAGGAAGGTACCTCCCCTCCCTGGCCCCAGGCCTCTCCCCTCCCCTCCCTGGTAGCCAGGTACCTCCAGCATAAAAGGAGGGGCTCGGACTCTGCAATCTTTGAGGTCTCATGATGCCAAGGCAGAAGCTCCCCACCAGAGGCAGTGGGTATGGCCATAATGGAGAAAGCACTGGGCCTGGAGTCAGAAAGCCCCAAGTTCAAATCCAACCTCAGACATTTACTAGCTGGGTGACCCTGGGCAAGTCACTAAACCTCTGCCTGCCTCAGTTTACTCAACTATAAAATGAAGATCATACTGGCACCTATCTCCCAGGGTTGTTGTGAGGAGCAAATGAGATAATATTTGTAAAGAACACTTAGCACAGTGCCTGGCACATAGTAGGTACTTTACAAATGCTCATTCCCTTCCATTTCACTGGTTCCAGGAGCCTCAAGCCTTGCCCTGACACCCCCAAAGAAGTGGGTGGGCCCCCCTCCTAGGAGTGAGGTGTTGGCCATTTCTTGTGACTAATGAGATAAATCATACCAAAAGGTCTGTGACACTCATGCCAGGTGATCAATAACCCAAAAGCTTCCCCCTCCATCCTGCTCCTACAAGCCAGGCCCCAGACACAGGGCAATCCTTTCCCGTGTTCGGAGGTGACATCCTAGCCTGCCCCACAAGAAAGCATCCCAAATGACTGGTTTTCTCCCTCTGAAGAATTCTCTGGTCCTGGGCTGGTACTTTTCCCAGCATGCTTTGCACACCTTCAGCCCATCAGGGAGAGCAAGAGTACAGGGGAAAGAACGCTTGCCATTGAAAGCCTGGGGTCTGAATGTTGGCTCAGCTCCTCAATATTTCTGTGATCTTGGGCACAACCTACCGTACCTCAGTTTCCTCTATAAAATGAAGAGGCTGGAATGGAGAGAACTTTGATCCCACGAGCCCTCTTGAACCCACAGACCCTAATCACAAGGAGTCACTCCAAGGAAATTCTCCCTCCTCTCTCCCCTCACTTAAGATACTCATGAGCGATAACCCATTGGAGAATCCTCCCTCCTACAAACAGCCTCCCTTCAGAAGAATAACGTCTTCATTGCGTCACAGAGCTGGAAGAGACTTTGCTGACACCAAGCGCAGAGCTCTGCTCATTCCCCGACACTACCTCCTTCACCTTTGAGGGAGATCATGTTGGGGGTCCATCCTCTGAGTACTAGCAGCCTGGGGGGAACACAAGGTGCTTGGTCAGACTTCGAGGCAGGGGCAAAAGGCCTTGGCCTGTTTTCTGTTCATTTCAACTCCCCAAACAAGGACTAGATGCCTATTGTGGAAGACGCAGGACAAACCAGCACAATCTCTGCCCTCCAGCTGTCTACAATCCCACAGGGCAGTGGTCTCCAGAGCTGTGGCTGACCCAGGACCCTTCCCAAAGGGTGTGGGACTAACCAATCAGACGGTGGGAGGATGAGCCCCACCCTAGCCTCCAACATGGCCACATCCACCCTGGACCGGCATCCCTTCCCCTCTCTGTTCCTCTCCCGGGGTTGTGCAAATTCCCACTTCCTCTTCTGAAACAGTGATGACCCTAACCCCTACCTGAGCACCTAACTGCAGGTGCTGCTGGGGAAAATCTGCCCCCACTCCCCTCCCTCCCCTGTACCCCTCACAGGGCAGGCTCTGGGAGTTGTCAGTGACCACAGAGTAAGAGCCTAGCTAGCTCCTTCCCCATTTCATGGGGGGGGGGGGGAGCAGATGTGGATAGTATGTGAGATCCCAGAGTTCACTGCCTTCCCCTAAAGCCTCACATCTCTGCAGGGCTCCCTGTTACTTCTAGGATCAAATATTGTTTCATCTTTTTCACCTGTCTTTTTGCATAAGTTTTATAATGTCCCTGCAAATAACTTATAAACAGGTAAGCGTGCTCATATTAGTGGACCATGCCCAAGAATCTTTGTAAGGAGTACGCTATCCACAGTTTGGAAACTCCTGCCATTGGGGGCTAATAAATCCATACTTAATGAGAGCATAGGTGATATGCACAGAAGGGAGGCCCCAGAGATTGAGGGGAGAGGATGGGGTGGCGCTAAATCCGTGGAACTGGTTTGTCCCAGACAAGAAGAGAGCCGATTGAACTGCTAACCTGGGGGATTTGTGAACATTGAGACGCCTTAGAACAGGGCTAAGTGTATCTTGGCTAGCCGTCTCCAAGCAGAAGGCCCTTCCTCTTCCAACGGCCTGGGCCATTACATGGGTTCCCCTCATCTAACCCTACCCATCCCCTTCCTCTCCAATCCAGAACACAGACTTCTGGGGATCCCCCTATCCAGCTGCACACTCCTCCCTGATCCTAGAGGAGTCTCCAGATTTGGAAGGGGAGCCAGCTTTGGGTAGCAACTACAACAGCCCTCCCCCATCTCCACCCCCAGGACGGAAGGCTGCAATCTCTAGCTCTGAAGAGAGAGCCATGCCCTGGGATAAGTCAGAAGGAAGGGCCCATGAGGTCCAAGGTGTGTGTGTGTGGGGGGGGTGCAGTTAACAACCCAGTTCAGAATTTGGTAAAGAAGAACTTTAGCTTAGAGAAACTCCTCACCAAGGGGCCATGCCCCCTCCAAATACATAAAGAGGGATATTGTTTTGAAACCTATTCCACAAATGGGAGAAGGTCTAGATGGGGGCAGCTGGGAGCCTCCCTGGGCTGTAGGAAGAGCTGGCTCCTTTGCAGAATGGACCCAAGAGCAGGGGCAGAGAAAGAGTCTGGAAGCCAGGCCTGCCTCACCTTTCTTGTGTTCTGAACCTCTCTGGTGTCTCAAAAGAAGAGTTTTTAATGCACGAAATAAAATAGAGAGGTGTCTTTTGCAGGACACCCACTATACTGAAATTCAGTTGTCAAAACAATCATTCTGAAACTCGTGAGTTCCCAGACCCCTAGAGATCCATCCTGGGACCCTTTGAACCCCAGGGTAAGTTTCTTACTAGGCTAGTGTTTCCAGGACAAGGCTAGGGGCTGGCTGTTTTCCAAGCTGAAGATTAGAACTCCTCCCCACAGAGGCGCCCCAAGGCTTCCACCACCGGGAGGTGCCAAATGCCCAAAGCCAACCTGCCCTCCCTAAGGAACTGTCCTGGAACAGCCTTGACCGGGACAGACCCGTGGGCTCCTAATAACCGGAGGCCAGGCCAAACCTGATCAAGATGGGAAGTAATGGTGTGAGGCATGGCCAGGGGGGCTGGGGGTTAGAAAGAAAGGGGGGCAAGTTTGTTCCCTTTCCAGAGTCAGCTAACCCAGTTCCCACGTCTTCACTCGCAACTCGGCTCTCTGCTCTTTAGCCGCCTCGCCTCCGGAATCTGTCTCGCTCTTGAGGGCTTTGGAACGGTTAGTAGCAAGTTTGTTTAGCCCAGAATCTTTAACCTCTCTCCATGCGATTCCTCAAGGTGAACCGTGTTCTTCCTCCAAAAGAAAGCAAGTCCCCCACCCCAGGCGCGCGCGCGCGCACACACACACACACACACACACACACACACACACACACACACGAAGTATTCTCCATTTCATAGCGCTCTTCCCCTGCCCCCTGCCGAGGGGGGCTTCAAGCAGATTCCAGTCCCGTAAAACAAACAAACACTGAGGCTGTAGAAGCCGCCGAGGCAGCCGCAGCCGCAGCGGCAGCCGCCGCAGCAGCACGAAGCACAGCTGGACTGCTCAGCCCGAGGCTTCTCCACACTTTGTAACTTAGGAGCCTAGGCTGGAAATCACCAAGGCGAAAGAAGGGAGGGAGGCTCCCGTGATAGAAGCGGCCCGGGGAGGGCCCAGGGAGGGCAGGCAGCGATCGAGAGAGGGAGAGAGCGAGGGGGGCCTGGGAGAGGGGCGCGCCAACTTCTGGGCTCTCGCCGTGCCCCTGGAGGCAGGCAGTTTGGGAAGAGAGGACCACTCCGGGCTGAGCGGGGCACGCATCGTCGCGGGGCAGCTGAGCAGGAGCCTTGGGCCAGCAGCTCAGCTTGGGGCTTGCCTCGAGCCCGCTCTGGAATGGCTGTGTGTGCGGGGGTCTGGGGCACGGCTCCCACCCGGTCTGCAACTCTGGATCGAGGCTGCGAGTGTCTCCAAGGTCCCAGCCTAGCTTCGCTGTCCTGCTGCCCCTCTGCCCCTCTGGCCCGTCCAGCTGGTGAGGTGCGCGCCTGCTTCTGGTCCGCCTGCCCACCCCAGGCCGCCCCCAAGTGCTTCCAAGTCCCCATCCCAGCCCTAGTCCGAAGGCAGACACGGATGTTCTGTGCCCAGTGTACATGTGGGCACGCTCGCCCGCCGAACCTGCGGTTTCCCAGGGCTGGAAGGAGGCCGACGGGTCGGCGGGGGGCTAGAGGTGCCCCTGGGCCGAGTCTGTGCGCTGCCCCCTCGGTCCGCCCTGCGCCAGCGCCCTCGCCCTCTGCCTGCCCTGTGCCCACACCCACTGCCCGCCTGCCCATCAGCCCGGGCCGGCCCATCCGAAGCCGGGCGCCGCCGCTTACCTTAGACACGAGGAGCGGCTCGCCGTGCTCGAGCCCCCCCTTTAGAGTGAAGCCCCAGGGTGCGCCCCCCTGCAGCTGCACATGGGCGTACTGGCAGGCCCCCGGCCGGGGCTCCATCCTGGCCCCTGGCCCCTCGCTGCCCTCGCCGCTGCCCCCGGGCTCCATGGCGGCCGCTAGCCGCTCCTCCGAAGCGCCGTCACCATCGCGCCCTGCCGCTGCCCGGACAGCCTGGGCGGGCTGGCCGCGCTACGCCCCCGCTGCCCCCGCGCCTCGGGCCGCAGCCGCAGCAGCAGCGCCACCCGGCGCAGCGCAGGGAGGGTACGGGTGGCAGGGCCCGGGAGGGCAGGGCAATCGAGGCTAGCCGAGCTGAGAAGGAGGAGGCGGAGGAGGAGGAGGAGGCGGCGGCGGCGGTGGCGGCAGCACCAGCAGCAACACCAGCCGGACGGGACGGGGCGGGGCGGGGCAAGGGGGCGGGGCAGGGCCCGGGTTGCCTCCAGAGGGAGGGAGGGGATCTCAAAAAGGGCCCGAGCTGCGGGCCCGGGAATGAGAAAAAAAAAAGCGCCGAGAGGGCGGGGAAAGGCGTCTAATGGACAAGGCGGTGGAGCAATGGGAGGGGGCAGCCACCCGGGCCCCGCCTCGCCTTGCTTGGCTTCGCAGCAGTGGTTACATTGTTTCCTTCTGCCGAGGGGGGCCCCCTCCCCCCAGAGGCACGCCCTCCCCCCCTTTTTCTCCAGCCGGTCTGCCCGCGCTCCCAAAGGGAGCTGGCCCTCCCCTCCAGCTGCTGTGCGGGGGCTCAAAGTTGGCGGTCGCAGGCTGGGAAAGCGTGCGGGCCTCTCGTTCCCGCGCGGGGAGTCCCGGGCGCCCACCTCGCTTCTCCGCCCCGGACTTTCGAAGCGGGAAGGCGAAGGAGGTTGAAAGGGGGGTGGGGCAGGGGAGCCGGCCCAGAGTGGGCACACTCCTCTCCCTGCTCACCCTCTCCCTTCCCCCCACCGCACAGGAGACTGGCAATTCAAGGATTGAGTTAACCCAAGAGGGGAAACTGAGGTTCAAAGAGTTCATGGAGTTGGGTCAACTCCTCGTCTTTACTACTCTCCCCCCCCATTCGACTAAGGAAACTGAGGCCAGCGGGCGTAAGTAACTTGTACAGGCTCACACCAGTAGGAGGCAGCTGTAACAGGATTAGAACTCAGGTCTTCTGACTCTAGTGCTCACACTCTTTGACAACCGCGAAGACAACGGTGAAGAGGCCCCCTTCCCGGACGCTCGTGTGTTTCATTGAATGAGAAGCCTTATAAGACTCCCCCTTGACCCTGTTTCACTCAAAATAATCAGTAACGGGAAGTGAAGGCAGTGGAGCCAAGGGCTCGGCCCCGGATTAGTGTGGGCCCTATGGCAGGGGACACTCAGAGCTCCAGACTCTCACAAGATAGTCAGTCGGAGGCCCCGGGTCCAAGTTAACCTGAGCCACACGCCTTGGCCCCTTTCCCAATCATTTAAGACAGACATTCAGGAGGCCCACTGCAGCTTTCTGAAGTGACTTGTTTCTGACTAGGGGAAAGGGCATTGGATTTGTAGTTAGAAGCCCTGGGTTCAAATCCAAGTCTGGAACCTACTCCCTGTGTACCACTGGGCCTCTTCCGTAAAAAGGAAGAGGCTGGACCAGAGCCGAGATCCTGCACGTTTTCTGCAGCCCCTTTTCAGAAGGAAATGCCAAATTTCAGTTAAAGGACAGCAACGCAAACAAGGCTGCTGGCTTTGATGCTATCCCAGGTGCAGGGAGCCCCGGAGGCCGGATAAGAATCCCCAGGGGCGGGTTCCCCCCACCCCCCAAATCTCGACATCTCTGCTCCAGGACAGTGTGTGAGGCGGCCAACCACCGCTGGGGAACGCTTCGCCTGAGCGCGTGTCTCCGCCGGCTGCTTGAGGCGGCTGCTGCGTGTCAGGGAGCCTGGAATCAGTTTCCTGTCTGAGGCTTTGCCTCCTTCTCCTTCCCCTCCTACAGGTGTTATGGCCCTGTTACAGATGGAGAAAGCAAGGCACAGGGAATTGAGGTGACTTGCTCAAGGGCACGCAGCCCCCACAGCTGGGATGGAAAACCAGGTCTTCCTAACTCCAGCTCTGGCCATGGATTGTCACCATCCCGGAGGGAATAGTTCACATCAGGACGGGAAACGTTCCAGAGAGGGGAGCCGAGACAAAGGTGGGCAGGGGAAGGAGGCGAAAGAGCTTGTCTAGAAATATGGCTACCGTGTGCAGACAGTGAGCTTTTTTGCTGGCCAACACACGACACTAAATCAAAGGGGGTTTGTTCTCCACAAATATGCATAATCAAAGCAAGACTAGCAAGGGCAACCCCTACATCACACACTTAACTAGCTATGTGACCCTGGGCAATTCATTGAACTCTTCTGTGCCTCAGTTTCCTCATCTATAAAATGGTGAGGCTAGACTCCATGGCTTTTAAGGTTCCTTCCAGGTGTATATATATATACATATATATAATCCCAGGAGAGGTGCCCAGGTGAGTGGAAAGCAATATTTAACCTTCAGTTGGATGGCTGATTTGGACTGAGGACCTGTGACCTCCATGCCCGAAAGCCTAAGGAGGTGGTACTGCAGCATCGGAGGTGGGAGTTGCTCTCCGAATGTGCCCTCGATGTCCCCACCCCAGCACATATGCCTCTGGGGTGGGATCCCTCTATGTTTTGTCTTCCTCTTGATGGTGTGTGCATTTGTGGGAAAGTGTGCTCCCAAAAGGATCGATGCTCAGTTGGGACTGTTGCCCTCATTCCAGTCTAAGTCTCCATTCAGCTGCCAAAGTGATGTTCCTTAAAATGCAAGGAGGCCTGCCTCTGTGTGTGTGTGTGTGTGTGTGTGTGTGTGTGTGTGTGTTTCTCTCTGTCTCCGTCTCTCTCTCTCTCTCTCTCTCTCTCTCTCTCTCTCTCTCTCTCTCTCTCTCTCTCTCTCACACACACACACACACACACACACACACACAATGCCAGTGTTTTCCCACTTCCTCTAGCATGAAAAATAACCTTCTCTGTTTGGTATTTAAAGCCATTCCCAACCCAGACCCTTCACGGCTCTCCAGTCTTCTCACACATTACAACGTGTTGTGTTATCGTCGGCCCCACCAGCCCACTTGCCTTAACACTTCCTCCTTGCTCCATCTCCATGTCTCTGAATGGACAGTCCTCCCTTCCCGGACGGCTCTCCCTCCTCACCTCTCAGAATCTTAGGCTTTCTTAGAGATAGCTCAGAAGACGCCTTCGGTTAATCCCTCAGCCACTAACAATCTCACCTCGAAGGCAACTTGCCTCCTAGTCAGCGTGTATCTTGTGTGTACCTACTTATGTATGTGTTGTTTCTCAATCAACAAACATTTCTGAAGTGCCTGCCAGGCCAAACACTGTATCTCTCCCACTGGAATGGAAACTCTTTGAGAGCAACAGTTGTTTTTGCTTTTTCTCTACAGAGTAGGCACTTCAGAAATGTTTGTTGATTCCTATGCAGTTAACTTGTTATTTAACGACAAGTTTAACAATCATAGTAACTTGTTGTTAACTATGATATTTGATTAAATTATTTTCTTTCGCACTAATTGTACTCTCTGGTTGGCTAGAGAAAAAGTAAACACACCAGTGGGGGCTTGGAGGCTGTGGAGTTTTTTTGTTTGTTTATTTGGGAGGCTGGGGTTAGTAGATGCTAAGGGACAGAGTACCTAGAACCTGGAGCTACCATTTTGGAGACCCTATATGTCAAAGGGCGAGTTCCCAGGGCTAAATCCCCTAAAATAAAGAACATTCATGCTGTTGCCTCTGGGTGTTCATGTATGTTTGGCTCTCCAGGGCCCGAGCCTGGATTTCCCCACTTCAGTACTAGAACCAGCTTGCAAACTTCATGACTAGCAACATTGTTTGCCCTTCTAAACAAACCCACATGGCACAGTATCTCTTGGGAAGGCCAGCAATGAACAAGCAGGTCACTTTAGAGAAAGTTGGGAAATGGTCTGTGCTGTCTTCTTGTCCGTGGGCACCCGGGCTTTGGGACCCAGTGGATCTATGCTCATCAGTGCTCTGCCCTCAGATGGGTTGGGTTAGTATTTTCTATTTCTCAAGTTGTACTTGGATAAATCTCCCTTCCACATAGAAGTTTACAAGCCAAGCCAAGCCCACGAGCATTTAGTAAGCACCTATGTGCAAGGCAACAGAACTCAGTAGGTCAAAAACTGCCTTTGGAGCCAGGGAGCCCACTTCCAACACATACTGATTGACCAGTGACCCTGGGAAAAATCACTGAACCTCTCAGTGACTCAGGGAACCATTTTCAGACTTGTAGAGTAGGTCCTGACTGGCGTGGGTAGAGGGAGTTCCCCCCACGGAAGAAATCATAAGTCTAGACCAAATCAAAGGCATTTACTAAGTTCTGACTACCAAGTCCTGTGCTAAGCAAAGTGAAAAGGGCCTGTGGCAGGCAAAAGATGAAAAATGGCTGAGGAAACAGGTTTGAGCTTCTGGGCATACCGATTCATTAAGCAATGCTGCCAACTGCCCAGTGAAGTGGGACCAGGCCTCCTCGGCTTAGGGCTGGACCCCAAATACAGGGGGAGACAGCCCTTTATACATTAAAAACAGTTCATCAAATAAGACCAGTTCATTCAAAGGAAACAATGCATTAGCTGATCTGATGTCTAACTGGAGGAAAGATTAGGCCCTTTCCAAGTTGGGAGGGGGAGAGTGAACAGGTGCAGTTCTCTGAAATCAGAAAAAGAGGTGTCCCCCTCCCCCCAGGTGCCTGGGAACAGTGAAAGGATCATGGAAACAATCACTGACTGATTGGGATGGGGCCAGATTTCAGAGGAGACACACGGGTTGCTTGAGATGGACAACTGTGAGAAAACTCCTTGCATCGATCTTTGGATCTGACCGGGTTTCTGATCAGCTTAACCAAGGTCCTTGGTTAAGGGTCTCCAAGCAGCAGCTAGGGGTGGTCCAGCTTCCCAGCCAGGCAGGGCCAGGTCCAAACAATGCAATAAGGTTTTCTCCCAATTCCCACAAGTGAATAAAGTTTTCTCACAAGACAGAAGTTGGACTAGACCTGTAATAAGTGGAAAGGGAACTGAGCTGGATCCAGGATGGAGTCAGTGTGGTCCACTCAGTTCCCACAACTCAATCCCCTCAATTCCCTCATTTTCCTCATTCCCTACTATAACAGGGACAGGAGGTGCCCTCAAAGATGGAAAGGAGGACAGTAATGCCTCTGCTTTGATGGCATTTGTGCATTTCGGATGCTGAGCCATCAGACGGTGCCAAGGCCTTAGGTACTAAGAACGTTCCTGGGTTTTCGGTAGCTATGGTGACTTGAGTAGCAGAAGTCAAGGTGGGTCTCTCCAGGGGTTACATTGCTAGATGTTGACTGTGGGAACCCAGCTGAAAACAAGGCCAGTGACTTGGGGTGGGGTGGGGGGCTTCTATTCCAGGAGCTCTTGGAAGGGACAGAGGGCAATGGCTAGCCCCTGCTGGCACATGCCGAAATGCTTAGCTCTCCCTCAGTCAGGTGTTATGCTGGGTGTTGGGGAATTTGGGGGTTTTTTTCTGGTCAAATCTGTGATTTTATCAGTGTAGTGCTTTAGGGTGCAGATAACTGTTTCAACAGTGCAGATTAACCATCCATCTGGAATTCACAGTCTGGAATCAAGGTCTGCCCAGCTCCAAGGATACTTGCTGTCTTTTCACTAGGCCATACTGCTTTTTAGGCACTGGTAGTCAATACAAAGAAAAAGACAGACCAGCTTCTGCCCTCAAGGAGCTTCCATTCTACTGGTTTCAGATTTGAGTGATGTTTGAATCCCCCATTCCCCAGGGAGGCATTTGTGGTGCAGCAAGGAGCAAGATTTGAACTCAGGTCCTGTGACTCTACTGCCTGACCCCCACTCTTGACAAGCTTAGATTTCCATACAGAAAATGGAAACTGAACATGGTCTCTCCCAGGCAGAAAGGCTCCCTTGCGAAATCCGTTGGCCTTATCTCTAGGCAAGGTATAATAGTAGTGGAACAAACACTGAATTTGGGGTTCAAGCACATGGGATCCAACCCTGCTTCTGTTGCTCACTACCTGTGTGACCTTGGGCAAGTTACTCTACTTTTCTTGTAAGTCTGCTTCCTCATCTGTAAAATAAAAGGATTTTACTGAGCAGTGGGGAGAGCAGGGGCCAGAGTTAGGAAGGAAGAGCTGAGTTCAAATCTTGCCTCTGACACTAGCTGAGCAAGTCACTTTATTGCTGTCTGCCTCAGTTTTCTCAGATGTAAAATGGGGATAGGTTGTTGTGAGGATCAAATGAGATGGTATTTGTGGAACACTCAGCACAGTGCCTATCACGTAATAGACACTTGACAAATGCTTATTCTCTTCCCCTCTTTCCCCCGCTTCCCCTTGAAGCTCCCTTAGAGCCCTAAAGCTATGATCTGCATGTAGCTTTTGGACCTCTTGAAGCATTTGTCAACTGCTGACTATCCCCTCCTAATGAATACTGCGGCCTGTCTGGGCCCTCCTCCTACCCAGCAGACCAAGCCTTCTCAGTCTCCTTTGCTGGATCTTCATCCAGGGCACTCTCTGACTCTGTCCTAGGCCCTCTGCTCTTCTCCCTCTATACTGCCTCACCAACTCTGTCCTGGGCCTCTCTCTATGCTATTTCACTTGAAGACCTCCTTAGCGCCCACAGATTTAATTATCGTCAACAATTCTCAGAGTTGTAATGGCCAGCTCTAGCCTTTTTCTTGACTTCTGGTCCCTCGTCACCAACTACCTATTGGGTATTTTGAGCTGGGTGTGCGATGGTCATCTCCAACTCAACATGTCCAAAGCAGACTTTATTATCTCTCCCCTCCCAACCCTTCTCTCTTCCTGTTGAAGGCACTTCCCTGAGCACCCTCCTAGTCACCAAGGCTGACAAGTTCAGGGTCACCCTTGACTCCTCACTCGCAATCTACTGCCAGATCCTAACATGTTTACCTTTACAGCATGTCTTATCTATGCCCCTTCTCTCCAGTCACTCAGCCACCCCCTAGTACAGGCCCTGTCATCACCTCTCACCTAGACTGGTGACCCGCCCCAACCCTAAGCTCAGAACTGGCCCTCACAGAGAGATGGTACCCGCCGATGCTGGCTATTCAGTACTGGCTGCACTTCTGTCTTGCGCCCTGATCCACTGGGCCTGGAGTCAGAATAGAACCTGGTCTCCATTCAGTGCTTCCAGACTTGCTGTTTGGCTCTTTTACTCCTAAACCTTTCCTCTTCTGAAGTTCATTCAGTCACAATTTTCTATCCAGTCCAAATGATGATGGCTGCAGTATACTGCCTCCCAGGCCATTGCGCCTCCTTTCTCAAGGAATTTGGTCCCTGGCTCACCGACTCCTGCTCTGGCACCAGGAGACTTTCACAGCCATATAGATGCTCCTTCAAATTCCATAATTTTCTGGTTACTCAGCTTCCTTGAAGCCCACAATCCTCTCCTTCCCTTACCTGAGCCTCCCACAGGCAGGGTCCCCCACTGGGTCTCACCATCACCACCGAGTGTTCTGCTTCCCTAATTAGAAATGAAGATCACAACTCTGGCCAAGGGTCCCCATCATTCGCTGTCTCTGTGCACCTCGGCCCTCCTGCTCCTTCTCTTGGTCCTCTTGGTCCTCACCGTCCTTGGTACCTCTTCTGTTCCTCAGGCTGTCCCCCCTGGTCTAGCTTCACTCTTCTCCCTCTCCACTCACAGTGGGTAGACCATTTCCACTGTGGACTGGCCTCTGCTCTTGAATCCCTCTCCCCCTGGTTGCTTTCCACTGAACCCTTGCCAGGCCTTAGCCCTGGATCACTCTCGTCACCCGCCTCCTCTGCTTCTACTCACCAGACACTGAAGGAGAGCAGAGAAGCCCCCAACCAGGTGGACCCTCACTGCACCGAGACCGTCCTTCTGTTCCTTCCTAATTCATTCCCTCTCCGCTTCCCACAGATTTTTTCCCCAAACCTTCTCCTGCCCTTCTCTCAGCTGTGGACTTTGTCTCTTCTCTCCTTCTCCTCCATCCCCCAGAGTCTGACAATAAAACGGCCTCCCCAAGGCCAGCTTCATTCCCATTGCCTCCAGCCTTTTCTGGCAGATTATCTTTTCAATCATCCCTTCTCTCTAATTTTCACTCTTCCTTTCAACTGGTTCCTTCCCAACTGCCTTCAAAACATGCCTAAATCTGCCCCAGTCTTTAAAAAACCACCTTCCTTAGGCCCTGCCCCACCTCCCAAGCTATCATCCCAGGCTCCTCTGGTTCTCTGACAAACTCCTAGAAAAAGCTGCCATCACTTGCTGTCTCTACTTGCTTTCCCCTCACTCTCTCCTTAACTCTCAGCGGTCTGGCTTCTGACCTCAGCACTCCACCGAAATCCAACTCTCCAAAGTTGCCAAAGATGGTGGTCTTGTTCTTTTCTCAGGCCTAATCAGTGATTCTCAGTCTTTCTGCTGCATTTCACACTGTTCCTCAGGACACACTCTTCGAAATGGAGCCTTTCCCTATTTTCCAGTCTTCTTACACATTCCTAGCCTGCACATACTCTCTAGTTCAGCCATAAGGCTCCTTGATGCTTCAGCTCCTGACCAGTGTCTTGCGCTGGCTGGCCCCCATGCCGGCAATGCACTCCCTGCCTACCGCCATTTTTTTTCAAATCCCTGACTTCAGACAGGTTCCTCATTCCTCCGGAGGGCCCTTCCCAGCCCTCCAGCTCCTGGAGCCTTCCCTCCCTTTAAAGTGACCTTCCATCTACTGTGTATGATTACCCATTGCTTTAGATGTCCTCCCCCATTCAAATGTACATGCCTTAAGGAAAGAGTCTGTTTTGGCCATTCTTTGTATGCCCAGAGCTTAGCATGGGGCCTAGCACATAGTAAGCACTTCATCATACTTATCTATGGACTCATTGAGTGTACAGAGAACTCAGTGAATTACCTTTAAAATGTTTTTTTTTAAATGATGCCTTTTTTTCACATCACATGCATTTCCCAATAGATGTCCACCCCATTGACCAGTCTCCTTTTACAAAGAAAAAGTTAAAGCAAACCCCCCCAACACAGCAACCATATCTGCTGATGTATGCACCATGTGGCACCCACAGTGTTCCACATATCTACATGAAGAGGGAAGTATGGCTCACTGTATGGGCCAGTGCCTTTCACCCTGGTTCAGCTAAGACATTACCTCTTGAAGGACTCTAGACCTTGCTACTGCTTTTCAGATGGAAACAGCCTGGCTATTTGGGGTCAAGGTAAGGCACAGGGAAAGAGATTCACCAAGTGAGAATAAACACACACAGGAGATTCCTCTCGTGCTCCAGGCCTCTCCTCCTCCTCTCCTAGGGTTTCTTGTGTCTGAAGTGTCCTTACCTCTCCCAATCTTCATCCCTTGCCACCTTACCCATCCTTGGATTCCCCACTCCCAGCCTTCCTTCCCTGGCCCAGCAGACGAGGGACCTCTTACGCAGACTCTGCACTCAGGCCTTCACACCGAGCCTACTGCCATATGCATGTGTCTGTGTGCCTTGGCATCCCTATGGGAGGAGGTATAGCCCCACTCCTAAAGGTAGAAACTTGATCTTATGTAGTTCTTTATCTTCCCCAACATCTAATAACGTCCATTGCTGGCAGGGAAACTTAATAAAGATCTGTTGCATTGGTGAGTGGATGGATGGATTGGTGGATGGATAGAAACAAACACATGCAGTAGTGTTATTTTGGGGAATCTCTCTGAAAATATTTTTGAACATGTTTACTAGGACTTCTGGAGAGCCAACCAGGAGGAGAGAAGGGAGCCCAGACAGGGAGTCCCAGTACAGTATCTCAGGAGTCCATCCCATACCTCTAAGGATGGGGACCTCCCCACCATCCAAGGCAGCTCTTGCCACTTCGGGGTGGTTATTATTTTTAGCAATGGGGCCTAACATGGGGCCTAAATCTGCCTTTTTGCCACTTCCCCTCCCCTGCTACTCCTGCTTCTTCTCTCTGAGGCCAAGCAGAACACTGCCGATCCCTGCTCCCAGTGACAGCCCTTCAGACCCTTGCTGGCAGCTCTCCCATCCGTGCACCCACCAACCTTCTCTTGTGCAGGCTCGACAGCCTCAATGCTTTGCCCATTCCTGGACTGCTGTGATTGCAAGGCTCTTCATTAGCCTGGTCTCTCTGCAGCTTATTGGTGTCTTTCCTATCTAAATGCCCATTTTGTCATTCCTTAATAGCTCAATTGTCAGTCTAAAAATTGGTTACTCTTCCAGCTCTGTAATTGCCATTTAAATGATCTTATACAAGAATCATTATAAATAAGAATTATGCAAAAGGTTGGCAGGCAGCTCCATTTTCATTTTAAACCCACCATCAAAATGGTTTCCCATTTGCTATTTAGCAAAGGCAATTGCTAATCGGAGACCACCTTGTTCGTTAAAAGCTTCGAGGACTGTAATTTACGATGAGACAGACAGCTGAGTTCCCAGAGAAGGAACAGGGGACTCACCCAGTGCATAGAAAGGAGTGATTTCAAAAATCCAAGCAGTTCTCAAGTTCTCCCCAACTGGGGGCCATCTGGGGCTTGTGCTCAGTGAACCTTGAGGCTTGGTTACCAACACAAGGACAGCTTCCCATCGAAAGGAAGCAAACCAATGATGCCAAACAGTTGGAAGGGTCCTTGGAGCTAATGTAGTCCAACACTCTACTTCCACCAATGAGGAGCAGAGGGCGGGGAAACCCACCCAAGGTCTCCCAGCCAGAAAGCAACAGAGCTGAGGTCCAGGCTCACGGCTCAGTCTGCTCTCATTGCCCTTATGGGGTCTTTATTTGCGCAATTATCTCCTGATATAATAACCCCGCCGCTCTCCTTCCTCACTCTCTATTGCTATTGCTACTCAGCCTCCCCTCCTCCCTTGACGTTGACTCCAGCTCTCTGGATTGGCCAGTTTGGCTGCCGGCTGTGTCCTCTGTCAGGCGCTCCTTTCCTCCTCTCTCAAGGAGCTCAGTACCTGCATTACAGGCTGCCTCTCCACCCCAGTCCCCTACCCTCCTAACTCCAGCATACATGTTGAGACCCCTTCAAACCTCATCTCCTGTAACTGGCAAACTTCACTCCATCTCAGGTGCCCTTCGATTTTACTGTCACCCACAACTGATCCATGACATACTCCTCTGGCACTGCTCTCTCTTGCATCTCAGCCCCCTTTCCTTAGACTTCTCCCTGTACCCTATTCCTCCCAACGCTAGTCTTCATCTTCACCTAGACCTCCAGGCATCTCTTCCCCCTAGACCCACCTTCCCAGTCCATCAGCCTTGCTCCAGCTTCACCTCTCTCTCTCCACAGCCTCGATGCCATAAGTGACCAGCGTGAATGAGTGTGGGCTTGTGTCAGGGGGTGTGCACACACACTGGCCCATGCTCCTTGTATTCCTCTTCCGGCCAGTCCAACATTACTCTCACTTTCTTCCATGCCCCCTACTCCTCCCTCCATCCACCCCTCAGTATTATAGCACCTCCCCCAATAGCCTTCTCACTCCTAATTTCGTGCTGAAATCCAGTGGAAGAATGCTCCCAGCTGCCCCTACAATTTCTCGTTCTCTCATCTTAAATGGGCCCTCCTTGATGCATAGCAGTCTCTTAAAGCTGTGAGGGAAAAGTTTCTCAGGTTGGCTTTGAGGTGAATGTTGATTTCGATTTAGCATCACTGAGGCACACATCTTCGATTCAAAGCAGAAGATATGACTACTCACAATCACCTTGTGACTTCGCTGCTAGCCCTTCATAGGTTTGCAAGGCCAAGTCTGCAGATGCTGCAATTAGGGTAAGCTCTCACTTCATTTACAGCCACAGTTCCAAAAGATAAGGCTCAACCCTGAAAGAGCCCCAGCTGAGGGTAATGACACCTGATCGGAGCAGGATTACTCCGTGTTCTCTTTAAAAGAAATCATTTGCCAGGTAAAATGTAATAACATGAAACAACAGAACACTAAACAAACATTAGCAAAATGGAATCCCATTAACTGATCAAACATGTAAAAGATGCCCATCTGGAACAAGAGGAGAACAAGTAGTTTCGTTATTGTCGTACCCTTTTTAAACTAATTCTAGTTTTTTGCCCAAGTCTTGAATACATCACACCTCCAATGAAGGGTAGGGATTTTGTGAACCTGCTACAAAAATGGGTTGTTATTTGTCAGAGATGAGGGTTGAACCCAAATCTTCCTATTCCTTTCCACTATTGCTGTGTGGCCCTAGCCAAGTCCATCATTTCTCAGTGCCCCAGGCTCTGTCCATCTGGAAGTTGAGCAGTAACCGAGTACCTTGATGGAGAGAATTCCCTAAACCCTGGAAATCACAAGTCTGGTCCAAAAGTCCAAAAAACCCGAAAATAAGATGCTGAGCTCTGAGGACCCAGTTCACCCCGAACGGGAGTCTTCTGGCTGAAGCACTTCTGTGACGGCGTCCAACTTGGCGACCAGGCAACTCACGTTGGCCAAGGCTAACTGAGGGGGTCCCAGCCTCCAATAAGCTGGAGGCCTGCCCCAGGGCCGCCTCCATCATCTCTCAGCCACATGCACTAGCAGCAGGAAAGACAAGGCTGCCAGCCCTCCTCCCTCCCCTCCCCACCCCAAATGATGGCTTTGTTGGAGTGACCTTCATCAGAAATGGCCTTTGGGGGACCGATGGAAGGAAGACTCCCACCCACTCCTGCTTTCCCTAATTGCTTCAATTTGGTGACTTCTCTGGGAGGGCCACAGTTTGAGGACAAGGGGTGATGCAAACTTGTGGTAGCGATTCTCTTTGAAACATCTGATAGTATGTTAAAATAATATTTTAAAAGAAAACCTCTCAGGGCTGGGAGCTAGGAAGGGAGTTGGCCTGGGTTTTCTTAAGCAGAGTTGAAGCTTTTTGTAACACTCTCCATTCCATCCCCTCTGAGGCTCAGCCCGGGACTCCTCTACTGCAGGAAGCCTCCCCTGACCTTCCCGCACCCCCCCCCACATCGTTAGTCTCTCCAGGCCTAGCTTCCTCCTCACCACACACACGCGCACACACACACACACACACACACACACACACACACACACACACACACACACACACACACTCCTCAGCCCCTAGCTTCTTGAGGTCTATTTCTTTTCATTTTATAGCCCCAGAGATACAAAGAGGCAGTCACCCCCGCCACCCCAGTCTCAGTTTGCACATCTGTCAAATGATCCTTCCAGTTCCAAATCTATGGTCATTTGATCCATTTGAGACAGAGGCTTGGTTAATGAACTTCTAAAGCACCATGGGGGGGGGCGGGGGAGAAAAAGGGACAAATCCAATAGTCCATGTACTTGTTCATTCATTCAACAAACATTTATTAAGGAGCCTATCGTGTGCAGAGTCTTGTGCTAGGTACTGGGAGAGATGCAGAGAAAGAATCCATCTCTGCCATCAGAGAGCCTACATTCTAACTCCAGTGAATCTGGGAATTCCTTAATGTGGACAATCCCTCCGATGTGCTGATTGCAACCTATCCACATCTGCCCAACCTGTGTGTCTTGGGTCCATGACCTCCAGAAAAGCTCAGCACAGGGAGTCTGCCCAAAGTTTTGGGGCCTTGATCTTAACATCAAAGGCTCCCAGGGCTGCCCATGACCGGTCCTTTAGTTACTGCTGCTTCTAACCATGTACATGACTGGACTTCCTTTTCTTTCCTGTCCTTTCCACAGTTCCTCCTGCCTAACCTTTGTTTGCCACAGTATCTGACAGCATCTGTACCATCCTGTTCCTCTCTTGGAAGAGCTCAAGGTATTTCATCATGAGCCCTGCAGAAGCAGGATTGGCTATTGCCTTTGAGCTGCATGTTGGCTGACTTTTGCATGGCGCCTTTGCCTTTGCGGGCTGCTGGTCCATTGTTGTGGGGACCTGCCTGGCTCTGTCCCCCCACTGTCAGTCCCCAGGAGTTGTCCTGTGGTGCTCCAAACCCCTCATGTTTGTCATTGCCTCAAGCTCAGTCATGTTCCATGCCAGTCCTATAGCCTGCTTTGCTCAGCCCTTCCGGGGTCAGTGGGCACCCACCAGATTTCCCACTTTTGGCCACCACACGAAGCGTTGCTGTGGCTACATTAGTGGCTGCACCGTTTCTTTATGTCCAAGATGTAGAGAGAAGATAAACACTAGTCCAGTCCCAGCCTGGTCCCTGCCATGGTTGGCCCTGCTCAACCTCTCAAATGCCATTTTCTTCGTTGCTAGCCCCACCTCCCCCACCTCACTCTGCTTGATAGAATTTCATCTTGGTGCCTTAGGAAAAAAAGGCTACCAGCTCTCACCCAGGAAGTTCCCAGGATGCATCCCTCCTTGAAGCAGAGGGGCAAGGCTGCAGATTCATTTGTCATGTGGGCAAGACAAAGGCTCGGCCAGAGTGAAGGCCACAGATACTCACTGTATACAGGAAGAGGCCAGAGCCCCCGATGGGAAAGAGCTTGGTGCTTATCCCCTCCCTCTCCTTTTCTCTGAAAGAGCCTTATTTTCCCCTTCCTTTCTCTTGGCGAAATTCTTTTTCAGTCAGCCAGTGAAGAAACCAACACTGTCTGTGGGATCCTGGCTACCAAGAAGCAGCCTGCTCTTGGCTTCAGCCCAGAATGACTGGGTCCCAACAGGCTGCTTCTGTCCTGGGGTTTCAGCTGCTCTTGTGAAAGTCACCACTTTCTCAATGTTTTCTTTAGGAAAGATTGGCCCTGCTGTATGTGCAAGCACACACACACACACACACACACACACCCATAACCATATATTCATACACACTCTCAACCAATGTGCATATACACATACACTCACATAGAGTCACTCTTAATCCAGTTTGGGGATTCACAGAATCCCAGCAGCCCTTGTTGGCTGGGAGCTCAGAATCCATTTTGGCCTTCCCATGCCCAAGAGTACTCCCTACAAAATTCTCAATGAGGAAGTGTCCAACCTCTTCTCAAAGAGCTCTGGTGATAGTAAACTTACCACCTCCCAAGGCAGCCCCTTCCACTTGGTCATAGCTTGGATTCTTACCTTATGCTAAGCCTAAATGGGCCTCTGTAACTTTCTTCCCCTCCTCACTGTCCCCCACTGCTCCTAGCTCTGTTCTCTGGGGCCAATGACAGAAAAGCTAACCCCCTTCCCTCCAATAAAGCAGCATAGTCCCATGGGAAGAGGCCTAGAGTTAGAGTCAGACTGATGTTTCATTAAATGTATGGCATACTTTAGCTTGGAGCATTATCCCTCTTCTATTGGTGAGGTCAGGGCTTTGGCAAGAGGAAACTTTGACTATGTTCAATGTTTAAGAGGATCAGAAGATGCCTTGGGAGGGGGTGGGCTCCTCATCACTGGAGGTCTTCAAGAAGAGGCTGGAGGCCCATTTGGCGGCAATGTTACAACAGAGATGCCATTGGTGTTTGGATTGGACTAGCGGCCACTGAGTTCCCTCCCACCTCTCGGGTTCTGAGATTCTGTGACATCCAGGTCAAAGTAGAGCCCAAGAAAACCCTCTTCGATCCCTCCCTCAAATGCTCATACCAGGAAAAAGGAAACAAACAGACATTAGGAGACCCCTACTTCAATCATCTCTATGCCATACCCAGCAGCATCTATTCTTGGAAGACAAGGGCCTTTGTGCCACTGAATACCTGCTGCCCTCTGCCACCAAGGAGGTCTTGATGCTGAGAAAGAGGGCCCCATCCTCTCCTTTCTCTCTTTCCTTCCTGCCAGCCTTTGAGCTGACTCTTTCCATGTCTGGACACTATAAAGATATGCTCCCCTGGGCCCACTGATAGAAGCTTGTCTGAGGCTCTGGGAAGGCCCTGGCCCCACCCTGCCACAGCAGCTTTGGGCCTGTAGAAGGGCCCAATCTCCTGCCTTGGGCATACTGGCATCATCAATATCTTGGACAGAGAGCTAACCGTAATCTTGAAAAGATCCTACCCTATCCCGTGGGGACTTTGTAATATCTCCAATGACCCCAATGTCCTGTCCAAGTTCCAAATCAGATCACACCATTAGAGCCTCCGAAGGCCCACTGCCACTTCCCCTCTCTCCATACTTGCATGGGTGTTTTCTGAAGGTCTTTATTATCGAAGGATAGACATTTTGAGTTGGAGCAAATTGAGGCCTTGGGCCTCCTGATGGCGAGTGTCTCCTTTTTGTAACATCAAGCCTGAGGGGCGCTGCTATCACATGACAGAGAATCACCAAGGAGACAGTGCAGAGAGAGCTGGCCCCTGCCTCTGATACATCCTGCATGGCCCTTAACCTCTTAGGGGCCCAGGCAAGTTAAGGAAGCTCTCTGAGTTGCAGATGAGTTATCCACCTGCATCTACAGAGGGAGTTCCCACACTGGAAGCCAGTCCCTCACACAGATCTGGACCTCACTCTGCCTACCCCTCCACTAACAAAATGATTTTACTGTTGAATAGGGCCTGATTCCTACAGAACAGATGGCTCCCATGTTCCCACTTCTAGGTGAGCACCTCATCCTGCTGCCTAAATGAGATCCCACCTCTGGTAGGGGAGGCAGCTAGGAAAAGTGTCTTCCTGGGACCTCCTAGGTCTTCCTGGGACAGAAGGGCCCCACCCTCCCCAAGGAGGACAGATAACTGATCTCTGTACCTACAGATGGGATTGGAATGAGGATGGCTCATCCATAAAGAAGAAAGACCACCTTGTTCCTAATACACAAACTCTTTTTAACTCTAGGATTCTGGGTATCAGACTGGCCAGGCTACACACCTGAATGAGGATGGAGAGCCTGTGAGCAGGCTGGCAAGATGCACTTTGCATTGGCTGGCCAGCTAGCCTGAGTTCATCCAGTATTTTGCCAGGTCCTAAACACTGAGCTATTCAACCAGTTGGGATGTAGACAGACATCCAAGGCTCCCCTACCCCGCCCCCACCCTCTCAGCATGGTGTAGAGAGAACAACAGGCCCTCCCCAAAGGAGATGCTTCTAAGCAGGGCACTGGTACAAGATGGAGATGAAAGGTAGGGTCCCCAAAGCACTTCAGTGTCACTGTGGACTCCCTGTCCTTGCCCTGCTCCCAAGCGATGGCTCACTCTGTAATAGATGAGGACTCATAGGGACTGGTTGGGCTCCTGAACCTAGAATCAATAGTGCATGGTGGCTCTCTCCCTGCCACTCAGGGCACTTCCCAGAGTAATTGGGCCTGCTCCTCTTTCCTGTCCTCGCATTTCAGCAGCACTGCCTTTTCTGTTGTGCTAACAGAGGGAAAGCAGGAAAGTTTGGCTCACCAAGAGCCATGACCTAACTAAATGACTTGGGAGCTCTATTCCAGCCAGAATTCCCATGAATCAAACAGCTTGATTTAAGGAACTCTTTTGGAAAGAGTGGGTTCCATATGAGTTCAGCTGAGGGCCATGGCTTCATTGCCTTCAGCTGAGTGGGGAGGAGACTAGGAGACTGCACAGCTGACAGTGAGGACAGAGGTTCTAGGGCTGCAATGTGGGCAGGACAGTTCCCTCCTTGTGGATCATTGTTGTAGGAGTGCTAGAAAAGGGAAATAATTAAGCCTTATTCCACAGGGGTTATTTAGGGACATCAGGAAGTAGACAGAGTGCCCGTGAGTGTAGCAAAGGGGTAGTAGGGAGCCAGCCTATGTGCCATGAGGGTTTGAGCATGGAAGGATCTTTGGATCCCAGATTTAAAGCTACAGGAGATCTTTGAGGCCATCTCGTCCAGCATCCTGGTTCTGCAGAGGAGGGATTGCTGAGGCCCAAGGGACAGAAGTGAGCTGCTCCTGGTCACACCGCTAGTAAGTGATAGAGTCAGCATTCGGCCCCAGATCTGCTGAGTCCAAATCGAGTGCCCACTAGTGTATGTTTTGGGTGTGGGCAGCCACATGTTCTCTCTCCCACCTCCTGGATGAGACTTGAACATTGACATTCAACCAAGCATCATTTGCCAAGTGACTTTGGTGTCCCTGCCTACACTCTGACATTGGCTGGACCCCAGTCATTCAGCAGAAATTTCTGGGATTCAAGCAACTTCCAAGTCTGAGGAGGTTCCATAGGCAAATTCCCTGGAAGCTCTTGCCTTTACGCCCCTCCTCACTCTTAGCACCACAAAGCAGCCATTCCCAGGCTGCAGCTCCTTGTGAAGGCTGATTTAGGTTTAGGGCCGAGCATGTGATGATGGGGCTGCTGGCTGGGAGCTGGGAGAAGGGAGCCCTGGGGTCCCCACAGCTTTTCTTCAGGGACTCCGAGCTTCAGAGGCAATCTTTCCATTGGTCTTGGAGGCATCCTTCGGACTGGGCAAGATCGGTTGAGGTGATTATCTTCAAATCCTCAACTACTCCATACTTGCATCTCAAGTGGGACTAGAAGTGAAACGGCCTGTAGTGGGAAGGAGCCCGGGCATCATTGACCAGAACCATCTCATCTGGATTCAAGGCGAGAGTCAAGCCACGGCTTTGCCACCAGCTGGATGTATGACCTTGACCCTTCTTTTCCTGTAAGATTGGGGGGGGGGGCTGGCCTGTCTGGCCTGTGACATCACTGAGTGGCAAGTCCAACGCTTACTTGGCCAGAGGAGCAGGAAGAAGGAATCCCCGGAAGTGGTGGTGGTGTTTGAATTTGCATTGCCTACTTTCACTGGGCTGGAACCCATCACCATATTTTGCATCATTTATATCTTTGAATAGTGTCAATTCCAATACATGAGACCACTTTAGGGGATTCATTATTGGCCCTAAACGAGACCTAACTCTGTAAGTTCCTTGAAGGCAGTGTGCCTCAATACTTTTGTATTTCTATCCCTAGTCCTTAGCAAGTGCCTGGCACATAGTAAGCTTAATCAAGAATTTTTTCATTCCTTTGTTCATTCATTCCTTCATTTGTTTGTTCATTCATTCATTCTGGAGGGATTTGTTTGCTTCTGCTCCATCCTCAGTTCTGTAAGGGAAGCCCATGCAAGGATGTGTCTTAGTTTCTCTCAGCACAGGAAAGAATGACCTGGCCAGGTCCTTTACTGGCATCTCTGACAACCTGGGAGTTCCCCTGCTCAGCAGTAGCATTCTTGTTAGCTTTGTTTTGTTCTTTGAGAGAAATGGGTCCATATTAGATGCTGTTCACCTCTCCCAGCACTGTGACCTTGTTGGTCATTGGACAAAATTATACACTAAAGAAGAGTCTGATAGTCCAGCGGAGGCAGGCACTCCCTGATGTCAGCATTCTCTCTAGCTGCTTAGATTGCAACTCTTCCATAGCTGCCAGGTTCCCATCAGTTTGCCCCAGAGCTCTTCCCCACACATGACGAATACTACTGCTACCAGTTCCCTTGGCATCCTCCACACACCAGAGGAGTGTGCAGTGGGTTGGGTGCCCCTCGTTCTTGTTATATGTGACTAACCCCTTTTTCTTTTTTTTATTAATTTATTTCTTTTTAGTTTTCAACATTCACTTCCACAAGCTTTTGAGTTTTAAATTTTCTCCCCCTCCCTCCCCACAATGGCATGCAATCTGATATAGGCTCTACATATACATTCCTGTTAAACCTATTTTCACATTAATTATATTGTAAAGAAGAATTAGAACCAATAGGAGGAACCACAAGAAAGAAGAAACAAAACAGAAGAAAATAAAATAGCAAATAGTCTGCTTCGATCTGCATTCAAACTCCATAATTCTTTCTTTGCATATGGATAGCATTTTCCATCAGAAGTTTTTGGAGATGTCTTAGATTCTTGCATTGCTGAGAAGGGTTAAGTCTATCAATATTAGTCATCATACAACGTGGCTGTTACTGTGTACAACGTTCTCTTGGTTCTGCTCACTTCGCTCAGCATCAGACCATACAAATCTTCCCAGGTTTTTCTGAAGTCCTCCTGCTCATCATTTCTTATAGCACAATAGTATTCCATGACATTCATATACCACAACTTGTTCAGTCATTCCCCCACTGATGGGCATCCCCTCCATTTCCAGTTCTTGGCCACCACAAAAAGAGCCACTATCAATACTTTTATACATGTGTGTCCTTTTCCCACTTTTATCATCTCTTTGGGATACAGCCCTGGCAGTGTTGTTGCTGGGTCCCTTTTTCTTCTTGTCATCAGTTCTCTGCCCTCCCAATCCCTGGTTTGTCATGCCCTCCAGGAGCCTCTCCACTGCCCACTGAGTGGGCCTCAATTTCAGGGCCTCAGAGGCCATGGGGCTCCAGGACTCCTGGCTGCAAGGCATCATCAGAAGAATCTAGGGGGGCAGCTAGGTGGCGCAGTGGATAGAGCACCAGCCCTGAAGTCAGGAGGACCTGAGTTCAGATCCGGCCTCAGACCAAACACTGATACTTACTAGCTGTGTGACCCTGGGCAAGTCACTTAATGAAGAAGAAGAAGAAGAAGAAGAAGAAGAAGAAGAAGAAGAAGAAGAAGAAGAAGAAGAAAGAAGAAGAAGAAGAAGAAGAAGAAGAAGAAGAATCTGGGCCTGTGTTTCCAGGAGAAGCTTAGGGGATCTCACAGCCCTGGCCAGTTTTCGGAGAGCCACCACCTACACTGCTGTCTACCTCCTGCTAATTTGGAGCCCAGCTGGTCGTTTACCCTAGGGGGTTGTCTAGGCTCCTCCCCATCCAGCTTCATGCCAGAGGCTTGGCCCCTGGGCATTCTTCATTCACTTAATTATCTATGCTTGGGAAGTTAGGCATTCAGCAGCCCAACATCTAAATTACCAATTACAGTTGGCTTCAGAACAATGGGATTCTCTATTCTCCCTCTATTCTCCTTGCTAGGCAGCTGGGCGCACAGGGGATAGAGCCCAGGGCCTGAAGTCAGGAAGACTCATCTTCCTGAGTTCAAATCTGGCTTCAAACATTTACTAGCCAGGTGACCCTGGGCAAGTCACTTCACTCTGCCTCAGTTTCCTCACCTGTAAAATGAGCTGGAGTAGGAAATGGCAAACCACTCCAGTATCTCTGCCAAGAAGACCCTAAGTGGGGTCCCAAAGAGTCAGACGCAACTGAAATGACTGAGTACCAATCCTCTTTGCAGAAGGAGAAGGAGCTGTGGCTAACTGGGCATTGTCTGTATTTTTCTCCATGGCATGGTCAGCATGGCCCTGTCTCCTGGTAGCTGGCCCTCTACAGCTGACCCTGTCCACACTTAGCTCAGCTGGGCCTCAGCGCCTTCTTCTCCAACTCGGTAGGCCCTGCCAGAGGTGCAGTTCATGGGCAGACCCTCTGAGAGCCCAGAGTCACCCCCCTTCCCTCTCCTCTACATCGGGTCACAATGGGGGACCAAGCATTCTTTTCCCCTCTGGGATCCTCTTCCCTTTGCCCTGGCATCCATAAAGATCTGGAAACCAGCAAACTTAACTCTGCTCTGTCTTGGTAACTAATGACTCATTGTGCCTGGAGCGAGGTAGGCAGAGGGCAGAGGCCCACTGAAGCCTCCCTGTCAGGTTTGGGCTGATCCTTGGAAAGAGGCCCCTCCCTGAGCATCAAAGGCCAAACACACACAGAGGCAGAAGCATAGAGGCCCCACCCCCCAAACGGGAGAGCAACGTGCCCCATCCCCAAGAGCAGCAGGGCCACAGGAGAGGCCAGCAATGATTAACCTGGGCAACGGAAAACTGGTTTGCTTTGCATACCCCCCATGGAGGTTTAGAACCAAACAACAACAGGCCAGAGAATGTTGCCTTCTCCTTTGGAAACTGCCTCTTTTGCCCTTGGCCCACTTACGATGTCTTTCATCCTCCACTGACTGAGTCAGCTGGGGTCGGAGTAGTGGCTCTGGCTCAGGGCCTGCTCAGGGAGCACCCCACCAGGGCTGAGCCTCACTGGGTGCTCTCAAGATTTGCCCTGGGCACAGGAGAATGGAAATCTAGGGCTCAGGGACTGTTGTGGGCAGGGGTTTCATGGCCCCAGTGCCGAGCCTAGCGCCAAGAGCCCAGTGCTTGCTACCCAGGAGGCACTTGTTGGACGGGATTGAATTGAACTGACTTGAATCCAATTTTCTGGGGCTGGAGCAAGCAGAAATGTCGCACCTTCGTGTATCCTGGGGAGAGACCAAACGAAAAGCTGTCCTCTGGCACAACTTGGTATCTTCTGTTAGAGCATGGAGGCCTGTCCTGTGTGCCTGGGTGGGCCCTGATATCTCACACAGGGATCATGGGGAGGGAGTGAAACAGAGTGGGTAGAGTCAGGAAGGCCCGTGTTCAGACTGCCCTCAAAGATGCTAAGCTGTGTGACTCTAGGTAAGCCACTGGCCATCACCAAACCTTAGTTTTCTCCTCTGTAAAATGGGGAGAGAAATGCTGGTACACCCTGCCTGGTAGCATTGCTGAGAAGTTTGTGTATCAAAGGCACACCAACCTTAAAGTACCACAACCACGTCAGCTAGATGCCAGAGCTGGGACTGCTACTGAGACAAATGGGGAGAAAGTGTTCCAGGCAGGTGGCTGGAGCAGAGAGTGCATGGCAGGAGGCAATGGGGAGCTGCTAGAAGTTCTTGAGCAGTACCCGGAGGCTGACTTGGAGAGCAGATCCTCTTTGTCATCCAATGGACAGACTGGTTTGTAGGGACTCATAGAGCAAGAGGATGCTTCCCTTTGCTAGCACAGGAGATGGCGGCATGACGGGAGAGCACCAGTCCTGGAGTCAGGAAGACCAGAATTCAAATCCAGCCTCAGACACTTCTTAGCTGTGTGACCCTGGGCAAATCACTTAAGCTTGATCTCCCTCAGTTTCCTCAACTGTGAAATGGGGGTCATAATAGCACCTACTTCACAAGGTTGCTGTGAGGATCCAGTGAGATGGTGTTTGTAAAAAGGCACTTACCACAGTGCTTGGCACCTAGGAGGCATTATAGAAATGCTCGTTCCCTTCCCCTCTGTTCTCCACAGGCCTCGGCAGCCTGCTTCAGAGGAGAGCCAAGGAGGCTCCGCCCTCCCCAACAGCTGTCAGAGGAGAGTGCCCTGAGGAGCCCCACTGGGGCGCCTGGTTCATTTGAATCCCTGGGCCCAAGCCCGCGGGGCTAAAAGATCCAAGAGGGGACTCCCCCTAGAAACTAGGCAGGGCTGGATGGCACTGAGGCTGCCACATAGCAGGTGCTCATCACTGTTTTTGGAGAGCCTTCTCTGTCTTTCATGAAGATACTCCATCTTGGGGCAGCTAGACGGCGCAGTGGATAGAGCACCAGCCCTGGATTCAGGAGGACCCGAGTTCAAATCTGGCCTCAGACACATAACACTTACTAGCTAGGTGACCCTGGGCAAGTCACTTAACCCCATTGCCTAGCTGAAAACAAATCAAACAAACAAAAAAAGATACTCCATCTGCAGTCACTTTTGTGTGTGAGTATGTGCATGTGTCTGTGTATGCGCATGTATCTGCATGCATGTGTATGCATGTGTATGTGTTTATGTCTACACATGCACGTGTGCCTATACATGTGTGTCTGCATGTAAGTATGTGTGGTGCATGTGTGTGCTTGTGTGTCTATGTGTGTATCTGTAAAGGTCCTTTCAATTCTGTTTGTGGTCTCACTAATATGGGAGTGCTCACAGTGCAAGGGAAATGACACCCAAACCCTGAAGGTCCAGGAGCAGCTTTGTGGGCATCACAAAAGCTCTGTACCCTGGGCAGCTGGCCACCCTTCTGAGCCCGCCCCACAGTCTCCCAGGAGGGAGCGCTGCATGGCAGGGTGGCTCTGGGTCTGCCGGGTCAGGGGCAGCAGCTGAGAGGGAAGCTCCCTGCACACCATCCTGCCAAGAGACTGCTCCCAGGCCTACCACCCAGGGTTTAGCTCATTCTACCTAGTGGCCTTTTGAGATCAAACAGTCAGGCACACATGGTCCACGACCCAGGTGCTCACTAGCTAACACCGCAGGCTGGGAGTCAGCATGCCTGTCTGAGCCCTCACCAAACTGTGAAGTGAGCCGAGTCCAGTTCTAGCTGTCGCTTCCCTGCTCGGCTGCACGGGTACCAGCCTCGTTCACTTCTCACCGTCCCTCGGTGGGAGCTTCTGTCCTCACCCATCAGGCCCGTGTTCCCCAAGAGCCAGGAGGGGCCTCTCTGCTGAATGAAGGAATGAGTGCATGCTGTGCCGCACTCAGGGAGCTTCCGTTCTAGTCAGGAAAACCCCCCAAGAGGGGAGCTGGAAACAGAGGCAGGATTTGGTTTGGGAATGGCCAGGAAATGGTGGTGGAGGCCCAGGCCAGACGAGGTGAGACCAGGGACCCAGGCAGGCACTGAAAACCAGTTCCCCAACTTTGTAGTCACCCAAATCCAGCCCTATGTTGAGACAACTAAGCTTCAGCAAAACTGTTTTGTCTTCATATCTTTCCTAATGGTTTCACTGGCACATCTGGCTGGAAGTCCCTGCTCCGGTGTGGCCCTTCCCAGCCATGGAACAACAAGGAGAAAACAAGGCAACCCCACCAGCTGTGCTAATGCCTCCATGATCCTACACCTCTACAAAGGCTTTCCTGACTCAGCTCTTCCTCCCCTGCTTGATGCATGAATAGCAGTTAGGGTGAGAGAATAGAGTTTGGGGGCCCTTCCCCTGGGAGGCCAGGAACTGCCTGGTCCACTCTGGCCAGCTGCAGCCAAGGGTTCAAGACCACTTGGGGAGAGGGATGGCCCGCACTCAGCTGGCAAGGACTCAGAGGTCACTGAGCCCCTTCCCCTGCCCTTAGCTGGGGGTCCCAAAGAAACACCATGGCCAAGCAGGACACATGCCCTGAGTGACTGGAGGAAGCTGGCCCGCAATCAGTCAGTCAGTCAGTGAGTCCATATCATCTACCGACAGAGGCAGGGCCCAAGGCTCAGGCACTGCTCCCACCCCTATCCCAGTCCTTTTCTCATTTAGAATAGCTCTAGGGCTTATAGGGTCAGAAGGGGACTGAGAGATCCACCTGCCCTCTCCCCTGCTACCCCAGCCTTGGTCATAGCAGGAAAAGAGAAGCCCAGGGAGGATCCTGGGACTTGGAGTTGTCCCAAAGGTTGTGCCCAAAGGTTGTGCCTACACAACAGTGATTGGCAGAGCCAGAGCTTCCTGGCACCCCTGAGGCCAAAGCTCCTCATTACCATAAGCTCTCTCTGTCTCTGTCTCTGTCTGTCTGTCTGTCTGTCTCTCTCTCTCTCTCTCTCTCACACACACACACACACACAGCTCTTTCCTTTCCGTCCACCATGTCTCCCTTTCCCTACTATGAATGAGGGTTCCCAACCGACACGTGGGTGTCCCTGAAGTGAACGCTCTACTCACTCTGACCTCTGTAGCTCCACTCACACATGCTCCCTGGGCTTGAAATACCCTACAGAGCTACAAGGGAGCTTGAAAGTCATTCTGGCCAACTCCTTCCTATGGCAAACAAGGTGACTGAGGCCTAGAGAGAAGTGACTTATCCAAGGTCACACCATCAATATCACCATGGAATGTCAGAGCTGGGAGAGACCTTGAAGATCATCCCATTCCAACCCTCTCTTTAATCAGAGAAGGCTCGTGGAAGTCCTAAGGCAGGAAGGGACTTTCCCAAGGTCACACAGAGAGTTTGGCAATAGAATGTCAGAGCTTAAAGGGGCCTTGGAGGTGATCTCATCTAAATTTCTCAATTTCTACCCAAAAACATTAAGGAGCAGAGAGGGCAAGCAAGGCCTGTTGCTAATTTAGACCATCCAGAGGAGGGTAGCCTTGGGTGAAGGACATCAAGATGTTTAGTTGGGGGTGACACGGCAGCCATCTTCCACATGGACTTTTTTGTTCATTTCTTCTCTTTGCATTTCCCCCCCACACCCCACCCTGGGCAGAGCACAGTGCCCGGCCCAGTAGGTGCTTCATTAATGCTTGCTGACTGACTGAGTCAAACATCTGAAGCACTGTCGTGAAGAGGAGGAATTAGATTCTGCCTGGCCCAGGTGGACAGAAGTGGGAAGGACGCAGGGAAGGGAGCAAAGAGGCAGAACGGAGGACTCACTACCAATTGGAGCCATCCCAAAGTGGGATGGGGATCTGCCTCCTTGGAGGTGTTCGGGCAGACTAGATGACCACCTGTCCCATCTGTTGTCTTGGGGTTTCTGGTTCCCTTATGGCCTGACCCATACAGAGGTCTCTCCTCCCACCCCCCAAAACAAGATTCTCTGATTCTGGGAAATGCCTTCCCCACGCTCTCCTCATTTTGTGGGCCCATCCTTCAAGGTCCAACATAAAGACTCCCTCCTCCACCAAGCCTTGCCTGAAATGTCCAGGCTTCAGTGATTGCTCCCTCAAAGCTAGGGGCCTCACCTCTAAGGGCCTCCCAGACACCGCCCTCTGAACACCACTCTGGTTCTCTGTTACACAGGGGTAGGCCTCTGCTCTCTGGCCAGACTCAACCCAAAGGAACCCTTTCTCCTCCTGGGCAGGTGGTAGGTGGGGTGAGACTGGGCTGATGGCAGGTGCCCTACAAGAGGAGTGGCCACCACTGGGGAAACAAGGGGGGGGCCCCTGAGGTGCAGCCACTGGCTGCCCCCTCCTGCCCTGGGCCATAGTGCTCCAGGACACTGAGAACCAGAGAGAGGCCTCGAAGGCTGTGCTCATGCTTTCTGTGGCCAGACCCCCGTACAGTGGCCCTGAGTACTGCTCTGCCAGGGCCGCAGGCAAGGTCCCCAGGGGTCCTCTTTCTGTCTCTCCCTTGGCAGAGTGCTGGGATCACAGAAAATAATGACCCCGCATACTATGAGAGCTTAGCTTTAGGGAGGACTTTAAGACTGCAAACCACTTACCATATGTTATCTTCCAACAGGCCCTGGGAGGCAGGTGTTCTTATTGTGCCTGAGAGGAGGAAAGGTTAAGTAACTTGGCCAGGGTCACATAGCTAGCAAGTGTCTGAGGCAGAATTGGAGCTAGGGTCTTTTTGACTCTGAATCTAGGACAGAGATCCACTGTGTGTGTCATGCAAATGTGGATTGAACACAGAGGCTCAGGAACCTGCAGGTGTGGACCAGAGCTGCAGAATGCAGCAAGCTCACATTAGCTACAGGCAGAGATAGCTCCAGGACCCTCGTGTTCCCTTGGCACCTCATCTGGCCCCTCAGTATGCCCAAACAGCACCAAATTCTGTCAGACATTCCAAGGAAGAGCCTCCACCCCCTGGCCCAGCTCATTCTAGGCCAGCCCAGTGTTCCTGCATACCCACCTTCCTTCCTGGCCTCCCTCCCTGCTGCCTCTGTCTGTCCTGGCCTCCCTCCCTGCTGCTTCGGTTCACCCTTCCTGCCCTCTCTTCCTTCCTCCTGCCTCCTTCCCACAGTCCCAGAGAGCTGGCTGCTGGCAGGCAGTGAGACAGACAGACACTCTGAGAACCCAAGTGGGGATTTTCCAGACAGCCCACGTTGTCCTCACTGTGAAAGAATTTGTTTCGTTGGAGTTGCTACTCTTCTTGCCCTCCTCAGTGGTTCCGTGGGGTGCTCCCTGGCCCTCTGCTGGCCCCAGAAGTCTGACCAACTCAAGAGCAAGAACACTACTGGCCTCTCTCTTGCTTCCTTCCTTCTACTGGCCTGTCGTGTTCCCTAATCACTCGCCCTCCTCCTTTCTTGACTGGAGAAGGGTCAAGAGGGAAATGAATGACTTTCCTCCCTCAGGCTGTCTCAGCTTTCTTCCTTTCACCCCTGAAAGCCCCAAAGCCAGATTCCCTTCTAGAATTGCTGAAGAGTGGGAAGAGCCCAGGCTCTGCCAGGAGCAGACTGCCATCGACTTAAATCCAGGCTCTGCTATTGCTGCCGGTGCCGCCTTGGGTGAGTCCCTTCTTTCAGGGCTACAGTTCCTCCTCTGTAAGATGAGAGTTGGATGAGATGACCTCTACCATCACTTTGAGCTCTGATGTTCTATGGTCCCATTCCTTTACTCATCTGTAAAATGGGGGGCTTGGCCTAAGTTGGAAGCATTACGTTTAAAAGTTTAAAATGGAGGCTGCTCAGGGGCCTAGAGCTCCAGGGCCAATGGCCAGCTTGTGTCTCTAGGCTCCCTTACCCCAAGACTTGGGTGGCTCTTATCACATCAGCTCTCAGAGGGTGCCTCCAGTCTTTGAAGAGGTGGGGCCCAAGACGTGGGCATAGATTGAAGCAGCAACAGAATCCCAGAATGCTGAGCTACAGTCACAGAGCAGAGGACATTCCCATTGGAAGGGAACTTGGAATCACCTGTCCAACCCCTTTGTGTCAGAGTGGGAAACTGAGGTCTAGAGAAAGGAAGTGATCTGAGCCAAGGTGCCTCAGGTAGTAAGAAGCTGAACTGGCCTGTGACCCCAAGGCCTGTGGTTCGAAATCTGGTGCTCTTCCCCCAGGGTCATGAGGAACTAGAAAGAAGAGAGAGCTTGTGGCTAAGCTCAGGTCCTCTGGTGGCCCATGGCACCATCCAGGAAGGGCCAGACTGAGTGGGATTGGTGAGAATCAGGGGGTACCTTTAGAAAGGCTCTGGAAAAGAGCCCCAACTTTTCACAACCTAGAGAGAGCAGGAGGACCCAGTGCCCCAAGCAAGCTCTCCAGGGCTGGCTCCTCCTTCACCCCAGCTGAGAGGTTGGAGCCCATGTGGCTCGTCACCCTCCCTCCCCAAGGAGCTAGGCCTCAGCCTGGGCACCAGGCTGTGTCACCTGGCAACAGGCCGATGATGTCACCCTGTCCCGGGGTGATCCTCATGGCTCATAGCTGAGCTCACATGTTGTGACTAGTGACCCGGGAGGAGCAAGGCTGCTCGATCAGGTCTTTCTGACTGGCTGAGGGGGTGCCCAGCAGGTTCTCCTCCAGGCAGCATGTGATATGCCCCCACCCCCAGCCCCAGACTGCCTTCTCCCACATTGCCTTCTCCAAATGGGAGCACACAAGCCAGCCTCAGTTCCGAGGCTCCTCGTGCATCTGTGAAAAAGAGGGACCACCTGAAAGCTCCCTGCCAGGCCCTTTGGAGCAGGGACATAAGCTGAAGGCCTGAATCCCTGGGGAGGCTGAGGAGAGATGAGGCCTGAGCTACTGAAAAGATGCTTCCTTGGCTTTCTTTCCTTGGGAGCAGGGTTGTGCCCTTGCTAGAGGTCTGCAGAGCAAAGGCCAGATGTTCTTTTGTTGGGAATGTTGCAGAGGGGGCTCTCATTCAGCAGTTAATTGGGTGAGATGTCTCTGAGGCTCCCTCCCCCAACTCTGAAAATCTAGCATTTCAGGATCCCCTACCAACCTGGTCATCCAGAAAAAAGGGCATTTCGTTTTCTAGAGCAGCCCTGATCCTACCCTGGTGAACCAGATGAAAGGTTTGGGGCAGAGGACAGAGGAAGGAAAGAAGGGGAAGTGGAAGAGAGGGAGGGTTCAGATAAAGAAGGACAATTGGGAGCACACAGGAGATGAGAAAACAATGTGCATGCTGGTCATCCTCTGCAACACTGACACCCTTGACCCCCACTGTCAACAGGCTGTGACCTTCCTTCCCCAGGCTGGGCTGCTCCGGGCTATCCACACTGTTCTCCTGTCCCTTCTCCCACACTGCTCCAGCCTGGGACAATGGGAAGGAGTGACCACCAGCAGCCCAAGAGCAGGTTGGCACTGTGCCCTCAGTTTCCTGAATGCCAAGCCACGCCTAGCCCTTCTCATGGATGTGAGGACAATTCATGACTTCCATCTGTGGGAGTCTTCATTGTCACAGCAGCCTTGCAAACCATGTGTGGTCCATGAAAGAAAGCACTGCTGGAGAAGTCAGCACTCAGCAAAGTCAGCACATCTCCGGGCTTTCCCTGATTCTGTCACAAATGCAAAAGCTCATAGGCTGGAAGGAATCATGGGGACTGCATAGTGCCAACCTCTCATTTTACAGAAGAGGAGACTGACACTCAGAGAGGGCAAGGGACTTGGCCAATGTCACCCAGATACTGTACAGGTAGAGCTTAAATCTAAGGATATGTCAATAAATGTTTAACAACCAGCTTAGAGAGAAGAAGGAGCCCCCAGCTGAACTGAGCTTCCCCTGGAGCTCGGGAAGGGAGCACAATCTTGGCTTTCTTTCCTGTTTGTGTACATTTGAATTCTTGGCTAGGGGGAAAGTGTGTGTCACAACCCTGAAATGAATTCGGATGAAATGGAGATGAGGGGCCAGAAGGCGTCGTGAGCCCAGAGTAAAACCCCCAATCATACCTAGGTGCAAAGTCACCTGCTCTTCCCTTCCTGGCCTGCAAGAGGCACCAGGGCACAGAAAGGGCGATTGACTTGGGCAAGGTCACACAGCCAGCAGGCATCAGAGGCATGACCTGACCCTCAGCCTTCCTCTAGGCACAAAGCTGGGCTGCCTATTCAAAGGAAGTTTCTGGGGGCCCCCACTGTTGTCCCAAACACACACACACACACACACACACACACACACACACACACATACACACACACACACAGAGCTCCTTTCAGCCAGAATGTAAGTGGCAGGCGGCTCTTTTGTAGGTGCTGTTAAGGTCACTCCAGCTCTGAGACTCGGGCATCAGTGGCATTGCTCTATCCCCAGCAGATCCCACTCAGAGGTCAAGGTGTGCAGTGGCAAGAGTGGGGGCTTGGAGCCAGAGGATTTGAGGCCAGTCTCTTGCCACTTCTGTGGGCATGGCACTCTACCCCATCCTGGGCTTCAGTCCTCTCTTTTATGAAGTAAGGAAGTTGGAATGGCTACTCTCTGAAGGCCCTTTGAGCTCTGAGCCCAGGACCCTAGGAAAGCCCCACAGCTGGCCCTGTGCGAAATCCTGCCTCCCTGGCCATGCAGAGCCCCCTGCCCCCTTTCCCAAAGTGAGAGTGGGCAGAGCCCCATCCTGCACCCAGTAGTGACATCTTACCACCCTACCTTAACCTCCCCACACAGCCCTCATACCTCCACTCAGAGCTTTACCAACCAATCATTAGCCTGCCCACACCCCATTGAGGGAAGGCGGTGCTCCTAACCCTGGGCATAGTTTAGGCAAGACCACATAGCAAGGTGGGGTCTAGGTCAGGAAGGGCCGGAGCCCACACTGACGCCCTGTGCTCTCTTACCACTTCCCAGGGCCTGTTACGTGACACTCCTATGCACACCTCCCCAAACTCAGGCTCACCCGCTCGGCCGGTACCTAGCCTGTGGCTGCCCTCCACCCCTATGCCAATGACACTGATGGCTAGCCCAGGGTTTCACAAGCTTTGCCCTCCACCCTAGCCCAGCCCATAGCCTGCTGCCCTGTTCTCCTAAACAGCCTGAGAAGCTGCCTATGGGAGAGCTTGGCTCTGAGTCTACAGGCATAGCCAGAGAAAAGAAAGGGCTGGGGGGATTTGGCCAGTTTGGGTCCCTCTTGTGGGTGGGTCAGAGGTGACCCCATGAAGCCTCCTGGTCCATCAAGCAAGCTGTCCAGCTGCAGCCCACAGAGGCCTGGAATGCCAACTCTTCTCCCTTCCAGCTCCAAAAAGCCTGGGCCAACTCCCATCTGAGGCCCTTCTAGTCCTCTCCTGTTGGTGATTCCCACCCTCTCCTTAATCTCTGTGTGTGTACAGGAAGAGATCAGCTAGAGACAGAGAGCACCATTGGACTGATTTGTCTGCCTTTCCCTACCCTGTAGGATGGGAGCTCCTTGTGGGCAAGGACTGGGTTCTTTGGCTCAGGTCGATGCCTGGCACCCAGCAGATGCTTCTGAAAAGCTGGTGCTGGATTGATCTGAGGAGCTACCTCCACAGGAGAGGGACTGGGGGACCCTCTAGTACCCTCCCCTAAGGAGACTGGCTCCTCTGGGGCTACAGGCCACAAACATGAGCCTGTCAGTCGAGCCCCAGGCTACTCCCAACCTGGAACCACAAGGCTCTGCCGCGGGCCAGGCCTCGGGAGCTGGCGGAGCTTCCCGCTCAGGGTCAGGAAGGGAAGGAGGGGCCGGTGCTACCCACTAGCATTTCAACTGAATAAAACGGTTCACTCAATTGGCGTAATTGTGCTTCAAGTCCTGGAGCAAACTTTTTCTCTGCAAACAGGCTGTGTGTGCACCATAAATAACACGGGCACGGCATGAAGAGGATGAAAGCTGTCTGCAGGACCCTTCCGTCTCCCTTTTCTTTCTCTCTTCTGTCCCTCCCTAGAGGCTACGGATCTCTGACCTCCCCAGTCTACAGAGGAGAAAACTGAAGCACACACAGCTGGGATTCATGTCCTCTGGCTGTCAACCCACCTCTCTTTCCACTGCACCAGCCTGCCTTTTTCTCACATGGAAGGCTAGAGCTCTCCATCCCTTCTCTGTTCCCCTCCCTTCTCTCTCTCTGTCTCTCTCTCTGTCTCTCTCTCTGTCTCTCTCTCTCTCTCTGTCTCTCTCTCTCTCCATCTCTCTCTCTCTCTCTCTGTCTCTCTCTCTCTGTTTCTCTCTCCCTCTCTGTCTCTCTCTCTTCCTCTCTCTCTCCTTCTTCTCCATCTCTCCGTGCATGTCTCTCCTCTCTCTTTGTATCTTACTGTCTCTCCCTCCTCCCTCCTTTTCTCTCTCCCTGCCCCCTCTTTGTATATCTCTGTCTCTTCCCTCCTTCCTCCTCCTTCTCCTTTATCTCCCTCTTTTGTTCTCTCTGTCTGTCTCTCCCTCCTCCTCTTTTGTATTTCTCTCTCTCTCTCTTTCTCTGTCTGCCTCTCTCCTCCTCCAGACCCATCAATATCTGTTCCAACTATGACCACTCTGACCTTGCCTCCTTCCCATCTCACCACCCTCTCTTTTCCCCTCTAAACTCCAAGAAAAGAATGAAACAAACAAAAATATCACTGGACTTTACACCTGATTCATTTTTTACCCACAACTGAGGAGACATACTTACTCCAGAATGGAGACCCGTGTTCAAATGTCCACTCTCCTCCTTATTCTCTATGGGACCTAGTAATTTACCCTTTCTGGGCCTCAATTTTCTCATCTGGAAGGTCTCTGAGGCCCCTGCCAGTTCTTAGCTATAGGATCCAATATCTATGAATGAATGAATGAAAAGCACTTTTAGATTATTATCTCATTTGATTCCCACAACAACCCTGGGAGGTAGGAGGTAGGCTATTATTGTTCCCATTTTACAGATGAGAAAACTGAAGCAAGCAGAGGTTAAATGACAGTCACACAGCAAAAAGAGAGCCTGGGGTAGTATCTGGCTTTAGGTCTTCCTGACTCAGTGGCCAGAAGTCTATTCATTGCCCCACCTAGTTGCCTGTAGGCAAACGAAAGTGAGCTAGTAGGTGGCCACCTGCTATGGAAAAGCCAGCTATCACTCCCTCTTTGCATCTCCATCCTGCCTGCCACGGCAAAACCTGGCTAAGAGGAGTAAGGACTGTCAGGATAGCTTCTGGGCCCACCGACAGGGGGGATTGCCCCTGGGGGCTGGGGGGTAAAGCCTTAGCTCACCCAAGCCCCCGACCGACATCCTGCTCCCTTGTCAAAGGTAGCAAGGTAAAAGCCATTAAAGCTGGGGGACATCTTCTCCACCTTCCCCATTTGACAGAGGGAGAGGCTGAGGCCCAGAGAGGGCAGAGCTAGGCTTTGAGACCATCCCACCGCATTGTGCTGCCTGCAGGCACTCTTCTGGGTTTGGGGCACTGGCCGCGGGAGCGCCCCAAGAGTAAGCCAAACCCCAGCACATTGCTTGGGTCTGGGCCAGGAGAGCCAGGGTCTGGAGCAGAGCCAGCCTCAGCCTAGGGGGTTTCAGTAAAGCCGGTCTAGCCTGGAAAGTTCACTGAAGGCCCACAGTGCAAGTGGGACACTGAGTTCCTTGTGCTAGGCTTTGCCCCTCCCCCACACAGCCGTGCATCATTTCATCACAGGCAGCGCCAAGGCTCGAAGGACAGGTCAGGACTGGCAGGGTCTGCTGGGGGGTCCAGGATGGGAATAGCTGCGGGTGCTATGGATCTGGCCTGCAGCCCACAGGCAAAGCCCAGTAGAATAACTGCTGATAGTGGAGGGGGAAGCAGATGCTCCAGAGAAAACTGCCCAGAAGCTGGTACAGGGCCTACTCCAAGGGTTCCCTCCCATTCTGGGCTCTTGGGGGGTTCCTTCTTCAGCCAGAATCTAACCTCCAATTTGCTGGAGATCTGGATGGTGGGCATTTACATGATGGCTTTTTCTAGAGTGCTGGGAGCTGGGTCAGGAGACCCCGGTCAAATCCTACCTCAGAGCTTCACTAGCTCTGTAATTCTGGGCACCACTATCATCCTCCACTTCCTCCTCTGTAAAATGGATATTATTGTACCTGTAATATTGAATGGGCAGGGTAGTTGTGAGGGAAGTATTTGGGGCTAATGTCTTAGTCCAGGAAATAAGCCTTGGAGGAGCCCTGAATGCCATATAATAATGATAACAATAGTAATGCTCCGTAAGAAACAATGGATATTACTGATACCTAAACCAGGAAGAGCAAAAACGGAGAAGGAAAATGCTAGACCAATTTCCCTAACAAATATTGATGTGAAAATTGTAAATAAAATACTAGCAATATATCACAAGGATCTCACACTATGACCAGGTGGGATTCATACCAGGAATTCAGGGCTATTTCAATATTAGGAAAACTCTCAGCATCATTGACCATATCAATAACAAAACAAAAAAAATCATTTGATTATATCAATAGATGCAGAAAAAGCTTTTCAGCACTCATTCCTACTAAAAACACTAGGAAGCACTGAAATAAATGGAGCTTTCCTTAAAATGAGAAGTAGTATCTATCTTGTGTTTGTCCTTTGTTCTCAGAGGACCATGAATTAGGGAGATGATGACATGACTTGTGATTGACTTTGTTTTCAGTGAGTGAGGGCTGTGCAAGGTCACCAGCCTCACTGTCTCCTCTGGAGCCATCTGAGTCCGATGGCCAGGTATTCATCAGGACAACTGGAGATGGCCCAGGATGCAGTGGGAGACCTTGGCCCTTTTAAGCTAAGGTCTTTTCAGGTTCTCACTTTGAGTGAGGTAGCGCCCATTCAGTGAATTGCCCTCTTTACAGAGTGAGTCAAGGGATGGCCACTTTAATAAAAAGAAAAAATGAAACTGGGAGGGGAAGACCCTCAGGGTTGCTGGCCAAAAGAGAAACAGGGGCAGCTAGGTGGCATAGTGGATAGAGCACTGGCCTTGGAGTCAGAAGGATCTGAATTCAAATCTGGCCTCAGACACTTGACACTTACTAGCTGTATGACTCTGGGCAAGTCACTTAACCCCAATTGCCTCATCGCAAAAAGCAAAAGAAAAACAGTATTTACATTCACTCTGAGTAAGGAGGCCCCAAAAAATAACCATGAAGTGGTGCTTGGGCAGGGACCTATTGTCCAATCTATGAGCTCCAGAATGAATTGAGGTTAAGGCTTGGTCTTTGAGAAAGAAATCTAGCCAGTAAACCCCCAGCGAAGAAAGAGAAGGAGAAGGAGAAGGAGACTGAGAGGGAGAGGGAGAATTTTCATTTGGGGATCTCTTTCAGAAGGTGATTGGTAGATTCTTTCCATTTTTATTTTACCCTCTGGTTCTAGATTATCAGGGCAGTTTTCCTTGATAATTTCTTGAACGATGATGTCCAGGATCTTTTTTTCAATCTAAGTAGTCCAATAATCCTTAAATTATCTCTCATGGATCTATTTTCTAGGTCAGTTGTTTTTCCAGTTCGGTATTTCACATTTTGTTCTATTTTTTTTTCATTCTTTTGATTTTTATTGTTTCTTGATGTCTCATGGAGTCATTACCTTCACTTGCCCAATTCTAATTTTTAAGGAATTATTTTCTCCTTCTTCTTCTTCTTCTTCTTCTTCTTCTTCTTCTTCTTCTTCTTCTTCTTCTTCTTCTCTTCTTCTTCTTGGCAATTGGGGTTAAGTGACTTGCACAGGGTCACACAGCTAGTAAGTGTCAAGTGTTTGGTCTGAGGCTGGATTTGAACTCAGGTACTCCTGACTTCAGGGCCAGTGCTCTATCCACTGTGCTGCCTAGCTGCCCCAAGGAATTATTTTCTTCAGTGAGTTTTTGTACCTCCTTTTCGATTTGGCCAGTTAAGGAGTTGTTTTCTTCAGTAAATTTTTATAATCTTTTCCCATTTTTTAGTGTTTCCTTTACCAAGATGTTGACTCTTTTTTCATGATTCTCTTGCACCGCTCTTGTTTCTTTTCCCAATTTTTCTTCTCTCTCTCTTATTTTATTTTTTAAATCATTTTCAAGGTCTTCCAGGAGTTCTTTTTTGGGCCTGAGACCAATTCACATTTTTCTTTGAGGCTTCACATGTATCCATTTTGACATTGCTGTCTTCTGAGTTTGTGTATTGATTTTCCTTGTCACTATAGTAACTTTCTATGTTCAGGTTCTTTTTTGGGGGAGGGGGTTGCTCATTTTCCAGCCTATTTTGTGACTTTTAAATTTATATTCAAGTTGGGTTCTGCTCCTGGGTTAGAGGGGACACTATCCCAAGCTTCTTGTACCATGGGCATGAGCCTTGCTGCTGGCTTGCCTGGATGAGGCCTGCATTGGACTGTGTTCCCCTTTTCAGTGAGTGAGATAGAGCTTTCCTGCCAATCTTCTCAGTTGCTTTACCCTTTTGTTGGTTCTGCTGATGCAGAATTCATTTTCAGGTATTCTTTTATCGTTGTTTGGAGGTGAATTTGGGAGAGTTCAGGCAAGTTCCTTGACTTACTCTGCCATCTTGGCTGTATCCTCCTCCCCTTTGATCCCACCATTCTGGAGAGCAATTTGGAACTACGCCCAAAAAACTACAAACCTATGTATACCCTTTGACTCAGAAATACCACTACTAGGTCTGTATCCCAAAAAGATTTTTTAAAAAAGGAAAAGGACCTAGTTATACAATGATATTCATAGAAGTTCTTTTTGTGGTGGCAAAGAATTGGAAGTTGAAGGGATGCCCATCAAATGGGGAATGGCTGAACAAGTTGTGGTATGTGATTATGATGAAATACTATTGTGCTGTAAGAAATGATGAGCAGGATGGTTTCAGAAAAACCTGGGAAGACTTACGTGAACTGATGCAAAGAGAAGTCTAATTGAGTTCTTCCATTGGAGTCTTTTGTACTCACACTCAGTTCTGGTTCAGGAGCCAATTAAAATCCTTTTCACTACTATATAAGAGATAGTCCCAGAATACCTGTGAATGCTCTAAATTGGAGGGCAGGGCCCCTCCCCTAGGCAGCAGCCCACATTTCCAGAAGCAGGCTCCCCGTGTCTCCACTGAGGACGGGGACCACAGCTAATCTAAACTATTTTAACGAGGAAAACAGGATGACCCAGGCACAGTCCTTCAAGCACATGCATATACTGTGCTTAGGACTAACCCCAGTGGTCACAATCCCTTAGAGTTACCCCTGAAATCCTGAGGGGAGAAGTTGCCAAGCTCTGAAGATGCCACCTGCCAATGCAAGAGTGGGTTGGGGCCAGTGAGCCCAGAATCTATATACACTATCCTCTCCTCCCAACATCCAGCATAGCACAATATTCATAATAGGGGCTTAACACCTGGCTTTTTCATTGAACTCAGTGGGGAAGCTATTCCATCCAGAACCTTGTAAAAGGGATTTGGAAGATGAATGAATGTGGGAATCACAAGACTGAGAGCTGGGAGGGACCTCAGGGAACATCTAGTCCAAGCCCCTCGTTTGATGGGAGGAGAAGTGACAGGTCACTTGGTAAGAAATGGCAGAGCCAGGATTCCAGCTGAGGCCCTTGGACTCCAAGTCCAGTCCCACTGTTTCCTGGTTGGGCTCTAGCTGAGGACTTCTGGGAGACCTTCCCAAATCCTTCTGTCTTCCTGAGGCCACACAGTGGGGATGGGGCTCCATTTCATCCCTCCCCTTCCTGCTTGGGGTTCAGTGAGGTGAGCCCAACAGGCCTCTCTCTGTGAATTTCCCCAGTTCTTCTTCTGGACCAACCAAAAAGAGGAAAAAGTCAAAACTATTCCTCAGAGTTTACCGAGGCTCCAAACACCGTTTCTTTGGGGGATGGTCAGAGTTCTTGCTGGAGATGTGGATCTACTCCAGGCTTAAGCAGCCAATAAGAGCAACATGAGCCCTAAGTCAGAAGAGCCAAGATGAAGCCAAAGAACTCCGCTGAGTAAGCAGAGTGAGGAAACTGAGGCAAGAAAGCTTCCGGCTCTCAGCTCCCCAGGAAGTCAGGAAGTCTCTGGCTACCTCATTTGAGGCTTTCCAGAAGGCTTGCCCCAGCATCAGGCGAAGAAGGGAAGGCAGTTTTTATGAAACAAAAGATAAACATCAACCTGTCTTGCTTCTCTTTGACCTCAGAGGAGAAACCCACAGGAAGAGGGAGGTTCATCTAGTTCTTCCTGGGAGTTCACAGGACCATTGCAGCCCCTCACCCCAGATCCCACTGTCTGTCTCCAGGGCTCAGCAGGAGTCCAAAATGTATCCCTCTTCCTCTGTAACCCCCAGGGGATTTCTAGGCAGAGAGACTAGACCTCCTCAATGAGGAAAGCTCTGGGAGATGCCCCAGGCCTTTGGAGGGCCTTCCTGGAGCAGCGGGGGTACCCACTTCTTGAGGGCTTGGCTCAGCTGTGGCCCAGGGGATTGATAAGATCCTGGAAACGTGGTGGGCTGTGGGTTGCTCACCTCCTCAGGCCGGGCTGGGAGGGAAAGCCTTTGAAGGCTTTTGTGGGAGCCAGGCCCAGCATCCCTCCCACGGCTTAGAGCTCTTGGAGATCATTTCATCCCACCCAGTCATCCTGCAGACAAAGAACCTGAGGCCCCAGGCCTCTGAATTCCCCTTCTCATGTGCTTTCTCCTTTGGAAACTTCTTTTGTTTTTCTTATCTTGTTTTCAATTTTTTTTTATTAATTTATTTTGATTTATCAACAATCACTTCCATATGCTTTTGAGTTGAAAATTTTTGTCCCCCCCTCCTCCCCCCCACCCTCCCCAAGACAGCATACAATCTGATATAGACTGTACATATACATTCCTATTAAACATGTTTTCACATTAGTCATGTTGTAAGTAAGAATTAGAACCAATAGGAGGAGCCACCAGAAAGAGGAAACAAAACTCAACAGAAGAAAAAAAAACAGCAAATAGTCTGCTTCAGTCTGCATTCAAACTCCATAGTTCTTTCTTTGGATGTGGACAGCATTTTCCATCCCGAGGCCTCTGGAGATGTCTTAGATCCTTGTAATGCTGAGAAGGGTTAAGTTTATCAATATTAGTCATCGCATAACGTGGCTGTTCTTGTGTACAACGTTCTCCTGGTTCTGCTCACTTCACTCAGCATCAGTCCATACAAGTCTTTCCAGATTTTTCTGAAGTCTGCCTGCTCATCATTTCTTATGGCACAATAATATTCCATTACATTCATATACCACAACTTGCTCAGCCATTCCCCAATTGATAGATATCCCCTCAATTTCCAATTCTTTGCCACCACAAAAAGAGCTGCTATAGATATTTTTGTGCATGTAGGTCCTTTTCCCATTTGTATGATCTCGCTGGGATATAGCCCTAGAAGTGCTATTGCTGGGTCAAAGGGTATGCACATTTTTATAGCCCATTGGGTATAGTTCCAAATTGCTCTCCAGAACAGTTGTATCATTTCACAGCTCCACCAACAATGTATTAGTGTTCCAATTTTCCCACATCTTCTCCAGCAGTGATCATTTTCCTGTTTTGTCATGTTGGCCAATCTGATAAGTGTGATATGGTACCTCAGAGTCATTTTGATTTGCATTTCTCTAATCAATAGTGATTTAGAGCATTTTTTCATATGACTATAAATGGCTTTAATTTCTTCCTCTGAACATGCTGACTTCAGAAAAACCTGGAACGACTTATATGGTCTGATGCTGAGTGAAGTGAGCAGAACCAAGAGGACTTTGTACACAATAACAGCCACATTATGCGATGACTAAGAATGTTAAACTGAACCCTTCTCAGAATTACGAGGATCGAAGACATCTCCAGAGGCCTTGGGATGGAAAATGCTGTCCACATCCAAAGAAAGAACTATGGAAGTCGAATCGCTATCACTTATTTTTACCTTCTGTTGAGTTTTGTTTCCTCTTTCTGATGGTTCCTCCTATTGGTTTTAATTTTTACTTACAACTTCACTAATGTGAAAATATGTTTATTGGGTATGTAAATGTAAAGCCTATGTCAGATTGTGAGCCGTCTTGGGGAGGGTGGGGGGGAGGAAAAGGGAGAAAATTTTTCAACTCAAAAGCATGTGAAAAAAACATAAAAAAAAGAAAAATAAAATAAAATAAAATAATAAATAGGAAAGTATGAAAAAAAAATTTCTTCCTCTGAGAATTGCCTGTTCATATCCTTTGACCACTTATCAATTGGGGAATGACCTGTATTCTTATAAAGTAGACTTAATTCTCTAAATATTTTAGAAATGATGCCCTTCTCAGAGAGCCTGGTTATAAAAATTCTTTCCCAGTTTTCTACCTTCCTTCTAATCTTAGTTGCATTGGCTTTGTTTGTGCAAAAACTTTTCAATTTAATGTAATCAAAATTATCCATTTTGCTTTTTGTAATGTTCTCTATCTCCTGTTTGGTCATGAATTCTTCTGTTCTCTATAGATCTGATAGGTAAACTATTCCATGTTCTCCCAGTTTGCTTATAGTATCAGCCTTTATATCTAAATCATGAATCCATTTTGACTTTATTTTGGTATATGGTGTGAGATTTGGGGCTATGCCTAGTTTCTGCCATACTCTTTTCCAGTGCTCTGGTCAAGTGGATATGGTGTTGGGGGGAGGGGATCCCTGTCAGCAATGGCAGCTGCCTTTCAGTGAACCCCCAAGCGCACCTGCATTCCATCTCAATCCCTTAGAAGGCGCTGCCTATTATGCCTGCTGGTGATCTGACCCAGCTCCCAACAATGGAAGCTATGGGAGGATTGCCTTGCCCTGGGATCACACTAACATAGGTAACAGTGGGAAAGTGGAGGCCACAAGATCTGAGTTCAAGCCCCTGCCTTGGATCTATACTTCTGTGGGAAGATTTGGTGTTCTTGTGGCTATGCTCCTGAGAACGTCTACTTCTTAGTGGCACTTCTGACCTTGATGGACTTCCCTTGGCTAGGTGGGGTTGAGCCAGTGGACCTGTTTTCCCCTATACCCAGACCATCAGTGATGTTCCTGGTGGTATTTTCTGTCCTGTGCCTAGAAAAATGAAGCCTGCTCTATTTTTTTTAGGCAGTTGGGGTTAAGTGACTTGCCCAGGGTCACACAGCTAGTAAGTATCAAGTGTTTGGTCTAAGGCTGGATTTGAACTCAGGTCCTCCTGACTTCAGGGCCAGTGCTCCATCCACTGTGCCACCGAGCTGCCCTGAAGCCTGCTATTGAAGAGAATTTGCTGAGGCCAATAGCTGGGCAGCCTGAGAGTACCCTTCCCCCTGCAGGCCTGACCAGTCCCAGGAAATGCAGCCTGACCTTAGGTTATTCCCAGGGAGGCTGAGGCTGAATCAGTCCAGGGGACTCAAGGGCAGCTCCATGATGGCATCAGGAGTCATGGGCCAGCTGGGAATGGATGCAAACCTCTGAACTGATCCAACTTCCTGTGCTGGATTGCAGCTCTCAGGACAGACCTCTGGGTGGTGCCACAACAGATAGCTAACCTCTCTGTGCCTCTGTTTCCTCATCTGTGAAATGGGGATAACTTCCCCATCTCATCAGTCACACCTATCTCATCAACATGTATGTCAAGTCAATAAGCATTTATTAAATGCTTACTGTGTGCCAGATGCTATGCTAAACTGGGAACACAAATAGAGGCCAAGTCAGGAAGATATGCAAAGCCTTGTAGTGTTATTAGTGCAACACCTCCAGAGCCATTTCTACCTAGGCCTGTGCCAGGGGGCCCCAAATGGACTGTTCCTGGGGGCAGGGAGGCTAGCCACTGGGGAAATAGCCATTTCCCAGCCCCTCTCACTACACATACTCTTTCTTCTGAGACAGCTAGATCTGGAGTAAGAGGGCGTGGGTCTTTGTTGCTTATTACCGTGTGACCTTGGGCAAGTCACTCAATCTCCCTGATCCTACCAAATGAGGGAGTTGGACCAGATGGCCTGTCTGTGAGCTCTGGGACAGAGTCCAAACTTCGAGGTTTCAATGGCTCTGTGATATTGTTGCTATGGGAACCTTATTGATATTGACAGCAATCATAAAGCAGACTGAGAGCGCTGAGTAAAAAGGTCTTTCGCCAGAGCCTCGGGCAGAAGGAGCTTCCCATTAGTGTGTGTGAAATCTGACGTCAGGCAAGGGGCAGCAGTGACTTATTACCATGGACAAGGACCCTGTCAGCAGCTCCACATGGGTCTGAGCATCTCTAAACAAGAATCTAAGTAAGCCCTCTGTCTGCTCTTCAAGGCTGACTTCATGAAGCAACCAAGATAGCTGCCAAACATTTCTGGGAAATGGGTGTAAATTATCCAACAACAGGAAATATAGCAGGTCTGGAAGACTGTGGGAAAATCTAAATCGGGATAATTGTTACTCATCTGGAAACAGGGTGGGGTGGGGGATGGTCTATAACTGGATGATCTCTGAGTGTTAAATGCTCTGGGGCTCCAGGCCTATCAAGTGAGGGCCCAAGCTTCTGGGGCCTCCTCACCCCTGCAGTTGTGGGCCTAGGGGCAAGAGAGGGGCTGAGGTCAGGTTCAGTAAAGGAAAGTCACAGAATGTAAGCTAGGTTCTCCAGTCAGGCCATGGGGGAAACTGGGACAGAGACAATAAGGGCCAGGCCAGTGGGTTTCAGATCAGTTTTCAGTGGGAGATCCAGAGTGGGACAGGCCTGGAGCTGAGAAACCAAAAGCAGGTAACAGATTCTAGCTGGGCCTAGAATTCTGCTAATCCAGGCAGAGTTGTGGTATGTGGTCATTCCTATCCACAAGAAAAGCCATGGCCAAAATGTTAGGGTATGGCAACACAACAGAGTCAGTGGGACCCTGGTGGGGGCAGCTAGGAGTTAGGGGGAAGGGAACACAGTGGGATAAAGCTGTTGATCCCTTGGGCAAAGTGCCATGGGCCCCAGGCTAGTTAGCTGGGGCTTCCCACAAACATTTCTGCTGCCTTCGCCCCCAGCAGGAAGCAGCCATGTCCCTTCCACTCTCCAGCCTCTGTTTCTTCAGAAAGGAGTTTCCCTGGACCTATGCACTGTGTTCAACACAATAAATACTCATCACTAAAAGTGTTGTGCAAAGCTATACTCCATAAAACCAAGTCAGTTGTAAGAGGATGTGATAAAGAGAAGAGTCAGCAGTGTGGCTCAGTAGGTAGAGAACCGGCGCTGCAGTCAGGAAGACCAGGGCTCAAATATGGCCTCTGATACTTGCTAACTCTGATGCCCCAGGTGAATTCTTCCTCTATAAAATGGGCCAATGCTCTGGATTATCTTCCCCTCAGAATTGCTATGGAGCAGGCCCTTTGCCAATGAGAATGTTACATAGAAATGCCAAGCTTTCGGGTAGTGGAAATCTGGCCAGGGCTTAGTCAGGCCCATCAGTCATTAACTAGCATTAGTTTAGCACCTACTATGTGCCAGGCACTAACCACTGCCAAAACACAGTCCCTGCCTTCAGGGACCTCACAGTCTAATGAGACAACATGCAAATAACTACGTATAAAGAAGACAGACACAGGATAATCTCAGAGGGACATGCCTTGTCATGATGGAGGGGCTTTGTAGCTCAGTGAAACTATGAGCTATGCCATGCAGAGTGACCCAAGACAGACAGATCATAGTGGGGAGTTCTGACAAAAGGTGAGCTACTGAAGAAGGAAATGGCACTCCAGGATGTTGCCAAGAAAACCCCATGGCCAGTACTAAAATGATAAAAGAGAGGACACCGGAAGATGAGCCCCTCAGGTCAGGAGGTGTCCAACACATTACTGGGGAAGAGCAAAGGACAACTACAGGTAGCTCCAGACAGAACGAGGCGGCTGGGCCAGAGCCAAAAGGAAGCTCAGCTGCAGCTGTGTCTGGTGATGAGAGGAAAGTCCGATGCTGTAAAGATCAATATTACAAAGGAACCTGGAATGTAAGATCTATGAACCAAGGTAAGCTGGATGTGGTCAAACAAGAACAAGAAAGCAAAAATGGCTGTGTGATGAAGCTATACAAATAGCTGAGGAAACAAGGGAAGCAAAAGGGAGAGGAGAAAGGGAAAGCTATATCCAACTGAATGGAGAATTCCAAAAAATAGCAAGGAGAGCTAAGGTTTTCTTAAATGAGCAATGTAAAGAAATTGAAAAAAATCAATAGAAAGGGAAAGGCAAGAGATCAAAGATATCAAGAGAACATTTCATGCATAAATGAGCACAATAGAAGACAAAAATGGTAGAGACTTAACAGAAGGAAAAGAGAATAAGAAGAGGTGACAAGAATACACAGAAGAGGGGCAGCTAGGTGACGCAGTGGATAGAGCACTGGCCCTGAAGTCAGGAGGACCTGAGTTCAAATCCAGCCTCAGACCAAACACTTGACACTTACTAGCTGTGTGACCTGGGCAGGTCACTTAACCCCAATTGCCTAAAAAGAAAAAAAAAGGATACACAGAAGAACTATGCAGGAAAGATCTTAACATCATCAATAACAATGGTGTGGTCATTGATGTAGAGCCAGACATGCTGGAGAATGAAGTCAAGTGGGCCTTAGGAAACATTACTAACAATTATAAAGCTAGTGGAGGTGATGGAATTCCACCCTAAATGGAAGTTTTAATCCTAAAATCCTAAAAGAAGCACAGCACTCAATATGTCAGCAAATTTGGAAAATCAACAGTGGCCACTGGATTAAAAATGATCAGTTTATGTCCTAGTCCTAAAGAAGGGCAATGACAAAGAATGTTCAAATCACTGAACAATTGCTTAAGATTCTATAAGTTAAGCTTCAGCAACATGTGAACCTAGAATTACCAGAAGAGGCAGAGGAACTAGAGGCCAAATTGCCAACATTTGTTGAATTATGGAGAAAGCCAGGGAGTTCCAGAAAAACATCTACTTCTGTTTCATTGAATACACTAAAGCCTCTGACTGTGTGGATCATGACAAAATGCAGCAAGTCCTCAAAGGGATGGGAGTACCAGACCATCTTATTTTTCTCTTGAGGAACTTGTATGCAGGTGAAGATGCTACAGTTAGAACCAAAACCTGGAACAACTGCCAGAATTAAGGTTACCAGTAGAAATATCAATAATCTCAGATGTGCAGATGATACCACTCTGATGGCAGAAAGTGAAGAGGAATTAAGAAGCCTCTTGCTAAAGATGAAAAGGGAAGGTGTAAAAGTTGGCATGAAGCTTAATTAAAAACAAACAAACAACTAAGATCATAGCAACTGGTCCCATCACTTCCTGGCAAACAGAGGGAGAGGAAATGGAAGCAGTGTCAGATTTTATATTCTTGGGCTCAAAGATCACTGCAGTTAGTGACAACAGGCGTGAAATTAAAAGATGCTTGCTCCTTGAAAGGAAAGCTACAGCAAATCTGGGCATCAGACTAAAAAGCAGAGATATCACCTTGCCAGGTCCATATAATCAAAGCTATGTTTTTTCCAGTAGCAATGTGATGTCACTGGTCCTCTTCAAAAATGAAGGATTATACTTAGAGAATAAAGTAAAAAAATTACTTGAAATAATAAACAAATTTAGCAAAGTTGCAGTATATAAAATAAACCCATATAAATCATTGGCATTTCTATATATTATTAACAAAACCCAACGGCAAGCGATAGAGAAATTCCATTTAAAGTTACTGTAGACATTATACAACATTTGGGAGTCTACCTGCTAAAACAAACAGAGGAACTATATGAACATAATTACAAAACACTTTTCACACAAATAAAGTCAAATCTAAATAACTGGAAAATTATCAGTTGCTCATGGGTAGGCCAAGCTAAGATAATAAAAATGACAATTCTACCTACATTAATTTACTTATTCAGGGCCATACCAATCAAACCACCAAAAAATTATTTTGTAGAGCCAGAAAAAATAATAACAAAATTCATCTGGAAGAACAAAAGGTCCAGAATATCAAGGGAACTAATGAAAAGAAATGCAAAGGAAGACATTAAAGTTATCTATAATCATATGAAAAATGCTCTAAATCACTATTGATTAGAGAAATGCAAATCAAAACGACTCTGAGGTACCACATCAGACCCATCAGATTGGCCAACATGACAAAACAGGAAAATGATAAATGCTGGAGAAGGTGTGGGAAAACTGGAGCACTAATGCATTGTTGGTGGAGTTGTGAACGATCCAACCATTCTGGAGAACAATTTGGAACAATGCCCAAAGGACTATAAAACTGTGCATACCCCTTGACCCAGCAATACCACTTCTAGGGTTGTATCCCAAAGAGGTCATACAAATGGAGAAAGGACCCACATGTACAAAAATACTTATAGCAGCTCTTTCTCTGGTGGCCAAGAATTGGAAATTGAAGGGATGCCCATCAGTTGGGGAATGGCTGAACAAGTTGTGGTATATGAATGGAATGGAATACTATTGTGCTATAGGAAATGATGAGCAGGCAGACTTCAGAAAAACCTGGAAAACTTGTATGGACTGATGCTGAGTGAAGTGAGCAGAACCAGGAGAATGTTGTACATAGTAACAGCCACACTGTGCAATGACTGACTTTGATAGACTTAGCCCTTCTCAGCAATACAAGGATCTAAGACACCTCCAAAAGTCTCATGATGGAAAATGCTGTCCACATCCAAAGAAAGAACCATGGAGTTTGAATACAGATCGAAGCATACTATTTGCTCTCCCTCTTTTTTTTTTTTGTTTCTGCTATCTTGTGATGCCTCCCATTGGTTCTAATTCTTTTTTACAACATGACTAATGTGAAAATTTAAAAAAAAAAAAGACAATGAAGGACTAACAAAAATATCATAGGGTTGTTATGATTTGCGTTTCTCTCATTATCAGTGAGTCTGTTGTCCTTTCCTATGGTTGGTAATAGTTTGTGGTTCTTTTTTTGGTCTCTGTTCATATCTTTTGACTAGAAAACTTTTCTAATATTAAGTGTTGTCCAGAAAGGGAATAGGTCGTTTTGTAACATGGTAGACTCCCTGATGGTGGTGAGTCTTGTTGGGAATGCTCAATTCAATTCCACAAGCACCTGATGTGAAGGGTAACGAAGTGGATAGAGTGTGGCCCTTTTGTGTCAGGAATATCGGGGACTTTCAATCCTGCCTCAGACAGTTAGGCAAGGAAGGCACTTGATGTCTCCCCCAAGCAGTTTCTTCATGGACACATTCTTAAATGGACACATTCAAGTTCATGAGCCCCAGGTTAAGAACCTCTACCCTAGAGGTAGGTAGGTCGCGATTCAAGCTTTTGTCTAACACACAGTGGCTGCGTGATCATGTCACACAGTCAGTTTCAGGTGTCACAGACAGCTTGGCATGCATGGAGTGTTTTTATACCTTGAGTCCTCTATCATGAAATCATAGGGCTGGGACTTCTTAACAAATGCAAAGTACTAGGGGAGGGGGTGCAAGCAGTAGTAAGGGGTCCTAAAAGGTCTTGTATAAGCAGTGGCTGGCACCTGAGCTGAGCCTTGAAGGGACTGAAGGACGTTAAGAGGGGAAGGTGATGTGGGAGAGCATTCCAGGGCAGGAGGGCTCTGCCTGTACAAAGGCCTGAAGCCAGGAATTCCATCTAGCTCAAAGGTATTGTGTTTGTACACAGTTTGGACTGTTTTAGACACTGGGGATACAAAGATGGAAAAGAATAATCTAAGCTTTCAAGGAGCTTCCCTTATGAAGAGGTGGGGGAAAAGATGCCCTCCAATGCTCAGAACAAATTTTAAGTGCAGAGAGCCTAAATGCACATATGGAAAAGACTGTACAAAGCTCTTCTTGCGTGCTAAATGCTGGGGAGATAGAAAATTGAGACTTCTTCCTGGGGAAATCAGGGATAGAGGGCACCAGGCAGCCTCCAAGGAAGGCAGGGTTGCAGTAGGCCTTGTAGTGGGAGGCCACTGGGGGGCCAGTTCAGCTCTGGGACTCTATAGGGCTTAGTGATTCCAGTACAGCTCAGCCTGGATTAATTCCCTCCTACCTTTGAGATCCAATTAGCCTGGGACCCTGAGCTGAGGTCTGACCAGTGAGGTTAGACCTCAATTCAGCGGGTGGAATTGGATGGTAGGGATTCTGAGTCTGGGATCCTGTGTCTGTCAGCACCTCCCTTGCTTCTGCAGAAAGTCCAAGTTGGAACAGACTTGCTCAAGGGCAGCCCAGAGTGTGACCAGGTAGGCATGAGCAGCCACTGGTGGTGCCTTAGAGCAGGGGCTGGCAGGGCCAAGTCTGGCCAGGGGAGGTTGGGGCCCTCTTCTGCTGGCTCTTACCAGCTGCCCGCTTTAAGGGAAGGAAAAGAGGAAGCCAAGGAGAGGCCTAGGGCCCTTAAGCCTTGGTGGACGTCTGGCTTGCCCCTTTAAGTGGAGAAGTGAGCTGTCCTCTCTTCTCTAGGTCTGCCCCTAGGGAGTTCTCATCTAGATTGCCTCCTTAGGAAAGCAGCTGGCAGTCAGGAAGAAGAATTGCGGGCTTCCTGGAGGGGGAGCCAACCGTGGGCCTCCTCCACACGCGGCCCGTCCCTCCCCTCCCCTCTAGGCAGCTCATAAGAGGTCTGGGGGCAGGCAGGGAATCACCTGAGTGAGGCAGGACGGGAGAGTTGAGCGCACCTTGCAGGCTTCCTCGTTGGCCCTTCGAGGGCACCTAGGCTGGGCTGAGCCCTGGGCTGATGCCTTCACCCCGGCCCCAGGACCCCCCCGCCCGAGTCCAGCTGTCTTCTAGCCTAGGTCCCCGAGTGCCCGTGGTTTCCCCGCGGCTCCCTACCCCATTCTTCCCATCCATGGGCCCCATGGGCACAGGCTGGTTCCTGTGGGCACTGCTCTTTGCCCTGGGGCTGAGCTCCCAGACGGGTGTCCATGCCCAGGATGCTGTGGCGCTGGCCCAGGTGCCCACGTTGCTGCCCCTGCTTGGGGCGCTGCTGCAAGAAGCGCCCCGAAAGTCACCCAGACGGCGGCTGACTCGCGGGCGCCCCCTGCAGTACATGCTGGAGCTGTACCGACAGAACGCCGACCCGCACGGGCGCCCGCGGGAGAAGCGCATCTTCAGTGCCAATGCCGTGAGGTTGGTGAGGCCGGCGGGCCGCCGCGCGCTGCCCCCCCGAGGTGAGTGGGGCAGGAGCAGTGGCCCGGGGGGGTGGGGAGTGGAGTGGAGTGGCGGGGAGGGAACTCTAGCGGCCAGCGAACCCAAACAGCCTCTCATCTTACAGAGGAGGAAACTGAGGCACTCCAGGACGAGGGACGCCAGCTGCGGCTGAAAAAAGTGCCCTCCCTTCAAGGGGTGGTGGTGGTGCTAAGCTGGAGAAGCATGCGGAGGCCTCCGCACCTGCCCTCCCTTCTTTCCTTCGTTCCTCACCCCAGCCCCCTGCGGGTCTCAGGGCCTCGGGGCCAAGACGTGACTCATCCCTTTCCCTGCAGCAGGGAGAGAGGGAGAGCACCCCGCCACTTCCCAGCTGAGGCGCCCCACCCTGCTCCTGGAAGCCCAGGATGAGGTAAAGGAACAGAGGGCTCCTCCCTCCTTCCTCACTCTGGTCTAAGTAGGGCCCCTTTGCTCCCCAGGGTTCAGCAGCACCGGCCAGAGGTTCTTAGGTACCTGCTTAGGGTGGGAGGTGTTCAGTAGCTCGGGGCTAAAAGGCCAGTCCCTGAAAGGCAGAGGTTTAATGTGGTCAACGTGAATGATTTCTGACCCCTACACTTCCCTGGTCCTCAGTTTCCCCATCTTTAAAATTGGGATGATAATGCCCAAAGTATATATTTTACCTCACGGTGTGGCTGCTGGGAGGCTCAAAGGAGACGGTGTGTAAAGTGCTTTTGAATTTTAAATCACTTTATACAACTGCTCTGGAATTTACATAGTCTTAGAGACTTGCCTGAGCACTAACCAGTAGACAAATGACTTGCCCAAGGTCACAATGAAGCTAATAAACACAGGTTTTTAAACAACACTTATTAAGTACCTACTGTGTGCCAGACACTGGGGAATACAAAGAAAGGCAAAAGACAGCCCCTGCCCTCGAGAAGCTCCCTTGAGGCCAAATGGGGCAGTCTTAGCTCTTGAGGCCACCTCTGCTGTTCCGGTGCTTGACAATTGCTAAATGCACATCCATGTTTTTCCTAGTTACTCACTACCGGTAGTCATTGCTGCAAGCTTCAGAGTAGAGATTCTTTACTTTGAGGGGACCTCTGGGCCCCTTGAACAGGCAGCCTGAGGGAACCTCTAAACCCCTTCTCAGAAGAATGTTTTCTAATGCAACAAATACGATGCGTAGGATTACAAAAGAAATCCATTCTATTGAAATCCGGTGATAAAAATATTGTGCAAAGCAAGTTGCTAGACCCCAGTTTCAGATTTAAAATTGTAGGAGGCCTTGCAAATGATTTACTCCAGCCCCTTCATTTTCTAGAAGAGGCCCCTGCCTGAACTTCAGCCCAGAGACCTTAGGAGACCCACTCAAGGTCACACAGCTCCTAGGTTACCGAGTTCTCTGACTCCCTTCCACCTGCAGGAACTCAAGCAGCCTCAGAAGGCCAATTGCACCTGTGCCTGTAAACCCCACCCCCGAGCCAATTAGGCAGATAACTGATTTTAATTGGTCTTAGTCTTTTCCCCTGGGCTGGAAGGAAGAGGCCCTGCAGGCACCTTAGGAAGGTTGATTGATGGCTAAGAGTCTAAACCTGGGTAAAGACTACTTGGTGTTTGCCTATGACTTTGGCCTCCAGCCTTTGTCTGTGCTTGAAGGCCCCCCCCCCGAAACCTTGGGGAGTACAGGGGAAGGTGCCCTCAGTCTGCCTGGTTCCTCCTAGTTCTGGGGCTGAGGCCTTGGCGAGAACCTTGGGCTAAGTGATGGCTGAGGTTCCCTTCCACTCAGGTTAGGACCTCCCAAGCCTTCAGTCTGAGCAGTCTTTCCTCTGGGTCAGCCACTTGGTGTCAGGGTAGCCTCAGGCTTGGTGGAAAGCTGGCCTCAAGCCCTCTGCTCCCAGGGAGTGGGTGTGGAAAAATCTGGCTGCCTGGGGCTTCTCATCCTAGCTCTGCCTCAGCTGAGGGAGACTGAGGAGGCTGCCAAGGAGGCCCTTCAAGCTGGGGCCTGGGGAGAGGCAGCCAGAAGAATGGAGGAAGTAGGGGGACACAGGGAGGGCAGCAGAGGAAGGGTGGAGCCTGGGAGGAGGAAGATGCTTGGGAGTGGAGGTGAGTCACTTTTTCCTGACAGGGAGAGCAAGCTAGCCTCGGGTTATGTCACTCTATGGCCCCCCAGGACCCAGCCACTTCTCAAATGAAAGACCAACCCATCCCCAAGGGCCCTTCCTACCCTGACAGATGCTTGATTGTGGTCATGGCAATAACAGACAACCAATGAGAATTTACAAAGTGCCTACTACGTACTAGGCACTGGGAATGCCTACAAGGAGCTGACTACATTGGGGGAACATAGACTATGCATAAAGATTTGGAGGGGCATGAAACAGGTGGTGCCTGGGCTGTGCCTTGAGGGCACTGAGAGATTCAAAGAGGTAGAGGTGAGAAAGGAGTGTGCCCCAGGCCTGGGGGAGCCCTGGTACAAAAGTATGGAAGAGATGGCAAAACTTCTCTGTAAGTAACACCAAGCAGGAAAATTTGGCTAAACCATAGAGCACATGAAGGCTGGAAAGGAGGGTTGGAGCCAGTTTCAAAAGTCGAACGGAGGTCCTCGTGTTTTATTCTTAAGACTCTAGGCAACCTCTTCAGTTTCTTGAGCTTGGGAATGGCATGGTTTAGGAATTCCTGAATCTGGACTTTAGGAAAGTCACTTGGGCAGCTAACAGAATGGACCGGAGTCAGGGACGTTAATTAGGAGGCTCTTGAAGTAGACCAGGTGAGAGGTGATGGAGGGCCAGACAGGTGGCCGCCTGAGTAGAGAGAAGGGGATTGATGGTGGTAGGAAGAAAAGGAAGCAACAAAAGATTGGCCAACTGGCTGGGGGGGGGGCAGAGAACAAAGGAGGCTCCAAGCCCCCTTTTCCCCGGAGATGGGAGGGCTGTTCATTTGAATGGGCCCTCATCATGGGACGGGCATCTCTGGCTGTGTGTTGATCTGTACTGGAGTTTGAGGGTACCCAGAGGTCCTGGGCAACCTGTTGACTGAAGGTGAACCCAATCATTGTTCAGCACAGACCAGGTTTTTTCTCCAGTTCTTTGGGAGTTTGAACAGCCTAGTAATAACAACATTTCTCTTGCCCTTAGAAGGTTTGCAAAGGAATTTATGTTAATTGTCTCCATTTTACAAATGAGGGAAGTGAGGCTCAGAGAGAACACATAGCTAGGAAGTCCCAGGGCTGAGATCAGAATCCAGGACTCTCCTGGTACCACTCTTGCCCCCTTTCTACTCCACCAGCACAAAAATTAAATCTCATGGAAAGAAAAGCCAAATTATCTCCATGCTCCCTAAAATGAGGTGCTTTGTTTGAGGATCCATTAGGCAGGCTTTTGGGGCACACACACACACCCCTGTGAGATGTATCCCCTCTTGGCAGAAGAGAGCTGACTGCCTTGGTCTCTTTCCATTCTCTCCTCCACGAGAAGGCATCATACCAACAGCTCACACAGGTCCTTGAGCTACATTTATTTATTTAAGTGCTAGGAGACCCGTGAGGTTAGGAACTGAGACTCTCCATCTTTAGCCTAAGCCCTTGGCTCTGTGCACAGTAGGTATACCCTCCTTGGAGTCACTATGAGGCGCCTTCTCTCTCACTGTAAACTCTACTCCAGATTCTACTTCTGAGAGACTCCTTCAGTTCTCAGTTCTTCTGTATCTAGCTTCTTATCCCCTATTTCTGGTCCACACCCCAGTTCAGTTCTCCTCTAGCTAAAGAGACCCATGTTAATTAAAATGAAAATGTAGTCCTAAAACTTAGAGCCTAGAGAGGATCTTTGAGGACTTTTAGTTAATGTTCTCCCCATTTTAGAGCTGAGGAAACTGAGGTCTAAAGGGGTCGTGACTTGTCCAAGGCCTCCCAGGTAGGAAGTAGCAAAGTGGAATCTTGGTTCCAAACCGAGGACCAGTAGCTGGGGTAGAGGAACTGGAAGAAGCTCCCTTTCTGGGACTGAGCCAGTTCCCTGCCCCCATAGGCTTGTAGCTTTGCTTGCTTTCTTTTGGGGAAAACAAACTTAGCTATTTTGTATTTGGCAGACACCAAGATCACTTGCCCATCTGTCCCCAAACACCTCCCCTACTGAAACAAAAACAAAAGCTTGTGTCAAATAAATATATTTAAATAAAGCAAATCTACATGTTGGGGTCTGAAAATGTACAGCTCTTGCTGCATCTGGTGTGAGGAGTCTGTCCAGCAGCTTGCTTAGCGCTCCCAAACCTTTCCTCCTTTGGTTTTTCCTTCCATTATTGTCACTGTATACAATGTTCTCCTAGTTCTGCTCCCTTTGCTTTGCATCAGTTGCTACAAGTCTTTCCAGGACTCTCTGAAATTGAATCATTTCACATGGTCCTGTAATATTCCACTGGGGAAAAGGGGAGAATGGGAATATCTCTAGCACCTGCTATATGCCAGGCATTGTGCTAAGCATTTCTGTAATTATTGTCTCATTTGCTCCTCCCAACAACCCTTCGAGGTAGGTGTTATTATTATCCCATTTTACAGCTGAGGAAACTGAGGCATGCAGGGATTAGATGACTTGCCCAGGGTCATGAAGCTAGTAAGTTTCTGAGGCTAAATTTGAACTCTGATCTCATTCCAGGCCCAGTGTGTTGCCTCTCCGTAATTATTTCTAGCCCTTTTCCATAACAAGGGCTATTCGAAATGTCTTGGTCCCAGGGTAGACACAATTGAATGACTTGCTGGCCATAGCTAGGAATTTCTTTGCAGAATGGCTTGCCATTTCTCTTAACTGCTGCCTTGCCTATGGCTGGAGTCCCCGCTTGCTGGCCCAGGGAATCTCTGCTGAAATTCCTCGCTGGCAAGGGACACTGATGAAGGAAGGGAGAGCACATCCGGTGGGTTCTCTGCATTGGCCTTGGGTCTGACTCCATCTTTTCATCTTTGCTGAGCATGTGGTTCTTGAAAGGTTTAGGTTTGGGTTTTTTGATGAAGAATCAGAGTAGGTAGGAACACCCCCTAAGGAAAGTGATACCATAGAAAGAGCACTAGGTTGGGGTAAGAAGGACCTGGGTTTGAATCCTGTCTTTGCCAGGTCTTGGCTTTGTAACCTTAGGCAAGTGGTTTAACTTCTCTGGGCCTTTGTTTTCTCTTCTGTAAAATGAGACATTTCCATCTCCTGTCTCCATGCCTGGAATGCCTTCCCTCCTTGGCCTCTCAGAATCCTTTATCTCTCTTCTTTATTCTTTTCTTCTCTTCCCCTACCGTCCAGTTACTCTTGTTCTCTCCCTCCTCAGATTTCTTAACCGTATTCACATTATCAGACCCCAATCCCACTCTCTTTCCCCCTCCTCCTTCCCTCCAAGTCGAACATAAGCTTCTTGAGGACCACGCTTGTTTGTCCTCTCTATGGTGCCCACCACACACAGGAGCTCAATAAGTACTTGTTGTCTTGGCCTCTTGTTGACCAGCTAATGGCTTCGAGAGGGGAGAAGGCCTAACAGAACTCTCTGGTCAGGGAAAGTCCCTCTGGGCAGCTGGAAGCTGACTTTCTGTTCTTGTCACCTTCATTTTCTCGGTGCAGGTCCCTGGTATGTACAAACCCTAGACTTCCTGCTTGAGCCAAACCGTGACGTGGAGCAGCTGGTGAGGGCTGCTGTTGTTTACCGCCCTCACCTCCACCTGTCTCGCTCTCATCTTTCCTGCCATGTGGAACCCTGGGCCCACAAGAGCGCCATCCTCCTGGGAGGAGGCTCCCTGGGCTTTGCTCTGCCAGAGGCCTGGGCAGAGAGAGATCTCACCAATTACATTCAGCAGCAAGTCTGGCCTCCAAAGGGGAAGAGAGTCCTTCACATCCAAGTCAGGTGTCAGCAGCAAGAAAGGACAGAGGTTGGCCTTGGGTGGAGACAGGCCTTGGCTACTGACACTACTTTCCTGGTTCTGTATTTCAACAACACCTTTAAGAATGTGCCACAAACTGGGCTGCAAGAACTTGTGTTGAGGAACCCTGGGGGAGCTGATCTCTTTTCCCTGGCCCGGCGAGTCCGTCAGGTGGGCCCTGTGAGATCTGAGGCACCTGGCCAGTCGCTGGAGCAGACCCAGTGTTCTCTCCACCCTTTCCAGGTTAGCTTCCACCAGCTGGGCTGGGAGAACTGGATCATTGCCCCCCACCTGTACAGCCCCAACTACTGCAAGGGGGCCTGTCCACGAGTGCTACACTCTGGCCTCCACTCACCCAACCATGCCATCATTCAGAACCTTATCAACGAGCTGGTGGATGGAAGCATCCCTCGACCCTCGTGCGTCCCTTACAAGTACACGCCCATTAGTGTCCTGCTGATTGAGGCCAGTGGCAGCATCCTGTACAAAGAATATGAAGACATGATTGCCCAGTCCTGTACCTGCAGGTGAGCATGGAGGCCAGGAGGCTCCTGCTTGCCGGATACTATTGATCTCAAGGTGTGACACTCCTTTCACCAATCCCCAGACTCTTTATCTGCCACCCCCAACCCACCGGGCACAGTCACTCTTTGTCTGATGATCACCTCACTTTTGTACTCACAGTTGATTTAGAAACCAAACCCAGGCCTTGAAGACGACTGAGCACCTAATGTCTTAGGAGATTGTTCCTTTGGGGGTCCTGCCTTCTACTCTCTTTCTTCCTGTTGAGTGAGAAGCCATCTTTCTGGAAGAATCTTTGAGATTGATATGGTTGAAGGTGTGGCAGCTTGTTCTTTCAGAGTCCCAGCCCTAACCCCGAGACAAGTCCCACGCTTTCCCTTCAGGAGCCTCTGCTTGCCCCAGCCCAGGGCTGGGCAGAGCAGCCCTGAGCTCCAGGGGAAAAGGCCATCGGGCTTGTCTGAAATACAGATTTGGTGACGGGGATAGGGCAGGGAGGCCTCCTAGGGTAGGGGCCAGGGTTCTGGGCACTCATGGCTCCTGCATCTGTTCTGGGCCAACAGCCTTTGCTCTCACAGTGGCTGTCCCTTCTGGAGTCCCATTATTCTCCAGCTGCTACTTGGGCCCTCGTGGCCCATTCCTTGCTTATCCAGGATGCAGGAGGAAGTGGGCTGAGGGGGGATTCCTGGGATTGATTGTTTATAGGATTCATATCTCTTCAACCCATGTGTATTTGGTGGGGAAGAGGGAATGAGGAGCTCAGATCCCTTCCTTGTGCCTTTTAAAAAAAAAATTCTAGGACAGAAAAGGCTTCCCTGAATGGTTTCTCATTTTATGTGCAAGTAAAGCCAGCCCATGAGATGGACTGTGTGTCACTGGGAGCTAGCCTGTGGGGAGGGGGCAGGGGTGGAGGGCCCACAGGCAGGCAGCTCCAGCATGCTACTTCAGGATAGGGTGGGAGGCCCCACTATGCTAGGCCAGGGGTGGAGGGCAGGCAGTCACTCACAGCTTTGCTGTTAATTTTAAACTCTACTAAGGCCAAGGGCCGTGGCTGTGGGCCCAGCACTTCCTTGAGGAAGTTCTGACGCCGCATGAGCCAAGTTTGAAGGGCCTGCTGGAGATGGGGCCCTTATACAACCACTTCAGGGGAGGCACTGCCTGTACCAAATGGCCTGTTCTTTCTGATGGAAGGTAAATGATATGAACAATGGGAGTTTTCTATTTTTGTGCTGTGGTCAATAAATCAACTTTTGCTAAAGAAAAGGTTGAACTTTCTTGGCTTGGGAGTCATTGGGGAGGGGAAGGCCTTGGTTTCCAGCTGAATGAGCCAGGGATTTCTTGGCGGCTTCTCCACTGCCCCTCCCTTTAACCTTTGGAACTTCCAACCCTCCGTTCTTCAGAATTTTACCCAGTTTGGGGGTACAGTAAAAGTGGAGGCCTCTTTGTTCCCAATTTGGATCAATCCAGCTGTCAGGGCTGAGCACCTGTGAAAAGCAAAAGGTCCCTGGCCTCGGGGAGTTTCCTGCCACTGATGTAGGATTGATCTCCCTTCCTACCAGGCATGCTAGGAAAGAACTAGGCCTGACTTGGCAGGGGCAGGGGGGCTGTGAGGGATGATGGCCAGATTATGGAAGGGCCGAGGTAATGCCAGGCTCAGGAGGGGGCAGGTTTAAGCCAGTGCCTCATATAGGTTGACTGGAGGTTCCTGGGTTTTTGAATCCCCAAGCGTTTGATGAGACCCTACCATGTGCAAGGTATACAAAGACAAAAAGGAAATGGTCCTTACCCTCAAGGAGTTGAGATTGAGGAAAGCATGTCCTAGTGTTAGCTTTAAAACCATGGAGACCTGGGTTCGAATGCTGCCTGCCCCCTTACTAGCAACCATGTGATCTGAGCCACAGTGTCTTCCTGCAACAGAAGGGGATTGAACTCTACCTCAGAGGTGCCTTCGGGCTGATCTGCTCCCTGTGCCTCTAAAGGCAGAGCTGAGCCAGTGTATTCCAGGCTGGGCTGAGACTTTGCGACACCAGAAACCTGTAAGCCCAATGGATGCCCATTAATGAAGGGAATGGGAATGTAGTGGGGCCCTCTTGTGAACAGGAAAGGGGGGAAAATTCTGAACAGATTCAGAGGGAAGGGAACAGAACCTGGCAAGCAGTCTGCACACTGACAGCCATTAGAAATGAAACAAACCTGAGGCAGCTAGGTGGCCTGGTGGATAGAGCACCAGCCCTGAAGTCAGGAGGACCTGAGTTCAAATCCGGCCTCAGACCAAACACTTGACACTTACTAGCTGTGTGACCCTGGGCAAGTCACTTAATTGCCTAAAAAATAAATAAATAAAAATGAAAAAAAAAATAGAAATGAAACAAACCCAAAATGAAGACTTGTAATGCCTCAAGAAAAGATGAGGAAAATGTACCTCCTTCCATTCAGGTGCAGAGATAGTGTGGGATAATGGAAATAATGCTGGATTTAAAGTCCAAAGACATGGGTTCAGATCCTAGTTTGTCCACTTATCACCTGTATGCACTTGGGCAAATAGCTCAGCTCCTTTGGGTCTCAGTTTCCTCATCTGTAAGTTACAAACCTGGGATTTGGAAGGGGGATGAGGGGGATTTTGGGGGGAGAGGGCGTGAATTCCACGTTGGGTGTGTTGTCCACAGGCAGCTGGCAGGAATCGGACACCCAGATTTGGGAGTTATCTATGTCATGCATAGAGATGACAGTGAAACTCATGAGTGCACATGAGCTCACCAAGGAAGACAATGTAAAGAGAAGAAATGGGGGTCAAGCAGGAGAGGGGGTCTCGGGCACAAGTAGAGGAGCCTTGGCAAGGAGAAGAGCTACCTCTTTCTCAGAGACTGGAGCAAAGCAGGATGGGGTGGGTGAAGATGTAGAGGATTTTGAAGGTTTGAAACCAGGGAAATGAGGGAATTTGTGGCAGGGATCTATGGGGCCCAGGAAGAGGGAGTTTGGGATAGTGTTGAGTTCCTGAATGCAACCTTGTAGAGAAGCCCAAGCTCACAGATTGGAGCTAGACAGAGTTTCAAGGGGGCAGAAAAGAAGGGACCACATGGTCCCAAAGGTGGCCCTGGAGCTAGAGAACCCCAAGGAATGGAGCCAGGATGTGGGGGATCAAACTTGGGCCTGCCTGGCTGTCAAGAGGAGGAACTCTGTATGGAACTATAAGGGAGGCTGGGGCAGGGCTCCCCCCAGGTTGACTCTGGAAACCCCCAATTCATTTCTGGGAGGCAGTTGGAACCATAGAGGGTTATGAATCTGGAATGATATGGGTCCCTGTGGGGAAGATGGGACTCACGGAGATGAGATGGGGAGATGGATGACTCCAGTGTTAATGGGCATCTGCGATTTTCATTGCCTGTGGGGTGAAATAAAAGCAATCTGGCTTTCATGGCAGCCGAGGTCCTCTGGCCTATTTCTGGAGAATAGAATAGAATGGCATCTAATCTAATATTCTCATGGGAAGCCCGTGTTTGAGCAAAATGAGCTGAATTCTGAGGCTACCCCCAAAACTGGGGGGGCAGATGAACTAAAGGAGGGGGTTTTTTGAGAAGCTCCCAAGATTGCATCATGTCAATGAAAACTCAGAGAGTGGGGAGTGGGGTCATGGGTCACACAAAGGCAATTCCAGGAATGCTAAGGTTCATCAAGGCACAAGAATACTCTGAGTCATGGAACAGACAGTGGCAGAAACCAATCCCACAAGCCCCTATGCTATGCTAGCTAGAGAGGGTTTTGCCCCCAGAATGGATGTTAACCTGGGCTCCTACCTGCCAGAAGGCCAACCTGGAGCCTGGTCGATATCACTGAGGCACGAGGGCTGTGGAAAGGAATGAGAGGCACTGGTAGAAGGGCAGGGGTGAGCGATTGCCCAACACGAGCCACGTCTCAAATATTTGAACAAGTCCTTCAGCCCAGTGGGGGGCTGGGCTGAGCTGCCTATGTGAAGGAGAAGGAGCTGGCCAGGGACCACAGACAGCGGCAGCAGAGGCTGTGGCATCGCCAGTGATCCAGCCTGCAAGGTCTGGCCATGAAGGGGTTGCTCTTCGCGGTCTCCGTGCTATTCCTACTTCTGCCTTTTCAGCAGGTGGGTCTGATTTAGGGGAATCGGAGAATGGCAGGGTTGCTAGGGACCTTTGAGGTCACCAAGTTCTATTCTTCTCCCCCCCTCCTGGCCTTTTCCAGAGAAGGAAACTAAGGTCCAGAAAGGAAAACTTAGGGCAACGGGATGGCAGAAGGATCCTTAGAATTGTGAGGCTAACTTTCCCCCTCATTCTGCAGAAGTAGAAACTGAGGACCCAAGAGGCCCAGCCAAGCAGAAGCCCACCCCCCAGCACAGAGCACTGACGAGTATTTCTCTTAAAGGACTTGTGGCATTTTCACATCCAGAAGTCTCCAAATGAATATTTACATTCATTTTTAATTTTTACAATTTACACACCAGTGAAGCAGCATGTTGCAGCTGGGTTTGGAATCCAGAGACCTGGGTTCAAATCCCACCTTAGATACTCATTAGCTCAATGTCTCTGGGCAGGTTACTGGATCTCTCAGAGCCTCAGTTTTTTTGTCTGGAAAACCGGGGTCACTCATGTTACCCACAAGATGTGTTTTGGAAGCCCTAAAGCAAGATGTTAGGCCAAACAATTACTATTATTGGGACCTTTTTTTGGTCTGGCCCTGGCACTTCTTCAGTGTGGGTAACTCCCAATGAACTTATCTCCACTGATACAGAAAGATGAGCCGCTGTTCCCCAATGTCTTAGAGTGAGCAGGGCCATTGAGAGGTAAAATTGCTTGGCCACAGTCTGCCACGTTAGGATGTGCCCGTCAGAGGCCATGCTCGAACCCAGGGCTCCCTGCCTCCAGGGCCAGCTCCTCCACTCTCATTTTCAAGAGTACAGTCGTTACACCATCAAAGTGCCAGCCACATGAACACGGATACAGCGGGGCAGCAACTGCAGGCTGGCCACAAGTTGTCTGTCCCGCACATCTGGTAGATCTCTCTCTTTAGTGGAGAATGGGGCTGGGGAAGACCAGTTATCAGGTAGGAGCCGAGTACCAGGCAAGAAGTGGGGGGAGGGGTGGGGCCAGGCTCCTAGAACCTGTCCTGGGCTTCACAAAGATCCTGGTTCAGCTGGTGGGTTGGGGCAGCTGAAGCAAGTGGCTTCCTCAGTTTGGCTCCCTTCCCATCTCCCCGAGGGAGAGAATGGGCTTGTCAAAAATGCTTTGCCCCTGGAGTAGTGTTTTTATGAAAGTCTAATCCTTGAGGGAGAGGCTCTATTTGAACATGTGTTTATAGGAGGCACCTTGGACTGCTCCCAAAGAATTTAGGAACCTTTCTTTTGTGCAAAAGATTCTGGTTCAGAAATCCAAGTATTTTGATTTCTCTCTGAGCCCAGTAAGTCTTAGACAAGCCCACAGATGGAAGGGCCCGAGTGTCAGCTGCTTGAAAGCTCATTTTCTGGCAGAGTGGTGACATCTGCCGAGCTCTGCACCACTCCTAAAGGCTTCCTAATCATTTCACCTTCATCAGAGGATGACTGAGTGCCAGCCCATGGTTGTGCAGGAGCCTTCACAGGGAACTAGCATAGGGCCTTCCTTGCACGTTATAGGGGCTGCCTCAAAATGTAACCAAGTGAACTAACCTTTCCAGGCCCTCTGGGGGACATAGAGGCAGAGGACTGGGTCTCTACCTTCAAGAAGCTTACAATCTAGTAATACAACAACTTTAGGGGAGGGTGCAACCAGGAGGCAGGTTTCTCAATGTCAAATATGCAGAGTCTCAAACCAGAATCATTTGGGAATTGTCAGAAACCCTGAATCTCTGCAGGAGAAGGGACCTCTGAATACCCAACAAGGGCAGCTGGGTGGCAAAGTGGATAGGGCACTTGAGCTTGGAATCAGGAAGACTCCTTCATGAGTTCAAACCTGGCCTCAGACACTTTCTAGCTGTGTCACCCTGGATGAGTCACTTCACCTCATTTGCCTCAGTTTCCTCATCTGTATAATGAGCTGGAGAAGGAAATGGCAAACCGCTCCAGGATCTCTGCCCAGAAAACCCCCAATGGGGTCACGAAGAGTCGGACAGGACTGAAACAACTGAAGAACAGTAACAACAAAAAGCGCCCAACAAGAAGCAGCAAATGGTCTGGACTCTGCTACTTAGTATCTGTGTGACGTTGGCTGAGACATTGCCCCTCTTTGGGCCTCAGTTTCTTTTTGTGCAAAAAGGTGGGGTTGGACTTCCTGACCTCTGAGGTCATTTCAAGCTTCAAACTTTGCTTCTATGATGGACACGTTAGAATGGAGTGGGCCCCTGGGAGACGGTGTCACCTGAGGGAGTTAAGCTATGGTAGGTGGGTATCAAATTTTACCACCTAGTCCAGCTGTACAGTAAAGGACATCTCGCAATCCCACCCTAGAGGCCCTGCTCCTTCCCTTCATGGACGAAGGACTGGGGATCTGATCTTCTCCCCTAGGAAACCTTTGGATTGTAAGTGATTTAGTCTACCTCCCTTATTTTACAGAGAGCATGTGTGCCCAAGGTCACACAGGGTCAGTAGGCTGAGCAGGGATTTGATGAGAGTTGGCAAGGGAAGGAAAAGGCTTTCCTAGAAAAATAGCAACTGGAGGTGGAGTTGTGAGAGTCAGCCCTGGAGGGGCCAGCTGGGGTTGGGAGGCAGTGCTGGGTGGTGGGGATTCAAGCTCTGGGCTTGAAGTTAAGAAGACCTGGGTTTGATTTCTGCTTCAGACTTTTCCTTGCTATGTGACCCTGGGTCAGACCCCCAAGGTCCCTTCCTGCTGTAAGTGGATGGTCCTCTGATCATTGACATATCCGTAAGCAGGTGTGTGGTGGGGATTTTAAAGCTGGCCTTCCAAGCATGTCTCTGCAGAGGTGGAATGAAGATCCCAGGAGAAAGGAGAGAGGCGGAGAAAGGAGAGAGGTAGGGAACAGGCGTGATCTTTTCCAATGAGAGCCTCTGGCTTGGTAAGCCCTATGAGCCCTTCACAAATGTCACCAGCAGCAGCAAGAAGGCCTCAAAGTAAAAAACCACACAGACTGAGTCCCAGAGCTCTGCTACTCCCAATAAAATAAATTGATGCCGTCACATTTAGACGAAAATGGAAACAGGGAGTGAGAGTCACCCTCAGACAGGGCGCTGGATAACTCAAGCAAGTGGCTTCATCTCAGCTTCTTAGGACCAGAGATTTAGGCTCTTCGATGGCATCTAGTACAATCCACGGCCTGCCCCCACTCCCCATGTTGAACAGAGGAGGAAACTGAAGTCTAGGAAGAGGAAGTGACCTGGGGCCTCAGTTTCCTCCATAAAATGGGTGGTCCTATGAATGGCTGAGCCAGAATACACACACACACACACACACACACACACACACACACACACACACACGGATACTCACGGTGCACTCACTGTCCTCCAATACGGTTGCTCCTCTGTCTTTCAAATGGGAAGAATAATACAATGCCTCCCTCTTGGGACTATGAATGATCAAAAAGTAGTCAGCAACAGCGTGAGTACAACTAGTGTTACAATTAGGTGTGTTTAGCTCATTGTCATTGTCCTTTCAGGAAAACTGAAGCTGGTGCATTCCTGCCATGAAGGTTCCAACTGTCTGCTTCCTCCCCCCTGGAAAACCACTGGCTTTCAGGACAATTTGTTTGTGTTAGGAAAACTCTGAAGATAACTCGAATATTGGCCCCCACCTATGGAACCAAATCTTCTCTTCTCCAGGGTCAGCTTCCACAGAGAGCCAGACTCTGGCTAAGGAGCCATAGGCAGATTCACCAAAGTCCTGTTGGATTCTGGGATGGCTCCACTTCTCAGGGGGCTCCCTGGTTTCCTTGGCTTGCCTTTGTGGAAGGCAGGCTCCTTGCTTCCTCCCCCTTCTCCTCTTCTTCCTTCCCCTCTTCCTCCTTCCCCTCTTCCTCTTCCCCCTCCTCCTCCTCTCCCTCTCCCTCATTATCCTCCTCCTTCTCCCCCCTTCCTCTTCCTCCTCCTTCTTTTCTTTCTCCTCCTTCTTCCCCCACCCCCAACTTCTATTCCTCTCCAAATTCCCATGTATTATCTCTACCCCCAGCAAAGTTGGAGCAGGCGTCAGACTCCATTGTCTCCTCCCCCTGGGGCCTCAGGCTTTGGATTCAGGAGCTCTTAGGTGGCTACTGGCCAGGGGCTACGCCCTCTCTCCCTCCCTTTTCCTTCCGTTTCTCTTTCAATACTGAACAAGCCTTGGGGGGGGGGGGCTGGGAGAGAGTGGCTCAGTGAGCAGGAGTGGCAGGGGACGAGCCCTTAACTGTGAGGGCTCTGCAGCCCATGAGCCCATGGCAGACACTCGAATCATCTTCCGTTTTACCAAGACAGACAAATTATCGGGAAAGCAGACAGTTTTACGGGGGAAGGGACAGAGGGATCGTTTGCCAGTTCTCACTTGGGCCTCACAACAATAGGTAGCCCCATTTTATACAGATGACTGGCCTGGCGTCACCCAACCGGCTAGTGGCAGAGACTGAGCTTGAACCCAGCACTCTGTCAGACTCTGTCTCTTTCCCACTGTGCTAGACAGATAGTGGGGGGAGGGGCAACAGAGTCTCCAGGCTGCCATCCCTGCTGTGGGAGACAGAGGCTGGAGGACACCCTAAGTCTACTGGGAAGGGGGGGCGGGGCTGGCGGGTGGCAGGTGAGGCAGGCAGGAGGAATTCACCTGGGGTGTGGCTGCCTAATTTAACAAATTCTTCTAGCTCACCAAGTGCAGAGCTCAATTGTGCTGGTGGGGCCCTCTGCTTTTCGTGCCCTGGGGTGAAGGCCCAGTCACCCCACCCACATTTTGGCTTTGACAGACAGACACATAAAACTTCTCTCCATCCAGTAGACAATCCTACAGTCATGACTATCAGCATGGTAAGATGAAAACATGGAAGAATAGTGGGAACCCGTCAAGCTTTGTTGGCTCTTCCCATCCACGATCTCCTCTGAGCCTTCCCAGCAGCTTTGGGGACCCACAGGAAGGAAATCACGTCCCTGAGGTCACACAGCAAGGAAGCAGCAGAGAGAGCACCGCCTTCCAGCTCAGTGCGCTGTCCACAGGACCCTGTTCTACTGCTGGGAAATGTGAATTGTCGGGCTCTATTGGACATTGGACAGAATTTCTGATCTGTTTCCTTGGGCGCTGGAGGGTCAAACTGCACTTCCTTGTTAAAAAGCCAGTTTAGTTCTTCTCTAAGTTCTTATTCTAATTTTGTTCTAAAATGAGAATGAAGCCATTTTTGCAACACATACCCTGTTGGGACTATTGTTACAGTGATAGATGTCTCTGCCTTGTGATCGCAGGTTGTGTCAAGCCCCGTGAAGGACAAGGAGGCCTCTGAACGTGAGGCTGAGATGGATACTTTGATTGGGGCTGGTTCTCTGAGGCAGCCCCTGCTTCTTCGGGTGGCTCGGATGACTCCATTCTGGAGGTCACTGGGCTACAAACCTTCCCAGGCCCATTGCTTGCGGGACCTGGAGTGCATCAGCAAATACTGCAGGTGAGTGGCTCTAGCCTCAATGAATGGTGGGTGACAAGAAAGCAGGCCCCAGACCTATTTGCATTAGAAGCCATGGGAGCTCAGACCTTGCTGGCTGAGCCTTCAAGAGCCCAGGGTCTCCATGTTGGGGGGCTCTGTGGATGCTTCATAGACTTGCATGTAAGCCTTGCACAGGGTCCATGCTAACTTGCTAGGCATCGTGCCAAGCAGTGCCCCTGCTGCCAAGCAGACATTGCAGCACACAGTGAACAGTGCTAGGGGCCATGAGTGTCAGTTGTCCCTGAGAGCTGTCCCAAAGTGGAACAGGCAACTGTGGGAAGTGATGGGTTTCCTCGTCACCACAGAACTTCGAGCAGAGACTTCAGGCAGAGTGAGGAAGAAGAAAGGCTATTGTAGACCCCCAGGAAATCCCAGGAAGTGTTTCAGGGGGACAGAGAGTGATCCAGTTTGGCTAAAGCATAGAATATGCGCAGGGGACTTTCCGGAGATAAGACTGGACAGAGTCAGAGGAGCTGGTTTCAAGTCCTATATGATCTTGAACAAATCACTTTTCCTCTCTGGGTTTCAATTTCCTCTTCTGTAAAGGGAGAGGGTTGGACTAAATGACCTCCATGGTCCCTTTCAGCTTGGATCCTGAGATTGCTTGGGACTATAAGTGTCTGGACAGGAGTTTGACCTTTGCTTGGTTGATAAGATGTTTGAGCAGAGGAGTAATGTAACCGATGTTTCTATTATTCTGTCAGCAGCATGGAAGATCAGCTTGGAGAAAAGAAAGACATGTTTGGAGGCTATTGCTGAGAGCAAGGAGACAGCTTAGTTAGTTCTGGGCTTCTTGGGGGCTAAGGCTTCCTAGGGTCTAGCTTACTCTCTGCATTTTCTTGACAGGAATGGCTTCTGCTCAAAGCCTCACTTGGAATCCTGAAGCCATGGATGCTGGGGCTACAGAAGTGCCAGAGGCCCCCTGAGCCCCTCTACCCTTCCTCACCTCCACTTCATTTAGGGGCTCTAAACATCTTCTCCTTGCTTTGCTTCACTGGATGACATATGCCTTTTCCCAAGCTTTCAGAAGAGGGGGGCAGTCATGCCCATTAACTTTGCCCCTGTGCACCCCAGTCTGAACCCTGCCCCTGGAGAAAGCCCTCGGTCCCCCTTCCAGTTGGGCTCTGTCCTGAAGTAGACAGCTTCCAGCTGTTGGGGATACAAAGCCATAACTAGGTTGTGGCACCCAGGCCTTTGTCCTAAGACACCAAAATTGAGAGGGTGATGATAGCTCTTACTCTGCTTTGATAGCATAGAAACAATTGGACAAGAATAATTAGTTAAAAATCAGATGCTACCAGTTGACATGACACCTCCCCTCACTAGCTGCACCTGAGATAATTCTTTCCCCCCCACCAACTGCCCCCATCATGATCTCCTCAGAAGCAGTTGCAGGGAATGCCAAGGCCTCAGTGCAGGAGTCTTTGTCTCTCTATTTTGGGGTAGTACCCCCCAGGGGGTTTTGTGCCCCAGCAAATTTCCCTCCCGCAAATGAATTTCTCTCAAAAGGTTGATTAGAGGTCCTATTCCATGTTGCTTGCCTCAGGCACCAAAATCGCTCCTTATAGCCCTATTAGGGAGGAGCCCTGGGGCCTGGGTAGGGATTTGCTGCTCTAGAGAGTTTCAGATAATTCAGTATGGGAGAGGGTAGGTGGACCCTGGTACATACCTACTGATGACTGGTCAGTGAAGGAGGAGGGAGAAATCTGGGAAGAGAGCATCTCCCTGGTACTAAAGATCTGAGGTTTGCAGACCTCATCAGCCCATAAATTGTCCCCTGTCACCAAGGCAGAGCCCAGCCCTCCCTCCGTGGCCCCTATTCCCAGGCTGTTCTCTGCCCATCTAGAATTTCTTACCCTCTTCAGGGTGGCCCCAGAAGTATACTGTAAAAGGTCTTCTCTTTGGGGGGAGGCATGTGATTCTCCCAGACTGCACTATTTCAGTGATTTCCCTAAACCCCAGCCCCCTAGGGATGATCTGAAAGGCCATGTGTCCATATCACACCGACCATGCCACAAGAGAAAAAGCCAAAGTATGCCTATGAGTTTGCAAGCAGTTTAAATTGGATGTAGGCAAAGATGCACCTGCTCCCTTCCTTGCTCACAAACTCACATTGTGTGAATTAGCCAGCCCTTGGAGACCTCTGACCTTAAAGGAGACCTTGTGCTTCTCTGTGAGGTGTTCAGGTGGGAGGATGAATAAAGTCTGCCATGCACTTTACACATATTGTCTTCCTTGAGCCTGGTGTACCTGCTGGGGAGTCCTGCCCTCCTGGACCCTAGCTTTGTCATCTCCTGACTATGTGGCCTGCAGCAAGATGCCCAATAATAACACTTGCACTTCCTCCCTCACACAGAGAACCCGTGACCCGTTTGGACGTTCCCTCCATAGATACAGATCAAAGCCCATCCGTGGCTGCCCCACCTGGACACGTCCATGACCTCCCATAAGTTGGCCCCAGAGAGTCCACCCAACAGGCTACTGGCCTTCCTCACGTGCTCCTGACATCACGAGGATGCCAACGCAGTGAGGACCTGACTGGCCTTCAGCTAGCTAGCCCTCTCTCTGGACAGCCCACTTTCCTTTTCAATCATCTGTTTCTCTGCATCCCATGAGGCCCCTTCCCCAGAACAAGTCCTCACCTGTAGTGTGTTGTAGCGTGCCCCTGCTCGGTGTATGGGTGTGCACACTCGAATGCACACGTGTGTGTGTGTATACCTTACAGCCTGGAGAAATGAGAACAGTTACTATTATAAATAATCTCTGATTGGAGGGAAGCCACCAAGGGATGCTGCCTGTCCCTGCCACTGCTAGAGGTGCCCCCTTTAAGTCGAGTTTGTTTTCAAGGTGTCCCTGCTTAGCAGGGGGCACTCAGCAATGCCTACTACCATGCTAGTGAACTAAAATTCACCAGAAAATAGGGCCTTAGGGGATGGGCCATGGGGTACAACCCTGAGATGCCAAGCCTGGGTGCTGGCACTGCTGGGGGGTAGCCAGAGAATAGCTCCTGGAAAAGGTCAGAGGGTCTCAGAGTTCGAGCAGGAGGGTCCCTCAGATGATGTCTAGTCCAACCCCAGGGCAAGGGGAATTGAGGCCCAGAGAGGAGGACACAGCTTGAGTCAGAGAAGTTTACAAGGCAATCTCTGTGCTTGGCTGCCCTGGCTGCTGACGTTGTCCTGTCAAGACCTGCTGTGGATGGGGCCACCCACCCTACTGAAGAGCTAACTCCACTCACCAGGAGGGCCCAAGGGACCAGCAGCAGCTCACTCACTGCAGTTAAATCATCTCGGTCAGCAAAACCCGGGTCCTCTTGTGAGCTGGGAGCCTTCCCAGGGCAGAGTGCCCTGGCCACCTAAAACGCAGCTATGAGGGCTCTTCTGATTCGAAAGCTCCAATGTCCCAGTGCTCCCAGCTGTGCTCCCACCAAAATCCATTTCTTGTCCCACAGATTGCTAAAGCATCAATCACGTGCCAAGCGCTGTGGAGAGCAAAGGAAGGCAACGCTACTGATCCCGGCCTTCGAGCACCTCCCATTCCAATGGGGGAAGATAACGCAGAACAGAGAAGGGCCATGGCCCAGAGATGCTGAGCTCCAGAAAGGAAAAAGCTGTTTAGCTTAACCTGCCATGTGGAGGAAGAAGAGGGAAGGTGGCCGGTCATCCCCACAGCTGGCCAGGAGAGGAGATTGTTGCTGGGGGATAAAAAGATCCTGATTCCTCAGGAGGCCAAGCCCTATCATGGAAGTGCTTAGCCCTGGGTGTCAATGACTTTCTGCATTTAGTAGGCCATCAATGACTTCCTTGAGCCATCCAATGGCTCTTTTTTTCTCAGTTAGGTTCTCATTTTTCCTTGACCTTTCCTAACTTTTGCCCCCACCGATGATTCAGTCCTCTTTTGGCTTCCATAACATGACCCTGTGAATTGGTGTGACCCTGGGCAAATTCCCAAGCTTCAATTGCCTCCTCTGTTAAATGAGAGGCTAGGCCTCAGTGGCCTCTGAGCTCCTCACCAGCCCTAGATCCCAGTGCCACAATGGTTTCATTGGCTCCTCTCCTTCAGCTGAGGCATTCCCCGAGGATCCACTGTGGCCCCTGAAGCTAGGCCTGTCTCCAGGGCTCTAGCTGCCCTCTCTTTGTGAATGCTTCCTGAACCATCCCTTAGACCCTGGCTGCCTTAGAGTTCCCATCCTGTACCTCTGGCCATCTCCTGGGCCTTTCCACTTGGATATCTCTCACCATGAGCTCATGGTCTTCCCTCAAACCAGTCTCCTCTTTGTCTTTCCCAATTTCTACCAGTTTAGCCTGTTGTCTGGGCTCTTTGTAGCTGCTGCCAGCCTTTGAATGACCCTCCTCACTGACTCCAGTTACCTCCTTGGTGCCACTCTAGCCTCACTATTATTACCTCAACCTTGCTTCCCCTCTGGCCTTGATACCTTCACTTTCTTCTCCTCTCTGGTCCATTTTGTATTCTGTTGACAGATGAGTCTTTCCTAAATACTCAAGTCATTAGGTCAACCCCTTCCTGCTCAAAATCCGTCAAATGCTCCCTTTTCCCTGCAAGAAAGAGTCTGATATTCTACCTGGCTTTCAGGGCCATCATAATCTGACCCTGCTCTCCCATGTAACCTTGTGTCCTACTAGTCCCAAACTCTAAAACCGAGGTCAAACATGGCCTTCCCTCGTTGAAGAAGCTTCAGAGGCTCCTCACCACCTCCAGGAGAAAACAAGTCTGACATTTAAGGACCTCCACAATGTGACTCCAATCCATGTTTCCTGCCAGATCATCTGTTACTCCTTTCCATGCACTCTCTGGTCTAGGCTAAACGGCCTTCCCAGGGCTCCCCACACCAGCCTATCCATCTCCCATGGTGCTGCCTTAGCACAGGCTGGATGCCTATTCCTGGAATGCTGCCCCCTCACCTCTGCCTCCCTTCAGAGCTTGCCTCAAGCATCCCCTCCTTCCACCTCTTAGTGCTCTGGCCCTCAAGTAAGTTTGTGTTTCTTGACATGTGCATATGGTGTGTCTCCCCCTCAGTAGAATGGAAACTCCTGAGGGCAAGAGCTGTTTGGGGGTTGTCTTTCTATCTCCAGCACTTAGCATAGTGCCTGGCACAAAGTTGCTAATGTCCTTCAATTGAATTTCTCTGGTCACCCACGTGTACTGAAAACTTGCCATTTTCACCAGGGCCCGCCTCCCATACTGATGCTATTCTCTCCAGCCAGAAGTCCCACCCTCATGAATATGCTGGACCACACCCCTCCTCTCCATGCCCTCCCTCCATTCTCAAGTTCTGTGCCACACAGCACCCACAGGCTGGCACTTAAAACCTTACAAAGGAGAATAGCCTGACTATAAGATCTTTCCAGTCTCTCCTAAAGAGCCCTCCCTCCCCATACCCTGGCAGGTTGCTGAGCTCTCTTCATCTTTATCGAACTCTGGGGAACTCCCCTGCTTCACATGCCATGGTCTGATCTCAGTTGGCTTCCCTTCTGTAGAGAAAATTCCTCAGCCTATGGTCTGTTTATCAATTATAGTTGACTTGGTCAATTCAGGAATGAGCTTTGGCCTTTGCAAATCCCTTTCTGGGAGCCCGGTTAAGTGAGCCCTTTCTTTCAGGTTGTGTCCCTCTGGACCACATCTACAATTGTCTCCTCTCACATTAGCATCGGTCTGACCTTGCTGGGCAGTGCCTGACCTTGGGAGTTTGCTTCAGGGCCTCCCCAAGTGGTCGTGTTGGCAGGGACCTCCACTTGCCCAAGGATTCCCTCTGCAATATTGCCAAGAAGGGCACAGCCAGCTTTAGCTAACTCATCCCCCTCCTAAAGCTGCCCATTCCACCTTCCAGCAGATGCTTTCACTCTTCTGGTGTTGTGGACGGGTAGGCTGGGGGGGAAAGCCTAGGGCCCCCCTCCTCAGAATATGGTTTTAAAATTCATATATTACAAGTGCATAGGATTGCAATAGGAAAATAAAGGTTAGTGAAAATAATGGTGTCATTTTTTTCCCCTTCAGGGTCATGGACCCCATGAAATCTAACCAGAGGCCCCTTCAGATTAGGTTAGGTCCATGGACCCCAGGTTAAGAACCCCTGTTCTACTTGTGCCTCTAGGCCTCTGGCCAAATAACCTGCCTCCTGCTACTATAGCTCAGCTCAGTATTTCTCAATCGGTGGGTCAAAGGTCATAGAGCCTACATTTGAATCTGGAAAAGACCTTAGTGGTCATCTAGTCTAGTCCCTTCCTTTTACAGATGAAGAAACTGAGGCCTAGAGATTTGTTCAAGGTCATGGGGTAGTATGTGGCAGAGCTGGAATCAAACACATCTTCGATGGGCTGACTGCAGCCAACCCTCTTTGCCAGTTTGCCAGCCAATGCTCTTGTCTGGTGCCTGACCCACCCAACAGTTATCTATCCAAAAGATCTCCATCAGTCTGAAGTGCCATGGTAAGGTGGCTGGAAACCTCAGCACTTCTACATCTCTACCTTGAAGTAGGACCCAGTGGGAGGTGGTTGGAGATCTGGAAAGATTCTTCTGTTTCTGGTGACTCAACCATCCCCTTACTGAGGTGGGAAGGGCGTTAGGTGTGAGGGTAGGGAGGGAATGAACCGCAGCACACAAAAGAACCTGCTTAATCACTTATTCTTTTCATACCCTGCCAGGTTAGCATCCCTTCCTGTATCTCACTTGGGGGGCTTCTCACAGCTTCTTCTTTCACTAACTCCCTAGCATCTCAAGAGAGAGCCCTGTGGGGGCAGCTAGGTGGCACAGTGGATAGAGCACTGGCCCTGAATTTAGTCGGACCTGAGTTCAAATCTGGCCTCAGACCAAACACTTGACACTTACTAGCTGTGTGACCCTGGGTATGTCACTTAACCCCAATTGCCTACAGGAAAAAGAGAGAGAGAGAGAGAGAGAGAGAGAGAGAGAGAGAGAGAGAGAGAGAGAGAGAGAGAGAGAGAGAGCCCTGTGTCAACTGCTTTTGGGTCTGCCCCCTCCTGAAATTGGGATCACTCCTCCCTCACTGAGCAAGGAGCCTGTCAGAAAAACCCGAAATGGTGAGCAAGGGTACATTCTGAGGTTATACAGAAGGTCATGTTTTCATGGAAAGAGCACAGACCGGGGAGTCTGGGGACCTGCCTTTTAGCCCTGGCTCTGTCACTGATAAACTGCCTAACTTAGTCTCTCAGGCCTTAGTGTCCTCATCTATATAACAGGGATGTAAGCATTTGTGATAGAGTGCCAAAGGAGGAGGAGAGATCATTGGGTCCAAAGATCAGAAGAGGGGCCAGTCAAAGAGCAAAGAGGCACAGAACCACAGTGCACCTGGCCCTCTGCTGGTATTGTGAGTCATGTAGGCTGTGCAGGTCCAGAGGATAGAGGCTGACTTTCTAACAAGCCTGAGTTCTTTTCCTGCTTGGGGAGACTTCAATCCTAGGATGTCAGTACAAGTTGGGAGCAACTGTATAGGTACTTAGAGAAAGTGAGGTCAGGCACTGCCCAGCAAGGTCAGACCGATGCTAATGTGAGAGGAGACAATTGTAGATGTGGTCCAGAGGGACACAACCTGAAAGAAAGGGCTCACTTAACCGGGCTCCCAGAAAGGGATTTGCAAAGGCCAAAGCTCATTCCTGAATTGACCAAGTCAACTATAATTGATAAACAGACCATAGGCTGAGGAATTTTCTCTACAGAAGGGAAGCCAACTGAGATCAGACCATGGCATGTGAAGCAGGGGAGTTCCCCAGAGTTCATAAGATGAAGAGAGCTCAGCAACCTGCCAGGGTATGGGAGAGGCTCTTTAGGAGAGACTGGAAAGATCTTATAGTCAGGCTATTCTCTTTGTAAGGTTTTAAGTGCCAGCCTGTGGGTGCTGTGTGGCACAGAACTTGAGAATGGAGGAGAGGCATGGAAGGAGGGTGTGGTCCAGCATATTCATGAGGGTGACTTCTGGCTGGAGAGAATAGCATCAGTATGGGAGGCGGGCCCTGGTGAAAATGGCAAGTTTTCAGTACACGTGGGTGACCAGAGAAATTCAATTGAAGGACATTAGCAACTTTGTGCCACTCCAGACTTCCTTGAGGTAGGCAGGGTCAAAATGCTTGCTTTCTTTCACACTTCTCTGGCATGTGTCCTTATTCAGCCAGGCTTCTGGCTCCTAAGGTTCGGTCCTCAAGGATAGGGCCAGCTGAGATCCTTGGCAAGCTGGTTCCTCCAAGCAGGAGTACTGTTTAGGCTCCCTTGCTCTAAGACCTCTATTCTGGTGGAAGCTCTTCCCTCCCTCTTCTCATTGGGAACCCCAATGAGTAGCCAAAGCAGCAAGGGCAATTAGCTCCATGACTGCCACATTTTAGATTTCCCAGGTAGGCTGCTAGCAGTTGGATTCAAAAGATAGAAGGGTTTGGATAAGGGTAGAGAGGGCTATTCTAGATCTAAGAGGAAGAACATGGGCAAAGGCTCAAAGATGACAACTTACCTGTACCTGTTGGAGGGGAGGAGACAGGCTGGCATGCGACGGAGAGCCAATGTCTCTCCCTCGTTCCCCAACAGAGCTGGGTTTTGGACCATCATTTGGACCTTGAATGCCAGGCAGATGCTTCCTTGGAGTGAGGAAGAGGAAGAAATGCTGTAACCCTCAATAAAGGGGGAAGAGTCCGTAGCAGTTGCCAGCTGCCTATTCTCCCCACCCAGCCACCAGGCGGCCATGAACACATTGCCAGCTCTGTGTGTATTCTTTCCTTGTGAACTTTGAAAGGTTAGGAGAGCCACCAGAGGCGCCGCATCTGCTGGGAGCCACAGCAACTGAGCCTAATGAGAAGCCAGCCCTGAGGATCAATCTGCTTGAGCCAGACCAGCAGCAGATTGACCTGGCAGTGAAGACACTATGTCTTGCAGTCAAAGGAATGGCTCATCCACTGGCTATGCCATGCCCCAAAATGAATGTGATGTACCAAATGATGGTGGTGGAGGAGGAGAAGAGTGGGCTCCTGGTTTAGTATATGTTTGCAATTTGGTTCTTGCTATACCTTCCTCAGGAAATACCCCTTTGCAAAGGTGAAAACCAAACCAAAGCAGACAAGGGAGTTTATAGGCCCGCAGCTTTTTGAGGAGAGGGAAAGATCTGCTGTAACACAGCAGTGTTTTCATGTTGTCCATGGCAGACCAGACTCTACATTAGAAAACACAAAAAGGAATACTCTTTCTCTGTCAGTACAATAATGGTTATTTATTTGGACAAATGTGCCACGAATGTTGTTCGGAGTAATAATGTTAGTACCATCCCTTATGCTACGGTGAGTCAGGAGGGTCAGTTGTGTGGTCAATGGAGGGCTTTGCTGAAGAGTTTTCCAGGCCAAGAGGTTTGGGGCTTGGGGCACAATGATCAGGGCACCATAAGAGTAAGTTAGCATGGCCGGGAAGCTGCCCCAGCCTTAGCCCATAATCATTTCTGGCTTCCTAAGCACTGAGCATTGATGGAGCTGCAGAGGGACATGGCCCCCCCTCCTCTGCATGGACAGTAGGCCTAGTCGTTCTGGACTGGTTGGCCCAGCAAATGCCTCAGCCCCAGATGAAGGCAAAGCGATGAGTCGTTCTAATTACTCAGTGACTCAGTCACGGCTGAGCGAAGGTAATTTAGGAGGCTGGCAAAGTACTCTAAACGACCTGCTGATTCATAGTCACAAAATAGCAGCAGCACGTCAGTGTTCTAGCCTAGCTGAAGGTTGCTGAGGAGACCAGAACCTAGGCTGGAACTAGGTAACTAGGATGGGACAAGCAGAGTGTGCCCTTAGGGCACCCAAATTTAAAGGGCACGCTGGCATTCCTGCTGGTCACAGAACTAAGCTTAGCCCCTAATTACCCAGAAGAATTAGTTAAAATAGGAAGCTTGCTCCCCAGCGGAGACCACGCCCCAGCTCCCAGCAGCAGCTTTGGAGATCGCCAGTCAGGGATCTGACTGATACGTTCAGGGCCCGGCTGCTGAGGCTGCCACGGCCCTGGTGTCTGCCTGCGAGCCACAGAAGAGGAAACCAAAGGCCAGAGAAGTTGCCCTGGCTGCCTTTAACTTGGCTTAGCTGGTGAGAAATCTGCCCAGATGGGGCTTGGGGCCTACTCCCCTAAAACAGCTCCTTCGCTGGCTGGCTAAGTCAGGGCAGGCAGAACTTCTGCCATTAGGAGTTCATGCTTTGGGTTAAGGCCGGGAGAGTCCCGGATTTCCTTGTTGAAATGCAAACACTCTTGCGTATTCGCCTATTAAACTGTTAGCATCTTAGTGTGAATTTATTTAGCAGATTCCCTCTCAGGCCTTTAGGGAATAGAATTTGCAATAAATAAGGTGAGCTGAGCGCCTGGGGTGGGGTTGGGGGGGCCGGGTGGAGACAGTTTAGGGTATCTCACCATCTAGCCTTGGGGGTTCCTAACAATCAGGAACTTGGAGCCGAAGGGCTGAGGCCTGCTAGCCCACTTAGACCCGGGCTCTCCTCATTTTACAGATCAAGAAACTGAGACCTAAAGAAGCCACACAAGAGACTTGGGATTGATGAGGCCCTGGGATCACATCAAACTGACAAGGGAGGGGCCTTAGAGATCATCTAGGGCTGCTCTGACCCCTTCATTTTATAGATGAGGAAACATGATTCTAACCTAGGGCTCCCAACTCCTTTCCCCTCATACTACCCTGCCTTTGCTCTTGCCCTGGGAGTGGGACAGTGGTCTCAGGGAGGAAAACCCAAAGGCTGCGGCCATCTGGGCCCAAGGAGGCTGTGTGTGCATGTGTGTGAGCACACATGTGTGTGTGTGTGGGGGGAGGGCAGAGAGAGCACCTCCGCTGAATCGTGCCAAGGGCCAGCCCTGCTGAGGAAGATAGGAAAGAGGGGGTCATTGGCCTGAGCCACAGCAGTCGTTCCTGCCAGGGAACACTGGGAGGCAGGGAGCTGAGCTCCCTGTTTTCAGGGACACAGGGCACGACCTCAGCAGTTCTGCCTGCAGAGTCAGCAATACCAAGGGCAAGGTCCAGAGGACAGGCCCATAGGCCCCGCACAGCTGTCTGGGGAGCTGGCATCCGTGGAGGCTGCTGGTTCCAGCCAGAGGACATTCAGAAGAGAACATGCTGGCCACCACTAGACTGGGCCCCTTCAGGGGGGAGGGGGGGGAGAGAAAGAGGGAGGGACAGAGGGAGAGGGAGGGAGAGAGGAAGAGAGACAGGGAGGGAGGGAGGGAAGGAGAGAGGAAGAGAGACAGAGAGTGAGGGAGACAGGGAAGGAAGGGGAGAGGGGAGGAAGGAGGGAGATAGGAAGGGAAAGAGGGAGAGAGGGAGAGAGGGAGGGAGCCCTAGCTTCCCTTCTGAAGACAAGAGCCCTTCACTTGGCCCAGGCCAAGCCACCCTTAAACCCTTTGAGGCTAGTCCACTGATTCAGACACTCCTTCCCACTGAGGCAGACATCACCACAGCTTACCCTCTTTCTTCTCCAAAAAGGACTAGCATTATAACGGTGACCAGAAGTGGAGAAATTTCTGACCTCTGAGGCAGTTCTGTAGGGCTGAGAATGCCACCTCTAGTCTAGGAGAGATCTCCAAAGGCCTCGCTCTTCCCTGGCCCCCTCTGGGCTCTCGCCTTCTAAAGGCCTGCACAGTCAGATCTTGCCACCACTCTCTTTCATTCCTCTACCACATTTTAGCCAAAGCAGCTTCCGTATACATGTTAGCTACCCCAAGGAATGAAGTCTCCTTAAGGCAGGGGGAAAGATCTGTGGAGTGAACTGACTTGTGTGGGAGAAGAAAGGGCCAAGAAGGGAGGTGCAAGTGGAACCCCCTGGCCTGGCCCCTTTCTCTCTTGGCCTCTTTGCCTTTTCTGTTCCACCATGACAAGACAAAGGGTTGCCTCATGTGACCTCCGCCTGCCTGCCCCACGGTGGCACCATGAGGTCTAGACTCAGTGATGGACTTGGCATTTAGAGGTCCTAGGTTCCGTTACTTTCTAGCTCCATAATGTGAACTTGGGCCTCAGTTTCTTTATCTAGCCAATGGAAGGATTGGGTTGGCCTATGAGGTTCCTTTCTGCTCTCTGACTTTCTGATCATGGATGCAAAGTGCTAAGTCCTCTTCAGATGTAAGACCCTCACAGGCTCAGGGCTGCCCTGGAGAAGCAGCCAGGGTCAAGGAGCTAGCCCTGGATTGGGAGGCAGGACTCCTGGGTTCTAATGCTTATTTGCTATGTGAGCATGGGCAGGTCACAACCTCTATAAGCTTCAGATGCCTCCTCTGGGAAATAATTCTCTTGATCCATCCCCCCGACATGGCCGATCCTGGTTTCTCACAACAACCCGTCTCTACCCTTTCTAATCTTCAGTCTTTCCCTGTCTACTGATTGCTTCCTCTCTTGTTTGGAAGACCCCTCCCCACCCTAACTGCCCCCCCGCCCCCACCCCATGCCTTAGCCACTCCCCCTAGCTGCCCACTTCATTATTCACCTGAGGCTGCTCTCTTTGGTCACCCATGACCTCCCAGCTGCCTTTTTCTCAGTCCTCTTCCTCTGTGACCTCTCTGTGACCTCTGACACTGGTGACCCCTCTCTTCTCTGGAGGTTTCTGGGCCACTACTTGCTCCTGGTTCTCCTTCTACTTGTCTGGATCTCCAATCAGACCAAGGCCACTAAGGTGAGGGTCCCCCAGGGCTCTGTCCTAGGCCTCCTTCTCTCCTCTCACTTGGTGGTCTCATCAGCACCCATAGCCTCAATGCGCATCTCTCTCCTGACCTCCAGGCCCACACCACCTACTGCCTCTTGGAGGTCTCAAACTCCATGTCCCCTCAAACGTCTGATAGGGGTTAGGGATTATCAGTCATTCACACATTAGTGTGAAGGAGTTCAGTGGACTTGCTTCTTTGACCAAATAAGTAGTAATTTTGCTTGGAGAATAGAGGAAGTCATGAATTGGGGAGTATAGAGCACTTTAATGCTAATAATAGCTAATATTTATATGGTGTCTATTGTATGCCAGGCATTGTACTAACAGTTTTACACAACCTTTTCCATGGTTACCTCTGATGCTCCCTTTTCTACAATTGGGGCATCATAACCTCAGGGCTGTCAGAAACATCTTAAAGGCCTGAAAACCTCCTTCTTGTCTTGGCCGCAAAGAAATGTAATCCTACTTTGATAAAAGCCAACCAAGTGAGGGGCTCTGCTGAGCCAGGGAACCCCAGTTTAAACAGCCAGTAGAGATAGCCCATCCCAAGGAGGTGCCACCAGCCATAGGAGTTAGGTATATTTGTCTCCTTCAGTCCCAACATGGATGGGAAGATTCCTCGAAGCTAATGGAAGGCTTCTTCGTCCAATGTACACAGAACAAACTAAGATGCTACAGCTCACTTGGGGATCCGAAGACCCTCAAAAACATCATGGCCATCCCAGGGGGCCACGGACAGGGCTCTGGCTTTGGAGTCAAGCTTTGCACACACTAAGTGCTTAGTCAATGCTTTTTCGCTTGGGCAGCGGATAGAATGCTGGCTTTGGAATCATGAAGACCTGAGCTCAAGTCCTGCCTCAGACACTTACTAGCTGTGTGACACTGTTTGCCTCAGTTTCACCAGCTGTAAAATGGGAATGATAACAGCACCTACCTCCCTGGACCGTTGTGAGGACCAAATGAGGTAATAATTGTAAAGCCCTTAGCTCAGAGCCTGGCACGCAGAGAGTGCTATAGAAATGTTAGGGATTGTTATTACTTATGTGTTCATTAGCCAGCGATGCAGCAGACCTCATGGGGTTGATCTGAACAAAAGGCTCTGAAATCAAAAGAGGGCAGAGAGGGAGAGAACTGCTCACAGTGGTAGAGGGAGAAGCAGCAGGAGGAAGGAGCAGAGCATCAGAGAGCCAGCATTGAGGAAACCAGCCATCAAACAAACCCAGGGCCTGAAGGCAGCCTGGGACATCAAAAAGACTTCTGGATTCCAGATCAAATGGACCTGGGTTCAAATCCCAGCCCAAGTCTCACTGCCTCTGTGACTTCAGGCAAAACCCTTTCCCTCTCTGTAAAATGAGGAAGTTAGCTTGCTCCTGTGGGAGGAGTTTCCTGGGTGGAGTCTTCCTAAGTGCTGATTCTCTCTGTCCCAGATTCCCACAAGCCCCTCCTGTCACCTCCCCTCCCCAGGTTGGCCTCCTCTGCCAGCAGGCTCTTGACGTCTCAGGCCTTGAATCAGGCGCTGCCCAGGCTGCTGGGCCCCCTTCCTTCCCTAGCAGCTGAGACACCACCATACTCATCACTCCCTGGGACCTTGGGCTCACTGCTTAGGAGAAGGCCAAGCAAGCAGCTCCGTGAATACCACCATTTTTCCAGGCTGTCCTTGTCAGAACATGCTCAGGAAGCTAAATGACTGGGCTCAGCTTGTCTGGGCCAACACACTGGCTGGTCTCCTGGCTGTAGGGGCTGCGGGTACCTCTTCCAGACTGTTCCCATGACCCCCTCCCCCATGGGGATGGAAAGGAGTCATGGGGAAACTGACCCAGGATGGCATCCAGTCTGGGTTCCTGAGGAGGCAGAAGGGTCCGAGCCCCAAAGGAGGATGTGATCTGATTTATTCAAAACCCTCTTCAGTTTTATGTAATCAAAATCTTCCATTTCCCCTTTTATGATCCTTTTTTTTTTTTTTTTTGCTTTTAGGCAATTGGGGTTAAGTGACTTGCCCAGGGTCACACAGCTAGTAAGTGTCAAGTGTTTGGTCTGAGGCCGGATTTGAACTCAGGTCCTCCTCACTTCAGGGCCAGTGCTCTATCCACTGCGCCACCTAGCTGCCCCTTACGATCCTTTCTATTGGTAGTTTTGTCAACCTCCGGTTCCTCCTCCATAAGTAAGGAGAATGGGTGAGATGTCCTCTGAAGTCCCTTCCAGTGATCACGGTGCCCAAAGCTTGTCCAGAAGACTACTTCCATTCCCCCCTAGGTCTAATTTTCATATGATTTAAGATTCCCATAACTGTAGCTTAGTTGGAATGTGGACCCCTTCCTTCCTTAGAGGATCATAGACTTGGAGCCAGAAAAGAGTTGAGAGCATCCATCCAGTTCAGGAGGAAACTGAGGCCCAGCAGGGGAAGGTCAGCCAAACAGGAAATGGCAGAGCCGGCTCCTCTGATTGCCCTGGATCATGTGCCCATTGGCAATGAGGGATGGTGATAAGCCACGTAGGAGCAATTCTTCTGTTGAGCCCCTGTAGTCAATGAAGGATCATGTGCTTCCCTTTCTTAGGAGCTGAGCAGAGGGTGTCCTTCCTGCTCATGGAGACAACCAAATATTCCCAACTTTCCCGGAATAGATGTTCACCTACAGCCTAAACCTACCAGTGGGCAGTGGGCTCCCAGGAAGATCAATTAGGCAATGGGAACTAGGTGCTAGGCCCTGGGGACACAATGACAAACAATGAACCAATCCCTACTGGGACAGAGCTTCCATTCCAAGAGGGGAGAGAGCCAGGACACACAGAAGTGGATAGAGTTAAGAGAATATCAAAATAGCAAGTGAATCGGCACAACTCTGTGCAGAGTAGTTAAGCACAAGGCAGTGCAGGCAAGAAGCCCTTAGCAGCTGGGGGGATCTGGAAAGGGGGCTGCATGCAAAAGATGATGTTGGAGAAGCTGCAGCTTAAAGGAAGAGAGGTCTCTTGGAGGCAGAGGTAAGGAGGGAGTGCATTCCAGATGGAGGAGAGTTCCCTGGCTCCCAGAGGGTTCCCACCCCACCTCATTTTACCCACTTCTCTCCTCTCCCCTCCTCAGCTTTGCACCAGTGTCTCAGGCACTCTGCCCCCCACCAGGAGGCGGTTTTCAACTTCTTCCCCTTCACCCTCTTGCAGAATCACAATCATAGTCACAGATTTAGAGCTGGAAGGGACCTTAGAGGTCAATGAGTGCAACCCCCTCATTTTACAGATCTCACCTCTTATGCTCCTAGGACACAAACATATCCTAGTTACCACTCTGGCTGCCACACTCCCCCAGGCCAGACAACTGAGGCCTGGAGTGTGCTCCTAGCTCCATCGGCTCCAGCTTTCTGGCTCTTTCCCTGCCTGACTTCTGGTCTCTTTGGCAGAACTCCAACCCCACCTCTGTTCTCCCAATCGATCTCTTAGCTATACAGCCCCTTCTTTGTCCTGTTAAATTCCATGGACCTAACTACCTTTGAGCTCACGGCTTAAATCTCCCCCAACCCAGTCTCTGGCAGCCCTGTCTCCTCCCAGACCCACTCCAAACAATTTGCAGCCTGGGAAGCCACTAATCCTGACTTGGCCCCCAAATACCTTGCCTTAATGCCAACCCCAGGGTTAGCTGCCACTTCCCTTTCCCCCTGTATGTACCCAGAGATTATGAGGACCTTAGCCTTGACGTGAAGACCGTTTCCCAACAAGTTTGGCTGGCACATTTTTTCCTTAACTTGACCCCTGACCCAGGCCTTTCAGGGCTGAGTGATTGGGGGAAAACCACTTGGGTCTGCCCCCTGGGATTCACTGATGGATGGAGCAAGCAACTAGGAGAAACTAGGGGAAAGGGAGGAAGAGGAAAAGCCTACGGGGAAGCAGTGACCCTGAGAGGAGAACAGGAGGACTCTGGGTGGGAGGTGCCCTTGTTTTGCCTGGGGAGATGGCACAGAAAGACTGGAGAATGTTCAAGTTTTCTTTATTTCACTGGGAAAAGTGGTAGACCAGGTGGCCATTCTGAAGAGCCAAAAGGCACCAAGCAGGGCTGCTGGAAATTGGAAGGAGACAAGAACATTGTTCACGGTAACAGCTATATTGAGTGATAACCAACTTTCATAGACTCGGCTCTTCTCAGCAACGCAAGGATCTAAGACATCGCCAAAGACTCATGATGGGAAATGCTGTCCATGTCCAGAGGACCATGGAGTCTGAGCGCAGAGGGAAGCATGCTATTTGCTCTTTTCATTGTCAGTTTTGTTTTGTTTTGTTTCCTCTTTCTCGTGGTTCCTCCCATTGGTTCTAATTCTTCTTTACAACATGACTAATGTGAAAATAGGTTTAATATGGATGTATGTGTAAGAGCCTAGATCAGATGGCATGCTGTCTTGGGGTGGGGGGAGAGGAGGGAGGGAAGGAGGGAGGGAGGGGGAGAAAATTTTAAACTCAAAATCTTATGGAAGTGAATGTTGAAAACTAAAAATTAATTAATTAATTAAAAAAAGAAATTGGAGGGAGAGAAAGTGAGAAAGAGCCCATTTCCCTTCTACTAGCAGGATGCAGCTAGGTCAGGAGAGGACTTTGGGGAAGGCTTCTGCCTACCAGACTCTGGCCCTCAGGACTGGAAGTGACTCTGGGGAGTGCCATCTATCTTTGGGACCAATGGCTACTCATTCATGGGTCTCAATTACATCGAACTTTCGTCTATAATGTAAAGAGAATGCTTGCACGGTGGTCTTGGTTTTCTGGCACTCACAGGCATACATTTCTACTAGGTTTCTGGACCGAGAGAGGGAAAAGTCCCCTGAGTACACAGGGAATGCACAAGCACCCCTTTGTGTCATGAGGTACCCGAGGGTGAAACAAGGAACTTCCTGTCTCCACCCAATCTAGAAGTCCCAGACCATATAGAAATACAATACTGATGATATGGCCTGATAAGAGAAACTGCTCGTTCTGGGAACCTCTCAATGCCTCCCAATAGCCTATTAGCCCTCCTGGCTGCCTTCTCCCATGGTTGGATCATCTTGAACTCCCCCAGCTTTTCTCATCCCCCTGCTGCCTTGCCCTGCCTTGCCCAGCTTGGACGTGGGGAGGTGATTTGTTGGACCTCCCTCCCTTCATCTTAGCTTTAGCTCAGTGTCTAATTCGTCCAAATCTTTTTGGATGCCAATGGTGTCCTCCAGCCTCTTAGCTGTTCTTCCTAGTTTGGGATTATTGGCAAATTTGGCAAGCATGCCACTTTTGGACATGTTGCTTTTTCTTGGCCAGTGTGACCTGGCACCAAGTAAAGCTCTTCTGTACCCTTTTAGCGCTATGGAGCCCTTTGGCAGTCAATCTGGTGAAGTATATGGACCCCTTCTCAGAATCATGCTTTGGTGCCTACATTCAGAATAGAAGGAAATGTTCAGTTTCATTTAGAGGTTAGCAAAAGTGAAGATGTCATTTTTGTTCACATTCAAGATGCTTCAAGAAGAACCTATTCACAGACCCCCTTGGGGATCTGGGGACTCTAGGTTAAGAACCCATGTACTAGAGGCATCCTGATGGAGTAAAAGGGGTACTGAGCTTCAAGTTGGGAGGACCTGAATACAAATCCCACTTCAGACTGCACTGCCAACTGCAATTGCCCTGGGCAAGTCACTTCCCCTCTGGGGGCTTCAGTCTCCTCTGTGCAGCTGTGAGGTTGGACTCGATGACCTCTAAGGTGCTGTCTAGCTCTAAATCTGAGTCTATGACAGTCTACTCAAAGCAGCCTTTGTCTGTCATTGGGAAGCTGGGGGATTAGGGCTCCCCGGATTAGGTGACTTGGTTTCTTGCCTGAACCCTTGCTCCAGAGCATGCTTGGCCTGACCTCAGACCAGGCAAGATCCAGACACCAGAGCCCCCTGATGACCTTTCTCAAGTATGGCACTGGCACACAATATGAACACAGGGACATGGGAAGGAGATGACTGACCATCCCTTCCCACCAGCTATGTGCCTCCTGGAACCTTCCCTGGCTATTCATTCCCGGTAGCCCCATGTACAGTACTGCACTGTGAACCTCCAAAACCATGGGGTCTCCTGACAAGGGCCCAGTCCCTAGAAGGGGACGCAGTGTAAACCTTCCCTGACTCAGCCCGGAAATTGGAGGGAGAGAAAGTGAGGCAAGGGCCTGAGTGAGCCTGCGGATCAAGGGCTGGACATCTTAAAGGGAGTGGTACTATTCTTGTACAGAAGCTCGGCCCTGTGGCCCGGCACCCCCCCCCCCCCTTGAAAATGATTTAGCAAGCTTGGAAAAAACCTTGGGGGTAGAGGGGGAATGGGTGGGGCAGACACTGGCCACAGAGGGAGCTTTACTGAGGCTTCACTGCCACCTGGTGGCAAATCAAGATCAAAGCAGCCTCAAGCTGCTTCACTCCTGCATTCAAAAATCTGCTTGGAAGATCCAGGCCAGGCCTTGGGTGGCAGGCCCATAGCTGGCTAATCTGCAGAAGAGCAAGCTGAGGCTGGACAGTGAATGCTTAAGAAATACTCCACTGGGTGGCTGATCCAGGTGAGAGAGTCTCAATCTGTTGTTGGTGTCCATGAGGAATTGTGTGTTCAGTGGGCCATGTAAGCTTGCAACAAGGAGCACCTCCAGGCAGTCGGGCCTGTAGAGCCATCACCTGGGCCTCACATTCTTCTGCCTCTCTTTCTGGTCCCAGCCTGATCTGGGAAGAGCAGACCACAAACTAGAGGTGGGAGCAGGAGCTGGGGACTGTGGAAGGCTTTGACACCTTGTGATCATTTGTCATAGGCTAGGCTGAAACGAGCCAATATTGATCGAGAAAGTTCACTAATCAAAGCAGTACTTCCAAGGAGGTCAGAGGCTTGTAGATCAAGAGCTGAGAAGGACCTGGGAGGTCATCTCCTCCATGCCCTTCATCCTTTACAGAGGATGAAACAGAAATGAAGCATCCTATGAGGCAGACTGGCAGATTTTAAAGTGGCCCAAGGTCATGGTGTGATGAAATGGCTCATGATGATGCCTTGAGTCAGAAGACAAAACCTCTTAACAATGGGGTGGGGAAGTGGGGGGTGGGGGGGAACAGCCTCAATCCTAGCACTCAGAGCTGTCCTGTCCTCATACTCCAAATAAAGAGATGCCAGGAAATGTACCCGACAAAGCCAACCCCAAGAGTTTATGAGAAATCTGATTCGATCAGGCAGACACAGTCTTTAATTGAATTTTTTAAAAGAGCACAATTAGAAATGGGTGCTTGTTGCACCCAACTGAGGTGAAGCAGGATAAGGAGGGTGTCTGCCCGTCTGCCATGTTTGTTTTTTTCTTTCAGTGCTCCAGCCATGGTTTAAACTCCCCAAACCCAAAGCACGCCCAGTCCTATACTTTTTTGCTTGTCTGTGGTGGAGGCTTGGGTTTGAAGAAAGCAGCAGCAGATTGGATGGTACCACCACTTACCAGTATTCATATGCCAGGGGGCCCCTGCCACCTTCTTTGCCTCAAAACTCTTGCTGGATGGGGGAGGGGAAACCCTGCTCTCCAGTCCTCATCTTACATTAGCTTCTTCTTTAGGTGGTATAGGAGATAAAGTGCTGGGCTTGGAGTCACGAAGACCTGGGTTCAAATCCTACCTCAGACACTTACTAGCTCTGTGACCCTGGGAAAGTCACTGAAATCCTCTCAGCTTCAGTTTCCTCATCTATGAAACAAGGATAATAATAGCACCTACCATACAGTGTTGTGATGAGGATCAAATCCATGTAAAGTGCTTTGCAAACTTTTCCCGAGCTTTGAATAAATATAACTTCCAGGGTCTTTGTGGCCAGCCCAAGCTTTGCCAGAGGGCTGTCATTTTCCTCCCCAGGCTTTGGAATTTTACAGTCCCTTGCAAAATCAGCTGGGACAACCATGGCTCCTGCCCTTATACAATATCTCACCAAATGCAAATTAGGACACAACAGACTAAAGGCTATTCACTAACCTCCCAGGAAGTCACCTTAGAATGCCCTACACAGCAAACAGGCAGCAACAATGTGTGCACCAGACATTGCATGACAAGCACCATCACTTGGCTGGTCACTTCAGGGCTAAATTACATGCAGGATCGTGCAGTCAATGCAGCCTCTGAAGCTGAGATGCAACAAAGCATGGATCAATTCTCTGCTGCTTGTGTTCATTTTGACCTAACAATTAACACTAAGAGAACACTTCTGTACCAGCCAGCACCACACCATCCATACGTAAAACCACTGGTTACAGCAAATGGAGAAATATTGAATGCTGTAGATAAGGTCACTTACCTCGGCAGTATTCTTTCCAAGGATGTTCACAGAGATGATGAGGCTGACACACGCATTGCCAGAGCTTGTTCAGTGTTTGGGAGAGGAGAGGTAGGAGGCTGTATACCAAACTGAAGGTCTGCAGAGCTGTTGTGCTGACCTCATCGTTGTATGCTGCCATTCCAGGAAACTGAATTGCTTCCATTTGAATTGTCTTAGGAAGATTCCGAAGATCATCTGGCAGGAGAAGATACCAGACGCTGAGGTCCTTTCTCGAACTGAACTGCCACACATTCAAATTCTACTGCAGAGTGCACAACTCTGATGGCTGGCCACATCATCTGAATGAAATATGTTTGCCCAAAAGACTATTTAATGGAGAACTCACGCAGGGCAAGCTCTCACATGAAGGTCAGAAGAAGGATACTCTCAAGGGCTCTCTTAAGAACTCTGGTATTGATTGTGAGATATGGGAGACATTGGCACAGGACCTTCTAGCATGGCATTCCCTCATGCCCTCAAGAAGGCTCTGTGTTCTATGAGCAAAGTAGAATTGTAGTAGCTCAAAAGAAACATGAGATGTGCAAATTTAGAGCCATCTCCACTCCAAATGTTCATGCGGACTATTTGTGCCCGTCCCATGGGAGAGCCTTCCGAGATCACACTGGTCTGCCCAGCCACGGTCAGGCACACTGTCCCTTGACCTCGACACAGTGATGTCATTTTGGTTCTTTTCAAGCACGAAGGACAACCAACCAATGAACTGAGCTGCAGGTTATATCACGTGCATGCTTCATCACGTCACATATGTGACCCTCAAACAAAAGCAAATGAACATAGAAATAACAACAATGGCGGACCTATAACTATCCTCAGCCCCATGTTGGCTCTTGGGCTTCCCTGGCTCTAACCCTAATTCCATTTGTAACCCTGTTCTTCTCCAGTGCATTTAACCTGTGTGGGGCCATTCCATCACACTGGTATAACCAAAACCAAGTCTGTCTCCAGATGATGGCATATGCATGTCAGTTTGTCAGGGGGAACCCGGGGAATCTCTGGGTCCAAGACTTTTCCAAGGAGATCAGTACTTTCCCTGGTATTCTCCTTTGGAAACCTTCTTGTGAGTTTCAATTTCTGTATTCCTGGACCTTGTATTTTTGGCCCATATTTTGGCATAGGTTTCTGAACCACTTGCTTGTGGGGCTTCCCAGACAGCCCTGGGCCTATTTTGCAAGTCACTTATAATGTCTAGCAACTCTTGTAAACTAGGTGGATTCCCCTGGAAGTGCCAGCTACTCAACCCTACTCTAATGGATCCATTTTATTTGAGACCTGTGTACACTCATTCCAACCTGGCCTCACCCTCCATCTCAAGATTTATTGCCCCTAATTCTATTAATCTCTGTCCATTTAGCATGTGCATGAGCATAATCACACAGCTTCTCACCTTTGCTGTGACATGTAGACGCAACAAATATGGAATATGCTTGACTTGGTGTTTCTCCATCCCCAAAGCATTATTCAAGGCCATTTTGCTATGTTCCTCGTGGAGTCCTGGCTATCGGGCTTCCCCAAAGGGCCTTTCCATCAGCCAGGCTCTCTTGACCACATTATACGCTGCTCCTGACACCCACGTAATCCAGGTTTCCCACATTTGTTTTGGGGAAGGGGCACAGCAACTTTTGAAGAGTATCTACCAAGGCAGAGGAGGGCTGCAGTCTGGAATCTGCAAGTGACTTCTCCTCTCTTGGCCTCAGTTTCCCTGCTTATAAAGTAGGAATAATAATAGCACCTGGCTCACAGGCCAGTCGTGAGACTCTCATGAGATCATGGATACCAAGGGCTTTCACAGAAACCCAGACTCTCCAAGCTGGAAGGGGTCTCATCAGCTCCCTAGTTCAACCCAGACCTGAACAAGAGTCCCTGTCTCTGCACCATCTTGGAGCAGGAGTCAGCCGGCCACTGCTGGAAGGCCTTTCTGAAGGGCCAGAGCAACACTGGCTGTTACTGTTGTTGGAGGTGAGGCATGGTGGGGGCCCAGAGACTAGCCGCCTCATTTACTGCCTCCCAAGCCTTTGTTCACAAAGGCCGATGGCTTTTCTAGGTAAATAATCGTCGTCAACACATCCTGGCATTTTTACCTCTCTATTTCCTCTGTGAATCCTTCTAAATCCCTTTGATTTCCTCCTTAGTGCAATTCTTAGCATTTCTAATGCTTCATGATGAACGAGCCTGAGCCTGAGTTACATTTCTGTTTTGAGTAGGAATGTTCCAAATGTTTTTCCGTTATGTATAATGGTTGTCATTCTGGGTTTCCAACAGATACTTTTTAAAACTATGTATTCTTTTTAGAGAGAATGTGTGTGTGTGTGGGATCATTGATGGATGTATTTGATTGAAGCCTTTTTCTGTATCTCTTTTGGTTTTTATTTTCTTATTTGAATGATATCGAGAGTCCTGGGCATGCAGTCAACAAGACCTGGGTTTGACTGCCATCTCTAATACACCATCCTGGGCAACTCAACCAATCAACAGGCCTTTATGAGGCACCTGCTATGTGTCACACACACAAGTTCCTGCCCTCAAGAACCTTTTATGTTATTAGAAGAAATAAGAGAAAAAGCACAAGCTAATTGGGGAAGGGGAGAGACTGTGATAGGGTGCTTGGGGCCTCTGCTTGGACCCCAATTTCTCCCTAGCCTCAGAACCACTATCCCTGGCAGTTTCCCCCCAGCCCAAGGACACTGTGCCCAGCCATTACTCATGAGTGGGCCCGAGCAGGACCCTCATGTCTGTCCCTGGTGCAGCGACACAAAGCCGGGTGAGAGAGTGCTGGGCTGCTCAGGGCCCAGCCCTCAGATCACGTCCACAACAACTGGCGGCTGGAGAGGTGAGGAAAAATTCCATTAGAAGGTGGTGCCTGTTATGCCAAAGGGACTCCATTTTGTGCCTCTACATTTCACTGACCTTTGAGCTTCCTGCCCTTCAAATGTTTTCTGTAAAACTCCCCACTCACAAAGACATCAGCACACGCCCTGATCTTGCCCTGATTACACAGCTTGGCTGATGCGCACCTGTTCCTTTCTAGCCAAAGAGACATGAACCTCTGGGCCCTTGTGCTGACCAAGAGCCTTGGACCCGATTTATTTATTCATTTACTTATTCACTTATTTATTTATTTGTTTGTTTGTTTGTTTGTTTATTTACTTATTTATTCTGCAGCTGCATGCTCTGCTAAATAAATCATCTGAATGTAACTTGGTGCCCTTATTTTCTATAAACATGCCAGAGCTGCACTTTGGAGGAAACTAGAGATTCAGTTTCTAGAGGTAGAGGTACACTCCAGATATTGAAGATAGCCTGTGCAAAGGTGTGGAGGGGAGAATATGGAATGCTGTGTGTGAGAAACAGCAAAAAGGGCCATGGTGGCTGGACCATAGAGCGCATGAAAGGAAGTGAAGTCTAACAAAGCTCAAAAGGTGTCCAGCAGTGGATACAGCTCCAGCCTTGGAGTCAGGAGGACCTGAGTTCAAATCTGACCTCAGACACATAACACTTACTAGCTATGTGACTCTGGGCAAGTCACTTAACCCCAATTGCCTCACCAAAAAAAAAAAAAGTGGCCAAGTTGTTAAGTTCTTTAAATGTGAAGCATAGGATTCTATATTTGATCTTAGGGAGTCACTGGTGGTTATTGAGCAAGGAAGTGACACGGTCAGACCTGTGCTTTTGGGAAGATCACTTTGGCAACTTTGTGCGGAAGAGGGGAGATGCTTAGCATCATATGCTCCTAACTCCAGAGCCAGAAGGAAGCCTAGAGGCCCTGTAGCCAGAGGTGTCAAACACATGGCCTGGCACTCTGGAGTGTGGTCTGAACCAGATGAAAATGCACTTCCTGAATGTGCTGATATATTAATTAGAAATGAAAAACAGCCTGCAGGGATCCATGGCCCCATTTCTATTGGAGTTTGATACCACTGATTTAATGTATTCCCTTCACTTTTCAGATGAGGAAACTGAGGGCTTGATGTAGGGCAACCAATTGTTGTGGTTGCTGAATTATTTTTCAGTCGTGTCTGACTCTTCAGGACATGGTTTGGGGCTTTCTTAGCAGAGATACTGGAGTGGTTTGCCATTTCCTTCTCCAGCTCATTTAACAGATGAAGCCTTTCTGTCCTTAGCTAACATTCATATAGTTGGTTTGCAAATTGCTTTATACAGATTCTTCTTTGATTATAAGGATAGCCCCTGGGGTAGGTACTATGATTATCCTCATTTTCCAGAAGAGGAAATTGAGGCTCAGAGAGTGGCCTGTCCAGGATCATACAACTATTAAGTATCAGGAGGATTTGAACCCAGATCTTCCTGACTGATTCTAGTCCCCTATCCACTACACTACAGTCCCTCTACCTCTAGTTAGAAACAATCTCCATCATATAGGGATGACTTGTCTTTGGAAGGCTTGGGAAGAATTCGCCTGTGACCCCATATAAAGCCATGATTGTGAGCTGACATGTTGCAGGCACTGCAGCCAGCTCTCACCTGGAGAGGTAAATGAGAAAAGTTCAGAGTGAGCTTCTACACCTAGGAAATCAACAAGTCTGGGCTTCATTTATTGTTTGGTCCTTTGTCTAGACTTTAGAGTGTGCTGGAGAAAATGTCAATGATGCAGATTAAACTTCAAAGAGAGTTACACATACATGTCTTCACCCAGCTCCCCCAAGGTTGTTAAACATTTACCAGCTACCAGCTCTGTGTTGGTGAATTTCCCTACGCTGGCAGCAGGTTTGAGCCCAGAATTCATTGGTGATTCATTTGGTAATTTCTGGCGCTTAATTTGTTCACCTTAAGGCATCTCTTTTATGTAGTATTAGTTTGAAAAACTTGGGAGATTTTGCTAACAAGTACCCTTTACATTTAATTTCTCCAAGAAGCCTAGAGCTTTCTTATATTCCCAGATGAGCTGATGAACTTTCTGAGCTCGAATTTCAACTCTGTTTTTCATTCCTTATATGACCTTGATCAAGTCATGGAACCCTTCCATGTCCTCAGTTTCTCTATCTGCAAATGAGGCATTTTGACTACATGGCCTCTTACCTTCGTTTCCTCTTTACATCTCGGTGGCCTCTGATTCTAAGACCGCACACTATCACTGGCAAATAGGAGTTCGGGGGGGGGGGGACTTGCTCTGCTTGGGCCATCTGATAGAACTGGCAGCAAGAGGCCGATTTAGTTGGAACCAGAAGAGCTGGCCCCGGGGCGGGGGGGGAGGGGCAAGGGGCGCTACATGGTCGCCGAGGGACCTTCTAACAGTAGTAACAGAGTCGTTGTAAAGAGCTCCACGGGAGGGACAGGCCTGGATGACCCCTGACCTGCCCAGCTGGAGGGAAGGCCGCAGACCAGCCGGCCAATGGCGGCTGAGGAAGAGCAAGGCGCCTTTCCGGGCCGGCCAGGACCGGGGGACGAGGGCGCCACTGGTCCGTGCGCTCTCCAGCAGGCCTTCGGGGCCTGCCAGCTTCCGGGCACTGGCCTAGGTGGGCCCCATGCGGGAGCGGGGAGAGGCGGCCCTGGTGGACCTGCGTGTGACCTGGGCCGTGGTGCCCCGCCTGCCTAGCCTCATTTTCCTCCTCTGTAAAATGAAGGGGTTGGCCTGCGCACGGCTGGAGTAAGCAGAGAGGAGGGGCTCAGGGCTGCGGGGGAGTCTTCTGCGCAGGCGGCTGACTCCCGGGCCAGGGCCGCCTCCCGTCGGCGGTGGCTCCAGGGGCGGCCGGGCGCCTCCTGCCGGCTGCCCGCCCGACGCCCGGCTCGCGGACCTCCCTAGGGATCGTCTCCCAACTCTGTCCCGGGGCCGGCTGAGGGGAGGACGAGGGGAGGAGCTGGGCTCAGCTCGCAGCTCTGGGCCTGCGCGAGATTTAAAGCGAGCGCTAAGAAGCCACGGGCCGGGCTTCGCGCCACCTTGTGCTTTGGCTCTAAGTCGAGAAATGGCTATCGGTCCCTCGGAGCCTTCCGAGGCGAGCACCTCCCGAGGTGCCCCAGGGCCCCCCCGGAGCAGAGAAAGAGTAGGGGGCCTCTCAGCGGCCTGGGATGAGGGTGGAGGCTTTACGTGTGAGTGTGAGTGTTAACGCGAACGCGCGCCCCGCCCGAGGAGGACAAGGAAGAGGCCCCGCCCCCGCCCGCCCTTTCCCGCCCCTGCTGTCCCAGCACTAGGCTCCTCCTTCGCGCTGCCGCCCCGCCCCTCCCGCTGAAGGAGCTTCGCCCCTTCCCCGCCCTCCCGGGCCGCCCCGCCTCCGGCATAGCCGAACCCACAGCTGCTGAGACCGCAGCCGCCACCCGGACGGAGGCACGATGAGGAGCAGAAGCAACTCGGGCGTACGGCTCGATGGCTACGCCCGCCTGGTGCAGCAGACCATCCTGTGCCACCAGGTGAGAGCCAGGGGAAAGGGAGCCGGGGACCCATCCCCGACCTCGGGCAAGTTGCCTTCTCCGCCTCAGCCTCAGTTTCCCCACCTGGGAGTGGAGAAGCTCTCCCGAAGTTTGGGATCCCCAGCGCCTGGCACATAGCAGGCGTCTAATAAGTGATCTTTGGCTTGGCTTCTCCGCCCCGGGCTTGACAGACCAAGCAGGAGGGGCCGAGGCACTGACCTGGGAGCCCGGGGTGCACTTCAGAGTGGCCTGAGATACCCTGAGATACCCTGATTCTTCCTTCTATTCCCTCCCCAGGACTTAGCTCCAGAAAACACCCGAACAAAACCAGAGTGCCAAGCCCTATTATGATCCTTTGCTCTCCTAGCTGTTAATTCTTGTCTAGACTTACTTTGTCAGAGCTGAGACGGACTTTGGAGACTGTCACTCCAGTCTCTTCATGTTACAAAGAGGGAAACCAGGACCCCCAGAGGGCGATGGACTCAGGATCACAGAATAACCCAGATCGAAATGACCTTGGAGAGCACTGAGCCCAACCTTCGAATATCACAGAGGAGGGAAACTGAGTCACACAGCCAGCAAGTAGGGGGATTGGGCATTTTTGCACAGTTGGGGTTCAGAATTCGTTCTTCTAAGACTCTATTCAAAGTGTCAGTAATTCAGACTTAAAGGCCAGACTGCAGCCTTAGAATAACAAGGTTTGTGGTTTCAGAGCAGAGCCACAGCTGAAGTAGGAGAGCCAAAGAAGGGAATGATGAGCCCATTTCCTGGATTAGGTTTCCTCCAGCTCCCTGGGGAACTCAGGGACCTTCCAGGTAGCTTCCATCACCCCACCTCTCCTCTCCCCACCCTTCTAGTCTTTGGACCTCTTCTGACTTCCATTTTTGGCTCTGCAGAATCCTGTGACTGGCTTACTTCCAGCCAGCTATGATCAGAAAGATGCTTGGGTCCGGGATAATGTCTACAGTATACTGGCGGTGTGGGGCCTGGGCCTGGCTTACCGCAAGAATGCAGACCGAGATGAGGACAAGGCAAAGGCCTATGAATTGGAGCAGGTAAAGAAATCCCTTAGGGCAGTGGGGCACTCACGTGGGGACACCTACAGGTACCCACACAAAGACACTAGATGTCCAAAGGGCTGAAAGGAGATGGACAGGAAGGAGGAAGAGAGGCAGCCGGGGCTTACCTAGCAGAACTGAGCAAAGAAAACAAGGCTTTGGGTCTACTCTTTCCTCTCCTCTCTCTCAATCTTCCTTTCCCCTCGACTCCTGGGACATTCTGAGCCTGCTTTGCTGAAAGTTTATCTGGCTAGGGCAGTCATTCCTACTCAAAAGGCTTCTGTGCTGTTGCCTAGGGGTGTCTCCTAAAGCTCAGATTCCTCCTTGGAAATAAATGCATTTCACTGGCCCAGCATATTTGTTCTAAGAGTACTCTTATGTACATCATGTTGTCCCTCATGATTGACTGATGATGTTTGCAAGGACCAACAGCCCTTCCAGCTGGACACAAGGAAAGACTGGTTTTTGACATCCACAGCTTTAGCCACCCTTTTCAGGCCCTGTTGCTTTGCTCAGAGATCTTATTGTGGGGGCAGCATTTAGGTGAGCTTCCACCCATGCCCCTGAACAGGACACCTAGTCTAGCCACTGCCCATTCTGGGTGGATGGTCACCATTCAGACATCCAGAATGCCATGTCTAGAGGCCAAAGAGTCAGCTTCAAATCCTCCCCAGTTCTCCCCTTTACTATTTTTGGAACTGTGGCAAAGTCACCCCTCCTCTCTGGGCTTCCTTTTCCTTGTCTCTACAAGAAGACGTTGAATTACATGACCTCTATGACACCGATAGGCTTGAAATCTTTTGTCTCATGACTTGAGCAAGGGTGTTCAGTCCTGAGAGCCGGGATTGCAAACCAGGACTTGGGTTTCCAAGAGCCTGACTTCTTCCCTCAAAGCAAAGCTCCTTCTTGGAGCCTGGGCCAGCTGGTGCTCCAGTAGGTATTAATTTGGTGTCTTCTGATGATTGAAGCCATGTGCAGCCACTGTCGGGGACCAGGAGACCTTCCCAGCTGCCATCTCCAGTCTGACTTCAGGGTTAGGACTAGGACATGGGAATGGGTGGAACCTGTGGAAATGCAAGGTGTCGTCCATGGGCCATGACATTCCCTGGCTTGTGCCATTAGTGATCCAGCTGGGAGGATTCAGGCCTGGATGGCAAAGAGTAAGAGTATAGTTAGGGTGACAGAGATGGGTGTGAGGGGAATGGGCAGGGGAGCAAGCCAAGGAGCCAGATTTCTTACAGAATGTTAGAAAGGCTCCATCCTAGGCCTATAGTTTCCTCTTTGAGCACAGACCCTACTGTGCAGGAGAGTGTGTGTGTGTGTGTGTGTGTGTGTGTGTGTGTGTCTGTAACAAAAACTTCAGTAGGTTCAACTTGCTCAAGTAAGGGAGAAAGGAGGCAGTGGACATGACTGCTAGGGCAGTTGACGTGACCCCTGGGGCAATGGACGTGATCCCTGGGGCAGTGGACGTGGGGTGGGCTGTGGGGGGCTACAGAATTGCACGTGGCTTCTCACAGAGTAGTGGCCCTGACTTTTCCCTGCCCCCTCCCATCCCCCAAAGTACTTGAGCAATGCCATATGACGTGTCTTATAAAACAAGGGTGGCAGCTCGTGTTCTTTGCCGGGGAGGGAGCTCAGAATCCAATCTTCTAACTTTATAGTCCCAGCTCATGGTTGATCAATTACAAATAGACATCTGTTCTCTCTTTCGCTTCTTAGAGGAGGGGCATTGCTTTGGGGGAGGTGGCTATCTTTTGGGGGAAGCGTCTTGAAGTCACTGCATTAAATAAGGGCTCCTTTCTCCTCTGCCCCCTGTCCCAGATGTCCTTGGTTCCCCCCAAGCCCTCATTCCACTCTTTGCCTGGCTGTACTCCATTGGCAGTGTGGGACAAAAGCTGCTTACAAAGTGGGGCCAGGCCACGTGGTTTATGCTGTATGAGTGGTCCCAGCCTGGGGCCAGGGTGTTAGAGGGCTGGCGTTGGTGATCCTCAGACATGGAGAGTCTAGAATCAGGCCCCAGTGGGGGAAGGGGGGGCCTCTGGCAGGAGGGGTGGGTGGGGGTTCACTTTGGGCCTAGTGCCTCTGCACTTGTCTCTGAACTGAAGCTCCCTGTTCCCTGGAAAAGGTCCAGATGGGTGTTTCTGTGTTCTTTCCAACACCAGAGCTCCTGACTCTGGGAGAAGAAAAGGGCAAGGGGCTGGGAGGCCCCTTCAGCCCTGCAGCTTCAGTAGGATGACTTCCCCCTCCTGCCAGGGGTGGCCAGCTCAGGGGCAGTTGTTGCTTGGGTTCTTTCTTTGGCCTGCCTGGATACAGGCGGTGGGTAGTTTTCCACCGTGCTCCCAGCACCCCGTGCTCTTCTGTGTGCTCATAAGCAAATGCCATTTCAGTACTCAGTGGGGATAGAGTTACATGCTTTGCAAAGGTCGGGGACCAGCTGCACTCGCTGACTCAGGGCGCTCCTGTTCTGGAACGTGGGACTAAGAGGCTGATTTTCTGTTCCTCCCTGCAGAGTGTTGTGAAGCTGATGAGGGGGCTGCTGCAGTGTATGATCAGACAGGTATGCCACCATGGGCAGCTGCCCCACAACTGAAGATGCCATAATCCCTGAAGAACCTGCCATTTACTGTGGCTTCTTAACGTTGCTGGGTGCAAACCCCAGCTCTGCCGCCTACCCCCTGTGTGACCTCGGGCAAACCACGTCCCCTCTTCTGGCCTCAGTTTCCTCCTCTATCAGATGAGATGCCTCCCAACCCAGAATGGAGGAAAACACACCCACAGGCTGCCCAGCTGTCAATCCTGTACCACATTGTACCCTGTTCCTTGGCCTTCTCTCCTCACAGCCAGATCAAGGAATTACTGTTGGTAATAGGAGTGGAAGCAACATAAGATACTGAAAATATCAGGGCTGTAAAAGAGAGAAGGAGGGGGAGAAAGATTGAGGTGGAGACAGGGACAGAGAGGGAGGAGAGGAGGAGAGAGACCGAGACAGAAATAGAGAGACAGTGACACACACAGAAAGACAGACAGAAACAGAGAGCACGATGGGGGGAGAACAGAAATGGGGACAGAGAGGGCAAGACAGAGACAGAAAAACAGAGACACACAGAGAAATGGGCAGAGAAAAAGAGGAGAAACAGAAGAGAGACACAGAAACAAGGGGAGAGATAGGAGATACAGGGACGGGGTGGGGGAAGAGACACATAGAAAGACACACAGAAAAGAGACAGAGGGAGCAGAAAGTGGGGAGAGAGATAGGGACAGAGAAGTGGAGGGGGAGAGAGAGAGAGACAGAACTGGACACACAGAGACAGAGAAAAAGAGGGGAAACAGGGACAGACAGGGAGAGAGACACAGACACAGAAAGGAACAGAGAGAAGGAGGGGGAAGACAGAGACAGAGAGAGGAGGAGGAGGGGAGAGAAACAGAGACAGAAAGTGAGAATTGAAAAAGACCTGACCCTTCCCTTTGGGGCCTGGGACCATCTTTTAAGGAGTCAGTCTGGCCTCACTGCCAGGGTCCCTTGGATTTGTTTAGGAAGGAGGTGCCCCCTTCCCACCCTCTCAGAGGAGAAGCCACGGCTTGCCTTGGTGAGGTCAGGCCCACACCTACAACAACCAGGCTCTAAGTTGAAAGGAATAGGGGACAGCCCATAGGCCTCTTCTGCCTCTGGCATTCACGGATGCAGGCATTTAAGTTCCCTCACTGTCCACTAATATCCTTCATGCTGGGCAGCCCAGCTGCTACTGCTGTCTTCCTGTGCTCGGGCCTTGCCGCTTGGTATCCCATATAAGCATTAGGAAGGAGAGATGCTTGTTCCCTTCCCAGATCTTTCCAAATCAGTTAAAGAGCCCCCTCCCCACATCCTCTCTAGTGCTAGCCGTCACTCTTGGGTGGCAGAGGTGAGATCCCAGGAGGCCAGAACTTGGGGCTGCTTGTTCTGTTACTCCCATGCACCCCAAGCTCCCTCTGGGCTAGCCTGTCACCCTTGCATGTACTCTGCCGGCCTTTGTCCCTCCTTCCCACCACACTCTCAAGTCTCAAGAATAACTGGTGATAACTGGTGCTGTGTCCGAGCTGTAAACATCTCAGCATGTGTTGATGTAACAGCTGACAAATGTCTTTGACCAACTTTTCTCCTATCATTATTGTGACATTTGGGGCTGGGAGAGTTGTTTTAGTGATATGTGGGCTGGGCACAGAGGGCATAGCAGCCAAAGGGACCCTGCCCACTATGATCCCAGATCAGAGCAGTGAAGAGAGGACAAGGAACTGGGGGAGTCAAGGCCAGCTTGGAGGAGGAGGAAGCAGAGGGCGGGTGGCATGGCTTCAGGGAAGGACTTGCACTGTCATGACAGGGGCAGGCAGGACTTGGAGATAGTCCAATTTTTGTTGTTGTTCAGTCATGTCTGACTCTTGGTAACCCAGTGGACCACAGCATGCCACTGCTGGCTGTGGGGTTTTCTTGGCAAGGATACTGGAGTGGTTTGCTGTTTCTTTCTCCAGCTCATTTAACAGATGAGGAAACTGAGGCAAATAGGGTGAAGTGACTTGCCCAGAGCCTGAGGCCAGATTTGAACTCAGGAAGATCAGTCTTCCTGACTCCAGGCCCTGCACTTAACTAACCTGAGAGGGAAGATGCTAGAAGCCCTTGGAAATCAATTAGGATAGTACTGCATCAGTGCAGATAAGTCGTGCCAAGGGCCTGCTTGAAGGTGGTAGCTATGAGTGGAGACGGAGGACATAAGAAGAGCAAGGTTTGGGTGTGGGAGACACCTAATAATAATGATAATAATAATAAGGGACATGGAGACAGACTAGGAGGACGAGGAGGTTTCGAGCCTGGGACACTGAGAGGACAGATTAGGAGGTCTGGAGGAGGGCCAGACAGAGGGGAGATGACAGGGTCAGTCTGAGATGATGACAGGCCATTTGGGGGCCACATCCCGGAGGCTGTTGGCCATATGAGCCTGGCACTGAGGAGAGAAATTAGAGGTGGACAGATGTGGAAAGAGGTGTGGACACATGCAGGTCTAGCTATAGGTGTAGATGTGTGTGTGTGTGTGTGTGTGTGTGTGTGTGTGTGTACCTAGTATTTTATATGTGATAAATACCCAGGTTTCAAAAGGAGCAGTGAGCTCCAAGAGAGCAGGGATCCCCCCCCCCCATGCCTAGCACAGTGCCCAGCACTCAGCAGGTCTTAGTAAAAGAGAAAGGAGATGCTAGTTTTTCCAAGCTCTTCCTTCATCAATGGCAGTGGGAGAGCATATTACTGGGAAGAAAAGGGGCTGAAGGCTGCAATTCTGGAGCCCTTTCTAGTTCTACCTGTTCTGTTTCAGGTAGACAAAGTGGAGTCCTTCAAGTACAGTCAGAGCACCAAGGACAGTCTCCATGCCAAGTACAACACCAGCACCTGTGCCACTGTGGTGGGAGATGATCAATGGGGCCACTTGCAGTTGGATGCCACCTCTGTTTTCCTGCTGTTCCTGGCCCAGATGACGGCCTCAGGTGAGTCAGGATTTGCAAGGCCAGAACACTTGGTCAGGCTCTGTTACCCAGGGCTTTCCACTGCTAATAGCCATGCCATTCAGGCTGCTTTCTAGGTGTCTCTGAGCCAGATTGCTCATGATTCTCAAATGCTTGGCCTCCCAGGGCTAGTGGGGGGGGGAGGGTGCAGTGAGCTCAGTGATGTCAATGTGTTGGAGAACCATCATTCCCCAAGTACTGAGGGCCAGCCACTGGCTAGTAAGAAGCCTCGGTGATCACCCTCCATTGGTGGGGATTGGAAGGGAATTAGTAGGCAAGAAAATCCGGTGGGACTTTTTTCCCCTGCAGAAAAGTAGCTTCTTCCACTTTCATGCCATCTTAATCTAGCTTTATGACTTGGGGCTAAAGTTCCTTCTCCTCTGTGGGCTGCCTCAGAGGCTTCTTCTGTCCTGGCTCTGGGGCTCCTTAGCTGGCTTCCCATGGAGGTGTGGACACTCTGGATGTTAAAGGAGAGTCGTGTGGGTGTTCAGTCAGATTCCATTGGCCCCATGTCAGAAAATGGAATTAGAAATTCTTTGACTCACAATAGACTCCTGTAGGATTATGGGGGCACAACGCTAGAGCCCAAAGGGACCTCCAGGCCATCTAGTTTGACTCCTTCATTTAGAGGGGAGGAAAAAGTCACACAAGTAAGTAGCACAGGTGATGGTGACCCTGTTAGAGCTGAAAGAACCTTGGACATGACCGTAGTCAATCCTATGTTGTTTTTTTCAGTGGGGGAGGAGGAAGGTTTAGACTTATGGGTGAGACATTTCCTCTACCAGGCAGCTGTGGGCACCACAGGTAGAGTGCTGGGCATGGAGTCAGGAACAGCTGAGTTCAAATTCTTTTTTGGATTTTTTTTGTGTGTGGGGGGTGCTAGGCAATGGGGTTAAGTGACTTGCCCAGAGTCACACAACTGGTGAGTGTTGTGTGTCTGAGGCTCGGATTTGAACTCAGGTCCTCCTGACTCCAGGGCTGGTGCTCTCTCTACTGTGCCACCTAGCTGCCCCATGAGTTCAAATTCTGCCACAGACACTTAGTAGCTGTGTGATGCAGGGTCAGTCACTTTACCTCTTGTCTGCCTCAGTTTCCTTAACTGTAACATGAGGGTAATAACAACATCTACCTCATAGGATTGCTGTGAGAATTAAAAATGAGATAACATACAGAAAGAGCACTTTGCAACCCTGAAAGTGCTATGGAAATCATAACAATAATTGTCATTATTGTTGTCATCATCAGTAAAACCAGAGACATTTAAATTGTTTTGTTATATGTCATAGAACATAGAATATTAATGCTAGGAGAGGCCATAGAGATCATTTTACAGAGGAGGAAACTGAGGCCCAGAAACAGGAAGTGATTTTAATTGTAGCAACAAGCTTATGTATTCCAAATATTTTTACCTCAAGGAGAAAGACATATAATTATTTCTTTAGCTAAATGCACACCATGATTTTAATTATAACTGTGAAGTTGTTTTTATTTTTAGAAAATATTTTTAAATATTTTCATAAAGATGTTTATAGTTGGCATACATGAATATGGGAAAGATCTGTAGTTTCTCGAATGGATTTCCTGACCTCTTGATCTGGGCACTTATTCTCCCAAGAGAGATTGTGATTGTAGCTAAGTTCCTGGAAGTCGCCTGAGGCTTGGAGAGGTAGATAAGGTGCTGAGGACTGAGAGAAGGCTGAGCTACTCTATTATTATTTGCTTTCATTTTCTCTAACAAGGAAAATGACCTTTGGACTGGAAGATTAGATGGTAAGAGATTAGATTGTAAATTCCTTGTGGGCGGGAACTAGTTTTGTCTCTATTTATAACCCCAGTGATTAGCACTGAGGCTGGCAAATAGTAGGTGCTTAATAAATGTTTGTTGATTGATTGACTGGTGTATAAGGAGATAAGTAAGAGAGCTTCTGGCTGCCTTCTAGATCCTCAATTGCCGAAAGCCATGGTAGTTGTGGCTGAGCCACTCACTGTCAGTGGTATGAGAAGGGTCATGGAAGACAGGAGAGGCATTAAAATGGCACCCCACCATGGCCCCCCCCGATGGCATCCCCACTCCCAAATGACACCCCGATTTTCATAAAAGGGAAGAGAACAGAGTGTACAAGCAACAGGCCAGGGAGCTTGGCTTCCATTCTTGGGAAAATGCTAGAATGGATCATTAAAGGCATGGTTAGCAATAAACTAGAAAGGGAAACAACGATTCCAAAGAGCTCTCAAGACCAGGGCCTGCCAGACTCACCTTATTTCCTTTTTGGCCAGGATGACTAAACTAGCTGATGAGAGCATTACTGTGGACACAGTTTACCTAATTTTTTATCAAGTATCTCATATTATTTCCATCATTGCAACATGCGGCTTATGCAATAGCATAATTACATGTGTTCAGTGATAGTTGAATGTCTGGACCCAAAGAATAGTCATTAATGACTCAGTTGTCATCTTGTCAGGAGATGGCCTCAGTGGAAGGCCCCAGGAATCTCTGCACGTACAGTGACTTTGAGCTAGACCTACGTGGTATGTGCATCAAATGTGCAGCTGACGTGACACTGGGAGAGAGAGAGCTGACCCAGCTGCCAGGCAGGATCCCAAAGGCCCTTGCTGGGCTGCAGCACCAAGCTGAACCCAACGAGATGAAATTCACTAGAGGTGAACGTTAATTCTTACATGTGAACTTCACCAGTACAAGATGGGGGAGGTACGGTTAGACTGCAGTTCTTTTGAAAAAGACCTGGGGGTTTCAGTGGCCTCCAAGCTCAGTATAAGTCATCAGGGTGTGATGTGACAGATCCATCTTGGGCAACACTAAGAAGGGCAGAGTAGCCAGGTTCAGGGAGGCCCTGTCTGGAGGACTGTGGTCAGCTCAGGTGCCACAGTTTAAGAAGGATGCTTAGAAGCTGGAGAGCATTCAGAGGATAAAGGGCCCAAGTTTGTGCCATAGGAGGAGAAGCTTGAGAAAAGGACCTGGGTGTGTTTATCCTGGAGAAGCAAGGACTGGAGGTGGGGGTGGAGTGGGAAGGGAAGAACATGAGAGCCGTCTTCAGGGATCCAAAGGGCTGACGGATGAAGAAGGGCTTCTCTTTGGCCCCAGTGGGGGGATGTTGCAAAGAGGCAGATTTAGGCCTGAGGTCAGGACAAACTTCCTGTCCCAGCATAGAAGGGGCTGCCTTGAGAGATGATAGTGGCCTCCCCCTCCTTGGAAGCCACTTGCCGGGTAGGTTACAGCGGGGAATTCCTTTCCTTTGTGGGTTGTACTGGATGCCTCTGGATTTCCTTCCAACTCTGATTCTGTAACTTGCTAGGGGGCATCCAGTCAATCAGTAAATATTTATTAAGCACCTACTGTGTTCCAGGTACTGTGCCAAGTGCTGGGAATACAAACATGAAAATAGGAAGACAGCCTCTGTCCTCAGGGAGAAGACAACACACAGAAGGAAGATGGAAAGGGTGGGGGAGGTGCCGGATATAGGGGCTGAGAAAGGAGAGCAGGGTCAGAAACAGGATCTGGACCCAGGTCTTCCTCACTGTGAGCTGGCCCTGTCACCTAGGCTGTGCTGTTTCTCATAGCTATGCTATGTGTATACAGCTGAAAAAGTGGAAGCACCCTCTGTGCCTGAGGTTGGTTGGGAGCTAGGTAGCCTGAGGAAGAGTACCACCATGATCCCTAGAGCATTGCAGATACTGGCAAAGAGTAAGGAGCTTCTGGAACATGGAAAGAGCAAGAGGAAATAATAGAGAAAGAACTAGGAAGATGATATGCTTTTGGTAATAGCCAATGAAGATGCTATTTTTCTGAACCAGCCACATGGTCATAGATTCCTATATTCTAATGAGAAACTCAGCCCTTGCTGCCAAATGAAGCCAGCTCTGCCTGAGCACCAGAGTTCATGATCCCCGACTTTGTCTGACCAGTTGGACTCCTCCTAAGCCAGTGGGGTAGTTGAGTGGGCCAGCCAGTGTCTGCAGTGGCCTTCTTTTATAGGAGAGGCTACCCCTGGCCTTCTGCCAACTTCCATGTTCATTGCTCTCTCTGCCTCTCTCTCTGTCTCTCTCTCTGTCTCTCTCTGTCTCTCTCTCTGTCTCTCTCTGTCTCTCTCTCTCTCTGTCTCTCTCTCTCTCTGTCTCTCTGTCTCTCTCTGTCTCTCTCTCTCTGTCTCTCTCTCTTTCTGTCTCTCTCTGTCTCTCCCTCTCTCTCTGTCTCTCTGTCTCTGTCTCTGTCTGTCTCTCTGTCTCTCTCTGTCTCTCTCTGTCTCTGTCTCTCTGTCTCTCTGTCTCTCTCTGTCTGTCTGTCTGTCTGTCTGTCTCTCTCTCTGTCTCTCTCTCCCTCCCTCTCTCTCTGTCTCTCTCTCTCTGTCTCTCTCTCTCTCTCTCTCTCTCTTTGTCCTCTGGTAGTTGACCACAGGCTCTACCTCTTTACATTTTGTCATGGCCTAGGTCACAGGGTACTGCCATTCTGGAGTCACTGATCATTGGCCATAAAAATGCTTGAAGTTCTTTTTGCTGAGCCACTTGGTGGATGGATGCTCCCATCTTGGCCCTGATTCCAAGGTACAATGAGTGAGAAAACAAGCAGGATTGGTTGTAAACCCTCTGGTGACTTATTTATCCAGCTTTTCTCTTTTCTTTCTTTCTTTCTTTTTAAGGCAATTGGGGTTAAGTGACTTGCCCAGGGTCACTCAGCTATTAAGTGTCAAGTGTTTGGTCTGAGACCGGATTTGAACTCAGGTCCTCCTGACTTCAGGGCCGGTGCTCTATCCACTGCGCCACCTAGCTGCCCCTATCCAGCTTTTCTCTAGAAGGTTCCAAGGATCTATATAACAAGTGTTATAAGTGCTATGAACAGTAGCTCTTTGTTATCTGTGATCAGCAAAGAAGGCATTTCATGAAAATTGATTTTCCAGTTAACTGGTATTGATTCTCTCATGAAGTTGGTTTGGGTTTTTGGTCTGGACCTGTGGTTCTCATCATGTTGGGAATTTCCAGTGTGGAAACTCCTCCCACTGATGCAGGTTGGTAATTGTTCTAGGACTTTGAGTCTTAGAGAGTGGCCTGGGGCATTGCAGGAAGTCACTTGCCTGGGGTCACACAAGTCAGCAAAACCTGATCTTTTTCTTTTTTTTGGATAATTAGTCATGTTTATTACAACGTCCAATATAAGGCACAGCTTTTACACATATTAAATTTAGAGCTCTGATTTTGAATTGTTTTCTTTTTTCCTTAATAGTATAATAGTGTGACATTTAATAGTATTTTTTTCCCCAATTACATGTAAAGATAGTTTTCAACATTCATTTTTGTAAGATTTTGAGTTCCAAATTTTTCTCCCTCCCTCCCTGTCTGATATACAGGTTACACAAGTACAATCCCGTTAAACCTATTTCCACATTTGTCATGTTGTGAAAGAAGAATCAGAATAAAAGGGAAAAACCACGAGAAAGAAAAAACAGCAAAAAGTGAAAATAGTCTGCTTCGATGTGCATTCAGACTCCGCAGAGATTTGCAGTTGGTGCAGTGGGGTAGCTAATGCACCAAGCGGTCAGATCTGAATTCAAAATGATCTTGACAGACTGAGTGATGGGCCAAGGCTAAGACAAGGAAATTTAACAGGGAGGAATGGAAGGTTCTGTATTTGAATTCACAGTCACTGTTCAAGTGTGTCATGGCTTGAAGCAGGGTTAGACAACAATTCACGTGAAAATGATCTGAGGGTTTTGATGGACCACTCAAACTCAAGGTGAGTTTGCAGCATGCAACTGTTGTAGGCCATGGGAAATGGCCTCATGTCTGGGATTAGGGAAGTGATTGTCCTCTGTTCTGGTCACACTATCACATCAGTGGGCTTAAGTTCTGGGCACCACGTTCTAGAAAGGATGTAAGTCCACACACAAGATGGCAACTGGGATGGATGGTGAGAGGAGCGAAGCTTATGATCCACGCAGACCTGCTGAAAGAGCTGGGCGTGTTAGCCCAGGGAAGAGAAGGCTCAGGAGGAACAAAAGTACAGTCTTCAAGTCTTTGAAGGGCTGTTATTTGGAAGAGGTGTTTGACTTGTTCTCCTTGGCCCCAAGCAGAATTAAAAGTGTTGTTTGGATTTGAACAGCTTCCTCACAGTGAGAGCTGTGCTATCTTGGTGTGTGGCAGCTCCCCTTCCTGAAGGGGCTAGGGGCCCACTTGGCACATATGTTCTGGCTGGCATTCTGTGCCAGGTGGGGGTTGGACTAGGGACCTCTGAGCTCCTATCTGTGATTAGGCCTTTTCTTAATGATTCTTGGTTGGCATTATGAACTTCAATTATTGTATCACACTATAATCTATAGAACATTTCATTGTGATGCAGGATTTGATGATCATCTCTGGTTTTTAAAATATTTTCATTAATTTATTTTGATTTATCAACAATCACTTCCAGAAGCTTTTGAGTTTTAAATTTTTCTCCCCCTCCCTCCCCAAGATGGCATGCAATCTGATATAGGCTCTACATGTATTTTCCTATTAAACACATTTTCACATTAGTCATGTTGTAAGTAAGAATTAGAACCAATAGGAGGAACCACCAGAAAGAGAAAAGAGAACACAGCAGAAAAAAAAATAGCAAACAGTCTGCTTCGATCTTCATTCAAACTCCACGGTTCTTTCTTTGGATGTGGATAGCATTTTCCATCATGAGGCCTTTGGAGATGTCTTAGATCCTTGTATTGCTGAGAAGAGACGTCTAACATTAGTCCTTGTACAATGTGGCTGTTACTGTGTACAAAGTCCTCTTGGTTCTGCTCACTTCACTCAACATCAACCATACCAGTCTTTCCAGGTTTTTCTGAAGTCTGCCTGCTCATCATTTCTTATAGCACAATAGCATTCCATTATGTTCATATACCAGAACTTGTTCAGCCATTCCCCGATTGATGGGCATCGCCTCAATTTCCAATTCTTGGCCACCACAGAAAGAGCTGCAATAAATATTTTTGTACATGTAGGTCCTTTTCTCATTTGTATGATCTCTTTGGGACACAGCCCTAGAACTGCTATTGCTGGGTCAAAGGGTATGCACATTTTTGTAGCCCTTTGGGCATAGTTCCAAATTGCCCTCCAGAATGGTTGGATCATTTCACAGCTCCACCAACAATGCATTAGTGTTCCAATTTTCCCACATCTTCTCCAACATTTATCATTTTCCTGTTTTGTCATGTTGGCCAATCTGATAGGTGTGAGGTGGTGCTTCAGAGTCGTTTGATTTGCATTTCTCTAAGATGATCATGTCTGTGTAGATGGCTCCCAGATCTGTCTCCCCAGCACTAGGCTCTCTCCTGAGCCTCAGTCCCACATTACAAACCTCCTGTTGGACATTTCAGATTGGATAGATGTCCAGGGGGCATCTCACACTCTCTATGTCGAAATCTGGATTAAGGTTCCCCCCACCCTCTTCAACCCATTTCTATCAAAGGCACCACCATCCTTCTGATCTCCTCACTTCATGTACTTAATTAATTGTTAAATCTTGTCATCCCTTCCTCCTCCACCTGTCTCCTGTCTGACCCCTTCTCTTCACTCATGCAGCTACCACCGTAGTTCAAGCCCTCAGCACAGCCTGCCTGAATCCTTGCACTGGCCTCCTAACTGGCCTCCCTGCCTCTCCAATCCAGCCTCTGCTGCCGCCACATTGATTTTCTTTATGTGCACATTTGACCTTGTGCAAATCTGACTCCCCTGCCCAGTCAACTCCAGTGACTCCCTCTTGCCTCAAGATTGAAATATAAACTCTTCTGTTTAGCTTTTTAAAGGCTTATCCAAACTGACCCCACCAATCCTTCTAGCCTCTCTCCTTCTCTTCCTCCTAGATTACCTTATATTTAACTACTGGGCAGATATTGGTATTTATTCTTTTGCTATTTCTGCTGCATAGCCTTCCATATGTATATGTTGTCTCCCCTGATAGACTCTAAGCTCCCTGAGGTCAGGGATTTCTGTCATTGTGTCTCTATCCCCAGTGCCCAGCACTTAGTAAACACTTGCTGTTCCTCTAGGTCAAGCCCCTGTAGCTAGTGAAGGGGTCAGCCTCTAGCCTCCCTCCCCTCACCCTTCCCCATTCCTGAGCTCCTTCTGACCTGCCATCCCCCTTAAGTTTAAGAGGAGCCACGGATGACTCAGGGAGAGCAGTAACCCTCGTTAAGCTCATGAAGTCTGGAACTTTCACCATTCACCCAGTTTGAAATGGGGGGCTGTCGGCTTGTCTTGCCTGCAGCATAAGCCTTGTGACTTTGGGCCGGACAGCACTTTTTGTCCTCATTCATAGATCTCCCTTGGGATTGGTTGGTGGCCACAAGCCATGAAGAGCTAAAACAGCCCTGCACAAAGCCCTTACCAATCACCTTCTGTGTACAGGGCTGTCCGACATGGCTGAGAATCCTGGGGAGTCCCCACTGCCTTGCCTTGTCTTTCAGTGTTTCCCAGGCCAAAGCCAGGGTTCATGTGCATTGGTTGAGGGGGATGGGAGTTCTTAGAAGAGCAGCTCATTACTATCAGAGTAGAATTGCAGTGGGTAGAGCATTGGCCTTGGAGTTGGGAAGTCCTGGATTCCAATCGTGTCTTGAACACTTGCAATCCCTGACCTTGGACAAATCCCTTGACTTTTCTGTGTCTCATCATCTGTCAGGCAGGGGCAGGGGGAGGAGGAGGGAGAGGTGGCCTGGCAATGAGAATTTGTGGTCCATGTTTAAGCCTCTCTCTGTATTCTGTTCTCTTCTCAGGGCTCCATATCATCCACAGCCTAGATGAAGTCAATTTCATACAGAATCTTGTGTTTTACATTGAATCTGCTTATAAAACAGCTGTAAGTATGTGTCTGGGAGCAGGCTCATTGGCCTAGTAACAGACCTTCCTATGTGGCCTTGTCCCTGCCTTGATGTTGACCTGTGGTAGGGAGGGGCCCCTGGGTTCTCAAGGGCTGTAGCTGTTCCTGCCACGCTGGCAAGCTTTCAGGCCTGGGCCTGGCCCTGACCACAGAGATTCACCACTAATAGTGTGTGGCCACCCCCCATGGCAGTCCAGGAAACAGTGCAGTTCTTTTTGCCAAGTGCAGCTAAGGCCCTTGCAACCATAAACATGTAGAAGGGTGAGCTCCCCGAGGCTGCCAGGGGCCCCCTGGGGCGAGATCGTGTTGAATCTCAGTGTCAGGCATCTCCACAGCACTGCTAGACTCTCCCCTGGTTCTCTCCTTTGCCGTGCTGGGCCCCTCATAGCTCCTGGGGTGGCTGTCCCTAGCTGTCCCTCTGACATGGGGTCTAGGGCTGTGTGCGTATCATCGGGGTTCTGCTGACCAGGCTGCTGTTTTCCTGGCAGGATTTTGGCATATGGGAACGTGGCGATAAGACCAACCAAGGCATCTCTGAGCTGAATGCGAGCTCTGTTGGGATGGCAAAGGTAATTCTCTTTAACTGTAATTAAAAATACAAAGCTAAAAAAAAAAAGAGGGTCAGCTAGGTGGCACAATAGATAGAGCTGTGACCTTGGAGTCAGGAGGACGAGTTCAAATCCAGCCTCAGACACATGACACTCACTAGCTGTGTGACCCTGGGCAAGTCACTTAACTCCGATTGCCTAGCCAAAAAGCGAAAAAAAGAGATACAAAGCTTGTCTCCCATGGAGCTGAGCCCTGTTGGCTCACCATGTGTGCCAGGCATGCGGCCTAATCCAGGAGGACAGGCTGTAGAGTTACTGAATTATCAGGGAGCCCAGAGACAAGCCACAGCTGACCACGAAGCCCCTCTTTGGCATCTTCAGTGTTCAGCAGGAATCTGGCAGAGAGTGGCAAAGAGCTCTTCATTTGGAGGCAGTGCACTTGGGTATGAGTCTGGGCCTCAGTTTCCTCCTCTGTCAAATGAGGGAGTTGGCTGTGACCCTATGAACTTGCTGCCTCTGTGTCAATTGTGGTCCATTGCTGGGCAGCCCCAGTTGGTAGAAAGTCCCTCATAAGACCTCAACTAAAAGGGGCATTAAAGGTTCCCCCTGTGGTGGCGCTTCCTCGGTCCTCAAGCTTACCCTCATATGTTACAGAGGAACAAGGAGCAGACCCACATGGGCATGTACAGACACATCAATTGTTAGAGAGACACATACTCCAGAGATGTCACCACACACATGGACAGGGAGATACAGAAGCAAACACATTGAAGGAGAGGCAACAGAGAGACAGACAGAAAATCTGGGTATGGAGACGTAGGGGCCACATAGAGACAACTCGATGGCACATGCAGTGGCGGGGGAAGCGCTGGACAGAAGTGAAGAAGCATGTGGGGCCCCCCAGACAGATGTGGTGACACACAGCAGAGATAGATGGGTGACCCAGAAGAGGGGCCACCCAGGCATCCCGCCCCCAAATGAGACAGGCACAGATAGAGTAAACAGAGGCAAAAGGAGAACACAAAAGAGAGGAGCACACATTGATGGGACCACTCACACAGATTGGGGGGATGGGGAACACAGACAGAAGGGAATAGACATATGGTGGCATACACGTGGGGGTTGGGAAGACACACAGATCATTGACTGGGGTGTGTAGGTGAGCTCCCATGAACCAGTTCAGTTATCATTTCTATGTAGCTGGTTCCCTGGTCTATGTGTCCAGCGCTAACCTCTCTCCTGAGCTCTAGCCTCGAATTTCCAACTGCCTTTTTTTTTTTGGCAAGGCGGTTAAGTGACTTGCCCAGGGTCACACAGCTAGTGAGTATCATGTGTCTGAGTCCAGATTTGAACTCAGGTCCTCCTGACTCCAGGGCCAGTGCTCTATCCACTGTGCCATCTAGCTGCCCCTCCAACTGCCTTTTGGCCATATTGACTTGGATATTCATAGACATCAAGCCCATCTCTAGGCCCACATCACCAGTCTCCTGTTAAACATTTCCAGCTGGGGGTGCCACGTCCAAAGCAGAACTCTCCCCTCTTCCAGACTTCCCTCCTTTGGTTGAGGGCCCTGCCATCCTCTCGCCTCCTGGCTCTCCATTTTGATCATATCCTCTGCCTCTTCCCTCACACGTCTCACCCCTCCTCTCCTTTCATGCTCTCACTCGGCTTGAGGCTTATCATCTCTCATCTAGAATATTGTAGTAGCCTCTGCTTGCTCTCCAGGCCCCTTCAGGCCAGCCAGCACTCAGCTGCTAAAGTCATTTTCCTGAAGTGCAGGTCAGACCATGTTACCCTTCTCCCCCTTGTTCTCTGAGTTCCAGTAGCTCCCTATTACCTCTAGGATCAAATATTTCTTCCTCTGTTTGACATTGAAAGCTCTTCACAACCTGGCTCCTGCCTGTCTTTCTTTCTTTCTTTAATAAATTTATTTATTTTTAGTTTTCAACATTCACTTCCATAAGATTTTGAGTTCCAAATTTTCTCCCCATCTCTCCCCTCCCTCCACCCTAAGATGGCATGTAAATTGATATAGGCTCAACATATATGTTCATATTAAACCTACTTTCACATTAGTCATGTTGTGAAGAAGAATTAGAACCAATGGGAGAAACCATGAAAAAGAAGAAGCCAAAAAAAAAAGAGAGAGAGAGAGAGAGAGCAAGCAAATAGTATGCTTCCATCTGCATTCAGACTCCATGGTTCTTTTTCTGGATGTGGATAGCTTTTTCCATCCTGGGTCTTTTGGAATTGTCTTAGATCCTTGTATTGCTGAGAAGGGCTAAGTCTATCAAAGTTACTTATCACACTACGTGGCCGTTACTATGTACACATTCTCCTGGTTCCATTCACTTCACTCAGCATCAGACCATACAAGTCTTTCCAGGTTTCTCTGAAGTCCACCTGCTCATCATTTCTTATAGTGCAATAGTATTCCATTACATTCATAGACCACAACTTGTTCAGCTGTTTCCCAATGAATAGACATCCCCTCAATTTCCAGTTCTTGGCCACCACAAAAAGAGTTGCTATAAATATTTTTGTACATGTGGGTCCTTTTCCTGTTTGTGTGATCTCTTTAGGATACAGACCTATTAGCGGTATTGCTGGGTCAAAGGATATGCAGAGTTTTATAGCCCTTTGGGCATAGTTCCAAATTGCCCTCCAGAATGGTTGGATCAGTTCACAACTCCACCAGTAATGCATTAGTGTTCCAATTTTCCCACATCTTCTCCAGCATTTATCATTTTCCTGTTTTATCGTGTTAGCCAATCTGATAGGTGTGATGTGGTACCTCAGAGTTGTTTTGATTTGTATTTCTCTAATCAATAGTGATTTAGATATGTTTAATAGGAATATGTATGTAGAGCCTATATCAGATTGCACACTGTCTTGGGGAAGGAAGTGACAAGGGAGGGGGAGAAATTTTAAAATCAAAAGGTTATGAAAGTGATTGTTGAAAACTAAAATTAAATATCAAAAAAGTGATTTAGAGCATTTTTGCATATGACTATGGATAGCTTTAATTTCTTCATTTGAAAACTGCCTGTTCATATCCTTTGACCATTTATGAACTAGGGAATGACTTGTATTCTTGTAAATTTGCCTCAGTTCTCTATGTATTTTAGAAATGAGGCCATTATCAGAGACACTTAGTGGTTGTAAAATTTGTTTCCCAGCTTTCTGCTTCCCTTCTAATCTTGGTTGCATTAGCTTTGTTTATGCAAAACCTTTTTAATTTAATGTAATCAATCGTCCGTTTTGCATTTTGTAATGTTCTTTATCTCTTGTTTGGTCATAAATTTTTCCCTTCTCCGTAGATCTGAGAGGTAAACTATTTCTTGCTCTCTTAGTTTACTTACAGTATCAGTCTTTATATCTGAATCATGTACCCATTCTGGCTTTATCTTGGTATAGGGTGTAAGATGTTGGTCTGTGCTCAGTTTCTGCCATGCTATTTTCCAGTTTTCCCAGCAGTTTTTGCTAAATAGTGATTTCTTATCCCAGAAGCCGGAGTCTTTAGATTTATCAAATAGTAGATTATTATAGACATTGACTGTTGTGTCTTGCATACCTAACCTATTCCACTGATCCACCTCCCTATTTCTTAGCCAGTACCAAGCAGTTTTGATGATTGCTGCTTTATGATACAATTTAAGTTCTGGTACAGCTAGGCCACCTTCCTTTGCATTTTTTTTTCATTAATTCCCTTGATATTCTGGACCTTTTGTTCTTCCAGATGAATTTTGTTATTATTTTTTCTAGGTCTATAAAATAATTTTTGGTAGTTTGATTGGTATGGCACTGAATAAGTAAATGAATTTAAGTAGAATTGCCCTTTTTATTATATTAACTCAGCCTAGCCATGAGCAAATGATGTTTTTCCAATTGTTTAGATCTGACTTTATTTGTATGAGAAGTGTTTTGTAATTGTGTTCCTAGAGTTCCTGGGTTTGTTTCGGCAGGTAGGCTACCACATATTTGATGATGTCTACAGTAACTTTAAATGGGATTTCTCTTTCTATCTCTTGCTGCTGGGCTTTGTTAGCAACATAGAGAAATGCCGATGATTTCTGTGGGTTTTATTCCTGCCTGTCTTTCTAACTTTCTTGTACCTGACTCCTGCTCACACACTGGGTCCCAGCCACACAGGCCTCCTTGCTGTTCCTCACACACAACATCTCACTTTCCTGACTCCATGCTTTTGCACTGGCTGTCCCCCATGCCTGGCATGCTCTCCCTCCTCATCTCCAAGGCTTGGCATCCCTTCAGGCATCACTTTCTTCATGAGCCCTTTTCATTGTCCCCAGCTGCTAGGCCTCTTTTCTAAAACTACCTTGCATTTATTTTGCATATATTTTCTTTCTTTTTTTGTAAAAAGTATTTTATTTTTTCTAATTACATGTAAAGATAGTTTTCAGCTTAATTTTTATCAGATTTAGAGTTTTTCTTCCCTCCTCCCTGAGATGGCGAGCAATCAGATCTAGGTTATACGTGTCAAACATATTTTCTGCTTACTTGTCTGTGTATGTGTTGTTCTCCCATTTGAATGTAAACTCCTTCAGGGCAGGGGCTATTCCACTTTGTATCACCCATCCTAGCACATAGTAAGCACATAAATGCTGGTTGATTGATGGATTCATTCAGTCATATATTTATTTCTAGAGCCTCCCCTGAAAAAAAGGCCCAGAGCCCACTCCTCTGAACCTTCCTCCACATGCACGCCCAGAGGAAGGGCACCAGAGGTGTTGTCAAGGACGCAGCCATCACTGCCATGGTGACAGAGACCTCAGACAGCTTGCAACATGGCCTAGCTCATGAGAATTCTCCACAGACAGACAGACAGACACAGACAGACAGACACACACACACACACACACACACACACACGACACAGCAACGTGAGAAAGCCAGTCAGGCACTGGAGCTTCCCAAAGACCCTGCTGGGAGCTCCTCCAGCTGGTTCTCTCTGTCAGACCTGCAGCGTGGTGGTGGGCCTGCCTCGAGCTTCTGGGTCTCCCTGAGGCAGCACTGGAGGCTGATGGGAAGCCCTTGGGGCCTCCTGGGGATGGGTGGGTCATTTGATGGCTCTGTCTAGGCCATTCTCTGGGCTTTGGTTGGATTACCCCTTTGGTATAATGATCCTTTTTTTTTTTAAAGGGATGCACACTAATAGCATTGCTCACTCATTCATTCGACAGCCAGAGTGCCAGCCTGAGCACGGAGGGTGATACAAAGCTTACGTCAAACAGAGTCCTTGCTTTCAACGCAAGGTCTAGCCACAGAAAATGGACAAAGACTTTCAGAGATGCTGCTGTGTCCATATGCAGAGTATGCAAAGGACAGTGAGGGGTAGAGAGAGGAAAGAGATGTGTGGGTGCTCAGGTGTGTGTTTGTCTCTTTGCTTACTGCTCACAGGCAGCCCTGGAAGCTTTGGATGAGCTAGACCTGTTTGGTGTGAAGGGTGGGCCCCAGTCTGTAATCCATGTCTTGTCAGATGAGGTCCAGCACTGCCAGGTAAGAAAACAGAAGCTCTGCTTTGCTCTGCCCTGGCTTAAATCAGGCCACGGGCTTGGACCAGTGAGCCTTGGTGATGGGGTGTGGGCCTGTTCCCCGGCGGAGGGCGTGCCACCATTTTAGGTGGGGATTCAGCCCCTGGGCTAACTGGGAACAGCATTTCTAAAGCTTTTCCTTTTCTGGATTGGCAGAGTGGGTGCTGAGCCGCACTTGGTGGTGGCCCCAAAGCCAAGGAAAGGAGACGATCCTGGCAAAGTGTTCGGGGTCGCGCTAGAATTGATGTAGGGCTTAGGGCATTCAGGGTCCTCTCTGCTGGGACAGGGAATTGAACTTTTGAGATACTGCCCAATGAGGACTTCAGAACATGCTGTGGAATATGGCTTTGGGGATTAAGTCTGTAGCTCATGGCATAGACATTGATCTTTGAAGTTATTTTTAAAAAGTCTGCCCATTTGGGAGAAGGCCCATGTGAGATGCTGGCAGCGGCAGTCTCACGTGTAGCTGCTCAGCAGCTTCGGTTTCCCTCGTCTGAGCAGGTTCCCAGTTGTTTGAACAGTTGCTCGTGGGCTAATGGGGCTTGAGGGATCTGTACCCATTAGTAGCAGGTGAGGGAAGCTCTGTAGGGAGTGTAGGCCCGGATCTGGCCCTTCATGATGAAATCATCAGGCTCGGGTTTTATCCTTGGCTGCCTCGTACTCCTTGTTTGGGAGCGGGGGTTGTTGAGTCTGGCCAGACTTCACAGTGGGGGCAAGCCGGGTCTCTCAGTTGGCCCTCTCAATGTCGCCTCCTTCAGGCCTTGCAAGAATGAACCTTCCAAAGCAAAGGGGCTTGTTGTCTGCATCCTAAAGACTTGCCTGATAGGGGCCCTTCCTTTCCTGTCTTAGTCTATCCTCCATTCCATGCTGCCCCGGGCCTCAATGTCCAAAGAGGTAGATGCCAGTGTCCTTTCAGTGATTTCCTTCCCGGCATTTGCAGTGGAGGACAGCCAGCTGGTGGAGATTACAAAGCAGGAAATCGTCACCAAGCTTCAGGTGAGTCACCATCCGGACCCTCCTCTCATTCAGAGTGCCGGCTTTAGGGAGACGTGCCAATAGGTGGGGTGCTGGGCATTGGTCTGCTTCAGATTCAGCGAGTGCTGGCCTCTCAGCTCGTTTCTAAAATGGGCCACTGGGGAGATGCGCTCCTCTCTTGGCTTCAGGAGCAGAACGCCCCATGCTCTCTCACGTACAGTTGTTCTTTTCAATGACGGACTGTTGAGGGTGGAGGCTCTGGGAGACCAAAGGAATCAAACAGTTGGATTATGGGATAAAATCGTGGAAGAGACTTCAGCTCATCTGCTTCAGCACCATTGTTTTACAGAAGGAGAAACTGAGTCCAAAGAGGTCACGTTGAGTGGCAGGTAGTACAGCGAGGTTTTGCACTCAGATCCCTTGGCTCCAAATCCCAGGTCTTTCATTGTTCCCATCAGATGTCACTGAGGCAGCTGATGAGCACTGGACTTGGAGTCAAGAAGACGTGAGTTCAAATCCAGCCTCAGACACATTTACTAGCTGTGGGACCTTGGCAAGTCATTTCACCTCTGTCTGTACAATGGGGATTATTATTGTAACACCTGCTTCCCAGGGTTGTTGTGAGGATCAAATGAGATAAGATTTGCAAAGCACTTAGCATAGTGCCTGGCACATAGTAGGTGTTTAATAAATGCTTGTTCCATTCCATGTCCAATCAAGATCCCTAGTCTATACCCCTGGGCCCTGATAGGTCAGGGATGGGGCTGGACAGAGACTGACTGTTCTCCATGATTATAGCCTGAACAGGATGGGCAAACAGGAAAGACCTTGAAGGCCATAGAAAGGCTGTGGGGGCAGGAGCTCTCTGGCCAGAGACTTGATGTGTTATTTCGCCGTGCTGAAATCATCGGCTCAGTGGCAAAGCTGAGTGCCCGGAGCTCCGTGTTTCTTCAGTTTGAGCTTTCCTTAGTTGTTTTGAAGTGGGCTTGTGCCCAGTGCTTGGCTGGCACGTTCTGCTGCCCTCTGGATCTGCAGAGGAACCTAGGATTCTGATGCTCTCTTTTCCTCTTGTCCCACCCCCAGGGTCGTTATGGCTGCTGTCGCTTTCTCCGAGATGGGTACAAAACCCCCAGAGAGGTGAGTTTCTTTCTGCTTGCCTTCCCCCACCCCTACCTGAGGCCAGCAGAGCTTGGTCAGTGCCTAGGATTTGGCACACCTGTTTCAGCTGAGCCACCTCCCCTAGGTTACAGGCAACCGTGAGATTTTTTTCCAGAGCTCACAAGGACTGAAAACTTGGTTGGTTACTGCCTTTCTTGAATTTGGCTGCCAGCAGCAGCAGGGCCCTCTGGATTGGTGGCTAGAGTCTAGAAGAGGCAGATGCAGGCGGCCCTCTGCTGTGTCGGCTTTCTTCTTTGCCGGCTAGCAGCTGGCTGTGGGCTGAAGGCTCCAGAGTTTTATTTCACTTGCCTTAAAGCCGAGTTTCTCTTTTGGAGTCCTAGGGAGAAGCTGGGACCCCTTCTATAGGGCTGAGGGCATTGAGGGGCTCGGCCAGGGTACGCTCCCTGGCAGTACTGAATGTCTTCAGGCTCGCGGCTCTGCTAGCTTTTTCAAGTCAAGGAGGGCCTGGAGATGTGGCCCAAACTCTTTGGAGATGTGTGCCCTTCCCCTGCTGCCTCGACTACCTCAGCTCCCCTTCCCTTCTCTCTCCTTGCCAGCTGCCTTCCAGCTTGTCTCCATCACCAGATTCAGTGCCCTTCCAGAGGCTTCCTCCGCCCCCAGACACCCGCTAGCTTGATGACCCTGGGTAGGTCAGCAGCAGTAACCCGCAGTTCCTCATTGGGCCCTTTCAGCTCTGCATTCTGCACCTGTGACCTTTATGTACCATTTCCCACAATGAATCCCTCACATCCTACCCCTTGCTTTTTGAGACTCTCACCTCCCTTTGTGTCTGTGACCCTGCACTCATTTACTCTGCCAGTCCGCGTGCCAGCAAGGCCTTTGTTTGTCTCTTGTTCTAGCCCTTTCTCCTCCTCTGACCCCATGGGGGGTGGGGCGCGGGGTGGCAGCAGCGGTGGCAGCGGCAGAATCTTCCCAGAATCCTCTCCTTAATATTCTATCCTTCCTCCACAGTCATTCTACCTAAATCTTGATTTCTGGTCCTGACCTCTCTCTTCTGCTCCAATCTTGCCTTTTCAGTGATCTAATAATAGAAACTTTCTCTTGGATATCTTTTCCACCTACACTCACTTCCCTCCCCATATTTCCTATCTTTCTGAGTGACCCCCTTTGGATCGCCACTCCCCAGTATTAAAACTGGGGATACGCCGTGCCTCCCTCATCGTCTACATCAGAACTGACAGGTAGAGAGCACTTCACAAATATGATCTGGAGGGTAGATAGTATTATTAGCCCCATTTGACAAATGGAAAGACCAAGAGGTGACATGATTCAGGTTACACAGCTTGTCAGTGTCAGAGGTGGTATCCAGGACCAAAATATCCAAAGCTCTGGTGTCAGGACCAAGAGAGTAATCATCAGCATCCCATGACCCCTGACCCAAGCATGCGCTAGGGAACAGAAAGGTCAGAAGGTGTTGGCAAGGGCACAGATGTCCCTGACTTGGTAATGCAGCCGTCATCAGCCAGCCCTTTGGTGTTTTCTGTGCCTAAGACCTCCAGCTGCAGACAGGAGAGCCCAGTGCCCAGGGCTTGGTGTGTAACACACATGTAACACATATGTAACGCAGGGACAGCCACACGACTCCCCAGAGTTTCACTGCCTTGCCACAAAAGGCTCTTGTGTGGCCCTCCTGCTCTATCATAATCAGTCAACAGCTGTGGTGGCGTGTGGCCCGGAGGCCTGGGTTCTCCTTGGTTTGGTTTTTTGCTTGCCAACAGGCAGCCTTAGAGTGGGGGAAAGGCTGCTGCCCTCCTGTGGGCTGTTGGCAGAGGCTGCTACCTTTCCATGCCCACAGCTCTCTGTGCTTCTGCCCTGCTTCTCTGATCATGGTGACACATGCTGGGCCTTGCTTTTTGCAGGATCCTAATCGTCTATACTATGAGCCGGCGGAGCTGAAGCTATTTGAGAACATTGAGTGTGAGTGGCCTTTGTTCTGGACCTACTTCATCTTGGATGGTGTCTTCAGTGGCAACGTGGAACAGGTATGGTGGCCTCCAGTTGGGAGTGGCTGAATGTCTTCTCCACCGGGATAGTGCTGAGATCCTGCTTTCCTCTGTGTCCCAGTGGGAGGTTCTCAGGGATCTGGCTGACCTGTCTAGAGAGCAATCAGAGGCCCCAGCAATCACAGCTGAATATCATCTTAAGAGACCCTGGCTCTTCAGGTGAGGTCAGCGAGGCTCAGACGGGATATGAGCCACAGAAAATCACACAGCAGGAAGCCAAAGGTCACTGGCACTAAACACAGGCTTCTTCCCACTTCACAAGGTCTCTGCTCATGTCTAATATTAAGGCGACATCAACAGGCTTGTTCACTTCAACCCATCGAGCACCTACTCTATGTCAGTCTTCATGCTAGGCCTTAGAGAGATGGCAACACAAAAGAACTCTCGGTGTTTGCTCATCTGTCTGTTTGGCCTTGGGGTATGAAGGAGTTCCATGCCTGGCTCTGTCTTCCTTGCCCTTATGTTCCCTCAGACATCCTAGCTCCTGGTTCTAGTCTCTTCAACCTCCTCCTCTTCATCTTAGACACCCCAGGGGTAATCACAGCCTTGATTTCATCAACCCCCATGTGTTCCCTTGCCATCATCAAGAACCCTGAAATTCCTCTGTCCTTGATCTCTCCCTCTACCTGTTTTTCATCCTCAGCCGTGATCTCCAGTCCCTCCATCACGTAGCTCTTTCCCAGGCCATCACCCTCACACCGGCTACACTTTCCTCTCCTCTCAGTTTCCACCAGTTCAGCTGTGCACAATCCTCTACTCTTGCATCAGTCAGTCAGTAAACATTTATTAAGTGCCTGCTGTGTGCCAGGCACTGTGCTCAGTGCCGGGGCTACAGAGAGAAGCTTATTCATTCCCTTGTCCTGTCACCACTTCTACTGTTCTCACCTGTGATCATTTGCTCGATTACAGTTCCTCACTCACTTTGAAACCCCCGAAGTCTACCTACTGACTTCCTCGTCCAGCTGAGACCACTCTCTCCAATATCACCAACTGTCTATTGGGTATTTCAAACTGGATGTCCTGTAGCAATCTCAAGCTGCAACGTTTTTCGTCCAAAACCAAACTCGTGTCATGTTTTCCCCGAAGCCCTCCCCTCTTCCCAGCTTTCCTCTGAGTGATTGGCTCCCAAGCTGGATGTCACCTGGACTCTCTTCCCTCAGATCCAGTCTCTTGTTAAATCTTGTCACTTCTATCTTCACAATATACCTTGAATCCTTCCCCTTCTCTCATCTGATCCTCTTCACTCCTCTCCTGGACTATTGACCCCTCTGCCTCAAGCCTGTCCTCCTTCCAGACCATCCTCTACTCAGAAGCCATGGCAATTCTGTGAAAGTAGAGGTCTGACCATATCAGCCTCCCTCTTCCCCCTCCCACACATACTCAATCAACTCCAATGACTCCCTGTTATCTTTAGGACCAAATAGAGTCTCCTGTGATCAGCATTGAAAGGTTTTCCTGACCCCACTCCTTCGAACTTTTCCAGGTCCTCCTGTGGGGGCATGATCCACACTGTGTGCCTCAAGACACAGCTGCTTATCTCCTGCCTTGGAGCCTTTGTACTCACTGTCCCACATGCCTGGCAAGCCATCTCTCCTCACGTCTGTCTCTCCAAATTCCTATTTTCCTTCAAGGCTCAGTTCAAGCATCGCCTTGTCTCCTGAACCCTTGCTCCATCCCAGTGTCCCCCATCACCTCTTTTCTGTATATCTATGTGCTTGGGGGTTATCTTAGGCCTCCAGGTGGGACAGCGGATGAGCGTTGGCCTTGAAGTCAATGTACACGAGCATTGTTGTGAGAAGCAGATGAGGTGAGGTGGAGAACTCTCAGCAAACCTCCAAGTGCGACCTAAACGCTAGCTGGGATTATTAGTATTTCTTGACCTGATGTGAGTGGCTTGAGGGCAAGGGCCATTTCACCTCCCTCTTTGTGTTCCTGTGCCTGGCATGGTACATGATGCACTGATTGCCCCTGGTCTGGAGAGCTGTCCCCTTTGTGCCCAGTGCCCTCTGCTCAGCCCTGGAGGAGAAGGAAGGCTCGCAGAGCTCAGTGGAGGGCACTTGGCAAATATTTTCAGATAATGATGATTTCACACTGACACTCACTGGGATCATTCCCTGATGCTAGTAATTAGCATTGCTAGAGTTCCAGACATTCTTGGCAAACAGCTGTGAGTCCTTACAAGATGGCAGTCTGCAAGCAAGCAGGTGAGATCAGGCGTGTGGTCTCCTTTGGTCCAGGAGCTCAAGGCTCCAAGGGCCCAGGTGGGCCAGGGACCTGCTTCCCCATCCTCCTGCTGGCCTCCAGCAGGCTCCATTCCCTTCAGCTTCCCCAGGATGCTCCCCCTGCCCTTCTGGCTGCATGGACTCTGTTCTCGCTGCTGGAGTCCCCAGCCCTTGGGCTGGGCTTTGGCTGCAGTACTTAAAGGTGAAGGCCCACCGGGCCTAGGTCTTTGGGTGCTCTGCTCTCGGCTGGTTGTGGCCTCCCACCCATCCTTTGATTCAGTCCAAGATGAAGCAATCTGGCAGTGGCTGCCCCTCCATGCCCTCCTGGGGAAGGACCCTAAGGTGTCCCCCTGCCTTGCTTTCATTTGCAGGTCCAGGAGTACCGTGAAGCTCTTGAAGGGGTCCTTATCAAGGGCAAGAATGGGGTTCGCCTTCTGCCTGAGCTCTACAGTGTCCCTCATGAGAAGGTGAGCATAGCGCAGCAAGAGAAGAAGGATGACCTGAGGCCCCAGGAATGAGCCTGTGCTTTTATCGTTGACAGATTTTAAGGATGGCCCCAGAGACCGTGTCTCAGGGCCTGAATTTTGGGCGCAGGCATCCATGGTGAGGCAGAGCTGGGATGATGTGTCTGGGACGCTGCCATATTTGACAGCTACCTCTTATGCCAGGGGTTGGTGGCCTAGGCCAGGGCTAGCTGAGGCCCCATCCGTGTTCTGCACAGGCAATGCCTGGGGCCCCTTCCCCTACAGGACCCAGGTGGAGCACTCTAGGGCCTGAGGAGACATCTTTTCCTTTCCCTGGAGGTACATGGAAGGAGCTTGGGTTAGTCATTCCTGTATTCGGCCCCTTGGCCAGGAAGAAGGAGCTCAGACCTCCCAGAACTCTGGGATTGTCTCCCGTGTCTAACATTTGAAATTGCTGCTCATGTGGCTTCTTGTAGGTTGACGAAGAGTACCAGCATCCTCACACTGTGGACCGAGTGCCCATGGGCAAGCTACCTCACATGTGGGGCCAGTCCCTGTACATCCTGGGGAACTTGATGGCAGAGGTAAGAAGAGCCCTGATCCTCTCAGGACTTTTCACATCCAGGTGCGCTGTGTCCAAGGCAGGCATTGGGCATGTGGCGGAGCAAGCAGGGTAGGGCAGGACAGGGTCAAAGGACAGGGCGGATGCCCGAGGAGGACCAGTTGGGGGAGGTGGCCACATGGAGCCAGGGCAGACATGTCAAGGAGGAATTAGCTTTGTCGTGCTTTACCAAGATGGGCAGACCCAAGGTTAGCGATGGGGAGTCGAGCTTCTTTGGTTAGGCTTGTGTCAGGAGAAATTTCCTACCGATGCCAGCTGTCCTGAAGTGGGAAGGGCTCCTTGGAGTGGTGAGTTTGTCCTCCCTAGAGGTCTTCTGGTAGAGGTTCCTGGGCCCTCAAGTTAGAGGGGGGATTCCCCTTAGAGGGCTGGGGCCTCTCCCCCTTGGTAATGCTGTGATGCTAATGAAGGTGACATTTGTCTTTCCAGGGCTTCAGTTGGAAGCTCTCTGGAGTGAGGCCCTTTCTTGGGAAAATTATTATCATTCTTCTTCTTAATAATATTCATAGCATGAATTTCTCTGGCACTGGGGGTTTGCAGAGCCCTTTCCAAAGCCCTCTTGTCCCACCTGAGTCTCACAGCCAATCTGTGGGGCAGGTACTACTCATCTCCATTTTGGAGTTGAGGTGACGATTGCTATTTCTTGAAGGGCTTGTAGAGAAGACTGCTGAGATTCATTGCCTCCCTGAGCCTCCCCCTGCTTCTAGGCTGGGGGAGCTGAGCCTGGCCCTAGGTTCTCGGGAACCTTGGGCACCTTGGAACTGGCCTCCTTTATGTTTGTCATGAACTTGGCGGTGATGCTCTCCAGAGTCGTCATGAATGTGGAGACAAGTTCCAAGGCGTCTCTGGGAGGGTTGTGACTGCTGCCCGTGGTGGATATTTAGGCAGGCCTTCCGAAAGTAGGTGAGCCTTCCATCTGAGTTTGGAAGGAATGGAGACCATGGGAGAGGGGTGGAGGTAGGGGACTGCTGACAGAGAATAATGACGGGGCAGGAGGGGAAGCAGGCCCAAAGGAATGCTAAGTGGACCCAGAACTCCATTTTGTCTTTGGAACTTGTGGCCCCGGGCCTTGTACAAAATAGAAGCCTCATTCATGCTTGTTGGATTGAACCCAGCTGGGGTGGCCCCACCCCTCTTCATGTGACGCTGATGGCCTCAAGACCTCTTGCTCAAGCATTGCCTCTCTGAATCCTAGCAGTTGTGTGTTCTCCCCCCACATTACTTGAAATGCATTTTGGATTTCGTGTTTCCCTCCAATTGAATGGAAGTTCCTCGAGATCAGGGATAGTTTGATTTTGATTTTGATATGTGTTCAGTGATGAGCACTGTGCCTGGCATACAATAGGTGCTTAATAAAGGCTTATCAAGTGAATAAATAAAAAACACTTACCTAATGCTTACATGGAAACAGTTAATGGAGTCCAGCTAAGGTATGGCTGTATTCTCAGACAGTCCTCCCAGAATGCCTTAGGGCATCCAGGCCAACCTCTACCAACCTCTGATTTTTTCGTGTGTCCCTTCCAAATCATCCTCCATCCTGCCAGGGATGGGGCCTTACCGCGTCCCCCCTTCCCCAACTCACATTCCTTCCAGTCCTTCCACTGACATAGAGGCCCTTTTACATGGGCCCACAAACAGCTCATCTGCCTCTTCTGGCTTTTCTTTTAGCTCAGTGTCCGCAAGTCCTTTGGCTAATTGGGTTTGTGTCCTCTCACCATACAGGCCTCTGGTTGTCACTGTCCCTTCTACCAGGTGGCTGAGGGCATTAGGGTTCTGCAAACAATCTCTTCTTGAAGTAGCGATGGACGCTAGGTGGCGCACCTGCTCAAGCCTGCTTTTGGAAGACCTGATTTGGAATTCCATCTCAGACCTTTATTAGTTGTGTGACTCCCAGCAAACTAGCCAATTAGTTAAGCATTTATTAAGTGCCTGCTGTGTGCCAGGCACTGGTCGACACTGAGGATACCAAAAAAAAAAAGTAAAAGATAGTCCCTATCTCAAGGAACTTAACATCTCTCAGTCTCAATTTTCTGATCTGGAAAATGGGGATAATATTAGCAGTTATTCCACAAGGTTGTTGTGAGAGTCCAGTTAGATAATATAGGGAGTCCTAAAAGTCTTAGTATGGTCTTAAGCTTGGGACATCCTGGATATGTAAGATGATGTGCAAGCCTTAAAGTACAATATAAATGTTAGGTATTATTGGTGTTATTACTCTTATTATCATCATCCCTGCTTTGTAAATGAGGAAACTGAGGCTCAGAGAGATGGTGTGAGTGTCAGAGGTGGGCTTTGAACTCAGGCGTCACAAGCCCTGCTGCCTCCTGGCTGTAATGGGCACCATGAGGCAGTCTGGGAGCCCAGGCCTGACAACCGCAGGACAGTCCCTGGACACTAGATAGCTGCTCATTCCAAAGCGCTTTGGGTCTAGCCGCTGGAGCAGAGCTCGGCCTGCAAGGCTCATCTCTGAGGCATTGCTGCCTGAGGAACAGTTTAAGTAAACAGTAAAGAGCTAGGCCCATACGCTGACATGTGCCATGGCCCTAGTCCCTCTCTTTTGAACTTCAAGCTTTGGCTTCATTTCTCCTTGTACTTAGGGTAGAGCAAATAGCAGTAATACCAGTAAAGGGGGAAAAAATGGCCAATCTGAGGATATTTTCCACCAAGGGTTCCCGAAGGCTTGTCTAGGGGAGGTAAGGACCAGAACCCGGGCTTCCAGGGAAAGCTGCTCTCCTCTGTGGAAGAGTCTACTCTCTATCTCTGGCCTTCAGGCTTTAAGGCCCAGTTAAAAGGCAGGGTTGCTCTTTTCTCACTTTGCAAACCAAAAAAAAAAAGATCGAAATTCCCTCAATCAAAACGTCCATGGCCCATTTGCTGATTTAGAAACGTCGCTGGTGGCTTTTGTTCATCAGCTTCATTTTTTGCTAAACCTTGTCTGTGTCCTAGGCCCCTTCCACAGCCTGGGGAAGCCTATGGACTCCTTCTCAGGACAAGATGTTGAAATGAAGCCCAAAATGAAATGCATAAGGTTACAAAGGAAGCCAGTTCTGTTGAAATGCAGCTATCAAAATGTTAACCGAAGCCAGGTCGTGGGCTCCAGGTTGGGAACCCTTCGCTAACCCGGCTCTCCCCACCAGAGAGCCTTCTCCTAGAGCAAACGGTTCGCAGAGAGAGAGCCGAAGTAAGCAACACGTGAGCGGAGGGCTGGCTTCGCATCCCGCGTCCTCTACCTTTGCGTTGCCACGGCTCTTCTTGTGCCAGGCCAAATGAGGGCTGTTGGTGTTTCTCATTTCCTATTTCTATTACTGTAGGCATCGGGTATATTGTTTTCCCAGTTCTGTTTACTTCACTGCATAAGTTTACCAAGCCTTCCCATGCTTCTCTGTGTCCTGATGCCTTTTATTCAACTTAAAACCAAGCTGTGCCCCTCCCCCCGCTGCATTTCAGCAGACCTTCAAGGCTCTAGCCCTGTACCCTCAATCTAAAGGGGAGAGACTTCCCTGAGACTATTGCACTTGGAGTTTCTGCCAGAAAGTATCATAAAGTATCATTTTCTAGAAAAGATAGGTTGAGCCCGCCCATTGGGCCAGGAGGGTCCTACTTTCCCAAGATAGTGATGCCCACTCGGCCTTTTCTTTGGGATGAACATCTTCCTATTGCATCTTTTCTGGGTGTGCCAACAAGACTGTGCAGGATAGCTTAAGAGGACCTCTGGGTCCTGTAGGCCCCACCACCCAAGCTTTGGGGCCCGGTGAGCAGAGAGAACAGGAAGAAGAGGGAGGAACACATTTCTTTTTCAACAGTTAGATTTTTCTTTCTATCTTTTAATTGTATCCAATCCTGTCCCAGAGAGCCATCCCTTATAACAAAGAATTTAAGAATAAAGAAAAGGAGGAAGAAGGGGGAGAAATTCAGCAAAACTGAACAGCCCAACAGCAAATATCTGGCCCCATGTGCAAGGTTACACACCCATGGGCCCCCTCTGCAGAGGAGTGGCAGGGAGCTGTCTGCTCCTTAGGGTCAGGCTTGCTCTTTGTAATTTCACAACATTCATTTTCCTTCTTATTTTTTGGTTCCATTTTTTTCATTTATTTATTTTTTATATATTTAAAGATTTAAAAAAATTAATTTTATTGATAGCTTTTGTTTTTATATCACCTAAATTTCTCCCTGTATCCTTCCCCATTACTCACTGCAGAGAGCCATCCTGTATAACAAAGAATTATTTTTTTAAAGAGGAATAAGAGAAAAAGACAGTCAGCAAAATCAATGGCTACTTTGAAAAAAATCAGACATCGGATACAGTGTGTCACTCATCGGCCTTCTGCCTCTGGGGCAGGCGGCTGGGGGGCTGGGCTCCTGGGGTGATTGTTACCTTCTCAGCTCGGCTTGCTTCGCTTTGCCTTAGGTCACGTGTTCATCACATTCATCATTTCTTTTGGCGCAGACATATTCAATTATATCCATGTGCCATTCCCCACCCGACAGGCATCTTTGTTTCCGGTTCTTTGCTACCACAAACAAGGGCTGCTAGAAGTCTTTTGGCATGTTGGGGGCCTTTCTTTTTGTCAGGTACCTCCTTGGGGTATGTGCCTAGCAGTGGAAGCTCAGGGTCAAAGGGGGTGGGCCACTTTCTCAGCATAATTCCAAATGGCTCCACCGACAGGGCATCCACACGAGCCCATCGACACTGACTGATCTCACCTTTTGTCGTCTTGGCCAGTTTGCTGGCTGCCAAGTGACTTGGGGCCTGCTGCACCACAGTTGTTAATACTTTGTATTTCTTCTTCTGGGACCCATTTATTCGTATCCTTTAAGCACGTCACTTTTCGGCTCTTGTTTTCTCTCTATTCTGGATTCCACATCTTGGTTTGGTTTTTCCTCCCCATTAGACGACTTTCCTTCTTATCCGGGATGCCTTGTTTGTGCAGCAGCTTTGCAGTGACCTCGCTTATGTTTTGTAATGGCCTCTCGCCTAGTGAGTTGTACATGATCTGCTCCTCTGCTCCATTTTAGATTTGTTGTGGAATATGGTGTAAGATGTTGGCCGACACTTTCCAGTTTTCCAAACAGTTCTTATTAAAGAGGGAATTCTTTCCAAAGTATCAAACTCTGGGTTATTGAGTTCCATGATTTCTAATTCTCTCTTGTCTGGGCTGTTCCATCGATCTACTTCTCTGTTTTTAAACTAATACCAGATGGTTTGGAGTCTAGTTGGAGGTCTGGAAATGTTATTCCCCCTTTGTTCCTCCCTTTTTCAATTTTCAGTTGATTTTTGTTATCTTCTCTTGACATCCTAGAACTTTTGAGTAACACAGTTCTTCAGAGGAGATTAAGTTCACTGCACCATGTGTGTTGCCACAACTCCTAAGCCCAAGGTGACTTGCTGAGCAGGCGACACGACATAGAGAGAGACAAATGAGAAATCAGCAGGACAGAGGAGCTGAATTATGGAGGCTGGCGCTGTGAGCTTTGCAACCAGATAGGACATGTCCAGGGAAGGCTGGAGTCTGAAACAAAACTAAGCTCTGGAGAAAAGAACTTGGCTGAAAGTCATGAGATCATAGGTTTGGAGTTAGAAGTTCTGTTCTGGGCTGGGCCTGACACAGGCCAGGGCCCTAATTGGGAGTGTTTGATATGGAAACAAAATGAGATAATGCTAAGTCCTTCAGTATCTAATTAAAGGAGCTTTACTTCCACCTTAGCTGGGAAAGGGTATTCAACGGGATAGAATTAAGCTCCTCTCCCATTATCCCCTCCCATTATAATTGCCTATTATGACCTTTCATGCAGATTTCCTGGAAGTGATTTCAATGGCCTGAGCCTTTAGACCTCTTTAGGCTAATTAGGTTTCCATATCTTTTAAGGAAAACTGACTTGTATGTGGAAGGAGAGGGTAAGAGGGGGTGAGAATACTGCTCCCACCACAGGAGCTTGGCAGTCATCTGGTCCAGATGAAGAAACTGAGGCACAGAGAGGTTGTGACTTGCCCAAGGTCACAGGGTGATAAGCTGCAGAGGGGGTATTCCAAGTCCCATTCTCCTCTGTCCCCGTCGGGGGCTGGTGGCAGAGAGGAGAGTTTGTAAGTGGTTTATTTCCGCTTTTTTCTTAGGGGTTTTTAGCACCTGGGGAAATCGATCCTCTGAATCGGAGATTTTCAACTGTCCCCAAGCCAGATGTTGTGGTTCAAGGTGGGTGTGTCCTTTTTGCCAAGAGTGGAAGTTGTATATTTAACAGCCTTTTGGAGGCAGAAACCTTCTGAATGGGCCAGTGTAGCAGTAATGGCGCACATCAATATTGCATGTCAAGGTTTGCCAAATGTTTTATGTATGTTACCTTATTTGATCCTTTCAGCACCTCCATGAGGTAGGTGCTGTTATTACTCCCATTTTACAGATGAGGAAATGGAGGCTGAGCAAGGCAAAGTGACTTGCTGGCCACTGAGTGACTTGGTCAGATAGCTAGGAAGAGTCTAAGGTGCGATTTGAACCCAGGTCTTCCTGGCTCTAAATCCAGGCCTCTCTCTCAGCCTCAAGTTACTCTTCTGAAAAGTGTCATGGATTGGGCTGTGAATGTTATCTGGTCTGATTTACAAATTACTGTTTCCAAGTGGTTTGACCCAAGGGCACCGCTCTCATGGCTGGCTTGGCCTGCCGCCTGTCCTCCTGCCCCTTCTCTGCTTCCATTGTTAATGTCTCCCAATTTCCATCCTGTCACTTTGGCTTTCAGAAGACTCTATGGGATACTGTCCCTTGCCCACATGTAGTTCCTCTGCTTACTGTCTCTTGCCTTTCTTTGTGTCCCCAGAGCTTAGCACAGTGCTGCCTTGTAGTTGGTACTTGGCATACAGTAGGTGATTAATAAATGTTGGGGGGGGTTTTGACTGTGACTGACGGCCACTTATCCATCTTCATCCCTTGTTTACAGCCACAGCTTACTAGCTGCTCTTCCTGCCCCCCAGCCATTTCCCTTACCAGTGTATCTAACAGAACACTGCCAAAATAATCTCCTGAAAGCACAGCTATAGCAGATAAAACCCAGACACCTTGGCCTGGCATTGGAGGCCTTCTCTAACCTACCCCCGTCCTACATTTCATCTGTTTCTATCACTGTTTACCCCCCTCCATGCCCCTTCCACTCCAGCCAGGCCAGTTTCCTTCTTGTTCCCTCACGTGTGCTATATACTGTTCTAATTATCTATATTCTACTCATTCTTCTAGACTCAGGTTTGCCATGAAACCTGCCCTGACCACTTGAGGCCACTTTGTGCTCCCCAGGGTTATGCTGGTAAATGTTTAATGAGCGGCTCTCTGAAAAAGAGGATGCACAGCACACTTTTAAATTTCATCTGCATTGGCACACACTGGATAGAGCACTGGTCCTGGAGCCAGGAGAACCTGGGTTCAAAGTCGGCCTCAGACACCCCAATTGCCTCCCACAGCAATTTTCATCTGCACCACAAACAATTGCTTCCTCATTTTCCTAAGTCTAAACAATCAACAACACAGTAACTCGAGCCCTGATGTGTACTCTTGGCCAGTTTCTGAGGTGAACATTTACCACTCAGCTGGCCCCACCGCCCCTTGGATCGCCCACTTGTCGCAAGGCCTGCAGCTCTGACCCTCTGAGCTACTGCTTTCTCACTGTTTCATGTCTTTTCTCTCCAATTTGACCCAGATTTTGCCTTTTCTTTGGAACTCGTTCCATCAGTCATTTCTTCCCTCTCTTTCATTCTCGTCTTCCTCCACGCTCTCCTTCACACCTGTCTCACATGAAGAAGTGGCCTTTCTCCTTGCCAAAGCAAAACCTTCTACCTGCACGAGGGATCTCCTTCCAAGCCGTCTCTTCCAGCAGATCTCCCCCTCTTTCACTAATCTTCGGTCTCTCCCTGACTCCTTCCCTACTGCCTACAAACATACCCATGTCTCCCCCACCCTCAAACACCCCTCATCTGATCTGTCCATTACTGATAGCTGTCACCTATATTTCTCCTCCATTTTGTGACAAAACTGCTAGAGAAGGCCATCCACCTTTGGTGCTCCCACTTCCTTTCATCTCGCTCCCTTCTTAACTCCCTGCAGTCTGGCTTCTGCCGAGCTGACTCACTCTCTCCCCCTTGGTTCTCTCTTCCCTCTAGGTTTCCAGGACACCCCTCTGTCTCCTGGCTCCCCTCCTCCCTCTCTGACCGCTCCTTCTCCGTCTGCTTTGCTGGATCCTTCACATCACGCCCTGTAACTGTAGGTGTGTGTCCCTCGGGGCTCTGTCCCAGGCCCTCTTCCCTTCTCCCTCTACACTACTTCACTTGGTGATCTCACCAACTCCCCTGGATTTAATGGCCATCTATCTCTATGCTGAGGATTCTCAACCTGCCCGAGCCTCTCTGCTGACCTCCAATTTCACATCTCCATCTGCCTCTCAGACATCTCAAACTGCATGCCCAGTAAGCATCTGAAAGTCCACATGTCCAGAATGGAACTCATTATCTTTTCCTCTAACCCTCCCTTCTTCCTGTTGCTTTCTCATTACTATTGAGGACATCATCAGTCCCCCAGGCTCACAACCTCTGTGTCATCTTGGACTCCTCATCCCACCCCCACCCCCGTATCCCATTTGTTGCCAAGTTTGATTGATTTTGCCTTTGTAGCATCCCTTGGATACACCCCCTTCTTTCCTTTGACACTGTCACCCCCTGGTGCACGTCCTCATCTCTTCATGCCTGGACTGTTGCTGTAGCTGCTGGGGGGAAGGAGTCTGCCTTCCTCAGGTCTCTGCCTACTCTGGTCCATTTTCCACTCAGCTGTCCAAATGATCTTCCTAAAGCACTTCACATCCTCTTCCTGCAATCAGTACATTCCAGTGATTCCCTACTGCCACCAAGATCAAATAGAAAATCCTCTTGGGGGCTTCTGAAGCCCTTCAGGCCCTGCCCCCTCCTCCTTTTCCAGTCTTCTTGCCCTTTACTCCCTGACATATCCTCCTTGATCCAGTGATACTGGCCTCCTGGCTGTTCCACCAACAAGACCCTTCACCTCCCAACTAGGGGCATTTTCTCTGGCTGTCCCCCAGGCCTTCAATGCTCTCCCTTATCATCTCTGCCTCCTGGCTTCCTCCATGTGTCAGCTCAAGCCCCACGTTCCAGAAGAGCCCTTTCCCATTTCTCCTTATTCTTAGGGCCTTCCCTCTATTGATCCTGTTTACAGCATGTTTGTACAGTCATTGACATGTCACCTCCTCCACTGGATTGGAAGCTCCTCTGGGGCAGGAACGGGCTTTTGCCTTTCTTTGTATACCTAGGGCTTAGCTCTTTGCCCAGTACATAGTAAGTGTTTAAAAACTGACTGTTTTTAACTGACTGTTAAGTTGACTCTATTGGACAAATAGTGCTGCTAAGAATATGCATGTGCACGTGCATGCATGCATGCGTGTGTGTGTGTGTGTGTGTGCGCGCACGCACGTGTGCATGTATATGTATATCTTTCTCTCTTTGACTGCCTTCAAGAATAAGCCCAGTCAGTGATGAGATCACTGGGTCAGAGAGCGGCCAGTTTGCTTACCTTTCTTATAGAATTTCGTGTTGCTTTCCAGAGTGGTCAGATCACTTCCTGGCTTCACCAGAAGTACACCAAGGGCGTTTGTCTTCCCATAGCCCCTCTCTCATGAACTGTTTCCACATTTGATACAAGACAGGAAGCAGAGCCTCTGACTTATTTGCATATACGTCTCTCTTATTCTTAGAGATGCAGGGGATGTTATCATGAGTCATTTAGAGTTTGCATTTCTCCTTTTGAAAACTATTCATCTCTGTTGGTTTCTAACAGAATGGTTCTTGGTATTCGCTATTTGTGTCAATTCCCTTTATATTTTGGATATTGACTTTTATTGGTTATCTTTGCACATGTATTTTCTTCCGCTTTACTCTTCTTATAGAAGCTGCCAATTGTTCTGGAAAAGATTTTGGCTCTTTAGAGATAGGACAATTACCCATAAGCCCTCAGTGACTGAGCCAGAAGCAGAGCCTAGTAGACTAGACGCTAGAACTTGTTCCCTTCAAAGGGAATCATTGAAAAGTGGTAGAACTATATGTAGATACCTACAGAGCCTGGCACTTTTAGCTGGTGACAAATTAGAACTTTCCCCAACAGATAAATGATCAAAGGACATGATTGGATGGTTCTCAAGAGAAGAAATGCAAGCTATCAACAACCAGAAGAAAATGCCAATTCAGGCATCTTGGAGGTGCCAAGGAAAATGCCAGCTGTCAGAGGGGCTGTGAAGGGTTAGGAGATGACAGTGGTATAGAAAAGACTAAAGAAGAAAACGCTCTTCTCTGGATAGTCTCTCTTTTCTCTCCCTGTAGTGTCCTTTCTAGCTGAGACAGAAGAAATCAAGGCCATCTTGAAGAACAATGGAATTGATGTGGAGACTATTGCTGAAGTGTACCCCATCAGAGTGCAGCCAGCCCGAATCCTCAGCCACATCTATGCCAGCCTAGGTAAGGAGCTCTGCCAGCCCAGGAAGCAAGACCCTCTGTTTCCCTGGTGCTTGGTTTTATCTTATACCATTGTATTCCACTGACCTTGAGTTGGAATTTAGGGGCTGTAGAATTTTAGCTTCCTTCAGCCCCCTTCTACCTCCTACATAGCCTTAGGGAGAAGGCCCCTTTCACATACACACACACACACACACACACACACACACACACACACACACACACACAAAAGGCTCACTGCCTGTGGGGAGTATCACCTGTGCCTCCAGTAAATAGATACCGCAGGGCATCACTGGAGACCAGCAAGGTTGGGTGCCTATCCCAGGAGCCTTTTTAATGAAAATGTTGGCCCCACCCATCCTTGGAAGTCTTGCTCAGAATGTGAAATGACAACAGTGAAATTAATCGATGTCTTACTTCTGTAGGCAGCTAGGTGGCACAGTGGATAGAGTACTGGGCCTGGAGTCAGGAAGACCTGGGTGCCTTAGACACTGGACCCTTAATCAAGTCACTTAATTATTTGAGCCTTGGTTTCCTCAACTGTAAAATGGGGATAATAATAGCATCTGTTTCACAGAGTTATCATGAGGATCAAATAAGATAATATTTGTAAAGTGTTTGCTGTAATAATGGTAGCTATTATTATCGTTATGACTTATTGGTTAGAGATTTGGGTTTTGTGGGGGGAGCAGTAGGAGTGGGGGTTGTATAAGTGTCCAAGAAAAATGACTACTTCCTAATCCATTATTGGCTCGAGTTTGTATTCATTTGTATTTTAGATGACTATCTGAGGCTGCCCTTTAACCTCAAAGAGGCCTGGGCTAGGATCATGCTGTGCTAGGGTCCTCATGGGATTCTTTCTTTCCTGGTTACTGAAGTAGTGGAGTAAGGAAGGCTATGGCTCCAGCTTCTCAAGGGTTTCCATATTATTGGCCATTATTCTTGCAGGTGAGACGGGCAGAGGTGAGCCATCGTGTAGTCGTTAATGGGGCAGTCAACTTGGCAGTAGGATCTGTCCTTGACCCAATGCCATTTCACATTGAATGATGGCATAGAGGGCATGCCCATCAAATCTGATGATGACATGGAAATGGGAACAATGTTTGACACGATGGATGACGGTGTCAGGATCCAAAGGGATCTTGACGGGGGGGAACATGGAGCCAAATTCAATAAGTTGAAATTCAAGAGACAGAGATGGAAAATATTAACCTTGCCTTAAAGAGATCCTCTTTATAAATGCAAAATGGGGGTGGGGATGGGACAGGGCATGGTCAGACTAATTCTTCAGAAAAAAAGTCTGGGTTTGGTAGTGGACCACAGGCACAGTATGAATCGGTACTGAGACATAGTGGCCGAAAACACTCATGTCATCTTGGACATGGGCACTAAGGGAGGCGTGGCTTCTAGAAATAAGGATAGAGCTGTGTGACAAGCGCAGTGTGCTGGGGATATGGCTGTGATATACACAAAGCCAGCCAGTGCCCGCCCTCAAGGAGCTTCCATTCTGATGGGGGAGACAACGCAGAAGAGGCTGGGGGATGCATGTGGTAGTGCCATAGGGGGACATGGCCAGGAGGTGGGGTGAGGGAGGCCTGGCTGCCAGCAAGATAAGGTGAAGCCCAAGGCTCTGGAGGAAGGTAGAGGGGCTCATGTCCACAGTGCAAGGAGCAAGGCAGGAGGCTGACCAGAATGAAAGTTCACATCCCGCTGGGCTCTGTTCTGTTTTCATTCTGGGTACCACAGTGTAGGAAGGACAGAGATGAGCTGTAGAGTGTCCAGGATGGAGAAGGCCTGAAATCCATGCTGTATGAGGCCTAGTTCAAGGAACAAGAGCTTTTTTTTCCAGGAGAAGGGGAAGCCCAGAGAGGAAGGGAGAGGTGTCTTCAAGTATCTGAAGGGTCGTCATCTGTACGAGGGACTAGGCTGCTGTGGGGAGTAGGAGGTTCCCTCTTCTTGGAGGTCTTAAGGCAAGGGCCAGATGCTGTTGGTTGTAGCAAGGGCTCTCCTTCAGGTCTGGGTTGGCCTCAAGGCTGCCAAGGTCTCTTTGTACTCTCAGTGCCTGAGAATCTGTGTGCAAAATCAGAGACTCACTCTAAGGCCCCCTCCAAAAGCAGAGGCAGGGGAGATCAGCCTAAGATCTTAGAACATAGACTGTGCCTCTGAACGCCAAGCCTGACGTAGCCTTGCACTGGGCATTCCTTCAGCCTAGTCATTCCGTTCATTGCCATATTGTCTTTGCTTTCTGTGGCTGCATAAGGGGTTCAGCCCTCGGGGGTCCCATGGGCTTCCCAGCTCCCTGCTTGACACCCTAGTTCTCATTCTGTTTCTTGAGTCAGCCTGGCTTTCGCCTTCCCACACCAGGAAGCCTAACGTCTAGGCACGGATTGCTTGCCTGGCACATCCTAGTGGGTGCCCTCTGCCCATGTCCTTTCCCCACTTTGGCTATGTCTGGGGTAGATATTAACTTTAAAATGTTATTGGTACCTTTCATATTTTACTCTAGCAGCATTTCCCAACCCTCCCCCCCCATTTTACTTACTTTTATAATAAAGAAAAATAATTAAGCGAAAGCAGCAGACAGAACTGCTGCTTCTGCCAGCCTATGAGACACTTAGCTCCTATAGCCTCCTCTGCTTCTGTGAGGGTCAGGCAGGGTCATGTTCTAGAACTTGGTTTTTTTTTTCCTTTTAAAAATTTTTTAAATCCTTAATATTTTATTTTTCCCCAGTTACATGTAAAAACAATTTTTAACATTCACTTTTAAAACTTTGAGTTCCAAATTCTCTCCCTTCCTCCCTCCCCACCCCTCCTCATTGAGAAGACAAGCAATTTGATATAGGTTATACGTGGGTAGTCATGCAAAACACATTTCCGTAATAGTCATGTTATGAAAGAAAACATAGACAAGGGAAAAACCCTCAAGAAAAATAAAGAAAGTAAAAAAAAGTCTGCTTCAATCTGCCTTCGGACTCCATCAGTTCTTTGTCTGGGGAGGGATAGTTTTTTTCACCATGAGTCCTTCAGAGTGTCTTGGATCAAGTCTTTCACAGGTGATCATCGCACAATACTGCTGTTACTTTGTACACAGTACATTTCACTTTGCATCAGCTCATGTAAGTCTTTCCAGGTTTTTCTGACAACACCCTGCTCATCATTTCTTATAATACAGTAGTATTCCATCGTAATCACATACAACTTGTTCAGCCATTCCCCAACTGATGAGCACCCCCTCAATTTCCAATTCTGTGCCACCAGAAAAGAGCTGTTATCAATATTTTTGTACATATAGGTCCTTTGCCTTTTTCTTTTTATCTCTTTTGGGATACAAACCTAGTAGTGGTATTGCCGGGTATAGCCCTTTGGGTATAGCTCCAAATTGATCTAAAGAATGGTTGAGTTTAATATGAATGTATATGTAGAGCCTATATCTGATTGCATGCTGTCTTGGAGAGGGGGGAGGGGAGGGAGGAGGAGAAAATTTAGAACTCAAAATTTTATGGAAGTGAATGTTGAAAACTAAAAATAAATTAGTTAATTACTAAGAATGGTTGAATAAGTTCATAACTCCACCAGCAGTGCATCAATGTCTCATTTTTCCCACATCTCCTCCAACATTTTCCACTCTCCTTTTCTGTCCTATTAGCCAATCTAATGAGTATGAGGTAATATCTCAGAATTGTTTCAATTTGCATTCCTCCAATCAATAGTGATTTAGAGCATAGCTTTGTGAAAACTGATCAATTGGGAAATGGCTCGTATTTTTATAAATTTGACTCAGTTCTCTATGTATTTGAGAAACAAGGCCCTTATGAGAAAAACTTGCTTCAATTTTTGCCACAGTTACTATTTCTAACTATATTTCGCTCCATCCTATTCCCCCCATTTATTCTGTTCTCTCTCTCCTTTCACCCTGTCCCTCCTCAAAAGTGTTTTGCTTCTGACTACCCCCTCCCCCAATCTGCCCTCCCTCCAACCGCCCCCCCCATTTCTCTTATCCCCTTCCCCTCCTACTTTCCTGTAGGGTGAGATAAATTTCTATACCCAATTGAATGTGTATGTTATTCTCTCTTTGAGTCAGTTCTGATGAGAGTAAGGTTTACTCACTTCCCCTCACCTCCCCCCTCTTCTCCTCTACTCTTCTCCTGTAAAAGCTTTTTCTTGCCTCTTATGTAAGATAATTTACCCCATTCTTTCTCTGCCTTTTTCTTTCTCCTAGTAAATTCCTCTCACCCTTTAATTTTTTTAAAGATATCATCCTGTCATATTTAACTCACACCTGTGCGCTCTCTCTCTCTCTTTCTCTCTCTCTCTCTATATAATATATGTATATATATAAAATATATACATACATACATATATATATACATACATACATACTCCTAACTGCTCCAGTAATGAGAAAGTTTTTATGAGTTACAAGTATCATCTTTCCATGTAGCAATGTAAACAGTTTAACCTTATTAAGTCCCTTATGATTTCCCTTTCCTGTTTACCTTTTATACTTCTCTTGAATCTTGCATTTGGAAGTTAGATTTTCTATTCGGTTCTGGTTTTTTCATCAGGAATGCTTGAAAGTCTTCTATTTCATTGAATATCCATTTTCCCCCTGAAGGATTATACTCAGTTTTTCTGGGTAGGTGATTCTTGGTTGTAATCCTAACTGCCTTGCCCTCTAGAATATCACATTCCAAGCCCTCTAGTCCTTTAATGTAGAAGCTGCTAAATCTAAGTTACCCTGTGTCTTCATGATATGTGAATTGTTTCTTTCTGGCTGCTTGCAATATTCCCTCCTTGACCTGGGAGCTCCGGAATTTGGCTATAATATTCCTGGGAGTTTTCATTGTGGGATCTCTTTCAGGAGGTGATTTGTGGATTCTTTCCATTTCTATGTTACCCTCTGGTTCTAGAATATCAGGCCAGTTTCCCTTGAAAATTTCTTGAAAGATGATGTCTAGGCTCTTTTTTAGATCATGGCTTTCAAGTAAGTCCAATAATTTTTAAATTATCTCTCCTGGATCTGTTTTCCAGATCAGTTGTTTTTCCAATGAGATATTTCATGTTGTCTTATATTTTTTCCATTCTTATGGTTTTGTTTTATTGTTTTGCTCAATCCTAATTTTTTTTGTTTTTTGTTTTTTAAATAATTTATTTATTTTTAGTTTTCAACATTCACTCCCACCATAAGATTTTGAGTTTTAAATTTTCTCCACCTCCCTCCCCAAAATGGCGTGCAATCTGATATAGGCTATACATATACATTCCTCTTAAATGTATTTTCACGTTAGTAATGTTGTAAGGAAGAATTAGAGCCAATAGGAGGAACCACAAGAAAGAAAAAACAAAACAGAAGAAAAAAAGAGCAAATAGTCTGCTTCAATCTGCATATAAACTCCATAGTTCTTTCTCTGGATGTGGATAGCATTTTCCATCATGAGGCCTTTGTAGATGTCTTAGATCCTTGCATTGCTGACAAGAGCTAAGTCTATCGAAGTCTGTCATCACACAATGTGGCTGTTACTATGTACAGTGTTCTCCTGGTTCTGCTCTCAATCCTATTTTTTAAGGAATTATTTTCTTCAGTGAGCTTTTGTTCCTCTTTTTCCATTTGGCCAGTTCTACTTTTTAAGGAGTTTTTTTCCTCAGTGGATTTTTATGCCTCCTTTTCCATTTGGCCTAGTCTTTTTTTTAAGGTATTATTTTCTTCAGTATTTTTTTGTGTCTCCTTTACCAAGCTGTTGACACTCTTTTCATGATTTTCTTGCATCACTGTCATTTCTCTTCCCAGTTTTTCTTCTACCTCTCTTACTTGATTTTCAAAACCCTTTTTGAGCTCTGGACAGTCAGAACAAATTTACAGCCTAATAACAACATGGTGACAATTTCTCAATCCTGTCTTAGGCCGCAACAGCCGGATGAAACTCAGTGGAAGACCGTACCGACACATGGGAGTCCTAGGAACATCTAAGCTCTACGACATTCGCAAAACCATCTTTGCTTTCACACCACAGGTGGGTGGAATGGGCTGGTGAATGAATGGAACTTGGATGGCAATTACATCTACTGGCCAGGAAGGCACGAGCTTCTTCTTGTCCAGTACGTACAAACAAATTACATACAAGATGAATGGGAAATAATTAACAGAAAGAAGCCACTGGAATTAAACAGAGCTGGAAGAAAGGCTTCCTATAGAAGGTGAGATTTTAGCTGGGACTTAAAGGAAGCATGGGAAGGCAGGAGACAGTAGGGAGAGTGTTCCAAGCCTGGGGGGCAGCCAGAAAGGATGCCTGGAGCCAAGAGATGGAGTGGCTTGTTGGTAGAATAGCCAGGAGGCCAGTGCTACTGAATCAAAGAGTACATGTCAGAGAGCAAGGTGTAAGAAGACTGGAAAGGGAGGGGGCTAGGTTATGAAGGGCTTTGCTCCTGGAGGTGATAGGGAGCCACTGGAGTTTAGTGAGTGGGGGTGGGGTGATCACTTTGATAGTTGAGTGAAGAATGGATTGGAGTCAGGAGAGACCTGAGGTAGGCAGACTTGCCCCCCCCCATTATTGCCCTAGTCCAGGGGTGAGGTGATGAGGGGCTGCACCAGGGTGGGGGTAGTGTCAGAGGAGAGAAGGGAGCATATTTGGGAAATGTTACGCAGGTTCACTGGACAGGCCTTGGCACCGTATTGGATATGGGGGGGGGTGAGAGAGTGAGGAGTCCAGGATGACTGCTAGGGTGAGAGCCTGAGGGACTGTGAGGAGGGTGTTGCTCTGGACAGCAATAGGGAAAGTGGGGGGGCAGGGCAGGGTTTAGGGGGAAAGAGAACGAGCTCTGTTTTGGACATGTGGAGTTTATAATGCCTACTAGACATCCAGTTTGAGATGTCTGAAAGGTGGTGGGAGATGAGACTGGTCATCAGCAGAGAGTTTGGGGCAGGATGGCTAGGCTTGAGAATCATCAATCCATGGGAGCTGAGGAGATCACCAAGTACAGTGGCCTAGAGGGAGAAGAGAAAAAAGGGCCCAGGGCAGAGCCTTGAGGGTCACCTGTGGTTAGAGGGTTTGATCTGGAGGAGGATCCAGCAAAGGAGACAGAAGGAGCTAGCGGGAAGGGAAGAGGGAAGGGGACCCGTAGCGGGGGAATTGTCCTGAAAACCTAGAGAGGAGGGGATCGAGGAGGAAAGAGTGACCAGCAGCGTCATAGGCTGCAGAGAGGTGCAGGAGAATGAGGACTGAGAAAAGACCTTTGGATGTGGTAACCTGGGGGAGAGCAGCATATATTAAGGCCCCCAATCCTGCTCTTTATATCAGTTTGATATTTATCTTGTCATGCCAAGCCCGGGCATTTGATTGAAGCCTCAGAGGCTGTGCCATAAATGCTCATTGACTGACTGATTCCTGTGGACAGCATCACGTGTGAGGAGCAGGAGGTGAGGGGAATAGTCTTCTATCCTTGCCCCTGGCATGCATCTCCACACTCATCATTAAGTGCCTCCCCCTGAAACGTGGTTGCCACCACCAAGCACATTGGCAACTTTGAAGGGGTGAGTTTGTGGGCATTTCCTCGGCCGTATTGAATGTGGCTACTTCCTCTGTCTCCTACCTTTTCCTACCAGTTCATAGATCAGCAACAGTTTTATTTGGCCCTCGATAACAAGATGATAGTGGAGATGCTGCGGACAGACCTCTCCTACCTGTGTAGCCGCTGGAGAATGACGGGCCGCCCCACCATCACCTTTCCCATCCTGCACACCATGCTCGGTAAGAGTTGTGGGAGGCATGGGAGAAATCAGCCAGCTGGAATTCTGGAAGGCTCAAGGAGTGCTTGACTCTCTGAGCTCCTGGACTCACTGACAAGCTGCTTGGTCAGTGGAATTCAATGGAACCAATAGTCCCTCTGGTAACATAAGTCCACCCGCTAGAGGGGAGTGCCATTTCCTGAGTACTCGGAGTCTGGTTTCTCAAGGTATTAGAGTGCTGGGCTTGGGATCGAGAGAAATGGAGGCCCCCATCCAGCTTCCACAAGGCAGGGAGCATCTTTGGGCCCCAGCCTCCTCCTCCTCTAGGCTTCCTGGTTTTCCATTTCTTCATTTCACCAGTGAGGGCGATGATGCTTATAGTACCTGCCCCCTCCCTTAGTTGAGGTTGTGCATGGAAGGTGCTGCTCTGCAAATGCCTGCCAGCATCAGCATCAGCATCAGAGCTTAACTGGAGCCAAAGGGAACCAAACGGGCTGTTGTGTCCAACCCACCACCCCAGCTGAGAGAGGAGGAGGAGGAGGGTAGGGCCTAAAGATGCTCCCTGCCTAATGGAAGCTGGATGGGGGCCTCCATTTCTCTCGATCCCAAGCCCAGCACTCTAATACCTTGACCCTCCAAAGAGAAACCAGACTCAAAGTACTCAGGAAATGGCACTCCCCTTCAGCTTGTGGACTTATGTTACCAGAGGGACCGTTGGTTGTGACGTTACTGAGTAGTGACTGTGTGCTGAGTCCTGCCCTCAAGAAGCCTAAAATCTCATTGGAAAAAAGGTGAACTCCCATGAAACAAGGTAAGACAATGGGTCACAGAATAAATGCCACGTTCCACAGGCCAGGCTCTGAGGGCTGTCACATGGCCCAAGAGGAGAGCGCCAGCTCAGTGACGGAGGGCTGGACTGAGCACTCAGCCTTGTAGAAGGAGCTGGAGGGCAGTGACTTGCCCAAGGTCACGCGATAAGTTGGTGGCACAGCCCAGACTTCAGTCCAGGTCTCCCACTCCCTGTGTAAGGAGTAATACAGGAGACTCTGACACTTTCCGGCTGCCTCTCTCTGCCTCTGAATCGTTGTAAAGAAAATGCCTGAGCATCTTCTGGGGCAGTTTGGGGCTCTCATCCCCGTCAGCCTTCCAGGAAGAGGCCCGGTACACGAACTCCACCTTGAGCTTTGCTTTCCTTACCTGGACTGTGAGGGTTCTCATGCTTGCCCAGGGGCAGGAATGAGCAGGTTCTGGGGAGGAGCCAGAGCTGGAGGGGCAGTTGGAAAACAGAGGTGAGATTGGGAAGGCAGTGCTGGGATCATAAAGGACCATGGAGCCTAGTAGAATTGACCCTCGATGCATTAGGACATAGGGAGCTGGGAAGGCCATACTGGAAGGAGTATGGCAGCCAGATCAGGCCAGTGGCAGCGGGATTGGCTGTTTGGGAGCTTGTCATGTAGCACAGCTGTGGAGCAAGGGAGGCATGCAGTGGGGAGGGAGGTGGCAGCAGATAGGGAGCCGTGTCACAGGAAAAGTCAGGAGTGGGTGGAGAAAGAAGGACAAGGAAGAGGTGAGGCCCTGGGCTTTCATCAGTGAGGGCCCTTCCCCCCTCCCCCACAGAACCACAGCCTGCCTATGACATCTGGTGTGTGTTCAGGAGGACCTGAGTTCAAATCCAGCCTCAGACACATAACAATCTCTAGCTGTGTGACTCTGGGCAAGTCACTTAACCCCAGTTGCCTCACCAAAAACAAAACCAGACAAACAAACAAAAAAAAACCAAAGGACATCTGGTGTGTGTCTGAGGTAGGATTTAAGCTAGCACTCCAGCTGGGAGGACGAGATGAGGGGGAGCCCTGAAAAAGTTCAGGTCTACCATGACTGGCCTGAGGATTCTGGGAGCTCTTTAGACTGTTTGTTGGGATCTTTGTTTTGAGGGATGATTATCTCAGGGAGGTCCCCGGTCAGCCCAGCATTCCTGAAAGGCTGGCCTAGAAGCCATTCTGTTCTCCAGACGTCTGGCCTAATCTAGGGGTGAGTCCCAGAGTACATCCTAGAAGTCTGTTCTGGGCCAAAGCTGTACTCCATGGAGGTTCCATGAGGATCTTAATATCTTATTGAAGTATAGAGGTGTGGCCTTGAGGACTCCCATGCCAAGCATCAGTCAATATCATTACATTGGCTGCCCTTCCAAGGGTGCATGGTTGTTAAAATGCCACACAGCCCCCTCCCTACTCAGGGCCTAGAGGGAAAATAATTCATTGGCTCCATTGGCTCTGATGGGACAGTTGAAAACACTTGTTACTTTTTTACAAACTCAGAGTTCTGGCACTACATATTTCTTCTCTCTATATTAAGATGAGTCTGGAACCACCATAAATGCATCTGTCCTGGCTGTGCTCAGAAAAATGCAGGATGGCTATTTTGGTGGGGCAAGGTAAGTGACCTCTCCTGTTGGCCTATGGAATACAAGATGTGGGTGGGGCAGAGTGGGCCAGGACTGTGGGCCAGCTTGGAAGAACCACCAGATCCCTTCATGCCCAGATGGATCCCATTCTGATGCTGGGCACTGGCTGCCTCCCAGATCAGATCAAGGATTTGGCTGTTATATGATGGGGGGAGCTGTTCCCCCTACTTACCCGACTTCAGTGTCAGAGACAAGATCATGAGATGCTGTTGACAACAGCCCAAACTGAAAGTCAGAACTCTGGAGTTTGACTCCTGGCCTTGGAGGGGCAGGCCAAGAGGATCCTATTTATTCCTGCTGTGGCTCGCAAACAGAAACATATGCTGTAGGGACCCAAGCTTTAGAGATGGAAGGGACCTTGGAGGCCATGTAGTCCAACCCTCTCCTTTTACAGAGAAGGAAACTGAGAGCCAGAGAGAGAAGTAACTTGGCCAAAGACACCCAGGCAGAAAAGAGTGGAGCTTGGCTGTGAATGTCCTCAGTCCTTTGACTCCAAGTGTGACCCACTTTCCATTCCATTGTACTACATGTCCCAAAGCATGGATGGTCTTGGAGTTCTTTGGGGGAATCATGGTCATAGACTTGTCCTCAGTTGTACCTTTTCTCTTTCCTGGTTCCCTTTGTGACCACAGACATGGGTTTGCTAGACGCCTGGCTGTGGTTGGAACAAAGCAAAGTTAATTAGTCCATTTGGGGATTGTCAGCACAGTGCCTGACACACGTTAGGAGTTTAACACGTTTGTTGACTATTGATTACTGACATTTCCCTTTGGCCTTGTTGGTGCAGTTTCAGAATCAGTGTAGGGATGGCGTGAAATTGTACTGCCTTCAACACAAATGAGCCCCTAACAGGGCTCCTTAGTCCAAATCTGCAGCCTTCCCCTGAAGAACATTCACCCTACTTGCCCTCTTTTGTCTGCCCCTGATTATCAGGGTCCAAGCAGGTAAACTGTCCGAGTTCCTGACGACCTCATGCTGCACACACCTGAGCTTCATGGATCCTGGCCAGGAGGGCAAGCTGTACGGTGGGGATATCGACGATGACAATGACTATGGTGATGGCGAGCTGTACTCTGACAGCTGGCTGGATGACTTGGACTCCCCCAAGCACGGTAAGTAATGCAGCCACAGGTGGTGACCCCAGATCTCAATGGCCATTGTAATCTGTGGCTGCCACAAGTGGTCTCCCTTCCCTGCCTTCACCCCGACTGAATACGCTTTGATCACTGATCTGCTTTGGCCTCCCTTCCCAGCAGTCTGCTTCTGGGCTGAAGTCCTGGGGCAGAAGCTCCAGCCTGGGCAGTGGACAGGTCCCTCGGCCCACTGGCCAAACATTTTTCGTGGGATCTGGGGCCAGAGAGGCAGTTTTGCAGCAGGAGGAAGCAGTGGGGGAGCAGACCCAGATGATTCAAAGTCAGGTGTGTTGTGGGGAGACAGGAAGAGGAAGGAGATGGGTGGCAGTGACGAGAAACTGGAAGGTGGAGAAGAGGGAGGTAAAGGTGCTCCCACCAGAGGGCCTCGCCCTTCTCATCTGTGGAGAGTGCAGAGGGTCACAGTAGGGTCACAGTAGGGTTGAGGGGCAATGCCATCTGTCAGAAGAATCAAGCTAACGAAGGCAGGGCCCTGAGCCCCAGAGGAGGAGGAGGTAAGAATGTCAGACCATGGCCCATCTCTGGATCTGGGTCCCTCTTCCATTTTCCATGTTATGATGATCCCCTGACTGTCTCTTGTTTGGATTCCCACAGCGAGGTGGGCATGCATCAGTAAGGGGTCAGTAGCTGGTGAACGAATAAACAAATGAGTGATTCCTGAATGAACGAGTCTAGGCTTGGGGTTTGCCCAATGGCTCCACAATCTTTTTCTTCCTGTGAATTTCCAGTGTGGCGCCCTGTGTGTGGGCAAGCCAGGCCTTCGATTTGGCTGGGGTGAACTAAGCTGTGCCCCTTGTCTCTGTCCTCCTCCACTGACCCTGCAGTCCATGGTGGTGATGAAGTCCTGCGGTATTTAGACCGCCTTTTGGAGCACACTGCACCCAAGCCCACACTGTCCCCTACTGCCCAGCAGGGAGGGCTCAGCCGCTTCAGAACGGCGGTGCAAACAACCCGTGACTTCATGTCCTTGGTGACCAAGGCTAAGGAGCTGCATGTACAGAGTGAGTAATCCCATGGCTCCCTGGAGGAGGAAGAAGAGGGGGAAAAGAAGAGAAGGGGGAGGAGGAAGATAAAGGTCTAGCAGTGAAGATGGGGAGCCACCTGCAGTCAGGGGGACAGAGGAGGCGCCTGGGGGAGGGGGAGAGACCTTTGCTTTGCTCCGTTAGAGATAGTTTCATCAGTGGAGGAGAAAGGGAACACGATATTGCCAAGAGCCACAGAAGGCTGAGGGAAACATGGAGCTTAGAGGGTGCGCTCAGGGTGGCACGCTCTGCCCACAGCCTTGCCCAGCCTTCCATCCTACAGCAGGACCTGTAATGGAGACTGTCATCACTCCTCTGAGCCCCAAGGAGAGCAGTGCTCCATGGCCAGGGCTGGGAGGACCCCAAGTGTGCCCACTGCAAGCTGGGAAAATTCAGCTCGCGTGGCCTTGCCATCTCTAAGCCATTGACCCCCACTAACCAGAGCCACAGCTGTATTGACATTGGCACCACTGAAGGCGGGCAGCACAGCGCTTAGTGTGTGGACCCGGGGCTTTGCCTCTGGCCTGGGGGACTGTGCTGAGTGCACTGAGGGAGGAGCTGCTAGCCCACCAGCCCGCTCGCCTTAACATGATGAGTTGGGCTCCCAGCTCTGCTACTCCCTTGCTCAGGCAATCATTTGATCGTCCTTTTGTCCTTCTCCCCGGGCAATGGTGTAGAGGGCCCAAGGGCGCCTCCTTACAGGTTCTGGTGAGTATTTGGCAGCCGCAGGAAGTGGCAAGTGGCTTTCTTCCATTCCACTCAGGGGCCACGTTCTTCACGGCTCTAGGATGGGGACCAGCTGTCCCCTTCTTTGTGCACGGAGGGGATGCCCTCGCCCAGGAGCACCAGAGAGTCTCATAGGCCAAGCTGCTAGTCCCTGTGGCAGGGGGGGGGCAACCAAACTCACTGGTCTTGGTGCAGGATTTTGTGGGGGTGTTTCTGGCCACCTCAGCTGCAACCCAAGTCATGTGACCTGGTAGGAAAAACACTGGCTTTGGAGGCACAGGCACTAGGTTCAGATCTCAGTTCTGCTCCCTGTGTGACTTTGAGACAGTCATTTAACCTCTTGGGGCCTCAGTGTGTTCATCTGTAAAGTGAGGGGGTTGGGCTCACCAACTCCGGAGGTTCCTTCCCACTCCAAATCAATGCTCCTTTCCTTGGAGTCGTTCACCCCAAAGGGCCGGCTCCTCTTGGCTGCTCCAAGAGCTGCTCAGTAAGTGGCAACCAGGTTTTCTGAAGCAGGGACCCATCACTTTTGGAGGCCTAGGGCACCTTTTTCTTAAGTCCAACCCTCCTCCAACATTGACTTCTTCCAGATGCTCACGTGTACCTTCCCACGAAGTTGCTGCCAGCCTCCCGGACTTCGTTCAGCTTCCTGGACACCACATCTCTCCCTCCCCAAGCTGAGCAGGTAATGGGACAGAAAGCACACCCAGCCAGTCCCCCCTCTAGGAAATGGGCACAAATCCAAGTGAGCAGCCACCACCATGGGTTTCTGTGCACAACTAGTGGTTCAGGAAAATACCAATTTCCTTTCATTTGACTTCAGCTAGTTGGGTTGGCTCTGCTGCGGTTGCAGATGAGAGGCCTGAGGCAGCAGCTGCTTCTGGCTTTGTGTTTTCCCCAGATGCTGACACTCATATCAGAGCTGCAGCCCTCTGATAGACATGGGGATTGGAAGGGAAAAGATTGATTGGGTCTGGGGGTTCTGCCGGATTGACTGAAAGCCATTTGAGGGCCCCTTCTCCTCCTTCCCTTCCCCTTCTCCTTCCCCTCCCCCTTCCCTTTCCCTCCTCCTTCTCCTTCCCCTCCTTCTTCTCCTTCCCCTTCCCCTTCTCCTTCCCCTCCTCCATCTCCCTCCTTTCCTCCTTCCTCTTCTCCTCCTCCTTCTCCTTCCCCTTCCCCTTCTCCTTCCCTTCCCCCTTCTCCTTCCCCTCCTCCTTCCCTCCCCCTCCTCCTTCTCTTTCCCTTCCTTCTTCTCCCTCCCTTCCCCCTTCACTTCCCCTCCTCCTTCTCCTCCCCCTTCTCTTTCCCTGCTCCATTGCACTGTTACAGGTTCCTTCTGTCCATGTGGAGATGCACCTTCCCCGGGATGAATTGGGGGAGATAGACTTCCAAGCCCTGGTGGGCCAGTTGCATGAGTGCCCAAGCTTACAGGACCAAGCTGACATCCTCTACGTGCTTTACACCATGAAGTATGTTATCCTGACTCAGTGATTTGAAGCTTACAAAGTCCCTATTGGGTGTTTAACTCTGTAGATGACACATTCAAACCTATGAGTTTTGCATGTGGGAAGGGCTCAATTACCCAGGAGTAAGGTATAAAATCCAGTGGTCTTGTTGGTTTCATTCTTTTCTTGGGCAGAGCAAGGTGAGGGGGAGGCAGAGTTCGAGTGCTCATGGCTGGGATGAATACCCATGGGTCTTGGGAAAGACAGAGAGAGAGAAAATGGGAGGATGCTCTTGGCTTCCAGCCAGCTTGCATGAGCTGGTGCAAAAAGTGGTGGAAAGAGAAGTGGATTTGGAGCCATGGACCTAGGTTTGAATTCTAGCTCTGTCCCTTCCTATGTGACCTTGGGCAAGTTCCTTCCCCTCCTCATGCCTCAGTTTCCTTCTCTGTAATGTAAGGGGGTTGGACTAGACAGCTTCTGATATTCCCAGTCTGATGGCTTGGCTCTGCTCTTGACCCCTCTGCTATTCCTTGTGCTTCCCAGCTCGCCGAGCTCTGTAGTAGATCTGGGCATCCCTTGTCTCCTGTCATAGTCGCTGAGGTCTTGTCAGGGTGCACACCTGGCCAGGCAGGCTGTGGATGGAAAGCTACATTCGTCTTACAAACCAGTGGTTGAGATCCTAATAGGACGGGGTGGGTCACACGGGATCAGGATGAGGCTCAGACATAGCTTCCAAATGTAACCATGCTTTGGCTGGGCACATTGGCAGGGGCAAGGCAAAATTTGAATGTTACATTCTGATGATGGAGAGAGGTACACATATAAGTGTACACAGAGTAAATATGAGGAGAAGAAATGCAGAGATGTTAGATCTCAGGTAGATTGGGAGGGGGTGCTAGAAGCTCGTGTTTATGAAGTCCTTACTTTGCACAGGGCATTGTGCCAAGTCCTGGGGATACAGAGAAAGGCAAAAACATGGTCCTTGCCCTCCAGGAGCTCCCAGTCTAGTGGAGGAGACAACATGCAGACAAGATCTAGCCAGAACAAATAAGAGGCAATGTCAGAGGAAAGGCCCTAGCCGTGAAGAATAGGAAAGAAAGGCCTCCTTTGGGAGGCCACATTTGAGCTGAGCTTAGAAGAACGTGTGGAGGTGGAGGTGAAGAGAGCATTCCGGGCACATTGGCCATAGGATAAGGGTACCAGGGTCTCAAGTAAAGAGTGTGATACAGATTCACCAAGGGGGTGGAGACAGTGCAGCGTGATGGGCTGGCCTGGGTGGGTAGATTGGAGGTCACAGTAAGAACAGAGAACAGCGAACAGGGTTAGGGGTCGTGAGATGGAGGGAAAGATGGAATGATGGAAGATTATGATTAGAGAAGAGGGTTTGGGGAGGTTACATACTTAGAAGTGGAACACTTAGGGGTCATGATACAGTCAAGAGTATGATAATCTGTGTGTGTAGCTGCTGCCAGGTGGAAAAGTTGCTTGTGAGAAATGAGTAAGTTGGGGCAGCTCGGTGGTGCAGTAGATAGAGCACCGGCCCTGAAGGCAGGAGGACCTGAGTTCAAATCTGGCCTCAGACACGTAACACTTACTAGCTGTGTGACCCTGGGCAAGTCACTTAACCCCATTGCCTAACCCCCCCCCCAAAAAAAAAAGAAAGAAAAGGGAAATGAGTAAGTTAAGGAACTGGGAGCTGAGGATTTTTGAGAGAGTATCAATATGTGTGCTGAAGCCCTCTAATATGAGGGCTGGACTTGTGTTTCTGAACCCGAAAGCCTTTATGCACAAGATGGCGGCTGAAGGAGGAGAGGACTCTGTAAGAGAAGGCTTGGGAGACAGCCATGAGAGATAGACAGGGAGGGTAGGTTGGGTCAGGCAGAAAGGCCTAAGGGGTGCTGAAGAAGTTAGCAGTCGGTAAGGGCAGAGCTGACCTTGGGAGTAGGTGCTGGGGAATTTCCCCACTGACTCTTCATGCTGCCTGAAGCTACGCTTGTATAGATTTCATTCATTTGAGTTAAAAAGTATATTTTAAAATTCAGATTCTTCTGGGAGGGTGCCCCTTTCAGATTTGGTCATCCCTTAATGAGCCTGCTGGCCAACAAGGGAACGCATTTTCATCGGGGAGGGGGCGGGTGAGGGAGGGGCTGGAGTCTGGGGACAGAGCTTCCGGTGATGAAAGCACAGAAGATTCCTGCCACTTGCTGCTGTCCTCTCCCCTAGAGAGAAATGTGGACGTGTTGTTTCTCCCCTCAAAAGAATATAGGCTTCTGGAGGGCAGGGACTGTTCAGTCCCAATGGCTTAGCCCAGGTGTCTACTAACAAATGCTTCTTCAGTGATTAAAGGATCTGGCCCCTCTGTGGGACTCCCTCCACCAGTCCATACCCCAATACCTCAGGGCCTTCTTGTCCTGAGCAGTTTGTGGCTAAATCCTCGCCCGGGTCCCAGTGCAGCCTGCAGCCTTCTGCCAGTGGCATCACGTGTGCCTTGGATGTCGCATCTCCTTCCCCCCACCAGGTGCATGTCTCTCCTCTGCCCTCTGGGTTATCCACAGTTCCATGATTTGTAGCTGTGCAAGACTAGGGGATCCTGTTCTTTAAAAAACAAACTTTTGTGCCACAACAGCTTGTCATCATTGCAAGTGCTGGACAATTTTCCCCAAATTGACTGCGTGTGCTCTCCTCCTGTTTTTTCAAACCCTAGGGGTCCTGACTGGAACACCACCCCCTCTGGTGAAGAGGGTGGGACTGTCTGGGAGCTCCTCGCTGCCCTGTATGCCAGAGCTGGGGAAGTGCGTCACTGGGGCCTAATCCGCTACATCTCTGGCATTCTAAAGAAGAAAGTGGAAGCCCTGGACGAGGTAAACCCTAACCCTCTTTTTCATAATGGCTATGGGAAAGGAACCACAGGGAAGGCTCTGGTGGCCTCATGGAGTTTGAAAAGCCACATCTTCGACTTCATTTTGCCCATAGTGCCTGGCACAGTGCTAACCATGTCACCATCACTCCCAAATACTTTCCAACTTGATGTCGCTTTTCATTTTTGGATGACTTTTAGGCCTGCACAGATCTGCTGTCTCACCAGAAGCACTTGACAGTGGGATTCCCTCCAGAGCCTCGGGAGAAGACCATCTCTGCGTGAGTCAGCTGGTTGCCTTGGCCGAGCCCACTCATCTGGCACACTCGGCTTGCCAGGCTTAGAATGTGTGTGTGAGTGTGTATATGTGTGTGTGCACGTGCCTGTGTGCACAAGCTCGCACGTGTCCAGTGGGAATACAAGCACTGGAGTAAATCACAATGGTAGCAGGTGCTTTGAGTTCTGGGCCTGATTCTGCCGAGAGTTAAAACTGTGACCTTAGGTGGATCACTTCCCTCAGTTTCTTCCCCTGTGAAATGGGATGATCTTTCCTGTGTATCTCAGGGTGGTTGAGAATCCGGTGTAATGAGGTTCAAGAGAGTTCGTTGAAGTCTGTCTGGAGCCCTCCAGAGATTGGGGTGGGGTGAGAATGAGGCCCCTGGAAGAACCTGGAGCTATGTTCCAGAGGGGAGGAGACTGAGTGGGGGGCAGGGAATTGAGGAAGCCCACGGGCTGGGCTGCCATGATTGGGGTTAGTGAGGCATCTCCTCCTGCCCCCGACTTATAACTCTTCTCTTGCACTGGCCACTCTGGGCCTACCTCACCTGGTCTGTGTGGGGAGTTCAAGTGACCTCCCCTATTCTCTTTCCCAGACTCTCTGAGGTAGGCCAGAGTTCAGAGGAAATCTGCAGAGATGGCACAGTTGCCGGCCTTCTCTGCCACCTTTTTGGTGCTTCCAGCAGTGAGGAAGCATTTCCTTACAGTGAGCCCATGTTGGCCCTGGGAGCAAGCCTGACCACAGAGGCTGATCACTCTCCTACCCACCTGCCCTTCTCGGACAGCACATGTGCCACTTCTCTGTTTTCTCCTCTCCAGGGTCAGCATCTCCTTTTCCTTCAGCCAGTCTCTATATCGCATGACATTCAGTCCCCCTGCCCCTGCTCCTGGTCACCCTTCTCAGGACTATCCCCGGCCTGTGAGTGGCCTTCATAAAAGTGGCATCTGGAACAAAATGGATCCTGCCAGATGTGGCCCAGCCCAGCCAGGGGGAGGCAGCACAACTACCTCTTCCCTCTTTTTAGTCATGAGGCCTCTCTTAATGCACATTCAGGTGGCACCAGATTTCTTGGCGCTCCTTTAGAATCCACCCAGACCTTGGTCGTTTGCACTGTTGTCTAGCTGTGCCCCTTCCCCGGCCTCTGCTTAACCTGGTGCGCTGTTTCCTTAGACTCGGCCCATATTTAGAATCTGGAAATACTCAAAGGGTCTGTGATTTCATCAATTTAGGGAACTCCTGGTATAGGAAATTCCTTCACCAATGCAATCACAACCCATCTGTAACTTAGCAGATAAACCCCAGGGAGTTTCTCAGAGCACAAAGAAGTTGTGACTTGTACACAGCTAACAAGTTTAAGAGGTTCAGACCCCTCCGTCTACTATACCGATGTTCATTAGAGCATTCGCAAAAAGGAGGATAAGGGGGCAGCTAGGTGGCGAAGTGGATAGAGCACCGGCCCTGGATTCAGGAGGACCTGCGTGTCATTGAAGCCTGCTGAGCTTTAGAGATTGTGACTTTAGGAACCCTGGTGGATGCACACCCAGACACTCACACATTCTCTCTCTCCTTCCCCGCCCCCCACATATGCACACTCACTCCTTTTAGCTGCTCTGGCCTGGCACACTGCTGCTTTAGTGCCTCTTAGGCTGTAAGATCAAAAGTCAGGAATACCTGAGTTCAAATTTGGCCTTAGACTCTTACTAGGGTGACCCTGGCCAAGTCACTTCGCCCTGGTTGCTTCAGTTTCCTCGTCTGTAAAAGGAGCTGGAGAAGGAAATGGTAAACCCCTCCAGTATCCCTGCCAAGAAAACCCCCAGTGGGGTCATGGAGAGTTAAACACAACTGCAAATGACTGAACAACAAAATATGTGCGTGCCTGTGCGTTATACATGTGTGTGGCGCGTGTATACCTATACTGTGTGAAGGATCATGGTCTGTCTGAAATGTAATGGATAAGTCCTAGGGAACTGCCTAAGTCCCCAGAGTCACCCAGCCAGTGCCAGAGGCAAGATTGGAACCCAGTTTTCCCAATTCCAGGCTGGGAACTCTGCCTCTAGCCTAAGGTGCACCATAATAAATCACGTGTAGCAGTACAGAACTAAAACAGCCAGGCCTCTCCAAGTCACCCTCGAAGCATGGCCTCGCCATGGCTTGGATAGACAGTGGCACCAAGGGTTGGGAGTGGGAAGACTAAAGAACAGGAGACCGAAAGGGGAGCACAGGAGAAGTGGGTGCTGCTGTATGAGGCTGTTACCTTGGTGTCAGGGAGGAATGACCCTGGCACCCATAGTGCTTCTGAGGTGACAGGGGTAACCAGCAAACCCACCTGGAGCAGGAAGGCAGAGGGGGAGGGGCAGCAGGAGAGGAGGGGTATGCAAAAGGGAAGCGGGCCCCATGTCCAAGCTCTAGTCGGGAGTCATTGTGCAGTTCATGGAAGGAAGACTGGCTGCTTTCTGTTGTAGGATGGAACAAAGCCAGAGAAAGCTAGAATGACAACTGGTGCCCATGTTTCATTCTAAGACCTACAAAGAGGAAGTGACTTACCTAAGAGCACACAACTAGCCTTTGAAGCCAGGCTGTCTTCTTCTGCTACACCGGCTCAGAGTCATAGTTTTAGAATTTGAAGGGATCTTCGAAATTGTCTCGCCAATGAGGAAACTCAATGCCCCGCCTAGAGTTTAAGTGATCTGCTCAAGGTGATACAGAGAATAAATAGCAGAGGCAGATCTTTCCATGACAACATGGTACCTTCCCTGGGGGGAAAGAGCTGTTGTAATGTGAAAGGTGATCTGAGAACAGAGGGAATAAAGGAATGGCCTCAAGAAAGAAAGCTATGATGGTGGAAGAGCAGGCAGCCTTAGACAATGGACTGGCTAGTGGGCCGAAGGGGACAGAGAGCTCCAAGATGGTTTCTGAGCCTGGGGCCTGAGGCAGGAGCACAATCCCTTCAGTCACAGAGTCTTCTTTTGAATGTGCTGAATTTTGGGGGGCAAGGGTCCTGATGATGCAGTGATAGAAGGTTTCTTCCCTTAGTCCTCTACCCTATGAGGAGCTCACCAAGCTGATCGATGAAGCCAGTGAAAACGATGTCAACATCTCCATCCTCACACAGGTGAGCCAAGTGGCCAAGCCGGCCTGGTGACTGGCACCTTCATTTTTGGCTGCTGAGAGGCCCACAGCCTTCCCTGCTCTTCTCTTCCCTCTCGTGTCCAGGAAATCCTGGTGTACCTGGCCATGTACATGCGGACTCAGCCCAGCCTTTTTGCGGAGATGTTCCGGCTCCGGATTGGTCTCATTATCCAGGTGATGGCGACAGAGCTGGTGCAGTCGCTCCACTGCTCAGGTAGCTCCCCAGGGAGCTTGCTTTTACTTTTGTTCCAGAAGAAAGCAAAGCAGCCTGGCACCTCTGCCACCCATAGTGCCAAGCCTCACATTGCCCCTGGCAAGCCTGCTCCTCTGCCAGCTGGTTACCACTTTGTCATTGGGCATAAGGTGTGAAGGAAGAGGAGGTTTCACAATCACTTGGAGGGTTCGAGCCTGCCTAGTGATTTCATGAGCAAAGGGGAGAGGAGGGTTTGGAGGGGCCGTTGAGGAATTCAGCTTGGGGAGTGCTCAGTCAGAAGTCCTGGTTGGGTTCACCCAGCAGGCACTTGGAGCTCTGCAGGAAAGTGGAGGGTGAAGATCCAGGTTTGGGAGTCACCTGCCTGGAGGTGCTCACTGAAGCCAGGGCAGTGGCTAAGATTCCTAAGACAAGAGGTCAAAGAGAGCAGAAAAGGGCCAAGGACAGAACCTTGGGAACTTTTATCCATCCACGTGAAAGAGCAGAAAGATAAGGTTCACGGAGCAGCCCCAGCCACTCAGAGCATGTGTCCTGGTGCCAACTTTAGCCAAAGCCTGGCTCCCGGTGGCCCACAGGATCAAACCCGAGCTCTGGCTCTATCAAGTTTCTGGGCCACAGCCCCTTCACCCATCCTTCCCAATGGCAGAGTCGAGGACCTGGCCCCGGGATATGTGGGAAAGAATCTGAGCTGAGTCAGAGGGCCTACGTTCTAATCCCACTTCTGCCACTCGCTACCAGCAACTTGACCTCTCCAGGCCACATGACGGGAATTACACTAAAGGGGGAGAGGCGGAGTGGACGGGCAGCTGGCCTTGGAGTCAGGAAGACTTGAGTTCGACTTGTGCCACCTCCAGGCAGTGGGACGCTGGGCTAGTCCCTTCCACTCTCAGTGTTCTGCTCAGCTTTCTAAGACTGTATATTGAACAGAAGATGGTGAATGGCACTGGTCGAGAGTTTCCTTACCTGGGAGTTCCCTAGACCATGGGTGAGGACCCTGCAGCCTCGAGGCCACATGTGGCCCTCTAGGTCCTCAAGTGCAGCCCTTTCACTGAGTCCAAACTGCACAGAACAATTCCCCTTCATAAAAGGATTTGTTCTATAAAACAGACTGAGTCAAAAAGCCGTACATGAGGACCTAGAGGGCCACATGTGGCCTCGAGGCTGCAGGTTCCCCACCCTAGCCCTAGACCGTTGAAATTCCAGGTCCAGTCACTAGGTAATGTCTAGGTCCCTTTCAGGCAGCTAGGTGGCACAGTGGATAGAGCACCAGGCCTGGAGTCAGGAGGACCTGAGTTCAAATCCAGCCTCAAACACTTCCTACCTGTGTGAACCGGGGCAAGTCACTTTACTGTTTGCCTCAGTTTCCTCCTCTGTAAAATGAGCTAGAGCAGGAAATGGCCAACCACTCCAGTGTCTCTGCCAGGAAAACCCCCAGTGGGGTCATGGAGAGTTGGACATAACTGAAGCAAGTGACTGAAGGTTCCTTCTGTCCTCAAAGCCAAGGATACCTTGATCCCATCGACTCATTTGTCCTTCTCTGCACCATTTCTGGGTCCATGAAGTCATGAACAAGCAGTGATGGGTCCATTCAGTAGCTAAGGAGAAAAGACAAGAGACTCTAATTCACAGACTGGGCCCAATATTCCCATCTGTCTCATATGTGTCCCCAGTACCTGGCAGAGGGACTGGCATAGAGTGGAAGACCAGGCCTGTGATTCCCTGCTATTGGGAATTCCCTCGACCCATGGAGGGGCGGTGCCTTGCAGTCAAGGCCGAGTCTCAGAATGCTGCTCAGAACATTGAGAGCTTAAGGGACCTGTCCAGGGTCACACAGCCAGGAGATCTCAGAGGCAGAGCCTGAATTTGGCTCTTCCTGACTTCCAGACACCTTTAACAATGCTTCCGGACTGATTAATGTGGTGCAAGGAGTGTATTCTTACAGTCCAGTGGATCATGAAAATGGAAATGGATCCTGAAAGAAAGTGGGGGAAAGGAGGAAGGAGCAGGGGCCATAAGTCCCAGTGGCCTCCGCCACCCTTCAGCTTTGGTTTTCTCATGTGCAGCTGAAGAAGCCACAGAGAGCCTGATGAGCCTCAGTCCTTCAGCCATGAAGAATCTCTTACACCACATTCTCAGTGGCAAAGAGTTTGGCGTGGAAAGAAGTGGTAAGCCTGAAGTGCTCCAGTCCATGCCAGTTTGGCCAGGGTAGATTTTGTGGGGGGCTCTGGGGACCCAATTTGTGGCTGTCACAGTAGGAAGTTGGGGGGGGGGGTTTCTGCAGCTTTGCCCCCAGGAAGCCCAAGCACTGAATGGCTGAATGGCTCTGGGGTCCTAGCAGCACCTGCTCAGCCTCTTGGATACCCACTTACACACCTGCCCAGCTGGTGGGCCTTCTCACCTCTGCCCCGCAGTTCCAGGCTTTAGCTATTTCTCCATCTGTGCCTGTGGTTATGGTGGTAGCCAAGATGGCAGCAGCTCATGCCAGGAAGTCAGAACAGAACAGTTAGTCAGCTTTGCCACGGTGTCAGATGGGGGAGGGCAGTGAGAGAAGGTAGTCCACTTGCTATGACAGCAGGCGCTTCCTAAGCGGCCCCTGTCTGCTGGGTACTGCACTAGAAGGTAGCCTAGCTTCCAGTCTAGTCAGATGGCTCTAATGTGTGACTTGATACAACCAGGGCACTAGAGGGCTGCAGATGAATAGGCCGTGTGAGGTTTGGAGGGTGGGCGGGGATGACTTCCCAGCAGCGTTCCTCGCTCTCCCCCTCTGTGTGGGTCTTTCTCTGCATCTCTTACTCCTTTTCTCTTTTTCCCTCCCTTGGTGTGTCTGTCTGTCTGTCTCTCTCTCACCTCCTCTCCCTCCCTCCCTCTCTCTCCTTCCTGCTGTCATTCTCATTCTCTCACTCTTTACCCATAGTGCGTCCTGCTGATTCCAATGTCAGCCCTGCTATTTCCATTCATGAAATTGGTGCTGCTGGGGTGACCAGAACTGAACGGGCAGGAATCATGCAGTTAAAAAGCGACATAAAGCAGGTAAGGTAGCATCATGAAGTGCCTGTGATGTGACCTCGTTAGGGCCTTACCTCCACGTCAGAGCTCACTCGGATTAATTTATTTTCCAGGTGGAATTACGCCGACTGTCTGTCTCAGTTGAGAGTCAGGTGAAATGACTGAGCTATTTAACAGCTTCTGCCATGGGGGTGCCCCCCCCCCAGCTAAATATGCTCTTGTTCCTACCGCCAGCCGCACTACATGGCTGCAGCTGCTTGAGGCCCCTTTTCAAACAATCAGTCAGGGCACGTGTACTAAGTACCTACTAAGTGCTGTGTGTGTGTGTGTGTGTGTGTGTGTGTGTGTGTGTGTGTGTGTGTGTGAGAGAGAGAGAGAGAGTGAGAGAGAGAGTGAGAGAGAGAGATCTACACATTCTAAAGGGAGACAGTCTGCTTCCACAGAACTTCCATTTTACTGGGGAGGACACAAGAGGCCTACAGATAAGTAAATTGAGGAAGGCTAGAAGTTAAATAAGGGTGCTCTCAGAGCAGCCAGAGAAAAGAATTCAGCTGCCATCTTGTCCACCATTGGATAGTTTCTCACCAGTCACACTTCTAGCTCTTTCAGGCAGGAAAAGTTGATGCATACTTAGCTCATTTTTGCTAGAGTCTCAGTGTTATCTCAACATGAGTTGTCTTTGGGGAAGGTCTTGGCTGGCCCTGGAGGAGGGAGCAGTAGAAAGAGCTCTAGATTCCAAGAGAGGTCTGTTCCGGATTTGTCTCTCCTCGAGCATAGTCCCTGATCTTGACCCAGAGGGATACAGGATTTTTTTTAAGCTGCATCAGCTCAAGTTGCAGGGAAGGCACCAATGAAATCTAGGCTTTCCCAAGCCTATATTCTGCCCTCCTTGAGATCTAACTGAAGAAGACTTTGCTTCCATAATTATAGATGGCCAGTAGGTCTGGATAATGGCCCACTTGCCCACTGGACCTAGAACAGTAACAGGATGAAGAACCAGGAGAGCTGCATATCACTGCCAGATTTGCGTTCACTTTTCTACCTTCCCAGTTGGGAAAGGACAGATTGACATATTCTTTTCATATGTAAATTTGAACACTAAGTTCAGTCACAGACAACAAAGGATCAATGTCTGAATGCAATTTCAACTTCTCTATAAAATGTTATTTCAGAAATGAGCAAGCATGTGATCAGCTTTCTGGTTCCAAAACAGAGCGCCCTTAAATCACCTAACCTCAGTCAGTCAGTCAACAAGCATTTAGCAAGGACTTGTGGGCCACAGACTGTGCAAAGCACTGGGGATTCAGAGGACAAAAACCTTGTCCCGTCGACAGACAGTGTGAATGAGAGGTAATCTCAGGGAAGGTGCTAGGAGGGAGAGCATGCCAGGCATGGGGTACAGGCAGGGTAGAGGTGTGGATGGATCAATGGATCATAGAGGGGAGAAAGGTATAAGAAGACTGGCAAGGTAGGAAGGGGCCGGGTTAGAAAGGGCTTTAAAGGGGCAGCTGGATGGCTCAGTGAATAGAGCTCTGGCCTTGGAGTCAGGAGGACCTGAGTTCAAATCTGGCCTCAGACACTTAACACTTAACTAGCTGTGTGTCCCTGGGCAAGTCACTTAACCCCAATCGCCTCACCAAAAAGAAAAAAAAAAAGAGACTTTAAAGCCAAACAGAAACGTCTATTTGATCTTTGAGATAGTAGGCAGCTACTTAGGGTGACATGGTCAGACCTGAGCTAATTTAGGAAGATCCCTTTGGTAGCCAAGTGGATGATGGGTTGGAGTAGGGGCAGACTTGAGGCAGTAGACCTACCAGCAGCTATTCCACTGGTCCAGGCATGAGGTTGATGAGGGCCTGCTCCAGGGTGCGGGCAGTGTGACAGGAGAGAAGAGGATATAGAGGAGAGATGTTGTCAAGGTAGAAATGACAAAATGTAGCAACAGATCAGATGTGGGGTTGGGGCATGAGAGAGTGGAGTCAAGGATGACACCACAATTTTGAGCTTGGATGACCAGGAGAATGGTGGGGCCCTCAACTGTAGTAGGCAAATTTGGAAGAGTGGAAGGCTTGACAGAAAAGAAAATGAATTTAATTTTGGACATATTAAGTTTTGTTTTGTTTTGTTTTGGAGGCAATTGGGGTTAAGTGACTTCCCCAGGGCCACACAGCTTGTGAGTGTTATGTGCCTGACTCCAAGGCAGGAGTTCTATCCACTGCGCCACCTAGCTGCCCCTGGACATACTGAGTTTAAGATGTCTATGGCACAACCAGTTTGTTATGACGAATAGGCATTTGGAGATGCAAGATTGGAGGTTAGCAGAGAGTTTGGGCTAACGATCATTTCCATAGACGTAATTGAGCTCATAGGGACTGATGAGATCACCAAGTGAAATGGCATAAAAGAAGAGGGCCCAGGACAGTGCCTTGGGGGCCACCTGCAATGAGTGGGTGTGACCTGGATTTGGATCCAGCAAAGGAGACTGTGAAGTTGCCAAGAGGTGGCAGGAAGGAGGACTGAGAAAAGGCCATTGGCTTGGGCAGCTAAGAGATCCCTGGTAAGTTGGGAGAGAGCCATCTCAGGGGAATGCGAAGGTCAAAAGCTTTACAGTTTGAGTTGCTGAGGTCAGGAACCAGATGGCAGATGGTTTAGAAGTCAGTCAGCAAATCAGTAAACATTGATTAAGTGCTAAGGCACTGTGCTAATCTGGGAGTGAGTTAGAGGAGGAGTGGAAACACCCATTACAGGCAACTTTCTCAGGGAGTTTAGACACAAAGAGAGGAGAGATATGAGATGGTAGCTAGTGGGGATGGACTGATTGAGTGAGGGTTTTTTCAGGAGGTTTTTTTCAGATATAGGAGTGTTTATCTTCAGCAGAGAAGCAGCCATTAGGCAGGGAGAGATGACTGGGAGAAATCTGCTAGAGAAGGTGCCTCAGGATACCAGGAAGCTTTCTAAGACCAGAAGTAATAGATGGATTGCCAATCTGCATTGGTGAAGGGAGTTTCACCACTAGGGATTTCCCCATACTGATGAAATCACAGGTCCGGACCAAGAAATATATTCACCTAACTAAATGCCTTTATTACTATGGATCTGTGCTCATCTATACACAGTAATGAGGGCATACAGGAAGGCAGACATCCTGCAGTTAGGTGACTTGCCTAAGGTCACACAGCCATTATGTGTCAAAGGTAGGGTTAGTTCCCAGGTCTTCCTGATTCAAAGGCCAACGCTCCAACCATTACACCACACTGCTTCTCAAGTAATCACGAAATGCTTTACTCCCAGCAGCCTGGTGAGGTAGACTCTTCCTGTAGGGTAGGGAGAATTCAAATAGTTCTGAAAGAAAATTTCGTACATCCAGTGGTAGAAGGAAGAAAGAATAAATTGAAGAAGAAAAGGAGAGATGGGGTATTAGGATAGACTAATTATGACTCAAATGACATTATCCTAGAAAATGGGAGAAAACTGGTATCAGTAGAGATTCCAATTTGAAAGGGGAATGGACCATCTTTACCAGTGGGTAATTCACTGGGCCTTGTGGGGCAAGAAATACTTGTGTTGATTGGGAGAGATTGGCTAAAAATTGTATAAATAGTGAGTGTTACTTGGGTTTCAAGCCTCAAGTGCCTGTTTACTCTTAGACTTGTAGGATATTTCGGGTGCTGGCTGTGAGATTTTTAAGAACTTGTCCTGGTATTTTGATTTGCTAATTTTCTATCTCGGTTGGGGAATAAGCAGTGCAAAGACAGGGACGTGGGAGATGGAGTATTGTGAAGGGCAGAGAGAAGGCTGCTTTGACTGGATTGCGGCTAGGGAGGCTGTGTAGGTTGGATCAGCTCATGGCCAGCTTGTGCAGGGTTTGGAAACTGAACGGGTCAGTTCAGACTTCCTCCTAGAAGCAGCAGAGGAAAGCAGTGGGGTGGACCAAGTGGTGGAATCACATGCTGAGATCTGCACTTGAGGAAAGGTCCATTGGCAGCAAGGTGGAGGGTGGACTGAGTGAGGCAGGGAGGTCAGTTAGGAGGCGAGAAGTGGAATGGAGGCAGAAATGTGGATAATGATTGGATATGTGGCGGGGAGGGAGAGTGACAAGCTGAGAACAATGCTGAGGTGATGAGAGAACTTGGGAGGTGAGGAGGGTGGCAGTGCAGTGGCGCCCTCCATGGGAATGATGAGTTCATTTGGGGACATGTTGAGTTGGAAGTGGCCCAGGGACATCCAGTTTGAAGTGCCCAATATGCCATTGCTGATAGAGGATAGAGGCTCGTGGGAGAGAGCAATGGAAGCTGGCCATATCAATCTGTGAGCCATCTGCAGAGAGACCAGTCCAAGCAATGATGAGGTTACTGCAAGAGTGTATAGAGGGAGAAGAAGAGAGAAGCTAAGACATGTCCTTGGGAGATGGCCATAGTTAGGGGCGTGGGATATAGATGACGAGCCCACAGAGGAGACTGAGAAGGAATGAGCAGATAGGCAGAAGAGAACTGGGAGAGAAGAGTGACGTGAAAAGCCAGCAGACCCAAGAGTTCCTGCCAGCAGAGTGTGGTCCACGGTGTCACACACAGCGGGGACATTGAGAAGGAAAAAGCCCATCAGATATGGCACGTCATCCCTCACTCTTGTTACTGTGGGGACCTGTCGTGACCAACACCTTGGAGGTCTCAGGAGACTCGAGAGCACTCAGCTTTTCTCTTGTGATCATGTTAGGGAGCCCAGATCCCTCTGGAAATGAGCAGCTTCCTGCCATAGCCCCAGTGCAAACAGAAGCCACCCCCCCCCACACCCCACCCCCACCCCCAGCTCGTGAGTCTCAAGCAGAATGCAGTTCCTTACACTTGGTCCAGTCTCTTCTGCTGAGAAGCTTTTAGAAGCTTCATCCCATCATGCTACATTCCGTCTGCTTTTCTGACACTGGTCCCTGAGAAGGACTTTAGTAGAGACATCAGTTCTAATAAAAGGGTTATTGAATGTGTTTGTAGGCTGGCTGCCTTCTCTGTGGTTTCTCTTAGACTAGTTCTATTATTTTTGGCTTTTCATTGATAATATGCTGGCCTGTCCTTTGAAGAATCAGTAAGTTTGCCTTTGTTAAGCATTTTATTTTTTTAAAGTGTCCCATTCCTTTTAAATTTTTATTCTCTGGTTTTCTTTCCTAGCCCAATGGTGGCCACATGCTGAGTGCTGAGCTGATGTCCCCGATTCAGGTAACTGTTGTCCTCTTGCCTCTCGTGTCTGTGGGCTTGTGGACGTAGAGGGCCGAGCCAACCTAAAGAAGCTGAGCTTTGGGGGAGTCCTAGGATCATAGAGTTAGAGCCAGCAGGGCTTCTAAGAGAGGTGGGAGCGGGTACACTTCCACCTGCCCACTTTTAAATATAAAAATATGATTCAACCACTTCGTAATCAAAAATGCAGAGAAGAGGGGTCAAGGGAGGCAAGAGGTGCTCCAAGAGGACCGGGGGACCTTCTGGTCAGGGTGGAGGCTCCCACTGATGCTTCCCTCCCCACCACTGGCTGTGGTGGGACAGGCCCACGCACCAAATTACCCACTCCAGGATTTTGAAGTTCCCATGAACTCAATCCACTTCAGGTTTAGTTTCCCAATTCCAATAGAATTCTAATCTGACGACTTCCCACAAACATTTACGCAATGAGCCCGCAGCAAGCTCCTGCGCCCTGGGGGCACGTTGGGACCGCAGCTTGATTGTGTGAAAGGCCCCACTGTTTTGCCTTTGGCTCCATTGTGCTTTCCTTTTGTTCTGTTCAGTCACCCGGACCTTCTTTAAGCCCAAGTGGGGGCTCCTTCGGAAGTGCCTTTGAAGAGCAGTCCTGGAAGGACACTCGTCAAGGCCAGTGGCAGCGCCGGCGCCGGCTTGATGGAGCGCTGAACAGGGTCCCTGTCGGGTTTTATCAGAAAGTGTGGAAGGTTCTACAGAAGGTTTGACTCTACATTGTGGCTTTGCCGGTGGCTTTCTCCTTATTTCCCCCATGAGCTCTCAGCCAGACGAGCACCCGGCCCTCGTGGTAGGCAGAGGCATGGTGTTTTCCTGCTCCCTTTTCCCTAAGGCCAAGTGGGCTTTTCTGTCTACCAGCAATGGCAGTCTTCCTTCAGGTTGGATGGCCACCTTCCCCTGGGACTGGCTTCCCCCTTAGCCAGTGTCCATATATGCTTGATATTTCTAATGCTATATCAGATGGACTGCTTGTGGCTAAGTGCTGGGAGGACCTGAATGAGAACCTCATAGGCCGATCAGGCCTCACAGTTGGGAGCTCCTATATCACTGAAGTGCCTGATCCATTGGGGGAATTGATACATTCTCCTTGAAGTCTGGTGACCCTCCTCCCCCAGACACAAGAGGTTGGACTGGGAGAGAATGCAAGTGTGATGGGGGCGGGGATGCTAGACAGAAAGCTCTAGAACTCAGAGACCTCTAGAAGTAAGTAGGCCCCTAGCATGTTATAGCAACGAGAACACAAGGGGCTGAATCAGGAGGGGGACCTGCTCCGTTCTGCCACTAGCTCCGGGACTGCACACTTTAGTCACTTTGCCCCTCTGACTGGACTCCATGTTCCGTTCCCTGTATAATGAGAATATGAATCTTCCCAGGCCCGGAGGGGGCACTTGCCTAGTGGTTCCAGGGCCATGATTGTTTTCTCTGCCTCTGATTCCCAGGTTGTCAAAGTGTTTGCTCTAGGTCCTTGGCCCCATAGCAGTACCTCAGTGAGCGACACTGAGCCCAATTCCTTCCCAGCCCATCCTGTTGATAGGCAAGCTGAGACATAGTCCCTTTGAGCTGGAAGGAGAAGTGCAGGTGGTTAATGATAGACCCTGGTTCTGGCTAGGGAGGAAATACATAGCAGTTCATTATGTAGAGGTGGCCAAGTATGGGCCTCTCATGAACAGTTCTTCTAGTGCGAGATTAGTGATGTTGCTGGCCATATGTTGGCTCAAGACCCTAACACTTCCAGCTCTGTGGCGCAAATGGGGATTGGGCTTGGCTGCCAAAACTTATTCAAAAGGCATGGATTTCCAGCTGGCAGCCTTGGTGGGCCTCTTGAATGCTACCCCAAGAACATTGCTGAGTGTGTGGGAGAGAATGGACAAGGCCCCTTCTGGATTCCAGCCTTCTTCTGCCATCATATAACAGATGGTTATCCTTGTTCCAGTGACCAGGTGGCTCCTTCCCTCTGCTTTTGAGTCCCTGAGCCAGTGGGGCTGCCCCATGAGGCAGCTGCTTTCTCACCAAGGTTTCTCCTGGGGTCTACAAAGATCTCTGAGGCTCTGTCTCAGGGGAACCATGTTGGCTTCCTAACCTAGCATGACCTCTTTGCATAACGTGGGCATGGGGCCTGACTTTGTCCTGCTGGAGGCCCATAGAATGAAGGCAAAACATGGGAGGGAGCTGGGCCAGTGGCCTCCAGATCTCCCTTAGTGACCTGGATGTACTCCAGGGGTCTCCACTTAGCCCTAAGGATTGGGGAAGTTTAGAGCCAAATCTGGCTTGCTTTAAAGCCTGGAACCACTGTGGGTGGCATCTAGAACTGCCCAGTTTGCTATGTATTTCCTAAATCTGTGGGCCGAGCCTGGCTCCTGCATGCCTGCTCACATGCACATGTTCCCACACACATGCATACACAGAGCAGAAGTGCCCTAAGTCCTGATGCCAAAGTGGCTTCTGGGTATGAGGTTCCAGTCCAGGGCCATGGGTGTTTGGGCTTCAGGGCTTCCCAGTCCAACCAGGTTTTCCCAAGTGCCTCCTGTGGTCCAGCTGCTAGGGAGAGACCAGCCCCCGGCCTGCCAGAAGCTTCTCCTTCTCTCCCCTGTGATCTTTGATCGTGTTGCAGTGTTTAGTGTCTCCTGAAGATTATGCCGTTGTTAGCGTAGCCTGGCACAGAGTGATGAAATCTGCATTTCTGGCCAGTCACCCAAGTTTTCTTCTCGTGCAGTGCCATGGCCTGTCTGTGGAAGGCTTCGTTCTCCCTTCTTCAACGACCCAAGAGGTAAGAGTCTGGGTGCCCCCTGGCCCAGGGCACTGCAGAGTGATGCATGCGATGGCCACTTGGCAAAGTCTTGCACACAGAAGAGAGCGTTTCTAAGCCATTTGCCTGGGGCTTATGTTGAGAAAAAAGGAGAAATGTTTGCTTAAGCAATTGGAAGCCTGCTGGCCCCATGTTGGGCACAGCTTACCAGCGGGGCAGCCTCGCCGCCTGCCGTCTGCCAAGGTTGCGAGTGTTGAGAGAACAGACATGACGGAGATGTGGGAATGGCGCATGACTTCAGGATCGCTAATGGGGCCTAGGAATGATGGAGGTCCTATTGTGATCATTGTGGACTCGTGTATGCTAAAGAGGGCCCGAGTGCCAGCTGATTATTCTAGGCTTTGCTCCTGTTCGCAGGTCCTCTGAGCTGATTAGAATCAAGAGAATACTCTGCTCTTGAAGACAAATGGGATATTTGGGGGGGGTTTTAAAGTGCTTAGCACAGTACCTGACACATAGTAGGTGCTATAGAAATGCTTATTCCCTTCCTCTTCCCTTCCCTGCTTTTCTACCTGGAGGCCAGGCCACAGTGGGAGGCACCAGGCAGATCCCAAGTAGCGACTCAGTTATTGTCAAAGGGGCCAGAACGTTGCTCTTGACTCTGGTGGTTTTGCCGTCTTTACAAATCCATGATTCGTGTCAGTTAGACCATGGGCACCTTGCAAATGGTGCTCCTTTTCCTTCTCCTAGATGACACCAGGGGAGATTAAGTTCTCCGTTCACGTGGAGTCTGTCCTCAACCGCGTTCCTCAGCCAGAATACCGCCAGCTGCTGGTCGAAGCCATCCTCGTCCTGGCCATGCTGGCAGACATTGAAATCCAGAGTGTCGGTGGCATCATCGCCGTGGAGAAAATCGTACACATTGCCAACGAGTTGTTCTTGCAAGAGCAGGTCTGTGTAGCCTCTGGGGCAGGCCAGTTCCGGCTGAGCCTGTGTTGTCGAGCCCGAGTTTGCCTGCTGGGCCACATTGGCTTCATTGCGCTGTGGCAGTCGGTTTCCGTCTCGTTCTTTTGGCCTTATTCTGTGCGCTCCATCCTCTTCCCAAACCAAGCTTTGCCAGTGAGCTTCTTGATTTCATAACTGTTGGGTGGTGGAGCTTCCTTTCTGTCCACAGAGCCAAGCTGTGTTATTGGCCCAAGGGTTTGGGTGCAGAGGGCACCACCCTTCAGCCTCTTGCCAACAACTAGGCAGCCTGGTCTGCTCTTCTAAGTCTGGCTGCTCTGGTCTCGGGACAGACTGCTGCCCGGCCCCCAGACACATTTGGTGGGCAGCAGTGCTCATTCAGATTTCTTAGCAGGCATAGCACACTGGCTCATTAAGAGACCCAGGGTACAGCGTGTCATTTTTCTATTTGAATTGCATTGAATCAGAGAAGGTGGAGTTTCCTAAGTGGTCTTGATAAGTATTCCTAGGCTCATAAGATGTAGAGCTGAAAGGTCTTTGGTCCAACTCCTTCATTTTACAGTTAAGGATACTGAGGCAAGAGGGAACAGAACTTGCCTAATTGACATGATACTAGGTTAGCCCTTCTGTAGATTGGGTGCGGGCCAAGGGAGGATAATGAAGGGATATGACTTGCGTTAGCCCTGCTGTCAGAAGAGAAGATGCAGAGGAGCAGGGAAGGCCGGATGGCAGCACTCCTCCTAGGTCAGTTAAGAGATCATTGATGTCTGTGTAGAGAACAGTTTTGGTGGAATGATGAGGCTGGAGGCTGGATGGTAAAGGATTAAGAAGAGACTGTGAGAACGTGACTATTGTGGGTATGTTTTGCATGAGTATATGTGTATAACCTATATCAAACTGCTTGCCTTCTCAATGGGGGTGGGGGAGGGAGGAAGAGAGAGAATTTGGAACTCAAAGTTTTTAAAACGAGTGTTAAAAATTGTTTTTACATGTAACCAGAGAAAATTTTTAAAATAAATAAATAAATGGACCAAAAAGAAAAAAAAAAGGCAAGAGGAGTGTGAGGAGAGGAAGTGAAGGCAGCTATTGTAGACGACCTTTCTGAGGAGTTTAGCAAGATGCCAAGGAGATGTAGGACCATGGTTAGTGGGAATGGAAGGACCAAGTGACGAGGTTTTCAGGATGGGGAAGACATGGGCATGTTTGCAAGTAGGGAAGGCGCCAGGAGCCAGGGAGAGGGTGAAGATAAGTGAGGGAGAGGGGGTGCCTGAGGGGGCGATCTGCTGGAGGAGCCGGGCTGGAAGGGGATCCCTTGTGCACGGGGTGGGGCTGGCCTTGGTTAAGAGTAAGGCCACCTCTTCGTGTGAGACAGGGCGAAGGAGGAGACAGTGGGGGAAAGCACCTGAGAGATAGGAGATGGGGAAGAGTGGGGGAGAGGCAGCTCACTGTGAATGGCCTCCATTTTTTCTGTGAAATACAAGGCAAAGTTGACAGCTGAGAGAAAGGGGGAGAGTGGGAGCCATGGGAAGTTTAAGACAGAAGGAAAGTCAGAGCAGTTCTCTGATTTTCTCCACCTTCGTTCAGTATCACACAGATGAACGGTGGGAGTGATCCAAGGCTGTGATAAGGGGGGTCAGGGGTTCAAGAGAGGAGGCCAGTGTAGTGTTCAATTGGGTCACCAAGGGGCTAGGGTGGGGAAAAGAGAAGGGAGTGGCTAGTGCTAGGAAGATGGTATGGGAGAGCATTGAGGGGCTGAGTGACTATAGGTCATGGTGTGGACAAAGAGTAGGGTCGTGTAAGGGAGGGCAGAGGAAGTGGTGGAAAGCCAGTCAATTATGACCATCTTTGTGTGTGGCTGAGCTAGGGTGGAGGAGTGGCTCATGGGAAGGCTGAGGAGCTGAGTGGTTAGGGTATTGGAAGGAGGGTATCTAGGTAGGATGTGGGTAGGAGCTGGAGAGGAGAGAAAGATCGGGAGATACGTACCGAGCTCATTGAAGAAGGAAGGGGTCTGCAGACAACAGCTGCCCGGCTTTTGATTGGGTGGTAGAGATGAACAGCAAGGACCTCGAAGGGCATCATCCCCATTTTACAGAAGGGGAAACTGAGTCTTTGAGCTGAAGTACCTCTTCCCTGATCACACAGATCTGCCTCCAGACACGGAGAATTCTGAAATGGACGTATTCTTTCTCACATGTACATCTTCACCCCCTTGGGGCCCAGGTCCTGTCCATAGCAGCCCAGGATCTGGCCAGGCAGTAGGAGGTTGGGGGAAAATGAGCCCCTTGGGTGTAATCAGGAACTGATTAGTCATTTTTTCTTCTCCCCTTGTCTTCTCCTTCACCCACCAACCAGAAAGCCCTCGGGGCAGACGACACCATGCTGGCAAAGGATCCCTCCTCTGGCATCTGCACCCTCCTGTACGACAGCGCCCCCAGTGGCAGGTTTGGCACCATGACCTACCTCTCCAAAGCTGCAGCTACCTATGTCCAAGAGTTTCTGCCTCACAGTGTCTGTGCCATGCAGTAAGGTGTCTGGCCTCTGCCGCGCTGGGAGCTGGCCCAGGACTGAGCACATCCTCCCTTCCTTTTTCTTCTTAGCTTAGAAGGGGAGCAAACCCACCTACTACAGTAGCTGCTTGGGCAGAAACCAACTCTTTGTAGAGGCTCACTCAGAGCACTCCTTAGCAGCCTTTTCACCAGAGATGGCCTTCAAGTATGCTGGCTTGGCTTCTTCAGTCTTCCTGACTCACTTTTCCTGTTTTCATGCTTATTCCTCTGTATTGTGGGGTGCACGGCGGGGATCTTTGACCATGTATTCCATTGTTTCACTTTGAAAGCTTGAGGAGGATGTGATCTAAGTCTTTTCTCCCAGCCGCCTCCTGGTCTTCCTGGGGGCCGCATGCCAACCACAAGAATGGCCGTCCTCCCATCCTTCCTTGTGTCCATCCACTCGCTGAATGATGGCTGGGGGCTCAGGGCCAGATACAACTCCTGCTTCTCAGCTGCCCAAGAGTCGTTGGCATGCGGCTATGCGTGTAGAGTCTGGGCCTTGGACATTTCAAAAGAGGGTGGGGAGGCAACGGACCCAAAGCAATCATCCAAAAGTGGTGAGTCGAGGGGCAGACGCTGCTCTTCTTCCCCAAGGAGGATTCTGGGCTGTCATGCTCCCTCTCACTGTCTTCCAGTCCTCCAGCCGCCAGGCACCTCCACGTTCTCCACTGGCACTTTGAGAGATGTGGGATACATCTGGCTCCAGATGAGCACGTGCACATGGATAGGGGATTGGGAGTAGCCTCTCGCTATGTTTGTATGGGCCTTATGGGAGGGTTCTAGCCTAGCAAAGCTTCTCAGAGAGGGTGGGGTCCTGAGCCTCTTTCCTAAATTCACTTCCCTGACCCTGGTCCTATGTCTGGGTCACCTCAAGGTTTTTCCAACTTCTCCTGATTGGAAGACCAAGATCCTACTTCCTTACTCTCCTAGCATTTACTGCCTCTCCCCCTCCCAGACCCCAGCAATCAGTCTGGGCTTTGAAAAGAGCTCTGAGCCAATGTTCTTTCTACCAAGAGAACCTTCATGCCCAGCTCAGTGAGAATCTTTTTAGCTACAGAAGAACGAGCAGTGAGTGTCAGGAAACCAAGTGTAAAGAAGATGTCTCTCTGCCCTCTGACATTCGAAGGGCAAGGGGGGTGGGGCTGGAGAGATGGGGCTGCCCTGGAGCCCAGCTCCTGGGCCTTCCAGCTGGGGGCCAGCTTCCCTGTGGAGCTTACAGCCCAGACTGCCATTTGGCCTGGGGCAGCCTGGCATGTGCCTAGCATGGCCAAGCACTAGGACTTCTGGGTTTCCCAGCTGATCTTTGCTGGTACTCTACCACACAGTGGCATTTCACTGTCTGATTTAATGTCAACAGTCTACTGGAAGCACTTGACATTGAGGATGTGCGGAGCCTTTTCTTGTTTTGAAAGTTGACAGAATAAAAGTAAAATGTGCCCAATGTTTGTCTGTGTCTTTGCTGCCAACATTTCAGACATTGTCACTGTTTTTCAATGATTGGAGTCCACTGGTTTGTGTTCACTTCTGGGCATCACATTTTAGGACAGACATGGAGAAGCTGGAAAGCCATGACTTCAATATCAAACCATATGGAGGGACTGGGGACATTTAACCTGAAGAAGGGAGGGTCCTGAAGGGACATGTGAGCCATCTGAGTGTTTGTGGAAGAGGAATTGGACTTGTCCTGCTTGGTCTCAGAGGACAGAACCAGGAGCGACACTGGGCAGAACTGGCCGAGTCAGATTTAGGCCTTGTTTCCAAGAGTGTCTGCCAACGATAAGCAACGGCACCGCCGGGAAGGGGCTGGGCTTCGGCTCCATGGATACCTCAGGTAGAAGACGACTGTTTAGGGGCTGGCTGGCTTGCTGTCATAGTATTCTTTGCTTGGTGGTCTGCTACTTAATATTTAAACTCCTGCTCCACCAGCCAGGGCTCAAGTCTGAGTCAGAATTAGAAGATTTCTTTTCAAGAAATATAGTCTTGTTATTTTCAAGTACATACGTTTGTAGACTCAGTTGACAAAGTATGTTAATGCACACTGGCTTGTTGAAGTCCTTAGGAGACTTATTTTGATGCATAAATGAAACTGATTTTAACTTAACAGAAAATGGCTTGTCAAGTTTTTAAGGGTGCTTCAAAACACTTGTCCTCTTAGCCAGTAGTGATGATGGAATCCTAATAATGCTGCCTCCAGCCCCAATATTCTGACTTCCTTATGGGCCCCACTGAACAGCAGGCATGTCTTGATTTAACCACACCACAGGTCCCCAGACTCAATACAGCCACTGCCCCCAGATGCAATTCACATATTTGAGCAGGTGTGTCCTCATCCCCAACCACAATCACATCATCCATGTAGCCCAAGACAGGACCATAATGCCTAACCATCCATCTTGACCAGTCAGGACCACTATAGCTAGCCAATCAGAAAGCAGGATGTTTGAGCACCGAACCATAGAAGGGACCCCTCTCCGTTACCTAATCCCTTAACAAAGCCCTCCTGCCCTTTTACTATCATCACTTTGGTCATGTAATTGTATATTTACCCTATAAAAATCCATCTTGCTATCTGTGAAGTTGCTGGTTCCTCTTGAAACCTAGCCCACTTCCTCAACAAATGCCTATACTTGGATTAGAGATGGTCTGACTCTGAATTCTTTGAGACGGCTGCCATAACACACCATGAAACTGCAACAGTGGCAAACTCAAATGGGGGAGACCCACTAATCCATACCTCAGGAGCGATGTGGGCTATATAGGGACTTGGTTTCCAAATGTATGTTATCTATGTTTTATTGTATTTTTATTTATTTTGTCAAATATTTCCTAATTACATTTGAATCTGGTTCAGGCTGGGAGTGTTGTGGGTTACATATGGCCCAAGGTCACGTGTTTGATACGCCTGCTCTTAGTTTTTTTTTTGTTTTGTTTTGTTTTTTTTGGTAAGGTGATCAGGGTTAAGTGACTTGCCCAGGGATACACAGCTAGGAAGTGTCAAGTGTTTGAGGCCAGATTTGAACTCAGGTCCTCCTGATTCCAAGGCCGGAGTTCTATCCACTGTGCTCTTAGCTATTTAAAAAAATTCCCTTAAGACTTGCATTTGCATTATCTATGTGAAGATGGGATGTTCCAAGCAAGGGTTGGTCTTAGGAGCCTCAGTTAATGAGGTTTCATGATGTCCTGGGAATGTCATCCAACTGAGCATGTGGTCATCTAGTTCTTCAAGTGCAGCCTTTTATTAAGAGGATTCAGTCAAAGGACCCCAGGTTCCCCACTCCTGCACAGTCTGAACCCTTCCCTATCATCATTGCTTACCTCATGACGTGCATGGAACAGAACTTGTTTGGGCATTTCCCAATTGATGGGAACCCCTTTAGTTTCCAGTTTTTTGCAATTACAAAAAAAGCTGTTATAAATATTTTTGTATGTATGAATCCTTTCCCCCTTTCTTTGATCTCTGTGGGATACAGGCCAGTAGTGGTGTCGCTGGGTCAAAGGATACACACAGTTCCAAATTGCTTCCCAGAATGGCTGCACCACAGCTCACAGCTCTACCAACAGGGCACATCCCCTCTTTTGATCAGCTTTGACAATCTAATGCGTATGAGTTGAAACCTCAGAGTTGCCTTAATTTTCATTTCTCTAATTATTATTAATTTGGAAATTTTTAAAAAATGTATTGATAGCTTGGACTTCTTCCTTTGAGAAGGGCCTGCTAATATCCTTTGACCATTTATCAGTTTGAGCCTTATTCAATATTTCAAACTAAGTGTCCTGGGGATATAGAAAACTCACCATCCCCAAATCAGTGATCCTTACTTTTCCCATATATCCATCCCCTTCCAAACTCCACTGCCACCCTTCTAGTCACTTAGATCTGAAACCCTGGTGTTCTCTCCTCTTCTACCTTGGCATTTGTCTCTCCTCAGCAAAGATTCCCATAGATGCCCATCTACGCATACAACCACTCCTCTAGTCCAAGCCCTTAGCATTTCTTAACCTGCACTATTGCACTAGCCTCCTAGTCAGCCTCCTTGCCTCAAGACCTTCCCCACTCCAGTCCATCCTTCAGCTAGCAAAGTGATTTTCGCAAAGTCCATTTTTGATGATGTCACCACTCCAACTCTACCTCCCCGCTAGGATCGTGTCTACAGTCCTCTGGCATTCAGATCTCTTCACAAACTAGTCCTTTCCTATCCTATTAGTTTTCTCCCCTTCATGCACTCTACCATCCACCCGTGGTGTTCCTTACACACACAATTTGTGTCTGCTTTGTATCTGATGTCTATCTACTTATGTTCAGATTGTCTCCCCTGTTGTGCCACAAGCTGTGAGGACAGGTACTGTTTTGTTTATCACAGTCTGGTGTGTAGGATAAGGAGCTTCAGTTATATGTATTTAAACTTTTTCAAGATTCCTCCCCACCTTCACTTAAACTCTCCTTTGTAAGAAAAAAACTGTCAAATACAACCAGCTGAGTGCATCCTTAACATTCAGTCCCTGTTGCCACAGCTCACTAGAGGAAGGAAATATGTTTTATTATCTGTTCTCTGGGACAGATTGTAAATTGGTCATTGAAATTAATTTGAGGCTATCATTTAGTGGTTTTTGTTTATGCTATCATAGATAGAGTCTTCTCCTGATTCTACTTGCTTCCCTCTGTCTCAGTTGATATGTCTTCATGTGATTTTTTGAATTCCTCATAACTGTCATATATCATACTGTGCAGTAGTATTCTGTTGCATTCATATGCCGCATTTTGCTTAGCCATTCCACAGTCAATGGGCACCCACTTGGCATTTTTTTTTTGATTAACACAAAAAGTGCTACTAGGAATATTTTGGTCTATATTGAATTTAGTATATATGAAATTTTTCTTTCTGAACTGGACTTGCTTGGAGTATATGCTCAGTAATGTGATTATTGGGTCAAAGGGTATGAACAATTTGGTGACATATCTGCCATAAATCCAAATTGTTTTCCAAAAGAGTTTGACCAATTCATAGCTCCACCAGCCATTTAGGAGTGTTGTTCCCTCGTCTTTCTCAACATTAACTGTTTTTGTCTATTAATAACATTTGTCAATTTGCTGCATGTAAGGTGAAACCTCACACTCATTTTACTTTGCATTATTAGTAGTAGTAATTGAGAAATTATTGGATTGTTGATGGTTTTTGTCTCTTGATAATTTTATTCATGTTCTTTGACCATTTATCTATTGAGAAATGTCTGATTTGTATCAATTCCCTCTGTATCACAGAACTATTTGATGAAACATTTTTTCCCCTCTCTCAGTAATTGCTCTTATTTTAAAGGCATCAAATGTAATGCAGTTTACATTTTATGTAATAAAATGTGCCTTTCATTTTCTGAACACTGCTAGCCCTCGTATTCTCCAGTTTCTGTGATGTGACTTTGTACGTTGAAATTGCTTATCCACTTGGATCTTAGGCTAGTGTGAAGAATGTGCATTTCTGCCGTGTTTGTTGTTTACTGAATATCAGGTTCCTGTGATAGGTTGTTCTCGAGGCTGTTCCACTGGAGGAGAGTGTGCAGGCATGTGCGTGTGCACACATATGCATGTACATGTACACACGTGATACCACATGGACAAAGAGAAGTACATAGAAAGTAAGTTCTGGAGGAAGGAAGCACCAGCTGTGTCCAGGGGTGGGAAGCACACAGGAGGGAGGAGTCTCACCTGAACTGAGCCCTGAAGGAAGCCTGGAATTTAGGAGCTTTAAGAGCTTTGGATTAAAATATAAATATGAGATCAAACTTGGGCTTTTGTGTCTTTTTCTTGGTACAGACATTCCTTTCCTTTGAGGCTTCCCATTCTGATGTTTCTTTTTGTGACATTTGAATCCCAAAGCAGTCATTTCACAGCAATAGCAGCAGCCCCTGTGTGTTCATTCAATATGATGGCAGTGGAACTTGGCAGGAGTCTTAAGTATATCCTTCAGTGGCAGCTGGTGACCCTCATTTTGGCAAAAGGTGAGTGTTCACTGTGAGGGTTAGTTTATTTAGCTTATTCTGTGTTCTTTATATCTGTAAAAATAGGATCTTGTTTACAAATGGGCAGAGGAAGGCTTAAATAAATAAAAGCTCAGAGCTAAACGAAAGATTTCAAAGCATGTTCCTTTGGTCCAGAGTTGGCTAAGAGAATCAAGCAGGTGTGTCAACACACATTAGTTCTTCTTTTCTCACCATTAGCAAGGCCAGGTCTCAGTGGTGTGATACAAGTTTGTGTAAGATCTTTGCCTCACAGGACTTGCACCTGCTGTGACCAGATTCATAATCCAGGCTGCTTGAAGCAGAACCAAGAAAGTCTTGGGTATATAAGAGAGCCCAGATCAGCTCTTCACAAGGGCCTTGTGTGCTCTTGTGTTAAGAGTCTCCCACTGAGAGTGCAGCCTAGTCAATTGAATGGGAGACTCAAAGGCATTCAGATCTCACCTGTGCCACTAACTGCGTGGCCAAGGCACTCAGATGTGAAGAGGAGCTAAAAATGCCTACAATGGTGAAATAATAAAGTCGATGGGTTCAAATGAAATAATCTGAAAGTACTTTAGGAACCTTAAATTGCCATATAAGGGTCAGTTATTGATAGTTTCTATTAATCTGTTGAGAGAACTGTATAGTCAAGAAAAGCAGGTATAGACATGTGAAAGGGTCCTTTGTGTTAATGGCGATTCCTTTGAGGATGCCTTGTTTGGCATAGCCTTTACTTACATGACAGAATCTATGTTTCATTCGATGACCAGGCCACATACATCAGGTATGTTCACTGAAATGGATTCTCTTTATTCTTTATCTTTTGCTTATTTATATTTTTAATTTATTCTGCCATAGAGAAAGTTGGAAACTGCTAAGATGAGGACTGGGTGAAGATGCTGGGAAACCATTAACCCTAGTTTTTTACTCAGGGGCTATAAAGCACTGCCCACTGATTATCACCTAATAGTAGAATAGGAGGGAACCCTTGAGTGACAAAGGAAGGAAGAAGAGGCATTGAGTAGGGGTAGGTACTTAGATTCTGTGAATGGAAAGAGTGAGAATAAGGTCAATGTACAAATGGACTATGAATAATTGGTTAGATGTGGAGTAAGACTATGGAACTCCAAAACCCCTAAGTATCAACTACCAGAGTTAGTTGTGTGCATGAGAGTGCCCAGGTCTGTGCTGGGTATATGGGGGGGAGTAGGTTTTAGCTCTGGTCTCAGCCTTGCGTGGGCACTGATGATGCTAAGCCCTGGACAGATGTGAATGGTGAGTTAATAAGCCTCAGTTGGTATGCAAAAATTAAAGAGCATCAGATGAAACCCCAAAGAACTCAAAACAAGTGGTGTCTGGATCCCTAGACTAGAGGAACATCTATCCATGGAGGCAGGTCTCCTCTTTCTTATTATTTTGAAAGGGTGAATGTTAATTGGGGTGAGCTTGAAAGAAAGAGGTTTGGCAAAAGCAAGCATTTTGATAAACTCTTGAAACAGAGTATGTGAAGACATAGTGTTGCCTTGCTAGGCACCTGTGAGTGGGCACATGGTGAACCTGGCCAGGGCACCTGCTGCTATGGCACCTGGTACTTCCCAAGGGAGATCGACTGGTTCAAAGCCATGCAAGTAGCTAGGAAGGTCAAGGTGGCTGGGAATTTAGGGCCCATCCATTTAGGGGCTGGCCTGGGCCATTTGATGAAAGCCAAGAGACAGATTATGAGGGCAGATAATGTTGGAAAATGTTTATTTTCACTCTTGAAAACAGAAAGAGGAACCATAGCTCCAAGTGGACTGTGGCTGGCAGGATGGAAAACTGTGGTGAATAATATGGTGAGAACATGATGGAAAGACAAATGAGCACCTGTCATAAGGCACTTTGAAAGTGTTCATGGGGTTTGTGGAGATGTTTGGAGGAAAACCAGACACATCACCCTGTCGTTGCATGCTTTACAATTGGCATAGCTCCAGGGGATTGTCTGACTGTCTGTTGGGCTGGCAGCAGGCACTTGGGCTGATGGCGCCCTGGACGCACTATATCCACGAGGTGTGAGGTAGGAAGCTTGGGTTGGAACTCTGCTCTTGAGACCACTGAAGTCGATCACATTACCCAGTATAGGTATAACCCTCTTTGGGCCAAACTAGAGAAATGTTTTGTTTTGTTTTTTAATGGAAACCAAGAGACTGAAACTATCGAGGATAGACAGATGCCTAACTTTTATCACATCACCTTGAAACCCCCATAGAAAAACTGAACTGTCATTGATTTTGAATTAGAGAAACAGGTTCAAGGGGATGTTGACAAGTTGGCAGATCTTTATGTGGCACACCTGGAGTTTAGTGATAGCCCTTATGAAGCTGGCAGTAGTCACGTGGAGAACTCTGCTCTGTTAGTAAAGTGGGGTTAGGGAGTCCAGTGAAATTGAGCAGCTTGCCTAGTCCTTTATACCTATTGACAGCAAGGGTCAGATGTACTCTTTCATAATCACCTTGAATAGCATTCAGGATGTTGATGGAGGGATTGGGAGGAAAAACTTACCTAAGAAACCTTACAAGCGCTCCTCTCCACCCTGTAACTAGGGTCCCTGTTCCCATGCAGCTGCAAGCTCTGCTGGGCTAGGGTTCCTCCTCGCCCTGGGACTGAGACCCAGGACTATGACCTGGATCCACATATGGGCAGCCCAACAGAGTCCTGCACCCAGTGCCAACAAAGGGCCCCCTTGTAATCTTCTGACCAGTCGTCCAACCCCTTCAGTGTCGGTGGGCCAAGAGCTCTGGAAGGCACAGCTGCTGCCACTGATTCAGCTCTCCCCAAGGCTTGCTGCTGGTTTTCTGGCACAGCCTGTGCTATACTGTGCTCTACTCTCACCTCATGCAACAGATCTTTCCTGCTGACCTTCTAAGTTGTCTTGGACTGGAAAATTATTTCCCTCCAACCTTTTGTAGATCCTGCTGTTTCAGAATTCGTTTTGAGAACTTATTCAAAAATTGTTTGGAGGGGAATCTGGGAGAGCTTGGGTGAGCCCCCTTGCCTTTTCTCCACAGTCTTGGTTCTGCTCCCATGTTTTGGATGTTTAAATTTTTCCCTGGGAACTCTAGATTTTCATGGATGTTCTTGGAACTTTTCCTTTTGGAGTTTCTTTCCACATGTGATGGGTGGCTTCTTCTTATCCTTACTTTGCCCTGTGGCTCTAATAGATGGGAAGTTTTCATTTATAGTTTCAAGAAATAGGGGCAGCTAGGTGGCGCAGTGTATAGAGCTCTGGCCTTGGAGTCAGGAGGACCTGAGTTCAAATCCAGCCTCAGACACATAACACTAGCTGTGTGACTCTGGGCAAGTCACTTAACCCCACTTGCCTCACAAAATAAATCAATAAACAAACAAACAAATAAATAAATATAGTTTCAAGAAATCGTATCCATGTTTTTGTTTTGTTGTTTTTACCATGGCCTTCATTGAATCCAGTGATTTTTAATTATCTCTGCTTGACCTCTTTTTCAGGTCAGTTATTTTCTATATCTGATATCTTATATTTTGTATTTGTTCAATCTTTAATTTTGTTCTAATATTTCTTGCTGACTTATTGAATCATTGATTTCTCTTTTGTCTACTGTAATATGCCATGTTCATCTCACCTAACCAAAACCTGACTTTATGGAATCATACTGTTAACTGTTTTTGACATTCTTCAGGTAGAAGCCAAAGGGAAGTTTGAACTTCCCAAACTGACTTAGTTATTCCCCTAGCTAACTGTATGAGGAAGGTATTATCTTGTCAATATGTAAATCTCCCTTCTCAATCAGTCCATTGTGACCCCTCTAAATGTAATTTAATTTGTAACCCGACTTAGTTTACCTATAGAGTCTGATGAGATATATCTCCTTAAGGGATGTGTGAGATTATGACTCAAATTTGTTCAGTTTTGAAGACATTGAAGGAAACATGGGATTATGATTTTTTGTGATACTCATGGGTTTCTTCGTGTAAGTTTAAGTCCCCTAATTTACAGCCCCTGAGATTTATTCCAATTGATTCCTCTAACCATGAGAGGTTGGGAAAAGTTTGCTACCCCTCCTGAAAGGAATTCTATTAAGCTCTAGATGAGATAAGTAGTGAGGAGGCTGCCTCTAACGAGTTGGGTTACTTTAATGAACTTCCTTTGAGAATGTAACCCAGCTCTCTGCTTATGACAACTTTAAAAGGCTCCAAAAGAGAGGAAGTGTGAGGAGAGTAGTTTATTCTTTATCCTTTACCAGTGTTGTTTGAACCTAGCTTTATATGGCTAGAAAATGGTCTAACCCAAAAGTTTACCTTAGAGGTCAGGTTGACTTCAGTGATGCTCTAGGGAACAGGGTGGCTGCAGGGAATACTTAAATCCCACCCAAACCTCATGTTGGGGCTACCCAAAGCTTGTGTTTTGGGTTCCCAAAATTTGAATATTTATACTTATCTACTGATACACATCTCAAACTGCCCTTCTCTGCAAAACTACCTGCTTATAGTCAGTCAGGCAAATGTCTTCATGCCCTTGTCTGAACTCCATATGATGTAACCTCACAAAGACTCGGGAAGGAGCCACACGCACCTTTTTCCAGCTCTCTCCTTTGCCAAATTACCTAATAAAGTTCTTTATAAAAACTAGTTCAGGTTTGGGGTTTGTTCTCACAGCTAACAAAGACTACTGTTTGAAAGGGTTTCCCTTCAGTAGAACAGTGAATTAGATCAAGATGTGCCTTCTCTGGGCTATCCAGCTTTAAACTATTGTAACCACTTTTATTTGGCTACCTAATGATGGACAATCAGTTTGAGTAGAAAAATGAACTAGGATTCTGTATCCCTGTTAAATAACTTTATTGGTATAGAGCAGTGTCGAGGGGGGAAATGCCCGAAAATATCCCACAAAAAGCATTCAAGGAAACATAGGCAGCAGATTGAGTGATTTGCTCATGGGTATTGCATGTTGGTAATTTCCCCTGGCTCAAGTGAAGAGGGCAGCAGGCAATGTGGATTACTGCTAGCCCATCTGTTTGCTATCCCTGAGCTTTACAGTTGGCCATGGTTTCCACTCACTCAGAATGGTGAATTACATCAAGATGTGCTTTCCTTGGGCTACTCAGCTTTTGGAGTATGGCATATACACATTTGCTCGGTTATGCAATGGTAGACATTTTGGGTAGAAAAATGTATTGGGATCCTATATTCCTTTTTAAGAACTTTAAAAGTATGTAGGAGTCTGATGGGAAAAAGAGGTCTACCCCAAAAACCTAATCTTTCTTAGTCCAAATAAAGGAATTTTTTTTTTTGCTGAATAAAATAAATGAATGAATATATTTATTCAAATAAATTGATGAATTTATTCATTTAACATAAGGAGTGAACATTACATTTTTTCGATGAAAATAGAGCAGTAGGGCCTGCCTACCCTGGTTGGTTGGTATCTCGAGCCCCTGACCCCTTAGCAAAAGGTCACAGGAATCATGACATATTCTTTGCCCATCTTCAGCGTTTGTTGAGGCTATTTTGGGACAGTTTTCCTATTTTTTCTTCCATGGTGTTTACATTGTTGGGAAGCACCATTTTCTATAAGTTGTCCAAAAAATAGGGAAATGGACTTGTCAAAATAAGGAATAGATTTCCTCTCTAAAAAAAAAAATTAGATAAATTTATTCTTTTCAAATCAGAAATAAACTAACGGTTTGTTTAAGGAAAAGATTGAAGAACGTGTGGAAACTAGTCTTAAGTCTACAACCTGTTGACACAAGGGTGATTCCTGGCAAAGTCACAGAAATTCTAATAGGTACTTTATCCTCCACCTTTTTGGATTTTTTTATATCTTAATTTGAGCTTTGGCAAAACCAAAACAAAAGAATAAAAGACCAACCAGTGACCCTGCCACTTGCCACTCGCCTGCTGCGAGGGAGTTCATTTGAAAATGCAGTAAATTACAGAGTGTTTTTAGCTTGGCAAGTGTGGCGAGGGTTTTTTTAATTACTTGTGCTGCTTTGAAATACAGGTTTGATTTGGCCTCTTCTCAAGAGGATTTTTGGACATTTTTCCAACTTTTCTTGCATGTGATTGGGGCTACTGTGAATCACCATTTTGAACAAGTTTTCTTTTTAAAAAAATGCAAAATAATCAAAATAAATTATTTTTTTAAAAAAAGGACAACAGCCATTTCAGTCTTGACAAATAGCAAAAAATAAAAACTGATTAAAAAAGTTTTTCAAAATGCGAAATAAGGGAATATGTTTGTTGAATGAAATAGATGTATAAATTTATTGAATTATTAGAATAAATGTATAAATTTATTCATTTCAGATCAGAAACAAGTTAGGCTATTGATCAAAAGAAAAGATTTTTAAAAATGTAACAGTAATCATGTTAGAGTTCTTTAATTTGTTAGTCTGAGAGTCATGGATGATCCTTGGCAAATCCCAGCGATCATAAAGGATATCTTGCCTTTCTTTAGCATTTTTGTGTCCCTTAGTTTGAGGTTTTGTAAAGTCAAGCCAAAAGAACTGAAGACTTTTCCATATGTTTCCTGCCATGGTTGAGATGAATTGAAAATGCAGTGAAGTAAGTACATACACTTTTGTGACATGGCCAATATGGCAAAGCTATTTCCTTGCCCAGACTGCTTGGTCATATGGGCTTGGATCCAAGTTTTTTTAATGTATTTTTAGAAAATTTTCCAATTTTTGTTCCATGGGGATGGGAGTGCTTAAAAGCACTATTTTGACAATTTGTCCAAAAAAAAAAAATAGGGAAATCTATTTCTTTGTCAAAATAATGGAATAAATTCCCTGAGAAAAAAAATGAATATATTTGTTAACATAAATCAGTGAAAATGTTCATTTAAAAACTAGATTTAAATTAGTTGGTCCTTTGGGCAAAAAAAAAAAAAAACCCAAAACAATAAAACAGAAGCTTGTAGAACCTTGCTGCTTGCTATCAGGGAGGCAATTCATTTCAAATGCAGCATCATGCGATTTTAGGCATGGCCAATGTGACAAGGGTTATTTCTTGCCCAGGCTGCTTTATAATGGTGGTTTGGCTTTAAGTTTGGCTGGGGCGTTTTTGGACAGTTTTCTGAATTTTGTTCCATGGGGCTGGCTGGGCAGCATCATTTTGTAAAAGTCCAAAAAAAGAAATTTATTCTTTTGACAAAATGAGTGAAAAAATAAATGAATCAATTTCAGTTTACAAAATGAAGTGATAACTGTTTCCTTTAAAATAAGAAACAAATTTGTTTATTGGTTTAAATGAAAGATTAAAAATGGTGCAGCATGGCATACCCCCTGGGGGTTTGAGAATCTTGAGCCACTGATCCCTTGGCATGAAGATGATTCCTGACAGGACCCCAGGCATTATAAATAGTACCTTGCTTTAAAAAAAAAAAACCACAATTTTGTACCCTTTATGTGAGGTTTTGCAAAGTCAAGCCAAAAGAACAGAAGACTGAAGAGTAGCTTTGCCGCTTACCTGTGGCAGCACTATGTCGAGGTTGAGATAGTGTGTGGCTGACCGTGGCTCATCAGTGTCAGTTCAGTACAAGCCCAGGTCAGTACAAACAGTCCATTGGAACATTTGGGATGGAGTTGTCTCCTTTGTGCTTACTGTGTTCGTGGAGCCTTCTTACCTGTTGCCAAGGGGGTGATTATTTTAAAATACAGCAAGTTCCATCCAGTTTGGGTTATGGCCAAGGTAGCAAGATGTGTTCTTACCTGAGCCAATTTGTCTTCTGTGTTTGGTTTTTATTTAGGGTTGGTTTTCTGTTTGTTCTTCCATGGTGCTGGAGGGGCAGGGAGGCACCATTCTGAAAAATGGGGACCCCAAAACCACAATGAATGAATTGATTTGATTGCTGAAAAATTTAGGTATTTAAAAAGTATACCTATGCTTTCATTTAAAACCAGAAAGAAACCCACCTGTTTACTGGTTCACATAAAAGATTAGAAAAGGGGCAGTAGCGGGACAGTAGCAGGGTAGCTAGGTGGATAGAGCACCGACCCTGAAGTCAGGAGGACCTGAGTTCAAATCCGGTCTTAGACCAGACACTTGACACTTAACTAGCTGTGTGACCCTAGGCAAGTCACTTAACCCCAATTGCCTAAAAATTAAAAAAAAAAAAAAAGAAAAAGAAAAGGGAAGTAGCAGCTGTACCCTTGATCTTGAGTGTCTTGAGCCACCAAGCTTGTGGTGTCAGAATTGTAATAAATGAATGGTCTAACCATCTTCTATGTTCTTTGTGTAACATTCATGTTTAGGTTTAGCAAGGCAATCACAAAAAGACACAGTAACCTTGCCACTGGCCTGGTGCAGATGTGACTAAGCTGCAACTCAGGACCTGGCCAATGGGGCAATGTCATTTTGGTTTGGTTTTTATTTTGGGATGTTTTTCAGATTTTTGTTCACTTATGCTGGGTGTGATTGGAGGCATAAATTTTAAACACAGGGGTAGAAAAATATTGTATGGTCTCAATCAGTTTGTTTACTTAAAAAATAACGAATGAATGTATCACTTTTAAAAAATTAAACTAAACTTGTTTAGAATTAAAAATGAAACAATTTGTCCAAATAAAAGTTTGAAAAATGGGTAGCACTGGCTGCCTCCTGGCTGTTGGTGGTCTTGAGCCCCTGAGCTTTTAGCACAAAGACACTTCACATGATAAGTAGAATAATAAAGGATACCTTGCCCCTCTGTAGGTATTTTTGTATATCTTAATGTTAGCTTTAGCAATATGAAACCATGATCCCTGTTATTCTGAGGACTAAATTTTCCCCTTGCATGCTAGTAGAGAGGTGAGGAACTCAAAATGCAGAGAGTGAAATTGCTTTTCTTAGGAATGAATGATTTGTAATTGGGGAAAAAATAAAATCACAATTTTTTTTAAGTAAAAAAAGGGATGAATGATGCTTCCATGTCCCTTTTCATTAAAAAAAAAAATTATTCCAAGACAAATATCCATAGTCTCTTCACCGGGTACATGAATGGCATCATCTCTAGCTTAGTTACTGCTCTGGTTAATTTTTCAGTAAGAGGTCTTTTAGTGGACCTCTGGTCTCCACAAAAGATCAAAATATTGTCCACTGAAGGTCTTGATGTTTGGTGGGTCTGGGTTTTCTTTAGTCTTTTTCAAGATGTTTTATTAGTTGAGTGTTGGAAGGAACAGGGGAGAACAATATGAGTGTCCCTAGATGTAGCCTACCCACATTTCAAGTTGAAGTCATCGTATTGTATCCATTTCTAGACCCTAGCATTATTTTGGACTTCATCTCACCTGGAAACAGAAACAGGTAATGGTGCCAACATCCTAAGAGAGAAGTGACTCCATGGCTCTTCCCTGTGTGCAGTCAGCTATATTTGCAAACCCATCCCCTCCAGCTAGGTGTCGTAGTGGATAGAATGCTGGGCCCAGAGTCAGGAAGTCCAGATTCAGGTCTATACTCAGATACTGTGTGACCCTGGGCAAGTCACTTAACCTTGGTTTGCCTCAGTTTCTTCCTTGTAAAAACAATGGGGATAACAGCACCTACCCCAGGGTGGTTGTGTGCATCAAATGAGATAATATTTATAAAGCACTGGGGGGCAGAGCCAAGATGGCAGAGTAAAAGCAGTGACTTGCTTGAGCTCTCCCCCAAACCCCTCCAAATACCTATAAAAAATGACTCTAAACAAGTTCTAAAGCAGCAGAACCCACAAAAAGACAGAGTGAAGCAAATTTCCAGCCCAAGACAACCTGGATGGTTGATCAGAAAGGTACATCGCGATGGGCTGGGAGAGGAGCACAGTTCAGCGTGGGTGTGCAGGCCACAGTGGACCCAGAGCAGGCCTCAGAGGACTGAATCATAGGCAGCTGTGGCGGCTTCCAGACTTCTCAACCCATGAATGCCAAAGGCAACTTAGAAGGTCAGTGGGAAAACTCTGTTTTTGCAGTGCTGAGGGAGGAGCATGGGGTTTCAGCTCCAGTTCCCCAAGAGCGCAGCCTTGGGGAGGCAGCTGCCTCCTGAGCTTCCGGACCACAGACTGAGGGGGAATCCAGTGGCTGATCAGAGAGGGATTACAGGGATCTCTTTGCCAGTGCTGAGGCAGGAATCTCTTGCTTTGCCCATGCTTGAATCTGGGTCACAGTTCTGGGTGGTGGTGCTGGGGTGAGGAGGAGTGCTGGCGTGGTGGAGCTTGTAGTGGCAGTGGAGAGAGGAAACCTTCCTCACAGTTCCAGGACAGAAAGCAGTACTGGTGGTCACAGGCCAGGAAAAGAGTAAACACTTCGCCCCTTATCATATCACCTTGGAAGAACTGAAAATTTACAGGTCCCTACAAGTATCTCTGAAAACAGCTGTACAAACCCCTGAAGCTTGGGACAGTACATTCTCCACATTGGAAGCAGACTCTTACCTTAACAAAGAGTTTATAACTCAAGTAAAACTGGGTGGGATCATGAACAAACGCAAAAGGTCAGACTATAGAATCTTTTTTGGTGAACAAAGAAGATCAAAATATACAACCAGAAGAAGACAACAAAGTCAAAGCTCCCATGAAAAATAAGAATCAATCCCTGGCCTTGGAAGAGCTCAAGAGGGATTTTGAGAAGCAAGTAAGAGAAGTAGAGGAAAAACTGGAAGAGAAATGAGAGTGATGCAAGAAAATCATGAAAAACAAGTCAACAGCTTGCTAAAGGAGACCCAAAAAAATACTGAAGAAAACACCTTAAAAAATAGCCTAACCCAAATGGCAAAAGAGGTCCAAAAAGCCAATGAGGAGAAAAATGCCCTAAAAAGAAAAATTGGCCAAATGGAAAAGGAAGTCCAAAAGCTTACTGAAGAAAATACTTCCTTAAAAAATTAGGATAGAGCAATTGAAGCTAGTGACTTTATGAGAAATCAAGACACTGTAAAACAAATCCAAAAGAATGAAAAATAGAAAACAATGTGAAATATCTCATTGGAAAAACAACTGACCTGGAAAATAGATCCAGGAGAGAGAATTTAAAAATTATTGGACTATCTGAAAAAAGAGTATCAAAAAAGAGCCTAGACATCATCTTTCAAGAAATTATCAAGGAAAACTGCCCTGATATATTAGAACCAGAGGGCAAAATAGAAATTGAAAGAATCCACAGATCTCCTCCTGAAAGAGATCCCCAAAGGAAAACTCCTAGGAATATTGTAGCCAAATTCCAGAGTTCCCAGGTCAAGGAGAAAATATTACAAGCTGCCAGAAGGAAACAATTCAAGTACTGTGGAAACACAATCAGGATAACACAAGATTTAGCAGCTTCTACATTAAAGGACCGCAGGGCATGGAATATAATATTCCGGAGGGCAAAGGAGATAGGATTACAACCAAGAATCACCTACCCAGCAAAACTGAGTATAATCCTTCAGGGGAAAAAATGGTCATTCAGTGAAATAGAGGACTTTCAAGCATTCTGATGAAAAGACCAGAGCTGAATAGAAAATTTGACTTTCAAATACAAGACTCAAGTGGAACATGAAGAGGTAAACAGGAAAGAGAAATCATAAGAGACTTATTAAGATTGAACTGTTTACATTCCTGCATGGAAAGAATATTTATAACTCATGAGACCTTTGTCAGTATTAGGGTAGTTGGAGGAAAAAAATTATATGTATGTATGTATGATAGATAGATAGATAGATAGATAGATAGATAGATAGATAGATAGATAGAGGGCACAGGGTGAGTTGAAGATTAAGGGGTCATATCTGGAGAATAAAATTAAGGGATGAGAGAGGATTATACTAGGAGAAGAAGAAAGGGAGAGGTAGAATGGGGTAAATTATCTCACACACAAAAAAAAAAACAGAAAAAAGTCTCTTATAGTGGAAGGGAAACGGGGGAAGGTGGGAGGGAATGAGTGAATCTTATTCTCATAGGATTTGGCTTAAGGAGGGAATAACATACACATTCAATTGGGTATGGAAATCTGTCTTACCCTACAGGAAAATAGGGGGAGAAGGGGACAAGAGAGCAGGGGATGATAGAGAGGAGGGCAGATTGGGAAAGGGGTAATCAGAAGAAATACTTCTGAGGAGGGACAGGGTCAAAAGAAAGAATAGAATAAATGGGAGGGCAGGATAGGATTAAGGGAAATAGAGTTAGTTTTTCACAACATGTCTACTATGGAAGTGTTTTGCATAACTGCACATGTATAACCTATATTGAGTTGCTTGCCTTTTCAATGAGGGTGGGTGGGGAGGGAGGAAGGGAGAAAATTTGGAACCCAAAGTTTTAAAAACACATGTTTAAAAAAAATGTTTTCACATGCTACTGGGAAATAAGAAATACAGGAAATGGGATACAGAAGTCTATCCTGCCCTACAGGAAAATAGAAGGGGAAGAGGATAAGAGAAGGGGGAGAGATAGAAGAGAGGCAGACTAGGGGAAGGGATATTCAGAATGCATGCCATCCTGGGGTGGGGGAAGGGGTGAGATGGGGTGAAAATTTGGAACTCAAAAGCTCGTGGAAGTGAATGTTGAAAACTACAAATAAATAAATTTATATTTAAAAAAAGAAAAAAAGAAAAAATATTTATCAAGCACTTAGTACATTGCCTGGTGCACAATAGGTACCATATGTTTATTCCCCCTCAAACAAGCCTCTAAATCTTTATTTCGCTTCTAGGCTCACCTCATGTGTCACTTCCTCACTGAATACTTTTCCTGATGTTTTTGCCCAGTTTCCCTGAACCCAAGGGACCTAAGACCCAGTTAAAAGACAAAGCTGGCTGAGCCAAAATGAAGTATCATGATGAATTAAAGCTCTTGAAAAAGTGGACAATCCAAGAGAAAAACTGTAGGGAGTAATATTTCTGATCCAGGTCAAGAAAAGGAGATAGGGAAGTCGGTGGTCACTGGAGATGGGGGTCTAGCCAGCAGCATTGCCACCTGCAGAATTCCAGTGTTTAGGAACAGAAAGACCAGCAAAGCTAGTAAGGGTCAGAGGTCTGACTGAACTTGGGAAGATGAGTCTTTCTGACTTCAAGCCCAGCGCTCTATCCACTGTGCAACCTTAGCTGCCCCTCCATTCCTATCTTATTTCCCTGTAACTCTGACCTACATTTGTGCCCAGATACTAATAAAGTGAAAACACAACATTCTCCTGGTATTTTCCTCCACCATGTGCGCCCATTATCTAGTTGAGAGTCATTCCTTTGTCTGCCTCTTCCTTGCTTAGACGTCTAGGGTCATCATACATGTCTTTAGACTTTCTTCTATTTTCTGTTTAGGTTGAACCTGTCACCTGCATGAGTCAGTTTCCTCTGTTACAGATCAACAACTCCCTTCTTCCTTCCTCTTTCATGGATCCTATGCTGAATAGAGTGAAGAGAAGATTTTGTAAGACTAGAGAGAAAGAGATCACTGGAGAGATCATTTGGGAGAGCAGAAGAAGAGGAGGAAAGGAAAGTCAGTGAATGCTGAATGCTCCAAATAAGCAGTTACCAAGATATTCCCACATCTTCCTAGCAGAATGTAAGTCCACACTTTCCTTAGGAAAGCTGCTCAGCAGAGCCTCAAGCTGCCTAGACTTTTTCATAATGCTCAAAGCCTATAGGAAATAAATGCAGTTATCTGGCCCCACTAAAGATAAGCACAACTTCCCCCTACTCCTTGTCTCAAAAGTATCTAACTTTTCTTTGATGAATGAAGTGAAATTACATCCACCTGAACCGAGCAAACGAATTCCCTCCTCACCCCCTCCGACCTCTTCAGGATTTTTTGGGACCTCTCCCAAATTCACCAGAATCCATTCATGCACAGCTTTCTTCTCCTGCTGAAGTACCACTAGGTACTTCATTTTAATAAGAAAAGAATTTGCTAGTGATTGGTAGAGTTGGGGGCAAAAAGAAACAAAGTCCTTCTTTCCAGAATTGACTGTGAGCCCTCAGATTTCCTCTCATTCCCCACCACCGGTCCATCTCTAATCAGAATACTATGCATGGAATGGAGTTAAATCAGCATGGTACAGCTCTCCTTTACCCGGGGATATTGAGAAGCCGTGCCTTGGAGTGGAAAAGGCCTTGGGGTGAGAAGACTTGGACTCTATGCCTGGGTCTGCCTCTTGGTGGGTAAATTTAGTCAAGTCAGTACCATTCCCTGGACCTTAGTTTTGTCATCTGTCAAATGAAGAGATTACACTAAATTATATCTCCAGTCCTTCCCAGCTAAAGTGGTTATCTGATTTCTTAAATCTCTCCTGTGTGCTCATCCCAATGTGAGAAAATATATGAAAAGAGGTCACTGACTGTAAGGACCTCATGATCTAGCTTAGACAAGACAACTACATGGATGATCTTAGATCTAGATGTGGAAGAGACCTCTGGGTTCATCCAATTCAAACCTGTTCTTTCCAGATCAAGAAGCTGACATCCAGACAGCATAAGCGAATTGCCCAGTGTCACACAGGAAGTAAATGTGAAAGCCATAAATGCCATTGAGTATGTATCATAAAATAAAGATCTAAATTTTGTTGACCTTAAAAGTGTTAGTCAGAGGGAAGCGAAATCAGTAAGGGCTGGATCAGAATCACTGAACACTCTGCATGATAAATTGCTTAATAAATGTTTCCTTAATTTAATTGAACAGTAAGCCTGGCATTACAGATAATAACAGGGTCACAGACTCTCACTGCTGGATGAGGATGTTTAGAGAGACAAGAAGATGGCATCTAATCCAATAGTTCTCATTTCTCCAAAGCTATACAGTTGATAAAACTTTGCTTGCAGCTGTCAAATCCTGAAATAAATCAAACGCGGAAGTGAAGGAATAAGGTGTCTTTAATTGAGATAACAGGGTAGCAAGCCTGTCACCCTAGGGTATGTCCTATGGGTGTAGAGCACAATGGATTTTCCCAACCAGAAGACCCACGAGAAAGGTTCTTGTACTTTTAGGAGAAAAGGGAGAGGGTATCACATTAGTTAGTGAGATCTGGTCATGTGATACCAGCCACCCTAGGCAATCCAAGCAAGGAAAACCGCTGCATTCTGGCTGTTTTGCCTTTCATGACATGAATCTCTGTAGAAGGGGGCAAGGACATTAGGGGCTACTTTGGAAACTGGTCTAGCTCAAGCTGGTTTTGTTTACAGGGTAAGATCCCAGGGTGGGACTTAGGGTGTGGTTCAACTCAACCTAATTGAGAGTAAATATCTTAAGAGTAGGAATGCAAGGCATTACTAAAATTTTGATGGTACTAGGACCATTCGAGGGACTTGGCAAGTGATATTACATTTGGTATTAACAAATTTCTGTCACAGCTATCAGATGAAATTGTGCAGGTACATTTTTATTATCCTCATTTTACTAATAAGAAAACAAAAACTCAGTTATTTTAAGTGATTTGTCCCCCAGTTAACAAGGGTATTTAAATGGGGAGGTCTGGACTTGAATGGCTTTTCTTCAGAGTTACAATCCAAAGTTTTCTTCTACTAACAATCATAGTTGTTTATATGTGGATATGTGCATGTGGATTTGTATGTATTTGCCTATATGAATCATTACCTCCCACTAGGATATAAACTCATGTGAGTGTGTACGTGTATATATGTATATATTCTGATATATATAGTTGAATTTACCTCATCAATTGAAAAAGCCCAGCCCTAGATGTAATACCAGTATTACATCTTCTGGGAACTGGTCATTTTTTTTCCTGGCATTTGGGTTCAGAGTTGCTGGTCCAGGTGAGAAAAAGGAGGGTATTGGTGCCAGGGTACATGCCAAAATAGCTGAAGTGAGTAGCATGATGTAAGATGAAGCATGGTCTGAAGAGGTTACTGTCCTTTCCACTTGTAACTCCTCTCCTTTCTCTGTCTGTCTCTTCTCCACTCTCCCCTCTTGAGTGACTACTGATTATGTTTTTCCCTCCACAGGAATATCAATAGGTCTTCTTCCGTCCCTTCCCTTGACTCTTGAAATTCCTCCTAAATCTTTAGCCCTTTAGATCCTTTGTTCCTTGATTTCTCTTTGTCCTGTATTTTAACCCTTCATCAGATTTTAAACAAACAATAGTCTTGTCTTGCCTGAGAAGGATGAAAATAATTTATTTCATTCTTTTCTTGGTAAATGACTTTTTTTCCTTATGTTTCTCTTGTTTAGCATGTTTGAGTAGAATGTCCTGATTACCTCTGGTTTCTTTTGCAAGAATCAATCAACATCACTAGCTGTGTGACCTGTGTGACTCTGGGCAAGTCACTTAATCCCAATTGCCTTTTAAAAAAGTCAATCAACAAACTTTTATTAAGTACCAACTAATTCTTGTCTTTGGTTCAAGGTCCATAAGTTTCATGGATTATTAGACTCAGCTTTGGAGGATATGTTGTTGGGGGATGGTACATCTCATTCTTATTTGCTTTTAGAATATCCTATTACAAAATCTCTGATTACTAGCTATAGAGAGTAGTTTTGAGCTTTTCAAGTTAAATTTCTTCCATTGTTGAAGCCTTCTTCCCTTGCTTGTGGATATTTGCAAAATTCATTTATTGTTGTGGAAATTATGAAATTCAAGTACTGCATGACTTGGAGTTTTAAGAAGTGGGTTTTTCTCTGCAGAGATCTGTGGATGCTACTAGTCAGTACTTTACCATATGTTTTCAAAACATCTGTGTAGTTTTCTTGTATTTTTTCCTGTAATAGAGTATTGAAGCTTCTACATTTATCTTTTTTTTTTTCTGGGACACTATCTCCTAGGAAACCGGGAGCTGTTGTAAACTCAGGTGTCAGGGCAGGATAAATGACTTGTCCAACACAAGCAAGAGGAATAAAAGGAGGTTTCAAAGATATAATTGTCATTCACAGATCAAGGAGACATGCTGAGAGTGCTGGTGAGTACCTGGCATCCCTGTGGAGGCCTGCTCATAATGGTGATTGGTGTAGCCTTGTTGGGTGAGGAACTGGACCCAAGTCCACTCTGTGTCTCATTCCATAGCTTCCATCTCCAACTCCTGGTACTGACCTCAACCCTGTCTTCATCTCACTCTCGTTATTCAATCCTCAATTAGGAGTTGGCTTTGTCCCATGTTTTGTCTCCGTTAAGCCTCAACAGGTCCCATTGGTTTTAGGCTTCCCTTGGTATGAGTTGAGTGGCTGCCCCTGCCCTTTCTCTTTGTACTGCTCAGGGGTCTACCCACAGCTAGCTTGGTCTCTTGCTGTGGTTCTGGCACTGAATATCGTATTTGATTTAAACCTCTTGGGAGATAGCAGTCCATGAGGGGCATACACCGTCACTGCCCATCTACCCATCTCAGTCTCCTTGAGCACTGACCTACCTGTAGCTGCCCTTGTCCCCTGATGTGAATCTTTCAAGCCAGGGCTAAGATCTTACCAGCTTTAGACCCCATCTACCAGAGACTGTGTTCATTTCCATTTTCCTGGTGTGCATCCCACCAGAACTCCTACATGTTTCTGACTGTCCTCCTAAATGGTCTTGAACTAGATGAAGGAGCTGTACTGCTGTTTCCCTTTGGTTTTGTTGTTCTTTTTGTTATCTGGAACCAACCATTTAAAAACCTTTTCTAGGAAATAGCTTGGAGGAAGATAGGCTTTGCTGTCACTTTCACCAGCTTCACCAGAAGATGGTGCTGTTTCACCAGGTGCTGCTGGGTGCCTAAAGATGGTTCAGCTTGTCAGAACCTTTCAGAATCACTGGGAGAAAACGGCAGGTGGTGCCTTCCTGCTGCCTTTGGGGGATACTCTGGTAACCTAAGGAGAGTAGCCTGTCAAGAAGCCTAGGTATTTGGAAATCAATTCACTCTACAAAGTATAGGCATAGAGGGACATATATAGAGTGAAGCAAGGATGCCCACTCTCCCCACTATTATTTGATATAGTTCTGGCAATGTTAGCAATAGCACTAAGACAGAAGAAAGAAATTGAAGTCATAACGATAGGGAAAGAACTGATCAAACTATCCCTAGTTAATATGATGGTTTACTTGGAAAATTCAAGGGAATCAACAAAGATACTGATTGAGGCTGTAGCTTCAGTAAAGTGGCAGGCTAAAAAATAAATCCTCAAAAATCAACACCATTTCTATATAATAACAAAACATACATCCATGACCAAAAGGGAAATCCCATTCCAAATAACTACAAAAATGCGTAAGCCAACCAAAGCACATAAAAGACTTGAATAGATTCGATTACAACGTGCTCCCTGAAGAAATAAAGAACAACATAAATCGCTGGAAGAATAGACCGTGCTCATGTCTAGGTCATTCCAGTAGAACCAAAATGACAATACTACCAAAATTAATTGACTCTTTTAATGCTATACAAAGGTGGTACCAAACTTGCCATGCCAAGTTACCAAGGGGATACTTTATAGACCCTGATAAAATAATTACGAAATTCATTTGGAAAACCAAAAGATCTAGAATATCGAGGAAAATGATGGAAAGAAATAAGGACAAAGGGGAAATAGCATTTCTGGACCTCAGACTATATTGTAAAGAAGCAGTCATTAAAACCATCTGGTATTGCTTTAAAAATAGAGATAGAACAGTGGAACAGATTAGAAAAGGGACAACAGGAAACTCATTAGCCCTGTGTTTCATAAAGTAGGAAACAAATTAACTAGGGAAAAACTACCCATTTGATAAACACTGCTGGGAAAACTGGAAAGCAGTCTGACAGATACCACAGCGCTTTACACTATATTCCACAATCCATCCTAAATAGATACATGACCTTAATATTAAAAATCATACCATTAAAAATTTAAAAAGAAAAAGATGACATCTCTCTCACATGTATGGGTAGGAGATATATTCTTAGCTAAACAAGAGACTGAGACAATTACCAAAGAGAAAATAGATAACTTTGGTTACTTGAAACTGAAAAGCTCCAGCACAGACAACATTAATGCACCTAGGATAAGAAGAGAAGTGGTCAAACTTGGGGGGGGGGGCCTTGTATCCCTTTCAAGGGTTTGGTATTCAAGATATGTAAACAGTTCATACATATATATATACACACATATATGTATACATATGAAACTAATAGCCATTCCCACTAGTAAATAATCAAAGTATATGAACAATCAGTTCTCAAAAGAACTGCCTAGTATTTTCAATTACATGACAAAATGCTCCACATCCCTAATAAGGTAAATGCAAATCAAACCTCTGAGGTTTCACTGCACATCCCACAATTGTCAAAAATCATAAAAAATGGCAATAATAATGTTGGAGGGGTTGTAGAATGATAAATACACTAATACATTGTTGGAGCTGTGAAATAGTACAACCATTTTGGAAAGCAATTTGGAATTATGCAAATAAAGTAACTAAAACATCCAGACCCTTTGAAACAGAGACTCCATTGACTGCATTTATACCCCAGGGAAATCACCAATAAGAAGAAAGTCCCCATGTGCTCCAAAACATTTGTAGCAGCACTTTTGGTGATAGCTAAGAATTGGAAACAAAGGAGATGCCCATCATTTGGGAATTGATAAAAGAAAAAATGTGGTACTGGAATGTCATGGGATATCACTGTGCTATAAGAAATGGTCAATGTGATGGATACATAGAAGCCTAGGAAGATCAACATGAACTGATAGCAGAGGGAAGTGAGCAAAGACAAGGAAACAACATACACAGGAACTGTAACAATAGCAATGGAAAGAATTCTACACCAATACAAATCAAAATTATAAAGATAAAGCATGACTTGAAGAGATGAGGAGATATCTCCAACCTACCATCCCCCTTTTTTTTTGGATTTTAAAAATAGAAATAGTAATATTTTGGGGGTTTTTTTTTATCTGAACTGCATGTAAAAACAATTCTTAACATTTTTTTTTAAATTTCGAGTTCCAAATTGTCTCCCTCCCTCTCTCCCGTCTCTCCTTTCTGAGCCAGTAAGCAGTTTGATATACAACCAACCCCTTTAGAGGAGGTGGAAGATCCACAGGTGTTACACACTGCATAGGTTTTCAGATTTTCTCAATCAGTTGTGCTGATTTTTTTCCCCTCTGTAAGAAATACTGTTTGTTATGTGGGATGGCTCTCTGGAAGGGGGAAGAAAGGGGATACTTAAGGATACTGTTGTGATATAAGAAACAGAAGATACTAATAAAAACTGATTTTTAAAAAAGAATCATTAAGAGATAAGTATGCACATACCAAACATTTTCCCTCCCTATTAGTAAAGGCCGAGAATTGAAACAGAAACAATGAAGCACAAGTTACAAAACTGACAAATGTGCAAGTCATCGGATGCTGCATTAGGCTATAGCGGAGAGAAAAACTGAAGTGGACGTCACCAGGGATGTTTTATCTTTCATATTGGAAACAAAAGAGTAACTAGAAATAGAGTCCCTTTGGAAGCACAGTTGACTTGCTAATCTTATCAAACATAAACAATAAAAAGCCTAGTTTTTTAAACAAGCCACCCTTTAGTAGGAGCTGGGATCATTTGAAGCGTTAACTCTTTAGTTCCAGATCTGCTGGTGCCATGAAAGCAACCCAGTGTTTCTATGGAAGAGACAAATGCTGCCTCCCAGCTAGAGCTTGTGTTGTTGAGGGAGAATTATATTTGTCAACAAGTGTCTGGAGCATGACAGAACGAGTCATAGAGCTTCAAATAAAATTCTTTCATGATACAGTGATTTCTGTGGGTTTATAAGTTCAAGATACACAAAGAATTGGTTTTAGTCTTAGAGACTGATTATGCTCATTTGGGTAGTTACTAATATGAGACTAAAGCTTAACTAAGAAAAGCCAAATTCTAATGCTAGCTAGCTGAAGCTCAATGGTGGAAGTACTCTGGGGTGAAGGTAAGAATAAGAATGCTGCTTTTTAAGGGTGAACTGGCCTACTGCATCCAAGTACTGGCGGACTATTATTTGTCATGGGCCCAATCAATTAAGATAATTTCTAGGGTGTTTTTTTACTTCAAGTTAAATGTGTTAACATTACTCCATGTTAAGAATTTTTTCTATTAACTCTTGAGTTAGCTATAACTCATCTGGGTGATTTTATTGCCAAGAATTATCAAGCACAACATATTGGTCAATGACCTATCCATTTAAGGAGATATAGATAGCTTAGCTGAAAGCAAACAATGCCTTCTAGTTTAGTTCATTTAAAAGGATCTTTAATGGTACATTTGTTTTTGTAAAATAAATCATTGGAAAATTTATTTTAAAAAAATAAAAAGAAAAATAAATAAATAAGTCTAGGGGCAGCTAGGTGGTGCAGTGGATAGAGTACTGGCCCTAGACTCAGGAAGACCAGGGTTCAAATCCAGCCTCAGACACATAATACTTACTAGCTATGTGACCCTGGGAAAGTCACTTAACCCCATTGCCTAGCCCTCCCCAAAAAAAAAAAGAAAGAAAGAAAATTTATTTAAGATACTTTGTATTTCAGATTAAATTTCAATAATTTTTCGTGTTCAATTTTCAGTGGAGGTAGGGAAAAACTTATCAGACACCTGAGATTTGCAAGTAAAGTGTTTACCTTTTATTAACTGCAGTGCAAAGGGGGAGGGAGTGGTTCAGAAGAGCAACAGGGCCACACAGAGATAACAAAATATTATTGCTACTCACAATGGTAGTGTTGCCAATGGGGGATAACATAGGTGAGTGGCCTTTACTGCCCTCAGCCCATAGGCAGCGCATAGTAGGGAAGCTGTGGACATGCAATGGTATTCACACTCCAGTAAAAACCCCAAAGCCCTATGCGGCTCACATTTATATAATGTTTAAGACAAAAAGCCAATAAGAGACTACCCTGTCATCCCCCGTGGCAGTATGGTCATCAAGACCATGGAAATGAGGACGTTTTCAGAGTTTCCCAATAAAGAATGAGGGGCAGGGTCCAAGGAAACAGGTGGGGCAAGAGGCTAGTGACCAGTCTACAGGCTTATTAAGGATAGCTAGTTTGCTCAGTGGTTAGAACACAGGGCCTGGAGTCAGGAAGGCCTGAGTTCAAATCCAGCCTCAAACACTTACTAGCCCTGTGACCCTGGACAAGTTACTTCACCATGTTTGGCTCAGTTTCCTCATCTGTACAATGAGCTGGGGAAGGAAATGGCAAATTACTCCGGTATCTTTGCCAAGAAAACCCCAAATAGGGTCATGGAGAGTCAAAAATGACCAAACAGCAACAAAAATCCATGCATCCTGAGAAGCTGGGATTGTACCTGTCAAACCAGTTTTCAGTGGCTCACATTTACTAACAAAAGTCACTCTCTACTTCTTAGACAAAATTTTACGAAGTGTCCATTTTTATACTAATCTCAAAATAGGGCCTTGTTTTTCTTGCAGTGTTTTAACAGCAAACTATAGCCCTTCCTGCTGTCTTTTATTGCCTCAAGATCATCTGACTCCAATTTACTTGAAGCCTTTTCTGAATCTATATAGTGAGTATCAATTGTGATTATTTTTCTCAATTATCCAATTGATTCATTTTAGATATCTAAAGTAGCCTTCCCATAAGGAACACGGAATTTCTGTGGTAGCTAGTGTGAGGTAGATCGTATAAAAGTGGAAACTCGTAACATTCATGGGCTACAGCTGTCACTCTTTCTTACTAATAGTCTCACTAAAGCATCTTTTACTTTTAAGAGGTAGAAAAACACCAATGGATTATTTTCCTTTAAAATGTTAATTATGAAAAAGACCCACATGTACAAAAATATTTATGGCAGCTCTTTTTATGGTGGCCAAGAATTGGAAATTGAGAGGATACCCATCCATTGGGGCATGGCTGAGCAAGTTGTGGTATATGAATGGAATGGAATACTATGGTGCTATAAGAAATGATGAGCAGGCAGACTTCAGAAAAACCTGCAAAGAATTGTATGGTCTGATGCTGAGTGAAGTGAGCAGGAGAACATTGTACACAGTAACAGCCACGTTGTGTGATGACTAACGTTGCTAGACAGCCCTTCTCAGCAATACAAGGACCTAAGACATCTCCAAAAGCCTCACGATGGAAAATGCTATCCACATCCAAAGAGAGAACTATGGAGTTTGAATGCAGATCGAAGCATACCATTTGCTATTTTTTTCCTTCTGTTTTGTTTTGTTTCCTCTTTCTGGTGGTTCCTCCTACTGGTTCTAGTTCTTCCTTACAACATCACTAATTTGAAAATATGTTTAATAGGAATGTGTATGTATAGCCTATATCAGATTGCTCGCTGTCTTGGGGAAGGAGGAGGGGGAGGGAGGGGGAGAAAAATTTAAAACTCAAAAGCTTATGGAAATGATTTTTTATAGATCAAAATAAATTTAAAATTTTTTTTTAAAAATAAAATGTTAATTATGAAGGGCCACATAGTTTAACTGATATAGTGCTTTGGGACTTTTTCTCCCTTAATAGTATGTTTTTTTTTTCAATTACATGTAAAGACAAATTTAACACCCATTTTTTAAAAACAATTTTGAGTTCTGAATTTTCTCCCTCCCTCACCTCCCCCCTCCCTAAGATGGTAAGCAATTCAATATGTTATCTATGTGCAATCATGTAAAACATGTTTCCCTATTAGTCATGTTGTGAAAGAAGAAACAAAAAAGGGGGAAAAACATGGAAAAAATGGAGTAAAAATGGTATGCTTTGATCTGCATTCAGACTCCATTGGTTCTTTCTGGATGTGGATAGCATTTTTCATCATGAATCCTTTGGAATTGTCTTGGATCATTGCTGAGAATAGCTAAGTCATTCATAGTTGATCCTCGTACAACATTGCTGTGCTGTGTACAATGTTCTCCTGGTTCTGCTCGCTTCACTTTGCATCAGATAAGGTAAGGCTTTCCAGGTTTTTCTGAAATCCACCTGCTCATCATTTCTTATAGCTCAATAGTATTCCATTACATTCATATACCACAACTTGTTCAGCCATTCCCCAATGGATGGGCATCCCCTCAATTTCCACTTCTTTGCCACCACAAAAAGAGCTGCTATAAATAATTTTGTACATGTGGGTCCTTTTCCCATCTGCATGATCTCTCTGGGATACAGCCCTAGAAGTGCTATTGCTGGATCAAAGGGTATGCACGTTTTGATAGCCCTTTGGGTATAGTTCCAAATTGCTCTCCAGAATGCTTGGATCAGTTCACAACTCCACCAGCAATGCATTAGTATTGCAATTTTCCCACATCTTCTCCAACATTTATCATTTTCCTGTTTTGTCATGTTGGCCAATCTGATAGGTGTGATGTGGTACCTCAGAGTTGTTTTGATTTGCATTTCTCTAATCAATAGTAATTTAGAGCATTTTTTCATATGACTAGAGATGGCTTTCATTTCTTCCCCTGAAAACTGCCTGTTCATATCCTTTGACCATTTGTCAATTGGGGAATGATTAGTATGCTTATAAATTTGACTCAGTTCTCTATATATTTTACAAAGGAGGCTTTTATCAGATACGCTGGCTGTGAAGATTGTTTCCCAGCATTCTGTTTTCCTTCTAATCTTGGTTGTATTGGTTTTGTTTGTGCAAAAAAAAAGTTAATATAATCAAAATTATCCTTTTTTACATCTCATAATACTCTTTATCTCTTGTCTAGTCATAAATTCTTCCCTTCTCCATAGATCTGACAGGTGAACTATTCCTTGCTTTCCTAGTTTGCTTATGATATCCTTTATGTCTAAATCATGTATCTTATTTTGGTGTATAGTGCAGGATGTTGGTCTATGCCTAGTTTCTGCCACACTGTTTTCCAGGTTTCCCAGCAGTTTTTGTCAAATAATGAGTTCTTGTCTAAGAAGCTAGGGTCATTCGGTTTATCAAATACTAGATTACTATGGTCATTGACTACTGTGTCTTGTGTACCTAATCTATTCCAGTGACCCACCGCTCTATATCTTAGATGGATTTGCTCATTTCTGTGAGAAAAGCTTGTTCTATAATATTTGGTTCCTGGGACATTTATTTTCCGAAAGACTGGATACCAAAAAAGCCCTAGGAGAAGCGCCAGTCATAGAATCATCCTCAGTTTTCTTGGGCCTTGTCTGTGGTGCATACTTTAAGCTTCTCTAGTTCTTAGAGCAACATACTTGTCTTCCTTTCAATTCTATAAGAATGATGGGAAATAGGGGGGCCTAGAAGTTAAACCAGAGCAAGTGTCTGATTTTCTGAATTCCTTTGCAGTCTCATGCTGCGCCTTAACTTTTGTTCCACCATCACTTCATCTCTTAAAGCCTTCTTGGGGAGGCAGCTAGGTGGCACAGTAGGTAGAGCACTGGCCCTGGATTCGGGAGGACCTGAGTTCAAATCTGACCTCAGACGCATAACACTTACGAGGTGTGTGACCCTGGGCAAGTCACTTAACCCCATTGCCTAGACAAAAATAAATAAATAAATAGATAGATAAACAAACAAATAAATAAATAAATAGATAAATAGATAAATAAATGAAGCATTCTTTGACAGACTCAGTTAAACTGAAAGAGAATTCAGCATTGTCTAGTCTAGTCTTCCCCTAAGCTGTTAAGATAGGAGGAAGCGACTGATTTCCCCAAAATGGATCCCCTGACCCTCTGGACAGTAAATCAAGCTTCTTCTGTTTCCTTGAAAGAGCTTTATAATGCAACTGTTTTCTTTTCATTTTCTTCTTTTTTTAACTTTCAATACTGTTACTTTATTCTAGTTATTAATTTCTTCTATTCATTTTACTTTTCTTTTTTTATTAATTTATTTTGAATTATCAACAATTACTTCCATAAGCTTTTGAGTTTTAAATTTTTCTCCCCCTCCCTCCCTACCTCCTTCCCCAAGATTGCTTGCAATCTAATATAGGCTCTACATATACATTCCTATTAAACATATTTTCATGTTAGTGATGTCGTCAGTAAGAATTAGAACTAATAGGAGGAACCACCAGAAAGAGGAAACAAAACACAACAGAAAAAAAAATAGCAAATACTATGCTTTGATCTGCATTCAAACCCCATAGTTCTCTCTTTGGATGTGGACAGCATTTTCCATCATGAGGCCTCTGGAGATGTCTTAGATCCTTGTATTGCTGAGAAGGGCTAAGTCTATCAATGTTAGTCATCACACAATGTGGCTGTTATTGTGTACAACGTTCTCCTGGTTCTGCTCACTTTACTCAGCATCAGACCACACAAGTCTTTCCAGGTTTTTCTGAAGTCTGCCTGTTCATCATTTCTTATAACACAATAGTATTCCATTACATTCATATATCACATTCACAATTATGATTACTATCTGTTTCTTTCTCTCTATCCTCCCCCAACCCCGTTTATGTTTTTCTTTCTCCTTTCTCCTTTTCCTCCTTCACTAATGTTTTGCTTTTGACCACTGCCTCCCTCAGTCCCACCTCCCTTCTATTAGCCCCCTCCCTTTTCTTTCCCCTTTTCCCTCCTACTACCTATAAGGCATGTTAGATTTCTATACCTAACTGATTATGTTATTCCCTTCTTGAGCCAAATCTGATGAGAGTAAGGTTCAAACAATGCTCATCTCCCTCCCTTCTTTCCCTCTGCTGTAATAGGTTTTTGTGCCTTTTCCTGTGATATAATCTGCCTCCTCCTTTCCTTTTCTCTCAGTACATTTTCTTAGATCAGATTAATTCACTTACTTGGATCCATTTAACCCACTTGATTAGATTTTTTTTCATCATTACATCAAAATCAATTTATACCCACCCCCTTTATGTATACTCCTTTAACATTGTGTAATAACAATACAGTTCTTAAGAGTTACAAGCGTCATCTTCCCATGTGGGGATGTAAATAGTTTGCCCTTATTAATAACATGTTGTTTCTTTCCATCCCATTTACTTTTTTATGTCTCTCTTGAGTCTTGTATTTGAAGATCAAATTTTCTGTTGAGCTCTGGTCTTTTTATCAGGAAGGTATGGAAGTCCCCTATTTCATTGAATATCCATCTCCTCCCCTGAAAGATCATGCTCATTTTCGCTGGGTTAATTTTCTTCTTTTTAACTCAGGATCGTAATTTTAGGTTTCTTCCATGTCCTCATTTGTTTTAGCATCTCCTAGACCAGGGGTGGGGAACCTGCAGCCTCAAGGTCACATGTGGCCCTCTAGGTCCTCAAGTGTAGCCCCCTTGACTGAATACAGTTTAGACCCAGGCTGGAGCTCTATGACTACAACACCTAGCTGCCCCAGAGAATTATATCTATACATCCCTTTAAATATTGTTAGGGGAACCTAGATGGTTCAGTGGCTAGAGTGCTGGGCCTAGAGATAGGAAGACCTGAGTTCAAAATCTGGTCTCAGATACTTATTAGCTGCATGATCCTGGGCAAGTCACTTAACCTCTGTTTGCCTTAATGCACTGGATAAGGAAATGGCAAACCGCTCTAGGATCTTTGCCAAGAAATCCTCATGGACAGGATTGGTGTGCTATTGTCTATGGGGTCACAGAGTCAGACATGGCTGAACGACTAAACAACAACGAATAGTGTCAGTCTAAGAGAAATAATTTTTAGGTTCAAGCTGCACTCCTGATCACTCTTCCTTAATGAGCCACATATTACAAAAGGAAAAGCCCTTGCAAAGAGAGACACAGAGAGAGAGAGAGAGAAAGAGAGAGAGATTGAGAGCAAGATTTTTTTTTTTAAGAGCAAAATTTAGAGAAATGTTTTCGGCAGTTTGATTAGGGTTTTTGTACATATGTCACTTTCCATGGCACAGTATGGATGCCAGCTACCCTCTCATGGTCTTCAGAAAATCAGAATGGTGAATTAGATCAAGGTGCCTAACAGTTAGAGTTAACCTGCTTAATGCTATTGTGGACCCCCATTTTGTTCATTACCGAGAGAATGAGTATAACTCTGGATGGACAAATGACCTATCCTTCCCTCTCTCCCAGTTGAAAATCTTTCATAGAATTGTGGGACCTTGAAGTCAGATCTCCTGCCCCTCCCCTCAAAAGGAAAAAAAAATTTAATGCTTTTGAAAAAAATATGCAGCTGCTCTAGTCATCTGATCAATTCTTTTACACGTATGGATGGCTACTACTCTTTCTGCGTGGACACTCGTGATCTGTGAATGAATACACTTCGGCTTGGGTTCCAATCATTCAGAGCAGTCTGGGAGGTCAAAGTGCCCTGGCCTTTTAGGAAAGCCCCTTTGAGTTTGAGGCTACCATTGGCCAACCCATTCTTTGTTGCTTACCATTGACTGTGAGTAACTCTGGATGGACAGAGTAACTCTTTGCTCCATATTTTTCCAAAAGCCTTAAATGGATTTATGGGGAGTTTGGGAGTAAAACTACTGTCTCCCAGCCAAAGTAAGCTATGATTTTTTTAAGTGCCAAAAATGAATTGTGTGCAGCAGTTTTAGTATTTTGATCAGAGATTTTGCATATACGAAACCTTCCATAGCACAAATGAATCAAACAGAAGGCAAAAGGACTGATATCCTGTCTGGGTTGACTCCTGTAAATTTTAGGTGAGTCAGTCAATTAACATTGATTAAGCACCTACTATGTGTGGATATGAAGAAAGGTAAAAGACAGTACCTACTCTCAAGGAGCTCACTATCTAATGGGAGAGACAACATGCAATCAGCAAAGATATAAATGTAGGATAAATTGGAAATAGTCAACAGAGAGAAGACACTCAAATTAAGGAGGAGTGGGAAAGACTTCATGTAGAAGATGGACTTTTTGCTGGTACTTGAAGGAAGCCAAGAGATGAAGAGCATTCCAGGCATGGGGGCCAACTAGTGCAAGTGCCTGGAGTCTGGAGATAGGAAGCGCAAGGTCACTGTCAGTGAATCGGAGTATTTGGGAGGTTGTGCGAAATAAGGTGTAAGAAGACCAGAAGCATGGGAATGAGGCAGGTTATAAAGGGCTTTGGACATCAAAGGATTTTATATTTGATCCTGGAGGTAATATGGAGCCACTAGAATTGAATGGGGCCAGGGGTGACATGGTCAGGTCTGCACTTTTTAGAAAGATCACTTGGTTAGCTGGGTGCATGAGAGAGGGGAATGGGGAGAGTCTGCTGATGGGGAGATCAACCAGCAGGCTATTGTCATAGTCCAGGTGTGAGGAAGCCCGTCAGAGGAGAGGAGCGAGCACGTACTGGAGGTGGTACAAAGGCAAAATGGATAGGACTTGACCACTGAGTCGATGTGGGAGTCCAGGATGACACATAGGCTGTGGGCCTGAATGCGTAGGAGGAGGATGCTACCTGAACAGTGACAGGGAGGTTCAGAAGAAGGGCAACAATGAATTCAGCCTGGAAATGTTGAGTTTAATGTGTCTATGAGACATCCAGTCTGAGAAGGGAGACCAAAGATTCGGAGGGAGATTAGGGCTGGACAAGGCCATCAGAATTCTCTGCATAGAGGTGACATTTAATCCATGAGAGCCCATGAGATCACCAGGTGAAATGGTATGGAGCCTGGGCTTGGCCTAATCTAGCCTACCAAAGAGCCAAGAATGGGTTTTGCTTTTTTTTTTAAATAAAATTTTATTGTATTTTAAAATATAAAAAACCAGTCTTAGTTCACCAGTGGTATAAAAGCAGGCTTCAGACTGGCCTTGACCCTCAGGCCATAGTTTGTTAACCCTTGCTATGGAAGGAAAAGAGAAGAGGACCCAGGATAGAACCCCATGGGACACCTATGGTTAGTGGGCATGACCCAGATGAAAATACAGCAAATGGGACTGAGAAGGAATGGTCAGAGAGGTAGGAGAAGAACCGGGGGGGGGGGTCCACAAAAAACTAGAGAAGATCAAAGAAGGGTAAGGTTGGGCTTGAGTTCTAGTTATTCAGAACAGTAAAGAAGATAAAGACGCCTTACACTGGAGGCTAAATCACGTTGTCTAGACTGGTCTTTTTGGGGAAGAGAATAAGAAAAACTCTGGATCAACAATGAACTGCCCTTCTATTCCAATTGAAAATCCTTAGTAGTTTTGTGGGATTTTTAGAGGAAATGTTCTTGCAAAAAACAGATTTACTTATTATGTTTCTTTATGTATGTATGAGTATATGTGTGTGCACATATGGGTATTTAAACATGCTTGCAGATAAAAGAAAGCTTTTCAGCTACTTTGTCACTTTGATCAGGGATTTGCAGTTCAGGCTCCTCCATGGCATCTGCTGCCCTCTCTGGCTGAACACACCCCTGAGCTGTTAGTGAGTGATGGTAGCCTTGGCCTTCTGTCATTCAGGTTTCTGGTCCTTAGCCCCTACCCATTTGGACTTTGCCTGGGCTGCTGTTTTGGTGAAAACCCAGAGACTGAGTAAAGCTGTGGTTGTACAGATGAACTTCCGTTGCCTAACCCTCTGACCTTTCTGTTACTGGGGTTTTCGAGAGAGCTTTGGAGGAAAAACTAATGATACTAATAACAACCTGCCAATCATTTTTTTAAAAGAAATGTAAAAAATGAGATGTGCTCCAGTCACCACTGGTTAACCAGGCGTTTTACAATTTAGACTTTGCAGGCCTATTGGCAGTGTGGCTTATTGAGAAGCGGACTGTTTGGACTATTATGGACTGAGGGAATAATGTTTGTCTCAGGCTCTCATCATTCTGAGAGTGCTTAGACTTTAGGGCAAACCCATGAGTGTTGAGGTCTCTGGTTTGGTGAGAAGATTTCCTTTGGGCCCCAATCCTTCTGTGTGTATGAGATGATCACAGTGCCCAGGCTCTTGTCTGGGGAGATTTGATATGAGAGGAGGGTGTTGGGATGCTCCATTGAGCTCTCCATTCCCAGAACACTTTGCTCTTCCAGTTGTTTTTTTTTTTTTAGTTGCAGTCCCAATTCTTTGATCTGTTCTTTTTCTCTTTTATTGATGAAAGCCTTCCAGAAATATCGATTTTCCCCTCAGGACAAAACAAAAGTATTGTGTTTTTCTTATTGTCATTTTCTTTGATGACATTTTCTGTTGTTTTGTCTGATTTGTCCCATGTCACTTTGACAAGTTTTAGTGTGCTTTGTGGGGGAGTTTAGGCTAAAAATGTTTGCAAAAAACCCGAAAAGTACATCCGAGGCAGCTAGGTGGCACGGTGAATAGAGCTCTGGCCTTGGAGTCAGGAGGAGCTGAGTTCAAACCCAGCCTCAGACACTTAACACTTATTAGCTGTGTGACCCTGGGCAAGTCACTTAACTCCGATCGCCTCAGCCAAAAAAAAAAGTACATCCCCAGGTTATTGCTTTGCCACTATACAATTGACAGACCTCCTGGGATCCAGTGGTAAGTGCCATGTTTTCTCTTGGTATAAGTAGGCAGACTTACCTTACTGTTGACCCATGTGGCCTGGGGTCCTCTCCATTGGCTGTGCTTTGGCCTATGCCAGTGCTTCCTCTTTAGGGGTATGGGACATGTCACCGTAATCGAACTTGGGCCCTGAGTTTTCAGAGAAGGCATTAGCACACGCTAGTGAGGGCTGCCTGTCACTCTTGTTTTCACTGTGGCCAGGTGAGGGTACACAGGTGACCCATTTATGTTTGAAGAATTCCCTCTATATAGCCTGGGTTCAGGGGATAAGATTGAAAGATCCCCTGTAATATTCTTATATTATGGGGAGAAAGAGACTACCACCTGTACATGAGTCTGTGGACAGTGGATTCTGGAGCAGGGGAAGGTGGCCCCAAAGATTCTCAGCACAATGTATAAACTGAGGCAAGGCTGGGACCTCCAGCTGCAAGATAGGGAGACAGAGACCGAGAAGAAGGAGAAAGGAGCAGCCGCTGAGGATGTGGATCGTTGTGGCCATGGGTCCGTAGTGGGTAATTGGCTTGGATCCTGGAGCCAAGCCCAGTGACAATCTCAACTTTGCATGGGCTGTGATAGTGCTGAACCCTGGAAGGAAGTGCTGCCAGAAACACCAAGTTTCTGAGCCCCTACCCCAGCAGTTTATATGAGAAATTAGAGAATGCTCAGAGACCAAGAGACCCAGGGCAGTGGAAGTTTCTTTTGTTGGGAGTAAGAAAGGTGCAGTGACAAGAAAGATAGGTTCTCTTTCTTTCATCTTTGAGAGTTGTTATAAGGATGAAATCACGTAATACAGGATGTTCTGAAAGTCTCAATTAAGTTGCAAGCTATTGAAGCTTAAAACTGCACTAAGAGTTTGGGGACACCTGTATATGTGAAGGCACTTTGAAAATTGCCGAGCACGATGCAAATGGAAAATGCCATCATTTCTGTCTTCTGGATTTGGAGCAATAGCTTTAAAATATGGATCATTTTTCAGCAGTCTGGGCAGCAAGGACTGCGACCATGGTCTCCTGCTAAGAAGCCTTCATATCGAGTTGGTTACCGCAGGATATCTTGGTGATCCCATCTAAGCTTCACTGATCTCTGCCTACACTTAATGAAGGTTCCAAAATGACAGACTATGTGATCTTTGTAGACTTTGGCCTTCATAATCTCGCTTGTGTGCCATGTGATTTGAAAATGCCTTGTTGGACCACAAGGTTTTCCTTTCCATAAAATATTTTCTTACCCTGGCCCTCCTCTTTTTCCTGATGTTTTCTGATTTCCTTCTTGATTCCCAATTCTTGATGGAGGCAGGAGGCTACAACCTTGCTCAGACAGCCGGATGCTGGACATACTTGACTGAAGTCATCCTAGGGAGAACACTATCTTCTCATATCCCAGATCATGAGGTAGGACTGCCAGGCCCTCCCTTCTTTGGTGGGAAGAGCTGAGTCATTCCACCTAATCAAAATCACGTCCTTGCTGCCCAATACCATTTTGTTGAGAGACACACCAATCACAATAATGCACTGTCCTGGAAGTATAGTAGACTCTTGTTTCTGAAAATCTGAGACCTGCTTCTTTTTACAAAGAATCTGAAAAACCAACCAACTTTAAATTCTCAGCTAATTACAGAGACTGTGGGAAGAGGTCACCTGTTGACACAAAGAACTCTTTAGAAAACGTGCATGTTTTCATGCCCCATCACCAAAAGAGAAGGTCGATTTAGAAAAGTTCCCTCCACATACTGGAGTGTCTATTCTTCAGGGAGGCTCCTGGCACTCAACTTTCCCTTATAAATACAAGACTTTATGAAATGACTGACCATTATAGGCAATGTTCTATTGTTTGGGATTTTTTCTTTCTTTCTTTCTTTCTTTCTTTCTTTCTTTCTTTCTTTCTTTCTTTCTTTCTTTCTTTCTTTCTTTCTTTAATGGTGGTTAGTATAAAATGGTTGGGTTAGGAAAATGCTCACTACAATATGCTTTTTTCCATCATTTCCATTAGCCTAACTAGCATTTCCAGACTCAGGTTTCCACTCTGGTTTGCCCAATGCAAGCTGCCTATCACCAGCCGCCACAGTGATTTTACCTAAGTACAGGTCTAACCATGTCAGCCCCTGCACTCCCTCCCAACACACACTCAATAAACTCCAGTGGCTCAGTCTCACCTCCAGAGTCAAATTCCAGATGCTTTGTTTGACTTTCAATGCCATTCATAACGTAGACCCCGCCTCCCTCTCCAGTCTTCTCACATCTCACTCCCTGACACATTCTCTTCAATCTAGTGACACGGGTCCCCTGGCTGTTCCATGAACAAGACACTCCATCTCATGACTTCAGGCATTTTCTATGGTTCTACTCCATGCCTGGAATGCTTCTGCTCCTCATTTCTGCCTACTTCCTCCCCTGTCTTCCTTCCAATCCCAAATAAAATCCCGCCTTGTACAGAAAGCTTTTGCCTTTCCTCTACTGATCATTTCATATTTATCCCTTCTTTTCTTACCCATTAGATGGTGTCCTCCATGAGGACAGGGACTGTCTCTTGCTTTTCCTTGTGTCTCTTACACTTGGCACAGTACCTGGCACACTGTTGGCTGGTTGTTGTCCTTTGTTCTCGGACATCGTAATGTTGGGGTCAAGGTGCAGTGTGTCCAACTGTGGCTGAGCAGACCAGTCCAGCCTCCGAACAAGCAGGCCCTATGAACATTTGGGGTGGAGATAGCTCTAAATTTGCTCATCTCACCTTTCTTTGGAGCTACTCCAGTTCTGCTTTGTTCCTAGAGCACAGAGCCGGCTTTGATGTAGGCATGCCGTGCTGGATGGTCCTGTGCCAGTGTCTTCCATGTCTAACAGTCGATTCTGGAGTTCTTCAGAGAGACCTTGAGAAAGACTGACTGACCTGCAAGAAAACGATATGATCCCAAATCCACAGCCTACCTCCTGCACCTGGCAAGAATCACACAGGTACACTACAGGACACAAAGCCCCAAGCGCTAGACTTTAGAAAATCCAATCGAGTGACTCTGTAGTAACAGACTTGTTTAGGCAATAATTCCTGTGGCTAAAGGTGGTGGGGTGGGGGGGGCAGGGAGAGGGACAGACAAGGTAGTAGCGTGTTATGCACCAAATAATAATAATTCCACTATTTGAAGATAGTGCTCGTGTCCCCCTCCCCACCCTGCCCAAGTCTTCCTTTCTCCAGTACAAATGCCTCCTCTAGACTCCCCTGGAAGCTCACCAGTGTATCAATGCCCTTCCAAACCTATGGTGCTCAGAACTTAATACAATACTACAGATGTGATTTCATGAGGGCAGAGTGCTGTGGGACACTCATTTCCCTAGACCTGGACACTAAGCCACCAACATTGTCATGTCTAACCTACTCAAGTTGTGGCTTAAAGCCTTAAACAAATTACCAGATGGTCAAAGCAAAAATGAGTGGCTCTAATTATGGAGCTAGACAGAACCTTGGATACAGTGGTCTTCTAGACATGGCAGGAGGAAGAAGGGTGTTGAGAGATCACTCATCACCCCCAGAGAGACTGTCCTCAGACTTTGCACCTTCATCTTGGCCAACCTTGCTAGCATTTCACTAACTCAATGTGTAAGACAGCTGGGGTCTCATCAGCTCAACAGCAGGACAGCTCCTCAAGGCAGCCCAAAGGTCATGGGATTTCTATGGTGGGGTGTGTTCTCACTGCTGAATATGATGGATTTCCCATGCTAGTGGCCAGGGGAAGCCCAGGTTGTACAAGAATGGAGGATGAGAGTTTCTGGGAAAGCATAGGAGGAACTGTTAGGCAGGACAAGGGGTAGATCCAGAGAAGTCCTGAAGGTTTTTTTGGACTTTGACATCAGTATTGGTTTGTTAGTCAACTAGCATTTATTAAGTACCTACTATGTACCAGATATTGTGCTAAGTGCTGGAGATAAAAAGAAAGGCAAAAGACCAAATAGTCCCTGCCCTCACAAAGCTCCCAATCTAATGAAGAAGGCCACACGGCAAGTAAGGTATAAGAAGACTGCAAAGGTAGAAAGAAGCCACATGATGAATGGCTTTGAAAACCTCTTAGACGATTCTCTCTTTGATCCTGGAGGTGATGAGGATCCACTGGAGCTTCTTGGATACTCATGGTCAGATTTGCACTTTAGGAAGATCACCTTGGTGGCCAAGGGGAGGATGGCCTGAAGGCAGGCAGACCCCCCCCCATCTGGCTATTGCCATAGTCCAGGAATGAGATGATGAAGGCCTGTACCAAGATGGCATCAGTATAAGAGGAGAGAAGGGAGAGTAGACAGGAAATGTTATGAAAGCAGAAATTCAGCAGCAGTAGCTAGGTGGTACAGTGGATAGAGCAGCGGCCCTGGAGTCAGGAGGACCTGAGTTCAAATCTGGCCTCAGATGCATGACACTTACTAGCTATGTGACCCTGGGCAAGTCACTTAACCCCATTGCCTAGCCCCCACCCCCAAAAAAAAAAGAAATTCACAGACTTGACCATTGATTGAATATGAGGGATGAGAGAAGATGAAAAGTTGAGAGTGACATTTGGGGTGTGAGCCTGGATGACTGGGAGTCTACGAGGTGGTTGGGGATGCAACGCTGAAGGTCAGCAGAAAGGGGAGGACTGAACAAGTAGATCTGAGCCATTGAAACTGTGGGAACTGACAAGTAAGATTGTACAAAGGGAAAAGAGAGGAGGGCCGTCAGTGTGTAGAAGCTTCACGAATATAACCACAAGTCATATTTAGGAATACAGTCATCTCAGGTTGTCTTGTTTCACTTCAAACCTTGGACTTTTCAAAATGGGCGAAATGGCGTTGCCTTTCATGTTACAAGCCCAGCTGAATCGACCACTTACTAGAGTTATTAATAAAGATGAATACTGCTTCTGGTACACTTAGAACTTGCATGTTCATGAATGGATGAGGGCTTGGCCACAAAGGTACAGAGCTTATCTATATTACCCCTTAGATGTTCTGCATGTTCCTGTTAAGGTATATCCTAATCATTTCCTCTATTATTACTCAACTTGTCAAAACTCTCTGAGAATCCTTTCTGCCAAAGCTTTCTGGTTATAAGAGGTCTGGGTCACCTGAAGAAGAGTAGAGGAAATTAGAATGAATAACTTCAAGGAACAATAGCATAATGTAGCATTGTATTTTGCAAACCTTAAAACACTCAATAAATGTGAGGTTTTTTAAAATGATCATTAATGAAAACTGCTGCAAAATAAACCATGTATGGTCTATGTAAGTATATAGAGATTTTATATTATAACATGCAGTTAGACATAAATATACCTGTGGCCTTCTGAAATCAAACCAATTAATATTGATTGGGAATTTGGCTCAGAGCTATTTTTTTAAATTGAGCATGGTATTGCGCTATGCTGGTATGGTATTGAGTTAATGCCAAGAGGTATCTGGTCAGACAGTTCCCTCCAAGAGACATTGAACGATTGGATGGTGTGTGTGAAGCATGCCGTATGCACCTCTAGATTCCAGAAGCTTAGAAACTAGTAAGGAAGAGGAGGTGCCCGGAAAATGAGGTGGGTAGATGGAAGGTTCACGACGTACCCTGGGGCTGTTACCCAACAGGCTGGTGCCGGGCTCTGCCACTTACTGCACCATGCTGAGTAATCTCTCTGAGCCTAACTCTGTCCTTCTCTAAAATGAGGATGATAACAAGTGACTCTGCCCATGAGCTTAGTGTGAAGAAAGCACTTTCTGAACTCTAAGACTTGATAGAACTTTTAGATTGAGTTCTGGGCACTGGGATACAGGTATAGTATCTACAGGGAAAGGTACCAGAAACTGGAAGGGTCAGCTTTTGTGGCCAGGGATATGCTTTGATCACTAGGGGTCCCCAGTTGCACGTGCGATGATAAGGAGCTGAGCCCTTCTGTCACGAAGTCCACTGTCCTAAATGGTCTTCAGCCTGCCCTGCATTCACTTCTGGTCCCCAGCCTGGCTTCAGCATGGTGCGTATTATAGTGTACAGGGGCACAGCTGTGGAAAGAGAAGGGATGGTGAGAGGAAGCTAATTGGCATCCTTAGAAAACCAACTAACATGCAATTACCACTGCGTGGGGTGGGGGAGGGTCAGAAACTTCTCAAAAGTGGTGCGTCAAGGGGACAGCAAGGAAAATGCCCTCTTTTGGTCTTCAGAGTTTAGAGGCAGGAACTTGGGGGGGGTGGAAGGGCAATAAAAATAAACTGTCACTGATCCTTTGAGTAAGCACAAGGCACTTTCTCTGTAATAGGAGAAAGGTCTATCATTGGTACCAGTCACATAAGCTAGTTTACAAAAGAGAGGTTGTATAAGATGGAGAATGGGGGGGGGGGCACAGTGCCAGAGGGATCTCATTTAGGTGAAGCATACCAGATCCAGAGTCACTGGGCCTAGGTTCGTATACTCGGTTTTGCCATTTACTCCCTATGTGACCTCAGGTAAGCCATTTCGCCTCTCTCTGGGCCTCATTGGCCTCTTCTATAAAAGGACAGGGCCAGACTTGATGGCTTCCTAAGGCCCCTTTCAGCTCCACATGTGTGCTCTCAAACCCATCGGCCGTTGAAGTTAGGCAGAGGTGACTTTATTCCATCACTCTCTGTCCCAGCCTCACGGGATTGCCACTGGGATCAGTTTTATCCCTTCTCCCACCTGTGAATTTGTGGTAGGTCATGGGAAAAGGGTTGGATTTTGAGAGGGGTCAGTCTGAATACTTCGTACAACTGGTTATGTAACCATGGATTTAACCTCTCTAGGCCTCAGTTTACTCATCTATGAAATGAAGAGGTATCAATCCACAAGCATCGATTAAGCCTGCTCCACACTGGGCACTGTGCTGACTCGAGGTGGGGGTGGGTACAAATACAAAGAATGGAACAAAACCTGTTCTCAGGAAGCTTCCATTCTGACAGGGGAGACAAGCCAAGTCAACAAAGCATTTATTAAGTACCTTACTACGTGCCAGGCACGATCCTTAGCACTGGGGATACAAAGAAAGGCCATAGCAAGTCTTTGCCCTCAAGTACCTATATAAACAGAGTCAGAACCAATAGAAAGAGAATAAAAGCAAGGTAGTTAGTGTGGGAGGGCACTAGCAGTTGCGGTGATCAGAAAGGAGTTCACATATAAATTGGCCCTTGAGTTATATATTAAAGGAAGGAGACTTCTATGAGGCCAAGGTGTGGAGGGAGTATATTTCAGGCTTAGAAATGGGAAGGAAGGGAGGGAGGAAAGAAGGAAGGAAGGAAGGGAGAGAGGAAGGAAAGAAGGAAGTGGGGAGAAAGGAAGGAAAGGAAGCAAGGAAGGAAGAACAGGAGGGAAGAAAAAAGGAAGGGGGGAAGGAAGCATTTAGTAAGGGTTTACTGGGGTCCTTCCTCAATAAGCATTTAATATGACGAAGGTACCCTAAGGTGAGGGCATGCGGTTTTGGATTCAGTCCAAAGGAAGTCAGGAACAGAGCCAGGAGAAGAATGAAGACAAGCCAGGTTTCCACACCACCCCCTCCAGGAAGGTTCCACAGGTACTTATCAGTGGGAGAAGGTGGCAGAGGGGTGAGCCTTGCAGAGACATGTTCATTAGTGACAAGGCCCTTGTCACTTGATATGGCTACTCAGCAGATCATTAAACAAAGTTATCTCTGTGGTTGAGTCCATCGTGGAATCTTGTATAATCTTGTATGAACATATACCTAGTTGAAAATTTTTTTTTTGTATAGAGTCCACAGAGATGGACTTTCTTTTTTTGTCATTAAAAATACTATTTGCTATATGGGATGGCTCTCTGGGTGGGAGAGAGATACTGAGGAAAACTATGATGATGTAAAAAACAGAATACATCAATAAAAATTATTTTTTTTAAAAAAGAAACTATTAACACAGCAGGGTCCAATTGCCTATACTTCTCCATCAACTGTGCAACTGAAGATATAATATGTTGCTAAAAATTATTTGTGAAAATCTGCCTTCTTCCTTCTCACGTTTTTATCAAGGATGCCTTCCATGACATGCATAAATCTTCCTCATAAAGATTTTTGAGCAACAATCAGTAAGTTGCCTTTTAGTAGGTAATAATGCTCTATGTTCTTTCCTATTCTACTGGAAACTTCTCTTTGGGATAACTTCAAAGTCAGTCTAAGAACCTTGAAAATTGTATCACAGGTTTCTTCTGTATACGTGTACCTGGTCAGGTCCAGCCAATTTTGTCAACTTAACCTTTTAAAAAAGTCTTTCTTTATGCCTTTTGGGTTTTTTTTTCATGCCACAAAGCATACCTGTCTTTTACCATCCCCTCAAACATTGACCATTCCTACCTTTTATCCTCTTTCATAACTTGAATATGGAGTGAAACCTCAGAGTTGTTTTGATTTTTACTTCTCTTATTAATGCCTTGGAGCAATGGTTCACATTCAATGAACATAGCTCGTAAGTATCTGAGGCATGATTTGAACTCAGGTCTTCCTGACTCCAGCTCCAATGCTCTATTCACTGGATCACAGATTAACAGAACAAGAAATAGAGGATTTAAATAAGCCAATCTTAGAGAAAGGAATTTTAACAAACTAAATATGAACACCATAGGGGGAAAAAAAGGTCCAGATGGATTTATAAGCCAATTTTAGCAAACTTTTAAGGAGTAATTAATTCCAGTACTACCTAAAATATTTAAAAAACTGCTGGAAAAAAAGCCAAATTCCTACTATGATACAAAAATGGTCTTGATACTTATACCAGGGAAAGGCAAAACAGAAAAAGAAAAGTATGGGCCAATATCCCTAATGAATATTGATGCAAAAAATTTAAATAAAATATTAGTAAGGAGACTACAGCAACAAATCACAAAGGTTCCATACTTTGACTAGGCTGGATTTATACCAGGAATGCAGGGCTGATTCATCATTAGGAAAACTACAAAAATAAGTGCCTATATTAATAATAAGAACAATAAAAATCACATGGTTATGTCAACAGATACAGAAAAACTTTTGACAAGATGCAATACCCATTCCTGTTAAAAAAAAAACAACAACAACATGATAAAACATAGGAATAAACAGTTCCTTAATATGCTACGTGGTATCTCCTAAAACTAAAAGCCAGTATTATCTATACTAGGGATAAACTAGAGGCCTCTCCAATAACATCGGGGTAAAGCATGGCTATCCATTATCGCCACTACTATTCAATATAGTAGACTTGCTACCTATATCAACAAGACAAGAAAAAAAATGATAAAGGAATAAGCATAGACAAAGAGGAAACCAAATCATTCCTTTTTGGAGATACGATGGTTTCCTTAGAAAACCCTAGAGAGTCAACGAAAAAACTAATCGACACAATTAACAACTTCAGCAAAGTTGTAAGATATGAAATAAGCTGCCATTAGTCATAAGCATCTCTGTACATTACCAACAAATCTAGCAAGAACAGAAAGAGAAATTCTATTTAAAATAACAATTGACAGCATAAAATACTTGGGAATTTAGCCACTAAGACACACACAGGGACCGTAGGAACACAGCCTCAAAACACTTTTTACATAAATAAAGACATCTAAATAATTGCACAAATATTAACTCCTTGTGGGTGGGCAAAGCCAATATAATGAAACGACAATACTGCTTCAATTCACTTCCTGATTCAGCACCGCACCATTCAGACTACCAAAGGATCGCTTCATAGAGCTGGACAAAGCAACATCAAAATTGATCTGGAAAAAACAGAAGGTCAAGAATCTCAAGGGAATTCGTGCCAAAAGTGGGAAGGGGAGTGTGGGGGAGCTAGCAATAGCAGATCTCAAGCTGTACTAGAAAGCAGTCATTATCAAAACAGTTGGGTACTGGGTAAGAAATAGAGGGGCTGATCAGTGGAATAGATTTGTTGTCGTTGTTCAGTCATGTCCGACTCTTTGTGACCTTATTTGGGGTTTTCTGGGCACAGATACTGGAATGGTTGGCTATTGCCTTCTCCAGATCATTTTACAGATGAGGAAACTGAGACCAAGAGGGTGAGGTGACTTTCCTGGGGATACATAGCTAGGATGTGTCTGAGGCTGGATTTGAACTTGGGTCTTCCTGACTCCAGGCTGGAGCTCTATCTACTGTACCACCTAGAATTATATCAGGCACACTATATACAAAAGCAAATGAGCACAGTAGCTTACTGTTTTATAAACCCAAAGATCCAGGAACTCACCATTCAACAAAAAACTTTTAGGAAAACTGGAAAGCAGTGCGGCAAAAACTAGGTATAGACCGATGTTCACACCGTACACCAAGACAGTCTCCAAATGGGTTCATGACTTAGACATAAAAAGTGACATCATAAACAAATTAGAGGAGCAAAGAAGAAATTATCTGTAGGATATATGAATAGGCAAGAGTTTGTGAACAAAGAAGAGATAGAAAGGATCACAGAAGGTAAGATGGACAGTTTTGATTACAAAAAATTAAAAAGTTTTTGCACAAACAAAACCAGTGTAACTAAAATTAGAAGAGAAGCAAGTAAATGTAGGGGGAAAAATCTTTGCAACAAGTACCAGTATCTCTGATAAAGATCTCGCTTCTAAGGTATGTAGGAATGAGCCGTCTTCCAGCTGGGGTAATTAAGTGGCACAGGGGATAGAGTGCTGGGCCTGGAGTCAGGGAGACCTGGGTTCCAATGCGACCTCAGCCACTTACTAGATGCACAGTGACCTCATTTCTGTTTGCCTCCATTTCTTTATTTGCAAAATGGGGATAATAATAGCACCTACTCGGGGCAGCTAGGTGGCACAGTGGATAGAGCATTGGCCCTGGACTCAGGAGGATGAGTTCAAATCCGGCCTCAGACTCTTGACACTTACTAGCTTTGTGACCCCAGGCAAGTCACTTAACCCCACTGCCTAACCAAATACTACTACTACTAATAATAATAGCACCTACTTCCCAGGGTTGTTGTGAGAATCAAATGAGTTAATAATTATGAAGCACTTAGCACAGTGTCTGGCATATAAGTTCTATAAAATGTTAGCTGTTATTACTATTATTCTTCATGGTAAAAGATATGAACAAGCAGTTTTCAGAGAAATAAATCAAAGCTATCAATAACCATATGACAAAAGTGTTTTAGATCACTAATAATTAAAGAAGTGCAAATTACAACAACTCTGAGGTTCTCCCTCACATCCACCAGATTGGCAAAGTTAACCAAACAATGACAAATACTGGAGGGGTTGTGGGAAAACAGGTGCACTAATGCACTGTTGGTGGAGCTGTGAATAGGAGCAGACATTCTAGAAAGCAATTTGGAACTATTCCCCCAAAGCCATGAAGCTATGCAGATCTTTTGACCCAGCAATACCACTACGGGGTCTATACAACAGAGATCAAAGAAAGAGGAAAAGGACTCATATGTACAAATGTTTTTCTATCAGCTCTTTTTGTGGTGACAAAGAATTGGAAACTGAGAGGATGATATATATGTGTGTGTGTATTTATGTATGTATATGAATAGCTGAGCAAGTTGTGATATATGAGTATGCTGGCTATTATTGTGCTTTAGGATGAGAGGGCAGTGCTGGTAAACCCAAATACAAACAGATACCAAAGGCAGCAGATTGACTTAGAAAACTACAAGTTAACATTCCCGATGTTCTATATTTTTTTTGGTTGTTTTTTAGGCATTTCCCAATTCCATTTTAATCTAGTTCAGCCACAGAGGGCTGATGAAGAGGATCATTTCAGAGAGATCTGGGAAGACTTGTGTGAACTTATTCAGAGGGAAGTGAGTAGAACCAGGAAAACTATTTATATAATAACAAAAATATTGTAAAGACAAACAACTTGGAAAGACTTGGGAACTCTGACAAGCACAATGACTAGCCACAATTCCAGAGAACTCATGATAAAACATGCTGCCCCCTCCTAATAGAGAGATGAGGGACTCAGAGAGCAGAGCATGATTCTTTTTTCACATGGCCAATGCGGGCATTTGTTTTGATTGACTATACGTGTTTTTGTTTGTGTGTGTGTGTGTTTGTTTGTTTGTTTTTCCTACTTTCTCAGTGGAGAGGGGGAAATGGAAGGGAGAGAAGATAGATCTTTGAAAATGAAATGAAATTTAATTTAAAAACAATACAAAACAACAACAAAAAAAGTAAAAAAAACTGGGTTCTAAAACAGACTCTGACCCTCATTTTCCACATTTGTAAGGTACGGCTCCATCAGGTGCCACCCCACTTCACCTCTGCTGCTCCATGGCATAAGCTGGCCCTGCCAGGTTAAGCTCACTACTTCAAAACTCACCACCTCGCTGCTAACTCAGACCATGAGTGCCACCACCTCCCTGGACCTCGGAGGACTAGGGGACGAGTACCAAACTCCTCCCAGTGCCTTCCCTTAGAGAAGGCAAGAAGCTGGAGCCAGCTCCCTGCACTCTGCACCTGCTGCCCTGCCTGGTTTCAGGTCCAAGGAACAAGATGCCCTTGAGGAAGGATGGCATCCCATTCCCTCCTCTCCCACCCCACTTTCCTGCCTCCTTTTGTGTTTTGTCTCCTCCTTTAGATGGTAAGCTCCTCGAAGCCAGGGACTCTCTTTTTGTTAATTGTATCCCCAACACTTAGCACAGTAACTAGCATAGAGTAGGTGTTTAGTCAATGTCTAGTGGATTGGATTGGATTACATGGTCTCTATCATCCTTTCCAGCTCTAAAACTGTATGACTCTGTCAATGTTTTTGAACAGCCAAGTGATCAGTTGGTAAACTGCTTTTTAAACTGACCTTCTACATATGATACCCCTTGGTACTTGCTTGGGTTCCCCCTCTTATTTGGCACTCGTTCCAATGTTCTTTGGCCAAAGTCCTCCTCCAGTGTCTGAGAGGTTCTACCCAAGGTGGAAAGGCTTCAAGCAGTGGTCTGTAGCAGACGTTCTGAACCTGAGATCTGCGGACTGGTTTTTAAAAATCTTTTGATAACTGTATTTCAGAATAGTTTTTTCCTTTGTAATGATCCTATGTAATTTATTTTAGGCTGAGAAGGTGGGGGATGGGGGGTGGGACTGAGACCAGAGGCTTTACCAGACTTCTGTGGGGTCTGTGACACAAGCAAATTAAGAACTCTTACTTTTGATGGTGTCTACAGCAATGAAATAGGAAAGTTGACTCTGCGTGACCCCAGGCGCCATACTAAGTGCTAAGGATAGAGACAAAGAAAGGCAAAAACTAGCCCCTGCCCTCAAGGAGCTCACAGTCTATTGGGGAGACAATATGCAAACAGCCATGTACAAACAAGATCTATACATGATAAAGGGAAGCCGATCTCAGAGGAAAGGCACTAAGATTACAAAGGACCGAGATGTGCAGTAAGACTGGAAAGGTAGCCAGGGACCAGATTTCGAAGAGCTTAAAAATATATAGAATTTTTTATTTGATCCTAGAGGTAATAGGAAGGCGTTGGAGTTTATTGAATGGAGGAGGGGGAGGTGACATGGTCAGACCTGCCCATTAGAAAGATCACTTTGGGGGTAGCTAAGTGGCACAGTGGATAGAGCACTGGCCCTGGAGTCAGGAGAACCTGAGTTCAAATCCAGCCTCAGACACTTGACACTTACTAGGTATGTGACCCTGGGCAAGTCACCTAACCCCAATTGCCTTGCCAAAAAGCAAAAAACAAAAAACAAAAAACTTTGATAACTGAGGGGAGAGTCTTGAGGCAGAGAGGCCAGCCAGCAGGCATGAGGTGAGGAGGGCCTGCACCAAGGTGGTGGCAGTATCAGAGCGGGGGAGCCTTGCAATGGGATTCTGAACAAGTGAATATGATTTTCTTTACCATTCATTCATTTTCCTCACATGTGAAACACAGCTAATATTCATCACTCCTGTTCCTCATGGAGTTATGGTGACAATTCATGGGCTTGGGTATAATAATGCAGTGCTTTGAGATCATTAGCAAAGTGATATAGTAGGTAGAGTATTAGACTTGGCAGGTCACGAAGCAGGCAGTGTTCTGAAGACAAGCGTCAATCAGATCTGCCGAGGAAAGATATTTCCAAGATAATCCAGCATTGTCTGGGGCTGAGAAACATGGCACCTGGCTGCCACTCCAGAGTATCCCAGTGCCCAGGACTGTAACTCTCTAGGGGAGCGAAGATCATTCTCTGGGTTCTGTCCATGGCCACTAGGTGACCCGACTGTATCTCAGGTTCATTCACCTCCTTCTGCTCACAAAGCAACTTTCTGATAATGATTCAGTATCCTGGAGACCCTGCTTGCCACCAGGAAGTGGTGGGTAGGTGGGGGCCAAATGACAGCTATGACCAAATGTAAACCAACCTGATGTCATCCTGAATGATAAACCTGTCCACTATGAACTTGGTTCGCATTGGTTGCTGGCGCAGAGCCTCATCTCTCCTGGGTGACCTAACTTTCAGACTTCAGGACCAGATCCTGCTCTATGCTAATCAGGTACGTGAAATGGATGCTTGTATGACCTGGCGTCAGGCTGTCAAAGAGCTTTGGGATTTGGACAAGTTTGGGGGACAAGGAATTAATGTTCTTTACTAGATTTTTTTCCTCCTAAGGACCACATCCAGACACTTAAGAGGAGGAACCCATGCTCTATCATTTACTAAATCACCAGTTGGTGATTTTCAAGGTCAAATTTCCCAGGTAGTCATAATTTGTAAGATAATAATAATAATAATGATGATAAATCTTTACAAGTTAATAAGGGTGAGTGAAATTTACCAGTATTGCCCCCTCCCCCATCATTTCCTATTGACAAAGCAGCTGTGTCATGAAAAAAAAAAAAACACCCAAACTCATTAACACAACTTGTATTTGTCCTTTTGAGTGACAGGCAAAGAGAATCCGGGTTTCAGATTCAAATCTTTTGGCCACTCTGAAAAATCACACAACAATTCCCAAATGCCAAAGCATGCCCCTTAACCTTGTGGAGACTGAGGGTGACAGCTGGAGGAGCAGAGACAGCGAGCCGGCTGGTGAAGCAGCCAAGTGGGCTTGGCTTTGGTTTTTAACCTACTAGAACCCTGTGGCTGGCAATAGAGCTTTTTGGAATGACTCCTTTGACCGTCATGTGAATCTCACAGCTCCAGCATCCTCTGTTCTCTCTTTTCTTCCTACTTATCCAAAGTGCTTTCAACTTCTAGAGAGCAAGAGATGGGATATGACAGAAAGCAAATTGTAGGGGCGGGGGTGGGAGGAGAAGGGTTGATGGTGATCAGACCTCAGGTCTGGCATCAAGGCCTTTCTAATCCATTGAGAGAAACAAACGTGTAATCGTAAATCCTCTGAAACCTATGGGAATAAATACAATGAGAGTATATCTGAGGGAGAAAGTTCTGATCCCTACATGGGCCCTGAGAGGAGGTAGGGAAACATACCTGCCAGCTTTTATTAGAGAGGTGCAGGCTAGGGGTGTGGAATGTTGCATACCCTGTCCGACATGATCTGTTTTCCCTTGTTATGAGGTAAGGCTCATTATGGTAGTGGTGTAGGAGGATATTTGGAGGCATTAATGAACCTTTTCAAAACCTTAAGATGCAAAGTAGAGGATGTTCCATGCGATATCAGGCACTTGGGACTTGGGCTCAGGGAGATGGGAGGGAGGGATCTGGGTTCAATGAACACACCTAGAAAGGGGAGGAATGCAGCGGGGTCTGGAGGCTCAGATGAGATGTAGGCACTGCATGTCAGCTGTTGTCATCGTTATTAAAATACAAATAACATTTTCTAGTTGGCAATAGAGAACATTGAAGTGATGGGCAGAGAAAATGCATTGCACTGCAGCTTGCCCGGGAGGAGACTGAGAAGGCAGCAATGAGACAGTGGAGACCGAAAGCAATAGGTGGGTTTTAGGGACGCTTCGGAAAAGGCAGCTCCTGACTGAGGGCTGAGAGGGGCGAGGCACTGCCAGTGATGGGGGGGGGGGAGGTGGCAGAAAGCTCTGGATCCAGCGTCACCAAATTCTCCTGCCGTTTGGTGCGTCTGTGTTTAGTACTTCCACTCGTGCATTGTCCATGGTACCTCTTAGCAAAATGTAATTTCCCCGTTTTCTCTTTTAATTAAGTCTGGTTTGGATTGTTGCTTTGTCTGAGGGCATGGTTCCAGTCTCTGCCTTTTTTGCTTCAGCCCTTATTTTAACTTTATGTACATCTTCGTCTTTCAAGTCTGTTTCTTGTAAACAACATATTGCTGGGGGCGGAGTTCCTAATTCATTCAACTTTTCTCTCCATTTTATAGGTGAGTTCATCCCATTCTCATTGACAGTTATGATCATTCATTGTGTATTTCCCTCCATCCTGTTCTTTTTCTTTTACTTTTCCTTCACTTTGTTTCCCACCCCCTTTTTAAAAGTTTTCTTTGCTTAAGACTATTCCCTCTCTCAATATACCCTGCCTGTACATTCCCCACTTTCCTCCTTGTTTTCCTGTTGAGTGAAATGTGTACTCAACTGTGTGTATATTCCTCCTTCCTTTGAACAGCTCAGACGAGAATGAGGATCATGTCTCCTACTCCCCCTCCATCCTTTCCTCCTTGTGTCTGTATAGATTTCTAGTTCCACACTTGAATTAAGTGAGACACTTCTCCCCATCCTTCCTCTCCTTTCCTCCCTCACCACCTGCCCCCCACCCCTCCCGTATTCCTCCTCCTCCTATTTCCATCCTTCTTTTAAAATCAGTAAGATGTAACAGAATCACTCCTAGACCCTCTGTCTCATTAGATTTCCTCAACGACCCTGATGATAGAATTCCGAGGGGTTCCATGGATCATCTCCCTATATTAGAATGCAAACAGTGTATCTTAGTTTAGCTCATTAGTTGTCTTTTTTTGTTTCTCCTAACTCCTGTGTTTGTATTTCAAAGTTTCTATTGGGGCAGCTAGGTGGCGCAGTGGATAGAGCACGGGCCCTGGATTCAGGAGGAACTGAGTTGAAATCCGACCTCAGACACATAACACTTACTAGCTGTGTGACTCTGGGCAAGTCACTTAACTCCATTGCCTAGCCAAAAAAAAAAAAAAAGTTTCTATTCAGTTCTGGTCTTTCCATCAGGAATTCCTGAAAGTCCTCTCTTATTAAAAAGCCATTTTCCCCCTGAAGGATTATAATCAGTTTTGCTGCGTAAGTTATTTTTGGTTATAAACCTATATATTTTTACTTTCTGTAATATTGTATTCCAAGATCCTCCACTCTTTTAAAGTTGGTTGCTAAATCACGTGTTATCTTTTTTGGGTTTTTTGTTTTGTTTTTGGCGAAGCAATGGGGTGAAGTGGGCAATGGAGTTAAGTGACTTGCCCAGGGTCACACAGCTAGTAAGTGTCAAGTGTCTGAGGCTGGATTTGAACTTAGATCCTCCTGACTCCAGGGCTAGTGCTCTATCCACTGCGCCACCTCGCTACCCCAATCATATGTTATCTTGACTCTGAATTTAGACTATGACTACTTGAATTCTTTCTTTCTGACTGCTTGCAATATTTTTTCTTTTACCTTAAAGCTCTGGATTTTGAGGGATATTCCTGGAAGTTTTCGTGATTTTTTGGAAATGTGTTGTGTAGGCTCTTTTATGGGTCGTAGCTATCCTGATTAGTGTGAATAACGGATTCTCAGAAGTGGTCACATGTATTTGAATTTGCACTATTTAAAGTTATAATTGTGTAAAATATGGAAATTGGTTCCAGACAATGGAACCATGAAGTTTGTAGTGGGAATTTGAATAATGTGACTACTTCAGGGTATTAATTATTAATACTAATAGGGAACTAGTTTAACCCAACAATTCTTAAATTATCTGTCCTTTATATGTTTTCTAACATCAGTTGTTTTTGCTATAAGATACATTTTCTTCTGGGTTTTTTTTTCAGTCTTTTGACTTTTATGTATTTTTTTTTAATCTCATGGAGTCATTAGCTTGTATATTATCAATTCTGATTTTCAGGGAGTTCTTTTTTCCCCTTGAGTAAGGTTTTATACCCATTGTTCCAAGCTGATAATTCTCTTTTTAAATCTTTCTTCCATAGCTTTCATTTCTTTTCCTATATTTTCTATGGTGTTCTCATTTGGTTTTGGGGAGGCGGGGGGTTACATCACTTTTAGCTATTTAAAAAAAAAAAAAGAAAGAACCTTTTGTTTCATCTGTTCCAGGAATTCTGATTGTACTTGTGCCCAAGTTGTGTTTTTCTTTGAGGCTTTGCTTGTGAATATTTAGAAGTCATTCTCTTCTGCAAGGTTTGTGTCTTGAGTGTCCCTGACACAGAAGCTTTTTATGGTGGAATTCTTGTTTTCATTTGCTCATTCTTATAGCTTACTTCCTGACTTTCTACTTTACATTAGAGGTAGACTCTGCACTTCTGAGGAAAATGTCTCAGGTGAGCTTTTGTCCTTTTGGGTCATTCTGTTGCTTGCTTGTTGTGTTATTCTCGGATCTCAAGGACTGGTCAGGCTGAGGACATGTAAGTTTTCAGTGTTCCCAGAGGGGTCTAATCCAGGACAAAGTCTGATCACTGCCCTTCTGAGCTGACCTCTGCAAGGTCCTCATGTTTTGACCCTGGTTGGAAGTTCCTGTAGACTTTTGCTGGAATCAGCCACTATCAGCCAATTGGAAAGCTCTACAGGTTCAGAGGGACAGAACTGCAGGCCCCTCTGTGGTCTGGGATTCCTTCTCTATTTATTCCTGCAGTCTTTTAGACTGGGCTGGACGCTGGAACTGAGACCCCTCTCTGCTCCTGGGATCAGAGCCAAAGAGCTAGTTTGCTTGTGAGCTTATTTCGGGTTCAGTGCGCAGCCCAGGGCCCTCAGCCACTCCTCATCCTGAAATAGCATCCTTAAGAGCAGGTCCACTCCTCAGTCCACCCTGGATCTGTGACCCAGCACTGGGTCGTGCCGGTTGGCACAAGTGTAGGCCCCTCTCTGCTGGGTCTTGAACCTCTGCTTGCCCTAGTGCTCATAAACCTCTCAGTCTGTTCTGACCTGAGCAGGGAAGAATGACTCGCTGTGACTTCTTCTTGGACTTCTCAGTTGGAAGGCAGGCAGGCACATTTTCTAGATCTTGGTGGACTTCAAGTCAGCTTCTCCTCTGGTTCTTTCCACTAGACCGGACTTTCCTGGGGGGTCAGCAATCTCAGCAGTGGATCCGAGAGCTCATCCACGCAAGAACTTCTGCCAGGAGCGTGGAACATAACCCATCCTCATCCTCTCATCCCATGGGCACTTCTTTCCTAGGACATCCCATCACTCTTCCATCAAAGATTTATCAGCTGCACTGGGGGCCTTTTTTTCTGAAAATCCCTTGGGTTTCAGTGCCACCCTCAGGCAGGCCATCAATCCCTGCTCTTGATACGTATCCAGCCTACCTGCTCCTCTGAGAGTATGTCTTTCATATATGCCCCCTTCTCTCCTGTGACACTGCCCCTGCTCTGGGACAAGACCTCATCACCTCACCCCTGTTCTATTATAGCCTGATTGTGGGTCTGCCTGCCTCAACTCTCTCCCCAGTCTAGTCCATCCTTCCTCCTCCATTCAGTCACCACAGTGATTTTCCTAAAGCTTGGCATCCCCCCTACTCAAGAAACTCCTGTGGCTCCCTATCGCCTCCAAGATCAAATACAAAACGCTTGGTTTGGCATTCAAAGCCCTTATAACCTACTCCCCACTTACTTTCCCAGGCTTCTTCCACCTTCTACTCCTCCCCATCCCATCTTTCTCCCTACATCCTATTTGTTCCAGTGACATTGGCCTCCTGGCTGTTTTCTCAACTCTGGGCCTTTTCCCCATGCCCACGATGCTCTCTCTCCCTATCTCCCCCTCCTGCTTTCCTGGCTTCCTCCACCTCCCAGCTCAAATCCCCCCTTCTACAGGAAGGCTTTCTCAACACCTCTCAGTTCTAGTGCTTTCCATCTGGTCATTTTTCCTGTTTATCCTGTATCTGTTGTATTGCCAGGACTTGTTCCTGACATATAGTATATGTATAGAGGCTCATTGACTGACTGACTGACTGACTGACCGATGGGTTTTGAGTCACAGAGCAGCCTGGCATAGTGGATTGAGGGCTGGCCTTGAAGTTAGGAATACCAGATTATAGGCAGCTAGGTGGTGCTGCAGTGGATAGAGTGCTGGGCCTAGAATCAGGAAGGCCTGAGTTCAAATCCAGACTGAGACACTTCCTAGCTGTGTGACTCTGGGCAAGTCACTTAACCTCTGTTTGCTTTAATCCACTGGAGAAGGCAATAGCCAACCATTCCAGTATCTGTGCCCAGAAAACCCCAAATAAGGTCACAAAGAGTCGGACATGACTGAACAACGACAACAAATCTATTCCACTGATCAGCCCCTCTATTTCTTACCCAGTACCCAACTGTTTTGATAATGACTGCTTTCTAGTACAGCTTGAGATCTGCTATTGCTAGCTCCCCCACACTCCCCTTCCCACTTTTGGCACGAATTCCCTTGAGATTCTTGACCTTCTGTTTTTTCCAGATCAATTTTGATGTTGCTTTGTCCAGCTCTATGAAGCGATCCTTTGGTAGTCTGAATGGTGCGGTGCTGAATCAGGAAGTGAATTGAAGCAGTATTGTCGTTTCATTATATTGGCTTTGCCCACCCACAAGGAGTTAATATTTGTGCAATTATTTAGATGTCTTTATTTATGTAAAAAGTGTTTTGAGGCTGTGTTCCTACGGTCCCTGTGTGTGTCTTAGTGGCTAAATTCCCAAGTATTTTATGCTGTCAATTGTTATTTTAAATAGAATTTCTCTTTCTGTTCTTGCTAGATTTGTTGGTAATGTACAGAAATGCTTATGATTTATGGCAGCTTATTTCAAAATTAGAGGTGCAGTGGATAAAGCACTGGTCCTGGAGTCTGGAAAACCTGAGTTTAATTCTGGCCTCAGACGCTTCCTAGCTGTATGACCCTGGGCAAGTCACTTCACCCTGTTTGCCTCAGTTTCCCATCTGTAAAATGATCTGGAGAAGGAAATGGCCAACCACTCCAGTATCTCTGCCAAGAAAACCCCGTGGACACTGTTGGCATGCTGTGGTCCATGGGGTCATGAAGAGTTGGATACAACTGAATGACTGAATAACAGTTTTCGAGGGGCAGCTAGATGGATGGTTCAGTGGATAGAGTGCCAGGCCTGGAATCAGGAACACCTGAGTTCAAATCTAGCCTCAGACACTTCCTAGCTGTGTGACTGTGGGCAAGTCACTAAACCTCTGTTTGCTTTAATCCACTGGAAAAGGAAATGGCCAAGCACTCCAGTACCTCTGCCAAGAAAACTCCATGGACAGTAGGGTTCACGGGGTCACTAAAAGTCAGATATGATTGAACAACAAAGGTTCAAGTCCCATTTCTGACAGAGGCAAGTCAATGATCCTCACAGTGGCCCCCAGACAATTTTCTAATACTCTTAAGTTAAAGACAAGTCTCTTTTCTGCACAGCTACTCTCTGATGTAAAAATCTGCCTTGGTAGGTTTAAAAACCATCATTTCCCCAGTAATACTGGGTAGTTTCACATCGCAAAACACTACCCTCTCTGGAGAATCAAAGCAAAGTATAAGATTGTCAATGAAACATTTGGCAAACCTGGGAAAGACAACCAAGGTTTCCAGACCATCAGTGTGTGGCACCAACCATCCCTCATCCCCCATCTTTAGGGAAGGGTAGCTAGGCCCTAAATGTATTTTTTAATTAAAATGAAATTTAAATTTTTTTTAATTAAAAAAAGAGGTTGTATTTAAACTTCCTAGACCATGATGTTGGGGTTTTTTTTACCTTAATTAGCATTGATTCATAACTTAGAAAACCACCATGATTAAAAAATCCTAATACAAGGATCACCAAGGCCCATGATAAACTTTTGGAAAGACACTATAAATTCCATTCCCAGATTTTACAAGTAATCTGATTCTACAGTTGCAGCATTTCAGACTCTCCCTCCCTCTACCTCCATCCCTTCCATCCGGACTATTTCCCCAGGAGTTATTTATAGCCCTGGAGTCTAGGAGCAGAACCAGAAATGGCTTTGACCCTTTCAAGGGGGGATAGGTGGGGGGGGGAGGGGGGAATGGTCTCCAATATTCAAGACTACATATGGAAGAAGCTTTCCCCACAATGTCCCCTGACCCTTGTCCCTCACCAGTTTCCTCACTGTTTAGATGGTGAGCCATGACCATAGCACATAGAGCCAGCCATAATTAGGGAACACTCATTTGCCTAGGGGTGTGAGAGACTGTAGTCTCTGACCAGGTGTCTGACCATGTGTACAGTCTGACCTGTCAGAGCTACTGTTTGTCCTTCATTTTTGAAGAAGACCAAGACGGGGCAGCTGGGTGACACAATGGATAGAGCACTGGCCCTGGAGTGAGGAGGACCTGAGTTCAAATCCAGCCTCAGACACATAACACTTACTAGCTGTGTGACCCTGGGCAAGTCACTTAACCCTCATTGCCTCCAAAAAAAAAATGATCAATGACATCACAAGGTGATGTCTTGACTTGCTGGTGAATTGGATTTAAGTGAGACAGAGCTGCACAAAGTCTCTTCCAGAGTCAGCAAAGTCCAGTATGACTGGTGATGGCCTGGGATGCAGTGGATGTCCTTGGCGCCTTTGATGTCTGGCCAAGCTCTAAGTGCTCCATGGCACCTGCTTCAGCCACCATCATGGCTGTTGGAAGAAGTTGTTCTCATCCACCCATTCCTTCGGGGAAAGTCTTCACGTGCTAGAGGTAGATATCCCTCTAACTCACTGATGGGCTTGAGGCCTGTTGGTTACCCTCAACCTGGTTTGGCCCTTCTGCCCAGACGGTTTTACCAGAGTGTGGCCGCTGTCCATACTACAGCTCTTGGGGTAAGAGCTGAGTGACAGGTGGGCACCAAAGGTGAATGAGCAGCCCTCCCGCCAGAGGGGCGAGTCCTCCTGGAACACCTCATGCGACCCGTTGGAGTAGGGAAACTCATTCTGTTTCCCTCCAAACGTTCTCTTCTTCCCAGCTTCCCTATTGTTGTTGGGACTGCCGTCAGGCTCAGTGGCTTCCTTGCTTCTTCACATAGCCAATGCAGCTCCAAGTCTTGTCCTTTCTACCTTCACAATAGCTCTTCTCTCTGTCCTCTTCTCTCCACTCCCATCACACCACACCCCTCACAGCTGGACGATTGCTGCTGCCTTCTGTTTGGTCTCACTGCCTCAGTCTCCTTTTACTCCAGCCCATCTTCACTCAGCCATCACAGCCCCCTTTTTAAAGCCCAAGTGTGACCACATCACAACCCTATCCAATGAACTGTCGTGGCTCCCTTTCGCCTTCAGGATCATTTATAAAATCCTCCCATTTTAAAAGCGCTTCACAACCTGTTCTCATCTTACCTTTGCAGTCCTCTTACACCTCATTTCCTTCCTGGCTGTCAGACACTCCACATCCTGAATCCATGATTTGGCCCTGGTTGGCCCTCCTCATCTCAGCCCTGGCTTCCCTGGCTTCCTTCACATCTCAGCTCAGACCCTCCTTCCTTGGTTCTCTGGCCCTCTCCTGCCTTCCCCTACCGCTCCATCTGATTTAGACCAGACAGCTCTTGTGTCTCTGTAGTTGTTTGCTTGCCTTCCCCATTAGACTGTGAGCTCCTTGAGGCCAGGAACCCTGTTTTTGTCTTTCTTTGTATCCCCTCAGTGCTCACTACAGTGCTGGCACACTGTTGGTGCTTAATAAATGCTTATTATTTCTCTTTGAAGTCAAATGTAAATCTATGTCTCTGTGCATTGGGGAAGGCCAATGGGGAAGGACTCGAGTTCATTCATCAAGTTCATTCATCGTCTGGACCCTGGGTAAGTCACTTTGCCTCTTGGCAGCTGTCTAAGATTTTAAGTTGCAGAGAAAGGCCCTAGCTGTAGGGGTGAAGGAAATTTCCTCACCCAGATCCAGTCCCTGGCCCAAGCCATCTTATCTTAATGCCAGAGAAGCATTCCATGGTATGGCTCTGCACAGGGCACCACTCAACCCTTGAATGGGCTGAGGGTACCAAAGTCTGGGATTTGAGTTAGTTGTAGGGGTCTGCAAACCTCCTCAGCCACCATCAGGTATAGAATAAACATGACTCTAGCCATCCCTGTTCTCCTCGGTAGCATGGCTCTGCTAGGTCCAAAGCCATGTCATTTATTGGGGTCCCCTGCTGCTCCTGGAGGTAGCCTGGGCAGACTAGGTGAATTCCCTGTCATCAGTGATTCTGCTGTGGGTAGGCCTTTGAGTGGATGTCTTCAGCCAGGTCCCTGGGCCAACACTTTCAAAGCTCTTCCCTCTCAGTCTGAGCTTTCTTTGCCCATGAAGTGGGCACTACCATATGGGTCCTACTCATTGGTTAGACAATGGAGACTGGTGAAACCAGATTAAAAAAATCATCAGCTTGGTAGAAACTAGCTCAGAACCCAATCCAAATGTCAGCTGAAATATTTACAGAGCCAGGAGATAAACCAAAGGAAACAGTGTGGCCTTTGTATGTGGGAGCAGGCCTGTTGAGCTCCTGACTATTTGTCAGCTCTGCAGATTTATCCTGCCCTTTCTGGCAAGGGACAAGGGAATGATTTACTGGCTTGTCACCACCTCCATAGACAACCCAGGGCTGGTACTTCCCTGTCCATTTTTTCTTTGCTTTAAATAGGAATTCCTATTCTAATGTAGTGGGAGCTAGTAATAAGACTGTCCAGCAGCTCTCAAATCAGGATGAGTCCTCAGAGTCACTTTCCCATTGCTGGAGCCCAGGGTTGATGCTAAAGCTTACTTGCCACATATAGACTTGAGGAGGAGTGTAAGGAGAGGGCAGCCTTTGTGTGTTGGTCTTCTGGATGGTTGACTTCTTGGTGGAGAGTTGGTCTCCAAATGAACCAGCGTTAATGGATTGAGCAGCCAGTGAGAGCAGAAGACCCAACACAAGGGCCTGCCTTCCGTGACACAGTTCAGCAGCCCCCTTCCTGGTGAAGAGGATGGGAGTAGAGACATCCCTGGGTTCCAGTGTTGCCTCTGGCAGGAAATGACCTTGAGAAGTCAATCCTCTCTGTCCCTTCAATTCTCTTGTCCTCTCTGTCAAATTGGGGAGGGGGAGAGGGTTGGACTAGCCCATGTCTGAGATCCCTTAATAAAAGGATTTGTTCTATAAAACTTGGGCTCAATCAAAAGGCTGCACCCAAGGACCTAGAATACCCCATGTGGCCTCCAGGCCCCTGCTCTGGACAATAGGTTATGCTTTGAAAAAAAAAAGTGGTTTTCTAATGGGAATTGTTAGGTTGAGCTTCTTTGAGTGGTTATGAATCAAGTTTGCAATTCATTAATGTGGGGAACTTCTAGTATGGAAACTCCCTCCACCTGTGCAGAAAAGAGATGTGCCCTTAATTTAACATAGAACATCAGAGAGAACTGGAAGGGACCCCAGACATGGGCTAGTCCAACCCTCTCCCCCTCCCAATTTGACAGAGAGGACAAGAGAATTGAAGGGATTTGCCCAAGGTCACACTGCTAGTCAGACGCAGGATTAGAACCCGTGTTCAGACTCCAAAGCCAGCATTTTCTCCCTCTCTCCACCATTACCTGCACTCCTCTCCCAACCTGCCTTTCTTCATCTACTAAATGAGTCTAAGCCTCTTGCCCCAACTTCCTCCTAGGATTTTCATGAGGGCGGCTATCTGAGATTTGCTTTGTGAAATGTCTCTGTAAACTGTAAAGGCTTATAAAGATATAAGGTATGAAGCCAGGAGCTTTTATTGTTTCATCTCTAATTTATTTCATCTCTTCTTTTTTTCTTCTCTTGGTTAGGCATCCCCTTCCTCCAAAAGACCTGACAAGTAGTTTCTGGTATAGTAAATTCGGTTCTCCCTTTGGTGTCTAGGGAGCTCCTGGGTGTGGTGGGGAAGAAATCCTTTCCAAACACCAAAGATTCTTCCAGAGGGTACAGGGCTCCCCCGGGTCATAGGAATGGCTGGTGGATCAAATCCAGTTGAATTTGAAGGCTGATTCCTGGGCAGAAGCAGGGCATCCCAGGCAAGGTTTCAAAGGTACTGGGCCTCCCCACAAGCCATGTTACAGGTTCCCTGAATCTTCATGCTTTCACTGTAGTACCCAGAATGTGGAGAGAACCTGAGATCAGAAGGCAGAAGCCCTGGGCAAGTCCCTTAACCTCCCTACCATCAGGCGAGGAAGAGGAGGAGGAGGCCGAGGAGGCCGAGGAGGCCGAGCAGGCCTGCCTGTTTGCCTGTCAGGGCTTCTGGAAGGCTAAACCGAGATACTGTCTGGAAGGCATTTGGTAACCTGTCAATCCACTGTCAATGGCAGCTGTCAGGATTAACAGCTAACACACAGAAGCCACAGAAAATTAGTTTTTCTGGCATGAAAATGTGTGCATTTTCTAAGCATTATAGTAATAAGTCTCTGCTGCTGAGCATCCTCTGTGCCTGGCACACCTTGTCTCATCCTGGTGCTAGCTCTATTCCTGAGAGTAAAGTTGATAAATGGATTAGCTGCTGAGGCAAGAGAAGGGGGCAGGGCCATTCTGGGCCACATTGTTTCCATGCAACTCACCAAACATGGACTGGACATGGCCTACGTGCTGAGTACTGTGTGTGCCAAGTGTCATGGGGGATCAGAGCCACATAAGGCAGGGGTCCCTGGCCTGGAGGGGCTTATCATCTAATAAGGGAGAAGACATGGCCACAAACACCTGCTCCTCTCTCACCACAACCCCCACCCTCGGGTACCCTTTGCCCACACACCACCTTCTGACTGGCCATGACTCTCAGCCTCCACTACCCCACCCAGACCCCTGAACTTTGCTGGAAATAGCCTGTGCTCTAAAATTACTTCTCTTTTTTTCCTTTCTTTTCTTCCCTCCCTCCCCCCACCCCACCCCCATTCATTCTCCTATTCCTGGCCCCCACTTGAGTCCCAAATAAGGGTTAGGAGACAGGGGAGCTGCAACAAGGAGATGTGGGTGGGGGCTAGCTGTCCAGTGTGCTGCTCGGCCCTGACTCAGCAGCACACTTGCTTCTCGCCCAGCGGGGTGCAGCGTTTCAGGCCTTTGGAATGCCTTCCCAGTGAAGTGTTTCCCAGATATGCCACTAACAGTGAGTGCTGAAGGACAGCATGCCAGACAGCAAGAGGCTCCGTGGCATGGGAGCATGAAAGGAGCCTCCCGGCTCCAGTTCTGCAGACTGACCTTTCGGGCAGGCAGGCAACACGTGGCATCTTTCCTTGGAGTCCCCACAGGCAGGGCTGGCAGGGACTAGAGAGATACTTCTCTACACATCGGGGATCCCAAATGAATTAAGTGATAAAAGAGATGACGCTGAATCATTAAGGCCAAAGGCACTGTCAGACACGGACCACGACATGTCAGAGGTAGGAAGGACCTTCGAACATAGCTGTCCAGTTGGGGAGGGGCCTGCACCAAATGGAATGTCAGAGCTGGGAGGGACCCAGTAGGCCAGAGAACAGAGTCTGTCAGAGCTTAGAACGCAGCACGGAATGTCAGAAATCTGGATTGTCAGAGTAGGAAGGGGCCACATAGCCCAGAAGCCCAAAGCTACATGGTCCATTAGAACATAAAAGCAAGGATGTCAGAGCTAGAGAAGGAATATTAGAAGACAATGGAACTGAGCACCTTCCAGTGGAGAAGCCCTTTGGACATCCCCTAATCCCACTTTCTCTTTTGGAGCCCTGGGATGGGAAGGGAGCTGCCCAAGGGCATGCAGCAAAGCAATGCCAGAGTCTGAACTGAAGAGCAGCCTACTATTTCCTGGGCATAAACATCTCAGGGGATTGGCTCTGGCTTTCCTACCATTATTGGCAGTTGCTTATGGTCTTGGGTTTTTAGTAAAACTTCCTACAGGAAGACACCATCCTGGCATCCTCCACAAGCCTTACCATATCCTGGGATTCCCTCTCCGCTGCCAGAAAAACCATACGTTCTTGGAGGACCCCAAAGGGCAACTTCAAGGTGGTGAGAAGATGAAAAGAGAGCCCCAGGCCCAAGGCCAGGATGAGCTGCATCCCAGCCTATGAAAGAAGTGGGGCAGAGGAGCCCATCCCTGCAGCCGCTGCTGACAGCATGGGAGAACTGGAAAGGTATTAGCAGGACTGGAAACCCCAATTTCCCCCAAAAGACCAGTGAGGCCTTAGGACGAGAGGCAGTGATTCCCCAAGACCTACCAGGGGCATCTAGGTGGTGCAGTGGATGGAAGACCCGAGTTCAAATCCAGTCTCAGCCCAGACACTTGACACTTACTAGCTGTGTCACCCTGGACAAGTCACTTAACCCCAATTGCCTCAAAAAAAAAAAAAAAGAACCCATGCCCAGCCACCTCATTTCCTTCTTTAGATGGACTGGGAAGATGGGGAAATGCTATAGATATGGCTCAACTCAATTTCCCTGGTAGTTTCTCATGCTGTTCTTGCAGGAGGTATGGAAGGTTTGGAGCTGGACAATGCAGCTGCTAGGTAGGCTCCGACCTGGCTGCATTTCCCTACTGAAGGTGGTAGTTTGGTACCAGACTGGTCACTAAGTCTTGGAGATTTTGCTTCTTCATTGTCTCCTGCATCCATCGTATCCATATCTCTCTTGGCCATTCTCATGACTACCACTCTAGTTTGAATGGAAGCTCTTTGAGGGCAGGGACTGTTTTGTTCAAATCCGCAAGCACTGCTTAGCAGTTTGTCTGGTACATAGTAGGTATTTATTGCACTTTGGGAGTTCAGTTGTTTTAGCTGTATCTGACTCTTTGTGACCCCATTTGGGTTTTTTTGGTAGGGATACTGGAGTGCTTTGCCATTTCTTCTCCAGCTTATTTTACAGATGAGGAAACTGAGGCAAACAGGGTAAAGTGACTTGCCCAGGGTCACACAGCTAGGAAGTATCTGAGGCTGGATTTGAATTCAGGTTCTCCTGACTGAAGGGCTGGCACTCTGCACTATAGCGCCACCTACCTGTCCAATTGCTCTGTCTCCTTCAACTGAATAAAGTCTGAGTTTCTTAGTTTGGCATTGGGCTTTTATCTCCTGCTCTTTCCCTCCAGCACAGGGGACAAACATCATTTCTCCACCCACACACCTTTGCTCACAATGTACCTTTCCCCAACCCCCAGTCTCCAAATCAAGGCCCGTTTCGCTGTGCAAGCCTCCTGTCAACACCCTTGTCAATATTCTGTTACCTCTCTTTTGGCATGTAAATCACGTTCTACCTTGTCTTAAGGTAAGGTAATTATTACTGACCATGGGACCACAGAAAACTGGAGAGGACCTTGGACGTCATCCAGGCCAACACCTTCCATTTAGAATGAGGAAACTCAGGCTCTCAGAGGTCACGTGACTTGCCCAGGGTCTGAGGTGAAATTTGATCTCAGGTCATCCTGACTCCAAGTCTAATGCTCTAGCCATCATACTGTGCTCTGCTGCCGCTGAGAGGTTTTAATTGCCTCTACCAAGCCATAAGCTCCATGAGACAAGGGGTCAAAGCTCATTCATCATCCCTCACAACCCCTAACAGACTGCCTTGCACATAGTAGGAGTTCAGACAAGCAAGCAGACCTTCTGATCAGGAGATCTTGTGCCAGAGGACTTAGAAGCCTTTACACTGACTATTTCCAGCCAAATCCCTGCTTGTAAAGTGGAAGGGGTGGGATGGGGGTGGGGCTGGGGGGGGGAAGACAGTGGGAGAGACCAAAACTGAGCTGGAGCTGGGCCTGATCTGGGTCCGGTTTTCTACTTATTCCAGAATTTCCAAACTAGAAGAACCCTCTAGCTGATTAAGACCCTTTTCCCTTGGACACCCTTCTCCCCTGCCCACTTGGCCTGGCCCATTCAATCCTCAGTTCCAGAACAGCCCATCTAAATTCATCTACCCTTAAAAAACAGACACTGACTCAACTTCCCATCTGGCCTTGGGGCTGGGGAGTTCTGTGGGATTGGGGAGCTTTTCCACTTTGAGATCGAGCAGGAGTCAGGTGGAAAGGACTAGACTAAAGTCAGAAGACCTGGATTCTTATCTCAGATCTGCTTTTTTTCTAGCTGGTCCCTCACTCTCTCTGAGTAGCAATTTCTTCTTCATCTGTAAAATGGGAATGCTAATCCTGGCACAGTTTCTGAGGCAGGCAGGACTGTTGAAAGGAAGGAGCTTGGGAAACACTAACATAGCCTAAGTGAAATAGGAGCCGCTCACGCCTGGGAACATTCTCCCCCCCCCCAACTCCTCCTGAGCCTTCTCCTTTCTCCCCTGGAGCTGGCTGGCTCAAGAGTTATTTTCAGGGCCCCCCAAATCCCTTTCCTCCTCTAGCTCCTAGGCGACAATTGCCAAGCGGCCTCAGAGCAGATCCTATTTCCTTTCAGAGCAGCCAGATGAGAGACAGGTGGCGGAAAACAATGACAGCGGCCAGTTTGTCCAGAGTCCAGGCTGAGCTGATGACACTGTGACAGCCGTCAGAGTGAGCTACCTGTGCCTTCCTCACTGAAAAGCCATCTCCCAGGCTAACGGCTACCTCAGTGAGAGAGCTGCCGGGCACTTGACAGTGCTCCCCTGGCCTGCCCTGTTCCCAAGGGGCTTGAGGCCTCTGCAGTCCCACTGCAGCCCCCATATTCCTGGAAAGATGTTCTGGGTTTCAAGCTGGAGCAGATTAAGAACAGGTGGGGGCCTGGGCCAACACAGGCCCAAGAGGCCCCTGTAAATTAATACTTACTTTGCAATTTGTAATGCAAAATGGAGCTTTGGGGCCCTGGGGCAGCTGCCCCTTTTGCTGTTATTCAAGTCATTCCAACTCAACAAACATTAATGAAGAGCCAGTCTCCCACACGCTGGGCCTTGGGGGTACAAAGACAAAAAAAGAGCTAGTCCCAGCTCTTAAGGAATTTGGATTCTGGAAGGGGGAGGGGGCAAGCAACTTGTACACAGATAAAGAAATACAACATCATCAGAGGATGGAGCCTTAAAGAAAGACAACGATTCAAGATCGATAAGGTTCGTGGGCCCAAATACTCCAAGGGAAGCCAGCCCAGGGGTCATGTGAAACACTCAAGGATGAAATTTGAAAATCTAAGAATGGCTTTATTTTCCACCCTTTCTTTTTGTTTACTGTTTTATTGAGCATCACTGCCACAGCCCAGTGACTTGTCACCCGTCCCCACTCTTGTAATAATAGAAGTACCCCTGGGCATAACAAATCCTCACATTTGCCATCTATGACAATGTATACCTCAAGAATTAAATTCTGAAGCCAGAAAGGGAAACTTCAGGTGAGGAAAAATGGGTGTGGATGCACAGGTAACTCCCCAACCAAGTCAGATTCAGTAAAGAAGGTGGAGAAGTAACAGAGGATGAACATAGAACCAGGCATATTCCTGTCACCATGCTTTGGGGGCTTTTAAAGCTCAGATGGTGTGCATAACCTATATCAAATTGCTTATCGTCTTGGGGATGGGGGAGGGGAGAGAGGGAGAAAATTGGGAACAAAAATTTTTTTAAATGAATGTTAAAAATTGTCTTTACCTATAACTGGAAAATTTAAATACTATTTTAAAAAGATTAGATAGTACTGATGAAGAGGTCTAGGACTTTGGGGTTACTGCTGGGAACCCCCGAGATCCCCCATCACTGAGATTGACAAGGAAAGCTAAGGACAAAGGGTTGGTTTTTTCAGGGGGTGTGGCGCAGCTATAAGGGGGAAATAGAGGGACCAGAGATGGAATGGATCCACTCCGAGGAGGTGACAACAGAGAAAGGTAGAGCTGCTCCACCCTTCCTTTACTTCTGCCTTCTCTGCCAAGACGTGGATTGTAAAGGAAAGAACCAATACTGCTGATTAGAACTGGTTGTCCTTGATGAGCATCCTCAGATACTAGAAGAGCTGGCCAGTGTGATCGTCAGGGATCTTTGCAAGGTTAGAGAGAAAGGGAGAGCTGCCATAAGCCCATGAAGACAAATAATGTCTCAATTTTCACAAAAGGTGGTGGCAAAGAATTGGAAATTGAGGCAATGCCCTTCCATTGGGGAATGGCTGAACAAGTTGTGAGATGAATGTAATGGAATACTATCGTGCTATAAGAAATGATGAGCAGGTGGACTTCAGAAAAACCTGGAAAGACTTACATGAACTGATGCTGAGTGAAGTGAGCAGAACCAGGAGAACGTTGTACACAGTGACAGCAACATTGTGAGATGACCAATTATGACTGACTTAGCTCTTCTCAGCAATGCAAGGATCTAAGACAATTCCAAAAGACTCGTGATGCAAATTGGTATCCACATCCAGAGAAAGAAAGAACTACGGCATCTGAACACAGACTGAAGCCTACTATTTTTCCTTTTTTTTTTCTTTCTTGTGGTTCCTCTCATTGGTTCTAATTCTTCTTTGCAATATGACTAATGTGGGAAATATGTTTAATACAATTGTACATGTATGGCCTATATCAGATTGCATGCCATCTTGGGCAGGGAGGAGAGAAAGGAGGGGGAGAAAATGTAAAACTCAAGTGAGTTTTACAGTGAATGTTGAAAACTAAAAATAAATGAATATTTTTTTTAAATAAAAAATTTCAGAACCAGTAAGAATTCTATATATTTTTTTTAAATTTTCATTAAAATTCTTTTTCAATTAACAAAAATCTGTTTTCTCTCCCTCCTCCTTCTCTTAACATTTCCCCCAGAATTCTTAAGTCTTTTAACATTATCTTTATGATGCTGTAATTGTATAAATGCTTCTCCTGATTCAGCTCACTTCCCTTTGCATCAGTTCATAAAGTCTTCCCAAGTTTTTCTGAACTCATCCGTTTCATCATTTCTCACAGCACAATAGTATCCCATCACATTCATATACAGAATTTGTCCAGCCATTCCGTAAGGGATGGGCACTCCCTTAGTCTCTAGCTTTGGACTCCCTCAAGAAATAGCTGCTGCAAATATTGTTGTACACATGGCTCCTTTTCCTCTCTCTTTGGGGTAGGACCCTAGTAATGGTGTCACTAGGTCAAAGGGTGTAGGATGTGTCATTAAAGAGATAGTGAACATTTAGAAATGACGAAAGCTCATTAGTAACTACTAATTAGTGATTAGGGCTAGACTATCCTCCTTACCTCTAGCTCTACGACAGGGAAATGCTGACCATTGATAAAACCACATCGCATTATTCTTATAGAAAAGATGGGTATGTACAGGCCAGACAGTGAGATGGGTTTGGAACTTGTGCAACAGCTAGACTCCAAGAGTAGTCAGTGGTGGGAAGTTAGCTTGGAAGGAGTTGCCCCAGGGGGATCTGTGCTGTTTGCCAATTGTCAGTGACTTAGATAAAGGCATAGATGGGCAGGTTAGCTACCATACTGGATAACCAGGTCGAGTCCCCCAGATTGTGACAGGCTAGATTCCACAGGTTCCCCACCCCTGGGCTAGAACATTGGATTTAATCTAATGAGATTAAATGTAATAGGGATAAGTGAGAAGCAGCATGGTGTAGTAGGTATAGTTTTGGATGTGGAATCAGGAAGACCTGGGTTCAAATCCTGCCTCTGACATTTACCAGCTGTGTGACAACTGGGCAAGTCCCTTAACTTCTCTGTGCTTCACTTTCCTCATCTGTAAAGTAAAAGGGGTGATCTCGATGACCTCTATGGTCCCTTCTGTCTCTAACCTGATGATCCTGAAGACTTAGGCTTTACAAATACAAGATGAGAGAGAGGCCTGACTAGGCAGTAGTTGTTCTGAAAAGGACCTGGAGGTTTTAGTGGACTGCAAGCTCAATATAAGTCCACAGTGCGTGATGTAGCAACCCCCCCAAAAAAAAAGAGTGACCACAGACTGCATGAAATGCATCAGAGCTTCCAGGAATGAGGAGAAGAGAGGTCAGAGCACGTGTGGAGAGCCCCATCTCCTGCCCAAGTCAGAGCACTTCTGGATTATCGGGCTTAGCTGTAGGTGTTGCATTTTAGGAAGGACATCAATAGGCCAAGAGGTGCTGCTATCTGAGGATCAGCTGAAGGAACTGAGGACGTTCAGCCTGCAGAAGAAAAGGCTCTTCGGGGGACAGGGGCAGGAACATGACGGTTGGTTCAAGTGCTCAAAAGGCTGTTGTAGAGAAGGGGCACCATTCTTGCTCTGTTTGATCCCAGAGCCAGGAGCACTGGAGGGGAAGCTGCAGAAAGGCAGATTTCGGTTTGATGTTGTGAAAATATTCCTAGCAACAAGAGCCATCCCAAAGTAGATGTGGTGGGTTCCCCAGCGTTGGAGGTTGGATGGTCACTGGCCACCAATGGCTTCGCTTGGGCCTTGGTGGCCTCTGTGATTGCTTCCAACTCTGGAATTTTTTGGTTCATCAAGGTGAAGATGAAGAAGGAGTGTATTTTAGGAAGGGAGAAAGGCGTGTACAAATGCAGAGAGCCAAGAACCAGAAGGTTCCTTATTCCTATCAGATCAAGTTCAGGGAATTAGTAGTGTGAAAGTTGGCTTGAAGCTTAACATCCAAAAAAATGAAGATCTTGGCAAGTGGTCCCATCCCTTCCTGGCAAACAGAGGGAGAAGAAATGGAAGCAGGGTCAGATTTTGTATTGCTGAGATCAAAGATCATGCGACTGCAGCCATGAAATTAAAAGAAGCTTGCTCCTAGGAAGGAAAGCTAGGGCAAACCTGAATAGCAGACTAAAAAGCAGAGATATCACCTTGCCCACAAAGGGCCATCTGCTCAAGGCTATGGCTTTCCCAATAGTAATGATGGGCTGTGAGAGTTGGACTCTAAGGAAAGCCGAGTGCCACAGAATCGACGCTTTTGAATCGTGGAATTGTGGTGCTGGAGACTTCTGAGAGTCCCTGGGACAGCAAGGAGGTCAAATCAGTCAATGCTTCAAGAAATCAATTCAGGCTATTCACTGGAAGGGCAAATACTGAAGCTGAAGCTTAAATCTTTGGTTACATATAAGAAGACAGGATTCATTGGAAAAGACTCTGATGTTGGGGAAGATTGAAGACAGAAGGGAAAGGGGAAGGCAGAGGATGAGATGGATAGAGAGTGTCATGGAAGCAACGAACATGAGCGTGGACAGACTTTGTGAGCTAGAGGAGAATGGAAGGGCCTGGCGTGCTGGGGTCCAGGGGTCACCGAGAGTTGGACATGACTGAACAACAGCAACAGCAGAGTGTGTGAAAGGGAATAATGAAGCAGATGTGGAAAGGCCATGGCCCAGGCTATCTACGCCTTGCAAGAAATGGCCGCTTCCTTTTTTGTCTTTGGCCTAGTGTAGGACCATTCACCATAATACTTCTTGTCTAAGTGAGTGTGGATGCCCCCAAATGCCAGGCTGAATGAGCTCCTAGCTCATCTGAGAGGTCACAAGGCAGCCCCTGAAGGTTAAGATCAGCTGAATTAGGAGATAGGTTGGGAGGCAGGAAGACCAATTAGGAGACTGTTCCTGTGAATGGAGAGGAAGGGAGAGCAATGAGAGCAGCTTCCCCTTCAGTATATGGAGCCAGGAAGACAGGAATTCAAATCCTGTCTCAGACTTACTAGTTATGTGACTATGGGAAAGTTCACCTCTCTGGGCCTCAGTTTCCTCACCTGGAAAATGAAGGTGCTGTACTCAGTTGACCTTTAACGTCTAAGTCCGTGATCCAACAATGGATGCCAGAAATGTGGTACAGGGAGAATGTTCTCAAGACATCCTTTGAGGGGGACAGTAACAAATTAAGGCCGCCATGTGGAGACTTCACATTTTGAAGTTGGAACATCCCCAGTCTAAGCTGGGTAAGTGGTTTAATTTTTACAAATATTTCATTAATATTTTTTGTTTTTACATTATAGTCCCGGAGCTGCCCCTAGGCAATGGGCATGCTCAGGCAATTTTTTTTTAGGGGGGCCTAAATGACTATCTAAATATGACCTATCATTGTCACCTTTCAGTTCTGTACCTGGCCCAGCCCTCATCCACACTGACCTCCCTACATCAAGCTCTTCCTATCTTCAAGTCCACCCAGCTGCTCAACTGATATTTCTAAAGTGCAGGCCTGACCAGGTCATTCCTTTCCTCAAGAAGCCTCCATGACTCTCTGCTCCCTTTAGGACCAAGTCCTGTCTGTTTGGCATTCAAAGCCTTTCCCATTAAGGTTCCAGCTTCACTTTCCAGGATGATTATGACTGTTCCTCAGGCCCTACTTGCTGGTCCCCTCCATGACCATGATGGGGCTACTCTTCAGATCTCTTCCTCCTTACAATTTGGAACTATGCCCAAAGGGCTACAAAAATGTGCATACCCCTTGACCCAGCAATAGCACTTCTAGGGCTATATCCCAAAGAGATCAAACAAATGGGAAAAGAACCCACGTGTACAAAAATATTCATAGCAGCTCTTTTTGTGGTTGCAAAGAATTGGAATTTGAGAGGGTGCCCATCCATCGGGGAATGGCTGAGCAAGTTGTGGTATATGAATGTAGTGGAATACTATGGTGCTATAAGAAATGATGAACAGGCTGACTTCAGAAAAACCTGGAAAGACTTATATGGACTGATGCTGAGTAAAGTGAGCAGAACCAAGAGGACTTTGTACACAATAACAGCCACGTTATACAATGACTAAGATTGTTAAACTGAACCCTTCTCAGCATTACGAGGATCTAAGACGTCTCCAGAGGCCTCAGGCTGGAAAATGCTGTCCACATCCAAAGAAAGAGCTATGGAGGTCTAATCGCTATCACTTATTTTTACCTTCTGTTGAGTTTTGTTTCCTCTTTCTGATGGTTCCTCCTATTGGTTTTAATTTTTACTTACAACTTCACTAATGTGAAAATATGTTTCATGGGTATGTAAATGTAAAGCCTATATCAGATTGTGAGCCGTCTTGGGGAGGGTGGGGGGGAGGAAAAGGGAGAAAAATTTTCAACTCAAAAGCATATGGAAAAAATAAAAAAATTTTTAAAAATTAAAAATTTAAAAAAAATCTCTTCCTCCTTCAAGAGGCCTTTGCTGTTAATCCCACTCCAAATCGCTGTACATGTATTTACTCATCTGTGCACAGGATGCCTCTCCCTAGTAAAATGTGGACCCCTTGAAGACAAGAACCATCTCACATTCATAGTAGTATCTCCAGCACCTAGCCCAGTACCTCCTGATACAGCAGGCTGATGGATGAGGCCCTGCCCTCCTGGATGGTACAAGTCATGACCTGCATTCTGATGAAGGGTAGGGGAGGTGGAAGAGAATCAGGGAAGAAGAGGCACTTAAGCTAAACCTCGAGAGAAACGAAGGCTTTGCACAGGGGAGAGATGAAGAACAAGGGTGTTCCAGGCTGGGGTGGACAGACTGCACAGGCACACAGAGACCAGAGATGGCAAAGAGTTTGCAATCCAATTGTGTAACACTAGCCAGGCTAGCGAAACGCCAGGGCAGCAGTGCCCAGTTTCAAAGAAAGTATGAAAACGAAGTAACTTCACCACGTTCTGAGAGGTGGTATGGCCTTGGAGCCCAGAAGAGCCTCTGACACATACAGGCTGTGGGACCCTGAGGAAGTCCAAAGCTCTCAGTGCCAGTCCAGAGATGGTGAGGAAGATGCAGCCAGCCCCAAATAGCTCAGCAGAATTTCCTCCCCCATCTTTACCAATGAACTCAAAAGTTCAGCCTTCAGCCACCATCTTCAAAGGGATTGATTGCTCTGATTAATAGAAAACTGTTCACTTATTTAGGACCTATTATTGATTGCTGTCTCATATATCTTTCAAGAAAGTAGCTTCAAAAATTCATATGTTTGGTTAACTACTTATATCAAATTAACTGAATAATTACCAAAAGAATGACTATTTCTAAGTAAGTCTGCCCTATCTGCTGGGATGTACACAGGGCTTTAAAAAATAATTATAATAAAGCATATTTAATCACACTGTTCTCACTGAAAAAAATTAATATTTTAATATTAATATTTAGTGTTTTGCTCTCGATATTTTTGTTGAGAGCAATATTTTATTGAGAGCAAAAAGGTTTTTGTGCCATTAACAAATAAAATAAACATTTTAATTTTTTCACCTTTAACTCCTTTTTCATGTCTATTTTTTGTGTATGTTTAATAATGTAACACATTGGTATAGTTGTACATGCATACCATTTATAAATAAACATAGTTAATGTTGGTCTGCCAAAAGAGTTGTTGTTCGTCCTTCATTCTCAAAGATGATCAATGACATCAGGAGGGTGACCTCTTAACTTGCAAGTGAATTAGATTTAAGTGAGGCGGAACTGTGCAGTCATCAGCCTCACTCTCTCTTCCAGAGTCCAATGTTGAGATTTAGAGGTTAGGGGTGCTGGGACCCCGAAATCACAACACACGGGCCCTGCCCAAAACAATTCAATCTAGGCCTTCTTTCAGCCAAAGACAAGGTTTATTAGAACATCTGTCGTATTCGCCAGATGCTTAAGGAATCTAAACATTTGTATCCCCATTGCAAGTGGGCCAGATCTTAAGAATCTGAGTAGTGGCTAGATTTTAAGAATCTGAGTGCTTTAATGGAGACAAGATGGATCTTATATACAGAAAGACTGTGGGAGGGATCTAGGAGTAGCCAAGTAATTTGGGGTGACTGGAGGAGAGGGTATAAGGAGGATCTGGGTGGGAATGGCCAGCAAGCTGGGGTGAACAGAATACCAGGGACCTAGACCACCTGGCCAAGGGAGAATGGAGTCTAGCTAGGATTAAGGGTGGGAAGTGGCCAGGGGCAACTGAGAGGTAACAGAACAGAACTGGGAGATTGGGTGTAGCCCCAATGAAAGTCCAGTTGAGTGGATTATAGCCTCAGGCAAACACCAGAGATTTGGGAAAAATCCAGGGATTTTCTTTTTTGGGGTCCAGATCCCAAAGACATGATTTTTTCTTTTTAGGGGTTCAGATCCCATCCCCATCAATTGGAGCCCAGTGGCAAGACATGGGTCAAGATGACTGGGGATGACCTGTGATGCAATGGGAGACCATGGCCTTTTTAAGTGAAGATCTTTCCCAGGTCCCAGTTTGTCTGAGCCAATGCCAGTTCAGTAGTTGAAAGGTTAGGTTAAAAAAAAAATTCCTTTTTTGATGAGGCAGTGGGGTTAAGTGACTTGCCCAGGATCATATAGCTATTAAGTGTTATGTATCTCAGTCCAGATTTGAACTCAGGTCCTCCTGACTCCAAGGCCAGAGGTCTATCCACTGCACCACCTAGCTGTCCCCAAGGTTAGGTAAAATTTAAGGCAAAGGATAGCCTAGTTTGCCTTCATAAAAGAATCAGTGTGGGAGGGGAAGCCCCTTCCCCCCCCCCCTTGCAGTTTCCAGGCAGAACAGAAACAATTGCTATTTACACTCACTCTGAGGCAGGGGTGAAGAGGCCACATGTGGCCTTGAGGCCTCAGGTTGCCCACCCCTGGGAACCATCAGAATCCAAACAATGAGCTGGGGAGGTTTGGGCTGGGATCTGAAATTGGTCAATGTGGGAGAGCCAGAGATTTGGGTTTAAAGGCATAGTCAAGTAGCTCCATTTGAATCCCAATGAGCTTTACCAAAGCCTGGTTTTCCAGAACTATAGTTCAAGACATGACAAATGAAAACAAAAGAGTTAATTTGTCCCAAGTTTTAGAAAAGAAAAAAAAAACAATGATAGTATAAATAAATAGGGAGGAAGAACACTGACCTAGAGCTCTGAGCATGGAAGTGACTTGCCCACAGTCACACCGCCAGCATGTGCCAGAGGCAGATGTGCTCCTTAATGGAGCTGAAATCTGCCTACTGCCAGATTATATCCTTCCCCAGCAAAAAAGAGCAAAAAGAACATTTCCAAATACCCAGTTTACTATTTCTGAGGTTGCAAAGACTGTGAGTAAAATGTGTAGTCTATGTGTGCGATTGAGAGTTAGGCGTGGAGTCAGAAAGACCTGAGTTCAAATTCCGACTCAGACACTTCCTAGTTGTGTGACCCTGGGAAAGTCATTTAACCCTGTTTGCCTCAGTTTCTTCATCTATGAAAGGAGCTGGAGAAGGAAATGGCCAACCAGTATCTGTGCCCAGAAAACCCCAAATAAGGTCACAAAGAGTCGGACATGACTGGACAACGACAACAAATCTATTCCACTGATCAGCCCCTCTATTTCTTTCTTAACCAGTACCCAACTGTTTTGATAATGACTGCTTTCTAGTACAGCCTGAGATCTACTATTGCTAGCTCCCCCACACTCCCCTTCCCACTTTTGGCATGAATTCCCTTGAGATTCTTGACCTTCCATTTTTTCCAGATTAATTTTGATGTTGCTTTGTCCAGCTCTATGAAGCGATCCTTTGGTAGTCTGAATGGTGCGGTGCTGAATCAGGAAGTGAATTGAAGCAGTATTGTCGTTTCATTATATTGGCTTTGCCCACCCACAAGGTGTTAATATTTCTCCAATTATTTAGATGTCTTTATTTATGTAAAAAGTGTTTTGAGGCTGTGTTCCTACGGTCCCTGTGTGTGTCTTAGTGGCTAAATTCCCAAGTATTTTATGCTGTCAATTGTTATTTTAAATAGAATTTCTCTTTCTGTTCTTGCTAGATTTTGTTGGTAATGTACAGAGATGCTTATGACTAATGGCAGCTTATTTCAGAGCTAGAGGTGCAGTGGATAAAGCACTGGTCCTGGAGTCTGGAAGACCTGAGTTTAATTCTGACCTCAGATACTTCCTAGCTGTATGACCCTAGGCAAGTCACTTAACAAAAACGAATTTCCTGGTTGTTGTGAAGATTAAAGGGAAACCTCCTTGCAAACCTTAAAGTGCCAAGTAAATGTGCCCCGTTGCGGTTATTATTATTCAGTCTCCACTTTATACTAGGTCCCATCCCATGGCTTTAGGGGTAGGCAGGGAAGAGGAGCTGAGAGTGGGAGCCAGATGTTGGCACCCCCTTACCTGCCTCATCCTGCCCTTGGAGAGAAGGACTTAGCAAGCAGTGAATCACTGGACTAAGCAGAGGGGACCACCAGAAAAATCTTGTTGACTTAGTCTACACCACCCTGTCCCCAGTGCTTGGTCCTGGCACTGGACAGCAGTGGGGGGCACTCAGTAGGCCTAAGAGCCCCACCCCAGCCGAGCAAGCACAGACTTGGCAACAGTTGCCTCAGGCCAGAAGCAATTCCTGCTGTCTTTGGATAATTGACTGGCATCATTTAGGTGTATTCCGATGTTCCCATAGAGCATATATCCCACACAAATAATGCCACATTTACTTCATCATGCAGGTCATTAATAAGCATTTTGTTTTATTATGAACACTTCATTTTTATCTTAATAATTTTTGTGCCTATGATGAGCCAGGTCCTCCAAAGTGCAAGGCCCTTCGAGGTGCAGAGATGCGTACTTGCCACAGTCTGCCCCGATAGAGCCAGAGCCGTGACTTACAACAAAGAAAATCAGTTAATCAAAATCAACTGACACTGTGTCCGGCAGTGTCTGCAGCATTCCATGCTCACAGTGTCGCATGCTGAGGTTGTTGTCAGTAGTGTTTCTTTATTAGCAGTAATTTTGGACATTTTTGTGGTCGATCCTACGCAGTTCTTTTGAAAACTATTCCTACCACTTTGTCTTCTGGAGAATGGCTCTTAGCCTTAGCCTTCAATTGTCTACATATTTCGGATATCAGAATTTTATCAGAGATGATCAATGCAAAGCATCGCGCCTCATTCGGCAGCTTCCATTCTTATTCCAGCTATATTGCTTTTGTTTGTGCAAAAACTTTTGTTAGCCCTGTATTAGGGAAGAGTCTGATGAGATCTCATGCATCTCACAGTCCCCTTTCTTAGACCAAATACTGGTTATAAAATGGTGTAAAAAGACAAGAAAACTGCATCAGATTGCGCACTGGTCTTGGGGAGGGAGGGGGAGAAAAATTTAAAACTCAAAAGCTTCTGGAAGCGATTGTTGATCATTCACAATAAATTAATTTTAAAACAAATCTGAAAAAAAAAGAGACAAGAAAAAGTCTAACCGGCATGGGAAGTGGTTTGATTGCCTTTACTGTTGTGTAGCTTAATTGGTTACAGGGTGATACCAAGGAGGTCAAAGTGAGAGAGCTTCCAGGCCTGTAGAGGAGGAGTACCTTAGCTTTGTCCTTGGTTTGGGGCCAACTCTCATTCAGGCACAAAAGGTCTTAGAACTCAAAGAAAATTTAGAGCTCATCCACCTTGACCTCTCTCCTTCTCCAGTGGTTGGGCCCAAAGTGGAAGAGTGTGGGTGAGTAGACAGTAAGTACTCATTATGCACCTAGTGACGGTTCAGCACTCCGACATAGGGACAAAGAAGTCCAAACTGTTGCTTCAGTAGGGTCAGAATCACCTGGCATTCCCCTTGCAACATGTCCTATCTGGCCCAAGTTGGATTTGGGGGAGTTTGGGGAGGGGCAGCTCCTTGTCATCACTGTTCTGGCTTTTCTAGGGGGTCGTTTTTTTTTTTAGCACAGTGGGTGGTAGCTTCCTACTCCAGAGTCTTGCCGGACCTTTCTTCCTCTAGCTAGTAAATGACCCTTTGGGGGAGGGCCAGCAGTTTGAGGGGACCAAGGTGAGAGCTTGGGGGGGGCAATCCTATGGTGAAATCCAAATCTGGGGAGTTTCTTAAAGTTCAGTGTGAGAATTTGCATCCTCTGATTGCCCGGCTCTTTGGTTACAGGGTTCTTCTGCCACTCTCTGAGGTTCCCTTTTTTTTTTTTTCCTCATCCTCTTTGGTGAACTAATCCAGCAAATAATTTCTGCCCGTCCATCCATCTACCCACCACCTCCTACCTACTTCCTCTCTCCACCCAAAAAGAAATCCATTTTGGGCAAGCGGCACAGTCTTGGGCATTTTCGTTTCAATTAAGCATGCGGAGCTCTTTGTCAGTGACCTGTGAAAGCCATCCTCTAGTTAGGGCCTCTACAAAGCCCTTCCATTCGCGGCCCTTGGTCTCCATCCAGACTCTTCCTAAGAGTCTGTTAAGCAGTATTGCTTGCTGCTAATGGGGCCACCAGATTGTTTTTGAGAGGTGACAAATCTCAAAATGCTTTGTTCTCTTCCCTCCCTCCCATTTTTCCAGAATTGAGATTTCCTCAGTTTATTTCCCTCTCAACAGCATTGCTATTGAGAGCACATAATGCCCTCTCTCCAGAGAGAACGGACAAATACCATTTCTGTTCAAATGCAGCAGAGAGAGATTTGTTTTTCCCTTAGAAATGAGTTAACAAACAGCAATTCCGATTCAAAGACCTCAGAGAGGCAGTATGGCATTGTGGGAAAAGCCTTGGAATGGGAGTCGAATCTTATATCTGGGGCCTTGGACAGGTTACTATCTCTTGGACATCTAGTTTCTCCTCAGGTCATAAATGAAGGGGAATTGGATGAGGTAACCGCTAAGGTCCCTGTGGTCCTTCCTTGTGGGTCAAGGAGAAAGAACCACCAATCTGGAGTTAGAGGAGCCAGGTTCCAATCCTGGCTCTGCTATTTACTCCTTGTGTGATGTGGGACAAATCTTTCATTCTTTCTTCTTCTCTAAAATAAAGGGGATGGGGCAGCTAGGTGGTGCAGTGGGTAGAGCACCAGCCCTGGAGTCAGGAGGACCTGAGTTCAAATCTAGCTTCATACACATAACATTCACTAGCTGTGTGACTCTGGGCAAGTTACTTAACCCCAATTGCCTCGCCAAAAAAAATAAAATACAATAAAGGGCACAGGACTAGATCAGCTCTTTACAGGCTTTTTTGGGACCAAATCCAGGAAGCACTCACGTTGGGCATTCTAGGGCTGTTCTCCATTGGGCCCTCACACAGCACCCTCCTGCTGCATTAATGCCTTATCTGCAGAAACAGTTCTGGTACGGAAGGCACTGTCCTTGTTCCTTCCCCTGCCCCAGCAAAGGCCCAGGTGAGACTATGGGACAGGAATCGATAGTGGTGTCAGATTTTCTCCAGCAACATTAAGCAGCATGTGAATAGGAGTGACTGGCAGTGGGTGGTGGGAATAATCCCAGACTGGAGCTTGTCAGGGCAAGATATTCAATAGGACAAAGATGTGAGAGCCTTAAGAGAAGAGAAGAGGACTGGCAGGGGACTGAATTGGTTCACCAGAGCATCAGGATGGGGAAAGGGAAAGACTGTAACCAGTGAAGAACTGAGGGGTACAGGGATTGGAGGTCATGGTGAGGATGAAGAGCAGGGGCAGGAAATGCAAGGCACAGAGAGAAGAGGAATGACAACAGATTGGGATCAGGAAAAGGAATTTCAGAGTTTGCCAACATGGAAGTGGCACATTTGCGGGGAGGGGGGGGGGGGGAGGTTGATACTGACCATATCTTTGTATAGCTGAGGTGGTGTGGAGGAGTAGATCATGGTAAATAAGTAAGCTGGAGGATGTCTGAGAGAATAGAATTATATGTTGAAGTCCTCTCCTATGAGAGCAGGAGTTTTGGAGGAGAGAAACTGAGGCAGGCTCTGGACTATTTTTTAAGAAAGGAAGGAGATAGCTATAAGAATCTTGATTGGATAGTAGATATGGGTTAAACGAACCTCAAAGGAGGAGAGGTTAGTGATGGTGGTAGGGAGAGAACCTGGAAATGACAATGAGGAGCAAGGAGGACTCCAGCTCCACCCCCTCCAGGATCTGAGAGTCAGGGTTGGAGGAGATGGGCTGGGGTGTGAGTGAAAGTACAACCACTGGTGGAAATGGTAGCCAGGGAGTCTCTGTCATCAGGAGGGGGGCAGGACTCAGTGACAACAAGCAGATGGAGGGGGGTGAGAATGGAAAAGATTCAAGGTGAAAGCAAGTTTACTACCTATGGAGCCGGTGTTCTAGAGGGCACCAGGGAAGGAACTCCTTAGCTGCTTCTTCGGGTGCCTATTTTCCTTTGGAATCAAGGTTGTGGTTGTCCTTACATATTCATTTGAGGGTTTCAGTTATTTGCAGAACTTTGCTATAACCCTGTCTAGAGTGATCATGTGACTCATCCTGGTAAGTGATATTCCTGACCCTTCCCCATCAAATAACAGAGAACATAGCAGCTCTCACCCACATACCCTAGCTCTTACGCTTCACTCCTTTCTGGCTTTGGGGAAAGAGCTTAACCTGAAAAGGGAGGCCCCATCCACTTGGAAAGAAGTGCTCATTTTTTGGGGGGGGCACCTTTAAGTGTTGACCATTTGTTAACCGTGTCAACAGCATTCTCTCCAATAGGAGACAACACCACGACCAGGCGTCCGCCCCGTTCTTCCCATTCCTCTTTTCCCCTTCCATACAATCTCACCACTCCAAATATGCCAAGCCGACAAGTCATTGACTCTGAAATGATTCCCAGAGCAATCCCGATTTCCTGGTCTGAATTGGACTCTCTCTCCCTCCTTCCTGCCCCTCCTTCCTGCCCCTGCTTCCTGCTGCCAAGCCCTGGTGTAGCGCTGTCATTTGTCAGCATTGGCAAGCACCTTAGCAATCGTCTGGTCCAAGCCCCATGTGGTATAGTGAGGGGATCCTGTGCTGCCACATGGAGCCTGGTCCCCACTGCTCTCTACCTCCCATCTTTGTTACCTGGAAGAGTTTGGGGCCATGCCATCATCCACACCTTTCAGGCTCAGACTCAGGATGGCTTTCCCATTTCCTGGGGGACATATGCTGTACCAGCACCCCCACCACCACCACCAATAGTCCCTCATGTAGCCAAACAGCAGAAAGAGGAACAAAAGTCAGTCTTGATCATCACATCTGCATCCAAATCTACAGGCCCAGATAGAGACCTAGGTACACACCCATGAATTTCTCTGTGCATGGGACACACATGTTCAGATACAGTCACTCCTTTTAAATGTCAAAAGCTGGCTCCTTTTTAAAAAAATAGAAGTATCCTAACAGGAGATTAAACCTCACCCCCCAAGACCTCTCCTAACAGAAGAGAACTAGGAAAGGGAAACTGGAAGCAGAGAGAAAGGAGAAAACCATCCAGCTCTGTGCCCTGAGCCAGAGAGCAGGCAGAGTGACAAGCATCGATGGCCCCAGAAGAAGGAGAGTCTCAGTCATTTCCAGGAAGGAGAAGGCCAGGGATCTTACTCATGGTCTCCAGGGTCACACAGACTCTGGGGTCTCAACAAGGGGTGTCTGAAGTGCCCTCATCAGGCAGAAGGATTGGGCTTGTCCTTCTGGGTCCCAGACGACAGACAGATCGGGGTGGGGGGGGCGGAGAGGGAGCAGATTTCATTTTGATTTCAGGAAAAACTTCTTAAGTAAAGTAAAGTAAAGCAAAGTAAAATGGAGATGGGCTTGGTGAGTTCAGGGGCAGTGGATAGAGCACTCTTGTACAGGTACACGGTGGACTCAACTGGCACCTCTTAACCTTAGCCAAGAGGATGGAGAGAGCCAAGTTATCTCAAAACAAGTGGCTCTCCAGAGTGATGGATCCGGGTTTGAATCCTGGCTATCCCACTTACTAGGTAACCCTGAGTTACGTAAGGGCCCTCTCCCTAATAGGCCTGCCATCCATGAAGCCTGGCAGTGCTTCCCCCACCATGTTCTGCATCAGGACCACAGAGGAGTCTCACCACTATCCCAGCACCTGCTCCTCCCTGCTGGGCCTCTCCTCCCAAGCTGCCTTCACTGTTTCAGAGCTCGGCTACGCGATCCATTTCAAGAACTGGAGTGTAACAGAACCAGTGGCCACAGTGTTGGCTCTAGAAGCAGGAGCAAGGCTCTGCCACCCGTGCCTGGCCCACATTCTCCCACATTCCCCCGACAGGGAGCAGGTGAAGGCTGGGAAGCAGAGGGCAGCTTAGAAAGTGGGGGGGGGGGCTCACTCACCTTTCTCTTCCAGCAGCAGCAGCAGCAGCAGACAGCCCCAAGGCTGCAACAGCATCCCCCTGTGAGCTTCTGAGGAAACTGATGCACATACAACCAGCTTTGGGGAGCTGAGCATGAGATTCTTCCCGAGACCAGCAGTCACCCAAGTCTGGGCATGCCCAAGGCAGATTTGTTTTTAGTCCCAAGAAGCTGTTGTAATACTTCTAGTCTGGTGTGATTCTGTTCCCTGGAAACTCTGTTCCCTCCCTCTGTTTCTCTCCTTTCCTAATAAGCTTTAAGGGCACTGTGTTGGTGCCAAGGCCAGGCTGATGGGCTGAGGCTACAGGGAGTCTCAGAGGACCATGGGGCAAGACAGCTGAGGCAATTCTGTTTCTGTTTCCATGGATGCAGTAGGTGGCTCCTGTTGCTTCTTCCATTGCTCTCCCCCCCCACCCCACCCCCACCTCCCACCGACCCCCATCCTTCCTCTTTTCCTTGGCTTACTCCTCATCCATTCATACTGGCTTCAAAGCCACCTGAAAGAATTACCCCAACTTGCCTACCAAGCCCCTTCCTTCCTCCAACATTGGCCAGCACCCCGGTTCCTCAGGGGGCTGCCCCACTGATGAGACACTTCTCTTGGAATCCCTCTTGGATCCTGAAAGAAAATGAAAGAACCAAGAACCTGGTTTCTCAATTTGTCTTCATCTTCTGGCATTTCCATTATAGGCACACTGTAGGATCAGGGGTTTGTAGAGCTGGAAGGGACGCTCAGTCCTGCAAACATGGCAGAAAGCTGGAGCATTCTCCCCAGAGATCTTGGAGCTCTGGAAGACCCATTAGCCCAGAGGGTGTGGTGGGATGGAAAGCATCAGAAGATCTGAGCGCTCTGTTCCCAACCCAGCCACTCACTCAATAGGTGCTATCCCTCTCTGGGCCTCAGTTTCTTTTTCTGTCAAATACTGGAGTTGTAGTTAGATGAGCTTAAGATCCAAAGGTGCCCAGACCTTTGCTAGGCATAGTGGAAGGTACAAGAGAAGCTGAAGATTTGCCCAGGGAGGGACGATGAGGTCACACATGAAATGCTGAGTGAGCAAGCCAAGTGAGTAAATGTTCAATGGTGTAGGGATGGCATCCTCTGAAGGAGATTAGCAGCTGCTCTTAGGCCTCTGAAAGAACAGAGGTGCAGAGGGCTAGAGCAGTGGAACGGAGGAATCCCAGTGTCTCCCCCTTCCTCCTATTCCTCGTTTCTTTAGGCCAGTCATTTTCTGTTATATCACGGACCACAGTTTGTTGAGCTATTCCTCAGCTGCTGAACATCTACTTTGGTTCCAGTTGTTTGTGATTATAAATGTAGGGTTCCCCAAAGCCTTTTTCTGTGTGTGGTGGGGGGGGTACTTTCTTTTTCTCATTGACCTTCTTACAGTATATGCCCCAAAGTGGAATCTCAGGGTCACAGAGGCTGGAAATTTTCACCACTTTCTGAGTATTTTTTCAAATTCCCTTCAAGTCACCAACTATGCACCCATAGTCTTTCCACAAACCCTCCGACATCGACAATTCCTCTCTTTGCCGAGTGTGAGATCAGGGCTCCTCACCTCCTCCACAGTTCTCCAGCCCTGTGCCCTCAGGGGGACAATCTGCGGCTAGGGGAGCCCCTTCTCTCCTTTCTAAGGACGAAAATCAAAGTTGTCTTTCTAAGCATAACTCTCTCGCTCCCCTCCTCAGCTGTGATCGCCCCTGTAGGGTGAGGGCATTGTTTAGCGCAGTCCAAGAACTTCCCAAGGACACTTGGAAGCCTCTTTATGCTTAATTAAGCACTGCTTCATTATTTACTGAAACCAGATGAAAGAGCACAGTTGTCTGAAGCTATGTTTGCTCCTCTTTCCCCTGCACACCTTAGCCTCTTTTAAGTCTAAAGAAATGGGGTGGGGAGGGGGGCAGGAATTATTTGGACTAAACATGGCAAACCCTGCTGAGCTGTGCAGCCTGTACCCAAACAGGCATCCCTTCGATGCCTTCCCAACCAGAGGGCTTGGCCTGGCCCCTGCATTTCCCAAGTCAGCCCTCACCAGTTTGAGGTCACTCATATTGTAGGGAGGTTTAAAGCAAAGACAAATCTGCTTCTTTTGCTGAAGGGAAAAGTGGGGAGGGTAATGTAGAGGGAAGGGCCAGCCCCAGGAGGCACCCGGATGGCATCTGGGGTCAAGGTTCTGCCTGAGCCCCCTTGGACTCTGGGACTGCTGGGATTCCGGCTTCACCTACTTTCTGGGTCACTCCTTTTCAGCTCTATGCCCTCTAGTGCCCTTTACACACTTAACAGCTTTTATTTCAATCACTAATTGCAAAATTGAACACAGTCTTCTGTATACTCTGAGATCTCAGTTGTGTATAGCAGTTCAAAAAATCCCCATCTCCCACATACACACATACACACACGCATGCGCGCACACGCACACACATGCACACTCATACACACATACACATAGGCATACTCAAAAATGCATGCACAGTCACACATGCGTACATACTCATACACACATGGGCACACTCAAATACACAGACATACACTCATAATACACGATACATGGGTATGTACTCACAATACATGCATGTGCTCTCAAATACTTATGCATGCTCCTACATGCAAACACACTCACAAATGCTCTCACTTATCTGCCCACACACTCACGTATGCATATACACATTCACACATGCACACACACTTAGACATAAACACATTCTCACACACTGCTCACACATGCATACACACTCACAGACACACGTACATGCTCATACACGTTCACACGTAAACACAGACATACACAGAGAGTGCGTGTGAGTGTGTGTATACATGTGTGAAAATATGAATGTATGCATTGTGTGCATGTATGTCACACAATATGCACTCTTGCACACACATGCACACTCATGCACATGCATGCATACTTACATACTCACCCATTCACACATACACACATATATACTCACAGACACACACTTTCCTACACATATGTACTTGCACACTCATACCCACTCTCACACATGCATGCACACTCACACTCTCAAACACACACATACACACTCATACAAACATTCAAAATATGCATATGCACACATGCCCCAATACACACACATACACATGCTTACACATAGTCGCACGTGCATACACAGTTGGCCATACACACTCTCACACATACACATGCATGCACACATACTCTCGCACAGTCACGCACGCATGCACACACATGTGTTCTTGGGCACTGAATTGTTCAATCTTTAACTTGTCATTGATTCAGCGCCTGCTGTAAGGTCAAACCATTGCTAGATGCTTGGAAAGCCAATGTAGAGATTGGGATCTGTTTGGGGAGCATGTTAGCATCATATTGAAAACCTAGAACTTGTCCAGAGGAAGATGGCCAGGCTAAGGGGACCCAAAGCCACAAAACACACATTGAATGAAATTAAAGCATTTAGCTTTTCCAAAGAGCAAACTCAGCGGGGATACAATTTGTGGTGTCGCTCTATGGACCAAAGATGCAACCTTCTCTTTAACCTCAGGAGGCAGTGGAGTAATAGCGGGAAACTCTGATAGGCTGGGCAGATTTTTAATTTACTATAAGGAGAACTTTCCCATTGATTTCTGCCATCCTGAAATGGTTTTAACTTCTCTGTCCCTGGAGATCTCCTGGGCTGAACACTCCTTTTTAGAGGGAATTCACACTTTGGGGGATTGGACTAGATGTGATCCTCAAGGTCTCTGTCATTCTCGGATTCTATGATTCCAAGAACTCATCACTGAGGCATAGTCCAAGACAAGTCTCCCACCCAGCCCTACCCAGGGGGCCAAGGGAGACTCCCGCTCTCAGCTCCTTAACATTCTCAGTGCTTTCTCTCACCTGTAGGGTCGTCCTCAGGCCCCTGCCCTTGCTTCCATCTTTAGAGCTATCAAATTGCTCAGTGAGCTCCCCATGCAGCCACATGTGTCTGCTCAGCCCATTCCCATTTTCATCACCCTTGGTTTGGTCATCAAAAACGACATTCTTCTTGTCCTCCTCCAGTGAACTTATCCCATTAAAATCATGGGATCTTACTCATCTCCCCCATTAGAATGTGAGCTCTTGAATGAATGAATGAATGAATGAATGAAGCACTTATTAAGTGCCTACTAAGCGTGAAGCCCTGTGCTAAGATAGCACTGTGAGCCGGTTCCCAGGAGCTCCCTTCCGAATGGCAAGGCTTCTGCTGCAAGTCTACGGTCCTTGGGAGTAAGCACAAGTGCTCGGGCCTTCTCCAATGTTCTTGGCCATCGAGCCATCAGACAGTGCCAAGAGCCCTCCTTGAGGGCACGAAGCATCCTGTTGACCTTGTGCTGGTATCTCCAGGGCCTAGTGTAGTGTCTGCACCTAGCAAGTACTTCTAGTGCTTGCCAATCGATTGCTTGCTCAACCTTTCTCTGAACAAGGCTGCTCGGTCCCTGAGGTTCCAGTCATTTCTGCTGCAGCAGGGCGGTTTGTATTAGTGACCAGAAGTCAGTCCATAAAAGAGACCTTCTTCCCACTTTGGACAGCAAGGCCATCACGGAATTGTCAACCGTTCTAATTGAAGGCCCCCATCACTGCCTTCTTCACGCTTTGGGATCTTCTCTTCCAGCTCCTCCTCCTGTAATACACTCTCCCCACAGTATCTCTTGCTGCTGCTGCTGCTGCTGCTGGTGGTGCTGCTGCTGCTGCTGCTGCTGCTGCTTTTATGAATAGCTGACAGATCTCTGGTGCTGGCAAGTTTTTTTTAAAGCACTTTTCATGTGTTATATCACTTGATCCTCCCAACACTCCTGTGTGAGATGGGTGCTAACATTACTCCCATTTTAAAGATGCAGAAACTGAGAGAAGATCTGGCTTGCCCAGGGCCTCCCAGCTGGCAAATGTCTGTCTGCATTTTGAGTGGTGATTCCAAGCCCAGGCAGCACTGTGCCTAGTACCCCCTGCCAAGGAGCCTCACCCAAATGCTCTGCAAGAGGCTGCCCTGTCTGCTGGGAGGATTCCCACACAGTAGTGTGTTTTCTTGACAGACAATCCCACCTCACTGTGCCTTTTGAGTGAGGTTCTCATCCATAGGACCCTTCCACTGCCACTTGTGACTCCTACAACAGTCACAGCAGTCCCTAGGAGGTGGGGCTCTTTATTACCCATACTAGGCAAATGTGCATAAAGAAGGTGAATGTTACTCTTCCGAGTTCTCAAGCCACATAATGTATGTAAAGTGCTTTGCCCACTGTAAAGCCCCATAGAAATGCCCATGATTGTGGTTATTATGTCCTCCCACCTACTACTCTCTGTGGTGTCTGGCTTAGCAGTTGTATGTGGGCAGTTTTCTCTCCCCTCACCCCCCCTCCTCCATTTTCAGTTTAAATCCTGGCTATTGTGAGGCATGCCAGCCCTTTCACTTTTTCCTCTAGCAAGGAGACCAACCTACATTTTGTACACACGGAGTTGTTAATTAGCACTAGAAGAAGCACACACGTAGCGAGATCTCGGCAGGGCATTGGAACATTCTTCTCTTCCCCCCGCCCCAGTTCCCCATACCTGCAGAAACTAAAATCCTTCATTCCCTTTGGCTCACACTCCCAACTTTGCCTGCTGCTTTGGCTGTACCTATTTGCTACAGGAGCTCTGACTCTGGGGACTTCTGAGAGAGCCCCCCCCCCACCGCCTTAAACATATTAGTTGTGCTTAACTGTTCTCTGGGAGAAGACCTTCTGAAGAACCCCAGCTTCCAGCCACTTCGCAAGCATTCCTTTTTCTCTTACCTGCTCATACCTCCAGTGAGACCCAATCAATCTACCTGGGGCTTGCTTCTTGGCTGGCCCTCCCATGTCTCCCTGTCCAGGGCCTTACTAATGGTAGCAGCTCGGAGAGCTTCATGCAGGGCTTTCCGGCAGAGGTGAAGATCCTTTAACATGGTCCAAATGACTGTGAGCTATATAGTTACATAACCAAACCCCTAAGTGAGTGGATGGCAGCCTTTCTCTTCTCTCTCATTGAGGTTTTTCTGCCTTCAGGGCCAGGTCTAGGCTGCTAGGTTGAGCCTGACTCCACAGCCCTGAGGAAGGGGATGGTCCACCAAGTCCAAAAACTCCTCTACAGCTCAGGGATGGAGATGAATCATCTCACACAGATACACAACGGCCACCCTGGAAGGTCAACTGGGCATTTTATAGTGGCACTACCTACCTTCTGATCCCCAGAAAGGGATCCCTGGAGAATGAAGACTAATTAGGCTGGCCTAATGAGCTCTTTCCATTTCCACCCCACTGTCTGCCTGATACTTGGAGACAAAAGTGAGGCACATCTTCAACTCCAGAGTCTTTGCCTCCCTGAGTATGTTTTGGAGGGAAATTCCATAAAGATTCCTTAATTGAGTTAGAATTTCGAGGCTATTGTGCCATGCAGCTTGGCTCTGCCTGCCAATTGGCAGGAGTGTAGCTGAAGTGCCATAGAACGCAAACATCAGAGTGATTAAATGTGCCTGCAGAGCATAATTGAGGACCTGAATAAGAGAAAAGAAAATGAATTGATTTTCTGCAGGGCCAGAAAAACAATCATTGAGACCTAAATAATAGGCTTCAAAGCCCTCCGAAGGAGGAATGGCCAGCCCACAGTGACGCCAAAAGAAAGAAGGAACCAGCCTGGGAGAGGGGGCGGGGTGGAGGTAGAGGGCTTTTGATTCTCTTATCATTTTTACAACTTTAATGTCAAGCACGGAAGAGCCTCACTCAGAGGCAGGCTTCTGACCCCCGTCTCCAGAGGTTTGGGATGGACTCTTCATGGAGTTCATGAGGGATGGACTTGCTCCTTTCCCCTCCCCCCCCATCAGAGCTAGGAGAAGAGTTTTAGGAGGCGATAGACATCGCTCGGGTGAGACGTTCCTACTCTCATGTCTGTGATCAGTCTGCCAAAGTCAGCATTTGGGACAATGGCCTGGGAGACACTGCAGAGCACATACTTGGATTGCACCAGCAGCCGGCCTGATTTCCATGGCCACTTCTGACTGTTAAGTTCTGTCACTCTAAAAGGTTCCTTCTGGTCTCAGATGTCTATCTATATAGATGAATGCAGAGAGCACAGCTAATTAATAAAGAGAACTAGAGATCTCCACAGAGTTGAAGGACCATTACTAATAATAGCAGCCAACATTTATAGATGGCCTACTATGTGCCAGGCTCTGTGCTAATTGCTTTACAATTATTACTTCATTTGATCCCCATAACTACTCTGGGAGGTAGGTGCTATTAGGACTCCCATTTTACAGATGAAGAAAATGAAACAGATAGATGTTCAGTCAGTGATTTGCCCAGGGTCACACAACTTGGAAGTGTCTGAGGCTGAGTCTGAACTCAGGTTTTCTTGACTAGGCCTGGCACACCATGCACTGTGCAACCTAGCCTCCCCAGTTCCCCATTAGAGGAAATATAGATTAGGCTACTTCTGTTTGGTCTCAAGGACTGATAGGCAGGGAGGCAGATTTCAGTTCAAGACAAGGAAAAACTTCTCAATAACCAGGGATTTCCCAAAGTGGATTGCTCCCATGGTGATGCATAATGAGCTCCCTCCTCACTGGAGGTCTCAGGCAGAAGCTACAGGACTACTCACCAGGGATGTTGTGAGAGGAAGGAGCTAGGATCAGAGGCATCTTTGGCATCATTCCACTGAAATCATGTGTGGGCTCCACAAAAGATTCCTAACACATCCTGTAGTAGAAGGACCACTGGCTATCAAGTCAGAAGCTCTAGGTCGAGTCTGGACAGTCCAGTACTATCAAATGAGATCACACCTGTAAAGCTCTTATCACAGTATCTGGCATAAAGTAAGCGCATAATAAGTGCTTGCTCCCTTCCCCCTTCCCCAGTACATGCACTGCCTACCTCATAGATGGGGTGTTATGAAACCCCAAGGGAAAAAAAAAACTTTAAAAAGAGAATGAAATCATGTACATGAGAGGGCTTTGTGACCCTAAGATGAGCCTGAAATGTTGACTGCAATTATTAGATGTAAAGAATGGGCAGGGTTTGTCAACGACAAGGAGATGGAGTCCTTGCTATTGCATCATGTGATAACAGCATTGATTTTTCTATGTATATATAATGATCTTGTTAGATGCCTACGGTGTGCTGAGCACTGGGGATACAAAATCAGAACAGTCTCTGCCCTCACAGACCTTACATGCTGCTGCTTTCCCTCCAACAATCTTCTTCACATTGACCAACCTGCCCTGAAGCTATCATAGATGGTGGGAGGCAGAATGGGGTGGTGCATTGGCTAAGGATCCACCTTTGGAGCTAGGAAGATCTGGGTTCAGGTCCCTCCTCTGACACTCCTGGCAAATCACTTCACCTCTCAATGCCCTAGTTAACTCTCTAAGACCAGAAGTTGCAGAAAAGGGGCCGATCTGCATTGGTAAAGGGAGTTCCCACACCTGGGAGATCCCTAAACCAATGAAACCACAGGTCCAATCCCTGTCCCTCTGAGATGTTTGGGATCATAGATGCAGAGCAAGAAGGGGCCTCAGACTCAGGAAGGGCCTCCTGACTTGTTCAAAGTCACACAGAGAGTAATTGGCAGGGCCATGATTTAAACCCAGATCTTCTGACTTCAAAGGTCTAAGGGGAGAAGCAGAGAAGTTGCTTACCAGCTAGGGGCTCAGAGATGGTGCTGTGGAGGAAGAAGTAGCATTTGAGTTGTGTGTTCAAAGATAGGAAATCACAAAGGGCAAGGAGGAGGTGGAGGAGAACATTCCAGGCATAGGGGACTGTGTGAACAAAGGTATGGAGGTGAGGAGACAGAAAATAGGGAGCACGGATGGAAGTAATATGAGATGAGCTTGGGAGGAAGGATGAGGTGGGCAGGTCATGGAAAGCCTGGAATGTCAGCCAAAAGAAGCCACTGAGAGCTTTGCAGCAGAGGAGCGAGAAGGTCAGTTTTGTACCTACAGGAGATCTTTCTTACAGTCGTTTGGATAGAGTGAAGGCAAGAGTCAGGATGTGGGGAACGTGGTGGGAGGATCCAGCCGGGAGCTGCAAGCATGCTTGATCTCTCATTTTTCTTTCTTGGTAGTCAGTAATAACTTGGTTGTCAGTAATAACTTGTCAGTAATTTCTCTTTGAGATCCTACTGTGTGTCCAAACTTGTAGGTGTTGTGAGAAGGACCAGATCTCTGCCTTCAAGGACTGTGGTCTCCATGAGGAAACTGAGGCATACAAACAGGGCAGGACTTGAGAACAGCATATGATCCAGGGCAAGATTAGGTGGTGTGAACTCTGAGAGACATCTGAGTTCAGAGGAGCCAAGGAATGGAAAGAAGTGGGCTGGAACATTCACTTGCAGTTGAATGCATTAGCAAATTTCCATTGAATTATCCAGGACTCATCGAGCTGTAGGTACACCAGGTCCAACATACCTCTGGCCTTTGGAATATTCTCAGTGGAATTTGATGGTGGCATGGAGGAAAAGAGGGCAGACTGGATTGGAATGGGAAGTTTAGTCACTGTACCTTTTTGAGCCTCAGTTTCCTTCTCTGGAAATGTGCCTCTAAGGCTTTCAGACAGCTGCTACCTGCTATGATGGCGAAAGACAAATCAAGTCAGACACAGAGAGATTTGGCCAGAAGAAAGCTGGATGTAGCAGGGAATCCCTGGGCCTCGCTTAAGTTGTGCATTTTGCTATGACACACACACCAGACAAGGATAAATAGCAATAGTTAGTGGGGATTGCTTTATGTTGGGTTCTGTTCATTGTTTCCCAGAGCAGCCTAAGAGAGCTGAGGAATGCTGGGCTCCCCGGCCATGAGCACCTGTGTCAGTTGTTCATTCAGTGCATTGATTGAAGCCCTCTCTAGGTGAGTTCTAGTGCTAGGCACTGGGAGAAATGGACAGGGGCCATCTGGCTGAGGAAAATCCTGTTTACCCACGAAGAGTTTATCATCCAGCGGGAGGAGGGGAGATGACAAAACTGGGTGTGATGGAAAGAGAACTAAGAGTCCAAGGAGCTGAGTTCTAGTGGCGGCTCTCTCTGCTGCTTCTCTCTCCCTCTCTCTGTCTCTCTGTCTCTGTCTGTCTCTCTCCCTCCCTCCTCTTTCTCTGTCTCTCTCTGTCTGTCTCTGTCTTTTCTCCCCCCTCTCCTCCCCCTCTTCCCCACCCCATCTATATCCCCATCTCTATTTCTCACCTTGGGCAACTCCCTTCCCCCCCTCTGGCCATGGATTTCCTCCCGATAAGGACTCAATAAGGACTCAATGACCTTAGCAATCCCTTCCAGCTCGAAACCCTAAGACCCTAAACAGGCAACTATAAAACGGAGATAAGCCAATACAGAATGTCTTAAGTGCCCCAGGTGCGATAGAAACCAAGAGCTCTGATGGGGGAAATGGGAAAGAAGGTGGCCTTTTAGCCAGCTGGGCTTTGCATGATGGCTCAGATTGTGACTTACCCAGATGGAGAGGAGAGTGTTCTAGGTGGCAGGCAATGTAAGAAGAAAGGGGAGTAGCAACCAATCCCTGGGCAGGCCCATCTAATGGTCCGGCTGGGCTAGAGCCCATGGTATATAAAGAGGAGTTGAAGCCAGGCTAGAATGGTAAGTCTGGGCTAGGCAAGGAAAGGCCTTGAATGCCAGGTTGGGAATTTAGGACTCAGTAGTGTGGAAATTGGGGCACCATTGAAGGTTCCTGAGAGCAGGGGATTAACCTGGTCAGAGCAGGACCAGCACATAAAACGGGGATAAAAATGTGCACAACCTACTTTGGAGGGTTCCTGTGGCCAAAACGCTTCATAAACTTTTAAATGCCTCTGGCTGTGATACTTCCTTGAATCCTTCCCAAAGCTGAGATTTGATGAGCCTGGGTACTCCCTCCAAGCAGACCATAGCCCCCAAGCCAGTGAAATCTCAGCTCCTGGAAGGACTAGAGGAAGAACAAAAGCCCAGAGGCATTTTAAAGTCCAGAGTTTCTGGGGGTGAAAGATTCTTTGCCCTGGAGCCTGTGTGGCTCCTCACTTAGCTCAGCTGGGCCAGCTTGGACTCTCAACTTAGACTCTACTGACAGAACCTTCAAGAATTCCAGGGCCCCTCCATACCATGGTGAGGCATTGGAGGAAGCCAACGACGGAGGGCTAAGAAGTTGGTGAGAGAGGGGCCTTTAGGAACAGGAGCTGACTTTGGGTTTAGGGCTTGATGTCTTTCCAATTTCCTCCTCAGCCAAGGACAGGAAGGGAACTCCAGGAAGGGACCGGGAGCCAATCTTTAATCTCCCAGATGCCAGCTCTCTAGTAGTTTGCATCCCTCTTTCTCGAAAGCAGACTGCCTCTAGGACACCGTTTGCCTGACTGCTGCAGAAACCCCCATCTCCAGCTTTGGATCCACAGACTTGGAGAAGAAGCTTGCGAGCTTGAAGCAGCCACCCCAATTAGAATGCAGCTCTCCCTCATCCACAGGGAAGCTAAGTTTCTGCTTCATAGCAGACTGAGCCCCAATTCTGATGGCCTAGGAAGATTTCCTGTAATGCCAACACTGTATTCCTATGAAGGAGTAGAGGAATTTCTGGCTACAGGGGGGACATGTGGAAGAAATGACTCCTAGAAAGTGTCCCCATAGTACACCAAATGGCAGCTGGTCTCCTGGCTTAGGTAGTTACCCCCAAAGTATCCAAATTTCTGTACTATTAAGTCTTTACACTCTCCAGGCTGGCATTCAAGGCCTTTCCTAACCTAGCCCAAACTTACCATTCTAACCTTGCTCCAACTCCCTTTTAGCTACCCTGGACTCTAGCAAAGTTGGGCCAAGAGGTAGAAATAGAGGACTGGGGAGGGGGGAGAGAAGATGGCATTTAGACTTTCTGTAATATTGTTGAGACAAACTGTTGTATTTTTTAAAAGGACAAAGGCAATTGTTATTTTTAAAAATGCATTTTAGATGGATTTGGGATTGGACAGCTCTTATTTTTTAAGCAAAGTGAGTTTAAGGACTGGAGAGGGAATGTGTGTTCATTGTCTGTCACTGATGAATTCAGTCAGTTGGTTAGTGAGCCGCCAGGCCACTGAGGCAGGGCTGGGGAATTGAGGAATGCTGGTGGGGGCGGCCAATCCAGTCTGGGAAGGAAAAGAAATCATGTGTGTTTTTCAAATCTGTTATGTAATTTTATTTTTTTCAATCAAATGTTTGAAAACGATCCTCTTTGTCCAGTTTTCTTCATTATGGACTGGCTAAGGCAGCAGCTGCTCCTATATAATTCCTCCCTAACTAACTTTCCAGCAGCATCTGTAGTACCCTGCCATCCAGGTCTCTGAATAGCTCTTCAAGAAATGCTGCTTCCCCAAGGCCAGGGATACTCCAGGGCCATACCTTCCCTGCCCCCCACTCAGATCTGGCCCTCCCAGAGTGCTATTGACCTTGGACTTTTCCTGAGATGCCTTCTGAAAAACAGGTAACATTGCAGCCATTGGAGTGGAGTCCTTCCCCGCCAGCTTGGAGGCTGAGCACTGCCCCCTCTACCTCCTTTTCCCTAGGGGTAAGCTCTCACACATTTGAACCATATAAAAAGTAAGGAGAATGGAGGGGAACGCAGTTCCAAGTCATGTTCAGATTAAAACAAAGAGCTGGGACAGGAAACCCATGGAACACTTGTGAAGATCCCATGCTCCTAGTGGGAGTTGTTGGTATTAAAAGGAGTACTCTAAGAAGCTCAGAGATTAGCATCTGTTCCTGCCACCTTTCTGTTATTTCAGTATTATGATTCATAGGGATATAGCAAACAGTTACCTTGGGGAATAACCAAAATGTGGCCACTGGATTTGGGACCCAGCTTTTGGACAGAGTAGGTAAGGGGAGTGTCGGGGGGGAGGTAGAGGGTAAGCTGGTAAGAGGTTCGTACAAATATTGCAACCAACCGCCATGTGATCTCATTGATGTGTGTGCATTGGCTTCAACCATGCTGATCATGAGCCCCACTAACATGCATGCACGTGCGTGCTCACTCACACACACACACACACACACACACACACTCACGCTCATGACTTCCAATACTGGACAATTCTTGTCCATGACTTCTCATAAAATCACCACAAGTCCTGGTGGAGGCATGCCTCCCCTTTCTCCTGACATTACAGATACCAGCGGTATTATCCTCTACCTTCATCATGTCTATAAAACCATGAAATATTCCATTCAGGTCAGCTCATTGAAAATAGCAGAGCTGGAGACCCTGGCACACTTGGGTTGCAGCCTTGACCTCAAAGATGTGGCTCTTCTCTTTGCTGGCACAGATCGCACCCAATTGATACAGTCCAATTCTGATGTCTTTGGTTCCTGTTCTCCCACTTCTCTTGTGCTCTTGAACGAGGAAGGCATTGTTACCCTGTGGCAAAATAAATCAATGAACAGAGTTCGTTGGATTCAAGTCAAAAGAGTAAGTCTAGCCTTGAATAGTTTTGATTTCTTTGTTTTTCATTGTTCCAAAAAATGGGAACTGGAATGTTCTCTTGCAACTGTTGAAAGGTGAAACATTCTTAGCTATTTAACAAGTAGAAATTAGAAGAAACAAGTATCTTTTGCTAGCTCTTATCTGTGGTTCTGATATTAAAAGTAATTAGTAAACTCATCTTCCAATTCCAAAAACATTTATCAGGGACATGAAATATGTGGAGAGAAACAAATAGGTTTGCAATATAGAGACAAAGACAGAGATGGAGAGATAATTGTCGATGACATATGGGCCGGGTTCTTCTATTACTATGGCCCATCCTTATTTTAGTGATGGCTCAAAGGAGCAGAACTGAACATGGCAGACATTCCCAGAAGGTCAGAGGTGACAGGGTCCTGGGAGAGCATCTAATCCAACCACCTTATTTGAATGACTGGGAAGGCTAGCCTTGAACCCATATCTCTATATCCATGGCCACAGACCAGGGAGAAGGTGCTGTTCTCAAAGGCTGCAGTCACAGAGTCAGAGGGATTGCAAAGACTAGAAGTGGGAAGGACCTCAGAGATTTTCCAGTCCAAAGCTCTTGTGCTCCAGCTGTGGAGAATGGAGTGACCCAAGCTAGCTGCCATCAGAGCGGTTTCTCCTTTCCTCTTCTCATATCCAATCATTTGTCAAATCGTGACCCTTCCACCTTTACATGAGCCTTTCTTTCCCCTCCCTTCCTGACATATATTCTCCACTTCTCTTGTTCGACTTATTACAAGAGCTTCATCTTGTCTCAGACCCTTCTGAGTCTCAGCCACACATCCTGCTCTCTCAACCTTGTCCGGGTCCCCTGTCTGGAAAAGGAACAGAAGAACCCTGGTACTCCCCAGTTTGTAGAGGCATTGGGAAGAAAACATTTTGCAAACCTTCAGACACTGGAGAAATGGGAATTAGTGTTATCCCTTCTGTCCACTATACAGTCTTCTGAGCATGCAACTCTGCTCATGTCTATGGAACTCTGGCCAAGCCCCTTAACCTAGCTTTGGAGACCTTCTATAATTTGGCCCCTCCATGATGCAGCTGCCAAAATAATCTTCCTAAAGCACATCACCACCCAACTCCCTGCTTATCACAAACCTTTCATGACTCTTGACTTAGATACAATATCTTCACTGTGGCATTGAAATGCCTTGACTCTGGCAGGAGCCTCACTGAACCTAGCATACTTTCTGTACTTCTGCTCATGCACAAGCTGTACCTCTGGCCCAGAATGTCCTCCTCCTTCTTCTGGTCATCTAGTCGCTTCATTGTTTGGTCTAGTCCCAGGATTTCATTGGTGTGCTGATAAAAGACTGTTCTGCCATTTAGAGTTTTAAGAGTGCTGGATGCCTTCGACACTGAGATGCGAAATGATTTGCCTAGGTTCACTTAGGTAATATGAGTCAGAGGCAGGACTTGAACTCAGATCTTTCTGACTCCAAGGCTGAGTCTCTATTTGAACTGATTATTCTTTCCAATAGAGAGACAACTTCTTGTAACTAATTATTCTTGCTAACTAGGCTCTAGTGGTTTCAGCCCGTTAAAAGAGTGCCTGGGCTAAATAACCTGGGCTAAAGCTCCAGGTGCCCCACCCTAGGCCCAGCTTTGTCTCAGAATGTCAGGTTCTCCGGATTTAAAATGATGCTAAAGAGACTTCTATTACCTATTACAACTGTAAACTGCAAAGGATTCTGGCGGGAGGTGAGGGATGTGACCATGGGGCCAGCAGACCAAGGAGATGAAGGAGGCATCTTGAGGATGGGGGCGGGGCAAGCTTAGATGCTTGTTGAAGGATGATTTTTATAACAAATTTAATCAGAGAGTAAGGGCTGCTTGTGGATCCCCCAAGCCTGCTCTGTCTGTTTGGATCACAAATGGCCTTTCCAGTGTGGGCAGCACTTTCCCCTCAGTGCTGAAGTCCAGAGATCTGGGTTCCAATCTGTACCTTAGCTAGGTGCCCACAGGTCATGTCCCAGATGCTCTTGCCCAATTAGACCCTTGCTCTCTGGCTGTATTTGACCTGCGGGTGAAGTACCTCTGAGCCTCAGTTTCCTCCTCTGTAAAATGGGGATAATTCTTGCACTCCCTATGGACTGTAAAGTGCTTTGGAAAGCCTACAATGCTTGTGAGTGAACAGGAGATCCCGTTTTTCTTCCCTGGGCTGTGGGCTGTAGCCTGAAAGTAACATGAGCCTCCATCTCCAGCTGCTAGGGAGCAGAGAGGGGGATGTGAGAGAGGCCTCAGAAAGCCTCGTCGGGCAAAGCTCACCTGGGCCTTGGGGCAGGTCTCAGCGGGGCCTCCAGGTCAGGAGCTGATGGGCACGAGCTGCTTTGGCCTTGGCCCTGGCCCTCCCCTAGGAGCCCACCCTGCCCTTTCAGAGAAGCGGCGCGCGCTCTCACTCCCGCTCCCTCGCTCGCTCGTTCGTGGGACCGATTCCTCTGTTTCCAGCCCTCAGGATGGGCTCTAGCAGCAGCTGTTCCCCTGCACCTGTCAGTCCATCTCTCATCCCAGTTTACATACAAACTCTTCCCCCCCCTCCTGCCCCCCTTCTCCTGCCAGGGTTTTCTTCCAGATGGCCATTCACTTATTCTCACCCCCACTTTGGGCCTTTGTCCTTCTCATCTGATTTCTTTTCCTTCCCTTGTTTTTCTCCACCTCCACTGCGCCGCTGCCGCCGCCACTACCACCAAGCCCCCACCCTCTTGGTTCGTACTAGTTTCCCATCTAGTGATTCTTGTACCTGGGGCTAGGAGGGGTTGAAAGGAGAGGCTCCCGTGGGGTGTGGCAAGGGGAGAAATCTTCCCCGAGATGTCCTGATGTTTCTGCCCCACTTAAGGACTGGCTGCTGTGGGGGGTAGGGAGGGCAGCAGCTGGGGGAAAGGGGGCAGGGCAGACTCAGAGGTGTGACTGTAAGGGAAAGGAAGCACACCCCAGGAGACTGCAAGGTTTCTAAGCTGCTGAAGGTCTGGCAGCTGCCGAGGAGGCTGAGGGTGGAGGACTGGGAATTTGGCTGATGGGAGGAAGCAGGGGACAGGCGGGGCACTGGAAGGTTTCTGGGCTGCTGAAGGAAGAGGAAGGGCGCCCAGGGATTAAGCTACCAGCACAGTCACTGCTGGGGACAGGGCCGAGGAGGGGAGCAGTTGGGCCTTGGGACAGTGTCCACCGAATTTCTCATTTGAGTGAAAGCCCCAATAGCTCCACTTTCATTAGAGCTCTGGTCAAATCTTTTGGGGACCCTGAGAGGTGTGGGTGTTGCCAGGTGGGAGAAAGAGGAGAGGGGTGTGGGGTTGGAGTTTGTTAAACAGAGATGGGGTTTGTCCTCTGGCAGGAGGAGGCCCAAGTAAGAACTAGACTAGGGAAATGGATTTGGAGGGGTCCTTCCTGGGGTCAAGCACAGACTGGTCCCTGGGGGTGGGGGGGACAAGGAGTCACCTTGAAGCTTCAAACATCCCTCTGAACCCTGAGAAAGGCTTCTGGAGAAGGCTGAGCTAGTTACCTTAGATTGGCTAGCTGTGGAGATTCTTCCAGATAAAGATAACCTTTTCCTCTATATCCCTACCCTTGAGCTCTGTAGTCACACCCACCTCACCCCCGACCCAAGTCATATATAGATTTAGAACATCTTCAGTGTGGCTCAGAAAGTCAGCCCCTTGGAAAGCAATTCAAGTCAGTTCAATGGGAAAGGACCCCATTTCCCAGGAAGCCTGGGCTCATTGGAAGAGAACAAGGTTCGTATTACATACATTTATTAAGTCCTTGATACAGATAAAGCACTGAAATTCAGGGAAATTCAGTGGGAGAAGGAGAGGACAGGCATAGTCCCCTGGGATGTCACAGCTTCCTCAGGGTTCAAGGGCCTGTGAGGAGAGCCGATGTACCTGAGACTTTCCTAGTAATCAAAATATCCAGAAATAGTTCTGGTCTTGGAGTGTAGGGGGAAAGAAGGGTGAACTAGCAATGAAAGAGACTGGGTTACAGGAGGAGCCAGCCCCACTAGAGGGGAAACATGGAGGGCCTGGAATGCTTTTAACTCAGTTAAACTGAACTGAGTAATGTGAGACTGTGTATCTGTAACTTACCTCTCCTGTATAGATTTATAAAAGGAGATTTCCTCCCACTGGAATGGCGTGGTTTGTACACTTTAGTTAAGCAGCTGTCTGGGAGGGAGGGCTGCTGAGATGTAGTGGACAGGGTGGAGGAGAGTTCTGCAGAAGTAAAGGCTGAGGTCCTAGGGGTGGTCTTGGAAGAAGTCACCCTCTCTTTCTTCCAATGGTGGCAGAGGAAAGCTAGCCAGGCTTTGGCAGTGAGTCATCTGTTTGGGACTCCCCTGAGCCCTGTGCCATCACAACTTCAAATGCTCTTTGCATTCCCGCATTTCTGTCTATATAAAGAATGGAGACTTCCCCTTGGATGTCCCGCCAACAGCTTTAGTGGAAAAGCTCGATTCACACGACAGAGCCCTCTGAGCCCTCCCCCTGCCCCCTCCCTCCTCCCTGATCCCCAGCCTCTTCAGTCATTCTGTCTCCCTTCACATCTTTACACCCATTTTCGTGATTTAGGCCACGAAGGGTACTCTAACCTTGGGATTTGGCAGATCTTCCAAAGGGAGAAACTGAAGCCTGGCAAGGCCTTCTTGGAACAGGAAAGTCAACAAAGTGAGTCCATGGGCATTGTTAAGTTCCTACTGTGTGCCAGACACAGTGTTGAGCACTGAGGGGATATTGAGAAAGGCAAAGAGCAACTAGAGGCCCCTTAGGCAGAGGTAGCTCCTTGCTCTCTCTAGAGGCCAAAGCCTGTCACCATTCCCCCTTCTCTCTTCTGACACTGCTGCCCCCTCTGCTACAGGCCCTCATCACCTCAGGCCTGGTGATTGCAGTAGCTATTGGGGGGGGGTGGCCTGTCTCCAGTTCTCCTCACTTCAGGCCATCTTCAGCTGTCAAAGTGATCTTCCCAAAGCACAGGCCTGACCATGGCACCTCCCCCCCAGCTCTCTCTCTCTCTCTCTCTCTCTCTCTCTCTCTCTCTCTCTCTCTCTCTGTCACACACACACACACACACACACACACACACACTCAGCTATCACCTCCAGGACCAAACACTCTATCTCCCAACTCCAGGCATTTTCACGACTTCCCACCCCCCATCATGCCTGGCATTCTCTCCCTCTTCGTCTCTGCATCCTGCCCTCCCTGGTCTCTTTCAGGTCTCAGCTAAAGTCCTAACCTCTGCCAAACACACTTACCACTGCCTCACCTTCCCTTTGCCATCACTTCCCATTTAGCACGACCACAGCTCTGTTGTACAAGAGAAGTTGTTTGCATGGTGTTTCCTCCTGTAGACTGGGAGCTCCTTGAGAACATAGACTATTTGGGGCCTTTCTTTGTACCCCCCCCCCAGTGGTCAGCACCACACCTGGCACATAGCAGGCACTTAACAAAGGTGACAGCCTAACTTGACTTGTGGACAGATGGAGAGGAGTTCCTAATGCTACTGACACATTCTTGGCAGGCCCCAAAGTATAGGAGGTGAGATCAGTGTCTCCCAGGGCATTTCCACAGCCATTTCTGAGGGTGGGAAGGTACCCAAGCCATCATGTTCCAATCCCAGGAGTTTGTGCTCAGAACCACCCAGGGGGCAATACCCTGGACCCAAGTCCCCCCCCCCCATACAGTACTAGAAGAAGGAAGAGAGAGCCTTGAAAGACCAAATAAAGCACAATCTCTGGGTCTGCTCCTCTACCCCTCTCTTAGTAGACATGATTTTCTTTATCAGTCTGAGTGGACAGAGGCCAGGCAGGAACAGAGCCCTGGAAGTGAACCTTACCTCAGGTATATAATAGCCACGTGAATGTGGGGAAGTGGCTTGGCCTTTCAGTGCCTCAGTTTCCTTATCTGTAAAATGGGGATAAAATACTCATGGCCCCTTCCTTCCAGACTTAGTGGGAACAAGATGCTTTGCCAGTCTGAAAAGGGATTACCACATGTTTCTTTGTCTATCCTAGCTGCTCTGTAAAGCCTTTTCAGTGGCCACGTTTGACCCCCTTAGAATTTCCTCCTAGTTATTTCAAGCTGGAAGGAACCTTAGAGACCATCTAGTTTACTCCCCTCATTTTACAGAGAGGGAAACTGAGGCCAGAGAGAAGTGACACTGGTCACCCTGGTACGTAAGTGTCAGAGCTGGGTTTGGAATCCTGAGTCTCTCTGGTAATTTGGTTAATAAGTCTGTGTTCCCCCCTCCATCTATGTGCCCACTCCACTCAGCCCACCCTGACCTAGCGCCCTCTTTCCAGTCTGTTAACATAGCCTCACAGAGTGTAAAAAAATGCCGGTGACTTTAGAGACTTGGGTTACAGATGGAAAAGCCAAGGTCCAGAGAGGGGAAGGAACTCAGCTAAAGGTGCCCAGCTGATGGATGACAGAGCCAGGCAGCCTTGTTCTCTTCTATCAGATCAAGAGAGTCAGACCAGATGATCTGCACTGTGGCCTTCCAGCTGGAAATCTCTGATCTTGTCAGAACACAGCAAGCCGTGGTGGGGGGGTGGGGGTGGGGGTGGCAGGATTTCTCTTCCCCGCATTCTGGCAGTAACCCTGGGGCTACATGCTAGAGCTGGTGGTGGAGTGTGGAGATGGCTACTCCCAGACCTGCCCTGCCTTCAGGGGCCTGCAGCACGGGTCTCACTAGAGGAGAGACACCCGTAAGCTTAAGTGTGCATCTGCGTCTTTCCAACAACTGGGCTCCTGCTCTGGGCGGAGCTGATGGGAGGAGCTGACACCCAGGTGGAGCCTATCTCAGCAGCTTCTCATAGACTCCGACTGTGTGTGTGTGTGTGTGTGTGTGTGTGTGTGTGTGTGTGTGTGTGTGTGTGTGTGTGTGTGTTGTGTGTTGGGGGGGAGATAAGCAAGTCTCTCTGTCACTGTCTTTCTGTCTTTGTCTCTCTCTGTCCGTCTGTATCTCTGTCTGTGGCTTTGTAGAAGTGTTCCATAGCAAGCTAGCTTTTCCCATGACAGAAACCAAGAGGCCAAGACCAGGGAACATTCAGCCTCTGCTCACAGACCTCCAGTGACGGGGAGCTCATTACCTCTCCAAGTAGCGCATTCCACTGGGGATAGCTGTAAGAGACAAAGAAACAGAGACAGAGAGAGACAAAGAGACAGACTCTTACCCCGCAGTCTCTAGACAGCTCGCCAGGGGTCTGGGACTTTGGATGGAGAAAAACGAATGAATCTTATTTCAATAGAATTGGTTTCCTTTGAAATCCTCTAGATTTGATTTTGTGCATTTAAAAGCACTATTCTGAGTGGAATCCAGAGGCTTCTTCAGCAAATTGCCGCCCAAGGGGTCCAGGACATAAGCAATGGGGAAAAGAAGCCCTGGACTCCTGAGTTGGCCCGTTTTCCTGACCGCAAGATGAAAACTCTCTGGCTTCACAATCTCCCTCCTGTGCTGTGCTGTGTGTGCTGCCCTAAGCCCCTAGGCTGGGGCCGTGCAGAATGAGGCGCATTTCTCTTCCTCCATGGTCCCCCAGACATTTGGGCAGTTCAAGTTCCCATTGTTTCGCGGGCACTCCCTGCTCCTTTGGGAAGACACAATAATAACAGAGAGGAGCAGTGTGGTGGAGTGGGTAGAGAGCTGACTTTGGAGCAGGAAGACCTAGGTCCAAGCTCTGCCCCAACCTGAATTGGCTAGGTGGACCCTAGGCAAGTAACCTTACCTTAAACGTGCCAAATGGCATTGGTAGAAGGAGATTCCTGACCTGGGATCTCCCTGTCCCAGTGAGCTCTAGTCCGAACGATAATAGACATTTCTAGAGTACTTTCAGCTTTGCAAGCATCTTGTGTCTCTGTCTCTCTCTGTCTCTCTTCCTCTGTTTCTTTGTCTCTCTCTCTCTGTTTCTGTCTCTGTGTCTCTTTGTCTCTCTCTTTCTCTGTCTGTACATATGGAGCATCCTTTGATGCTCACAACAGCTCTCGAGATGGAGGGACTTCAGGTATTTCTTTTGCCCTGACCTAAAGTTACCTCAGTGTAGAGTGCTCGTGCACTCTCTAGTCTTGGAGTTGCCTGAAACAGAGCAAGGGCAGGTGCCTCTGCCTCACATCCTCACAGCAGGTGAGGCCGGATTGGAGGGCTGACTCCAAGCCCAGCACCCTGGCCACAAGCTACCTGCGGCTTTCCCAGCTGTCTCTGGGTCAGGGGTTTTGCTCTCGTCTCCTGGGCACAACCTCAGGCACTGGAGGCCATGAGTGCTCTCCCGGCACCCCCTTTGGCTGGCCAGCAACAGCAGGAAGTAGTAGTCAGGGAGGACTTTCCAGAGCAGATGAGCTTGCAGCACCTACAGGGGAGCTGACCGGGAATGACCCAAAAGCTGTTCTTGGAGTCACATTCCAACGTCTTGCACTGTAATTAGCATTTGAAGTTAAAGTTCCTGTCCTTCTGCTCAGGTTCAAATTTTGCTCCTCAGGGTTCATGCCCTTGGGGGTTGTTTCACGAAGGTGAACTGACCCCAGAGCAGGAGCCAGAGCTGCAGGAGAGCCAGCCCAGGGAGCAAAAGTGAAACTGGGAGGATCTTTGGGGCTCCTCTGGCAAGAGGCCCCCGCCCTGGAAGGTGCTGCCTTTGCTGAGATGATCTCTAACCCTGCTTCTGACCTTCAGTCCGAGAGGAGCCCAAAGAATAGAAAGCCCTTGAGGGCACAGATTGCTTTCCTCTTGTTTTTGCACCTGGACATTCTGGCCTTGGGCTTTCAGAAGTGAGGTCAAATAGCCCACTCCCCTAATTTGGGGTGCAGGGAGAAGGAATTGAGGTCCCCACTGGGCCACTAAAGGCAAGTGGGCTCCAAATAGGCCTCTTTCACAAGGATGCCCTCTGGGGCCTTCATCAGCCCAGGCCAATGTTCCTGCCTCCCCCCACCCCCCAACACACACAATATATAGGGTCTGTCACACACACTCAATGCCTAGGGTTTGTTACACACAGGCACACACGCACATACAGAATGGGTCCCCATCACCCAGACCTTTCCCTCACAGATGAGACCCTAAGCTACCTCTGGCACTGGCCACTGCCAGCCCTGCTAGCTCATGGCAATGCCAGGGAGGAGGTGGTCCTGGGGCCAGCCTGGGCAGGAGGCAGAGCGCCTAGATTTAGAGGGACGATGGCCGGCCAGCTGGCCAGCAGGGTCCCTCTTGGGGCGGGCAGGCAGTCGGTGCCCTGGCCTGTTCTGTCCCCTCCCCACACACATATCCCTCCCCCCACACACCCCAGGCCCTCCCGGGATTCCGCGGGAGGTTTTCACCCAATCCGTGATTAAAGGGCCCCACTCCCCCGCTCGTGTTGCTCCCAGGTATAAAACGCTCCGCTCCCCGGGGCGCCGCTCAGAGCTGGGCAGCAACAGCTACAGCCGCCACAGCAGGGGGTGAGGAGGCGGGGGTGGGGGGAACTCTGTTGCTTGCTGGGGGGGGGGAGAGAGGAGGGAAGGAAGGAAGGAAGGAAGGAAGGAAGGAAAGAGGGAAGGAGGGAAGAACGGAGGGAGACAGGGAAGGAGGGAGGGAGAGAGAGACAGAGAGAACTTCCACCCGGCTCAGCCACCGGTTAGTGCTGGAGGAGAGGATGTTGGGGGGGAGGGCGGGCGGGAGAGGCGGGGCAAGGCGGAGGGGCCAGGAGGAGCGCGAGCCGGGCAGGAGCGGGAGTGGGAGGCGAGGCAGCAGAGGCGCAGAGAGGCGCACGGAGGGACAGGGGCAGCCCGTGCGCGAGCTGCCCGCTCGCCTGTAAGTAGGCAGTTCCCGTTTGGCCCAGGGCTGGCAGTGCCCGGCTGGCCGGCTGACTGCCTCTGGGGACTTGGCACTCGGTAGGGGAGCCGCTGCCCGACGCGAGCCTGGGCCACGTGCGGCGCCGCCCGGGGTCCCCTCGAGACGGAACGCGGGGAGCTGGCTCCCGGCGGGCTGGCCTTGGGCCAGCTGTCGAGGGCGGGCAGGGCAGGAGGCGAGGCGGGGGCAGCGGCCCGGGGCTGCCTGGCCCGGCTCGCCAGCCCCCCCCCTCACCGAACTCCCCTTTCCAGATGCAGGTGAGAGCGGTCGCCGGGTGCCCGGCTTGCGAGTGAGCGACCCCGCGGAGCGCCTGGGCATCGCGGCAGGTCTGACAGTCCGTCAGTCGGCGAAGAAGCTCCCGGGAAGGACAGGGCGCCTCTGGGGAGGTAAGCCGGGGCCGGAGGGGCGGGGAGAGGAGGGGGTAAGAGAGGAGGGGAGTGGAAGGGACGGGCGCCAGACCCCCTTCCTCCCTGCCAGCCGGCAAGTCTGGCGGCCGGCCGGTGAACCGCACCCGCTTGGCTCCCGCGCCCTTAGCTTCCTGAGCGCTCACTTGGCGCCTCTGCGCTCCCGGACTCGGCGAGCTCCGCAGGAGTAAAGCCGTGCAAATGCAAACTGTCTACAGCGACCGCAACTCCCCCCCCCCCCCGTCCTACCATGGAGGTGGCCTTGGCCATCGCCACCGCCGCCACTGCCCCTGCCGCCTGGCCAGAGCCCCACTGCACGTGTTTGGAAACTTGAGTTCAGAAGCAACAGGAGAGACTGAGGGGACAGCCAGAGACAACCAGACAGAGGGACAAAGACAGAGAGAAAGACAGAGACAGGAACGGCCAGAGACACGGCCAGAGAGCGAGCCCTCGTCCCGGGACGCTGGAGGCCTGGGGGGAGTGTCCGGGTCAGCGCCGGCCCAAGGGCTGAGGGGACGGGAGGGCCATGGCCAGGTCTCTATGGGCCCAGACGCTGTTCTTCCTGACAGACCCGAGCGTTCCGCCATCTCTACCTAGGAAACCTCTTGAGGCCAATCTTCACCCCCCCCTCCTCCCCGGTCCCCCCCCCACACTCCGCCGCCTCCTTTTTTCAGAGGGAGAACGTGGCAGCCCTGACAGGGCAGGAGACTTGTCCAAGGTCACTCAGCTAGGCAGAGGCTGCTGGTTGGGTGGGAGCCCGGACAGCCCGGGCCGCCTGCATTCTCGGGGCCCAGCAGTGGGGGTGGGAGTGGAGGAGTGCCCTGGGCTTGGATAGGAGCGGCTTAAGGGGCGCCCGGTGCGCTCCGCTTTCTTGCGAGATTTGCAAAGACTCTCAGCAGTTGGACTGGGGCGGGAGTGGGGAGGCGGGAGATGTTGCCACTTGCAAACTAGGTGCTCAGCTCCCGGGGCCGCCGCGAACCCGCCGCCTTGCTTAGCTCCGAGCGCTCGCTCTTTGCCTGAAGGGACACCTCTCTAGAGGCCCCCCACCCCACCCCCACCCAGCCCCTAGCGGGCCGAGAATAGAGCAGAGGGCGGGCTGAAGGCTCCCGGGGCAGAGGAGGAGCGAGTGCGGAAACTGCCGAAACTCATTTGGTGCCCTCCCACGTTTTTACGGAGGGGGAAACTGAGGCTCGAAGAGGGGCAGAGCATGCTTAAGGACACACAGGGTTTGAACCGGTCTCCCCAATGGAACCTACTAGCTGTGTGACCTTGGATAAGTCACTTCGCCTCTGTTGGTCTTAGTTTTCTCTTCCATAAAATAAGCATGTAGACTAAATGAGTTCCAAGGCCCCTCTCCTATTCTCTGCCGTGGAAGCAGATTTCCAGGATCGAAGCAGGCACTTGGGGGTATTCCTGGGACACACAGAAGCTAGAGGGAGCTCAAGGTGAGGGAGAAGGAATAGCGCGTGGCCAGCCTCGACCCAAGGGCTGCCTTACCCCCAAGCCATCCTTCTGCCTCAAGGGGCAGCCAGTTGCTTTAGGCATACATCTGTTTGTTACTACTTAAAAGTCTTCAGTGGCTCTCAATTGCCTCATCTCGCTTTCAAGATCCTTAACCTCCTCCCTCTGAGTCCTCTCTGGGTCATTAGCCTCACTATTTGCGCCCCCCCCTTCACACCCCACACTTTCCTTCTGCCTAGAACCCGAATTCCCCTTCTTCCAGGGAGTGATTTCCAAGTTCGGGCATTATTCATTTGCTTAGACTTAGCCTACATTATGGGGTGTTCTATTTGTTTCTGGCTTCACGTTGCCTTAACAGCAGCGTGGCCCTAGTGACCGGCATGCTGGAAAAAGACTCAGGTTCAAATTCCGTGTCAGCCACTTTGTAGCAGGGTGATGTGATGGCAGTAACCAGTGAGATCCTCTGGGAGCCTCAGGCGGCCTCTCAGGCTCTTTGGGGAGAAACTGTCAAGGTCCTGGCCGCCTGTTCTTTCTACATCATAAAGCCCCAACAGGGCCCGGCCACACCCGGCTCTCACCGAGGGTACCTGCAGAGCCCCTGCCTTGCATGCAGCAGGCCCTTGACAAATGCGGCTTAATTTGGAAAAACAAAAAGACAAAACAAAAACCCAGTTGGGACTTGGAATTCTTATGATTTCTCCTGAGTGATTTTAGTCATTTCATTGTCATTATAATTTGATTTCTTTGGAGTTCTATTGAATATGGTCCAAGCTCTTCCTTTTTGCTGTTGAGGAGAGACAGAGGCAGAGACAGAGAGCACTTGCCTTCTCCTGGGCCCACCGGCCAGTTAAGGCTCTTGACCCTTGACTCAGCTACCTTCACCTTCATCAGCCCCTTGGGTTGCTTTTCTGGTAGACGTTCAAGGAAAGCCAAGAAAAGAGGAGAGAGAAGGCTTTTTTCTGTCTTAACGGAAGACATGAGCAGAGAATGAGGGAATTTGGAATGACCTGAGCAATTGCCTAGGCCAACCCATCTCCTTCATCTGGGAGGAATCAGAGACTCCGGGGCTCTGGGGCTCCAGGGCTCCGGCCAAGAAGGGATTGGCCTTGCTCTGCTTGGCATTCAGAGGTCAGGGCTCCGGCTCTGCAGGACTTGGCCTCAGGCTAAGGAGGAAGTTTGCAACAGTCCCGGCTGCCCACCAATAGAGACTGCCTCTTCAGGTAGTGAGCTCCCCAGCACCAAAAACTAGATCCCTGGGTTAATATAGTGCCTTCTGGTTCTCAAAGCACCTTAGGGATACCTTTGCACCTTGTGATGACTCTGGGAGGTAAGGACCTTATTCTTATTCTGGTTCTTGGTGGGGTGGGGCCTTGGGTCTGTGAGCTCATCAGAGTAAGGTCATCCAATTAACAAGGGTCCTTCCGTGGATCGGGAAGTTTCCGAATTTTAGTAAGCTGCCTGGAGCTTCTAAGTATGTGGCTCAGGGCTACACAGCCTTCTTGTGTCCAGGACTGGACTTGAACCCAGGTCTTCCTGACTCTGAGGCTGCTTCTTTATAGATGAGTACTACAGGAACTGTTAGCATCCCCACTGAGGAAACTGAGGCTCAGAGATGTAGCAATTTACTTGCCGCAGTCTTACACTGCTTCAAAAGGGATTCGGAGCCAAGTCTGACACACTTTCCACCACCCCTTGTCCCTCCCATCCGTCCTGGAGGAGGAGTAGCTGGATTCAGAGAATTCTTGCATAGGGCTGTCCTCCCTCTCCTCCTCCCTGGCCTGTATTCCATGGCCACCAGCTCTGGACATGGCCAAAGGACCCTGGGCTGGGGGCTGGGGGCTGGGAGAAACAGCCATCCTAGCCACTTATTCTGGAAATATTGTGGAAGGGAAGCCTTCCCTAAGGGACAGATGCAGTCAGCCTTCCTCCTTAGGGCCATACAAGCCACCCTGCTTGTAACCCTCATCAACAATCCTTAGGCTCTAATGCTGGGCACTGGGGAAGAGACCGATTAGGTGGGACAGCCCCTGTATTTCTCATCTTAGCAGAAGCCTCCCCACATGCGACTGTAACAGGCAGTAGGAGATTTATACACAGGTAACGGTTGCTAACAAAAATATCATGGAAGGGGTAGGTTGTTACCAAACAGAAGAAGTTACAGAAGCTCAGAAAGGGAAAAGGCCTCAAGGCCCACCAAGGCCTGGCAGGACCTAACCAGATATCCCCCACAATGATGTGTCCACTCTTTGCTTGAACAGACCTCTAGGGAGGAGAACCCCAGCACCTAAAGAGGCAGCCCAGACTCTTTGGGGCAGGAAGGGTTGCGGGGGACCCCCACTAAGCGCCCCCATCCCCATTGCTCCTGGGCCTGCTCTGGGGGGCCAAGAAGAGTGAGGCTGATCCCTCTTCCATGGAACAACCCCACAAATACTGGAAGACAACAACCATGGGTTGCCCCTCTTACTTGACCTCTCTCCAGACTAAATTCCTTCAGTTCCTTCATTCAATCCTCATTTGGCCTAAGCTCAGGCCTTAAGCCACCCTGCTTTCCCTCTTGTAGGGGCTCTGTCTAAAACGTTGTTCCCAGAACCCTCTGATCCAGGTGTGGCCTGAGTAGGGCAGGGGACAGGAGGGTCAGCGCTCCCTCCCCCCATGGGCCTCGATAGGCTCGAGCTGTTCATTTCCCATCCTTCTCTTGTCCCCTTAAGCCTCCCCTTCTCTCCCCCCGCCCCCATTTTCAGCCCAATTGCTATGAGGCCACACCTCCCTCCCTTGATTACCCAAATGTTTGCTTTTCGGATCTGGAGGAGAAAGTCTTAATCTTATCAGATTCGGTCCAATGCTCTCACCTGGCCACTTCTCGAACCCAGCTTTTTAGCTCTTCCTCAGGGCTTCTGGTCTCCCGCAAATTTCCTAAGCAGGCCCTCTAGGCTTCATTTAACCCCTCAGTAAAATGGGCCGAGGACAGATGCCTGGGGCCCTCTGCTAAGGACCTACTGCGAAAGTGGCATTAACCCCTTAATGACTGTTCTCCTCGTTCGGAAGCCCTGTTCCCCCCCCCCATCTTGTCCAGAAGAATCGTGTGAGCTCTTTTGCCTTAAACTTTGCTATAAGCTATATTTATTGCATTTCCCTTATCTAGTCTAGTAGCTCTTAAAAAGAAAGCCAGTGAGGTAAGTCCGGAATGACAATTATTTTATTATCATTGTTATTTTTCTGATTGTTGCTGCTCATTACAATAGCAGCCAGATACAGGGAAATAACACAGAGGGGGAAAAAAACCATTCAGACAAAATGGAACTAACTGGTTACTAGGTTGTTAAAGTGAATATGCACATTAAAAAAAAAAGCCTGTAAATAATGGGAGCACAGGGCCTCTGGTACAATCCTTTCTTGTTCTCATTTGAGTCTTGATGATTTTGAGGTTCATAATACTGAAAGGTTTTTTTAGAAAGAGCCCACACATGCCCGTAGGAAGTGAAGTGTGACAAATTGATTTGAACTGTGTGCAGGCCTTGGACCCTGTGCTCCTCTGAGCTCTAGCACACCTGGCATGGTCCTTCCCAAATGGGCTGCTGATTTGCATTCAGACCCTCTCTGTGTCAGACTCCCAACCCACCTCTCTTCACTTCTCCAGTTTGGTGGTGACGGTGATGTTCTCATAGGGCCAGACCTGACTGAGGACTCCCAACACTGCCCTGCTTCCCCTTGTCTCCCCTTCTGTTCCCTTGTGTTTGTTTTCGGAGTGATTCATTGACCCTTTTTTCTCTGGTGCTCTTCTCCTATCTCCCTACTTATCTGGGATGCCAACTGCCCATTAGCCCTGCTTGTTCTGTCCTTTCCAGTACAAAGATCATTCTTCTTGGCAGAGAAACCAGTAGCAAAAGAAGGATGGCGTCATTGATGATCCTAGTCTCTGGTTTCAGGGCCCACTGCCCCCTCCAGCCTGCCCCAGGCAGAGGGCCTCTCTCTCCTTTCATCATCCTTTTTTCCCATGTTAGAACCTTTCATTTCCTTACCAGCCTCGACTGGTTCTCAGCCTTGGCCCTCCTGACATTATCTCTCCAGAACTGGGCCACGGTTTTGCCTTTAAAGCTTCACTGTTGCCTACTTTGACTTCCATTTTCTATAGGTCTCTTTAAAGTTCTTTTCCTCTTTCTTGGATTTTCTTCCATTCTTCAGAGCTTCCCCCTCCTCCTGGGCTAACTTTCCCTGTTGAACTGTAGGCCAGGAGATCTTGCCTCTTCATCCTCTGAACTCTTTGAAGTCTCGAGTGTATATCCAGCTTTCTCCCCCTCCTCTAGCACAACTTCAGAGACACAGTGGACCCTTCCCCCAAGATTCTCCACCGTTGCCGGCCCAGGAATCAGGTCCCCAGAGTCTAGAAGAGAATTTCCCTTTCTTGGTTCCTTCACCTTTTGAAGGATTAAATTATCCTTCAGACAAGTCAACAGTAGCTAGAGAGAAAAAAGAGAGAAAGACCATCCAGGGTGCTTTAGTGGAAGAGGCCAGTGGCTTTCAGTTGGAGTTCAAGGACCTTGTTTCAAATCTCCCTTCTATCATGAGACACCAGTATGACCTTGGGCAAATCCCTTCTTTCTCTGGGCCTCACTTTCCTCTTCTGGAGAATTTGGGGCTTGGCTTAGACGGGCTCTGGGCAAGGATTTGCTCTCCTGCCTCCAGTTTCCCAGACTCCTCACAGATTTCCTCTGTCTGGCCTTGGGGTCTGGATGTGTGTGTGTCTCATGTGCCGCCATTGCTTCTCCCCTGTGGTCCCTGGCTTCCTTCATAGTGAGAGAGTCCCTTAGTAGACTCTCACCTCTCCTCTCTTTCCTCCTTGCCATTTTCGAGTCTCCCCCAAGTCTCAGGTCCCATCGTAACCAAGCAGGAGTGATGGCTGATGTCGAATTGGCTCTCATGTGTGAGGATCTCAATATCACCTTGCCTTCAACCCACATTCTGTGAATTTGTATGTAGACATTGGAGGCTCTGGGTCTCACTCCTGCCTCCTCTGTGTCTATACTGCTATGTTTTTACTGTCTATAGAATCCAGGTTGGTGGAGACGTAGAAACAGACTTCTCTATTTCCTGTCCCTTTTGATTAGATTTGCAATCCTCCAGACAGTCTTGTCCAGCACCCGCCTATGTAACCTAACATTGTGTTAGGTGCTGGGATTACCAAGAAAGGCAAAAACATGGTCCTTGTCCTCAAGGACTTCACAGTCTAATGGGGGAGACAACATATTTATAACTCTGACTATACAAGGTATACACAGTGTTAATGCCAGGTCTTGTTGTGGGTACTCCATCCCTGGCCAAGAGCCTGGTATTCTAACACCAGAACACCAAAACCTATTCTTAGGCACCATCTTTTTAACCAGCTATTCACTTGAGGGAAGGCATCCTGGAGGAGGTGACATTTGAGTTGATATAGTCTTACAGTATGGGTAGAAATCCAACAGGCAAAGCATGGGGAAAGAATACAGCTAGAGATGAGTGATCAACCGAAGCAAGGTCGATGAGTGATCAACCGAAGCAAGGTCAATGAGTGTTCATGGCCTGCAGGTTGTCTAGAGTATCTGGAGCACAGAGAACTTGAATGAGAGTTTTATGAACTAAGCTGGGAACTAAGGGTGGCTCCAGACCATGGCCAGGCCTTTCATGCCAAGCAGAGGAGTTACAACTATATTCTAGAGACAGCAGGGAGCCACTAAAGATGTCAGAGCAGAGAACTGAAGTCTCTCCTTCCTGTTTAAGGCTCCTCTCCTCCCACCTGCTTGACCTCTTCCCTGACTTGCCTCTATAATCTTAGCCACAACCACAGGTAACTGTTGACTCCTTTGCCTTGGCGCTAACAATGCCACAAGCTCCCTCTACTTAGGACTTACTAGATCTTACAAGCATTTCTTGAGCGCCCATGCTGTGGTGGCCACAAAGAAGGGCGGGAGGGCTCTGGACGCCAGGGACAGGTGGCGTTGAGAGGAGGGACAGTGGGCAGGGTTCTATACCTGACTGTGTCAGGACCTGGATCAGACAGAATAATGAACCTTTCTAGTTCCCAGCTCCACATGCATGGAAGCTCCTGGGCAGGGGAGGGGGCGGGGAGAGGCAGGGATTGTTTTGTTTTTGGCCTTTGCATCTCTTCCCCAGTACCAAGCACAGTGCAAAGTACCTAGTAGGAACTCCAAATTTGGGTTGAATTGAACCAGAGTGGCTAGCCTACCATTGTGGATAGAGCACCAAACCTGGCAGAAGGCAGAAAGACCAGAGATCAGATCCCAGCTCCTAACACTTTCTAGTTCTGTGACCTTGGGCAAGTCAATTTACCTCTGTTTGCCTCCACTTCCTAATCTGTAAAATGGGGGTAGTAACAGCACCTACCCTCCAGGATTAAATAAGACAAGGTTTCCAAAGTGCTTTGCAAAGCTTAAAGAGTCATCAGAATATCAGTTATTGTTGTTCTTTTCCTTGGGCACCACAGAAGGAGGTATAAGCCACTGGACAATCCCAAGTTGTCATTTTCAAGTCTTTTCTACAGATTCTAAAATTCTGAATTCTCTCTGAGTAAAGGGCAGGTCACCTGTGCAAATGGCATCAAGGCACAATGGGGAGCAAACAGACATTGGTGATGGGGTGAAGCTAGGGTTGCCTGCCTTGGGACCCCTTTTCACGATCAGTTCCCTAATTTTGGTGGTCTCCTATGTCTGTTCTGATAGAAGAACTAGGGCGTGGGTCCCATTGGCAAGCTCCAATATACAAGTAAGGGAGAAGCTAAAAGGTTTCCCGGGAGAGGGTGGGAGGGAGAAGAAAAAGAAGGAAGTATTTGATACAAGGCAAGGCTAGATTGGGAGGCCCTGGAGGCCTCTCAGGTTGAAGAAGAGCCAGAGGCCCAGGATGCCCATTCAAGCTCTGCTGCTTAGTACCTGTGTGACCCAGGACTAGTCACTTCCTCTCCAGGGCCTCCTTTGTAAGAAGAGAGGATTGGACTACATTGCCTTGGAGGTCACTTCTAGCTCTAGATTTTCCATTGCTCCTGTGACACCTTGGAGTTCAGCCCTTTGTGAGCTAGAGGCAGCAGGGGATGCTGGGTAGAATGTTGGCCTAGGAGGCCTTTCAGCAGAAAGATCTTATGTGAATCCTGCCTGAGCTGGGTGACTCAGGGCAACTCACTGAACCTCTCTGGGCCTTGGGATAGCAATAGCATCTGCCTTAGGAACAAATGTGGGTTGAATTCAATTGCTGTGATTTCATTGGTATAGGAAACAACCTCCACAGATTTAGACCAGCAACTGTTCCAAATCTTCTAGGGTGACCTGGAGGCCCAGAAACAGTGATTTGCCCTGGGTCACACAGCCAATATGTGTCAGAGGTGGGACCCTGGTCTTCTAGTATCCCCTGCCTAGCTTAGGGTCTGGCACATAGGAGGCACTTAATACATGTGGGGGGAGGGGGTGGATTAACTGGCTGATCATTGGCTCCAAGGCCAGAACTGTCTCCACTGTGTCATGCTGCCTCTTGGCGGCCCTCATCATCACTGTTGTTGTAATATTTAGAAGGATCCCTGGACTCAGAATCAACACCTGCGCTTGCATCTCCCCTCTCCTCCCAGAAGTCAGATAGCACTTTAAGGTTTGCAAAACACTGCGCTTTGCGCACGTGTGTGTGTGTGTGTGTGTGTGTGTGTGTGTGTGTGTGTGTGTGTGTTTTCACACGCAGGTGTGATATCCTTTGCTGATCAGAGCCTGGAGACGCTGGGCAGGTGCTTTCCCCTCTCCTGGCTTCATTTTCTTTTTCTGTACTAGGAAAGGGTTGGTGGGACCAGGTGGCCTTGAAGGTCGATCCCTCCCCCCTCTAGCCGCTCAGGCCATGACATCATCTCCTTTTATTCCACCCACCACATGGCAAGGGGGTCAGGTTCCCTTATTTGAGCAGCTTGTCGCTGCTGTCAGCCTATGCCCCAAACAAGGCCTGGGCAAGCCTTCTAATTCAAGGCTGAAAGGCTAGGCTGTCCCTCATGGCTGGCACAGAGGGAGGGAAAGAAGCAAGTATCCAGAAGTGGCCAACTAACGTCCTTCCTGCAGCAGCCAAGTCCTCCTCTGGCTAAATCAAAGCACATCCATTGACCTAAGTGGGGACGGATGCCCAGGGCTAGTTCATTCAGCAAACTGTGCAGGAAGCTGGCCATCACTGTAACATAGATCTGGAATCCAGCTAGTCTAGTCCTCTCCCCATTTTACAAGAAAGTCACTTCACCATCATCCTTTGCCTCAGTTTCCCCACATATTAAATTCTGAGAGAACTAGCTTGTACCTCAGAGACTCAAAAGAGATAAGGTCTGCGGGGACAGTCTGTTTTTGTGTTTATTTCCTCCTGCATAGTCTCCTCAGGGCCTGGCAATGACCTGGGTTTTTTAGGTTTTATTGTTATTCTTTTGCTGATATCCCTACCACAGTGACTGTTCCCAACTCTCTCTTGTAACAAAGAAATATCAGATGAAGAACTGGGTTAGAGACTCCCACTTACTTCTTCATCTTCACTGGGCACGTCATAGATGGCACTCTGAAGTCTGGCGATGGGCCTTGCCTTTCCCTTATTACTGCCGTTGGGTAGTTCTCCTGGTGCTGCTCCCTTCACTCTGCATCAGTGCATGCAAGTACGCCCATGTGGTTAACAGGTCTTCCTTTCCTGCCTTTGGGGCCAAGCTCAGCAGCACTGTCTAGGTCCTGGTTCTTCATCACTCTGTCTAGAAGGCATCCAGTCCATGCCCAGTGATGGTCTGTGTGTGTGTGTGTGTGTGTGTGTGTGTGTCCAGCCAACCAAAGGGCGGTGAGGCTCCTCAGCAGGGCAGAGGCAGGGGGATGGATGACTTGAGTTCTGTGGGGTAGAGGGGGTGGAATCCTCGGCACTGATCTCAAAATCTAGGGATTATTATTTTGGACCCAACTGGGGACAAAGTGGGAGGGAGGGTTGCTTTCTGAAGAGGGGAGGGATGTGATCAAAACAAGGAAAGCTTCCTTGTAAATCCAGGATTCTGCCTAGGGAAATGTTGCTGTAATCGGGAAGTGAGGTGATGGGGCTGGATTGGTGCAGTGACCTTGGGAATGGCTGGATCAAGGTGGAAAGTAGGCAGTACATATATAAGATTGTGCTCTTCACAGAAACAGTTGATCCCAAATCCCAGTGCCCAGCATGCAACCCAGCCTCACCTTTGACTGTTGCAAGCCTTCCTTCAAGACTGCCTCCTTGAAGCCTCCCTGATCACCTCTGATCCTAACAATGGGGGACAGCCACTAGGAGTTGTTTGAGGTTAGAATCAGGGAAATCTGTGTTCAAATCCCACCAGGGACTCTTGCTAGGGATGTGACCCTTCCACCTCCATTTCCCTCTCTGTCAAATGACAGGGTAGGTAGACTGGGTGGCCCTAAAGGGATGCTGAGTGAGTGTTGAAGCAAGGACTAGTCAGTTTTCATCTTGGCTCCCCAGGCTCCCCAGAACTTACCATCCACTGGCAGAGCCTTGCCTTCATACCAGGTTTCTTGGCTCCCCCTGGGGCCTCCTGGATGGGAGATGGGAAAGAGAAGTCAGGAGAAAGATAGAAGTCTAGTGCAGAGCCCCATACCTGGGCCCTTGAGGCAAAGGGCTTACAATCTCCTCAAGGTCCCTTGGCCTCAATGCCCCATGAGCCAAGCTCTTCTCTCAAGCATATTTCTCTCAGTGCTTAAGCTTGAGCAAAAAGTAGAGCATGGGGGCAGCTAGGTGGCACAGTGGATAAAGCACCGGCCCCAGAGTCAGGAGGTCCTGAGTTCAAATCTGACCTCAGACACATAACACTCACTAGCTATGTGACTCTGGACAAGTCACTTAACCCCAACTGCCTCACCAAAAAAAAAAATAGAGCATGCATGTTAGCCCCCTCGCTGCTTGGCATCAGAGAGCAATTTTCCATGGACGATATCAGTGGAGCCTCCTAGCAGCCCTAGGAGTTGTTACCTCTTTTTACAGAGGAAACTGAGGCTCAGAGGGACTGAGTGACTCACCCGAGGAAGTCTCGGAGGTAAGATTTGAACCTAGGTCTTCCAGACTCCACTTCACCATGGTGGGGTGGGGGGGCTGTACAGAGTTTACAGCAAGTCCATGGATAAAGAAATATGAGGGAACTGGAGGAAGGAGAGAATACCAACAACTGGAGAAATCTGGGAAGGCTTCAAGGAAGAGGGGCACCTGAGCTGAACCTTGAGGAAATACAAAAACTCTTTTTTAAAAATTTTTTTTTATTTTTAGGCAGTTGGGGTTAAGTGACTTGCCCAGGGTCACACAGCTAGTAAGTGTCAAGTGTTTGGTCTGAGGCTGGATTTCAACTCAGGTGCTCCTGACTTCAGGGCCGGTGCTCTACCCACTGCGCCACCTAACTGCCCTGGAAATACAAAAACTCTTGAAGAAAGAAGGGTAGAGGTCAGGAAGGAAGCAGCATGTTCCAGACATGAAGGACAGCCTGGACAAAGGTCTGGAGACAGGATGGGAACAATTCAGTTGGAAGTTGTGGGGGTGGGGTACAGCGTGAGGCAGAACACAGCAGCCAGACTGAGGGGCCATAAAAACCAGACAGAGAACTTGTATTACCTTACCCCCTCCCAAGCTGGGCATCAGCCCCGCAAGGACTGAAAGAAGGAAAAAGCAGCGATGAAGAATTTACTATGTGTCAAATTCTGGGGATGGAAAGAGAGAAGCGAGGCAGCCCTTTGCTCTGTTAGGGGGCTCAGCTGCAGTGTAGACAGAGAGGGCCAAGGGCCTGGAGGGGCCGGAGCACAGACAGTGGCCATGCATCTTTAGTCATCAGTAAAACTCTTATCTGTTTCTGATACTGAACCAAGGCCCTGGCAGTGAGAAGTTTCCATTTCATGACTGCAGAGGGGGCCAGGTCGGGGGGCAGGGGGGCTGGGGTCTGCAGCAGCTGCAGGGGCAGTTGGCAGGTCTGTCTCCACCAGGGTGGGGGAGGGAGAGGGGAGAGCTGGGCAGGGGAGGGGGAGGGACATAAGAAGGCAGAACAGATAGCCCTTAATAAGGGCATTTTCATTCATTTGGGCAGTGAGGAGGAAGGCTGCTGGGCCAGGAGTAGATGGGCAGAGAAAGGGAGGGACAGAATCTCAGCTGGGCCCTCACTGGGGCAAGGCAATCTCCTAACACAGTCCTAAGTGACTGCACAACAGCTCCTCCAAAGGTTTTCCTCCTTCTTCGAATCTCCCACAGCTACCCCCACCCCCTCAGCTGAGAACCTCTTCTCATAGTTTACAGCCAAGTGGAGGCCATTGGCCTGAGCTCCCTCTTCTGCCCTCTTCCTCATCTCCCATTTCTCAAGTGCCTTCCTCCCATGTGTCTCCCACAATGAGATGGCCTCAGTCTCTCCCCGTCTACTGCTTCCCTGCTGCCTCCAAACATCCCTACGTCTCCTCCCTTTTATGGCTTGTTTTCTGGGGTCTGCCTTCCACCCTCATCATTGCAGCCAAACTGCTCTCTCCAAAGTTCCCAATGATCTCTTGACTGCCAAATCCAATGTATTTTGTCTTAGTTCTCTTCCTTGACATCGCTGTCAATCACCCCCTTATCCCAGATCCTCTCTTCTCTCTGGGTTTTTGGGCCACCCCCTGCCCTCAGTCTACCTACTGACTTCTCTGACTTCCTACATGTCCCAGCTAAAATCTCTCTTCCTCCAGGAAAGCGTCCCTAAGCCCCTCTAATGCTAGCATCTTCCTTCCCCCATTTATTTTTCCCACTGCATTCTCTCAAGCCTGTCTGTGGTCTCCACCATTAGCCTGGGAGCTCCTTGAGGGCAGGGGCTGGCTTTTGCCCTTTTTTGTAGCCCAAGGCTTTAGTACAGTGCCTGGCACACAGTAGGTGATTAATAAATGCTTGTTGACTTGACAGCCTCACTCCAGTCATCTTCTCTTTCCTGCACTCTACATTCCAGCCCAGCTGTTCCCCACATGAGATGTCCCATTTCCTTACCTCCGCACCTTTGCCTGCAATGCCCTCTCCCCTCACTTTGACCTACCTTCCTTCCAAGCTTAGTCCACGGTGGAACTACAGGACACTTCTCTTTAGTCCTCTGGTTGCTCGGCCCATCTCCATCTCCCAGAAGTCCCTTTGTACACAGATTTTGCATTTAGCTGTCTACACACGTGTTGTTTTACCCCGGTAGAAGGGGTTCTCTTTAAGGGTTGCAACTGTTCCACCACTCACAGAGTGCCTGGCACGCAGTAGGTACTTAACAAAGATAGTTGAATCAAGTTGCACTTTGAAAATTCCTTTTATTGGACTAGTTCCTCTTTGCAGGAAACCACTGCCAGGCTGGCCCCTCCAGTAACCCATCACATGCTGATGAGAGTACTGGGCTGCAAACAGGTAAGTTAAGGCCTCGCTTTCCTTCCCTGTAACAGGAAGGGGTCCCACTAGAAGGCCTCTTCCTCAGTCCACTATTGGGTGAAGAGCATTGCTAGGGTGAACAGCTTAGTCAAACCTCAAGGACTTCCTGGCAGGTCCTAGACAGGGGAAAGAAGTTGATGACAGTGGGGGGTCTTGGGGGGTATGTGAATGAGGCAGCCCCACCATAGGACCTGGGTGTAGACACAGAGCCCAGAAACAACCCATCCCCAAGCCTGCTAGGGTTTAACTAGAGGAAGGCCAGAGTAGATGTGTTCCCAAGTTCTTTTTTCTGTCTTCTAGGGTTCCGGATTCAAGAGATGAGCTCTCTGGTCTGTCCAAAGCCAGGTATAAAAGAGCGGACAGCTGAGACCCTTCTTCAGTACTCTGGGGAGGGCATGAATGGGAACAGCGCCCCTGAGGTACCCTGTTTGACCTCATCGGGACTCCCAGACTCACCTGCAGTGTCCTCTTCCTCACAGACATCCCTCATCACCTTGCACACACAGTCCCCCTTACTGGCCAGCATGCAGCTACAGAAACTTAATAGCCAGTACCAGGAGGTATCTGGCACAGAACCTCCAGAGGAGGAAACACCCACTCCAACCTTTCCTGTGGGGGGTAGTCAGCCCGAGGAGTCACAGACTGCCTCCACTGAGGCCAATGACTCCATTCTCATTGATTTGGACCTCGTAGATGAGGAGGTGCTCATGTCCCTGGTGGTAGAGCTGGGTTTGGACCAAGCTGGTGAGCTGCCTGAGCTCTGGCTGGGCCAGGATGAGTTTGACTTCGTAACAGACTTGCCCCCCAGCTAAGGCCATATGCACCCCAGGGGGAAAAGGGGGAGTCACGCACACTCTAGGGGTAGGGGGGGTGGGGGGAGGGAAGTGGGCCCCAGCTTAGCTGGCTCCCTTGTAAGCTCTTGTGCCCTGTGATCTCTTGTAAATACCAATAAAAAGGTTTTGCCCCAGTGGCATGGCTGCGGGGACAGAGCTCTTGCTAGCCAACTCTCTCAAAGGGTCCTCACATCTGTATCTTGGGGAGCCCTGGATTTGGGGGGGAGGGGGAAGGCATGGAGCAGTCTGGGATGTGGATGGCTAAGAAGGGGATGGGGGCATCCAACTGTGGGCAGCAGAAAGTACACTGGTTTGTGGCAAAGACCTGGGCTTAAATCAGGCCTAGGCCACGACTGCCTCAGTTAAGTCGCTCAACCTTGGTGTCCTCCTCTGGAAAGAGGCTGCGGATTGGACTAGAAGACCTAGCAGAACACAGTGCTGGGCACCAGATTTGGGAGTCACCAAGAGCTGAGTGCAAATCCCACCTCAGACACTGGTTTTGAGACTGAGTGACCAAGTCACCTGATCTTTCTAAGCCTCAGTTTCCACAGCATCTCTACATAAGGGGGGTGGACAGGAAGGCCCCCTCTCTTGCAGCCTTAAATCCTAGAATCTCAGACCCAAAGGATTGTTTGTAAGCCCAAACAGCTGGTGCCTGGTTCCCTGGCTAAGCTTTGAACCGAGCCATAAGGAGGCCTGAAGTCCCCATGACAGCTCTTCCCTTCTGCCTCTTCCATCTTCAATGGGTCTTCCCATTTGTGTCCACTCCTTGACCTGCCTTGAGTTCGAATTCCTACATAGCCATAGATGCTGCAAGACCCCGGCCAGAAGAGGCCCGATTTATTCTCCAGATCATGCAGCCTCCTGCCCCATTCCCAGAGGAGCAGGTGAAATGCAGATCAGGCGTTCTCCCTAAGTCCTCCTCCCTTGGGGACAAGGCTGTGACTCCCACGTTAGAGAAATTCAGGTGCATGCTTGGGCTGGGGTACGGATGGTGGGAACATGATGAGTTTACTCATTCGCCAGCACTCGGGGCTGGGGGGAAGCAGGATGAGGCTCCCATAGGAGAGGGAGGCCCCGTAGCGCAGTCTACGGCAAAGGTCCCCAAGCTGCGAAGATGAGCGCTCTCGGGAAGGAGACAGCTCTTCCCAGGCCTGCCGATGGGGGCGGAGCGGGCGGGGGCCTGGGTGCAGGCAGACGCCCCCAGGGGGGCGGGGCCTCGGGGGCCGGCGTTCCAGAAGGCGCCGTGGCCCCGCCCAGCGCGTCGGCCGGACGCCTGGCGGCCTGCGGACAGCAGAGGGCAGCATAGTGGTGTGCCTACTGCCTGCCGGCCGCCGGAAGGGGCGGGCCTTGGCGCGCCCCAGCCCTCGCCTATTTCCTTGGCTCACCGGAAGCTGCGCGCCCTTTCCTCGGCTCGTAGCAGCTGTGGTGAGTCTCCCTCCTCCGGCTCCGGCCCATCTCCAATCGGCCTCCATCCTCGGGGCTGGCGAGGTCCCAGAGCCGCCGGGGCGCCTCCCGGGCTGGGGAGGGGCAGCGGGGCCGGAGGGTGGAGGCCGCTCGGGACTCCTTCGTCCGGCCCCGCACTCCCTTTCGGATCTCCCTCCGGGGGTTGAGGCCGCCGGGGGCGGGGCGGGGGAGCCCCTGGGCCCCCGATCCCAGCTGACCCCCTGCCGTCTGTCCGCAGGCTCGTGGACCTAAGAAGCATCTGAAGCGCGTCGCCGCCCCCAAGCACTGGATGCTGGACAAGCTGACCGGCGTCTTTGTGAGTAAGCCCCTGGCGGAGCTGCCTGCCTCGATCAGGGTCACAGGATGGCTCCCAGGGGGGTGAGGGAGGACCCTTCCCGGAACCGTGAGGTGACCACACAGGGGCACCCAGCCACCGCTGGAGGACGTAAAGGATGAGGGGGCGGGGCAGCGGGGTGACCTTGGGCAAGTCACTTAATATGTCTCAAACGTCCTAGTCAGAGTCATAAAGGCAAAGCCAAAAAAAAAAAAGTGAGCAAGTCTGTCACCTTAGAGAGGAAGAAACTGAGGCGCAGGCAGGGAAGGTGCTGTGTGCACATTTGAATAGTGTGAAGGTTGAGATGTGGGTTCTTTGAAGCAGGTGGCTGAGCCGACCTCCATCCCCCCACTTGGCCTGCACATCAGACTGATGCTCCGTTCAGCCTGCATTCCTCCTTCTGCCCTCGAAGGTGGCCCCAGCCCCAGATGAAGGCCCTCCAGTAGGGCTGGGGGGTTGGTTGATGGGGCCACCTTTTCTCCAAAGAGGAAAAAGAGAAAGTGAATGTCTTGGATCTTCTTCAGGAGACCAGTTATTTATTAGAAATGGAAGCCTGTAGGCGTGCTGAGAGCCCACGAAAGTTGTAGCTGTTTGGGGGTAAACGAGGAAATTTGGGAAACATCGCTCTGTAGGCTCCCTCTCCAAGGGTTCCCAGTCACTTTCCTCTTGTGTGGGCCATCACTAGTGTTCACTCTGTTCTGCTTTTTTTGCCCATGCCATCCTGCCCAGAATGTTCCCTGAATGTACCGTAATTGGGGTGGCCATCCTCCCACTGTTCATTGATCCTGGGAAAGCTTGGAACAGAAAGCTTTTTGTTCTAAATGTGGAGAGAAAGTAAATTCTAGACAAAGAAATTTGGGTCAAGGGGGTATTTTGCTACTTTTCTTCCTGCCCTAACGTTGCTGCTCCCAGATCCTCCACGTTGGTCATTTTGCCAGCAGGGAGTAGGGCAGCACCCTCTGACAGCTTTCTTTGGAATTCTCATTGGCCCCAGTTATGGGGGAAGGGTCACAAAAGAGGGGAAAGCACTATTTGAATTGGGGGTTGCCTTCATCATCTCCAGTGTGGAGAACGTTTTGTGGGCCTTGTTAGCAGAGGCTAGCTTTGGCTTCAGGAACACCTGGCTTCAAGTCACTCTTGGTACTCCCGCCCCACCCAGGTCAACATTGCTCAGTACGCATTGACATAAGTGATCCCTGTGTGCAGCCCAGCACTTGGTAGGTGATGTAGACAGTGCAGTTTTAAACTATTAAAGATTTTTACTTCACCAAGACTTTATGGGACTAAAAGGTGACCTCTACTCCCTAGGCTCCCAGACCATCCACAGGCCCCCACAAGCTGAGAGAGTGCCTCCCACTCATCATCTTCCTCCGCAACCGGCTCAGGTATGCCCTGACAGGGGATGAGGTTAAGAAGATCTGCATGCAGCAGTTTATTAAGATTGGCAAGATGCACGGACACGACCTACGCTGTCGGCTTCATGGGTGAGTGGATGGTAACCGGAGGTGGGCATGGGCAGGGGCCACACCTGACTTTGTATTGAGAGGGGAAGCTTGCCCTGTGCTTCAGGAGTCTTAGCCCAGCCGGCCTGCAGTCCTTGCTCTGCCTCCCACCACTTTGTTTCTGCCCCTGGCGTGCTGCCCTAAATAAGGCCCATCCCCTCTTCTTCTTGGAGAGGACTCCCAGTACTACCTTTAATTGTTACAACTGGTTGAAATCAGATGTCATCAGCATCGAAAAGACTGGCGAATATTTCCGTCTGGTGTATGACACCAAGGGCCGCTTTGCTGTTCTTCGAATCACAGCTGAGGAGGCAAAGGTGAGTGTGAGCTGCCCACGAGGGCCCACTCATCCCCAAACCCCTTAGTGGGAAAGGCAGACTTCCTATCTGTAATCCAGGTGTGAGATGATGCATATATAGCCAAGTGGAAATAGCTTGATAGGTAGCAAGTAGAGATGGGGGAAAGGTGGACATTGGGAACCAAAGCTGGAGATCAGATTTGAATTGAGCATCTGTGTGCCCTGGGTGGGGGTGGGTGGGGGTTAGGTGCAGATTTAAAGCATGAGTTTGATTTCTGTAAATGAAGGTGGCCCTGGCCCTGGGTTTCAATGGTGGTGGTGGAAGGGGAGTGTGGCACACTCTGATTTAGAGGAGGCATGTTTATCCCTGGCACTGTTCATCCCCTGCACCTTAAGGTCCAGGGGCCCTCCCCTCTGCCATGTTCTTGGGCCTCGTAGACCAGACTGGGAGGGCCTGGCCATGCTTGGTCCCAAACTCAAAAGTGGGATGCCAAGTCTAGCGTCAGCACACAGCTGATCCTCAAATGGCTGTTCTTCATATGTTCACAGTATAAGCTGTGCAAAGTGAGGAAGACCTTTGTGGGCACCAAGGCCATTCCTCACCTGGTGACCCACGATGCCCGCACCATCCACTATCCAGATCGGCTTATCACAGATTTCATGAAGTTTGATACTGGCATGTGCCCACATGTGTTGGAGCTTATCGCCCAGCTCTTTGGGGGTTCGTGACGTTGATAGACAACATTCTTGGACATCGAAGTGAATTAAGAGCAGCTATTGGGCAGAGTTGCCAGTCAGTGGGCCCTAATGCAGATTAGGGCAGCAGCCAAGGAAACGGTGACTCCAGAGTTCCCAAGCCTCGAGGGGGGAAATGTGAGACGTTGGACTTCAAATCTATACCTTTCCTATCTCTGACCTTCAGGTCAGCCCGAGAAAGGCTCTGGTGTCAAGGTGTTTTGGCCTTGGAGGTCAGAGGAGCCTTTCCTCTGCCGTAGGGGTGTCCCCCCCATTCTCCTCATCCAGGCAGCCCCTGTCGTTGTCCTTTCTGCCCAGGGAATCTGTGCATGGTGACTGGCGGCGCTAACTTGGGTCGAATTGGTGTGCTCACCAACAGGGTGATGTGGTCCACGTGAAGGATGCCAGCGGCGACAGCTTTGCCACCAGGCTTTCCAACATTTTCATTGTTGGCAAAGTAAGTCCAGGCTGCCCTTTTCCCTCTAGCTTGGGGAGAGAAGGGCCAGGGCCCTGCACGGAGAGGCCGGAGTCAGAAGAAAACGTGCCGAGCCTTGGGGCTGCAGTGGTGCCCAGGGGGATCTTGGCTGTAGAGGGGCCAGTCTTTTGGCAGACGTGGTTAAGCCTCTTGAGTTTGTGCTCCTTCCCTTTGATTGAATGGCTCCGAAGGCTGCCTTGGCTCTTATGGACACACTTGAGGCGTCTCAGCCCCTGGAGCTGCTCTGCAGAGCCAACCTGCTCAGGTCTCCAGTGGGTCTCGGGTGTGGCCGTGCATCCTCACCAGCTCTCCTCCTGCAGGGCATCTGCTGGATGCCATCTGGGTCTGGGCTGGGGGGGCTTCGTGGTGTTCTGACTCCTGCCTTTTCCAGTGCAGGGTAACAAGCCTTGGATTTCTCTGCCCCGAGGCAAGGGCATCCGCCTCACCCTTGCTGAAGAGACAGACAAGAGGTTGGCAGCCAAACAGTGCAGTGGGTGAATATTGCCACATTACCGTGTGGTTTCCTCTGACCAAATGAAGCTCTTACAAAGTGTTTCTTCTCCTGGTCTGTTTTCATTTTTGCCCCCTTCCTCCAGGATGCGAAAGGAGCCAGCAGCCAGGGGTGGGTGACTGCCTCTCAGGGGAGAGGAGCCCCACTCACCTCACTGGATGGGTATCATCTGGTGGCTACATCCAGGCTGCAGGGAGTGGGGCCAGATTTGAGGTATCCTTGGGGAGTTGGGCAAAGCCTGTGATTTTCTCCCATGGCACAGTTTAGCTCAGAGCCCCAGCTGGTCTAGCTTCCACCACGCCTCCTCTACCAGCCAGGTAGCTGAGAGGTGGCATTGATTTGGAATTAGGGTTAGAGGCCTTTGGTGAGCTGTGGAGGGGCCTCCTGGAAGTCACCCTCAGGCCTGCTGATACAGCATAGATGGAAATGAGGAAGGTTTATGTGAGTCCGAAGCCAAAGTGGAGAGGAAGGGTCTGAAGAAAGCTCCCAAGGAGAGGCCTTCCCAAGGAGCTCTTGGTCCATGCTGGCCCTAGTGGGCTGCAGTCCCAAAGGCGGGCTAGAATGAGTACCCTGGCAACTGACTTCCAGCCTTTCCCCTGTCCATTTGTCTTCAGCCAACCTTGCCGAGGCCAACTCTTGGGCTTCCTGTTGGATCCTCTGGTGTCAACAAATGTGCCATGCTCCCCACCTTTGGAACATCTTTCTTTGCGTTTCTCACCTGGGCCCCTCTCCTAGAGTCTTCCGCTGCTGTCCTACGGAAGAGAAGCCTTTCCTGGTACCAGGTGGCGGTGCTTTCCACCTGCCAGGCCTCATCCTGAAGATCTGGCCTCAAGTTCTGCTCTGCAAACAGAATGGGAACAAGCATTTAAGTACTGGCCCTACTGTGTGCCAGGTACTTTGCTAAGAGCTGTTTACAAATAGGATCCTCCCAGCAGCTAGCTATTGTCCCTATTCTACACTTGAGGCCGATTGGTGGGAAATGATGCAGCTGATGAGGCCAGATTAAACTTGGGGTGCATCTAGGTCACAGCACCTTTCTGTGCTCATCTTCCCTATAGAAAATACAGATGTCCCTGGGGAGTGGGGGGGGGGGTGGGTAGAGGTGATGGAAGGGCTTTACGAAGTCACTTTTGTGAGATTAGGATCAGCTGTGTCTTGATTGGGAGCCCAGCAGTCATTTGGTCCAGCTGGGGATTAGCTGTTCTTAGAGCTTTTGTTCTCATGAGAGCTGGTCCCTCAATTGTCAGAGGTCACCCAAGCAGATGAGGTGTGGTCAGGAATCCGTGGCTTGGGGTTCACTTTCCTCTTGTCAAAGAAAGGCCTGGCTGCTCTTCAAGGAGGCTGCAGAGGGCCCAAGTGGTGAGTAAGGTGTAGACAAGGGCTGCAGAGAAGAATGCAGTAAGAGGAAGATAGCCACACCTGAATCACTGTCGGGGGCTGGTCCAGAGTTGGTTTTCAGAGGGAATGTCACTTTGCAATTATGTGTCACACTGTTCCGAGTGTGACAGAGCAGGAAAAGTACAAGCTTTGGAGATGACTTCTAATCTGGTCGGCCACTTTCTAGCAGTGAGACCTTGAGCAAATAGTCTGCAAACAGCTTTGTACAAACAAGCTTTGTTTGTCCTTTGTTTGGAAGAGGGCCGATCACATCACAGGGTGTCTTGACTTGCAGGTGAATTGGATTGAAAGGAGGCTGAGCTGTACAAAGTAGGCAGCATCTCTTCCTGAGTCACTGGAAGTCCAGTGGCATGACAGAAGTCAGGAGGACTGCTGATGGCCCCCAATGCAGGGAGTGACCTTGGCATCTTTGATGTCAGACCCAGGTCTAAGGGCTCCACAGTGCCTGCTTCAGCCACCTTCACGGCCTTTGGTGAAAGAGCCATAATCCCAGTATCCCTAATGGATCCTTTCCCATGGTATCAGGTAGCCCTGAGGGTCAACAAGCATTGATTTATTATTTAGTGTCTGTCTACACTGTGCTAAGTAAAGTGCTTTATAAATAGAATCTGATTTGCTTTTCACAACAACTGTGAAATAGATGCTATTATGATTCTTGTTTTACAGAAGAGGAAACTGAGGCAAACAGGGTTAAGAAAAAAACAATTCTCATAACAAATTTGGCTGTGTTCAAAAAAATGTTAAGTCTCATTCTACATCTTGAGTCCATCGCTTCACTGTTAGGAGTTGAGTATCATGCTAGATGGTGCAGTGGATAGAGTACCAGGCCTGGAGTCAGGAAGACTCATCTCTCTTGAGTTCAAATCTGATCTCACACCTGCAAGATAAAAAGGAAGTCATCAGCAGAGGGCAGGCCCTAGCATCAAGGGTCATGGGGAAAGGCTTCCTCTAGAAGGTGGGTTTTTAGTTGACTTGAAGGAAGCCAAGAGGGAGGGAGACACAGGAGGGCAGCGCATTGTAGGTGTTGGGGGTAGCTGGTGAAAACGGTGGAGGCCAGAGTCTCCCCCTCTACGTGATGATGATGTTTAATCTCACAGGTCCCTCCCAGTTCTGATGTTCTAGGATCCTAAGTGCTTTCTGGGCTCTGAGGCCCGGTGGAGGGGGGGTGGGGGGTGTGTGCCCTGAGGCTTTCCAGGAGGTGGGCAGAGACCAGAGTCCCCAGATGCCAAGTGATCAAAGGCTGGGGTGTCTTTGGCCTGCTCAAGCCTCGTCCTGCTCACCCGTGCCAGGAGCATTGGCTCTCTCTGGGCTCTTTTACACTCCCATCTCAAGTGATGACGTTATAATATTGGCAGGGAAAGGAAAGCAAACACGGGAAGTGGGAAACACCAAAGCCAATTAATTATCTCAGCAACTGGATGCATTCTGGGCACCCAAACTGACCATCTTGGAGGTTGGGGAGGTGGCAATGTTGGCATGGAGAATATTTGCTTCTTGTAATGGCCTCAGCCAGGTGGCGCTATTCTCTGATGGAAAGCCAGCAAAAAACCTCCTTAAGCCTAGTCAGGCAGGAGAAAATGCTGGTGCTAAAATCTCCAATAGGGAGAGCCAGAAGGGCCTTGGTGTCCCCCTCAAGTCCTCCCCTGGTGTCTCCGTTGAGTCCTGGCATCTGTCCCCTTGAGCTGGCAAAGCTTTCAGGTTGGGGCTGGGTAGCCCTAGGGATATCTGTCCTCCAAGGGCCAGCCCAGCTAGGTGCAGAGAGCCTCCTTCATAGCCATACCACAGGCCCTTGGAAGGGTCATGGGGTCACAGCTTCAGAGGTAGAAGAGACCTTAGAGGCCATTGAATCCAGCTTTGTCATTTTACAGTAGAAGAAACTGAGGCAGAGGTTGAATAACTTGCCCAGGGTCACACAGCTAGTAAGTGTCTAAGGCAGGATTTGAACTCAGGTCTTTCTGACTCCAGGGCCAGCACTTACTCCACTATATGCACTGTGCTGCATCTCCTAGCTGTGTCTCCTATCCTTGGGACGTGGGAGACTGGCAAAGATGGCAGAGTAGAAGGAAGTGGTGCAGCCCAGCTCTTTCCAATAACTAACAAAGATCAAGGAAAAAGACTAGACCAAGCAGTGATCAGGAAATCCAAGGAGAAATCCAGTGGAGTCATTTTTGCAGCCCAGATCAGCAGAGGGAGATAACCAGAGGGAAGATCACTTTGGTGGTCTATTAGAGGATGGACTGGAGTAGGGAGAGACTCGAGGCAGGCAGATCTATTCCCGCCGCCCCCCCCCCCCCCCCAGCAGCCACTGCCCTGGTCCAGGTGTGAGGGCCTGCACCAGGGTGGGGGTAGGGTCAGAGGAGAGAAGGGGGGCAGATTTGAGAGATGCTGCCAAGTGAAATCCATAGACCCTGGCAGCCACTCAGAAGTGAGGGTGAGAGGCTGAAGAGTTGAGGAAGACAGAGATCGGCATGAGGCACCTGCCAGACCTGAAAGGAAGGCAATCTAGGCCTGGAAGGTAAGCCTGTTCAAAAGAAGGGCCCTTCAGGAGAGCTGTTTGAGGCCTCTGTGTCTGCATTCAGTACTGAGGGTTGGAGTGAAAGCCCTGCTGGCTAGTGGGTAGGTCTGACATTTCTTGCAGGAAAGGCCCGCAGCAGCTTGGCTCATGGGGAGTTTGGTGGGCAGCCACTGAAGCTGGCCTTGGCCTCTCTGAGCTCAGAATGGCACAAGGCTAGAGCCAGAGGGACCTTTAGGCCCCCAGAGGGGAAAGCGATTGGCCGCAGGTACAACATGGCGGCCTGGAGCCGCCCCCAGCCCATTCTAGTGCCTCTGTACAACAAAAGGTGGTATTCACACAGGACTTGCAGGTTTGCAAAGCGTGCTACGAAATGTTATTTCGTTTGATTCTCACAACAACCCTGGGCAATAGGTGCTATTATTATCCCCCTTTTTATAGATGAGAAACTGAGGCACAGAGTGACTTGCCCAGGAGTCAAACTCAGGTCTTCCTGACTGCAGGCCAAGTGTCTACCCCCTTTCAGCCCCACCCAGGCTGCCTAGATGAGGCCTACAGAGCCGAGGACGGTGGGGGTGGAATGATGTGCCAATGGAGACTGATGAGCTGTGGGTGTCCTGTGTGGCTAAACTCCAAAAGGCCGTCTACATTAGCTGCCTCTACTTCCTATCCTCCCACTCACTTCATACGTTCTTACAATCTGGCTTCTGACCTTTCATTCCACTGCAACTGTTCTTTCGCAAGTTACAAATGATCTCTTGGTTTCCAAATCCAATGGCTATTTCTCCTTGACCTCTCCTCTGGCCTTTCATACGGGTCATCACTCTCTCCTCTTTGATACTCGCTTCTCCGGGACACCCCACTCCCTCCTGGTTCTCCTCCTTCCTCTCTGACTGCTCCTCAGTCTCCTTTGCATCCTGGATCCTCCCCCATCACCTCCTCCAACGGTAGGTGTGGCCCTCAGGGCTCTGTCCTAGGCCTCTTCCCTTCTCCCTCTAGACTGCTTCACTTGGCCATCTCCTCAGCTCCCATGGATCTTATTACCGTCTCTATGCTGAGGATTCTCACATCTACCCATCCTGCCCCAGGCTCTCTGCTGACCTCAAGTCTCTCATCTCCAACTCCAATTCATATATCTCTAATTAAATGTCCCGTGGACACCTGAAACTCAGTATGTCCAAAACAGAGCTCGTGATCTTTCCCTCGAAACCTTGCCGCCCCCCACCCCTCGCACCTTCTCCATTACTGTGCCCCACCCCATCTTCCCAGTCCCCCAGGCTCACAACCTAGGCATCATCCTGGACTCCTCACTCTTGCCCCCCCATATCCAAGGTGTCCTTTGCACCTTTGTAGCAGCTCTCCCTCACGGTGACACTGCCACCCCACTGGTGCAGATTCTCATCCCCTCATTCCTAGACTACTCAATCCAGTGGCACTGGCCTCCTCGTGGCTGTTCTATACACAAGACCCACCATCTCTAGCCTCTGGGGATGGCTGACCCCCTTCTTCCACCAGGACTACTGACCTCCCCGGCTTACTTTCTGGCCCAACTAAAATCCTACCTCCCACTGGCAGCCTTCCTGAATCCCTCTTCATTCCAGAGCCTTCCCTCTGCTCTACTTCATACTTATCCCACCTAGAGCTTGCTTTGTATATATTTGCACATGATTCCCCCATTAGATTGTGAGCTCCTGGTTGAGGGCAGGGACTGACTGCCTTTCACCTCTTTTTGTATCCCTAGCACTTCGCACAGTGCCTGGCACGTAATAGGTGCTTCATAAATGTTGATCGATTGACTGATCTTGCTCTGGCCTCCCTGTGACTGGTCTATTCAAAGCTGACCTGCTCACCCAAGATAAAATAATAACAGTTAACATTTATATAGTGTTTACTGTGTACCTGACTCTGTGCTAAGCACTTTACAGTTATTATCTCATTGGACCGTCACAACCCTGGGAGATAGGGGCTATTAATATTCCCATTTTGCAGCTGAGGAAACAGGAAAACAGGTGAAGTGACTTGCCTGTGGTCACACCGCTAGGAAGTGTCTGAAGTAAAACTGTAATTCAGGTCTTCTCGCCTACAGTGCTCTATCTGTTGCACCACTTAGCGGCAGTTGTGAATTGAAGTATCTTATGTGTACCTGAGTAGAAAACTATTGATCTCAACTACTCAAGGTTCTCTAGAATTAGCCCGAAGACTGCTAGGAAGGATATGGGAGGGAGGGAGGAAGGAAGGAAGAGGAGGAATGGAGGTTGAGAGGAGGAAGAGAGAGAAGGAGAATGGAGGGAAGTGAGGGAGGGAGGAAGGGAGGAGGAGTGGAGGGGAGAGAGGGAGGGAAGGAAGAAGGAAGGGAGGAGAGAGGAGAATGGAGGGGAGGGAGGGAGAGAGGGTGGTAGGAAGTGCTAGGGGGCACTGGACTCTGTCGTTAGTTGCCTTAAGGTGATGCCCTGTGCCTCTTGTCCTCCAGCCTTGGAAGTCGCTCCCAGTAGACATGCCACCCAGTGAGCCAGCAGCTTCTCACCTAAAATACCCAGCCCAGAGCCTCACACATCAGCTGTGTGTAGGAGGGTGGCAGACTATGGTATGGGCAGGGGAATGCCAGCTCTCTCGGCACCTCCCTCCTGTTCACCCTCACTGTGACCTTGCCAGCTCCTTCACCCTCGCATCCCATAGCTTTCCCACACCACCTGCCTGCCCCCCAGGCATTGTCTCCCCCTCCCCCGCCTTGGATTCTGACCCTGGAGCTGAAGTGCCTCAAGGCCTAGTTCCTGGCAAAAGCTCAGCTTTTAGGTGGAGTTTTCCCCAGTTCAAATGGAAGCTCCCTGAGGGTAAGGCCTAGCGAACTAACTAAATGCTGAGTGGGAAGTAGTTAGAGTCTGGCTGGCAAGCCTGGGTGAGAGGTCGGGGGGGGGGGGGGGGGTGGCAGTTGGGCAGAAGGGAGGGTTTTGGGGGCAAAATGTTTGGGTTTTGAAACGCCTGCAAGACTTCCAGTGTGACACAGAGGCTGTGAATTAGACCTGGTGTCAGCCACAGAGGGAGATGGGAGATGATGAGGTCACCATGGGTGCAGGGGGAGAAGAGGACTCAGGACAGGTACTTTGTGGATTAAAAAAAAATTATTTTTTTTCCATCACTTCATTTCCCAATAGATCTGTCCCCAACCCAGAGAAGCAGGCCTCAGAACTGAGAACAAAGAATTTCTAGTATTAATTAAAATGGTTTCAGGCGCCAGGAGAGCGCCCACAAGGCAAGCCTTGGCTTCAAGCACAGGACTTCTTGAAGGGCAGCAGCTGGCGACCAAGATAGGACGGGGAGGATCGGGCTGGAGGGACCAGGGCTGCTTCTGCTGGGCCCCACACTGGCTTAGACTAACAGCTTAAAGGGACAAACATGCCAAAAAGATCAGTTTTCTGATATTTTCTTTATTATTAAACATAAAACAACAACACAAACATTTCAATACACAAGGAAGAGGACCGTATGTGACCTGTGAATTTCTCTTTCTATTTTGAAAGTGTGATTTAAACTGAATGATAACACTATCTGGCTGGACCTGCGTTTCCTAACCTAAAAGGATGTCATCCCCTTGCCTGAACCTTGCTAAAAACTTAACAACGCAGCAGACTAACCCTAAAGAGGCCTCGCCTTAGACAAGACAGAAGCGCTGGCTACTTCCTTGCCCTCATATGGATCAGCTGGGCCTCTCCAGCAGCCAGAGAGAGTCCTGGCCTCCAGAACCGTTCACACTGCCCAATTCTTATCAGGTACTCTCCCCTGGTCCCACTGACATCTCAAACTGCATCAATACCATGATACCCCCCTCCCCCCTCCCCAAACAAACCCAGGCCAAATCCAAGCTAGTCAATGTTTCTGACTTGCCCCCACCTTTCCCACTCAAACTGCCACTACTCCATGCTTTATTATTCTTGCCTAGGCTAGCATAAAGCCCTCAGCTCTGAGGTGGGAAAGCCTGCATTCAAAGCCTGTGACGCTTATGATCTGCGTGACGTTGGGCAAGTTACTTGGTTTCCCCTGGGCCTCAGTTTCATCTGCACTTAAAATCACTTCAAAGGAAACAGAAAGAGGAGTGGGAGTCTGGAAGGAGGGGATGCCGTACAACTTGGGGGGCATCTGTGATGAGAATCACTTGGAGAACTCCCAGTCAGGAAATGCCTCCTCTCAGTGTGCATGCTCTGGCATCCAAGCCCTTTGGAACAAAAGCCAGGAGAGCCTAATAAGGATGCTTGATCATCTCGTCTGAGTGTTACAACAACTGGGGTCGAAACAGGAAGAAATCATTAGCCTCATTTTACAAATGAGGGAACTCAGAGATGAAGTGACTTGCCCAACGTAACACAGTCAGTGAAGCATCAGATGTGAGATTTGAACCCAGCTCTCTCCTGGCATTTCCACCTAAAGTGGGGGAGTACAGTCCCAAGTGGGGATGGAACAACCACTCAGAATAGCTGGAGGTCACTGTGCTAATGTCCTGCAATGATGAGGCCTCTCAACAAAACTTGGCCCCAACCGGCCCTCCAATCAGAACTGGGAGACCTCCACCCATGTGGTTAGCTCCAACATCCTAGGGTGGGGAATGGAGGTAAGGGAGGAGGAAGGGAGACAAGAACCTGGAAAGACTCCATGCTAGGGCCCGCTTTGGGAGAAGAGGGCCCCGGAGTCTGGGGCCTGGCATTCAGGTGGTGCCCCCAGTGTTTGCTGTGGACGGATCCCGGGCTGTGCCTGTCAGTCGAACAGAGCCGAGGGAGAGAGGAAGGAAGAAATGAGCACAGAGAGCCTCCATACCTCCCACGCTGCTCCAGCCCCCAGCCAGCCTCCTTCCTCGGCTCTGGCTACTAACCTCGAAGGTCCTGGAGCTCCCCACTAAGGCACTGCATGGCAGCTGGAATAAAAGGGCATTCATTAGGCCCCGGACAGCAGATACCTTTTAGCCCACAGTCGAAACCTCTGTGTGTCTACCCAGCCACCCCAGGACCAATGCCCTCATCCCCGATTTCATCTCTCCTGGTACTCATGAGGCTACAGAACCCTGGGAAGAATTGTGAAGGACAGGCTTGGGGGAGAGAAAGGAGCAGCAGGCCTGCCCTCTTGCTAGCTTGCCTCTCTCTGCTCTAACTTCTCATCCCCACCCCCCACTCTATACCCCCCTTTCCCACTCCATGCCGTTGGCCTTCTGCCAGGAAGAAGCTGGGGGATTGGCTGCTGGAGACAAGTGGGCTGCCCTGCCCGCCCGCCCCTGCCCTCCATACCTAGTTGGCTTTTGAGGTCTTCCACTTGCTTCTGCAGCACAAGGCACTGTCCCAACAGATACCATAGGAAAGAGTTCAAATTTTTCAGCTGTGCCCTAACCAAAACCAGCCACCCTCCCTACCCAGGAGAACAAGGATCCTGCTAGTCTCCCTTGGGAAAGGGGAGAAGGAGGGGACGGGATAACACTAAGCTCTAATGGGCACGGTGCTTCAAAGGCTTATAAAATGCTTCCCTTCCATCATCTTATTCAGTCCTCACAATAGTTGCTGTTGTTATCCCCATTATACAGATGAGGAAACAAAGGCTCAGGCAGGTTGCCTTGTCCAGGGTTACTTGATTAGTAAGTTATGTGGGGCAGATTTGAAGCCTGGCTCCATCTGGGATGCCATCTAGTCGCCTGTCATACCAAGCTCCATCTTGAAGAAAAGAAAGGTCCCCTATGTGCCTGTGTACAAGACTCATCTCTTTCCCAGGGCCTGGCCGGCTCCCTACCCTTCATCAAAGCTGCCATTAGGAGAAATCTAGGTCTAAAGAGAGGGATCCTCTGGCTGGGAGGCCAGACTTCCCTTACCTGGGGGCATGTCTGTCCTGAAGAAGGCTGGGGCTTCCTGTCCTGCTTGGGGGGCTGCTCATCTACAACAGAAGGGGACAAAACCAGGTGGGATCATGTTGGGCAAGGGGAGGGCTGGTGGGATCAGTGCTGCCACCCTGCTGGCAGGCAACCCCAAGATGCTCAGGGCTCAGGCTCTGCTTATCTTTAAGGGGCCTCAGAATAGTCTGTGGCCAAGAGACTAGAGGCTGCAGGCAGAGGCAGGCCTGGGCACAGGCACTGATTATGCACCCCAAGCTGCAGTGGGGCCTCACTCTTAAATAGACTTGGACTTGGTGCCCCTATGAGGACTGGGGTTCTCCTCTGAGCTCTCCATACCCAGCAGCAGCTTCACCATCTAGTCCCCAGCTTGCTCAGCTCATAGCCCTAGTTACTAAAGGAAGCTCAGTTGGTTCGGTGAACGCTGGGAAGGAGACTAGAGCCTGGGGAGTGACTGTGCGCCCAAGCTTTCCCTCTATAATTGTCTCTTCCCAAACTCCTGAGCTCAGAGGACTTACCTGTCCTGGCCGGGACTCTGGATTGGGTGCCCTGGTTCGAAGGCAAGGGCTTCAAAATTCGAGCTGCCTGAGGGTCCCTGGATTTCGGGTCCCGAGCACTGGGACCTCTCTGATGCACGGAGAAGCGAGGTGGCACCGATTTGCTGTGGAGGAGCTGAAGCGCACGTGTACATACACACACACACACACACACTCTATCAGCACTATTGTTTAACCGATTCTGTTCTTACTTGGATTGCTGGCTCTTGACAGGGGAAGGGCAGATGGCAGTGAGGACCCAGTCCCTTAGCCACTGCTCCTGCCTCAGTCACCTGACGTACCCCTAACCCAGCTGGGAAGTGGAGGATCTGATGTCCTTACAGGGAGGGTAAATGCCATGGCCTGATGTGGCAGAGCAGAGCTGAGCCCAAAGGTCTAGGCCTTCCTGATGAACTCGCAGTGACTGGCTTGGGGAATAAGCATGGATACAACGCCAGGCACTGTGCGTGAAGTGCACGGGCACCTCTCAGTGGCCAGCCTGTCAGTCAGTTGACAAGCATTTCCTCTACCAGTGCAACAGGCTGACCTTCCCCCTCAAGGACACAAATGCCTAGGAAGTAAGTGTGTCAAGGCAGTGCCAGATACAGGACAGGGCAGCTACTCACTTGAGACACCTTGACTGCCGAGGGCGGATTATTCCCTGCTTTGGCGGGTGGCTCTGCTTCCTTCATCCTGCCCGCCTCACTGCTCCTGCCTTTCTGCTGCCTAGCTCCTGGAGATGCCAAGGGTTCCCTTCTGGACTTGAACAGGACAGGCAAGCCAGAGGTTCTGAAGGGGACAGCTGACCATCTTTTCTGCCCAGGCAAAGGAAGGGCCTGATGCCCCCTCCTGGAAACAGCTAAAGAGGCCCCACCCAGGGATCTTTTCTCCTGGCCCATCTTTCCCAAAGGGCCACTTTTTGGGGTGGCCTTAGGCGGGCTGCCTGTGGCTACTCGAGGCCTCTGGGGGCGTCTGGCACTGGGCTGGGCTGCCTCAGCCACACTGGGTGCTTCCTGAGCTTGGGGGCTCTCTGGGAAGGAGAAAAGAGATGCCCCTTTGAGCAGCTTCAGCCCTTCCGAAGCTTCGTGTGGGGTGGAGGTCACAAAGGTAGCCCTGCTAAACAAGAAAGTCTTATTGATGGGCGTGTCTGAGAGGTCCTGCACTTTGAGCAGAGCCCCTTCCCCACTGGCCCCGTCATCTGGAGCCTGGCTGCATTCTGGCTGGGCTGCTTCAGCCAGGGGAGTGCCTGAGCTAAGCAGACAGGTCTTATTGAGCTCAGTGCTTGGCTGGGGGGCCAAGGAGCAGGGATCACCAGCCTGTACAGCATCAGGGGACAGGCTACAGAGCTCCATGGTCACGTTAAGCTGCCATCTGACCGGATCGTCAGGGCTGGCAGCCTCCTCCAAAGCTGGCAGCCCTTTGAGAAACAGAAGGCCCTGGTCACTGGGGGGGGCTGAGGAAGGCTCCTGCTTAGGATCTAGAACAGGGGGGGGAAGTGGGCTGTCACTGGGTTGCACTTGGATCTGGTTACTGGTTGGTAGGTCCAGAAAAGAAGCAGAAGAAGTCAAGTCGGGAGGTGGGAGCTCGGCCTCTATGGTAGATATATCTGTTCCCCCATGACCTTGCAGCTGCTCCGAAATGACCTTTGCCTCTTCGGCAAAGCTAGCTCTGTACCCAAGGGTGCTGTTGGGAGACTGCTGAAAGGGGAAAGAACACAATTACATACATCAATTAGTAAATGCTTGTGGGACTGACTGCTTGATCATCTCGGGTCCACCCTCGGGCCCCTCCCTTCTCCGGGAAGCACCGAGGCCCTCCAGAGCTCTCCACGTGCAGGGACCCAAATCCCTCGCCCACCAGCCCCGCCCTGCCCGGGATCAGGATCAGGAACGCGATCGCGCCTGGGCACTCCCGGCACTGCCCCGCCCCTCACCCACCCCGGAACTGCTCTCGGGCCCCGGCGTCCTCAGGAGGCCCTGGAGAGATCGCCGAGCCCAGCGTTCTCTTTGAGGGGGTGGGGTGCGGGGAGGGGGCTCGAGGCCCCGGGAGGGAAAGGATCCTCCCCGCACTGCACATACAGCGCCGAAGGCCGGAGGCAAGATTTGAACCCAGGCTCCCGGCGCCTGGGCAGGGCGGGGCCGGGCCGGGCCCGGCCCGGCCCACGATCGGCTCCTCCTCCGGGCCCGGGGAAGGCTCCAAGGGCTAGGCCCCGGGAGAGAGGTTACCATGGCAACTCGCCGGTCTGTCGCCGCGTCCGGGAAGCAGAAGGACTCGGAGTCGGGAGCACCTTTGCTACACGAGTCTTCCCAGCAGCCTCGCTTTCAAAACCGGTGCCGCGCCCCTATAGGGCTTCCCTGCCGGCCAACCACCGCCTTCCTCGTAGGCCCGCCCCTCGAGGGCTCGACCAATCCGGAGAGCGCAGCGGAGCGACGCAAGCGGCGGCCAATGGAGCGCCGGGGTCGCTGTGGGAGCCGCCCCGGGGCCCAGACCGAGTCCGGGCAGCGCCGAGGGGCGTGGCCTGCGGGGCCTGCGGAGCCTGCGGGCCTGCTCCGGGTGGGAGACCGATCGAAGGCCCGCCCCCTCCTTCTCTTGGGGGTAGGGGCAGAGACGCGGGGTTGGACTGGGGGGGGCGGCGTTGAGCATCTAGAGAGAGGGACCGAGAAACTGGGTGGGGGTGGGGTGAGAGATACCGAGACGGAGACCCACAAACTGGGGGGGAGGGGAGACCGAGACCGAGAGACCGGGGCGGGGGGGGGGGAGAGAGAGATAGAGATCCAGAGGGGAGAGAGACTCCCAGAGAGAGACAGAGAAAGGCACCTGTGCCTCCCCACATAGGGCAGCCTAGCACCATCTTAGCTGGCATTCATCTAAAGATTTACAAATATTATCTTATTTGATCCTCAAAACAATCCTTTGGAGAAGGTGCTATTATTATCTCCATCTTACTGATGGGAAAACTGAAGCCGAGAAAGACTAAGTGATTTGGCCAAGATCACACAACTAAGAAAGTGTCTGAAGCAGGATTTGAACTCAAGTCAAGTCCCGGCACCCCCCCCCCCGCGTGGTCTTTCCACTCTGTAACCTAGAGACTCCCTGACCACTTCTTTCTCCTTTCCTCCTGTCTCCCCCTTTGAATTGAACCCCTCTTCCAAGGGAAAGACAGGAAGTGCACATCTCTCCCTCTCTGTCAGCCGTTGAACATGAATTCCCTGGAAGCCTTTTGCTTGGAATGTCTCTGTCCTTCTTGAGTGAATTCCTGAGAATCCCCTTTCCCCAAAGATAGACTGGGAGCATGCCTCTCCCCCGCTGTTGCTCTGTTCTTTGAGAGTGACCTTTTCCACTGGAGAAGACTGCTGCGGGCATTAGCCGAAGTCTATCAGAAATGAGTTGTTATTTGTTAACATCCAAGCTTGTCTGCTTGAAGAGGCGTTCAGAGCAACCAGAACCCTCTCCATTTTAGGGTCCTGACAAAAAGAGGAGGTGCTGGTGCTGGAGGGCAGGGAGTCAGACCTGGTTGCTGAGTCCTTTTCCTCCCTACTAAGGGACCTTCTTGGGCTCTTGACACCTCCATTCCATAACTCCAGGGAAATGACTTCAAGCTGAAATGTCTGCAGCAGCTAGGTGATGAAGTGGATAGAGCACTGAGCCTGGAATCAGGAAGACCCAAGTTCAAATTCGACCTCAGCCACTTACTGGCTGTGTGGCCCTAGGCAAGTCACTTATAACCTCAGGATCTTCCGTTGTTAAATGGGGATAATAATAGCACTTACCTCCCAGACTTGTTGTGAGAGTCAACTGAGACATTTGTGAAGTGTCTCACACAGTGCCTGGCACATAGTAGGTGCTTAATAAATGCCTGTTTCCTTCCTTAGGTCTTGACTCACATCTGGAGTCTCCTAAAGAGGGGAGGAGAAAGGCACTCCATGGATAGTGTACATCAAGAATGCCTGGCACATAGTAGGTGCTTATTAAGTGCTCGTTTCCTTCCTTAGGTCTTGACTCACTTCTAGTCTTCCAAAGGTAGGGAGGAGAAGGGTATTCAGTGGATAGTAGAGCATAGGAAATATGTTTATTTCCTCTTCATAAAAGAAATGCCAAACACAAAGTAGGGCAAAAAGGTTTATACTGACAGAACACAAAAACCTTGGAGAAGCAGCAGTATACATAGCAGTATAATTACTGTTCCATTGTCCTGGGAGGTCGGTGCTTGAAATATCAAGGCATGATGAAGTCTGAGAGCATTTTACATTTCACCTCTGTCTCTGCACTGTCCAAACACTTTCCTCCAGGTCCATGTGTTCTGGCATACTGGGGAAAGTGTAGTGCTATTTAAAAAAACAAAAGACAGTGATACAAACTTTGAAAAAACTACACTAAGACTTTTGGGACACCCTGTATTAAAAATTCAACATGTAACTTTCCCAGCTGTTCTGCTTGTCTATGATTCCTTCTGGCTTGCCTTCTCTTCTCTTTTCCTTTGGGGGGAGAGGGGGTCTCTTCCACATACTTATCAGTTGGAAAGGAAAAACAAAACCCTTGCAACAGAAGTGTAAAATCAAGCTAAACCATGTCCCAGGCTGGCCATGTCCAAAAATGGATGTCCTCATTTCCCAAGGGAAGGACTGGGTTGGCAAATCTCATCCTTGTCTGTCTCTATCTTATTAAAGTGAATTCATGGGAATCCACTTTATTCAAAGAAGATAGCTGGAGGGTGTGCCTCTTCTTTTGCTCACTGAATTACTCTTTTTTTCTTTTTCTTTTTTTTTTTTTTGGTGAGGCAATTGGGGTCAAGTGACTTGCTCAGAGTCACACATCTAGTGTTATATGTCTGAGGCAGAATTTGAACTCAGGTCCTTCTGACTCCAGGGCCAGTGCTCTATTCACTGTGCCACCTAGCTGCCCTCACTTAATCACTCTTGACCTCCATTTATTGGAATTGCTTTTTCCCAAGCATCTCTCTGGTTTGAAGTGAACTGGCAGCTGGTCCCATCACTTCCTGGCAAATAGGGAAGAAATGGAAGCAGTGTCAGATTTTATATCTTGGGTTCAAAGATCACTGCAGATGGTGACCTTAGCCATGCAATTAAAAGATGCTTGCTCCTTGGAAGGAAAGCTATAGCAAATCTGAACAGCAGACTACAAAGCAGACACACCACCTTGCTGATAAAGGTCTGTAGAGTCAAAGCTGTGGCCTCTTCCCAGCGGCAATGTAGGCTGGGAGAGCTGGACTCTAAGGAAAGCCGAGTGCCACAGAATCGACGCTTTTAAATTGTGGAATTGTGGGGCTGGAGAAGACTTTTTTTTTTTTTAGATAATGGGGTTAAGTGACTTGCCCAGGGTCACACAGCTAGTAAGTGTTATGTGTCTGAGGCCGGATTTGAATTCAGGTCCTCCTGAATCCAGGGCTGGTGCTGTATCTACTGCACCACCTAGCTGCCCCTGGAGAAGACTTCTGAGAGTCCCTGGGACAGCAAGAAGGTCAAATCAGTCAATGCTTCAAGAAATCAATTCAGGCTATTCACTGGAAGGGCAAATACTGAAGTTAAGCTGAAGCTTAACTCCTTTGGCCACATAATAAGAAGATGGGACTCATTGGGAAAGACCTGATGGTGGGCAAGACTGAAAGCAAAAGGAGAAGGGGACGGCAGAGATGGACAGAGAGTGTCATGGAAGCAATGAGCACAAGTGTGGACAGACTTCAGGAGCCAGTGGAGGACCGAAGGGCCTGGCGTCCTGGGGTCCAGGGGTCACTGAGTCAGACGTAACTGAACAACAAACAAAAAATTTGACTGCCTTTTTTTTTTGTCCAAAGGGAGGAAGTGGCTGGTCCAGTGAATACAGTTCTAAGAGATAAGCAGAAAGATGGCTGAGGAGAGCTAACACTCAGTCTTTTCCTTGGGAAAGGGGGCTCCCAATGAATACGATTCCAGGCCCCGCCTGGCTGAGGGTGTTAGATATTGGTGAGAACCCCATGGTTTGGACTGAAGGTGGTATGTGTTATGTGTTGGTCCAGAGGCCCCCCCACCCCCATGTGGTTCTGTCTTCTATGCTGCATATACTCCTGCTCCTCCAATCCGGTTCAGTGTGGATTCTATCTTACCTGCTTGTGTACTTGGTATTGGAGATGTTTTCTTCTTCCTATTGTCCCTGAAAGTTGCATGTCTGTCTCATGGGAAAGTTGACTTTAGGAGAATAATGACCTGTATTTGAAAGTATATTTACCTGGACACCTAGACTGGCCTTGTTACCTCGGGCATTTAAGCTTGGCGTCCCCATGGCACCAGGGGCGCCCATTGGCTTTGGTGGGTCCAATTCTTACCCTCAGGAAATCACAGGTCTCCTTCCTCCCTCTCCCACCAAAAAATGTGTGTTTTAAAAGTTGTACTCAAAGGTGTTCTAATACATGTTTAACAACTGGCTCTCTGAAAAAAAAAATGGACCTATTATATACTTTTATGTTGAAATCAGCATTATGAATATTTTCTCTATCACTTTCCTGAGTCTAGAAACCAATGACAATCTAATTCAAAGGCTGGTTTGCAGTGCTTGTCCATTTCCGACGTGTAAATGTGCCCCCGTGAAAATTTAACTACAGGCTCTCCCAAGTTAGTATGAGCTGGCATCAGCACCCCTCTAGTTTCACTTAAGCAACTTTCTGTCATAGGCTACAGGTGAGAAAGAAACATTTGGGGATTCCTTCTCTGAAATCGTGGAGCACTGGCCGATGCAAATAAGAGAATCATGAAGTCTTAGAGAAAGAGACCGCTTCCTCAAGAATAAAGGATGTGTTTTCAGCCAGACCTGAGTTCAAAATCTGCCCCTTTGCACGTTGTAGCTGTGAGACTGTGGGTGAAACTCCGGAGCTGTCTGCCTCTATCCTGATGCTGATAGAGCTGGTGGCCTGGTGCTGCAGCCCCACTTCCATTCGCTCTATATGATCGCTGGCACTTTGGGGTACCGGGAGGGGGCCGGACTTTGTCCCGTCTCCCCAGCGCCCAGCCCGGTGGCCTCTTGCTAATAAGTACGTGGAGGCCTAGGGCCCAGATGCCTCTTCGGGTCCCTTTCAGGGCTAAAGCCAGATCCCAGTGAGGATTATCAGCCTGTCCTCGGCTGGCGGTCTCTGACCTGTGCCTTCGACACGGCCCAGGGACAGCTGCCCCGCAGAGCTTAAGTGGCCTCCGTCAGGTGGGTGATCGTGCCGGGTTGGTTGTTTTGTTTGGCCTTGATTATTGGAGGGGAGGCGGGGGGCGGGGGATAGCGGGGAGGAAGTGCAAATGGAACCTTTAAGGCGGGCAGCTAGCCCAGAACCCCGGCTCCTGCTTCCTCCCCCACCCCCAGAGGGGGAGGACAGACTTTTTATCTAGTGAGTGACGGGAATTCCGCTGTCCATCCAGAGCCGCAGCTCGATCGGACTCTCTCTCTCTCTCTCTCTCTCTCTCTCTCTCTCTCTCTCTCTCTCTCTCTCTCTCTCTCTCTCTCTCTCTGTCTGTCTCTGTCTCTGTCTCTGTCTCTCTCTCTCTCTCTCTCTCTCTCTCTCTCTCTGTCTCTCTGTCTCTGTCTCTGTCTCTCTCTCTGTCTCTCTCTCTCTCTCTCTGTCTCTCTCTGTCTCTCTCTCTCTGTCTCTCTCTCTCTGTCTCTGTCTCTGTCTCTCTCTCTCTCTGTCTCTCTCTCTGTCTCTGTCTCTGTCTCTCTCTGTCTCTGTCTCTCTGTCTCTCTGTCTCTCTCTCTCTCTCTCTCTCTCTCTCTCTCTCTCTCTCTCTCTCTCTCTCTCTCTCTCTCTCTCTCTCTCTCTCTCTCTCCCCCTTTCCGTCTCACCCTCCCCTTCCTGCCCTGTCCTGCCCTCCCCTCCTGTCCTAGCTCCAGCGCGGTGAATCGGTGCCTCTGCCTGGGAAAAGAAGGCGGGCCGGGGGGGGGGGCAGTCGGAGGAGGGGCGGGAGTGAAGGGGGAGGAGCAGCAGTAATAGGAGCAGCGGCTCGCAGGGCAGCAACAGCAGCAGCAACAGCTGCTGAGCTAGTCCAAAGGCTAGGGGCTGCAGCTTCGGGGCCCGCGCTGCCGTCCAGTGCAGCTGGCCGTCCGTGCGGGATGCTGTGGCTGTCACTGGCCCCTCAGCGAGTTGAGAGCTGAGCCTCGGGCCGGTAGGGGGCGGAGGCCGGCGCCCGTCGGTCCAACTGCCCGTCGGCGCTGCCCGCCGGTCCCGCGGGCGCCCAGCGCTCAGTCCTCACGTCCGACCGCATTAGCCCGGCCACTACAGCGGCGCGGCGCGGCCGTCGGCGGCCAGCCATGCCCTTCTACAAGCGGCGCGTGGTGCCAACGCGCCTGTGGCCGGCCCGTGCCGCGCTGCCCGTGCCGCTGACTGAGCTGCGCGACGTGAGCGGCGTGGCGGCCCTCAGCTTGCTTCGGCAGCTCGCCGACCTGTGTGGCCATTCCCTGGCCCTGCTAGAGGAGCTCGAGGGCCACCTGCTGGCGTTGAGCCGCCGGACGGCCCGCCTGCAAGAGCGCACTGGCCGCCTGCAGCGGCGTCTGCTGCGCTCCACCGCCGCCGGCCTCCGCACGAGCCCCGAGCCAGGTAAGCGGCCCCCCGACGGCCCAGCCTTCTCAGGTCCGCGGCCCCCTCCGCCGGGAAGCCCACCCGCAGCCCATGGCCCGGGGCCGAGCACACGGCCGGACGCAGGGAGGGAAAGGGGCGCCGACTGGGACGGGCATGCTTTGCCCTGGAGCAGGAGGGCGCACGCTGGGCTGAGCTGGGCAGGGCTGCTGACATTCCCCCACCCCCCATCACTGTTTTGGAATCTGCGGCTATCGGACTGGGTGGGGCGCTTTGCGTTTAGATCTGGACTGTGAGGCTGCGTGCCCGCCTGGGACTTGGTTTCCAGCCCTCCCTTGCCCCTTCCCTTTCGAGCTCTGGATCGGCACACTGCAGTTGGGTTCCCCATTTCCCACTCCCCGATTCCCGATTCTGAGGCACGGTGAGCGAGTAAGGGAAGGGGCTGACTGCGCCCAGAGGCTTTCCTTCCCCAGTGACACCACTTTTTTTTCCTGAACATCCTTTCCCAACGCTCTGGGGAGGAGATGCCCGGGGCCAGGACAAGATTCAGATTCCCTTTCGTTTATCTCTCTGCCCAAAGTCCTTTGAAACCAAACGGAAGCTGCAGGAGCCGGTGGACCAGCGCTCTCCGGTACCTGAATCCGCGTGCTCCATCCAAGGAAGGGCAGCCCCATCTGCAGCCGCTCCAGCGAGGGGCAGCTTTGCCCAGAATGCTGCCAGGTTCCCCGTTAGGAGCGCCTGCACAGCCCCTCTGGTCCTGTCGGTTACCTGTGCAGTCATCCCTGCTGCAGCATCCTGGCCAGGAGGACAGCCAGCCTCTCCTCTGAAAACCTCCAGGAAGGGAGGGCCACGAGATCCCCTCATTTTCTCCCTCCCTAAGCGGCCAGTATCTGTTGTGGGTTGACTTGAGTAGGGCATTTCGGGCCGGCAGCGCTTTAACTGTGTGGAAGAGGCTCTGGGGGCAGCCCACTTTACCGGTAGAAAGCCAATTCTCATCCCCCCGCCCCCCGAGAAAGCCAGAGCCCGAATGATCAATGCAGACCCGAAATGGGGGCCAGGGATGAGGCTCTCCCAGGTAGGTTTGGCACTCCAGGGCACTCCAGAGGTTCAGTGATGTGCTCACACAGGGAGAATCAGTGCAAGGAGGGAGGTCGGAGGCTCTTCACCTCTGCTGCCTTTTGTCCACATCACTGCAGCTTGGAGGGCCTTGGTGGCTGAATCAAGATCTGTTCTCAACTATCAGCGCTGTCCCCTTCTCCCACTCTTCCCCTCCATTTCCTAACTGATGGGGGCCCCTGGAGGAAGTGGTGGGCAGCAGAGGGGTGGCCTCGGGCACTTTACAGCTTCAGGCTAGTTGCTAGCATACTGCTGTGGGTCGGCTCTCACTGTTCTTGGCCTTGGATCTGGGGGGTCCTGCAGGGACCTCGGGCATTATGCTTCGGGGCTGGGACTGGGGCAAGGCCTGACAGGGCTGGGTTCAGAGAAATTTGGCGGTGATCTCCCAGAGCATTGACCCCATGAGCTCAGCAGGCTGAGATGAGGCTGGGGCAAGATGGGGGGGGCGCTTTGATTTTCACGGCTCCTTTGGGGATAAAGGAGGTTTTCCAACGGGAAGTGGACCTTTTCATAGCATTTCACCTGTGGATTTTGGTCCTCCCCTCTCCCAGCAACCTCCAGACTTGTCCAGGGAGTAGGGCAGGTCTCTGGCAATGGTAGGATTAGAACTGGTCCTCTGATCTCCCTCTGCCCCTGTTAGTTTTCTCAGTCATTGCTGGTCTTCGAGGGCCGCCTAGGGCACTCCAGAGGTTCAGTGATGTGCAGAGGCTCATGCTCATGGACACAGCAGGGGCTCGGATTTGAGCTCAGCTGTTCTGGCCTGGAGGCCAGCTCACTCCATGATTCCAGGCTGCCTCTCTGACTCTGCAGCAGAACTTTTTGAAAGGAAGAATTCCTGAGGTGAAGCTTTTGGATTCTTTAGGGGGCCGCCTTTAAAACTAGTAGCATTTTCAAGCTTATGTGGAAGCCCGCTCCCATGGAGGTCTACAGGAACTGAGACTTTGTGGCACGGATTCCTTTTCTAGCATCAGAGGACCAGAGATCTTTGAAGAGAGAAGGGCCCGCTGAGAGGGCATGTAGGCCAATGGCCTCATCCAGCAGAGGAGGAAGCTGAGGTTCCCCCCTTGACCTTGAAAAAGCAGTCTATATTTGCTGGTTACCTCCACCTCATCTCCTCTCCCTCACTTCTCGATCCCTTGTAGTCTGGCTCCTGGCCTCCTCGCTCAACGGCAGCTGACCAAGGACCTCTTGGTTGCCTCTTCTTCTTGGCCTTCCTGTAGCCTTGGTACTTCCTGCTGCTGGCTACTTCTTGACTGGGTTTTCATGCCCATACTCTCCCTTGTCTCCTTCCCATCTGACCGCTCTTCTGTTTTTTTGCTAGGTCATTCCCCGTGTTCCCCTGCTCCTCTGACTGTAGCCTAAGGCCTTGTCATCTCTTTTTCAATATCTCTTTACCTTTTCTTTGTGATATCTATCAGCCCCTAGGGTTCCTGCCTCCCAGATGGAGGCTCCAGCCCTGGTCTCTGTCCCACATCACTGCTGGGCCGTTCCCATTTTCTGTAGGCATCAATGTCTCCCAAACAGAACTCATGATCTGCTTTCCGAGCCCATCCCTCTTCCTAACTTCCATACTCTGGCAAGGGCACCAGTCAGTCACCCATGTTTATATCCTCAATTCCTCACTCTGCCGCACTCCTCACATTCCATCAGTTGCCAAATGTTATGGATTCTGTGCCCACAATATCTTGCCCTCCACCCCTTCTCTCCATTCACATAGCCACCACTGTGGTTTAGGCATGCATGGTGTTTCTTCTCCATTATTGCAATGGTGTCCCAATTGATTTTTCCTGCCTCCAATCTCTCCAATCCATTCTTCACACAGTAATCTTCCTAAAACTAGGTCTGACCATGATACTCCTCTGCTCGTGAAACTCCAGTGGCTCCCTCTTGCCTCCAGAATAAACTACAGACTCCTCTGTTTGCCATTCAAAGGCCTTCCCATTTTGGTTCTAGGTTAGCTTTTTTAAAATTCCATTTTCTTATGAACTTAATAATCATCAATAAATACAAACATTCCCGTATGCAAAGAAGACTGTATATGAAACTGCTGAATTTCTGTTATGTTTAGATTATTTTTTAAAATGTGCATTAAATTTATCAAGGAAGCAACAGAAGTACCCTATTTGGGGCCCATTCTGACATCTCTGGTTTTTCTTCTGTGTCTTTTTAAATGTTTTATTGATGTCCTCCCCCCCCCATTTCCCCTCCTTTCCCCCTCCCTTTCCTTTTCCCCTCCCTTTCCCTTCCTTTTCCCTTCCCCCACCTTTCCCTTCCTTTTCCCTTTCCCTACCTTTCCCTTCTCCTTTTCCCCTCCCTTTCCTTTTCCCCTCCCTTTCCCTTCCTTTTCCCTTCCCCCACCTTTCCCTTCCTTTTCCCTTCCCCCACCTTTCCCTTCCTTTTCCCTTTCCCCACCTTTCCCTTCTTCTCCTTTTCCCCTCCCTTTCCCTTCCTTTTCCTTTCCCCCACCTTTCCCTTCTTCTCCTTTTCCCTTCCCTTCCTCTATCACCTCCTACTACCTACCTCTGACAGACCCTTCACAGAATAGAAGGTCCCCCTGGTAACAAAGAAGTAGAGTCAAGACAAACAACACATTGGCCACACGCTTGAGAATGTGGCGTCTCTCTCTCTGCATGTTCAGTCCATTTTGTCGCTTCTAGAGGAGTATGGCATGCATCTTCGTCAATCTTACAGAGTCCTCATTAGTCTCTGTGTTGATCTGAGCTTTGAAGTTTTGGGGGGCTTTTTTTGGTGAGGGCAGTTGGGGTTAAGTGACTTGCCCAGGGTCACACAGGTAGTAAGTGTCAGGTGTTTGTTCTGAATCCGGATTTGAACTCAGGTCTGCCTGACTGCAGGGCTGGTGCTCTATCCACTGCACCCATCCAGCTGCCCCTGTAATCGCCTCTTCTTACAACACAATGACATTCTGTTGAATTCATCTACCACAGTTTGTTCAGCCATCCCCAAATCGCTAGGTGGCCATTTTGTTTCTCCTTGTTTGCACCAACAAAAAAGTATTGATGTAAATATCTTTGAAAATCCAGGTCCTATCAGTTTTTGACATCTTTGGGTCACGTGCCTAGTGATATCACAGAGCCTTCCTTGCCAGAGGTATCATACCTTAATCCTCTTTACACACTCTGTGTTCTAGCCATACCAGCCCACTTGCTATTCCTTGTATACAACACTCCATTTCCCACCCCTTTGCCTTTGTATGAGCTGGGCCCCATGGCTGGAGAGCTTTCTCTGATCACCTCAGCCTCTTAGAATCCTTACCTTTTGGGGGCAGCTACATGGCACAGTGGGTAGAGCACCAGCCCTGGATTCAGGAGGACCTGAGTTCAAATCCGGCCTCAGACGTAAAACACTTACTAGCTGTGTGACCCTGGGCAAGTCACTTAACCCCCATTGCCCAACCCCCCCCCCAAAAAAAAAGAATCCTTACCTTTCTACAAAGCTCAGCTCAGGTGCCCCCTCTTCCAGGAAGCCCACTCTGATTCTCCCCAGCTGCTCCAAGGCCTCTTGATTTTCTCCTGATACATATTTTGTATTCACAGATTTGGAACGTTTGCGTTACTTCCTCAGTTTCATGAGAGTGTCAAGGGCTGTCTTTGGAGTACTTTGGACAGCAGTCTCTGAGAATGCCATGTCATGCAGATATACTCTCTGAGTGTGCGATTTCTCAGCCAGTTGGGTCTTCACTGACTTTCTTTGTAGCAGCAATGGCATCTTTTCTCTTTGAGGACCTCTACTATCCTTTGGTTATAGAGCCTCTCTCAGCCCTACTTACAGTAGCGGCCCGATCGGGGCCACGGCCCATTTTTGTGCTTGTCGCTCTTCATATTGAGGGCCTGTTGCAGATTGTGACTCGTTTTGGAGAGGTGACCTGACCTAGGTGAAAGACACTAACTTAGGTTCAGGACAAATCAATCAGCGAGCATTCATTACATACTTCTGGTGTGCCTGGCACTGTGTTGGGTATCAGGGACAGAGAATAAAACAGTCCCTACCCACAGTGCACTTCCCTTCTAACGGGGGAAGAGAACAAGTCCACTCAGGAATAGAAGGTGAAGAACTACAGAGGAGTTAAGCCCTGGGCAGTTCGGGAGGAAGGACACTGATCCCTTGGGGAATGCCGCTGCCTCCACTTTGTCATGCACAGAAGTGACCATTTAGCCTCACCCTTCATCACCTGCCTCAAAGCTTGCTCCCTGATAGAACGTCGCACCAATCCTATGCTGGTCCTGTAGTGCAGCTCACTCCCTCACGTGACTCATAGTGTGATTCTGCCTTGGAAGCAAGAGTTGCCTTAGTTCTAGGTTGGACAAAAATACAAAACCCCACAAGCTACTAGAGCCACCTATTCACTAACAAGCATTTACTAAGTGCCTGCTAGGGCCTGGGAGTACAAACTTAAAAGTGAAACAGTTCTTGCCCTCAACGAGCTTACATTCTATCAGAGGAAACAACATATACATACACAGATTGTCCCAAAAGTCTCAGTGTAGTTTAAAATTTTTTTTAATAAATTCGGAAGTATAAATGCTACAAGCTTATGGCTCTTTCATCATTTTTCAGTCGTATCTGATTCTCCGTGACCCCTTTTGGGGTTTTCTTGGCAAAGATACTGGAGTGGTTTGCCATTTCCTTTTCCAGCTCATTTTACAGATGAGGAAACTGACGCAAACAGGACAAAGTGACTTTGCCCAGGGTCACACAGCTAGGAAATGTCTGCTGAGGCTGGATTTGAACTCAGGAAGAAGAGTCTTCCTGACTCCAGGCCCCAGCACTCTACCCACTGCACCATCTAGCTTACAGAAACATAATTTAAAAGTTATTTACATTTCTTTTATATTCCGTTAGCTGTGTGAATTTTGAATCATACATTTTAAATTTCATTTTCTGGATGACACTTTCTCAGGCCAGTGGATTGGTGGTGGAGGGGGCCACCTCGATTGGCTACCTTGGTCACCTAATTTATCTCCATTAGACTTTTTCTTGGGGGATCACATCAAAACCTCCCTTTTTGGCTGATCTGGGGGCTGGTATCCTTTCTGTAATTGAGCAGCAATTAGAAAAGTTTTTTACAAAGCTCACAAATTGAGAAGAGTATTACATATAGCACAAGATGGTGGTAATGTTGACTTTTAATAAGAAATATCAATATTTTAAAAATTTAAATAATTCACCTTTCAAATGTTGTTTTGTAAATACATAGCACTTGTGCTTCTGAGGTTATTAAAGTATAAAACTGACCTAAGACTTTTGGGACATCCTGTGTCTATGTATATAAAATGGAAAGTAAGAGGAAGGTCTTTGTCAACTCTCCCTTGGTTTTCCCAGTGCCGAGCACAGTCCCTAGTAAGCAGAGTTCTAAAGACCTTCAGAGTGTCTGGGTATGGTACAGACATGAAAAAGCTTCTGAGATTCAGGGTCCTGACATTGAAAACAAGGTCTGTTGCTCAATACCTGTGTAACTTTGCCTCTGAGTGGGCCTCAATTTCCCCCTCTGTAAAACAAGGGGTGGGAGCCCTTTTAGCTCAATGTCTGAGATTTTTTGCCAGCAAGGAGGTTACTGGATAGATGACTTGTTTTGTATAATAAAACCGGAAGGAGCAAGTTACCCTACCCCATGACCTTGCTGGGTAGGAAAGGATGCTGTGTTCTTTCTTGAGGAGGGTACAGGCAATGAAGGCTGCCTAGAAAAACCCTCTCCTTGTTTTCAGGCCCTGTTTCTTTCTCTGTTTTCTGGCTTTGTGGTACCTCTGGCTGCAAACCAGGAAGGACAGCTGGTTTATTTATGTTTCAATCACAGAACGGGCGGCGGCGGGCGGCCTGCCATGAGTCCATGTGCTTCCATTGGTCGCAGCTTCCCAGGGTCTGAACCTGACCCAGTGAAGCTGGAGAATCCTTCCTCGGGGAGGAAGGGAGGAGGACTCTTGGCCTGCTCAAGTGATCCTGGGGAAAAAGAAGAGGCTTTGTGGGTCTAGAAGAGGCAAGCTCTGGATTTCGGCTTCTCCTCAGGGTCACTGGGCTGCTGAAGTGGGGAGAAGGACCTGGAACTTTTTTTTTAAACCATCGACTATCTGATCATCTCCATGGTGCATTTTGATGTGTTGAAAACAGCTTCCCTGGAAATTTGGGTCCTAAAAGGTCTGCTGGAAAGTGACTACTTGGGAAACAAGAAACTTACTCTCACTTTCCTCAGACACGTAAATAGTCAGTGTCCAAATAGGAAGGAAAGAAGCAAACACAAGGTGGGGCTGCTTGCATTCCTGTCCATTCAGCTGTTGGGGGATCAGCATTCTCTGTACTGTTGCCCCCAGACCTGGGAAGACTCATTGAAGGCTGTGGCCTCATCGGCACCAAGTCAGCAAATTAATGAATTGTATTTTTGCTGCCAAATTAATGGAATCATCAAGTGATTGAATTTGGTGCAACATGGACATGATATCTATCCATCTATCTATCTATCTGTCTGTCTATCTATCTGTCTATCTATCTGTCTGTCTCTCTGTCTGTCTGTCTATCCATCCATCTATCTATCTATCTATCTGTCTGTCTCTGTCTGTCTGTCCGTCTGTCCACCCGCCCATCTGTCTATCCATCCATCCATCCATCCATCCATCCATCCATCCATCCATCCATCCGTCCGTCCGTCTGTCTATCTATCCATCCATCCATCCATCCATCCGTCCGTCCGTCTGTCCGTCCATCCATCCATCCATCCATCCATCTATCTATCTATCTATCTATCTATCTATCTATCTATCTATCTATCTGTCTGTCTGTCTATCCATCTATCTATCTATCTGTCTGTCTGTCTGTCTGTCTGTCTGTCTATCCATCTGTCTATCCATCTATCTATCTATCTATCTATCTATCTATCTATCTATCTATCTATCTGTCTGTCTATCCATCCATCTATCTATCTGTCTGTCTGTCTATCCATCTGTCTATCTATCTATCTGTCTGTCTGTCTATCCATCTGTCTATCTATCTATCTGTCTGTCTATATCAGTTTTTCACTTTTTTACTTTATATGTCAGTTCCAGTTTGGGTTCTAATTTTTGCCAGTACTTTTCCTTTACTGGGACAGAATCAAAAGTTCACTGTAATTAAAAGCTAAAATTTTAAACTGTTATAATGGTAATAAACTGTGTATGAACTGAGGCAGAGTGAAGTCAGCAGAACTAGGAGAACAATTTACACAATTAACAACAATACTGTAAAGACAAACAACTTGGAAAGCCACAGTTGCTGATTGACAGATCGAAGCGTATAGATTGATGGAGGAAATCGTTTTGCTTGATGACGCATGGTTGTAACGGGTTGTTTTTCTTGCCTTATCCGTGGGTGGGAGGGAAAGAATTAGAAACTAAACTAGAACAAAATTGAATTATAAAAAAAGAAAAGTTTGTTGAATTAAATTGAATTTTCAGTAAGAGCAGCCTGAGCACTAATCCCTTGGGGGATGCTGCTGTCTGTACTTTTTCATCTGAAGAAGGGCAGCTTATCCCCACCCTTTGTTTCCTGTCTCAAAGCCCTATTTTAGGTCAAACATTCCACTAATTCACTGGTGAGTCAGTTGTTCGAATCTCTTTTCAGCATTCCTCAAGTCCATGAGGCAAAAGCTGATAGGGTTTGAGGGCCAGATTTTAAAATTATATAGAACTAAACAATGAGGAACAGTGAGCACCAGCTGGTGATAACAAGGTCTCTGGTATATCTTTGTATTCTCAGGGCTGAGCCCAGGGCCTTGAGAAAGCAGAGTAGGTGGCCTTGGCAGGGAATGAGCTCCCTATCACTGGAGGTCTTCACTTGAAGGCTGGATGCAGAGGTATAACTAGGGTGGGGCCATGGGGGACTTCTTCCCAAGGCAGGAAATTTAAAGGCCTCACCCCAGAGCTTACTTCTTCTCCTGCCTGGCTTTGGCCCTGCTGGTAGCAGCAGGATATCCCAGGGTGGCTTTCCTCTCCCTTCCTGGTATCCTGGAGTGTACTTCCTCCTTCAGGGTTGCCATGTCCAGGCACCAAACATGTTCCTTTTGTCTCTGGCTGGCTGGTCAGTTGTTGAGGGGTGCTGTAGAGGGGATCCTTAATTGGATGAAACTTGTACTAGATACTGTGGAGGCCCCTTCCAACTGAGAGAGTCTATGAACTTGTACAAAATATATTCAGTTTTTAGGCTTGCTTATCACTTCCATCTTGGTCAACACATGGTGTTTCTGGAGGCCTGGAGCCTTTTCTCTAGGGTTCTATATCCTAGCATAGGTTGATCCCAGTTTTCCCCATTACAAAGTGCTGCTAAGGGGAAGCTAGGTGGTGCAGTGGATAGAGCATTGGCCCTGAAATCAGGAGAAACTGAGTTCAAATCCGGCCTCAGACCAAACACTTGACACTTACTAGCTGTGTGACTCTGGGCAAGTCACTTAGCCCCAATTGCCTTAAAAAAAAAAAGTGATGCTATGACAGGCTTTCCCTTTTGAATTATTTGCTTGGCATCTATTCCCCCAAGGGGAATTATCAGGTCAGATGTCATGAGCAGCTGTGTGGCTCTGCCAATAAGTGGCCTGTTTGCCTTACAGTAAGACGAGACCCCTAGCAAGGTATCAGTGGACTTGCAGCCCCCCTGCCTCCCCTGTTCATGAGATCCTCAAGAACAGGTCTTGTATTGGGTCTCTCTTTGTCTCTTGCGTCTTGCACGTAGCTGCTGTTTGAGAAATGTTTGTTGGAAGAAAGAATTGATGGAACCCAACCAGGTCAATTCCTATAAGCCCTTCTCAGCTGACAAAGCTATTTCCTCATAATGAGCCTATCCCCATTTTTACAGAGAAGGAAAGTGAGGCTCAGTGTTAGTGGAGCCAGCTGCCCAAGGTTACATAGCTAGGAAGTGGCTGAGCTGGGACTCCAATCTAGGTCTGAAGTGAGAAGTTTATCACCAGAGGGGTTGGCAGCCTCATGCTAAGTGTTTTGGGGTCACAGCAGCTCATGAAATCCCTTCTGAAGGTCTGGGGGGTCTGTGATCTGCATTGGTGAAAGGAACTCTCATGCCAATGAAAGCATGGATACAGTTTTTAAAAATATATATTATTTATTTATTTTCAACATTCTTTTAAAAAGAATTTTGAGTTCCAAATTCTCTGCCTCCCTCCCACCCCCCCACCCATTGAGAAGGCAAGCAATATGATATCAATTATACATGTGAAATCATGCAAAACATATTTCCATATTAGCCATGTCACCAAAAAAGCAAGAAAAAGAAAGTGAGAAAATTATGCTTCCCTTAATGTCTAATTCTTTGCAACCACAAAAAGAGCTGCTATACTGTGTATAATTTTGTAATATAGGTTCTTTTCCCTTTTCATTGATCCCTTTGGGATACAGATTTAGTAATGGTATTGCTGGGTCAAGGGGTATGCACAATTTTCTAGCCCTTTGGGTGTAGTTCTAAATTGTCCTTCAGAATGGTAGGAGCAGTTCACAACTCCACCAACAATGCTTCAGTGTACCTATTCTCCCACATAACCTCCAGCATTTGTCATTTCTGATAGGTGTGAGGTGGTGCCTCAGAGTTGTTTTTATATGCATTTCTCTAATCAGTAGTGACTTAGGGGCATTTTTTCATATGACTATAGATAGCTCTGATTTCTTTTTCTGGAAACTGCCTGTTCATATCCTTTGATAGTTGGGAGTTCTTGGAATAAGCCCAGTTAACGAGGACCCAGTCCTAAGGAGATCAAGAGTTTGGGTTTGAACGAGCTTTCACATAGATTGCACTGTACCTCTCCTTGACATGGCAGCTCTGAAATGGGTGCCATGGGGCATCTGGGACTGTAGACATGGAGTATTCTAGGCTCTGAGCATCCCAACTCTTCTGTCCCCTTCCTGGGCCTCAGTTTTCTTCTCTGTAAAATGAGGAGGTTGGCCAGATGGGCCTCGAAGGGTCTGTGATTGTCATAGAAGCGGCATGGGATAGTGGACAGAATACTGGACTTACTGAGTCAGGAAGCTGTGTGACCCTCAGTTTTCTCATCCCTGAAATGGGGAGAATAATGGCCTCTCCCTTCCAGGGCTTCTGGGAGGCTTGGATGGGATAGACTTTTTGGCTGACCTTGTCATCGGTTGGTATTCTCATCCTCTGAGGCATAGTTCCAGTTACATGTCCTGTTGACATGTGGCCAGTTCTGTGCTCATACAAGGAGCAGATGGCCTCTCCCTCCCTCCCTCCCTCCCTCCCCCATCTTGTCCTCATGCTGCTGCCATTCAGCTTGGCAAATTAGACCAGGAGCACAGGGGAGAGTTTAGAAGAGCAAGAGGTGAGAAGGGAACCCCAGAAGGGGAAGGAAGCAGGCGTGCCAGCCTGAACGGGACTGAAGGAGAGCCTGGGCATGCAGAAGCTTTATTAAAGAGATTGAGGAGTGAGGGGCCTGATGATGCAGACCGGTGCTCTGAGCGGCCCTGCGATCAGCAGCCGTTGGAAGCCACAGGGGTCATCGAATGTAGCAGGGGCAGTGAAACAGAGCCTCTTGTTTGGATGTCCCTCAGTGTGCTCGGGGAAGTGCATTGTGCTGGGCACCTGAAGGGAGAGTGCTCTCTGTTGCCTTGTGATATGGCTCAGCAAGAAGAGGGCAGGAGGCGCTCACAGGTGCCTGGGATACTCTCCATTAGCACCTTTGACTAAGGAGGCTGTATGGATATACCTTCAGCTTGGGGACTTGAGGGGGGAATTGTCAGATTATATCTTCTTCCTTCCAAAGCGGGCCAAATTGCTTCCCCCAGAAGGCAGGAAGAGGCAGTGTGGCACAGGAGGAAGGGGCTGGATTTGGAGTCGGATGACCTGAGTTTGAATCTGAGTTTTGCGACTTCAGGCCTGTGATCTTGTCCAAGTTGCTCGGCCTCTCTCAGATTCAGTTTCGTCCTCTGTAAGTGAGGCTTCAGTCTTGATTTCCAGCTTCCAGGCCTCTTACCACTCTAAATCTATGTTTCTCTGGTCCTGTAGTGCAAATCATGCAAACAGGCCTTGGTGCTACACGGAGGCCAGCAGAGGTACACAGAGGTGAAAAGCCTTGGCCCAGCACAATCCAACAAGCATTTCTGACCTACATGCTAGGCACTATGGGCATCCAGAGACACACACCAAACCCGGACCCAAACTGGGCGATGTCTTCAAGGAGCTGACATTTTACTGTTGGCTGGGATTAAGGCCCCTCATCTGCTCACACATGGAGAAGAACCTCGTTTGGGAGCAGCACAATCTCAAAGCCAGAAGTCAGAAGAACCCTTGCCTTAGCCCAAGGTCACATTCAAAAGCAAGTGGTGGGCTTGACCTGGAACCTAGGTCAGCTGACTCCAAATTGAATTCAGCAAGTATTTGTGAAGCGTTGGCTATGGGCAAGGCACAGAAAAACGAAGCCTAGTCCCCAGCCTCAGGGAGCTTCCACTCTGCCGATGCTACAGCAACAGGGCTGGTCTTGGCCACTGCCTAGCTCAGCAGCACTGGAGCCCTCAGGCTTTTCATGGAAGCACTGACTTGTGGCCACCTGTGTATGTACCATTCCCCAGAGCTCCTTGGCTGGGTCAGGGAGCACCTTCCCAGAGCAATCGGGCTCTCGTTTCCTTCAAGCTTCTCACATTCCTGGATCCTTTAACTGGTGGGAGAAGCCAGGCCATCTGGGGCACCTTCCAGAGCAATTGCACATCAGGGGATGCCCACGGATGGGCTGAGAAAGCCACCCAGTTTGGGGCCATTTTACAGCCCCTGCTCCAGATGAATAAGTAAGATGAGACTCATAGAGAGGAAGCGATTTGTCACACCACTTGTAACTGGCAGAGCTGAAATTTGAACTCAGATGCCCTGACTCCAAGCCCAGTCTGCTGCTCCCTGCCATAGTCTCTGTTGGGCCTGTTGCCTGCTCTGAGGCCAGAGGAACCGAGGCTCCAGGACAGGCAGTCTTCAGGCTCCCACTTGGCTGGCCAGGGGCACTCAAGTCAGACACTGATGGGAACAGTAAGCGAGGCAGAAAGCTCATGTCTCACGTCTGAATCAGGTACCTTGGTGCCCAGCAAGTCTTCTACTTAACTGTTCACAGAAGCCCAGAATGTGGGAGTTGGAAGGGACCTTGCCATCCTCTACGCCCCTCCATACACATGTAAGGAATTCCAGTTGAAAACCTCCCGGAAGGGGAGCCCCCTCCCTCCTGGGACAGCTCTCAATTGCAGGAAATGTCTTTCTCCTGACGAGGAGCCCAAAGTGACTTTTGTGACCCCCAGGGCTGCTCCTGAGCCTGCCTACGCAACTTCATCACAACAGCGCGCATTTCCCCTCTCCAGGCTGAACATCTCTAATGGCACCAACTGCAGGCCCTTCCCCAGCCCAGTTTCCTTGCCAGCTGCTCAATGCCCTTCCTAACTTGTGGTCTGAGCAGCACAGATTGCCAGACAGAGGACGCCAGGCCTCTTGCTTCCCTTCTCCTGGGCTCTCCTCATGAAGCCAAGGTGGCGTTTGCTTTTGGGGTGGCCAAGTCGCTTGGTTAACTCAGATCACGCTTGTGGTCCATTCAGTCCTCAGCATCTTTTTTTTTGGACAAACTGCTCTCTAAAGTGTATCAGAGCGTTATTCCCCTGGGGACACTACCTGACCTCAAGGGGCTTAGAATTGTTTATTGATGCAGCTCCACAACATTAGGGGAGAAGTCCTTTCAAGTGCTGTGCAGGAGAGATGTGGCTTTTTCCTGTGATCCTCGAGGACAGTTGGGCTGGTTGTGGGGGGATGGCAGAGGGAGGCAGAAGCTCTTTGTTCCTGGGACCCCTCAGGGTAGGAGAGCAGCCGAAGGGCTTCCCGGGCTCTAATCCCCAGGGGTTCTGTCTCCCTGCCTTCTCTAAGACTCTCTCTCATCTGTCCTTCAGATCTGCCCAAGTCACTCTTTTGCTGTAGAAGACTTGGTGGTCCCCCACTGAATACAGGATTGAATTCACACTCCTCTTTTGGGCTGGAAAAGCCCTTCACAGTCTGATTTCCACCTACCTACCTTTCCAGACTGATTTCACATACATTCTACCTTCCAGTCTAACTGTTCTACTTGCTATTCCCTGTTGGTGATAGTTGTTTCCTGCCTCCATGCTTTTGCCCAATCTGTCACTGATGCTTGGTAGGGAAAGGTGTGGAGGGAATAGGGAACAAGCATTTATATAGAGCCTGCTGCATGCTAGTACTGTGCTAAGTGCTTTACAGATACAACAATAATTGCTACTATGATGTGCCAGGCACTATGCGAAGTGCTTTTTCAGCAACTATAGGTGCTATTATTATTTCCCATTTTACCACTGAGGAGACAGGGGCAAGCAGAGGTTAAGTGACTTGTTCAAGGTCACACAGCTAGTGAGTGTCTGGAGCCAGATTTGAACACAGGCTGTGACACCAGCTGTATCGATATAGTGTAATATCTCACTTGAGCTATTATAAATGTAAGCCAACATTGATCTGTACCAATAAGGAGAGAATCCCTTACGAAAGGGCTTTGGAATTTGGCTTCCATAAATATTATTTCATTTGAAAACTTGCTCTGCTCTCCCTCCTGACCTTTGCCTCTTGAAGCCTCTTGATCTCATCCGGGCCCAGCTCAATTGCCATCTTGCTGGGGTCCCCTCCCCCAGGCGTCAGCACATTCCCCCTCACGTTACTTCTGATTTCCTTTGAATCTGCTTTCTGTATTTGCTTCCCTGTGTGTTCCTGGCATTCTTCCAGTGCAATAGGAGTTTTTGGAAGAAAGGAATGGTTTTGTTTTTGTCTTTGTACCCCTAGTGCTAACTCATTTGACAGATGAGGAGATTGAGGCAAACAGGGGGAAGTGACTTGAGCAAGCAAACACATAGTAGGTGTTTAATAAATGAATGAGTTCTGTGACGGGATGTACACGATGCGTTCATGAACACTTCTTTGTCCACCTTGGCTGGAATGTAGCTTGCACAGAGATAAGGAAGAAAAAGGACAGTGGCCACCAGATTCTGGAGAGCCTTGAATACCAGGCAAAGGAGCAGGATTTTTAGTTGGTGGACAGTAGGGAGCCATTGAAGAGTTTTGAGCAGGGGAATGGCGTGACTGCGTGTACATGCGGCCGTGATTCCTCTAGCAGTAGTGTGAGGGGCTGATTGGATACAAGTGAGAATGAAGGCAGAAACATCAGTTGTTAGGGGACTTGGTGGCAGTAGGAATGGGGAGGGGGGATAGATGGGAGAGACAGGGGTGTTTTGGAAATGGATAAAATGGAAGCAAAGAAAGTCAGAAGTCTGGGACTTTGCCAAAGGCTTGGCTTCTTTGGGCACTAATGCCAAGGCCTGGGGCCAGGTTGGAGGGCTGGGGACCTGGCCACTCATAACTGGAGTTGAGCACCTTGTCTGCTTGTGGCCCGGGTCCCCCTCATCTCCTTGAGGCTGGATCCCTGCTTTTCTCTTCTCCCACTCACCCTGTGAGTCATTGGGCCAGGCCCATAACCACAAATTCTGGAACAGTATCTCTGACTGTGAAGAGACTCTGAGGGAGTTCCTGCCCAAGGTTTCTTGGCAAAGGCCACAGGCTCCCTGCTCCCTCCTCTCCCAGCCCCTCTCTGGCTTCTCCTCTCCACTGAAGTTTACACTGCAAATATCTGTATGGGGAGAACAGAAAAGCCAGGCCCTGGGCACTGGGCGGCTGGCAGCCGGGCTGAGTGGGAAGTGCTTGCTCGATCCTGGGGGTCTCCTCAGGCTTCCTTCTCTGCTCTGGGCTGCATTGTGTTGGAAGGCTGCAAGTCAGGGGAGCCTCAGGAGCTCACTCATTTTCTTCCTTTTCCTTGCCCTCTGGGCCACAACAGCTACCATTTCTGTAAGGCTTGCAGAGCCCTTGGCATACACAAGCCCATCTGGGGCCTAATGCTAACCCTGGGAGTCAGGACTGTGGGTGTTGTTATTATTGTTATTATTATTATTATTATTATTATTATTCCCACTTTACAGTTGAGGAAACTGAGGCTTGGAGAGGGAAGATGGCTTGCCTGTGGCTGGCCACACAGTCAGAAGCTGTTAGGGGCAGGCTCCCAAACTTACTTTTCGCCACCTTTTGGTCAGCTTGGAGCTAGGGGACATTTAGAAGCCCCTTCCCATTTCTTGTCTTGAGTTTCTGCAGGGGATGGACCCTTAGAAACCCCGGGAAAGCTGGCCAGCAGCTGAGGATGCAAAGACAGAGAGGAAGCAGGGCTTTCTACCGGGAGGATAGCAAACACACAGGGGGAGCATTCCAGGCCCAGGAGATGGACTGGCCACAAAGTAGAGTGTGTGAGATCGATTGCTCTCGAAAGGGAAGGTGAGAACTAGATGGAGAAGGGCCTTGAATGCCAAACAGAGGAGTGGATAGTAATCCTAGAGACCATTTGTTATTGCTGGTCAATCCTTTTAGTCACGTCTGACTCTCTGTGACCCCATTGGGGGTTTTCTTGGCAGAGATACTGGAGTGGTTGGCCATTGCCTTCTCCAGCTCATTTGACAAATGAGGAAACTGAGGCAAACAGGGTGAAGTGACTTGACCAGGGTCACACAGCTAGTTAGTGTCTGAGGCTGGGTTTGAACTCCTCTTCCTGACTCCAGGCCCAGCACTCTATCCACTGCAGTGCCACCTAGCTGCCCCTTCTAGAGACCATAGGGAGCCACTAAATCCTCTTGAGCAAAGGAGTGACTCAGTCAGACAATTAGGTGCAGCATGAGGACGGGAGGAAATTAATGGAGGCCACTGAATCTGCCTTTTCTAGAATCATGTCGATGACTGCTCAGAACCTTGAACTTAGGTTTCAGCTGGCTCTGGGTAAGCACTGAGCTTGATCAGAGGCAGTCTTGGCGTTTGAGCCCCCTCCCCCATGCTGCCTCAGCCCCTCTACAAAGCAGGAGGCAGAGCTCTGTGGGTGGGAAGGAAAGGATCTCTCTTAAACTGAGCACTCAGGCCCATCTGCAACTCATTTCCCCCAAGCCACACACCCTGAGGGGCGGGGCGGGGCAGGATAGCGCTACTTGGCGCCCCTGGAGGCTCAGGCTTCTCCCCCAGACTGCCCTGTTAGGCTAAGGGCTCTTTGGGCCTGGCTTCTTTCTGCTTTGGGCTTGAAGCTGGGAGGGGGAGGGGGGGGGCAGGAACCTCACAGGGTAGGCATGGCCAGGGAAGGATGATGAATTTGGATCCTCTAGTGTTTGGCCTTCTCCCAGTGGCTTCTGGGAGTGCACCAGACGCTCCTGCCCAACCCCTCTATCTTTTGCCACTTTGTCTAGCTGGCATCAGGGCCTAGGAAGCCAGGGGTGCCCCAGTCCAATCTTACAAGCCTTTATCAAGTGCCTGTTAGTGCATATTCCATGCCAGGCCTTATGTGCTTCCTGTCTGAGTCAGTGGGCAGGGGCACAGGAAGGAGGAAGTTGTCATGGGGGTCAGTGGGTCCCGCCTCTAGTCCCCGCCACCTTGCAGAGCCTTCACAGGTCAAATGCTGTGGGAAAGAAGGGAGCCAAAGCAGGAAAAGAGATATGGGGATTTTTTTCCCTATCCTTGAGAAGAGGGATTCTTCTCTGCCTGCGCGTGTGTAACCAGTGTCCAATCACAGACCAGAGGAGGAATGAGGCTGACTTGGGTGGAAGGGACTTGTCAAGGTCCTATAAGTAAGAAGTGACAAAGGCAGAGTTTGAGGCCCAGTCATGCATCCAACAGCAAGCCTCAGAGCACCACCTTGGGGACCCCTCCCCTCCCCTCCCCTTCCCACATCTGCCCTGGAAGCCAGACTGGGCTCCCTGCTCATGCAGCTCAGTTCCACCTTGTCCCTCTGGCCTGGAATGTCCTCCCTGCTCATCTCCTTCTTCTTGGAAGGCCCAGTCTTCCCTGATCTCCCAGATAAACAACTTCTCTCCCCGCCGCCCCCCCCCAACACACACACACATACCTCACATTTACCTTTGTTTTCAGGTTAGAATTGTTTTTTCAAACTTTAATCTTTGAACTCTGAACTTAGCAAGCATGAGCATCTCCTCCAAATGTGAACATTTCCAATGCAAAGGAGAACTGTGTACTAAAAGGCCAGGAGGGACCCAACTTCTTATTACCTGGCCCTCCCTGAAAGTACTCTGGGAGAGCGGCCTTTGCAAACGTTTCTCAGAGCTCGAAAGTGCAGACATCGTATTCAGAGTAGGTGGATCTCATTCTAGCCTGCTACCCCTCTTGGAGACTGTTGAGTGAAGGCCAGTTCACCCAGCCATGACAATCCTGGATCCTGCTAAGCCGTCTGAGTCTCCTGGACCCTCCCACTTTCTAGAGAGGTGGCCATTTCAGTCTCTCTTGGGGACAAGTCGGGAGAGATCAGATATTTCTCGATGCAATATGTGGATCAGTCTTAGAACAAACCCACGTATGATATGATGAGTGGCCGTGTCCAAAAACATGCATCTCCTTCTCCACCTCGAGTCCATCCCCTTGACCCAAACCTCTGTGTTAGTGGGTGGGTAACATGCTTCATCACAGGTCCTCCAGAGACCGAGTTGGTCCTTTCTTTGATGTGAGTTCTTAATTCTTTCAAAGTTGTTTTCCTTTACAATGTTGTCACCTCCGTATAAATTACTCTCCTGGTTCTGCTCCATCCTTCCCTTGGCTTTGAAAGTGATCTTCTGATTCTCTGAATCACCCACCTCCCCATTCGATAAACTCCAATGACTCTATCACCTCTGTCGAATACAAAATCCCATTTGGCTTTAAAGCCCTTTGTAACATGCGTCTCTCCCCCACCTTTCCAATCTTCTCCAACATCATTGCAGGGACACTGACGTCCTTGCTGTTTCTCCCACTAGACATCTCCTGACTCCAGACATTTGCCCCGTCTGGGCCCAGGCCAGGAATGCTCTCCCTCCCAATCTCCCCCACTGTCTTCCCTGGCTTCCTTCAAGTCCCAGCTAAAGCCCCTCCTTGGTCTTAGTGCCTTCCCTCTGCTGACTCCCTCCAATTTATCCCATTTATTACTGATGTTGTGTCCCCCATTAGACTGAGTTCCTTGAGAGCAGGGACTGGCTTTTGTCTCTCTGTATTTCTGTGGCAGGCACACAATAGGTGCTTAATAAATAGTTGTTGACTGACCTTTCACTTCATTTTATATGAGTTCATATTTACCAGGATTCTCTGAAATCACTGATTTCATCATTTTTTTTACAGTGCCAGAATATTCCATTACATTAATACATCACAATTGGTTTACTCATTCTCCTTTGGATAGACACTCTCTTAGTTTCCAGTTCTTTAAGTTCTTTTTTTTCCTTCCCTTTTCACCCCTCCACCCCCTTTCAGGATCAGAAAATTTGTTTTGTATTATCCTACCTCTTCTCCCCACTCAATCTTTGCCTGTTTCCTCATTGCTGTATGTCTGCAACAAACTGCTCGCATGCGCATAATCCTGAGCACATGTACATTTAATATTCCTTTGCTCCAGATAAGAGTGAAGTTTATCTCATACTGCTCCCCTTACTCTCACCTCCGTGTTTGTGTGTTCTTCTCACCCACCGGAATTATGAGGAGCAGCAGATTCCATTTCTTTCTTCTTCTTCCTTTCTACAATAGTGTATTCTTTGTACCTTCCCTTCTCTTACCCTCCTCATATCCTCAGCACAGATCCAGTGTACCCTCAGGGTGCCTCTGATTGTCTTCTTTAACTCACTCCGATGCCTTTGAATATATGAAGGTTCTGAAGGAGCACTTGTCTCTTCTCCCCCTATTCCGATGTTAGCCCTAAGTCATTATGCCACCCCTTCCAGTTGCTCAAATGGACCTTTCTAGGTTTCTCTTGAATCTTTTAAAAAATTTATCTTATTTTTAATTTGTGAAATAAAACAAGCATTTCCATAGCATAGTACGTTAAAGAAGATGATTGCACATGAAACTGCAAATCAACTATGCACAACTTGCTATTCCTTCCAAATGTTCAACAAAATTATCATGTAAATTTCTTTTTTCCCCTTTTTTCTTTCTTCCCTTCCCCCTCCAAGATGGCTACCATTAGACACAAGTATCTCTCTCTCTCTCTGTCTCTTTCTCTCTCTCTCTCTCTCCATATATATATATATTTATATATATATATGTATGGATGTATATATATGTATATATATGTATATATATGTATATATGTATATATACACATATACATATATATATATATATATATAAAATCTACACATGCTTCTATTTATCAGTTCTTTCTCTGGATGCAGATAATGTTTTTCTTCACATTTCTTTTATAGTTAATTTGGGTATTTATAATAGACAAAATAACTTATTTGCTCAAAGTTATTCTTAAAACAATATTGCTGTTACTGTATACAGTGTTCTCTGGGTTCTGCTCATTTCATTGTGCAAGTCTTTCCATGTTCTTCTAAAATCATTGAGCTCATCATTTCTTAGAGCCCAGTAATGTTCCATCACCATCATATACCACAACTTGTCTAGCCATTCCCCAATGGATGGGCATCCCCTCACTTTCCAGTTCTTTGCCACCACAAAGAGAGCTGCTATAGACATTTTAGAACACATAGGTTCTTTTCCTTTCCCCCTAATCATCTTTGGAAATAGACTCAGTAGTGGTATTGGTATAGGTAATTTACTAACTCTTTGAGTATAATTCCAGATTGCTCTTCAAAATGGTTGGATCAGTTCTCTTGAATCTTGTGTATTTCAAATGTATTTCAAAGTTTCTTAGAAGCTTTGGTCTTTTCATCAGGAATACTTGGAAGTTCTTTCTTTCATTAAAGGTTATACTTAGCTTTGCAGGGTAAGTTCTGTCTTTTGCCTTTTGGACTATTATATTCCAGCATGTCTGGTGTGATCAGGACTATGGTTCCTTGCTTCTTGTACTCTTTCTTTCTGGATACTTGTAACTGTTCTTTGACCTGGGAATTCTGGATTTTGGCTATGGAACTCCTAGGGCTTTTCCTTTTAGGATTTCTTTTAAGAAGTGATCAATTGATTCTTTTTATTTTTGCTTTGCCTTCTGGTTCTAGTAGACCGATGTTTGTGCTTTTTTTTTTTTTTAAGTCATGATTTGTAGGGAGTCTGATGCTTCTTAAGTGACATCTCTTTGACCTGTTTTTCTGGTTAGTTTTTTTTTTTTGTATCTGAGATACCTTACATTTTTTCCCATTTTCAATCTTTTAATTTTGTTCTAATATTTCTTGTCTCATGGAGTCATTAGTTTCTCTTTAGTTTATTTTATTTTTAGAGAGTCCATTACTTGGGTAGGTTTATTACTTTCTATTCTAAGCTATTTATTCTCCTTCCAATTCTTTCCTCCAGAGATTTTCTTTCTTTCTTGTTTATCTCTTGCTTCATTTCTTCTAGGTATTCATGTAGCCCTTGGAGAAAATCCATATTTTCCTTTGAATCTCTGTTCGAAGGTTGATTTGTAGTATCTCTGGATTTAGTATATTTCCTTTTAGTGGTTGACATCTTTTTCTGTTTACTCACTTCTGAACTGAGACTTTGTGCTTGTGCCTGATCCACCTCTTGTGCTTTGGGTTGGGATGTTCAGCCTTGCTTAGGGCCATCTTAGGCCAGCTAGGGGGCACCACAATGCACAGAGCTCCAGTCCTGCGGTCAGGAAGACCTGAGTTCAAATGTGGCCTCAGATTATAGCTAGCTGTGTGACCCTGGGCAAGTCACTTCCCCCTGCCTCAGTTTCCTCATTTGTAAAATGGGGATAATAATAACATCATCACAGAGTTGTTGGGAGGATCTGATGAGATCGTACTTATAAAGTGCTTAGCCCAGTGTCTAGCATATAGTAGGTTCTATATAAATGCTTGTTCTCTTCCCCCATCCCCAACAAAATCCTTTATACTGATCATCTTATTTGAGCCTTGAAACAACCCTATGAGGTACTTCAGTATTATTGCCTTTTCCAGATAAGGAAACTGAGGCCCAGAAAGGGCTCCAATGCACTGTTGGCAAGAGGCACAGAGGAGGTGCTGTCCTGGCATGTCTGACAATGAGCCTGAAGAGCAAGGGCCAGGACTGAGCCAAGGCCACTGCCACCACTGCCACTAAGCAGTAAGAGCTGATGTTTCGTAATGTCACCTCCTTCCCAGGGAGCCAACATACGTTAAAGCCTTTGCAACCTTGGAGTGCCACAGAAACGTCAGTGCTTGCTATTATTGGTGGTGGTTGTGGCGGTGGCCCAGTCCTGGGGCTTGCTCTTCCAGCTCACTGCCAGGATTGGGAAGCCACATGGTGTATGGAGTAGGATGAATGTTGGATGTGCAGCCCAAAGGCCCTGGAAAACTCAGGTGGGAATCTACCCTCTCTGTCTGCACACAGTGCTGTGGAAGGACTATAGGCATTCGCAATAGTGGACTTCTCATCTCATCTCTGCCATTTTGGCCAAGTCGCTTCCCAGAGCCTCAGTTTCCTCTTCAGTAAAATGGGGGAAATCACTCCTACTTTGTTATCTCCCCTCCCAGGATTGTGAGAAGATTCTGATGAGAGAAGTATAGTGGAGTGGTTCCAGCCTTTATAGCTCTTTGTTCACATGAAACCCTAGCTCCAGAACTAGGAGGGACTTCAGGGGCCTCCAATCCCCTCCTTTTGCAGCCTTGGACATTGATGCCTCCCTAGGGGATGGTAAGTGACTTGCTTACAACTGAACAGGGTTTGAACCTAGGTCCTCTGACTTCTCAGCAAGTGCTGTCTCCACTGGCCTATAGGAGCTTCTGGAGGGTGGGGCTCTGTCTTATCCCATGGTGTGGCTCTTCCTGGGCTGGGCCACCACCTTGCTTGACAGGAACAGCCACCATCTCCCTCTGCCCTTGCATTTCTCCCATGCTTCTTCCTGGCTCCTTTCCAGAGTTTTGCAGCAAGGTGGTCTCAGAACTGCCCACGAATGGCCTGGCCTCTCTCATAGCACCTCATGGATATCTTTCTCTTTCCCTCATTGTCTCAGTCAAATAGGATGGCTGGTCAGGCGACTGTGGGCCCAAAGGCCTGGCAGGGCAGGAGACAAAACAGTGGCAGATGGCTTGGATTTTGTTGGTGGCTGTGTGAGTGAAGAGAAGGGGCAGGCGTGAGAGATACTGTGGAGGCAGAAACAGTGGGATTTAGAAACTGATTACACATGTGGAATAAGGGAGAGTGAGTACAAGGGGATGAGCCTGGGTGACTGCCCTTGACAGTAATGGGGAAGTCTGGGAGAGAGAGAGAGAGAGATCGAGGCCAATTTTGTTTTGGACTCCTCTGGTAGATGTGGTTCGAGAAGTCCAAGGGACAGTTGATTCTGTGCTATTGAAACTCAGGGGAGAGACTGAGGTTGGATATGTAGACCTGGGACTCATCAGCATCGAGATTCTAATCAGACCCATGGGAGCTGATGAATCAGCAAGAGAAAGAAAGTGGGGAGAAGAGGCCCCAGGACCCTGCCTAAGGATAAGAGGTCCTGCCATTGGAGGGGGGAGATATCCTTTGTTGATTCCCATTGCTCAGGTATAGGCACGGGCCTTGGAGGTTCCTTCTAGCTTTGGGACTGGGGGTCTATGAAATATAACACCTCAGATGCCAAAAAAAAAATGCCCTCAATCAAGCAGGTTCTATTTCTCTTTGCCTTTTCTTATTATTCCTGGCTGGTAAATGCCAAAGGAATGGAAAAGGAATCATTTGAAGCCCAGATTTGTCAAGAATGACCGAATTCCAACCCGTTCTCGGGCTCCTATCCCTTGGTATGCATTGGCTCTCTAGGTTTCTGAACCTTCCCTGCTCAGGCAGGGCGGAAAGCCTAGAACCACTGCTCCTCCTTCTGTGGTTTTCTTGCCAATGCTCCCCTTCCTTAGGACCAATTCGAAAGAGTTGGTGGTCTCTGCTTTATTTCCTATCTTTGTTGTAGAACCAAAGATTGTATGTGTTGTGGAAGGAATTCAAGACCGACTGCCCTCATGCTACAAAAGGAGGAAATGGAGGCCCAGAGCATCCTAGCCCTGGAGTCCGGAGTGGGCCTGGAGGAGAGCAGCGGAGGGAGGCTCAGACAGCCCATCCTAGGCAGACGGCAGGCTCTACGCGGGGCTCTGTCAGCGCCCATCCCCCCCGCCCCACTGTGCTGCTCGGCTGCGGCTTAGACTATTCGGGGTAAGATAGCAGACCGAGGCTTTCTCTTTCCCTGCAGCAAAGATGAATTGAAGATGGTGGGGGGGGGGGGAAGAGCTTGATGGAACTTGCCCTTGCCCTAGTGGGATGGATTCCAGAGCTGCTCAGAAGGGTGTCAGCTGATCCTGCCCCATCCCTCCACAGGGCAGGGACTTCCTTTGCTCCTGCTGATTTTTGCCCCCTGACCCCATTGCCCCCTCCCTTCATGGGACCTCACAGGTCCAGCTCCTTGGAAGGAAATGACTTTCGTTGTTCCTACTGAATCAGCATCTTCACGTGGCTAATCTGGAGGTTTATCCATGACAACAGCAGGGGCCACCAGGAGACTGGAATCCCGGCTTGGGCCTCCTGGTCTGTAGCTACAATAGAGGAAGGTTGCTGCTTGCTTCTGCCCTGAGATTTGGCTTATGGGAGCCAGACTTAGGAACCAGGCAAAGGCTAGCTTCCCCCCAGCCCTGGACCCACAGTTCTCTGGTTCTGATCCCAAACTGGGAGCAGGACAGAGCACTACAGAAGGGAGGAGTGCTGTCAGGTCCCAAAGGAGCCGCTGACACTTGTGAGCTTCCAACCTACCAATAGTGGCCTTTGAGATCTTGCCAGGGCATAAAGTGGTGGGAAAATGATGTCGCGCGTGAACTGCAAGGGGGCTCAGAACAGAGAATGTCTGACCTGGGAGGGATAATAGGGCATAGAATCATTGAATGTCAGTACTTGAAAGGGACTTTCAAGGTCATCTGATCCACATACTCATTTTACAGAGGGGGAAATTAAGGCCCGTTTCCAGGGCCTCACAGCAGATTAGTGGCAGATGGCAGCCTAGAACCTGGTCTCGTGGCTTTTCCCCCGCAGGATGTACTCCTCTACCCCCTTGCCTCCTCAGAGAAAGCTAGTCCTGTGTGTGCATTGCTGACTGAAAGCGATAAGGAGCAGGCGTGGGGAGCTGACCCAACTTGGGGAGCTTGCCTCATGGCTTCCATGATCTTGTCCCTTGCAGCCCACTGGGGCTTAGCGGCCGTGCAGACAGCTTTTTGAGGGAGATTGTGTTTCCCAGGATCCTGGGAGGTCCCCAGATGCTGAGCACAGCTTCAGAGGAAGCCGCCTTTGGTATGCACATGAAGTGGGATGGAGAGAGGATTCATTTGGCACAACAAAGTTGGCTTCCAGAGTCATTCTTGGGATAAACATCTCTTCTCCGTTTTTAAACTTTTACCCACTTTTTAAAAGGATCAGGTTCCCATGTGATCACTCTCCTTCAAACCATAGAACGTCAGGGCTGGAAGGGAATTTGGAGCTCTCTTAGTCTGTCTCAACAACAGAATGGAAAAGGTCGCAGACAATGTCTCTACTCAAATAAGGTGCCCAAGAAGCTATAGGATCAGGCCCTGGAGCTAGAAGGGAACTTGGAGACCACCCAATCCGACCTCCTCATTTCACAGAGTTAGAAACTGAGGCCCAAGGCCACACAAATATTGGAGACCCAAGTCTCTCTGATTTCAGCTACGGAGCCCCATCTGCTGCACCAAAGGGCCTCTCAAACAGACTCACACTCCTGCTTACTTACCTGTCCCTTCCATGTGGATGGCCTACATGTGAATCAAATGACGGTGTCCTCTGTGAAAACAGGGCAAAGGCCCACAAAGGCAGCCCCCCGCCCCCCTTCAGGTTGGGAATCTCACAGAAGGCTAAACAGCTGTGTGCAGGAAGATGCTGCCCCAAACCGAGCCATTCCTTAAGGCTATTTAAAGAGTGTCTGTACATTCCTCAGCTGATCTTCACGGTGGTGTGAGTCTTCTTGGGGGGGGGGTGCTGTGATGCTGCCTCCTTCAAACACAGCCATGTACTTCCCTATATCATTGCCTCTAACTGCAGGCGACAGATTCTGATCATTCTTATTTCTTCTGGTTTGGTTGTGATTTTACTCTGTTCATTTAGTCTTTTGCCAGCTTGATTTTCTCCCCTCTTGTTTTTAATCAGGTTGAGTAAAAGTTTATTAATTTTATTTTTATTTTTTTTCCTAAAAATCAGCTTTTGGTTTTGTTTTCCATTGTCAGTTATTTTGATTTCCAGTATCCGTTTTTCTTCTAATTTTCAGTTATCATTTCTTTTGTACCTACTTCAGGTACAAATAAGCTTGCTTTTGAATTTTTAAAAATGTATATTCAGCTCGTTAATCTTTTCCCTCTCCATTTTGTCTATCTTCGGGCTATCATTTCCCCCAAGGACCACTTTTTGTTGTGTTTTATCATTGTCATTTTTTCCCATCGTTATCATTGCTATGATTTGGTTTTTGGCCCATCCATTATTTAGCATTTCATTACCCAGTCTCCTTTTGGATCTATGTCTTTTCTTTGTGCTTCCTGCTATTTTTTTTAACAATATGATCTAAGTATATGCTTACTATTTCTGCCTTTTTATATTTGTTTTTTTAAAAGTTCTATATCATGCTGAGAAACACATACACACATATACATACACACATATACACACATATACATACATATACATACATACATATACATACATACATATATATATATATATATTTTTTTTGTTGTTGTTGTTGTTGAGGCACTTGGGGTTAAGTGACTTACCTAGGATCACACAGCTAGTGTTGTATGTCGGAGATCGGATTTGAACTCAGGTCCTCCTGATTCCAGGGCTATATATTCTTTTTTTTTTTTGAGGGGGTGCTAGGCAATAGGGTTAAGTGACTTGCCCAGAGTCACACAGCTAGTAAGTGTTATGTATCTGAGGCCGAATTTAAACTCAGGTCCTCCTGAATCCAGGGCCAGCGCTCTGTTCACTGCACTACCTAGCTGCCCCAGGGCTATATATTCTTAAAAAAAAAAAGTTTTTCTTTTTGGAGGCAATTGGGGTTAAGTGGCTTACCCAGGGTCCTAGCTAGTAAGTGTCTGAGGTCGGATTTGAACTCAGGTCCTCTTGCCTCCAGGGCTCTGTCCACTGTACCACCTACCTGCCCCTCATATATTCTTTAGCAGACCCATTTACAAGAAATCATAAATCTTTTAGCTCAATTTTCTCCAGCAGTTTGTTTAATTACATATTTTGCCTTTTGTTTATCTTTTTGTTAGATTTCTCCAAAACTGAAAGAGGAAGTCTTCTGCTGTTATTGTATGACTGTCTTGTAATTCAATTCATTTTTCCTTTGTGAATTTGTCGTTGTTCAGGTGTTTTTCAGTCATATCAGATTCTTTGTGACCCCTTTTGGGGTTTTCTTGGCAAAGAGTGGTTTGCCGTTGCCTTCTCCAGCTCCTTTTACAGATGAGGAGACTGAGGCCGACAGGTTGAAGTGACTTGCTCAGGATCACACAGTTAGGAAGTGTCTGAGGCTGGATTTAAACTTGGGCATTCCTGTTGGTTCATTGGCATTTCAACATAATATAGTTTCCTTGTTTAACTCTTCTTATTTCACGAGTGTTTGTTTTTGTTTTTTCTGATAGCGTAATTGCAACTTCTGCTTTTTGGGATCCACTTGATGCATAATTAATTTTGTTACAGCCTTGTTTTGATTCTGTGTCATTTCTTTGCTTTTTAGTTATGTTTATTATATGCGAATGGGTAGCTGGGTAGTACAGTGGATAGAGCATTGGCCTTAGATTCAGAAGACATCTTCCTGAGTTCAAATCCAGCTTCAGACACTTCCTAGCTGTGTGACCCTAGGCAAGTCACTTCACCCTGTTGGCCTCAGTTTCCTCATTTGCAAAATGAGCTGGAGAAGGAAATGACAAGCCTCTCTGGTATCTTTGCCAAGAAAACCCCAAATGGGGTCATGAAGAGTCAGATGCAACTGAAAAACCTCTAACCAACAATTGTATGTGAGGGTTTGTATCTAATTTGTCACTCTCTGTAAAGTTATGAGTGTTAGGGTTACATTTTTCTCCATTTGTCCCTATTACTGCTGGGGGTTTTTTTAAATGAATTAGGCTTTTTGAGTTGTTCTTCCTTTTCCTCTGTAAAGACAGTACTTTGTTTCCAGTTATTTTTGCTTAATCTAATTTAAGGCAGCCCTGTTCCCACAGGAGCTCTTCCCTTTACCCTCAAGTCTCTCTCACCCCTTTCCCTAGTTTCGGAGTTTTTCTTAACTTATTAATTCCTTTTTTCTTTTTATGTAGTTACCTAATTCCTTTGGTTAAGGAAATTAAACCCCCTCTTCCTCTTCTCTCTTTAACTTAGGTTTGCTAGTTTTCTTTGTCTTTTTTTGCACCTTTTTCTAAAAAGAGTTTCTTTCCCTCATTCTCTTGATCGATTCTCTGCCCTTTCTGGTTGTTCTTAGACTTTTATTCTTTGATTCAATGTCTTTATACTTATTACTCCCTTCTTTGGTCTCTGTATCCCTCATGGAATTAAAGCTTCCAGGTAGCTATTTTGGCTTCCCTCTTCTATACAGTTTCTGTGGAGCCTGTCCCCTCCCTCCCCCCTTTTCTGTTTTGCTTCACTCTTAGAAGTATTCATTCTGGCAGGATATAGAGAGGATAAAGGCATTGACCCAAGGTAGAAATCTCTCTATGTCCCTGATTGTGGTGGGGTCTATTTCTACACTCTGCCCTCCCTGCCATTATTTTCTTTCCCATTTGACACGAAATCTCCTCTCTGGGTCCATCCTTTTTACCCTTCTGGATGCTGGTTGCCCCCAAGAGCTCTCATTCCCCTTCTCCTGATGCAGGATGTTTTCCAGGGAGGCACAACATTCTCTTAGAGGTGGGAGTCTGTCTGAGCACCAGATCTCTGCAGATTATACCTATGGTAGATCCTCCTCTCCTGTTACAGAATATCCCATTCTCCATGGAAGTGATCTTCGGTGACAGCCCCTCCCACTAGGGAGTCAAGCTCTCCCCCTCTCTTTCTCCGTTTCCATCCCTTCCTTTGCCACCTTACCCATTCTCCTATAGGCCCTCTTCTTCCTGAGGGACTACACAGCTATTTTCCCTTCATTGTTGACCGTTGCCTTGATTAGGGCACATTGCAAGTCTCTGCTGTTTTCTCCCTCCCTTCCCATTCTGCAACTGAGTCCAATAAAAAATATCGATTCACCCTCTGGGTATTCTGAGGTTTAGTCCATGATGTTTCCAGTGGCTTCCTTCACCATCGTTTAAAAAGTGTGTCTCTTAGCCTAGTCTCCTGGTGTACTTTTACAAAGAAATCTCAGCAGTGCGTTTGTTATTTGTAATAGCGTTTATATAGCACTTCAAGGTTTACAAAGTGCTTCATATATTTTCATTCATTTAATTCTCACAAAAATACTGAAATATCAGTGCTGATTACCTAGCCTCATTTTACAAATTAGGAAACTGCAGCCGAAAGGGAAGTGACTTGCCCAGTGTCAAAGAGCCAGTATGTATCTGAGGCGGATGGGGGGAGGGGTTTTCCGACTCAGGGACTCCTGTTTTAGCCACTGGGGAAATTTATTTCTGTGGTTTACTTTGCTGTTACTTTTTTGTTGTCTGGAGTGATTACAAAGCCAATAATCCCTGCTCAAGTCTGCTTTTGGTTTTTGTTTTGTGGGAATGTTCCAAATGTTTCTGTTTTGTTGAAGATCTATCTTTTTTCATTGATGATCAGGCTCAGTTTTGCTTTTTGAAGTATTACACTGCAAGATCTCCTCTGCTTTTTGTAGAAGCTGCCAGGTCTTGTGGTGGTTCCTTGGTACTTCTTCCTGTATGCTCACAGTATTTTTTTTCCTTTTGACTTGGGAGCTCTAGATTTTGACTGTGCCATTCCTGGTGAATTTGCTCACTAAGTTGTGGAATTATAAAATGGGGCAGGCATGCCTGGTTCTTTGGATACTCACCAGGAAAGATCACGATGACCCATGCAGTGAGGCTGCAATCCCATTTTAATGAAGCAACAAAAAGGGGCGGGGATACAGAGGCACAATGTGGGGACAGGGAGGGGGTGGTAGAAGAAGGCAGGCAGAGATGGGGAAGAGGACAGGGAGGGGGAGAGGCACAGAGAATCACTCACATAACTTTGGAGTAGAGTTGGGAACCCTTGGCAGCATGGACCCAAATGGAGGGGGAAGAGATGGGGGGCAGGAATTTGGGGTCTCATTTTATAGGGGTTTTGGGGAGAATAGACTATCTGTGCTACCTTGGAGTTAGTTCATTAACGTACTGAAGTCCTCTCAAAATTGTTGGTAAAACTTGAAAGTTAACATATCCACATCATCTCAAAGTTATCAGCAGCGTTTGGTGATCTGCTGGTGTGACCAAGGATGTCTGGAACTCACCTGAGATTTAGAGATCATGGGACCCAAGGCCCTGATGGCATCTAGATGGCTTCCCCTGATTCAGCACACAGTCTCAGGAAGGGATTTTTGGCTGCTGTATGACACGATTTTTCAGTGATGCGCCTTTGATCTTTGGGATGGTTTGTATGTGATTTCTAGCTTCCCTCTTGCAGTCTTCCATCCTGCTACTGCTACTTTATACTGGCTACTTATCAACTTACTGTACTGACTAGAAGGGAGAGGGGATAGTCTGGGGGACCAGAACAAGATCCAATTTTAACATGCCTCGGACTTTTCCCTTTAGGAGGTGGATAAGTGGGTTCTTACTATCTTGACCCTCTGGTTCTAATAGTTCTGGACAGCTTTCGTTTAGTATTTCTTAAAATTTTTTTTTAAATAATAGTTTTCTGGGAGTCCAATGATTCTTATATTCTCTCTCATTGACCTTTTTTTCTAGGTCAGTTCTTTTTGACATTAGATATCTTATGTTTTCTTCTGTTTTTCAATCTTTTGACTTTCTTGTAATATTCCTTGTCTCATAGAATCATTGATTCCTATTTGGTCAATTTGGTCTACTCTATTCTAGTTTTCAAAGAGTAAAATTTACCATTTTCTTTTTTTTTTCCATTCTAATTTTTTAAAAATTTTATTAATTTATTTTGATTTATCAACAATCACTTCCATATGCTTTTGAGTTGAAAATTTTTCTCCCCCTTCCTCCCCCCCACCCTCCCCAAGACGGCGCACAATCTGACATAGGCTTTACATTTACATTCCTATTAAACATATTTTCACATTAGTGAAGTTGTAAGTAAAAATTAAAACCAATAGGAGGAACCATCAGAAAGATGAAACAAAACTCAACAGAAGGTAAAAATAAGTGATAGCGATTCGACTTCCATAGCTCTTTCTTTGGATGTGGACAGCATTTTCCATCCCAAGGCCTCTGGAGATGTCTTGGATCCTCATAATGCTGAGAAGGGTTCAGTTTAACAATATTAGTCATCGCATAACATGGCTGTTATTGTGTACAAAGTCCTCTTGGTTCTGCTCACTTCACTCAGCATCAGGCCATATAAGTCTTTCCAGGTTTTTCTGAAGTCAGCCTGTTCATCATTTCTTATAGCACCATAGTATTCCATTACATTCATATACCGCAGCTTGTTCAACCATTCCCCAATGGATGGGCATCCTCTCAATTTCCAATTCTTGGCCACCACAAAAAGAGCTGCTATGAATATTTTTGTACACGTGGGTCCTTTTCCCATTTGTTTGATCTCTTTGGGATATAGCCCTAGAAGTGCTGTTGCTGGATCAAAGGGTATGCACATTTTGGTAGCCCTTTGGGCATAGTTCCAAATTGTTCTCCAAAATGGTTGGATCATTTCACAAATCCACCAACAATGTATTAGTGTTCCAAAAATTTGCCATTTTCTGTTGAAAGCTATTTATTTTTCTTATGTCTTTCCTCCAGAGCTTTTATTCCATTTTTAATGTCTCATTTAGTCATGCAGATCTTGTGGACGGTCCATCTTTCCTTTGAATCTCTCCTTGCATTTGCTATGGAGTTAAATTTGCAATAATGTTTTATTCTGGTCAGTGATTTTTCAGATGAGATCAAGGCTTTGTGCTAGGCTAGGCTTTGCTGCACTTTTCGGTCAGTCGGTTTGGTCATTTTCCCTGGGTTCTTCTGCTGACCTCCACCCCTGAGGTTCCTCCCCACCCTGTATCTTTGAGCTTCAGAGCAGTAGATCTTCAGGGCCCTTTCTGGCATCTTAGGACAGAGTATTGGGGACCTCAGAATTCCTGGTCCAGGGCACCATTGGTTAGTGGTTGGTGGTCACTGTCCAAGCTGGTCCCTGGACCTTCCAAGGTCCCACCCCCACACTGGCACCCTCTCCCCTGCCCCAGAGCTTTCTGACCATCTCAGTTCTTGGTGCCTGAGTCACAGAGGCTGTGCCTGGCCTGGCTTTTCTATTGCCCTCAGGCTTCTGAAGTTCTAGTTGGAACATGTTACTTACAGTAGTTTCCTCATTGGATTTCTTGATCATTATTCAGTGTGGTGGGAGCAGGGCAGGCTTCATTACCAAATCCAATGGCCTTTTCTCAGTCTTCATCCTTCTTTTAGTTTTTGTTCTGTTTTGTTTCGTTTTTGCGAGGCAGTTGGGGTTAAGTGACTTGCCCAGAGTCACACAGCTAGTAAGTGTTATGTGTCTGAGGCTGGATTTGAACTCAGGTCCTCCGGAGTCCAGGGCTGGTACTCTATCCACTGTGCTGCCAAGCTGCCCCAAGTCCTCATCCTTCTTGACCTCTGTGCAGCCTTTGACACTGGTGATCTCCACTTGGACACTTGGACACTCTCTCCTCTTTACGTTTTCGTGGCTTGTGCTCTCCCGTCTGACCCGTTGACTATGTCAGTACCCCAAGATTCTCTTGGCTCTGTCCTGTGTTCATTCTGTACTGTCTCACTTGGTGAACCTGTTTGTTCCCATGGGTTCAGTGATCTCTATGGAGATGATTCCCAGATCAAAATATCGATCTGTCATCTCACCAACACCTTTTGAACATGTCCGGTTGAATGTGCATCGGCATCTTAAATTCAATATGTCTAAAATCAATGAACAAGTATTTGTTAAGTAATTACTGCGTGCTAAGCATTCTGCTAAGTGCTGGGAAGACAAAGAAAGATAAAAAGTGGACCCTGCTCTCGAGGAGCTCCCAGTCTGCTAGAGACAATATGAAAACAATCATGAATGTACAAGATACAGACAGGATCAGATGGATAAAGCACCAGTATGGGGGGGGGGCAGGGAATTAGGAAAGGCTGTAGAAGGCAGGACTTTAGCTGGGACTTGAAGGAAATTGGGGCTGGCAGGAGATGGAGGGGAGAAGTGAGAGAATTATAGGCATGGAGGACAGTGAGTGAAATTTCCCAGTATTGGGGGATAAAGTATCTGTGCCCCCTCCTCTCCTCTGACACTGCCACCAGGCTATTGCAGACCCCTGCCACCTCCTGCCTGGACTACTAGAATAGCCTATAGAGGGGCTGCCTGCCTCCAGTCTCTCCCAGCTCCAGGCCAGGCTCCATTCAGCCAACAAAGCCATCTTCTGAAAATTCAGGTCTGACCTTGTTACCCCCTACTCAGGAAACTCCAGTGGCTTCCTATTGCCTCCAGGATCAAATAAAAATTCCTACTTGGCTTTGAAAGCCTTTCACAAACTGGAGCCTTCCTATCTTTCTATTCTTCTTACGCGATTCAGTGACGATGGCCTCCTGGCTGTTCCCAGCATACAACCCTACAATTCCTGCTTCTTTACTTTTGTATTGCCTGTCCCCCATGTCTGCCACGCTCTGCTTCCCTAGCTCCTTTTAAGTCTGAGCTCAAATGCTACCTTTCCTAGTCTCTCCTCCTTCCCCCTGCTGCCAGTGCCTTTGCTTCTCAGATTACCCACCTTCTATGATCGGTATATAGTTTGTGTAAGCCTAGTTATTCATATGCTGTCTCCCCCAATTAGAATGTGAGCTCCTTGAGAGCAGGGACTCTGTGTTTTTATTTTTGGTTTTTTTTTTGCTTTTGTACCTTCGGCTGTTGGCCCAGTATTTGGTATTTAGTAACCAAGGGACCGAGGGAAGTACTCATCATCCCAGGAATGTTGCTTTGTCTACCTGGGTGCTGCCACTGAGGGGGCATCTGGGTATGGCCAGAGGTAGAAGAGCCCAATGGAGGTCGTCACTGGCTTCGTGCTGTGTGCCCCCGATCTGCGAGCAACAGGAGAGAAGTTTGCCTTCCTAGGGTGTAGCAGGGACGTGACAGAGAGAACCTTCCAAGAACTGGCAGACCAGCTGACTGCTGATTGGAGTGGGCACATATGACACTACCAGAAGGAATCTAGAAAGCATTTGGCAAGAAACCTTAGCCCTCTGATGCCCAGGTGGTGTTTTCATCAACGTAGCCAATTGAAGGCAGGGGCTTCAAAAGAGAAAGACAGATCTGGGGATTGAAAATAGCTGGTCAAGCATATGGCTCTGGAAAAAGTGATTGAGGTTTCTGGACCATGGCTTAAAATGCCAGGCTCCCGGCCAGGGGTGGAGTGCCCATAAAAGGGGCCTGGAAGAATGTATTTTCCTAAGTCTTGCAAATCTAATCAAAAGGGCCTTAAACTGAAAAAGAAAGGGGAGGGAGGCCACCACCTCTGTACATCTCCCAAGCTGGAAACCAGTCAGTGGCTACAGTGGTGGGGAAAGAGGAGCAGTGGGGCACTTAGAAATTCACAGAGACAAAATCAAAGAAAACCTCGAGACCTCAGAGATCTCTACACAAGTGCACAAAGCATGGGTAATAAGTAAGGTGACCTAGGGCTCCTGAGTCCAGGAGGCATGTGGGACTTCGTGGCTAGCACTGAGACTTGGTGGAATGAGCCTTGGAACTAGAATATGACTATGGAAAGGTATGCTTTATTCAGAAGGAAGACAGGACATAATGGGGAATGGTCTTAGCATTATATATTAAGAAGGTATATTCATGGAAAGAAATCCAGAAGTGGGTGAGGGAGCATGGTGGGAAGTTTTGGGGTCAATATTGATGGAGGCAGCAATGTCATTGGAGTCTAATCTGGACCATCTGGTTGGTGGCCAAGGGCTTGGTCGTGAGCAGGCGGCATTCTCAGGGTCAGCCTGAGTTATATGTCACTGTGAAGAAAGAGGAAATAAATGAGGATTTGGGAAAACATCATAAGCCTGGCATTGAGATATGACATGGTAGTGAGTTGGGATGTCAGGAAAAGCTTCCCAATAACTCAATCACCAGGCATTTCTTCCCTGCCTACCATGTGTCTGGGAACTGTGCCAATGAGGAATGGGCTGCCCTGGGGAGAGGTTGTGGGCACCTCGTGCTTAATTAGCAGTTGGGTATGCTATAGAAATGGGCATTCTTAGTTGCCAGATGTGGCTTGGGCTCTGGTAGCCTCTGAAGGTAGCCTCTGAGATCCTGTGCATCTGGGGAGGGTTTTCCAGAGCCTCTTCAGGGCTTAAAGCTTGCTGTGAGGAGAGAGGCTAGGCTAGAGTCTCTAATGAGCCACCTCTCAAAGCCCAGTCTGAACTTCCAGCAAAAAGAGCTCCGGTCTGCCCTTTCCTGGTTCCACTGCCAGCCGCTCTTTAGGTACTATGCCCATTACTAAGGTCTTTGTTCAGATGCTATCTTTCCATGTTCTCCATAGCCCTGGCACTTTCCCAAAGGCTCTTCCTCGGGCCAGATTCCTGGGCATGTTAGAGAGTCGGGGTGGTGACATCCATACCTGCAGTAGGTGCTCCTCCCACCCCCCTCCCCCAGCTCTGCATCCCTTTAGGAACCACAAAGCTGGCAGCCCAGCACCATTCTCCCTTCAGCCAAGGCAATTCTGGGGAGCAAGAGGGAGTCTGTGCTCTCCTCGTTCCCATCTCCTGACCAAAAAGGGGCAGCTTCTTGGGGCTGGCATGGGGCATGGCCTACCCCTACCCACCACAGCTACCTACTCCTCTCTGGGGAAAGTGGGAGAGGGGAAAACTGGCCCCAGGCTCCAGAGATCACAGAAAGCCTTTCTTCCTCATGAAGCTGGGATTCCCCCTCCATTCCTCCCCATTACAACCAATGGAAATTAAAGACCACTTCAAGTGGCCAGAGGGGGGCCAGACAGAAGACCCCAAACAAGGGGCTCTCTTTTCCGTTCTGTTCTTGGAAGCTTTCTAACGTCCCAACAGAAACATGTGCTTGATGGCTCATCCACTACCCGCCCCCCCCACCTCAGAAGGATTCTCCAACAATGGACCAAGCCTGGCTAATTCTCTTCTGGGTGTCTGAACCCACCATAGCTGCCCCACCACACACTCCGACCACAAACAAAGGGGTACAAGGAAATGGAGATACATCTGTTTTGGCCACAGATGTTTATGAGAAGCAAAACTAGGTCAGAAAAAAAATCCAACTTCCAGCTGAATAAGGGAACAAGCTCAGAGATGGGTGCCAGTCTCACCCATCAGATGCACTTGGGAAGTTCCCAAGTATGAGGACCCAGTTTGTGGTAGAGAGGAAGAGGTATTGAACTCAGTAAATGAACGTGGGAGGGTCTGGATGTGGTAGTGGGGAACAAGGAGTGTTTATGTTTCTCCTCCTGGCCCTGTGTGCTCAGGAGGGTGTCTGTGTGTGTGTGTGGGGGGAGATAGTTGGACGGTTGGGGTGGGAAGGGTACATGAGACATGGGTTGACTAGCCCTGTAAAGTGTGATAGGGCTGGGCTGGGCTGGGCTTCACTTCACCAAGAGTCTATGATGAAGATGAATTTGGCTAATGCTGGGGGTAGGGTGGGAAGTTGTCCTAGAAGGCCCAGTGGGAGGACAGAGCACCTGGGGAGGGCTGGGCTAGACTGGGATGAAGGCACAGGGGAAAGAGCTTTTCAGCCTGCCAGACTGCAGCGCTGAAACCCAGAGACTGTGACCAGGAGATGGGAGTTTGCTGCCTTGGACATGCAAAGCACCACATGTTTTCTGGGCCCTGAAGTGCCAAAGGCCCAGTTGTTGGAGGGGGTGTTGCCATCTGAATCTTCTCCCTTTCTCCAGACCCAGGGGAGCCTGGTGCAGGATACAAGGCTGCATGAGGCAACCCCACTGCATGATGGGTAGGAAGGTATCTGGTCAGTGGACGTTCAGTCCATTTAATAAACGTATATTCAGATGCCTTGTGGTAAGGACAGTTCCTAAGGCAGTCTGGCACGATAGAAACTAAGGCAGTCTGGCACGATAGAAACATATAGAAGCTGATGGTAAGGAGGTTTCCTGGGGGTGTCAGGAGCTCTCCACCTAAGTCCTAAAAACTGCTTCCACATTCTTCTTGCCCAAAGAGCCCGTGGCTGGGTGCTAGGTCAGTCCACCGGGGGCAAAGTTAGCCCCAACTGCCCCTCCTCTGCATCGCTGCTTTCTTGCTCACAACGGTCCTGGCTGGAACATGCGAGTGTGGGTGTTTGGAGAGCTCCCCAGTTCAAGTACATTGGAGGGGAGATTTCTGGCTCCTCCAGTGTCTACGATGAGGTGCTCTGCTTGGTGCTATGGGTTGCCCAAAGCAGAGGGGATGGCATGAGTAGGGGAAGGCAGAGCCAGGGTGGACATCCTTGAGGATAGTCTATTTCCCCTGCACTCACTCCTGGGGCCAGTCTTCGCTCCCTCACCCCCAAGTCTGCACTCCACAGTGGGGAGCTTTGTTGGGAACTGAGGACAGGAGATGGTATCGCTGCCCAGGGTGACAGCCAAAATTTCTTTCAAAGAGAATAGTTAAGGTTTTCCCAAGTCTCTCTTAATATTATCCATAAAGGATTTTGTGCAGCCTTCACCTTTCTTCTTGCCCTGTTGTATGATGGAAAGAGTGTTGGATTTAATCAGTCAAATTCTGGCTCTGCTATTTGTTACCTGTATGAGCTTGGGCCTCAGTTTCCTTCTCTAGAAAACAAGGGGTTTGGATTAGCTGGCTGTTAACAACTCTTCTAAACTTCTGGTCTTCTGCTTCATTGCAGCTCCCCTGGGAAATGTGCACATAGAATTCCCGATTCTTCTCTCCTGTGCTCACTTACCCGGATCACAAGGGTTGGCCCTGCATCCCTGCCCAAGCCCTTGACTGTGAAAGGGAGCAGAGACTTCTCCTGGTGGCCCTCTGGCTTCCATCAAGTGCTAGCCTTAGCACAGCCCACCACATTCCCACCGAGGAGAGGGAGGCACTGAAATCACTGTTAATCAGCGCATTGGCCGATCACAGTCCTCAAGGTGGCCCACTCCCCACCCCCCGACCTGATCCCCAGTTATTCTCTGCAACCTTCCTGTGTGGTGACCACCTAGACTCTGTGATAAGGAGATTATTCTCATTCTTCTTGGTGCTTCCTGGCCAGCAAAGTGGTAAAAAAGTGGATCCCAGTAAGGCCTTTGGGTAATCAGCCCCCAGATATTCAAGAAGTCCCTACAGCTTGTTAGTGTTCCCAGAAACCTGACTTGGTGGTGTTGTTTCAGTCACGTCTGACTCTTCGTGATCCCATTTGGGGTTTTCTTGGCAAAGACACTGGAGGGGTTTGCCATTTGCTTCTCTACCTCATTTTACAGCTGAGGAAATTGAGGCAAACAGGGTGAAGTGACTGGCCCAAGTCACACAGCTAGTAAGTGTCTGAGGCTAGATTTGAACTCAAGTCCTCCTGACTCCAGGCCCAGCACTCCATCCACTGTGCCACCTAGCTGCCTGTAGGCATAACCAAATTACCTCCATTGAAAAATGGCATCCTAAAGGTTTGACTCCATCCTGTCCAGGGACCAGATCACCAAAAGGCTTTCATTCCTTGCTTTAGCCTCTCCTTTCACATTTCTGGGAGCAAAGATGATTCTTGATTCCTAGAGCAGGGCAGGCTGGAGGCAGCTGGTGCTCACCTCATTTGTCTTGTTTTCTGGACAGCTTGAAGGGGCGTGCGGTGCCATGTTCCAGACTCCTACCACGCACAGCACTCACTAGACAGACTGGGCTTTGGATACAGGCCCCAGCAAGCCATGGGGGAATGCCATGGGAACATTCCATTCTTATGCTATACATAGGCACTGGCATGGTACATTCTACAGCCCCCCTCCAGTCTCTGTCTGCCTTCTTGTTCCCATCTTTGTCTAAAGGAAGGTTAGTTGATATAACTGATATGAATTAGGGGGTCATTTCATTTAGCCTGGAAAAAGATTTTAGATTTCCACCAGTAGAGAAGGATTCAGTGCTTGGGATTTACAGGCTATGTGGGGGGTCAGTGACTTTCAAGCCTGTGCCATGGGATAAGGGGTAGTATTCCAAGCTTGATCCTCCAGAGGGAAAGCCCGTGCTCTTTTTGTGGGCTAATGTTGGTGGTAGGCTGATTTGGAACCTTCCCTCCACCTCCAACCCTCAGCATTTTTCACACAATTGCTCCCTTTAAGAGCCAGTAAGAAGGAACCTTAGAGATCATTTTAGGGCTGAAGAAACTCCATGTTCAGGGCTCTTTCCACTATGCTACACTTCTTCTTTTAGAGAATGGATCTCTCTCTCTCTCCTGGGTCTTTCTAGTCTACACAACAAAATGAAGCGGCAAAAATGAGGTTGGAAACTAGGTTCAACTGCACAAACATTTAGTAAGTGACTACTGTGAATTTCAAAGACAATGAACATAAACAATTTGCTGTTTATTGCATAGGTGCTGAAATTGAAGAGAGCTGTTCTCTAGTCAGCTTGGGAAAAGATCTCAGTGGAGCCAGAGAGTCTCATCTTTGGGATGTCATATGAGGGGGATGAGGGCTGAGGGGCCATGAGTTTGGGATTTTGTTTTTATTTCTACAGACCAAAGAAAAACCAAATTACTTTTAGCGGCTGTCAGACCTTCAAAGCAGGACCTCCCACTCCCCTCAACCCAGTCTTAAGAAACACTGAGAAACCCAGAAAAAACCCTTTCAGATGGAGTGCCAGTGTGACAGAAGAGAGATTGTGGGATTGTGAGTCCGAGTACCAGTATTTGATGCTTTAAAACCTGGGAAATACTTGGTAGACATTATCCCATTGGAATCTGAGCAGAGCCCTTTGAGGCATGGCCTTTACCTCCTTTGGCTCAAACCTGTGATTTTATGGTTTAGGGAAGCTCCCTATACCCAGTGATGAATGCCCTCTACCAGAGTAGCTTAGCAATTGCTCTGAGCCTAGAATCTTAGACAGTTGCTAAGACACTGAGAAGCCAGTGTGTGTCAGAGATGGGATTTGAACCCAGAGCTTCCTGTCCTCAAGACAAGCTTTTGAATCACTATTCTACATTGATTTTCAAGTTACATGTATATGTGGGCTACAACCATGCACATCCAATAAAGTCTTCGTCTGATGGTGCCTTCTCATGATGTGGAGTTGACCTTGGGTTCTGAAACCCATGGGCAAATTCTACCAGGATGTGACAGAGTTTGAGGCTCCTCACCAAAAGACCAGACTGGTCCATTGACTGTTCCATTACTCTACCTTCCATCTCCCACCTCAGAGCATTTGTCTAGATCATCCATCACCCATGCCTAGATTGCATTGCCTTCTCATCTCTACCAGTCAAAATTCTGCTTTTCTTTAAAAAAATTTTTTTTTATTTTGGAGGCAATGGGGGTTAAGTGACTTGCCCAGGGTCTCTGCTTTTCCTTTTAGGATGCATGGACCCTTCACTGATGTGTGATTTGGCTGGTCTGCCCTTTGTTCTCCCTGACATTATACTCATTTATATGCATGTTTTCTCTCCAATAAAATGTAAGCACCTTGAAGGCAGTGGCTATGTTGTGTTTGAATCTTCTAGCTTTACTGGCAGGAGGCATTTCATGAAGGCTGGGACGGTGGGATACCCCTGCCTGCCCAATGCTTACTCCTGTGGCTCTGTGTGTGTGTGTGTGTGTGTATGTGTGTGTATATGTGTGTGTATGTATGTGTATGTGTGTGTATGTGTGTGTATATGTGTGTATGTGTGTGTATATGTGTGTATGTGTGTGTATATGTGTGTATGTGTATGTATGTGTATGTGTGTATATGTATGTGTATGTGTGTGTATATGTGTATGTATGTGTGTGTATATGTGTGTGTATATGTGTGTATGTGTGTGTATGTGTGTGTATATGTGTGTATGTGTGTATGTGCGTATGTGTGTATGTGTGTGTGTGTGTGTGTGTGTGTGTGAGAGAGAGGTGTCAGAGAGTGACAAAGACAAAGAGAGATTGAGAGACAGACAGAGACACAGACGCAGAAAGACAGAGACAATAAGGGGGAAGGAGAGAAAAAGCCAGAGTTGAGAGCCAGAGCCAGATTCTTCAGCTCAAGCCTTGTGGCCCAGGCCTGCTTGTTCGCCTCTCCTCAGCTACGCTGATGGATTCCTGGGGCTGAGGCACCGGCTGGCTAATTGAACCTCAACTAGGCGCCAGTGCACAGCAAACCTGCCCTTGGCCGCACACTTATTCATCTGTTTACCTTTGCAGCTCTGGTTTCCTTCGAAGCTGTCGGCCTCTCCATTCCCAAGGGTGGGATCTTTATGCCACAACACATCCTTGGTGAAAGGCAGCGTGCAGTTAAAGCCTCGGCTCCCTCTTCCCTGGCTCTCCATCTGTGAAGCCTTCTTGAGGCCCAGGGCAATGGTCTCCCTGCTCCACAGAGTGGACAGAGAGAGTAGACAAGGGAGGGAGGTGGAGAAACAGCGGGGAGTGCGCCCTGGCCTGAGCACCAGATGCTATTTGCTAATTGGGGGACCTCGGAAAAGGCTTGTCCCCACACAGTCTGATTGGGAAATTGCGTGGGGGTGGGGCTAAGGTCCCTTTCAGCTCTGCCTTTCTGGGACTCTTTAGGGCTGTGATCCTCCTGCCAGTGATAGAATTGGAGGAGAAAGTGAAGGAGACCACTAGCCCTGTTTTTCCAGTGGGAAAGGGCAGTGCATGGGAAAAGTCTGTCGACTCGCCCAGCTTTGTCCAGACCTCCATACACAGCTAATAGCAAGCTCTGGGGCAGCAACAGAGAGTCTCAGTCTGACTCCTCCAGTGCCTTCGAGAGCTGACCAAGAGAGCAAAGCACCATCACCAGGGCCCCTTCCCCACCCCCACCCCTCTACATTTTGTATTTAACATGAGAAGCTAATGCACTATTTGGAAGTTTGTGAAGGCTGAGTAAGAGAGAGCATTGCTATAAAGTTGGGGTCAAAGACACATGCTTGTGGGAAATTCCCAAACGGACTTTCCCACAGAACTGATGTGAAGTTGGGGGGGGCGGGATGAGAGCATTTTATTTAGTTATTTTAGCATTTGTCTTGACATTTTTCAGTCATTGAAACCAGAGAAACTCAGTAGGATTTCCCCACGGGCCATATTCAGGCAAACGAAGTCCCGAGGAAGGTTTCAAGGGCACAGACAACTCAGAGTTACCCATGGCAATGAAATGATGAGAGAGCCCACTAATCCATAACACTGAGACTGCTACGTCCTCAACACAAGCCTACTGGGAAATGTTGGCAAAGCTGTGACTTTCCATGGCTCCCAGTGATGCCAGGGTTACCCACAGCCACACCTGTGTGCCACGCTTGGAGATGTCCTTGCCTTTCCCACCAAAGCAGCTTTTCCTCTGGCTTTCCTTTCCAATCCAATCCAATTTTTGGTTCTTTGGCCAACATCTCTACTGCGGCATTGCTTTTCCTCTATTCCTTTGGCCACTAGCCTCATCCAGGCCCTCTTCAGCTCTTGTTTGGACTAAGAGCTGCCCAACGGGTCTCTCCACCTCCAGGCTCACCATTGCCAATCCACCCTGCATGCCCTGTCTGATCAATCTTCCTAAAGCCCAGTTTTTCTCATGTCACTACATTGCTCAGAAACCTTCAGGGCTCCCCATTGTCTTCTGAATGAAGCCTAAACCCTTCAGCTCAGGTTTGATTTCAAGGGCCTTGATGCTCTGACCCCAACCTTTCTTTCCAGCCTCATCTCCCACTCTTCCCCTACATGTATGTTAGAGTCCAAACTAGTCCATTCATCCTGCCTTTGCATGGACTGTGTGTGGGTAGTGCTGGTGCTAGCTGTGTGGATATAGCATGATGTTATAACATGGGACAGGGCAGGGGAGAGGGGTCAGAAGCCTGAGACTCTGGTCCCACCTAACTCACCATGTAGCCTTGGGCAGGTCATTGTCAAATGAAGAGTTTAGGTTAGAAGGGTTGTTCATTCATTCAACAAACATTTAGGATTGGCAGATCCCAGCTTTTCAGCTGGACGGGACCTAGGAGGCCATCAACTCCAGTCCCCACGGTTCCCCAAGGCCTCTGAATCTGAATCCAACTCTTGCTCTGTATTAGGCAGGGGGGAGACAGAACATATGCACAGGTCACCCTGAGGTGGCTTAGGTAGGATAGGATAAGTACATAAAGGAGAGGCATGACCTCAAGGTCAGCATGACCTGGGTTCAAATCATCCCTCTGACACACATTGCCTGTGTGACCCTGGAAAGTCACCTTGCCTCTCATTGTCCCCCGTTCCTAAGACTAGAAATAGAAGAACAGTTGGGGGACGATGGACATGACTTTCATGGAGGAGACAGTCCTTGTGCTGGGCCTTGAAGGATGAATGGGAGCCTCCAGCTAGGCACGGCCAGGGCTCAGCTAATTCATCGGGCAGGCTCGCCACTTTGCTTCCCCTCCCCCCAGCTGGGGGAGCCAGGCCCTCTTTATGAGCCACGTCCCTTGACAAGTAGTCTCCAGCGAAAGCCTGTAAAGTACCAAGCACCGCACAGGCATTGGCTGCCAGCTGGGCACACACAGAGGGCATTGGTTGGGGGCACAAAGTGTGGACTTCACCCAAGTTTGCTGAGCCAAAGGCTGAATAAGTGCTGGGAGCTTTCTTTCATGCTCCTGTTTTCTCTCTCTCTCTCTCTCTCTCTCTCTCTCTGGCTCCTCTCTGTCTCTCTGTTTCTCTCTGTCTCTTCTCTGTCTCTCTTTCCTTCTCTCTCTGTCTCCCTGTCTCCATGTCTCTGTCTCTTCTCTGTCTCTCTTTCCTTCTCTCTCTGTCTCTCTGTCTCCTCTCTGTCTCTGTGTCTCTGTCTGTGTCTCTGTCTCTCTCCCCTTCTCTCTCTCTGTCTCTCCTTCTCTCTGTCTCTCTCTGTCTCTGTCTCTTCTCTGTCTCTCTTTCCTTCTCTCTCTGTCTCTCTGTCTCTGTCTCTCTGTCTCTGTGTCTCTGTCTCTCTCCCCTTCTCTCTCTCTGTCTCTTCTCTGTCTCTCTTTCCTTCTCTCTTTGTCTCTCTGTCTGTCTCTGTCTGTCTCTGTCTGTCTCCTTCTCTCTCTCTGTCTCTGTCTCCCCCCCCCCAAGCCTTTGCTCTATAGGGAAGGGGAGGAATCCCATCAGCTGGGCCTCAGGACTCTATGCAGCTGGGGTATCAGACGAGCCCCGATGGAGATACAGGCTATCTGCTCACTGTGAGCCTCACAGCCTGCCAAGGCTGGGGAGATGCTTTTTGGCATCTGAGTAAAAGGGCCAACCTGGGCTGGGCACAAAGACTGTGCTGACATCTGGCGCTGGGCAGACTCAGCGTGTGGAGGAGAAGTTTGTGGCCCCCAAGCCCTCATCACAGGGAGACCAGTGCATCCCCCGAGCCTCCAGCTGCCTGGCTGTGCCTCCAGGCCTGCTGCCAATGGAGCCAGAATGGTGTACTGGTGAGTCTTTACCTGGTATATGGGGAGGAGACCTAGATGCCTGGCACCATGGAGAGAGAACCAGATTTGGCACCAGAGGGCACAGGTTCAAATCTCACTCTGCTACTTACTACCTATGTAACTTACTACCAAGTCTCTTCCCTCCCTGCCCCCCCATGGGCTCAGTTTCCTCCTCTGCTCAGGGAAAGGGCTGCAGTTAACGACCCCTCAGGTTCTTTCCAGCTCTAACAGGTTATGATTCTCGTGTGCTCCAAAGTCCAACACAAATGACTCAGGGATGATTGATTCTGTTGTCTTTAGTGGGCTTGCTGATTTCAGGGAGTGTGGGATAATGGAACTCTACCTCTCTCCTCTTTGGGAATCCAGATTCTCTTATGCACTGGGTCTTCTGTGTCCTCTGCTAAGGGACTGAACAGCTTAGGGCCCAGGACACTGAAGCAGGGGTGCGGCAGGAGGAATGTTGAGTGTCCCTGTCACACTGACTCTCATCTCACGGCCTCAGAGCAAGTGTTGGTATGGTCCTCTTTTCCAGATGAGAAGGCAAAGGACCTGCCCAAGGTCGAACAACTTAAGTGGGGGATCTGAGACTTGAACTTGGCTTCTGATTCCAAATCGAATATTCTTCCAATTAGATAAGCTGGTTAGTTGTGTGCAGAAGCCAGCTCATACCAGCTCAGGAGAGCTCATCTTTACATTTTCAGTGTGAGCATTTACACCCTGGAAATAGAGTAACAGCTGCAAATCAAGGCTTGCTTTATTGCTTTGTTAATTGTCTAGACTTAAGAAAGTGACGGGGAAAGTGTTGATAACACAAAATTAACCCTAAAAGTATGTTTCGCATGCATTTTCTTTCTGAAGAGCTCTTGTTAAATATTTGTGGGTAAACCCTGCCTGGCCCCCAGGGCTGCTGCTAGCCCTCCAGAGAGCTTTCTCCATGACCAAGGCAGAAGGGGATGGATGTGAGCCTCCACAAGGCTGGGGGTGAGCCCTGGTGTCCGGCAAGAGTAGGCATTCTCCCTGAGCTGGCACACCTCCCAGCGCTGGGCTGCCCGCCATGTGGCAAAGGACAATTGGCGCCCATCTCTGAAGCTCACTTTTCTTTCCTGACTCAGTGGCTTCCTCTAGTCCTCAGGCCCCAGGACCCCTTCATGTTTTTGCCCCCATTTTTCCCATTCAAGCAGAGACTGCTAAAGATGGGGCACTAGATGACTGCTCAGGTCCCCAGCTCTTCCCCATCGTATGACTCAGAAGACCCCACTCTCTGCCCCCATAGTGCCATGAGAGCTCTGGCATTGGAGGCAGAGGACCTGCCGCTCATGACCTGTATGGCCTTGAACAGTCAGTCAGTCAGTCAACAAACATTTAGGTGTGCTGTCTAGAGCTTGCTTGTACGTAGTCTGGGGCCCCAGGGTTTAGCAGAGTGCTTGGCACATGGTTGTTCAGTCGTTTTCAGTCATGTCTGACTCTCTGTGGCCCTGTTTGCAGTTTTCTTGGCAGAGATATGGGAGTGGATTGCTATTTTCTTCTCTGGCTCATTTCACAGATGAGGAAACTGAGGCAAACAGGGTGAAGTGACTTGCCTAGGGTCACACAGCTAGGAAGTGTCTGAGGCTAGATTTGAACTCAGGGAGATGAGTCTTCCTGACTCTAGGCATGGCACTCTGTCCACTGTGCCACCTAGCTGACTTGGCATATAGTAGATGCTTAATAAATGCTTATCGCCTCTCTGACTGACTAAGGGTTGGGGATACAAAGAAAGGCAAAAGCCAATCCCTGCCCTCAAGGAGCTCCCAGCGTGATGGCAGAGACAACATGTCAAGCGCTAGACAGCACAATTGGGGCTCATCCCCGAGGGGGAACATGGCTTCTTGTAGTGTGCAGGTGGACAGGGGACTCCTCAGTCTCCTCTCCAGCTCTGGCTCACCAATGCCGACTTGCCTCATGGGCCTGGCGCCGAGCTACTCGGTTTTCTTTTCTGCTCCTTTCCCCGGGCCCCCCGAGACTTTACCATTCCCACAGGGGCCTCTTTCTCCCCTGCACTGACTCTTAGAGAAAGAACCTTGCATTGTGTAGCGAAAGGCTACAACAATCGGGCCCTTCTTGAAGCCTCATCTTCCCCATCTTGCCCCTGGTAGCCTGGCCCCTGTCCACTGCTTTTGTGCCTCTCTTAGCATCTTTACATATCTGGGAGTCTTGGCTCTGCGTGGGTAGGCACTCTACTGACCAGCTTACTTACCCTTGCTCCCTTCAGTGTTCCCAGCCCAGCACTGAAGGCCATGTCTTTGCAGAGGCTGTCCCTGTGCCTGGAATGTGCTCCTTCCTCCCCTCTGCATCTCAGAATCCTAATCTCCCTTCCAGATTCAGCCCAGGTGCCCCCTCCAAAAAGGCTGCCCTGATTCCTGCTAGCTCACGGCCATCTCTCTTCCTCTTAGCTTCTCAGCCAGCTTCTAGAGCTGTCCTTTGCCTCCCGGACATCCTCCCTCGTATTAGCTAGGGAGCGCCACAGTGCACAGAGCGCTGGACCTGGACTGAGGAACACCTGAGTTCAAATCCTGCCCCAGACTCTGACTGCTTGTATGAACCTAGAGAAGTCATTTCCCCTCTGGCTGCCTTAGTTTCCTCCACTGTAAAATGGGAATCGTAACAGCAGCTGCCTCCCAAGGTTGTTGTGGGGGATAAAATGACATAATGTTTGTAAAGCACTTTGCAAACCTCAAGTGCCGTGTAAATGCTCCCCAGGCTCGCTATCGCTATTGTTATTACTTCTGTCATGCGTGTCTTCATGACATCCTTCCCTCCGTTCCCCCTCCCCCCTCCCCCCCTCCAGTAAACTCTTAGCTCCGGGCAGTTTTTCTCTTGGTCAGGCCCCTGGCTCCTGCTGCCTCTGCAGCCCCTCCTGGCCCCTGGCCTTTAACTGTCTCCTTCCAGGGCCTCGGAGCTGAGGCTGGACACGTCACGAAAGCCCCTCAAGCCAGCTGTCTAAACACCAGGGCTTGGTGTCCTGCCAGGCCTAGCTGGAGGGAGCCTGAGCCAGCTGTGCTTTCTTCAGCGTGCCTGGCTCCGGTCCGAGGGCCTGGCCCTACCGCGCTGTGCTGCCAGGTAGCCAGCGGTAGGTTGACGACCACATTTTCCTCAGAAGGAACACCTCAGCAAGGGGGAAGGCTTCAGAACAGAGCACGTCCACGTCCACCCTGGGCCGTCTCCTAGACGGCACAGCCGTCGCTCAGCCAGGCCTATTGAGGGCCCGGGCTAGACTGCCATGGGATGGGAACAGTATTGATTATCGGAATTGGAATAGCTTCCATGGCACTCTAAGGTTCCGAAAACATTTTTCCACACATTATGCCACTCAAGCCTCAAGACAGTCTTTTAAGGAAGGTACTGCAGGTATTCTCATCCCATTTTATAGACACAGAGGTTCAATGACTTGCCCGGGGTCATACAGCTAATAAGTGCCGGGGGTGGGATGTGAACACAGCTTTTGCTGTCCATTCTGCTCTGCCCCGTCTCTGGGAAACACGGGGCCATTTCACTGGTCTCCCCTCTTTGATTCATGGCAGGAATGAACCCCATGGAGCCCTTGGGGGTCAGCTTAGAAAAACCTCCCCCCACCTCCCCTTCCTCCTCACTGGACAAGGAGCAGGACAGGCCAGTAAGCTCTCTCCTCTCTCCAGCCTCCCCCCACCCCCGCCAACAAGCAGGCCAGAGGTGGAAACCCAAGGACCATAAGGCCTTGGGCCAGCCCATGTGGAAACCATCAACGTCTTCTCCGTGGAGCCAGAGCAAGGGGCCCCTCCAAATGTCCCTGCCAGGAATTCTGCACATCCTGAGAGGTCATGGGCCAGCAGGAGAGGGGCTGAGCCTCCGGAGCAGGGAGTGAGTGTGTGCGTGCCCCAGTGAGTGTGTTTCTGTGAGCACACGCGAGCACACATGTCTGTGCACACTCTGGCCTGCTCCATTCTCTTGGAGGGACTATTTTCATTCCTCGTCCCAAGGAGCGGAGAACACTGGGTGACTCACGGCTGTTCTTTGATCCAATGGAAACAGAAACCCAAGCCGAAGGAGGAGAAGAAGGGCACAGCAGGGGCTTCCTGAGCCTTCCTGGCCCTCCCAGGCTGGACCGCAGGGCCGAGTTGCTGAGGCAGCCAGGCCCCATGGAGGGAGGAAAGGGACATTGGGTCAGTTACTGCTAAATGTGGCTGATGTCAGGGCTTAGAGGGTCCGAGGGAGGAGAGTGGGGCAGTTAGGGGCTTTGAGGGCAAAGGTGCCTTTTGGTTCTGTTAAAATCCTCCCGGCTCTCCTGAATACACGTTCCCGAGCCAGTGTACAGGGGAGAGGCAGAAAGGCTGACAGTGCACCTCTTGGAGCCCACTAGGAGCTTTGGTCACCAAATAAGAGATAAAAGGGGCCTCAGAGACCAGCGAATCCAACCTGTACCTCAGCAGAAATCCCTCCTACAACATCCCCAGCCTCTGCTTGAATTCTTCCCATGGTGGGCAACTCACACATCTACTTATGGACAGCTTCAATGGCTAGGAAGTTTTTCCTGATACTGAGCCTCCATTTCCCCCTCTGTAGCTTCCCCTATCCCCTTCCTGCCATGGTTGTTTCTGGTTGTGCCCTCTGGGGCCACACAGAACAAGGCTAATCTTTCTTCCTGATGCCAGCCTTTCAAAGACTTCGTGACACTTGGCATGCTCCCTCTCCCAAGTTTTCTTTTCTTCTGGTTAAGCAGCTTCAACCAGTCCTAGTATGCAGTGATCTCTAGTCCCCTCACTATCCTGGTGGCCATCCTCTCGGCCAATTCTACTTTGTCAAGGGTCTTTTTAAAGCTAATGCCCAGACCTGAACACAGTGCTCTGGGTTGGGTTTGGGGTGGGGTCTGAACAGGGCAGAGGGTAAGTGATGACCACCTCTTTCCTTTCTTATGGAGCCTAAGATCCCCTTGATGGCTAGAGAAACATGGAAGCCAAAAGCCCAAAGGTGATAGCATCATTGCCTTCTCCAGTTTTGCAAAGCCTCCAGTTCCTCCTTGCTGGTCAAGATCAGTTTCAGAATAGTGGTTCCTCTGTTCTTTCCTCCACCTTTTGAAGAGCAAAATGATCATTAAGGCAAGTCAAGAATTTAGTGATTGTTCTGCTTTTGGCAGAGACAGAGACAGAGAGAGAGAGAGAGAGAGAGAGAGAGAGAGAGAGAGAGAGAGAGAGCGCGAGCACTCTAGTGGGTGTCCAGAGAGATGATGTCCCTAATTATCACGCCATCATCGTCCTGTGCCAAGCTTGTGATGTGTTTCTTGAATTCATTACCCATTTTCTCTTTCTGATTGGGCAGCAAATATGGATCTGCTTCAAAGGGGGCACCCTACTCAAGGGAGGAGGTTACTGAGTGATGGTGGTAGAGGGAGAGTCTGGAAATGGCAATGGGGAGCATGTGAACAGTCAGGGGGTCAAAGGAGCACTTGGTGGCCAATGGGGAAGGGGGTTTGTATAGTAAAAGCCGGGGTGGGGGTTCAGAATAATTGGAATTGGGGGGATATGATGGAGCAGGATTATGCTAATCAGTGAGTAATGCATTCAGACAGGTTCTCATCATCTCCAGGGGGCCAGGCGGCAGGCTAGAGAGCTTTCTCATAATATAGGGGTTCCAGGCAGGAACTCACCAATCATGGAGTTGGCCTCAGGGTCAGGCAGCAACATATAGCGGGAAAGTGGGGGGAGAAGGGCTACTTGCATGGGGATGGGCTGTGGGAAGGCTGATGAAATGCCTATCTAGGCAAGACTGTCCTCCCTGGGTAAGGAAAGACATTGTACTCTCTAATCAAGAAAAGCAGTGTGTTGTAAAGAGAGGCAGTGTGGATCATGGAGAACTGGACTTGGGCTCCAGAAGACCTGGGTTCAAATCCTGCAACAGACACTTGCTAGCTGAATGACCTTGGACAAGACACCATGTCTCTCAGCCTCAGTGTCCTCATTTGTAAAATGAACGGATCGGCAATGATTACCTCTAAAGTCCTGATTAACTCTAGAGCTCTGATCGTAGGCCTTAGCTGCCAGGTTCCAGGCTCATCTCCTAGGTGAGGCCTCCACTCGCTCTCCTGCCATGATTTGGTCAAACGCTTAGGGCTTGGCTGGCTCATGTTCTAGAATGCAGGTGCCTGGGGGTCAGGGCCAACTATTTCCACTGTGTTTTTGTATCCCCAGCACCTGGCAGAGGTTTGGGGAATTGAATTATATTGACTGGACAGAAGTGCATCTGTCAGGTCGTGTCCCATGTCAATAGTCCTTCAGGGTTTGCAAAGCATTCTGTGTGTGTGACCTCCTTTGAACAAGGTGGGCCTGAGGCTGGGGCTGCTGAAAGCCTAGGTCAGAGCAGGCAGCAGACCTGGCACCCAGGGACTCTGAGTTACAACAAGGAACCAACCCTTTGCCTCAGTCAAGGACTTCCTGCTTGGCCACAGCCCCCTAATAGGGGAGGGAGAGCCTGGCTGCCATGGGGAGAGGGGCTGAGAGGAGGGCAGGTGCTGACAGGCAGGCTTTGCCACAGGGAGATCCTGCCGCCAACAGTCCTCTGGCATGGTGTCTGGGCATGATGACAAGTTATACAGTTGGGCTGTCAGCTTCTTCAGCTTTTTCCTTCCTACCTCTTGGGTGAGTACCATCTGCTCCTGGACATTTGCCTGTTACCTGAGCATGGCCCACTATTTGGACTAGGTTTTGTTGTTGTTCAGTCGTTTCAGTCCTGTCTGACTCTTTGTGACCCCATTTGGGGTTTTCTTTGGCAAAGGTACTGGAGTAGATGAAGAACTGGGGCAAACAGGCTGAAGTGATTTGCCCAGGGTCACACAGCTAGGAAGTGTCTGAAGCCACTTTTGCACTCAGCTCCTCCTGACTCCAGGCCTGGTGCTCTATCTGCTGCAGCACCCCCTAGCTGCCCCATTTCGTCTAGGACCTCCAACCTTTCCCTTGCAAGGGTAGTTTGGGAATGGATAGAGCACTAACACAGAATTCTTGGACCCAGGCACTTTCACTGGGGGAGGGGGCACCCTGAGGACAGTTGTTCCAAGAGGGAATCTGGCTGGTGCTCCTGAGGCATGGCTGATGGTCCCCAAATCCCCAACCTGGGGAGGGTATGGCAATGGGAAAGGTGGGCTCCTAGGTGGGGAGGCCCCCAAAAGGATACTATGGGCTGGCCAAAGAGAGGTTGCCACGTGAGACAGGATAGCAGGGCCCACCTGAGGCCCATGCCCTGGTGCTGGCATCCCTGGGCCATCCTTTTCATGGCTGAGCCGCCCTCATGGGACACCACTGAGACTCCAGCTCCCTCTTGTGCCCAAGGCTTTCTGAGCAGAGCATTTCTCTTTGGCACCTGATCTGTCCCACTCTAGGGGCTCCCCTGTGCCAAGCATCTGGTCAGTCTTTTGTAATATAGCTTTCCCTGGGCACTGGTAGTTAGCAGGCAAGGGGCTCGAGCCAGGGCCCCACAAGTTTATTCTGGGATTCCAATAAGGCCTCATGGGGCTGACTGATGGTTTCAATTCTGCCTTTCATTTTTCATAGTCACTGCTCTCATAGTGACTAAATTCAGGAGAGGTTCTTGGCTCTCCCCTCTGCTGTTGGGAGTAGAGTTTGTTATTTCACAGTCCCAGAGTTGGAAGGTTTCCCACAGGGCCCAACCTGTACAAGGATAGGAATGTCTCTATAATATCCCCAAGTGGCCACCTCGCCTTTGCCTGAAAACCTCTAATGAGGGGCAAACTACCACTTCTCTGCTCTCTTTGGGCAGAAGGTTTTCCTTAGACAAAGCTGAATTGTGCCTCAGTGGGACCTTTACTCATTGCTCCTAGTTCTGCTCTCTAGGGTCAAAGAGGCCATGGTGTTGGTTGCCCAATGAATTGCTAATTAATTTATGGAATTACAAAATGGGACAGACGTGCCTGGTTCTTTGGGTACTCTCCAAGAAAGACCATGATGGTGTGGGCAGTGAGGCTGTAATCTGGCTTCAATGAGGCACAAAGGGTGGAGAGGCCAACAGCACAGAAAGTACAGAGGCAAGTGGCAAAAAGGGGGGTACAGAGGCAGACAGTGTGAGGAGCTGGTGATGAAGGCAGGCAGAGATGATGGGGAGGGGGAGAGGCACAGAGAATCACATAACTTTGGAGTAGAGTTGGGAACCCTTGGTAGCATGGACCCAAATGGAGAAGGAAGAGGTGGGGGAGGCAGGAATTTGGGATCTCATTTATAGGGTTTTTAGGGAGAATGGACTAGCTGTTATCTGTGCTACCTTGGAGTTAGTTCATTAATATACCAAAGTCCTCTCAAAGTTGTTAGTAAAACTTGTAAATGAACATATCCACATCATCTCAAAGTTATAGGCAACATTTGGTGATCTGCTGGTCTGACTGAGGATGTCTGGAACTCACCTGAGATTAGTCAATGTCTTTGATCTTCAGGTTCCCCATCTGTAAAATAGGAATCATAAAATCTGTTAGTACCTATTTCATGGGGTTGCTTTGAGGCATAAATGAGTTGTTCTTCAGTCGTTTTGCATTCGTGTCCAACTGTCTGTGGTCCCACATAGGGTTTTCTTGGCAAAGACACTGGAGTGGTTTGCCATTGCCTTCTCCAGCTCCTTTGACATATGTGGAAACTGAGGCAAACAGAGTGGAGTGACTTGCCCAGGGTCACACAGCTAGTAAGTGTCTGAGGCCACATTTGAGCTCAGGAAGATGAGTCTTCCTGATTTCAGGCCTGGCGTTCTATCCACTGCACCCCCCAGCTGCCTGTATAAATGAGACCCACACATGTAAATGAGTTCACATACAGAAAAGGGCTTTGTGAAATTTGTAAGCCCCACGTAAATATTGACACTGTGATTATCCTGTCCCACAGAGGGCCTCTGGACTAGAGCAGGTCCCCTGGCCTACCTTGGTCCTCCTTTCAGCCTCATGAGAGCTCCCAGGCCCATAATTATGGTGTCACTAAGCACGCACTTAAGTAATGCTGTTTGAATGAACCAAAATGCCCTCCCAGTGCTAATCAAATTCTCAGATTCAATGCCATTTAATAGGCACTTATTAAGGGCCTGCTTAATAGCTCTGTAACCATGGGCAGGTCAGTTACCCTCTTGATGTCACGGGCACTGCTCCAAGAGGACCCTTTCATTATAATGGGTGGATGGAGTTGCCACACTGAGAGTTCCCTGCACTGTTGTGATCACAGTCAAAACCATCCAATTTCCCCCCATGCCCGAGGCTTATTTCGCTGAGAAATTTGAAGGCATGGGGCCTGAGTTCCCTCAGCCTCATTTCTCCTGCTTTAACATGTCCCTGTTTCCATCTGTGCCTTCTTTCTCCCCACCTTGGCCTTCCTTTCCAAGGCTGACTCTAGCGGTGCCTGTATTCTTGATCCCATCCCCTCCTATCTCCTCAAGATCTTCTATCAGGATTCACCCTTGACCTTGGTCACAGCTAGTGAGCACCAGAATGCACAGAATGCTAGACCAGGAGTCAAGAAGCCCTGAGTTCACATCCAGCCGCAGGCACTTACTCACTTGGTGACCCTGGGCAAGGCATGTCATCTCTGTTTGCCTCAGTTTCCTCATCTGTAAAATGGGGCTTATGATAGCACCTACCTCCCAAGGTTGTTTTGAGGAGGAGGAGGAGGGGGAAGAAGAAGAAGAAGAAGAAGAAGTAGTAGTAGTAGTAGTAGTAGTAGTAGTAGTAGTAGTAGTAGCAGCAGCAGTTTGTCCTCTCCTCTCCACTTGCGGTGTCCTCTCCCTGATTCCAGCTCACCACCAGTGGCTCAGGAAATGGTGAGCTAATCAACAGTCATGGTAGCCTTGCTTCTTGGAAGGGTGTGCCATTCCGCTGGTCTCTAGTTCTCCTCATAATCCCTAGGATTCAGGGCCCCTTGCCCTGGGTATCAATCCCTGTTCCGTTGCTGCTGGGATTAATTAATTTGGGCAATGGGAAGGCTCAGTTGCTGAGAGCTGGACAGCGCCTCCGATGCTATCCAGTCCACCCCCACCCACCCACATTTTCCAGAAGAGGAAGCTGACTTGCCCAAGGTCACTCAGGTAGTCCGACCTGTGAGGAGAAGGAGGTTAGCACTGCCTTCCCTTTCTGACTTCTGAACAAATCCACTGGAAGGGGTTAGCTGGCTTGGCAACCCTCAGGCTTTACACATTTCTACTCATAGTAGAGGCATCCAGAACCCCTGCATTAGAAGGGACCTCTGGCCTCATCATCCCAATAAAGTATAGGATTTAGCCTGGAAGGTGTCCTAGAGGCCTAGCCCTCTCATTCATGGAAGAGAAAACTTTGGGCCAGAGAGAGGGGAAAGGACTTAGCCAAGGTCCTGCAAGTCATAAACAGAGCCCAGATTCCAGTCCAAGCCCTGGACAGAAGGGAAGGAGGCAGAAGGAGAAGGTCCAGGGGAGTGGCCAGAGAGGAAGGAAGCATGGGTCAGAGAAGCCTGCAGGCAGCAACACTTCCTTCTGTAGCAGCAATAGCTTAGGCTGGGAGGTCCGTAATGTCAGAGGGAAGGTACTGGCTACAGCAGGGGAGGACGAGGAACAACAGGAAAAAAAGAATGGGAATTTCAGCTGAGTCTTAAAGGGCGAGGAGAAAGGGCATTCATGGGGGACTCCAGAGCAAAGGGAGGGAGTCAGGAGGGAGATGGAGGGAGTGTCAGGGGCCTGCTGTCCTGGATCCCAGAGTACACAGGGGTGTAAAGTTTCAGGACATTGGTGAGGTCATGTAAAGGAAATGGCCTGGAAGGCCTTCACACCTCCCATCAATGACATGAGCCATGGGACTTCCGAAGGCTGGTAATGAAGGGACAACGGAGAGTGTGCATACAACAAGAACTCGCCAGAGCCAAGATGGTGACTCGATTGTGCCTATTTGTTACAAGGGAGGGAGGGCTGCTGCTGCTGCTGGTACAGCTGGTGATGCAGATGCTGGTGCTGCTGGTGATGCAGGTGGTGCAGGTGCAGGTGCAGGTGCAGGTGCTGCTGGTGGTGCAGGTGCAGGTGCAGGTGCTGCTGATGCAGGTGGTGCAGGTGCAGGTGCAGGTGCTGCTGATGCAGGTGGTGCAGGTGCAGGTGCAGGTGCTGCTGATGCAGGTGGTGCAGGTGCAGGTGCAGGTGCTGCTGATGCAGGTGGTGCAGGTGCAGGTGCAGGTGCTGCTGGTGGTGCAGGTGCAGGTGCAGGTGCTGCTGATGCAGGTGGTGCAGGTGCAGGTGCTGCTGATGCAGGTGGTGCAGGTGCAGGTGCAGGTGCAGGTGCTGCTGGTGGTGCAGGTGCAGGTGCTGCTGGTGATGCAGGTGGTGCAGGTGCAGGTGCAGGTGTGCTGCTGGTGGTGCAGGTGCAGGTGCAGGTGCTGCTGGTGGTGCAGGTGCAGGTGCAGGTGCTGCTGATGCAGGTGGTGCAGGTGCAGGTGCAGGTGCTGCTGGTGGTGCAGGTGGTGCAGGTGCAAGTGCAGGTGCAGGTGCAGGTGCTGCTGGTGGTGCAGGTGCAGGTGCAGGTGCTGCTGGTGGTGCAGGTGCAGGTGCAGGTGCTGCTGATGCAGGTGGTGCAGGTGCAGGTGCAGGTGCAGGTGCTGCTGGTGGTGCAGGTGGTGCAGGTGCAAGTGCAGGTGCAGGTGCAGGTGCTGCTGCTGGTACAGTTAAGTTGGTTGACTGGGTAATGTTGAAAAAAGAAGAAGGGAATTAGAGAAAGAGAAAAGAGAATCCAAGAGATAGTTCCAAAACCCACAGGAGAGCCACAGGAAGTTCCTAGGGGCCCCGGACAAAGGAAGCAGCCTTATTGCTCTACTGTTACTGTTCTACTGTTAAATGTAATATACACTTAAAACCAAACTATGTGATAATTCATAATTTAATCTGTTAAGGAGTTGGCCATTTTCTGATCTTTATGTATTGAAATGTTAATGTTTATTAAGCTCTTCTGTAATAAAAAAGAGAAAGAAAAAGATAGCAGTGAATGGAAACTCTAAACTGATTTATTTGATGTTTTTAAAAGACTGGAAAGGTAGGAAGGGGTCAGGTTGTGAAGGGCTTTGAAAGCCAAACTGAGGACTTTAGAATTGATCCTGGAGGCAATAGGGAGCCACTGGAGTTTCCTGAGTAGAGGGGTGGCACAGTCAGACCAGTGCTTTGGGAAGATCACTTTAGTGGCAGAATAGAGGATGGCTGCAGTGGGGAGAGACTTGTGGCAGGCAGAGCCCCCAGCAGCTACTGCGGCGCTCCAGGAGGCAGGAGAGAAGAGGGCATATCCAATAGATATTTTGAAGATAGAAACAAAAAGGCTGGAACCGCGTCTCCAAAGTGTCCAGTGCTGGTCGCTGCCAAATGGAAGGGCCTCCTCCCCATCCTTCGCCTCCTAGCCACACAGTTGATCCCCCTCTTTTCCGGGATTCTCTTTTCTCCAGGTTTTCATGCTGCTTCTCCTCCTCTCTTTCTGCCAGCTTCTCATCCAGGTCAGACCTGCTGTCCCTGGGTGTCCCTTAGAGCTCTGTCTGGGGCCCATCTTCTCTTCTCTGGCTATACAGTGCACCTCAGACCTACTTCTCCCTGCCCCCAACCTCTCTCTGATCCTTCAGTTTGGCACCTTCAGCTCCCTCTTGGACATCCTGAACCACGTCTGCCATTGATATCTTTAACTGAACATTTCCCAAACCGAACTCGGTATCTTTCCCCTACACCTTCCTCTCTTCCCAAATTCCCTCTTACTTTCAAATCATTTCCCTATTATCCCTATGCCACCATTCCCCCAGTCCCCCTGGCTCATGGCCCAAGAGTCAGCCCTGACTCCTCACTGCCTCTCATCACCCCCATCTAATCTGTTGCCAAGTGCTATTGACTCTGTCTTTATAACATCTCTCAAATACTTCCCCTTTTCTCTGTGACACTTGCCACCTCCCCAGTGTGGGCCCTTATCACCTTATACTGGGACTATTGTAATAGCCTGCTGGTGGGGCTGCCTGCCACAAGTCTCTCCCCACTCCAGTCCATCCTTTATTCAGCTACCAAAGTGATCTTCCTAAAGGCCGATCTGACCACATCACCCCCTTATTCAATCACCTTCCTTGGCTCCCTGTTCCCTCCAGGATCAAATATAAAGTCCTCTGTTTGGCTTGTAAGGCCCTTTGTAGCCTGGCCCCTTCCTACCTTTCCAGTCTTATTCCACCTCACCCCCTCTCCATCTACTCTGAGATCCCCTGGCACTGGCTTCCTTGCTTTTTGGAAAAAACAAGCTACATCATCTCCTAGGTCTGGGCATTTTCTCTGCCTCTTCCTCATACCTGGAGTCTCCCCCTCTTCATTTCTGTCTCCTGGTTTCCCTGGCTTCCTTCAAGTCTCAGATAAAGCTCCACCTTCTGCAAGGAGCTATTCCCAGTCCTCCTTAATCTTAGCACCATCCCTCGGAGAGTCTCTCCAAATTATCCTGCGTCCATCCTGTTGGTGTGTAGTTATTTGCAGGTTGTCTTCTCCACTAGACTGGGGGTTTCCTGAGGCCAGAGACTTTTTTTTTGGTCTTTCTTTGTATCCCCAGCACTTGGTTCACCAAAGAGTCATGATGAGGAAGGGGGAAGACTGTAGCTGGTATAGAAGTGATGCCCTTGGAGAGAACTGAGAGGAGAGCGATTGGAGGTCACAGGTAAGATAAAGAACAGGGTTAGGGAAGGCAGAAGGAAAGACAAAATGACAAAAGATTATGGTCAGATAGTTCTTGAACATGGAAGTGGTGCATGGATGGATGATGGTGAGGCCAATGGTGTGACTATCTCTGTGGGCAGCTGAGGTGGGGTGGAGGGAGGACCAATGTATTTTGAAGTACTCTAGTATGAGGGAAAGAATTGTGGTGGAGAGCCAGGGCCCAACCTCATTGAGGAGGGAAGGAGAGTCAGCTGGGAGTTGAGAGATAAATGGCCCCTGGCATCTGGGATCATCCAGACAGAGGCCAAGGTTCTTCTATGTAACAAGGAAGAGATTTGTGAGCAGAATTCCTGCATACAAAATGTTTTGTGTAGGGCACTGGCCTAGGAAGCTGGAGCCTCGAGTTCAAGGGCCAGCTCTGCTCTTTAACAATCACGTGACTTTCGGCAAGTCCCTTTAGCCCTCACATCTGTAATGGCTTGGGTTGTGACCTTGAAGACCTCTTGTAGCCTGAAATCTTATGGGTCTTTAAAGCCAGACTATTTACATGTTGACTACAAACCTATAATAATAATATCACATATTACATGCTCCAGAATCATAACCATGTGGTGGGTCCTCTTTGTAATCCATCTGTATCTTTACGGTGCTGGAGTGCTTTTGTGGGGCAGGGTACATGGCTTGATAATGTTAGGGCACCTTTGGGGGGTTTGTATGTGGCTGGCGTCAGTGTGTATGTTATTCTCATTATCCCGATCTCCTTATGCACCCCACTTCCCATGACTTTTCCCCCTCTCCAATATGTCCTAGTTGGAACCACCCCTGGCTAGAGAGCTGGAACTACCAGGGGGTGATGGATCTTCGTCTCAGGGCACACACACTGGGTGGAGAGAGCAAAGATGCATTTCCGATCTGGGGTGTGCTGATAAATAGTTACTGATCTGCCCAATGTAGGAGACATGTTTTGAGTGTAATCTGCATTATTAGCGTTTTCTCCATCACATTCTTAAGTCTAGACAATCAACAAGGCAATAAGTCCCGGCCTGCTCACACTGAACATGCAGCAAGTGGCCCTGAGCTGGCTCTTGACCGACCCCCAGGCTCCTCCACCAGCTCCCGTCCCTCTCCAGTTGGGCTGGGGGTGGGCTGGGGTGAGGGGAGGGCACCTCACCACAAAGCTCCTTCTCTCCCTTCCCTGGGCTTGGGTGTAATCTAAGTCTGAAATATAATCAGAGCAGCTCAGGGCTTCTTGTCCTAGGGGCCTTGAACACTAACTTGGAGCAGAAGAGGGGGTCAAAGTTCCGGAGGCCAGCTCTCCTTGGCCTCTGGACCCTGCCACACAAGTCCAGTAGGGGGAGCTCCAGGTCAAGAGAAAAGCTGCCTTGGCGGCATTCAGGGTGGGCAGGATCTGCCCAGAAAAGACCACACCCTGCAAACCAAGGAGTTTGATTAGGAAAACCCTGCCAGGGCTGGGGTCGGGGGGGATGCCAGTGATTTGTTTGGAGCTCATAAACGAACTCCAGCTTGTGATGCAGACAAGACCCCAAACCATCGTTCTACAGTGCCTGCAGCACCCCCACCCCCACGCCGCATCTCCAGGGGCTTCTGCCTCTGCGCTCTCAGCAAGGGGACTCCTGTAGTAGGAGGGGGCAGTAGACTTGGGCTTTAGACCAGCTTGCTCCTAACTTGCTAGGTGGCCTGGACCACTCCCACCCCTGCCTCAGTTTCCTACTCAGTAAAATAAGGAGTTTTGAGAGGCCACATGGATTTGGAATCCAGCTGTGTGGGTTTAGGTAAGATCCTTCCCCTCTCTGGGGCTCAGTTTTCTGCTTGGCCCTTTTTTGTGTGGCCTATGATTTTATCTGTGTGGGGGTAATCCTTGGAAGCTCCCTCCGCCTCTCCAATAGGTTCATGTTGTACCGCCCCCAACCCCATCCCCAGTGTAACCTTGCACTTTAGTGGTTGTGTCCTCAGGCCCAGCACAGGGCCTGGCACACAGGAGGGGCTTACCATTGCTTTCAACTCTAGCATTCTGTATACTAGCAGTGTGATGTGGGGCGAGTCATCTACCCTCTCTGGTGGGAATGTCTTGGCTGAAGAAGCAGAATTGAATGTCTCTGGCCATCTGGTCTTGTGCCTCCATGCCTTCTGGCCTGGGTCCCAAACCACTAAGCCCTTGGCTTCTGGGCACCAGCTTTCTGGGGTTTCCATTCCTAGTGACCAGCTTGGAGCCCCTGTTTGTGGTCCTTTGGGGTCTGGGGAGCTCCTCCAACATTTACTCTGCATTATGGATACTTTGTACTTGATTAAATGCTGTGAATTGTTTCTTTGTGTTTGTCTTGTGTGCCCAGCTAGACCATGAGACCCTGGCTGGAGGGCAGAATCTGTGCCTCCTGCTTCCTGGGCTAGGTGCCCTTTGTGGTACCTACCACAGGAGTAGTTACACAATAGGCCAGCAGCAGGTACTTGTAGAGAGGGAAGATGGGTGAGGGAGGGAGGGAAGAAGGAAGGAAGGAAAGAGGGGAGGGAGAGAAGGAGGAAGGGAGGGAGGAAGGAAGGAAGAGAGGGAGGGAGGAAGGAAGGAAGGAAGGAGAAGGAAGAAAGGAAAGAGGGGAGGGAGAGAAGGAGGAAGGGAAGAAGGAAGGAAGGAAAGAAGGGAGGGAGGGAAGGAAAAAAGAAGGGAGGGAGGGAGGAAGGAAGGAAAAGAGGAAGGAAGGAGAAGGAAGAAAGGAGGAAGGAAGGGGAAGGAAGAAAGGAAAGACGGGAGGGAGAGAAGGAGGGAAGGAAGGAGGAAGGAAGGAGAAGGAAGGAAGGAAAGAAGGGAGGAAGGAAGGAAAGGAAGGAGGGGGGGAGGAAGGATCAGAATTCTTTGTGTTCGTGTTGTCAGATTTTGGTGCTTGAGAGCAGTCCATCCTCCTGGGCAGCCTTTCCCTGAAAAATTTTAGCCCAATGGCTTCTCCCTTTCCTTTCTGTGGACTCTGAAATCTCCTGCCTCTCCATGTCCCACATTGTGTCTACTTAGATGTCCTCACCTTATCTCCCACAGAGTCAAGGATGTTACAATTACTTCCTCCCAAAGTTGGCATCATTCCTTCTTTGGCAGCCGGTTCCTTCTCACTGATCTCAGCCAGGCCCCACATTGCACTGTTCCCACCTTTGGAAGCATGGAATTAGCCTTAAGATACGCTAGAATTTACCACTGCTCTGATGTTGGTCCAGAGAGAAGCAGCAGACTTTTATGCCTCTAGGTGGCACAGTGGTTAGAAGATTTGGAATCTGGTCTCAGATATTTATTAGCTGTGTGACCCTGGGATAGTCACTGAACCTGTTTGCCTCAGTTTCTTATCTGTAAGTGGAGATAGTGATAGCACCTACTTCTCAGAATCTTGAGGCTCAAATGTGGCAATATTTGTAATAAAGAGTTAGATTTCTACCACTTCCTCTCCAGCGCTCTCCCCACCAGGCTTCCCCTTTCTGGGCCATGGGTTTCCTCACTTTCACATATTTTCTGTATAGACAAGACTACCCTATTGCCCCTTTAATCTTACCTGGGGCCTCTAATGTCTCTTGTTTCTCGTCAAGGACTTTATAATCCCTAATTGTGCTCTTTAAGGACCTTCTGGGAATATTATTTGTTCCAAGATACATCACTTGAAGTGTGTAGTGCTTGTTAATTTTAACATGCTTCCCTTGGTTTTCTCAGGCTGTCCCCCAGGCCTGGACTGTTCTCCTTCCTCCTCCTCCCGGCCTCCTGGCTTCCCTCCCTGGCTCCCTTCAGGGCCAGCTGAGATCCCACCTTCTCCAGGGGGCCCTTCCCACTCCCCAGAATTCTAGTGCCAGCCCTGTGCTTACTGTCTCCAGCGGCTCCCGTCTGCAGCTTGTTCTTACCTGCTTGTTTTCCTGCCGTCTCCCCATTAGACCGTGAGCTCCTCGAGGGCAGGGGCTGCTTTTGCCTTTCTTTGTATCCCCAGAGTTTAGCATAGTGCCTGGCCCCAGCAGGTGGATGCTTCTGGACTTGTTGATTTGACAAGGCCTACAGCGTGTGTATGGCCCAGGCAGATTGCTTCATTCCTTGGAGCCCTTCGAAAACTTTCTTTCATTCTTCCCAGAGACACTTGGTTGTCCCAGACAGCTTGGGCATTGGAGATACCTTTCACCTTCTCTTCAAGCAGTGCCCATTGAGATGTACTGGCAGAAACCCAAATGTAGCTCACTCTTTACTGTGCCCTGTGTACCCTCTGGAATGGAGATCCGATCCAATCCTAGCTAGCCTTCCTTCAGAGCACGTCTTTTCTGCCTCCTTCTCTTTGGCCCAGCCCAGCCCAGGTGCTGACATTACTATCACAGCCAGAATGTGGCACCTGCTCTCCTAGCCTTCATTTCCTCTCCCCTGCCATCCCACCCACCACAAAGCAGGCCTCCCACCACTGCCGTTAGGATAAGTTCAAAATTCCTCCTGCTAACCTACCCACACAGCCCAATTTCCTGACGGCAAACACAATCCACACATTTCACCTCTTCCCTGCACCTGCCAGTCTCTTTCTGAAATCCCACCTCCTCTATGAAGGCCACCCTGAGTGCCCCAGTCCACCATGCTCTTCGGAGATGTTGTTTTTCCAAGGGTTGCTGGGCTCAGACGGCTTCATAACAAGGCTGGTCAATGTGCTCATACTGGCATTTAGCAAGCCTTTATCAATTACCTACCGAGGGCAAGATGTAAAACAGACAAAAATGAAACAGCTCCTACCCTCAGGGGGCTGACATTCTGTGGGGGAGAACAATGTACGCGTGTGCAAATACAACGTGGATTCAAGACATAGGGGTGGGAGGGTATTCAGGCGTTGGAGGAGAGAGAAAGGCAGGTTTGCCTGGAGGACAGAGTGTGAGACCTGCTCAGACCCAAAGGAGAGCCACGAAGCAGGCACTTGTCACTTCAGATAGCAGGCCTACTGTCCATTGGCACTGGATTCTGCTAGCAGAGTCCTTTGTCATCTCTGTGATGCAATGAGGCATCAGAACAGGACGCAAGGGGAAGCTACCTTTGGCTCACAGTAATGGTCACGTTGCTCTGGAAATGGAAGGGGACAAATCTACTGTGTCTCTGAGTGTGAGCCGCCCCCCCCCAACACTTGGGCTCTCGTATACTCAAACCTATGCAGCCAAATACCTAGAATCCGACCCACCCCCACATCATTTCCCACTACAATCCAATCCAATAAACATTGATTAAGGACCTACTATGTGCCGGGCACTGTGCTATACACTGGGGCTGCAGTTAATAAAAAGAAAGACAGTCTTTGCCTTCAAGGAACTTGCAATCTAAAGTAAGAGATAACACACAAAAGGAGGCAGGAAAGCGGGGAATGGGGCACCAGGGGCTACCCTGGGTGGGACATCTCGTTTCAAGGAGTTGAAACTAGTCAGAGCAGCCAATGTAAAGTGAAGTGAGCTGAATCCAGCCCTCCAAACAGGGGGACAGAGGGCCAAGGGAGTTAGTGACACTCAAGCCTTGAGTTAGCTGCGCGGGAGTGAGTTTAGAAGTGAAGAGTTTTCCCCAGGAGGGCCGTCTCGTTCCCTGGAGTTGACAGCAGGCAGGGCAGTGGATGCCCAGAAATACTCCTTGACCCCCCAATGCCCCAATACCTCAGCATATGCAGCTGCTGGTTCAAGCAGAAATTCAGGGGCATAGGCAGAAAGGCTTCCCAGTGTGGGCCTGTGATAGGGCAGGACCAGTGACAGTAAGGATGATGAGCAAAGTGCAAAGGGCTTGGGACTGGAGTCAAGTCCCTGCTGTAGACCTTCCTGGCCTCAGGGTCCCCCCTCTATAACATGAGGGGGTTGGTCCATGTGAGCCATGGCCTCTACCAATCCTCCCATCTAAGAGTGTGGCCTCTGCCCCCACGGCTACTCCAATGGGACCTGCCAGGGAATGAAGGTCTCTGACTTCTCCAGCCTTCTGCCGCCCCCTGCCCCAAGCCTCAGGTGGAGCTTCTGGTATGGTCAGAACAGGTGACCAGGCACACACCCTAGTGAGCCAGGCCAGTCCCCTGGCCTGGGGATGGCTTCCTGTAAGCCTTGCAAGCTTTCTCTTTTCCCCCAAAGTGGAGACTACAGCTTTAAGAAAGGACGAGCCCGGATGGGGGGTGAGAAGGGGGGTGACCAGTTTCAGGCAGGCTTCAGAAGGCAAATCTGGATTGAGTTTAGGAAGGAAAAAAAGAAGGGGTAAGCTCTGGGCCTGCCTCCTTCCCTCTCCTCTCTCCTTCTGGACCCTCCCTCTTACCAGGGAGCCCGTGAGCTCCGCAAGCCGTCCAGGGCCCCAGCTTCCCTTCCTCTTGCCTTTCCTTCAGTTGGTAAGCAATGAATATGTTGAACTTCTGGGCACAGTGCTGGGATGACTAGGTAGGTGGTAACGTCTACAGTTGGGCCCTCCACGCCCTCATTCAGGCATGGTTTCAGACTTGCTTAGCAAAATGTGAGTGCTTCTGCTAACACAGGTCTGTCTAACGGGAAGAGGAGGCAGAGAAGCAGACACAGACAGAGGCACACAGAAAGAAACAGACAGAAACGGGGACAGATAAAGAAGAGAGAAGAGGGAGTGAGAGAGGAAGAACTGAGAAAGAGAGAAGAGAGAGAAAAAAGGAGGGGGAGGGAGGGGGGAGAAAGACAGAGAGAGACAGAGACAGAGAGGGAGAGGGAAGGAGAGAGGGAGAGAGAGACACAGAGAGAGAGAGAGAGACAGGGACAGACAAAGAAGGGAGAAGAAGGAGTGAGAGAGGAAGAACTGAGAAAGAGAGGAGAAGAGAGAGAAAGGGGGGAGAGAGAGAGGGAGGGAGAGATACAGGGAGAAGGAAGGCGGGAAGGAGAGAGGGGAAGAGAGAGAGATGAGGCAGAAACAGAGACAGAGAGAGAGAAAGAGGGGAAGAGAGAGAGGAGAGTGAACCAAGGAGAGCTGGGTTTCCCTCAATGTCTGCAGAGAGCAGGAAAAAGGAGAAAGAGCCTCATGGAGAGGGCACTAGCCTAGGAGTCAGAAGAGGCCGAGTCAAGGCTGAGCTTTGCCCTTGCCAAGCTTTGAGATCTTATTCAGAACCCTTAGACTTTCTGAAAAATGAGGGCACTTGGCCAAAGGTGACAATCCCACAACAGGAAGGGACCATAGTGACCACTCATCAATGAGGGACAGCAGGAGAGCTGGGGGAGGGCCAGTGTGCATTTATTAAGCACTTACTAGGTACCAGGCATTGTCAATGCTCTGATGATACTGAGACAGAAATAAGATGGTCCTTACCCTCAGGTAGGTTATAATCACTAGGTGGGGGTTACCCAGAGATGCGGCTGAGTGGTGCTTCAGTGGATATAGCTCTGAGCCTGGAGCAGGAAGACCTGAGTTCAAATCCCATCTCAGACACTTAATAGTTGTTTGACCCTGGGCAAGTTTATTCTGTCTGCCTCAGTTTCTTCAACTGTAAAATGGGGATAATAATAGCACCTCCCTCCTTTCATGGAGGATCAAGTGAGTTCATATTTGTAAAGTGCCTGGCACATAGTAGGTGCTTACTAAATGCTTGTTCCTTTTGCCTCCTTTTCCCGTGAAGCAGCCTTACCAGGGGCTGGAAAAGAGGAAAAAGTGCCAACAGGTCAGAAATACTGCTGGCCTCCCAAAGAAAGGCAATCCAGAGGGCATCGATAGCCAGGGTCCTTAGGAAGCCTTTGTTCTCATCTGAATGCCATTATTAGGAGGATGATGAGAAATAGCCAGGCCAGATAGTCTCCAGAGAGCCCAAGGACCCACCATGGTGTATGCTGATGAGCCAAAATGCAAATGAGTCAGTAGCCATCGAGTATGTATGTCCACCTGTGGGAGCTGGAGAGAAATGCCAAGCTATCTGTGGCTCTCATTTCCTCCCTCCCCACCTCCATCTCCAACCATGCCCACCTCGATGGTGTGAGAGGCGCCATTTGTGTGGATTTCTCCAGTAATGCTCAGGCAGGGAACGGCAGCTGCTACCTGCCTCCCGTTCTTGTAGCCACAACCTCCAAGGACACTTGGTGACGTGAGCATTTGGTACAGCTTTCTTTACTACTTAGTCGTCCCACCATGAGCAGGAGAGTCAGCGTGTAGCCCTCAACTCAACTCAACTTCATGAGGGCCTGAGGGAATGGTTTATATCCATTACTGCTGCCATATATCACCTTTGAACATAGACAGGGACCCCCACCCTTCTTCCCATCGTCAGGTGTCTGGCTACCCAACATGCAGTCTCTCAGCCCTGTTCCTTAACTGTTGGTATCCACAAGTAGCAGTGTATGGTGGTTTTGGACTTGGAATCAGGACAATCTGGGTTCAAATTCTGCCTCAGATACTTATTAGCTGTATGACCGTGGGCAAGTCTTAAGCTCTCTGTGCCTCTGTTTCCTCATCTGTGATCCTATGCACTTGGATTAAGTAAGCGCAGAGCAAGCATTTCAATGTTCTGTTTATATTTATCCGTCTGTCTAGCTGGGTCTGTTATCTGTCTATCTAATCTATCTATCCATCCATCTCACCTCTGCCTGTCTGTCTATGTGTCTATCCCTATCCATCCATCCATCCATCCATCTGCGTGTCTAGGTGTGGAAATGGCTCACAAGCTGGTCCTAAAGCTTCTGCCCTGCCCCTCGCTGTGTCTCATTTCTTCTCCCTCTTTTGTTCTTACCCTTCTCTGTGACCGTAGGTCTGACTAGTCGATAAAAGTGGGGCAGTCAGGGAGCACCGCCCAGGAAATGATCCTTTAGGTGAAGTTGCTGGAAACAGTTGGTTGAGCCTCTTGGCTTATCTCTTGGCTTAGTTTTGCTTCACTTAAAGCCCTTGGCCCCTTGGTTATATATGCCCCCTAAAAGCCCCCTATGCTCCCCAAGCTCTGTATCCAAGCGTGACAATTCTTCCTCTATCATAACTGCTACACTCAGTGGTATCTGGCTTCGTGGCTGTAGGAGGGGCATTTTCTTTCCCCTTCCTGCTCCCTCAAACCTATGGGATGGGCAGGTGGGACCCAAGTTGTCATCGGCAGTGGTGGTGGTGATGGTGAGTTGTTTGAGTTGTGTCCAATGTTTTCTTGGTAGAGATACTGGAGTGGTTTGCCATTTCCTTCTCCAGCTCATTTTACAGATGAGCAAATCAAGGCAAACAGGGTTAAGGGACTTGCCCAATGTCACTCAGCTAGAAAGGGTCTAAGGCCAGATTTGAACTCACAAAGATGAGTGTTTCTGACTCCAGGCCCAGCGCTGTAGCCACTATGTCTAGCTGCCCTCCATTGTAGAGTACATTTCTAAGTCTCCGGGCAAATTTTTACTGCCTGCCCATTGCTAGAATGGCTCGTTTTCTGAGCCAGAGCCAGAAGTGGTGGTGCCAGTTTTCTGAACCAGCTGTTGGCTTCCCGTATTCTCCTTTCTCTTCTAAATCTCTCACTTGTAGTCAGCCATGGCTATGGCAATCTGTTTCCTGCATAGGATTTCATAATAACCAGCAATAACCTTCAAGATTTGTTCTTGTGCTATCATTTATCCTCCATCTATCAGTCACCAGAGGTGGAGAGTGGGTGTCCATTTCGCCAAAACTCAGGAGGCTCTAAACCCAGCCCTGGAGAAGAGAGCAAGCTTTCCGACTGTTTCCATCTAGCTGCCATGCGGCTACATTGGCTCCCTTCTGTGTGGCGTCACCAACCCCCAGGACTAATTCCTCAAACAGTTATAAGCTCCTTGTTACATTGGGAGCTCCTTGAGGGCAGGCACTGTCTTTTGCCCTTTTTGTATCCCTAGTGCTTAGCACAGTGCCTGGCACATGGTAGGCACTTAGCAAAAGTTTCTTGAATGAATGAATGTTGGAGCTTAATATTGAATTTAATTACCAGCAAGTTCTTTAAGGAAAACTACCTATTTTGGGTCTGTAAGGTCTTGATATTTATTGAACTATAGTTTGGAGATTTGTTGAGAACGATTCTTTGGGAATCCCAATGTTGTTCATCGAAGGGAATAGATTTAGAGAAATTCGGGAAAAAAATCCCATTTACCATATGACAAGGACTGTGTGAAATGCTGTTACATAAGCAGCCTGCCCTTAAGGAGCTTATATTCTTTCAGTGGGAAGAGACAGCACCTAAGGGGAGTGGTGGTCAAGGAGGGAAGTCCCAGGGATGGCAAAGGAGTTGCCTTTTCAGGAGCAGTGGCAGTCTGAAGAGCAAAAGGTAGAAGGTGGCAGAGGGGGAGGGGAGGGAGCTACATGGTCATGATGGATGAGTGGATTCTGCAGTGGGCTATAGGGTGGCCCAGTTATCTTCATCATAGGAGCTTCTCCGTTGGAGCTAGTGGAGCTACCAGACCCCAGCTCTACCGAATGACTTCCACCCTGCAGGGATCCATGCAGACCTCCCTCCCTGACCTATTAATGTCCAGAACTCCACCTCGTAGTTCCTTCCTTTGTTAACTAAACTGATACTAGGCCTACATCTGACAGCACCTGCTGCATTCGATGCCTGTAGTCCACCACCTCCCCCCCACCCCAAGTGCATGTTAGCATCTCCAGGACCAAGACTGATCATGGCAATTCATCTGAGTTTGCTCGTCTTTGAGTATTGTTTTCACTTATGTTATTATAGTCCTTGTGAATGTTGTTCAGGGTCTGCTTTCTTTGCTCTGCATCAATTTGTACAAATCTTTCCAGGTTTCTCTGAATTCTTCATAGTCATCATTCCCTATTGTATAAGAATATGACATCACATTTATATATTGTCACTCACTCAGCCATTCCCCAAACAATGGTCACCCCAGTTATTTCCAGTCCTTTGCTGACATAAAGTGCTGTGACAAATATTTTGTATATATGGAAACTTTCCCTTTATCCTTGATCTCCTTGGGCCAAAGAAGCAGTTTAGAGATTTTCTTTCTTACATGTTTCTAAATTGTTTTCCAAAATAGCTGGACCAATTCATCCATCCATTTTACAGTTGAGGAATTGGGGGCCCAGAGAGGAGTGACCAAGCTAACATTACATAGGTAGGAAGTAGGAAAGCTGGGGTATGAACCCTTGCCCTTTGTACCAGATGAGGGAGGAGGTCCTGCATTGGCTATGAGTGTGACTGGATCCCTTCAGAAGCTCCAGCCTACCCTGAGATGCTCTGCTCCTAGGCAGATCAATTCTAAGTGAATTATAGCTCCAGCTCAGAGCCTTGTTGAATGGTGGTGGCTACTGATGTCTGGTCAGCAAGTACCACCTGGGCACCAGGGAGGCTGGAAGCCATGTCGGGAAAAGCAGCTCAGCCAGGAAGACTTGGCTGCAGTGGACTCTCTGTGCCTGGGAAGGAAAGCAGAAGTTACATCTAGCTCAGATTTACACATCCAGGATGGGAGAGGTAAGAAATACGCTGATGAAGGCCTCTCCCAATTTAGAGGGTGCTTCCCACCTGTAGCTTGGCCTGGCTCAGTGGGAATCACAGGACCTGGTTTGCAATCCTGCCTCTGCCACTTACTCCTCTGGCAAGTTGTTGGCCAAGCCCCTTCCCCTCCCTGGCCTCTGTTTCTTCATCTATAAAATGAGGGCATAGGTCTCTAGAGCCCTCCCAGCTCAAAATCTACAATCTCACTTTCTTCCCAACACCGGCTTGAGATGGGGATTCCATAGGCCATGGTCCCTATCAGTCCCCCAAGGGGAAAATGGAAGCTCAGAATAGTTGAGACCTGTCCAAAATGGCAGGGCTGAAACTTGAACCCAGGTCCTCGTTTCCCAGCGCCACATTGCCTCTTGCCCATGGGCTACCCTCTGCGGAATCCCCCAATGTGGGTTTGGGGCTGGGTTCGGCTTTAGTCTGCAGTCTGGCCGTTGTCCTTGGTGTCCGATGCGTTTGTTGTTTTCCTCATGTGGTTCTGGCAGAAATGGGAAAGCCTTCCATGGCCCGACATTGTCCTTTCCATTTCTGCTGTCACTGCCTGAGCTCGGGCTGTTCTCTCTTAATATCTCAACCATCATCCTAACTGGCATCCTTTCCTCTTCCCCTGCGCCCCTACTGGCATTTATGAAACACCTACTATGTGCCAGGTCCTAGGATACAAAGACAAAAGTGAGCAGTCCCAGACCTAGAGGAGCTAATGTTCTCCTGGGTGCACAACACATATACCTGTCAACATATATGAAGTCATGGAGGGTGGCATGGTATCAGGAAAGGTTTCCTGTAGGAGGTGTACTTGGACCGAGCTTTGAAAGAAGCTATAGATTCTAAAAGGTGGAGGCGAAGAGGGAGAGCATGCCAGGCAGGGGGGAATCTGGGCAAAGGCATGGAGGTGGGAGATGGAATGTTGGGTACAAGGAACAGCAAGCAAGCCAGTTTGTGCACAATTATCCTGGCCTGGTAGGCTAGAACCACATTGTGAAGGCCTTGAATGCCAAAATAAGGAGTCTGTAGTTAATCCTAGAACTGTGCTTTAGAAAGCTCATTCTGGCAGCTGTGGGAAGGAGGGTGGATCAGAGAGGGGAGGGCCCAGAGGCAGAGACCAATTAGAAACTTGAAAGTGCAAACACAGGCGTCAAGAGAAGCCTAAAATGGTAAACAAGAGGGAGCAATCCCAGGGGGCTAAAGTGCTTACAGTTGGAGAGCTGCTGCACGTGCCTTCTGTGACCTGCCATGGCCTCAGGGCTCAAGGTCTAAGCAGACAGAAGACTCAGGAGTGGCTCCCGACTATCCTGATGATCTGAGAAGAAAGACAAAGGAGGGGAAGAGCAATGCTCTGGGCTCTGGGCAGGGGGAGGTTAGGGGAAATGATCTCACATAATCAAGGGGTAAGACAGAGAGCATTAACATTTGAACCTCACTCTCTTCCGAACTGGCCAAAGGAGGCAAGAATATGTGAGTACACACAGAGCTGGGTGCACAGATGCATTTTGCTAAGCAGAGAAGCTCTACAGAAAGGGAAGAATGGAGAGTGAGGAATAAGGAAGGTAGATTAAGGAGGGGCTGCTTGGTGGCATTGCAGTAGATATAACGCAGGACCTAGATTCAGGAAGACTCATCTTCCTGAGTTCAAAGCTGGCCTCAGACACATACTAGAAGTGTGACCCTGGGCAAGTCACTTCACTCTGTTTGCTTCAGTTTTTTTCCTCATCTGTGAAATGAGCTGGAGAAGGAAATGGCAAATTACTCCAGTATCTCTGCCAAGAAAACCCCAAATGGGGTCATGAAGAGTCAGACACAACTGAAACAACAACAAAAGATTAAGGGAGGGATTAGTCCTAAACAAAACAAACTCTAGGGATGTACAACAATATTTATAACAACTCTTTTCGTGACGGCAAACAAAGGACTGGAAACTGAAGGGATGCTCATCAGTTGGGGAATGGCTGAACAAATTGGGGTATATGCTGGTGATAGAATACTGTTGTGGTACAAGAAATGATGAATAGGATGGTTTCAGAAAAACCTGGGAAAGCTTACGTGAATTGATACAAACTGAGGCGAGAGGAACCAGGATTCTAGAGACTAGTAATGACAGAGAGGCAATAACTCAATGCAGAATGAGACAAATATTTTTCAGGATATGATCAATGGAGAAAGTTGTTTTCCTTGATTATACATGTTTATAACAGAGGTTTCATGTTTTTTTTTCTTTCTCTAATGGGCTTGGAAGGAGAGAAAGCAGATTTTTGATGACTAGGAAAAATTAATTTAATTTTTAAAAAGAAGGTGATTACAATAGTCAACATGTGAGCTGTTGAGGACCTGATTCAGAATGGTGCCTGTGTGCATGGAGAGAAGGGGAAAGATGCCAACGCTATTGTAGAAAAAGAATCCATATGGCAAGATAGACAAACTGATGGACTCTGGAAGTTGAAGGAGAGGAATGAATTGAGGCTGACTTCCTGGTTGCAGTCCTGAGCTAGTGCCGTCAACAGGAACAGAGACGTCCTGAGGTGGAGGAGGGGTTGGTTTGGGTCTGCTGTGGAAATACGCTCTGTTTGGAACTGCTGAGTTCAAGGTGTCTGAGGGACATCCGGTTTGAGGTGTCCAAGAGGCAGTTGGCGATGTGGGACCAGAGCTCAGGAGAAAGGTTAGGACTGGATAGAGGGATCTGGGAGTCCTGTGCAGAGAGATCACTGAAGCCAGAAGAGCTGAGGGGTGCACTAAGGAGAGTGAGAAAAGGGCCAAGGGCAAAGCCTGCTGGGAAACCTTCAATAATCCCTCCTCCCTGCCCCCCCATTGCCTAGAGACTAAAGTCTCCTCAGTCTCCAAGTCAGAGGTTCTAAGTGCCACTTGTGGAACCTTGGGGAAGTCATGTTACTTTTTCAGGACCTCAGTTTCCTCCTCCAAACTGGATGACCTTTAGGTTCTTTTCCACTCCATGATTCCAAGCTTTTCTAACATTCCTTCTTCACAGAGATGCTCCATTCCAGCCAGGCTACTCCTTATCAGCTTTGCCCTGAACCCACACCTATACTTGTGACCTCCATACCTCTCCTCATCCTTTCAGTCTGCTGGCTTCCTCACATCTGCATTCCTTCCCCAAGGGTGAGCAGTGGGGCTCGTACCTACCTGTGTTTGGTGGGTGCCCCTGGGCCCTGCCCTTTAATGACTTACCCTCAGTTTTACACTGTGCCAATGAAGGGCTGAGAGAGATTGGAGCTAGCTAGGAAACTTCCCGGAGGAGGTGGCCATTGATCAGGACCCTGAAAGGCGGGCAGAGAAGGGGGAAGCAATGAATGCTATGAAGCCGATCTGTCCCAAACTCTTCATCCTGCTCCTTCCTTCTTCTGACATGGCTCCATATTTCTAGCTCTCTGGAAGGTGGAAGGTAGAGGATGACCTGCAATGGAATCTTCCGGCATTCTGTTCCTACTTCCCCTACGCCCATTGGTAACTAGTGTGGTGACTATAATCTGGACTTGAAACTTTCTCAGTTTGATTTCCTGGGTTATCTTTTTTTGCCTTTTTTTTTTTTGTGAGGCAATCAGGGTTTAATGACTTGCCCAGGATCACACAGCTACTAAGGTGTCAAGTGTCTGAGGCTGGATTTGAACTCAGGTCTTCCTGACTCCAAGGCCAGAGCTCTATCCACTGTGCCACCTAGCTGCCCCTTTCCTGGGTTATCTTAAGAATGTAGATGTGAGGCAAGGGAAAAGAAGTGACCAAAGAGGAAGGAAAGGGAGGCCAAGTCAGACATGGGAGGCTAGTCACAGGAGACTGGCTGCAGGTACCTTCGAGGCCAGAGGCTGGTACCCTTGGCAGCCTTCAGCTCCACCCAGGGATGAATGCCCCTGCTGTCCTTCAGCTCTGTGGCATCCCCAGGGGAGCTCCCTCTAGCCCTAATTACTGCCTGGGCGGCAGCAGCAGCAAAGATTCCTCTCTTGAATTTAGGCCCATTGAGAACTGCTGCCAAGGCTGAGAAACACTTTTCTTCCTCCAGAAGGAAAAGACGACTTGATTTCTGTTTTCAGCGTTCAACAAGCATTTATCGAGCCCCCAAATCAAGCCTGCCTTTCCCAGCCCTGGAATATTTCCTGCTAGTTCAGCTGACTTGCGAGCCCTTGTTTAAACCACGGGAACAATGAAGACCAGGCTGAGGAGGGGAAATGGTGAACAATATGGGCAGGGTGGGGGAGAAATTGGGGAAGAATGTAATTGCCTGAATCTACTGGAATTACTGGGAGCTGACATCAGACAAGCCTGGCTGGCTTCACTTGGGTGGGAACCCTTCCACAAGGCATGTGCATCTCTGCACCCTCAGTGCCTGACTGGTGAACAGCAGTGACAGCATGATTCTTCTCATGTCCAGTTCTGACCGCTCTGGGATGTCTGAAAAGACTAAAGTGGATGTACAGGGAACTCGCTGGACAGCTCAGATGTTTAACAGAAATGGGCTGCTGCGCACAATGGCTCACACCTGCATTTTTTTTTTTTTAGTGAAGGAAAGCCTTTATTACGCTTCTCACAAGAAAAGCGGGCACACCACACTCTAGTAGCACATGGGCACCGGTTCAGTGGTACAATCAACTTTTAAATAGTAAGATCCATGTTCTATCAACCAGGGGTAGGATTGGTCTAGTTCATCTGAGTTACACTCTTCCTGAACTGCCCATCCCATGTTCCTCCATGCTCTGTTAACTCCTCCCTCGTCATGTATCCCATGTTAAAAATGGCGGCTATCTCCACCCTCAGGGTGTGTCAGTTCATATTTAATAAGCTTATTAAGCAAACACAGTGGAGAAAAGCCTTTGCCCTGTCAAGGCCCCATCCTTAACCCTGACAGGTTGCAATCGTTTTAGCCTCCAGGGCTCCTTCTTAAGGAACTAGTTGTTTTCAGAACGTTTGGGGCACTTTCCAATTGGAAGTCCTTCTCAGAATCCCCTTGTTCTGTTGTGGAAGCCCAATTTCTAAGCTTTTCTCACAATTCCCCAATTTCCTTATGCTCTAATCTCTTTAACATGATTTCGCATTCTCCATCACTGAGGGAAGTCTCATTGGTACTTTCAGTCATCATCCTTATATTGCCACAGCCTGCCATCTGAACTCACAGCTGAATTCTTGCTGTAGCTGGGATGGGGAGAACACTGGGGTTTGGGAATTAGGAGCTACTGTAGGGCTAAAGCTGATCAGTGTTTTGCTAAGTCCAGGAGTGGGGGCCTCAGGGTGCCTGAGGAAAGGCAAACTGACCCAAGACAGAACTCCTGAGCTGATGATCAGTGAGGCTACATTTTTGGCCTGAGTGAAGTAGAAAGACCCAGTCTCAAAAAAGGAAGGAAGGAAGGAAGGAAAGAAGGAAGGAAGGAAGGGAAGGAGGGAGGGACAGAGAGAGAGAGGGAGGAAGGGAAGAAGGAAAATGGCAGCAAGGCCAGGAAACAGAGAATAGAAGAGTGTGGCACAGTCGGGTAAAAAGTGTCAGAAATATCAAAGCTCAGAATGAAAGGAAGCTGATGAGGGAAGGTAAGGACAACAAAAAAAGATTGGTTTTTTTTAGCTGTGTGAGGGAGGAAGGAGGCTTTTCAAGGGGGTTTTTATTAAGAGGCTTTGTTCTGTGAAGTTCGGATTCAGTCAAAGGGCCACACTTGAGACCTAGGGGGCCACACGTGGCCTCGAGGCCACAGGTTCCCCACCCCTGGGCTAGGATCTTTACTTGGGGATGATGGAATATGACAGCGTAGCACTGACTCTGTGGCACAGTGGATAGAGAGCCAGCCTTGGAGCCAGAAAGAACCAAGTTCAAATTCCACCTCAGGTACATGCTGATTGTGTGACCCTGAGCAAGTCATGCAACCTGTCAGAGATCTTGGCAGCTTCCTGAGATCATAAGTTGTGGAGAAGGAGCCATCCTGTGCTGATAGAGGAAGTTCTCTTCATGGCTCTAGTCTCTATCTTTAGCCTCTTCCTCTGCCAAGGAGAATGAGCCTTGTCCTTGAGATGACAGAACACAAGTAGCTCATGGACAACTGGTATCCCAGATCACTAAGGAGAGTGAGAGCACAGAGCTCCCCTGGATCAACTCAAGGTACTAGGCCTAGATGAATTCCATCCTCAGGGCTTGAAAGAATGGGTAGCTCAGTGCTATTTGAAAGATCATGGAAAATGGAAGGGAATCACAAGACTAGTGAAGGGTAGGTATCCAGATTTTCAGAAAAAGGGAAGAGTTACCAAGCCTTCAGATTATAGGCCAAGGAGTTTGGCTACAATTCTTGGAGAAATTCTAGAGTGGATCATTAAAGGGAGGGTTGCCAAAACTCTAGAAGCTGCGACAATCAAGAGCCAGCCTGGCTCCCTTTAGACCAAGCCATTCTAGACTTGCCTCACTTCCTTTTTTTTGGGATGGGGTTACTAAACAAGTAGACGATGGGAAAGCTGTAAATAGAGTTTATGTCGATTTTATCCAAGCTTCTTCTAAAGTCTCTCCAGCTACTCTTGTGGAGAAGATAGAGAGAGCATGGATTAGACAATAATAGAGTCAGCTGTATTCAGAAGTGGCTGGAGAACTGGCCTCAAAGAGGAACTGGCCAGTAATGGCTCCATGTTAAGATGGTGGGGTATCTCCAGTGGAGGATGCCCCCTCCTCTAGGGTTGTGCTTGACCATGTGCTTTTTAATGTGCTCATCAGTGACTTGGCTAACAGCACCAGTGGCCTGCTCATCAGAGTTGGGGAGGGCAGCACACTAGGACACACACTAGAAGCATTAGCTCACATGCTAGATGACAGTCAGGACGTGAAAGGATGATGCCAGGCTCAAGCATTGGCCTGGCTCTAATCAGTTCGGGTGGAAAGTTTTGCATTTGGGCACAAAAGATGGACTTCACAAGCACAAAGTGGGGGACATATGGTTAGACAGCACTTGAGATTTTAGTAGACTGTGAATTCATTCTGAGTCAGAAGTGGGAGTTAGCAGTCAAAAGAGTTAATGGGATGTTGGCTGCATCAAGAGGGCAGAGCTTCCAGGAGCAGGGAGGCCCTCGTCCCACTCTGCTCTGCCCTCAGTAGGCTTCATCTGGGGGAATGTGTGGAGTTCTCAGTAGCGGCGTTTAAGAAGGCTGCTGATAAGCAGGAGTGTCCAGAGGAGGATGAGCAAGCAGATGACAGGCCTAGAATCCAGATCATATGAAGAGTGGTTGGAATATGAACACATTCAGGCTGAAGAAGAGAAGGCTTGGGGGGAATGTGAGCACTGGCTTCAAGGACCTGAAGGGCTGTCATGGGGAGGGAACACACTTGTTCTGCCTGAGCCCAGAGGGCAGAACCAGGAGCAGAGAGTAGGGGAGGGGGGAGCTGCAGAGAGGCCCAAACTTCCTGATAATAAAGGCCATCCCCAAGCAGACTGGGTCCCTCCTTTATAAGAGACAGCAGCTGACCATCTGTCGGGTGTGTTTTAATGGGGATTCTCTTGGTGTACGGGCTGGCCTGATGACCACTGAAGGCCTCTGCTGACTCTCACACTCTTGGATTCTGGGTTCCTGAAACGGAGTTCTTATCCATCTTTCGTTGGCTTTCCCCCAACCTCGTCCTTTCCAGAACTTTGGACTAGGACAGGAGCTAATTTTGTTAGGAGTCTCACTCAGTGTTTGATCTTAAACCAGTCACTTTCTTTCTCTGGGCTTCAATTTCCTCATCTATAAAATGAGGACATTGGACTGGGTGATCCCCAGGTTCACTTTCAATCCTGTTCTAAGGTCTCTCCCACCTGTGATATGCTCTGGACCGATGTCCCTCCAAGCTCTGGCATTCTAGGTCCTAAGGGCCCTTCCATCTCTGCCATTTGGTTCTAGGAGCCTTTCAAGCTCCGACATTCAGTGTTCTAAGGGCCTCTCCTTCCAGTGCTGAAATTCTAAGGTCTAAAGCCCCTCTCAGCTCTAACATACTATGTTCTTGTTCTAAAGTCCCTTTCAGCTCTGACATTCTATGTTGCACATGGTTCTATGATTCTGTGACTCCGTCATAACGGTCTAAGGGAGCTGGTTCACATGGAAAACTGGTACCAGTTTTCAAACATGGTACCAGTAGGATGGGTATGGCTGAACATAGTACATTGTTCATGGACACTTAATGAATCTTTGAATGGACAAATGACTTGCAAAGTTGGAAGGGACCTCAGAGCCCCTCATAGGTTTCATAGGCTTTTGAGCTAGAAAGCACAATTTAGTCCAGCCCCTTCCTCTTAAATGAGATCGAGCCCAGCCTGTACCTGAATCCCCCACTAGGGGGTTCCCACCACCACGCAGGGCAGATGTGAAGTGGAGCCCGATCTCCAAGCCTGACCTAAACCTGGATCTGAAAATGGACAGGACTGAGAAAAGACAGAACAAGGCCTTGGCCCAGGCAGAGCTGGCTAAGCATCCGATCCGGTTTTTTGATCTCCTGGCTTTGACCAAGGTTGCCTCCAGCCCAAACACAAGGCTCTGGTTCATTTGGGGGGTTCTATTTTTAGCCACACATTTCCTTCCCTGTTTGCAGTCAGGATGTGAGAAGTGAGGGTGCTGCTCCCCCCAAATGGAGCAGATATCGGGGTGGGGATATTCAGGCTGCAAGGACTGCAGGGTCCTAATGGAGAACTCAGATCACGTTGCCAGTGACATTTCCAGCTGTCACTCTGAAGCTGCAGACATAGCTTTCTGAGCTCTCTTATCCAGCCGCACTTTCAATTCAGGTAAATAAAAATCCTCCCCATGCAGAGAATGTTCCTGCAAGCTAAATGGCAGACAACTCTAAGCTTAGGTTCCCACAGCAACTGCAGCAGTTCCTGGCTGCTGATGCCGACAAGCATAGTTACTGTGGGAAACCAAACATTGAGTGAGGGACCTTCCTGCTTTTACGGGAGTTTCCAACTGAGGTGCATCTTTCAGAGTGAGTCCCAGTTGGCCTTCAAAGCTGTGTCCACCCAGAGAATACAGGAAGATAATGAGTCTGAGGCCAAGCCCAAGGCCATGGGCCAGTCGGCTCCACAGATTCATGGTCATTGACCATTTCCTCCATCTGGCCAGCTGTCCCACAGAAACGAAGTGAAGGATGGCAGGACAGGTCCATCACTGCCCAGTGAGGGTGGACCTTCCCAATGGCCGACTCATTCTAATCATCCCTCAGGGAAATCACTTTCCTCCAGAAGCAGCTCAGTTTGGGGTCCAATTCAGCAATAGTTGTCTTCTCTTCCCTAGGCTCAATAAACCCTCATTTCTTTCACTGGTCCTCATATGACACCATCTCATCTCTTCACCATCCTGGTCACTCTTTTGCCTTTTTTTTTTTTTTTGGTGAGACAGTCGGGGTTAAGTGACTTGCCCAGGGTCACACAGCTAGGAAGTGTCATGAGTCTGAGGTCAGATTTGAACTCAGGTCCTCCTGACTCCAAGGCTGGAGCTCTATCCACTGTGCCACTTAGCTGCCCCTATCCTGGTCACTCTTATCAGTGTGACCTGGACACTATACCTCTATCAACACAACCCAAGATCACGGTAACTCTTTTGGTTACAAATTGTTTATCTTGAACTCCATCCTCCACCCCTCCAAAACTAACGACAAATCTTTTTATTCAAATTGTTGTCCAGCCACTATACTTGTTGCTTGTCCTTGTGAAGGTGATTTCGTTTGCTCCGAGTGTAGGATTTTACATTTCCTAATAGGAAATTTCATCTCAGTAGATTTCACCCATCATTCACTGGTTGAGATCTTTTTGGACCTTGATTCTCTCCTTCAACACATTAACTATTCCTCCAATTGCTGTGTCTTCTTCAAATTTGGTGAGCACAATATGGATTTCTCTAGCCAAGTTCCTGATAAAACCATCACACAGCAGAGGGTTAAGCACAGACCCCTAGGATACCACACAGTGGACTTCCTTCTGTGGAGCCACCAGTGACTGACTACTCCTCGGGCCCTCTCTGGCAGCCAGTTCTGTATCCAACTAATTGTGCCATTGGGTGGGCTTGTTCACGGGGAGCACATCAGAGACTTGATCTGTGTTGAGGATGTGTAGGCAAATTACTAAATGCAGGAGTCCCCTTCTCTATCTACAGACCAGTGTTTTCGTTGTTCTATAGTTGTTTCAGTCCTGTCCGACTCTTTGTGACCCCATTTGGGTTTTCTTGGAAGAGATGCTGGAGTGGTTTGCTCATTTTACAGAGGAGGAAACTGAGGCAGACAGGGTGATGTGACTTGCCCAGAGTCACACAGCTAGTGAGTGTCTGAGGCAGGAAGATGAGTCTTCCTGACTTCCAGCCCAGCACTCTATCAATTGTGCCACCTAGGTGCCCTTCCCACTGACTTATAACATTATCAAAAGAAGGAGTAAGGGTAGTTTGGTGTGTTAGTGCTGTTATCTAGGTCCACAGGATTTTTCTTAACAAAAACGAAAATTGATCAAGGTCCCCTACCTATATTTAAGGCAAATGCCTCTCTAAAGAAGTTGAGGGAGGGAGGGGAGGAGTCAGTCCATATCCACACTAGGAAAGGAAAAGAGGACCAGCACAACTTGAGTGTCCACGGGAGATTTACTGAAGCATGTTCTTTATGGTTGACCAAAGTTCAGGAGGGCTGGAGATGGGGAGTCCTGAAATCTGTCTGGTGACCTAGATGTCAGATCACCTTATGGGGAGGGGAGAGGCCCAGCAATCAAGATGGCTTCCCAGCTTCCCTGTTCTATACAGAAAAGTTCCCATCTTTGTTGTGTTCTAGGGATGTTTAAGCAGGTTTGCTCACTTCCCAAGGGTTCTAGGGCAGTGATTAGTCAGGGAGCAAATTCACTGTGTCTCTGCATGTGGAGGTAGGGGCTTGCTGTCATGGTCTTAGCTGGTCTCTGTGAAATTTTCCTTTCCTAGAAAATTCCTTTGCCCAGGCAGCCATTGGCCCGTAAGGGACTGCATGGCAAAACAGAGGGCAAAGTTGAGCTCTTAAGTCTGTTCATGGCCAGAATTTCTGACTTACCTCAGCTCTTCAGACTCAAAAGTCTACTTCAGGTGCCCTAAATGGGGCAGTGGACGTTCAGTCCTTCGGCTCAGTGTCGTGCAGCTGTGTGACGTACCAGTGGGCAATTACCAGGAGCTAGCACTGACCCTAACACATTCGGCTCGACCTGTTCTTGCTGAAGTCGTTCTGACTCACTGCAACCTCTGCTTCCCTTGCTCCATTTTCATTACCCACCCCTTGGACGTATGTTCTAGAACTTTGCCAGGTGTAGAAACCACTGTAGATCACCTCCTCTGTCATCCTCTCTTCTCTGTAGGTTTCCCTGACACTTCTCACTCCTGGTTCTCCTCCTACCAATCTGACCACTCTTTCTCTGTTTTCTGTGCTGTATCTTCAACCACATCATAACTGATAATTGTGGCTGGCCCCCAGGGCTATGTCCTGGGCCCTCCCTCCCCCCTCCCCTCCCCTCCTTCTTCTCTTTATCCTCTCTCTGTTACTTCCCTTGGTGATCTCCTCAGCTCCCAAGGTTTTAATAAGGATCCTTGTGCCAATGATTCCCAGATCTCCTCGGCCAGGCCTCACCTCTCTCCTGAGCTCCACTCTCCCATTTACAGCTGCCTTTCGGACATCTCAGACTGTATACCCCGTAGACATCTTTAATGCAGATGTCCCAAGCTGACCTCATTATCTTTCCTCCCTCAAGCTCTCTCTTCTTCCTAACTTGCCTATTGTGGTGAGTGCACATGGGCCTGCCAGCCCCCTAGGCTCACAACTTAGGTATCTTCATCTCCTCACTCTCGAGTGGCTCTGTCTCCTCCAGAACCAAACGTGAAATCCTCTATTTGGCTTTTGAAGCTCTTTATAACCTGGCCCCTTCCTACCTTGCCGTCTTTTCACACCTGACTCCCCCCCCCCCGTCTGCTCTGGGACCCAGTGTGCCAGGCCTCTTGGCTGGTCCTCACACAAGCCGTGCCATCTCCTACCTCCAGGCATTTCCCAGGCTGTCCCCCGGGCCTAGAATGCTCTCCTTCCTCATCTCCGCCTCCTGGCTTCCTTCAAGTCTCTCTCCAAGAAGCCTTCCCCGGTCCTCTTTCGCCTTAGTGCCTTCCCTCTGAGATGGCGTTGTCTCTGTCTGGAGTTTGCGTGTTGTCTCCCCATTATATTGTGAGCTCCTCAAGAGCAAGGACCAGCTTTTGACTTGGCACACTGCTTGGCACATAGTACATGCCTAATAAATGCGAATTGACTTGCCTGCCTTGTCCCAGTTCTGGGGTGATCTCCCAGAGCTAGCTGATCGAGGCTCGGCCATTACAGCTCCGGGGATGGCTGGATTCGTCTGGCCTGGGTGACTTTTATTCATTAAGCTGCTTGACTATCCCCACTGGCCTTGAGTTTCACATCTATAGTCACTGTTCCTATTCTGTCTTTTCCTGTCCAGAGATCATTCTCCTCAATGGAGAAAGCAGAAGCAAACCTTCATTCTCATAATCCCCAGCCATGTCTCCTGAGCTCCTTCCGCTAGTGAGTTGCTGATACCCGTGTGAATCGCTGGAAGTGGCCAGTTGCCATTGGGATGGCCAGAACCAAAGAGGCTCTTGTAGGCAGCTGGTGTGAGGTGAGCATCTGGCTGCCTCAGTACTGCACCTCTCTTGCACCCCCTGGCAGCATTAGCAGCCAGCACACCTAGTCTTTGCTCCCTCTGACCCTGCCTGGTTGAGCTCTTGTGGCCCCATGTCATTGAGGCTCAAGGGCCCAGTTCCTCCCCCCTCTCTCCCCTGGGAGAGACTTAAGCATCCTGTAGCTTTTCTTCTCTCCTGTTACCTCCTGGTTAGCTCAGGACTCCCAGCAGCTTCTTTGAATTCTGTTCTTTCTTAGCTTTTCTCAGAAGCATTTCTTCCATTCTTTCCAGGAACATTCCATTCTCCCCGATGGCAGCCCTCATATCTTCTCAGCAGTGACAGAAACCCAGCTGACGTCCTACAGCTCTGCATGCTTTCTGGAGTCTCCTGGCATCCTTGTTAGTAGCTCACCTAGTGAAAGGACTGTTTGCCATACCCATTTTCTGCACCGTGGGCACAGTTGATGGGGGGGGTGCTTCTTGCCTTTTCTCTGCTGCCTTTGATTGGCAATAGCCAGTTTCCTGTCAAAGTCCCAGTGCAAACAGAAACCACCCACAACTATTGTCTGGGAGAGGGTCTTAAGCAGAATCCAATTACTGACCAACCTCTTCTGCCTTCTAATAACCAGATTTCCCCAAATCTCAGAGTCGGAAGGCACCTCAGGGGTCGTCTGCTCTGACTCCTTGGTGAATAAGAGTCCTATCTGTAGCACACCTGACAAAGGACTAGCCATTGGGCCTTTCCTTAACTGGGCAGACTAGCCCACCTTGAACAGCTCTCCTTTTCAGAGACTTGGTATTGACGTCAAGCCTAAATACTCCTGCCCTTTGGATGTAATTTTTTTATGTGACAGTCCTTCAAAGTCCTGAGGAGAGCTCACGTCTCCCCTAAGTCTTCTCTCCTCCAACTTAGACGATCTCAGTTCTTGCTGTCGGGCCCTTCACCATTCTGGATGTTTTGTAGCTTGTCAATAGCCTTCCTAAATGGTGGCCTCCACATAGGAACCCTAATTTTTCTCTTTGCTGGAGGTCTCCAAGTAGAGGCTGGCCAAATACCATCAGGGATGTTGGGAAAGCTCAGGTAGGGGCTGGATTATGTGACCTCTGAGGTTCCTTCTTGGAGATAAACAGGCATGTGGACTTGCAAGTTGGTCTGCTACCCTAATGTTCTCAGGGGTTGCTGCATCTACACATTAGCTCATTGTGCCTTGCACTTGTCCTCACTTGGAAAATTGGCATCAAACAGTGCATTTTAGTCATTCATTCATTCATTCATTCATTCATTCATTCATTCATTCACTCAATTGACATTTCCTGCACATCTACTGTGTTCACAGAGAAATGGCAGTAATGGCTCCATCCAGGGGTGTATGGCTGGAAAAGGAGGTGGCCTGGGCTTGGTGTGAGATGCAAGTCTGGGCTGGCTGACAGGATGGCCCCGCCCAGGCACTGCACTGGTACCCAGGGGGTTAGGAGACCTGCCCAGCATCTTGGAGGAGGACTAAGCAATGCCCCATTCTCTGCCCCTTGCCCCTTCCAGGGTCTAACCCAGTGGCTCAGGAGTAGGGCCTGCTTGGTTGGGCTTTCTGGGAGCAGTCAGCTGTGGGCTGTGTGCTTGGCACCAGCCGCAGCCTCCAGTGGAAGTGACACACTTGGATACCACAGAATGGGACAGCTCTGTGCTCTCTTTTTCTCAACCCCCGGCTGCCCTGGGAGAGCTGGGGGAGAGCTCAGAGGGCGGGCAGTCCCAATCTCGTGGTTTGGTTAAAACAAGGAATGGCGCCCTAGCGGCCGGAGCGTTTTACTGCAGCCTTCTAAAGCCATAGAGTTGTGGCTCTGAGCACATCTGGCTGATAGCGGACTTCACTGAGAGAGACCCTGAGGCCACAGGCAGCCGGGCTGCCAGGCAGCCAGATGTCACCTGCTCGTAGTGGCCTGACTGAGATAGCCGAGGCCATGTTTCAGCCCACTGGCATCCCGACGGCCCCCTCCCCCACAGCCCAGTGCTTGCTCCCCCTGCCTCATGTTCTCGGAGATGGGGGTCTGAACCCCGGCTTGCCTCTCCAGGGCCACTACTGGCAGTAAGCAATTCTCCCAGGGGCTTGGTGCCATCAGCGTGTGCCCAGCCAGCTCTCCCAGGCCCTGGGAAGAGCAGGAAGGGGAGGGGGCGCGGCAATAGAGAGGTGAGGGCCGGCTGTGTCCACAGTGGCTGGCAGCTGACAGCAAGACATTACCTTAGTCTCCCCCACACACACCCCCCCCCGAAGCCAAGGGCGAGCTGGGTCCCTGGCAATGTGGCAATCCCTGTGTGCTCAGCCGCTCCACCTTGGTCAATGGGGCACCGGGGTGATGCCAGCTTCTTCAGGGCAGCAACAGCGGATGCCAGCCAAGCACAGGGGTTGAGCTCAATGTGACCAGGGCCACAGGGAACTGCCCTGTAGAGAGGGGAAGGAGGGCGCAGGGGCAGCAAGGAGACTAGGGGTCTGTGTGGTGAGAGAGAGATGAGCCAGCCCTGCATTTCCCACAGGGGAGCCCTGGGCACGGGAAGGGGGGGATGGTGGGAGAGGAGGGGCCTGAGATGGGTGGAGGAGGGAGGAAAGGAGAGGGAGGGAGGGAGAGAGAGAGAGAGAGAGAGAGAGAGAGAGAGAGAGAGAGAGAGAGAGAGCGAGCAGGGTTAGGAGGGGGGAGGAGAGCACGCGAGCGAGCTGGGGAGGAGCGCTCCTGGCGGGCTGCAGTCCATCCATCGGGAAAGGCCGGGGCTGGGCAATGGTGCACACCAGGGACAGAAGAGGGCTCCTGAGGCAGCATGGGCGCCACCAGCAGAGGCAGAGGAGCTGAGGTGATGTAAGCACCTGGGGAGGGGCGCAGGCTGAGGGGAGGCGGTGGCGGAGGAGGAGGGTGCCAGTCCAGGACAGAATGATGGGCAACTCTCACCACAAGCAACTGAGGACTGAGAGGCAGAGCAGGATGCAGCCAGCAACAGGTACTCCTCCCTTCCCCCTCCCTCCCTCCCTCCCCTCTTCTTTCGGGGGCTCTCTCTCCTCTCCATCTTCTCTCCATCCGAGCTCCGGCTTCTGGCGGACTCTGGCTGTCGGCCTGACTTCAGGGGAGGGGGCGGGTGGGCCAAAGTGAGGCTGGGCTGAAGGGGGTGGGGTGCTTCTTGGGCAGCAGGAGCTCCATGGAGAGGGTGGCCCTGCCATTGCCTGAAGTTTCTTGCTTGCTAGGATTAGGTTTTGTCTCTGTGTGCAGTCCAGTCTTATTCTCATGCACAAGGATGGAGGCTTTGTTATCTAAGCTGTCATGCCCCCCACCCGCACCCCCCCCAGCCCCCATGCACACCTACAGCTCTTGGACTGGAGCTCTCATGTGATACATGCAGATAATTGTAACAAGGAATCTGGTTCTTGCTGTGTAATGCCACCCCCCACGCACACCCACGCCCACGCCCACACCCACGCCATGGAGGGAGCTCTCCTTCAGCTGCACGAGCAGGAGCAGCTGTCTTGGGGCACTCTCATCCCGTGGCATGCTATGCTTTGCCACCCGACCCCTGCAGGAAACCAGCCCCCACATTCCAGTCTAGCGTTTTCATCCATCGTCTCCTCCCAAGACACAGAGAGCTCTGGAATCTCATGTGAGAGCATCCCAGCCAGCTCCTCACGGTCAGTCTTCCCAGGAGGAATGGGCGGAAGTAGCAGGAAGGCACGTTTCAGCTCACCAAAAGGAAGGGCTTGTGGGCACTTAGAGCCATCCCCAAATGGAAGGGGCTGCCCTGCTGGGGAGTGCGCTCCCTGCCCATCCTAGAAGCTTCCCCACAGTGGCTGGCTGGCTGCCTGTCAGGCCTCTTGGAGATACGGGGATTTCTATTCAGGGACAGGTGAGACATCTGCCCCTGAGCTCCCTCCCACCTCAGAGATCCTGGAAGTCTACTATTCATTGACATCTCAGAAGTAGCACAGATAAGTCCACGTAGCAGGCTCTTTGAGGTCAGCCAGTCCAACTCCAGCATTGTGCAGATGAGGAAATGAAACCCTGAGGAACGGAAGGTACTCATCCCAAGTCACACAGTTGAGCAGAGCCAGAATTAGGCCTGATACGAGGTCCTATCCTCCATCCTTGAATCCATTTCCCCTCATCTGGCCTGCTGTTCCCGGTCACCCCCCTTCCCCCACATCCATCTCCTGAGCTTCTGAATGCTGGTGGAGGAGGCCGTGGAGCTACAGGCAGGGCCCACTCTAAGTGAACGTCATCTACCCTAGGTTGGACCCTCCCTGATATGTGGCTATGCTTTCGTTACTCTCTGATTGATTCCTTATCAGGCTCCCCACAGCAGCTGCTCCAGACCTCCAGTCCCTTTTGCTCTGCTCCAGCACAGGCGCCTCCACTCCACTCTTTCTCAGCAGTGACCTCACCTTCTACTGGATCAAGAGCGCTGAGGCTCTCATCTCACCTCCTGCAGACCCCAGAACCTCTTGGCATCTTCAAGTCTTGCTCTCCTCTGTTGCTCCAGTCTCAGAATGGGGATCTCACATGGTTCTGATCTGACATGGTTCTTCTGTTGGCCTAAGATATCCTTAACCGCCCCCCCCCCGCCCACACTTCTCTTGACTTAGCCATCGTCCTATAGCTCTTCCTTTTTCCTGCTGCCCTCCAGGACTGGGCTGTGCTACCTCCTCACTTCTACATTCACTTCTTTCAGGTCTCAGCTCAAGGGTCACCTTTGCCGAGCAGCCTTGCCCCGATCCCAAACTCAAAATCTTCTCTACCTTTGGGATTTCCCCCAAGCACTATCTCTTATTCTTTCCTCTGTCCCCAGTCACAACTTATCTGGTAGTGTTTCCATCTATGTCTATGCAGCAGCCCTGTCTCATGCCCCATCCTCCCACCCCACCCTTGAAGACTAGACATAAGTCTTATGACCTTGTGTCATGCTACCATCCCCATCTTTGTATATGCAATGCTTTATGCCTAATAGGCACTTTTAATAAATGTCTGTTGAATAAGATTTTCCAGGTTTTGCTGAGCCCACGGGGAAGGAGGGAAAAGGTTATTCAAATGAACTTGAAATGGTGAATTTTATACAAAGTCTCTAGTCAATGATTGCGTGACCCCAAGGACTGTCTCTTGAATTCCATGTAGGCCATTGTTGGGGATGGAAGGAAAGTTTTTTGGGCTACCCTGGCTTCAAGAGGTATCCTGGGCCACTGTGAGAATCCATTGTACTGGCTCTTGGACTCACGGGGGTTTTCAGGTCCCTAGGTCTCTGAGTGCCTATTGAGAAGGAGGAGGGAATGGCATACCAAATGGTTGTGTGATTGTCAGAAATTTCTCTCTGGTCTTTGAAGGCCAGCTGGGTCTGAATTCCTGTAGTGATCAGAGCCCAGGCCGACCCTCGAGTTCATTCAACCCTTGCTTAGGATGTTCATTGGAAACTACTGGTCCCTTTTGTGTACGTAGAGCATGGTGCGTGGCACCTAGTAAGTGCTGAATAGATGCTTTTCATTGATCGTTCGGTGCAATTAGCCACGTTGGCAGACCAGTGCCTCAGCCTCTGATCCTTCGTCCCAGGACAGACAGCCCTGGAGCCATGGGGACATTGAGTTGGGAAGCTTTGGGGATGCTGCTAATAGATCTGAGCAGAACTTACTGGCTAAGAGGTAGGGTGGTTTCTGAGAGCCTTTCTGCCCTTTGTATGTGACACCTTCAAGCCATAATCCCTCATCACATTACCTGGTAAAATCCTCTCCTGCAAGACTCAGCCCAGATACCACTTCATCCAGCAAGTTGGGAATCCTCTTTCCTGTGTCATATCTTCCATAGGCCTTTAGTTGTCCATCTCTTAGGCACTTACTGCGCTCTAGTGGGTGATACCAGGCGTGGGGGCTTTGGAGATGGACGTCTTTGGCTTTGGAGATCCCTCGACTTGATTGTGAGCTCTCTGAGAGCAAGGCCCATATCTTATGCATGAACAAAGGAATGGAAAAGCATGGGTCCAATGCGTACTATGTGCGGAGCCCTTAAAACTAAGGGCTCAGAGAGCTGGAAAGTCACCGGATGGTTAAGGGAGCTGTGGGGGGTGGGGACAGGGCTGGTAGTAGGCTGACACGCCCTTCCCAGGAGCAATGGCAGCCTTGATTTAATAAGCGTTACAGTACTGGAAGGGCGAGGAATACGTGCACGGCTCGGGCCAGCTAGCTCCAGTGGGCCAGGGAAGGCCTTCCCCATTGGGGTCAGCCCTGCATGCAGCAGGCGCTTAGTCAATGTCTCTTGGACTGGACCAGCCTTTAAGGGGGAGGGGGGGGAAGGAAGGGCTGCTGCTTTCCCAGCCAGCCTCTTGTCTTCCCCTTGAGGCAGTCCATGGCCATAGGTGGATGCCATTCGCTATGAGACAGTCTTTTTTTTATATGGAACCCAAACCTGCCCATGTGGCTTCCCTCCTTGTCTCTGCCCTATGGAGTCACCCAGAAATTTTCTCCCTCTTCCATATAACAGCCCTTTAGCTACCTGAAGACAGTTAGCAAAGCCACCAGACTCAGTTCCCCCCCAATCTTCCTCATAGAACTCTAGAAGGTTAGCGCCAGAAGGACCTTAAGCACTTCCAGAATACCTCAAGGGGTCTTACTTGTGCACCTATGGGTGCTCTCTTGCTGTGCACAGATCACAACCCCTCAAAAAACTTGGCAGATGCTCTGGGCCGGTTGCTGTGACCAAACAATTCACTCCCTGCAACCAGCCTGAAGGGGAGCCTCTCACAGCTTAGCAAGGTTGACCTGGAATGACAAACACAGCCCTGACCGGGCTCCTCCTTGGTCTAAGGCAGGGGTGGGGAACCTGCAGCTTCCAGGCCACATGGGATGGAAGAGGAAGCAGTGCCTCTTCCTACAGGGAAGTTCCCTGTAGTACTGGATAGATGAGGAAATGGGATGTGGAGAGATTCTAGGTCTCTCCCATAATCACACAACAAGTCAGTGGCACAGGTGGAGTGTCCCTAATTCCAGGTCCAGTGCTCTTTCCACTTATACCTCCAGAACAGGGTATGTAGGAGGGCCCTAAGAATACAGAATGCCAGAGCTGGGAATGAGCGAATGAATGAAAGAAGCGTTAGGAAAGGTTTTTGTTGTTCAGTTGTGTTTGACTCTTTGTGACCTCATTGGGGGTTTTCTTGGCAAAGACACTGGAGTGGTTTGCCATTTCCTTCTCCAGGCTCATTTTACAGATGAGGAAGCTGAGGCAAACAGGGTAAAGTGACTCGCCCAGGGTCACACGACTCAGAAGTGTCTGGGGTTGGATTTCAATGCAGGTCCTCCTGACTCCAGGCCTGGCGCTCTATCTACCATACCGCCCAGCTGCATACGTGCTTACTGTTTGCCAAGCGCTATGCTAAATGCTGGAGGTACAGAAAGAAAAGTAACAAAGGCCAGCACCCAGGGAAGGTTTAAGCAGAAAGGTCCTTGGGTCCTTAGGGTCCAGCAGCAAAGCAGGCAGTCAGGCTACTTCTTTCAGGTCATTCCCACAGATAAAATCCTCTGGTTCTAACGCTGAACCATTTGACAGGGCTAAGGCCTTTGGTGGCCAGACCTTCTTTTTCTGGGTTTTCAGGAGCTGGTCAGTCTCCCTCGGGGTTCCTGGCTGCTGAAGGCAGGCTGGTCTGCCTGCCCTGTGCGTAGCAGGTGGTGGGGATGGCTTGCCCCTTCAGTGACGATGATGATGATGATTAATATTTATATAGCAATTTAAGATTTGCACTGCATTTTGCAAATAGTATCTCCTTTTATCCTTACAAAGATCCTGAGAGATAGGTGCCATTATTATCCTCATTTTACAGATGAGGAAACTGAGGTAGAGCCAAGTTAAGTGACTTGCTCAGGGTCACACAGCTAATAAGTGTCTGAGGCAAGATTTGAATTCAAATCTTCTTGAGTACAAGTCTATCACTCTGTCTTCTGCCCTACCTGGCTACCCAAGGTGCTGATGGCTGTGAGGGCTGGTTTGGGAGCAAGAATCTGGCAGTCTTGGTGGTCTAATGGTCATTGCCACTGCCAGGGGCTCCTGTTTCCAGCTGCCTGTTGGTGGCAGCTGCTCAGCGGTGGTGAGGAGGAAGGTGGGCCTCTTTCCACAGTGACTTCTGGGTTGGAAGTAGGCTTGGCTGTTCAGAGGGAAGGCAGCATATTCCCAAGGCTCTTGGCTTCAGGACACTGGGCTGTCCTCCTCAGGTCTTGCATTTTGCTCAAACCCTACATCTTTTATCTCTGTGAAATTTCATCCTTTTAGTCATCACAGCTTTTGTGTCTACCGTAAATCTGATGAGTGTGCCAACAACCCATGCATCCAAGGCACTGATGAACATGTGAAATAGGATGGGGCCAAGCACAGATCCCCGGGGTCCTCTACTGGACACCTGCTGCCGTTAATGTCCACACTTTGGGGCCACCAGCTCTTGTTGGATTCTACTGTCTCTACGCCCACATAAGTGGACAATAATCTAGCCCACATACCTCCACTTTTTTTTCCACCATAGTCAATCAGTAAGCATTTATTAAGGACCTACTTACTGTATCCCAGCACTGTGCTTGGCACTAGGGACAAAAAAGCAAAACCGAAACAATCCCTACCCTCAAGGAGATTGCATTCTATCAATGAACACACAGACACACACAGACACAAATAGGTAAACACAAGGTAATTTTGGGGGGAGGAGGGCAAGGTGCTAAGAACTCTAGGGCTCAGAAAGGACCCCACAGAGGAGGTGATGCCTGAGCTGGGGATTCCGAGAGGTGGACATGAGAAGGGCTTTTCAAATCAGCCAAATGGAGGAGTTTGTATCTGATCCTGAAGGTAATAGGGGGCCACTTGAGTTTATTGAGCTGAGGAGTGACCTGGTCAGAGCTGCAGCGTTCTCCCCACTCGCCAGTCTCAGTGACCTTGTCAAGGAGGAACATGTCCCCCAGGGAAGCTGGAGGCACCAGTTCTAAGATTCTCTGAAGGGGAAGCAGAGGAGCAGATTAACCCCCAGCACCTGTCTTTAGCCTCATCTGTAATGCCACGAGGCAGAGAGGAAAAACCAACTAAGTCTCGCCTGAAACAAGGAGCTCAGCAGGCCTGTGGAACTACTTGCCCCCCCCACACACACAGCTTAAGGTTTGCAAAGAGCCTTAAATCTGTTCGTTCCTTTGATCCTCCCAACAGCCCTGGAAGGTAGGTGCAGTTATTATAACCATTTGACAGAGGAGGAAACTGAGCTGCAGGAAGAGTTCAGGGATTTTCCCAGGCCACATGTTTAGTAAATGTCACAGGTAGCATCTGAACTCTGGCCCCACTTAGCCATAGAAAATCAGAGCTGGAAGGAACGAGGGTGGCGGCAGCGGTAATAGAAGGGACACATGGGAAAAAGAAGGAAAATGGCTAGGACTTGGGGGGAGGGGGAGGGAGAGGAGTCAGTAACGACTGAGATTTTGAGCCTGGCTGGCTGTACAAGTCATGAAAGTGAGGAGTCAGAAGAGGAAAATGCTAGTCATGTTGTGTTTTTTTTTATTAATTTATTTTGCTTTATCAACAATCGCTTCCAGAAGCTTTGGAGTTTTAAATTTTTCTCCCCCTCCCTCCCCAAAATGGTGCACAATCTGATATACATTCCTATTAAACATGTTTTCACATTAGTGATGTTGTAAGGAAGAATTAGAACCAATAGGAGGAACCACCAGAAAGAGGACACAAAACACAACGGAAAAAAAATAGCAAACAGTACGCTTTGATCTGCATTCAAACTCCACAGTTCTTTCTCTGGATGTGGATAGCATTTTCCATCATGAGGCCTTTGGAGATGTCTTAGATCCTTGTGTTGTTGAGAAGAGCTTAGTCAATCATAGTTGGTCATCTCACAATGTGGCTGTTACCGTGTACAATGTTCTCCTGGTTCTGCCCACTTCACTCAGCATCGGACCATACAAGTCTTTCCAGGTTTTTCTGAAGTCTGCTTGCTCATCATTTCCTATAGCACAATAGTATTCCATTACATTCATATACCACGACTTGTTCAGCAGTTCCCTAATGTATGGGCATCCCCTCAATTTCCAATTCTTGGCCACCACAAAAAGAGCTGCTATCAATATTTTTGTACATGTAGGTCCTTTTCCCTTTTTTATGATCTCTTTGAGATATAGCCCTAGAAGTGCTATTGCTGGGTCAAAGGGGATGCACATTTTTATAGCCCTTTGGGCACAGTTCCAAATTGCCCTTTAAAATGGTTAGAACAGTTCACAACTCCACCAACAGTGTATTAGTGTTCCAATTTTCCCACACTTTCTCCAAGATTTATCATTTTCCTGTTTTGCCATGTTGGCCATGGTCATGTTGTGTTTGAGATGGCAGTCCAAAATCCAGGGGTGATTGAGCACCCTGAAGATACAGCTCAGGAGCATGATCATGGCTACAGGGCCAGACTAGGGACGGATTTGTATAGAGGGGCAGAGATGGGCAGCAAGAAAGAGGGAAGGTACCACACTGGTGGCTCTCAAATTGTCCACTAAAGGGGTAGGGAACAACAACAACAACAATGTCAATAATAATAATACCAATAACAACAGCACTGATACAATGCTTTACAAACCTTATCTTATTTGGAGAAGTAGGTGCTATTATTGTGCCCACTTTATAGATGAGGAAACGGGGCTGAGAGAGGTCACATGACCTGCTCAGGGTCACCCAGCTGAGGTGGGTTGGAAGCAGGGTTTAAATGCAGGTTTCCTGTGCCCCCCTGCCCAGCAGAACACCAGCTTGGCTTGTCAGGTGTGCAGCTCAGACGGCTCAGAATTGCCGTCCTCGCACATTTGTCCTGCCGGTTAATTAACTCAAGCCCAGCTCTGTCACTAGGTGTGAACTGCCCGCCTTGGGGGATGGGCAAGGTAGGAGCAATTAATCAGTCAACAGCTGTTGTTTAGCTGCTAGCCCAGCACTGCCCGGTGTGCCCCAGAGGTGAAAGTGACAACGTAGGCCCTGACGCCAATGGGTCTTACCTGCTAAGGAGGGAGTAGAAAGAGAATCCATAGGTGGTTGGGCTGGAGAGAGGGAGAAAGACTAGATGCTCACAGCAGGAGGGCAGCACGAGAAGATTTGGCTCAAAGGGGGCTCTAGAGCTGAATCGTGAAGGACACTTACAATTCTTTTTTTTGGGGGGGGGATTGTGCTTTATTTTTCCAATTACATGTGAAGATAGTTTTCAACATTCATTTTTATAAACTTTTGAGGTCCAAATTTTTTTCCTTCCCTCCCTCCCTCCCCCCCCTCCCCAAGACAGCAAGCAGTCTGATATAGGTTATACATGTGCAGTCATGGAAACATATTTCCACATTAGTCATGTTGTGAAAGAAAAAAATGGAACAAAAGGGAAAAGCCCCGACAAACAAACAAACAAACAAACAAAATCAAAAGTGAAAAGAGAATGCTTTGATCTGCATTCAGACTACACAGTTCTTCCTCTGCTTGTGGGTAATGTTTTCCATCACGAGTCTTTTGGAGGTGTCTTAGATCCTTGCATTGCTGAGAAAAGCTAAGTCTATCAAAGTTAGTCATTGCTCAACATGGCTATTACTATATACAGAGTTCTCCTGGTTCTGCCCACTTCACTCAGCATCAGACCATACAAGTCTTTCCAGGTTTTTCTGAAGTCTGCCTGCTCATCATTTCTTATAGTACAATAGTATTCCATTACATTCATATACCACGACTTGTTCAGCAGTTCCCTAATGTATGGGCATCCCCTCAATTTCCAATTCTTGGCCACCACAGAAAGAGCTGCTATGAATATTTTTGTACATGTGGGTCCTTTCCCCTTTTTATAATCTCTTTGGGATACAGCCCTAGAAGTGGCATTGCTGGATCAAAAGATATACATAGTTTGATTGCTCTTTGGGCATAGTTCCAAATTGCTCTCCAGAATGGTTGGATCAGTTCACAACTCCACCAACAATGCATCAATGTCTCAATTTTCCCACATCTTCCCCAACATTTATCATTTTCCTTTTCTGTCATATTGGCCAATCTGATAGGTGTGATGTGGTACCTCAGAGTCATTTTGATTTGCGTTTCTCTAATCAATAGTGATTTTAGAGCATTTTTTCATATGACTATAGATATCTTTAATTTCTTCATCTGAAAACTACCTGTTTATATCCTTTGACCATTTACCAGTTGGGGAATGACTTGTATTCTTATACATTGGACTCCATTCTCCATATGTTTCAGAAATGAGGCCTTTATCAGAACCACTTGCTGTAAAAATTGTTTCCCATCTTTCTGCTTCCCTCCTAATCTTGGTTGTGTTGGTTTGCTTATGTAAAACCTTTTTAGTTTAATGTAATCAAAATGATCCATTTTATATTTCATAATGTTCTTTATCTCTTGTTTGGCCATAAATTCTTCCCTTCTCCATGTATCTGTCAGGTAAATTATTCCTTGCTCTCCTAATTTGCTTATGGTATCAAACTTTATATCTAAAGCATGTGCCCATTTTGACCTTATCTTGGTATATGGTGTGAGATGTTGGTCTATGCCTAGTTTCTGCCACACTCTTTTCCAGTTTTCCCAGCAGTTTTTGTCAAACAGTGGGTTCTTCTCCCAGAAGCTGGGGTCTTTGGGTTCGTCAAACAGTACATTACTATAGTCATTGACTACTGTGTCTTGTGTCCTAACCTATTCCACTGATCCACCCCTCTATTTCTTAGCCAGTACCAAGCAGTTTTGATGATTGCTGCTTTAGAATATAGTTTTAGATCTGGTAAGGCCAGGCTACCTTCCTTTGCATTTTTTTGATTAATTCCCTTGATATTCTTGACCTTTTTATTCTTTCAGATGCATTTTGTTATTATTTTTTCTAGCTCTATAAAATCAAATTAATTTATGTAGAATTGTCATTTTATTACATTAGTGCAGCTTACCCATGAACAATTGATATTTTCCCAGTTGTTTAGATCTGACTTTATTTGTGTAAAAAGTGTTTTGTAATTGTGTTCATATATTTCCTGGGTTTGTCTTGGAAAGTAAACTCCCAAATATTTTATATTGTCTACAGTTATTTTAAATGGAATTTCTCTTTCTATCTCTTTCTGCTGAACTTTGTTGGTAATATATAGAAATGCTGATGATTTGTGTGGGCTTGTTTATTATCCTGTGACTTTGCTAAAGTTGTTAATTATTTCAAGTAGTTTTTTAGTTGATTCTCTAAGTATACTATCATATCATCTGTAAAGAGTGATAGTTTTGTTTCCTTATTGCCTAGTCTAATTCCTTCAATGTCTTTTTCTTCTCTCATTGCTTCTGCTAACATTTCTAGTACAGTATTGAAAGATAGTGGTGATAATGGGCATCCTTGTTTCACCCCTGATCTCATTGGGAAGGCTTCTGGTTTATCCCCATTACAGATAATGCTTACTGCTGGTTTTAGATAGATACTACTTCTCGTTTTAAGGAAAGCTCTCAAGTGTTTTTAGCAGGAATGGGTGCTGTATTTTGTCAAAAGCCTTTTCTGCATCTATCAAGATAATCCTGTGATTTCTGTTGGTTTTGTTATTGATATGGTCAATTATGCTAATAATTTTTCTAATATTGAACCAGCCCTGCATTCCTGGTATAAATCCCACCTGGTCATAGTGTATTATCCTGGTGATAAATTGCTGTAATCTCTTCACTGATATTTTATTTAAAAATTTTGCATCAATATTCATTAAGGAAATTGGTCTATACTTTTCTTTCTCTGTTTTGGCTTTTCCTGATTTAGGTATCAGCACCACATTTGTGTCATAAAAGGAATTTGGCAGGACTCCATCTATTTTTCCAAATAGTATATATAGTATTGAAATTAATAATTCTTTAAATGTTTGGTAGAATTCATTTGTAAATCCATCTGGCCCTAGAGATTTTTCTTTTAAGGAGTTCATTGATGGCTTGTTCAATTTCTTTTTCTAAAATGGGGTTATTTAAATATTTTATTTCCTCTTCTGTTAATCTCGGCAATTTATATTTTTGTAAATATTCATCCATTTCACGTAGATTGTCAGATTTATTAGCATAAAGTTTGGCAAAATAGCTCCTGAATGTTGCTTTAATTTCCTCTTCATTGTAGTGAATTCACCCTTTTCATTTTTGATACTGTTTATTTGGTTTTCTTTCTTTTTTTTTTAACCAAAATAACCAAAAGTTTGTCTATTTTACTGGTTTCCCCCCCATAAAACCAGCTCTTAGATTTATTTATTAGTTTAATAGTTTTCTTTCAGTTTTGTTAATCTCTCCTTTGATTTTCAGAATTTCTATTTTTGGTATTTAATAGGGGATTTTAAATTTGTTCTTTTTCTAGCTTTTTTAATTGCATGCCCAATTTATTGATCTGCTTTTTCTCTATTTTATTCATGTAAGCATTTAGAGATATAACATTTCTCTTAAGTACTGCTTTGGCTGCATCCCATAAATTTTGGTATGTTGTCTCATTATCGTCATTCTCTTGGATGAAGTTAATGATTGTTCCTATGATTTGTTGCTTGACCCACTCATTCTTTAGGATTTGATTATTTAGTTTCCAATTAATTTTTAGTCTACCTTTCCACGGCCCTTTATTACATGTAATTTTTATTGCATCTTGATCTGAAAAGGATGCATTTACTATTTCTGCTTTTCTGCATTGGATTGTGAGGTTTTTATGCTCTAGTACATGGTCAATTTTTGTGTAGGTGCCATGCACCACTGAGAAAAAGGTATATTCCTTTCTATCTCCATGCGATTTTCTCCAGAGGTCTATCATATCTAATTTTTCTAATTTTCTATTCACCTCCTTAACTTTTTTCTTATTTGTTTTATGGCTAGATTTATCTAGTTCTGAGAGGGAGAGGTCCCCCGCTGGTATAGTTTTGTTCTTTATTTCTTCCTGTAACTCACTTGACTTCTTCTCTAAGAATTTGGTGCATATATGTTTAGTATTGCTATCACTTCATTGTCTATGGCACCTTTTAGTAGGATGTAGTTGCTTTCCTTGTCTCTTTTAATTAGGATCTATTTTTGCTTTTGCTTTGTGTGTGATCAGGATTGCTGCCCCTGCTTTTTTTTAACTTCCCCTGAAGCATAATATGTCCTGCTCCAGCCTTTTACTTTTACTCCGTGTGTGTCTCTCCCTGCAAATGAAATGGGGCACCAAGATGGTAGATGGAGGGTTGGGTACAAAGAACAGTAAGTCAGCCAGTTTGGCTGGATTGCAGCGTGGGTGGGAGTAAGGTATGAGAAGATTGGAAAGGCAAGAGGAGGCAATGAGGGAGTCATTGGAGTTTACTAAGTAGAGGCAGTGACACTGTCAGGCCTGTGCTTTGGGAAAATCACTTTGGCAGCAGAGTGGAGGATGGACTGGAACGGGGAGAGACTTGAGAGAGGAAAAGAACTGGAGGAAGGGAGACCAATTAGGAGGCTGTTGCAGTAATCTAGGAGAGAGGTGCTAAGGGTCTGAACAAGGTGGGAGCTGTGTGAGTGGAGAAGAGACAAATGGGGGAGACAATGTGAAGTTAGAAATTACAAGATTTGGCAACTGACTGGAGATGTAGGTTGAGGAATAGCAAGGCACTGAGGACAATGCTGAGGTTAAGAACATGAGAGAGCAGAAGGGTGGTGGTACCTCTGACAAATAGGGAAGTTTGGAAGAGGGGAAGGTTTTAGGGGCAAGATAATGAGTTCAGGTCTGAAACTGGGTTTGAGATAACTCCAGGCCATCCAGTTTGAAATGTACAATAAGTGGCTTGTATTGTGGGACTGGAGCTCAGCTGGGAGACGAGGGCTGGAGAGATAGATCTGGGAATTTTCTATGTGGAGATGAGAAGGGAAGGCTGGGAGCTGATTGGTTCACCAAATAAGAGAATACAGTGAGAAGAAGGCCTAGGATAGAGCCTTGGGACACACCCATGGTTAGTGGTTAGGTTCTGCATGAAGACTGAGCAAAGGAGACTGAGAAAGAGTGATCAGAGAGGTAGGAAGAGAACCAAGAGAAACCAGGGTCATGAAAATCTAGAGAGGAATAGGTTGATTAATAGTGTCAGAGGCTCAGAGGGGTCAGGAAGGATAAGGAATGAGAAAAGGCTGTTAGGTTTGGCAATTAAGAGATCATTGGCAACTTTAGAGAGAGCAGTTTGGGTGGAATGATGAGGTTCAGGAGTCAGACTGCAAAGATTTAAGAAGAGTGAGGAGTGGAAGGGGAGGCAATGGATGTAAATGGCTTTTTGAAAGAGTTTGGCTGAGAAAGAGAAAAGGTATAGGATGACAGCTGGCAGGGGTGGCTGTGTCTACTGAGGTTTTTTTGATGGTAGGGAGACTTGGATATGTTTCAAGGCAACAGGGAAAGAACTAGTGGAGAGGAAGAGGTTGAAGAAGAGAGGGAGAGAAGGAGAGAGAGAGAGAGAGAGAGAGAGAGAGAGAGAGAGAGAGAGAGAGAGAGAGAGAGAGAGAGAGAGAGAGAATCAAGTTAACAAGCATTTATTAAGCACCTGCTACATGCCAGACACTGTGCTAAGGACATAAAGAAAAGCAAAACAGTCTCTGCCCTCAGGGAACCCCCCCCCCCAGCTAATGGGGGAAACAACCTGCAAATAACTGCGTACCAACAGGATGGACACAGGATAATTTGGAGAGACTAAGTGAAATGATATGGAGAAGAGAAGAGGGCCTAGGACAGTGTTTTCAGGTGCGGCTAGAAGGGTGGGACAAAAGAGCGGCTTAAACTACAATTGCTGTTCAGTTGTGTCATCACTCCCACATGGGGTTTTCTTGGCGAAGACCTTCTCCAGATCACTTTAGAGATGAGGAAACTGAGGCAAATGAGGGTAAGAGACTTGCCTGGGGTCACACAGTTAGGAAGCATCTGAGGCCAGATCTGAATTCAGGTCTTCCTGACCCCAGGCCCGGTGCTCTCTCTATCCACTGTGCCATCTGGCTGCCTCTAAACTAGAGTAGATGTGAGTGTATTTGTGAGCTTGACGATGAAAGGAGCGGAGTGACTGAGGGATCAAGGTGCTGATGGCTGGGCACCAGGTGCAAGCATGGGAGGGCTAGCCTTGGCAAAGAGCAGGTAAGGGGAGGTTAGAGGAGGACCAGGGAGGGAGCTTGCAGGTGAAGGACTTCAGACCTTGGAGCGCAGTACCTGGCACACAACGGGTGCTTGAGAAACTCTCCTGGATTGAGACAAGTCCAGGCCTTGGACCTTTCAGGGACTGGCCCCGGCAGTCAGGGATAGCAAAGGGCTGAAGGGGAAAGCAGGGGGCCAACCTCAGCCCCTGCGAAGCTGCCGCTGCCCTGTTCTAGGCAGCTAGGAGATGAGGTGGGACGGCCCTCGCAGGGGGGGCTACGAAACTGGTGTCATTTCTGCAGCCGCAGAAGCAGACTCACGTTCCCATTGGTCAGGAACAATCTCTTAGGTAACATCTGGCTGGCTCAGAGATTGCCGGGAACCCAGAGACTGCAGGGAAGTCGGCAGCGGCTGCAGGAAAAGGAAGGAAGGAGGACTCAGGGGAGTCAGGGACCGAACCAAACCAGAGTAGCAACCTCCTCAGCCCGAGCCCCTGGCTCCCGGAGGTGGGGGGGCACGGCGGGCAGTACAGAGATGGGGCTGACACAGAAACGGGGCCAGGGAAGCTAAAGGAAAGAAGGGGGGTTGAGGTGCCGAGGGCTCTCACAGCCCAGTCTGAGCAACCCTGACAGAAGACACTCCCCTCGCAAAAGCCTCCCCACACCCCTCCTAGATGAGTACCAGGTCTGTAGCGGGATCCTGCCAGACCTTCCCAGTAGCAGGTTCCCTGCGCCACACTGTCTCGGGGCAGGAGCCTTAGGTGGCCTTTAGCCTTCGTACCTGCGTAGGAGCTCTTTGCATTTCTCTGAATCTTTGAGACTGGGGGGAGGAGAGTGATGTTGACCGAGGAATGCCTGAGCAGAGCCAAAAGGGGGCAGCACCTTGGCCAGCAGTTATACCCCTCCCCCCATGCCCGACCGGAGCCAGTGTGAATGAACTCATCCTGCCATCCGAGCTGGTGCCTGGCACACAGTAGGTGCTGGTGAACTGATGTCAGTTTCTAGAAACAGCTCCCTTTTTCTTTCCGCCTTCCTGCTGCCCCCACTCAGTTCATACGCCTGGGCTTTTCTGCTCCTCTGCTGATATCTCGGACTGAATTCTGTATGCAAACACTGCGTTTGTCTTGTGCTCCCATGGACATTTTGTAACTCGGAGGTTGGGTTCTGTCAGGCACATCCTGCGACTCTCTGTGGCCTTTCTGTGCTGCTGCTCATTAATTGGCAGCAGGGCCAGCAGATCAGTGGATCGGTAAGGACGAGTAGCGTCCTCTGTTCAGTCTTGCCTTTTCTAGAAAAATGGAGCTGCCTTCCTCAGAGAACAGTCTGGATGTGTGGTTAGCTTAGTTACAAAATGTAACTCCAAGGGGAGGACTGGTGCTGGGATTTTATTAGTGCTAGCAGGTGAGGAAGCTCCTCCTTGTAGTGCTGGTGGACATCTTCTCAGAAGCTGAAAAGCTAAGGGACATGCCCTGGGTCACAGTGGCAGAGGGCAGTCAGTCAGCCAACTAGCATTTGTGAAGCACCTACTGTGTGCCAGACACTCTGCTAAGTACAGATGATACAAAGAAAGGCAGAATTAGTCTCTGCTCTCGAGGAGCTCCCAGTCTAATGGGGGTTAGCAGGCTGTTGCCTGCTAACACTCTGTCCAAACAAGCTCCAGGCTGGATAAATTGGACATGAGCTCAGAGGAAAGACATTAAGATTAAGGAAGACTTGCATAAGATGGAGCTTTAGCTGAGACTTGAAGGGACCCAGGAGATGGAAATGAAGAGAGCACGGAGGCCGGTCAGTGCAAATGCTGGAGTCAGGAGACAGCTTCGATGTCTTACATTTGGGAGGAACAGCAGGGAGTCTAGTGGCACCGGCTCAGCTTGCAGAGTACTTGGGAGAGAGTAAAGTGTAATAAGCCTGTAAAGGTAGGAAGAGGTGACGGGTTTGAAAGCCAAACAGAGGAGATTAGGTTGGATCCTGGAGGTGATAGGGAGCCACTGTGAATTACTGAATGGGGGGGAGAGGGGACGTGGTTGGACCTGCACTTTAGGAAGATCACGTTGACATTTGAGAGGATGGTGTCTGGAATGGGGACAGACTTGTGGCAGAGACTTACCAGCAATCTGTTATCATAGTCTGGGCATTAGGTAGTCAGGGCATACACTGTGATGGTGGCAGTGTCAGAAGAGAGAAAGAGCAATAAATGAGAAATGTTACCAAGGTGGAAATGACAGTACTTGGCAACTGAGGGAGAGCCAAGAGTCCAGGATAAGAGCCAAGTTGGGAGCCTGGAGGATGGAATGCATGGTGGTGCTCTTGGCAGTATTGGGGAGGTTAGGAAAAAGGGAGGATTTGGGGGAAAGATAATGAGTTCAGTTTTGAAAATGTTGAGTTAAAAAGGCCTGTGGAGCATACAGTTTGAGATATGCAAAGATGGTTGGAGATGAGAGACGAGAGGCTGGGAGAGAGATGAGGGCTAGCAAATAGATCTGGGACTCATCAGCTTAGAGAGGATCATTCAATCCATGAGAACTGATAAGCTCACCAAGCAAAGCAGTGTAGAGGGAGAAGAGCAGAGGGCTCAGGACAGAGCCCTGAGGGACACCCACAGGGTGACGTGGAGGAAAATCTATCAAGGAGCAGTCAGAGAGGGAGGAGGAGAACTGGGAAGGACAAGAAGGGGTGGCCCATAAATGTAGAGAGAAGAGAGTATAAGGGGGAGAGAGGGACTGATAGTGTCCAAGGCTGCAGAGAGGTTAAGAAGAGTGAAGACTGAGAAAAGGCCACTGCATTTGGCAACTAAGAGATCATGGGTAACTTTGGAGAGGGCAGTTTCAGTGGACTGATGAGGTCAGAAGCCAGGTTGTAGAGTTGTTAAGAGAGTGGAGGGCGGGGGGTGGAAGCACAGATTATAGGTAGCCGGCCTCTTCAAGAGCTTTCACTGCAAACTGAAGGAAGGATGTGGGATGAGAACTAGTGGGGATGGATGGGTCGAGGGAGGGTTATTCAACTTTAGGAGACCTGGACATGTTTGGAGGCAGCAGAGAGGGATATCTCAGGTCCTTCAGCTTCAAAGACAGTCTTCTAACCACTATACCCCCCAGCCTCTCACATTCACCATCATTGATAAATATAAAGAAAGAGATCCAACGTTGAGCAAAATATCACGAAATACAAGCATCTTATTACAAGTTAGACGACCTTCTCTATTAAAGGAAACTCGAATCGGTCATTGTTGATCATTCTTCGGGCTTTCCTTGCTTTCTCTAACTTAGAGCACTTCCAGGCAGAGGCCCCTTTGCTTGCGTGTTGGGCACTAAACCCTTCAGTTGTCCTGGGGCTTATTAGAGAGGTTAACTGAGTGAGAGGCAAGGTGGACCGAAGCTAACCTCGGGGGACCACAGGAAACCCTTTTCCCTTTGACTTTCTTCTTCTAGGTCAGGAAAAGAAACAAGACCAAAGCTGGTGCTATTTCTCTTTCCTCTTTTTGGATGGTCTCACTCACCAGGAAAAGGTTACCCTTGACAACCACTTGTTCACTCTGCTAATCTTGGGTATGAAATGATTTTACATGGGCTGGCTGGGAATTAGCCTTTGAACTTGCTGGCTCCAAATGGACTCCTACTTTGGACATCCGGGTGGTCTCTGAAAGGGAGCTAGGCCTTTTCTTCCTCCTTCCTGATGTTAAGCGCGCGCGCGCGCGCGTGCACACACACACACACAGACACACACACACACACACACAGACACACAGACACACACACACACACACACACACACACACACACACACACACACACTTGAACCAAGCCAGACAGGGTTCTCATCCAGGGCGGTGGTGGCGGCTGAGGCATTTTGGGTTAGACAGTGCCTCCCTTTAGGATTGGCCTGACCTCCTCCAGGCAGTCTACACTCCTTGGCCTGGGCTCTGGGCCCCCACTTCAGGCAAAGCCAGTCTTTCTTCCCAGCCCTGGCACTGGCAGTGTCCTCAACCTTAAGCTGCCTCTTCCTCCTGCTTGGTCAACAGCAGGGCCCAGCTCCCCTGCCACGTTCTTGGCTGCAGAAATGGCCAGGGTCAGAATTCACAGGCTTGTTCCAGGTTGCATGGGGGGGGGGTGAGGGGGGGACACAGACAGAGAGCCAGGGAAGGAGGAAAAAGAGAAGGAAGAAGGGAGGGAGGGAGGGAGAGAGAGAGAGGGGAAACACACAACTGCCTCTCTCTCTTCACCCTCCTCCTTTCCCTCCCTGCCCCCTGGGGACCATGGGAAGGAAGGGGGCCTGGGCAGTGACAATAGAGCAGGGAGCTGACTCAAACAGCCAGTTCCTGCTCATTTCCTCTCTCTGTGGAGCAGGAGTGGGAGTGGACATTGGCTTCTCCGTGTGCTTGCTCCTGACATAGGCCCTGTTGGTGGGACAGGGAGTGTCAGCAGAGGGGAAACCAAGCGAGCCCCCCGCCCTGCTTCAAAGCCACCTTTCCACCATTGGCCCAGAAGCCTCGGCTGTCCCTTGGGGGCTGCCCATAGCCAAAAAGACATGCCCAATTGATCCAGCTTCAGGTGGGCTGGGGAGGGCAGCTCAGAGAGAGGCCAGGCCAGTTGAGGCACTTGGTGGCTCCATTTCCCTCTCCCCTCCCACCTCTGGCCAGGGAGGACTTGGGATTGTTTTCATGTGGATCTTTGGGCAGGTCCTGCACCTCTGTGATGGAAAAAGCAGAGTTTTTCACCCCTTCTTGGAGCAGGACAGGTGAGTTCATTGCAGAAACAGGGAATGGAAAGGAGCACCATTTGCCACTGGGCTTTGGTGTGTGAAAAGAGGCTGTAGGATCCCCAAGATCCCCAGGGCTCCCTGGCAAGGATGAGGGTGGGGGGGCTCTTTAGGAGAATTGGGTGATGGGGGGAAGAGAAACTCAGATATTTTCAGAGTTGTGAGGAGCTACTACTTGGGGAGGGGATGGGGGTGGCTAACTGCTTAGGCCTGCTTCCAAATGAGATTGTGGGGCAATTGGGGGGGGTAGAGGGCTGGAAACCCCTCCTATGTCATGTGAGGATCAGTTGAGAAAACTGGGGACTGTGTGTGTATGGGGCCGGGGCGGGGGGGGAGGGGGGTGTCACATAATTGCTGTCTTCAGATGCTGACAGGCTGCCATGTGGTCCAGGGACTGATTAGTCTTACTCTACCTCCAGAGGGCATAATTAGGAGAAATGGGGAGGTCTGAAGGGAGGCAGCTTCCAGCTTAGTATAAGAGAGAGTTTTCTAACCATCACAGCATCAGAGCTGTCCCTTCAGAACGGCCACTGATGGGCCCGGTGTGGAGTGAGCTCTCCAGCCCTGAAGTGGCCTGGCTGCCCATCTGTGGGAGATACCAGGGGGTAGGGACTCCTGCATTGGCTAGGAAACTGGGCCCTGCAACTCCCAAGTACAAGTCCGCTTGGCTTAGCTCGGGGGTCTGAGCAGAAAGGCCCGGCAGCCTTGGTTCAGGGTGCCTTGCTCTGAGGACTTAGTGGGCACTCTGTTGCCACGAGCTTAGCGACATGCAAAGGCAGGGACCTCATTGGGGGCTCAGTAGTTGGCAGCAGCTGGGACTCGGCAGCACTGGTCTCCGCCCCCTCCTGGGGGTTCGGGAAGGCTTTGCCCCTTTGGTAGGCACATCGCCACGTGCTTCAAAGCCCCCTCCCCCATCTTCACTGAGGAGAGGCTCACTCAGTCACTTCCCTGCGTTCTCCTGGTGCTTTTTCTCCATTCTGACCTTTGAAAAGGGGACAACTGGAGTTTCCCATGCTCTGGGCAGGGGGCTGGGTCCTAGTCTTTCCCTCCTTCCTCCCCTCCTCCCCACACTGCTGCTGCCCGTGTTGGTACCTGGGCAGGCAGCTCCGCCTGGAGCTGGAGCGGTAGTCCTCTGCTAACAGACGGTCCGGCGGAGGGGAGCAGCAGGGTGCTTTCCTGCTCCCAGGGCCTCCCTCTCCAGTCCCCCTGGGGATTGTGGGAACATTGAGAACCTCGACTGTCAGTTAGCAGTTCAGGGACTACGAGGTGTGTGGCTTCCTCTGGCCTGGCAGAGCATCTCAGCCCCACAGTGGCCCTTTGAGATAGGAATCTCCATTTTGCAGCTCACATTTCTGTGGCGATTCCATCTATTAGCTCATTGCTCCTGGGAAGCAAGAACTTTTACCACCTCCATCTTAGAGAAGGAAACCATGCCCAGGGCAGCCAGGTGACTTGCCTGGGGTCACACAGCCAAAAAGTGGCCAAGCTCCAGTTCAGCTTAGCTAAAAACAAGACACAAAGCCTCCACCGTCCCGGAGCTTGGAGGTCAGAAGGGCGGAACCAAAGCTGTGACCCATTCACAATGTGTAGCCCAGCCTTCAGGAGAGCATTTGGACCTGCAACAGAAGAGAAATTCCTTGGGAGAAGCAAGCTCAGAGAAAAGGCTAAAGTTAAAGGCAGGGAGAAGGGGAAGGCTGTGGATTCTTTCCAACCCCCCCCCCCCGGGATCATGCCCTCAGTGAAACACACGGCTGAGACCTTCCTCCCCCAGATGCTCGAGAAGCCTGTGGGCAGAATCAAAGGCCCTTCAGATTTTCTCCTGTGGGCTCTGTCAGCTTCTGCCTCATCCTCAATCTCCCTTAAAATCCAGCTTTTCTCCAGCATTTCCTTTGGAACAGCTGGAGTTCTGAGTCTGGCGCTGACGGGCTGACAGACTGCTGGATGGCCTTTGTACCAGGCTGCTTCGAAAGAAGTATCCAGCTGTTTCCAGCTGCAGCCAGCCCTGTCTGCTCTGACTTGCTCTGGCATTCAGTGTTGTGAAAGTGAAAAAGGCCTTGGCCAAAATGGCTTCTGCCTCTGTGCCTCTGTCTCCATCTCTGTGTCCCCACTATAGCTGTCGTTGGCCTCAGCAGTCAGCAAGCTCATCCTTACTGCTTTCGGTCTGAACCTCTGAACCTCTTAGATTCTTTGCATGGAGACTCAAGCAAGCCAAGATCAGATGGACGTGGGGGAATGGGGAGACCTCACCCCAGACCACTCCGAGTGGCCACGATGGCATGTAGGAACATCAAAACCAGAACTAGGCAAGGGACATGGGGCTTTGTCCCAGGATGCTGAAAGTTATAAGTTGCTGGCAATATTTGTATTCTTTCAGCAGGTAGAAGTAAGTGAACTTAACATCAGGTTGGCAAAGATGATTATTTAGAATAGGAAGCTCCCAGACTGTGTACTTCCCTCTCCCCCTTCCCTCCCCCACCTCCCAGCCAGATACCAAGGAAGCTACACCCCAGCCAGGTCCCACCCTGCTCCCTGCTTGTCTCCCTCTCTCCCTCCACAGCTGAATTTGTCTTAAAACATCAATTTGAGGAGTACTCTGGGTGCCATGATGGCCAGTTAGGGCTCTGGCCATGTGGCCACATGATTTCGTATGTGGCAAAATCTTAACATTGGCCTTAAGGACATTAGCGTTGTTTTAATGACAGACTGTATATAACATCTAGTGGATGACTTACACCCCTAGCGATGAGATCTCCAGCTGTAAGGATCCTTAGAGGTCATCAGCTCCAAATCCCTCTTCTTATAGAAGAAAAGGGATGAAAGGCCCAGAGAAGGCAGCTAGTGAACTGAGCCAAGGCTTGAACCTGGGCCCTCTGGCTCCAGTGCTCTTTGGCAGCCCAGTTTTCCTCAATGACGCTCCAGTCTTGGCACTCTTGGATGAAGCAGGAATTCCCATGTGGCTTTCCAAACAAGCCCCCATCTGGAGCCGCCTCCCCTGACAACTTTCTCTTGTGCTGGTTTGGAATGAAAGTGAAACTCCTCTCTCTGTTTGGCCTTTCAAGTCCTTTCCAACCTGGCCCCTTCCTATCTTTATCTTGTCGGCCATCACTCACCTTCATGCCCAGCTGGCATCACGTGCAGCACACCATCTTGAGTGGCTTTGTTCTTGCTCTGGCCGTGCCCCCTGCCTGAACAGCCTCCCTCCTCACCTTTCAAGATTCAGCTCAAATCCCAGCTTCCGCACCCAGTATCGCCAGCTCCTCCTCCAGCTGTTAGCCAGCCCCGCAGATTCTCCTTTGTCTGTATGTGTCTTGGTACAGGTTGGCTCCCCCCTCTCCACACTGCAAGCTTTTGTCCAGCACAGGGTGGAGTATACAGTAGGTGCCTAATAAATACTTCTTGAGAAGTGTCCGTGGATTGCTGTCATCGCTGTCTTCTTCAGGTTGTTGTCTTTCTTGCCTCTGCCTCTTTGTGTTCATCTGCAAATGGGCCATACTTAGCAGCCTAGGGGGAAAAGAATTTGGAAAAAACCCATTCACTTGTTGAGAGTCAAGCCACTGAGGAGCTAGGCTTCCTCCCTATGTCCAGGGAATTTTCAAAGCTGATTACTGATAGCTTCTTTTGGACAGAACTTGGAGTCAGAAGGGCAGAGTTAGAGTTCTGGTCCTGATACTTTACCAGCTGTGTGACCGTAAATAAGTGACTTTTTATCTCATGAGCGTCAGTTTCTTCATTTGTGAAATGGGGAAGATGATTATAGCTGCATTGTCCATACAGGGGCCTGGAAGGGAATTTCAGTTTTGGTTTTTTTGTTTTTGTTTTTGTTTATTTGTTTGTTTGTTTTTTAAGGGAATTTCTAGCTTATGGGGTCCAAGAGCCTCATTTTCTGGAGGAGGAAACTGAGGCCCAGAGAGGAGAAAGAACTGGTCCAGAGGAAAATACTACATAATTGTGAGCTGCTCGTTATATGGTCAATAATCCCTTGTCTCTGAGAGCCATGCAATTCTGACACTCTGAAGGATGAGATCAAATTTGCCCACAGTTGCTGTCTACCACTGGGAAGGGAGAAGCAAAAGCAGAGCATCTCTTTGCAAAATGGAGTCTCCTACTGGGTTCCCAGCCAGGCAACATCGGGCTAATGGAGCTCTCCATGCTAATCTCCATCAAGTTAAAAACCGTGTGGCAGAGTGTAGAGAATAGTACAGTAAGACTCAGGAGGCTTGGCTCTTCTAACACATTCACTCTCTGTGTGACCTCAGTTAAATCCCTTCTCTCTGTGCCTCAGTTTCCTCTTCTACCAAATGAAGGGGTTGAACTAGCTGGCCTCTCAGTGTGCCTTCCAGCATTACCATTTGGTGCACCTGTGACCCACCTTTCCTTCCTTCCTTCCTTCCTTCCTTCCTTCCTTCCTTCCTTCCTTCCTTCCTTCCTTCCTTCCTTCCTTCCTTCCTTTCTTTCTTCCTTTCTTTCTTTCTTTCTTCCTTTCTTTCTTTCTTTCTTTCTTTCTTTCTTTCTTTCTTTCTTTCTTTCTTTCTTTCTTTCTTTCTTTCTTTCTTTCTTTCTTTCTTTCTTTCTTCCTTCCTTCCTTCCTTTCTCTCTCTCTCTTCCTTCCTTCCTTTAATTTTCCTTTCTTTCTTTCTCTCTCCCTTCCTTCCTTTCATTTTCTTTCTTTCTTCCTTTCTTTTTTCTGATCTTCTGTCTATATTTTTAGTAAAATGATGGTCTCTATATAGCACCTAACTCCCAGGGTTGTTGTGAGGATCAAATGAAATAATGTCAGTAAAGATCTTTGCAAACCTTGAAGTGCTAAATATAAATGCTCATTATTATGATGAGATTAGGGGCAGCTGGGTGGCTCAGTGGAGAAAGCACCAGGCCTGGAGTCAGGAAGACTCATCTTCCTGAGTTCAAATCTGGCCTCAGACACTCACTAGCTGTGTCACCCTGGGCAAGTCACTTCACCCCTTTTGTCTCAGTTTCCTCATCTGTAAAATGAGCTGGAGAAGGAAGTGGCCAACCCCTCCAGTATCTTTGCCAAGAAGACCCTAAATGGGGTCACAGAGAGTCAGACACGAGTGAAAAGCAACTCTACAACAACAATAATCAGATCAGATAAACCATTTATTAAGCACCTACTTTAGTCTGTGACTCCTTCCTCGGTGTTCTAATCTTACTCTTCCTTTCCAGCTCAGGTGCCATCCCTTCATGAAACCTTCTCTAATCTCCCCCAGCCCAATGACCCCTCCTATAGTCAGTGGTCTAGAACAGTGGTTCTCAAACTCTTCCCTAGTGGTAGAACCCTTCAGCTTAAACAAATCTTTGCTGCTAACCTTTGTCGTAAAATCCTCTAAAGTTATTTGTATGCCTATTAACAAACAGCATGAGGTTTACTTAAAAAACAAACTTGGGGTGTGTCAGGGTCCCTTGTAGCACAGTTTGGGAAACACTGCTTTAGAGGAATCCCCCCTAGAGAACCCCTGCGAATGTTCATAGAGTCTCCTATCAAAGACCTTCAGAGGTGGAGAACTCACTGCCCATTTTGGTTTTGAAGAGCTTTTGTTGTTAGGAAGTTTTCCTCTACTTTCAGCCAAAATCTGCCTATGTGACACAATTTCGTGTAACTTTTAGCTCCTGAACTAGACTGTCAGCTCTTTGGGGGTGGGCACTGCTCTCTTCCAGAACACCTAGCATGGAATGCTCAGTAAATACCTACTGGTTGATTGACTGTTGCCTGTAACAACAGAAGAGGGCCTCCTTCTCTTCCTGAACAGATCAACATTCACTCATTCATTCATTCATTCATTCATCCATTCATTCATTCATTTGGGGAACTGGGACTTAGGGCTCTACTCCTCTCTAATTCTGCTTTACAAGGCAGAGTTTCAGAGTTCAGACAAGTCTATGATTCCTTTTATTTCCAATTATTTTCCAATTCGTTTCTGTTTAGATTAATGATCCAGTTAGAGCTTATTGTGGTACATGATATGAAGTATGGCTCCCAACCCATTTCTTGCCATCCAGCCATTCAATATTTCCTGTTTTTTTGTGTTTTTTTTTTATGAAATCAAATCATAATTTCATTCTCATTGTTGCTCAAACGCGGATGTTTTATGTGCCCTGGCTTCTACTGCTGGGTTTTCTGTTTCGTTCCATTGATCTCTGTCACTATTCTTTCTCAAGCACGGGACAGTGTACCTTGCATTTATAATGATGATTTGATATTCATTTGGAAACCTGGTAGTCATCCTTCCCTGGTTTTCTTTTTATAATGATTGATATTTTTACTGGTCAACTTTTCCATGCAAATTCAGATTGGTATCTCATTAAATCTGTCATTATCATTAAATTAAAATCATGCTCTCAGTAAATGAGTTTGGGAATTACTGACCTTTTGATTATATTTGCTTAGCTTAACCATGAACCAGGGGAGCCCTCTCGTTGGCTTAGTTTTTCCTAGATTTCTGTAAACATTATTTTGAGGTAATCTTGAAGGAGGCCTTCAGAGGTTGGTGCCCAAATATTTGTTGGAGTCTTTTCATTATAGTAAGAGAAGCAGTTTTGAACTGGGAGCACCTTAAAGGCCATCGAGTCCAACTTCTGCATTTTATAGATGAGAAACTGAGACTCTAGAGGCCAAAGTCAGTCAGGAAGGAATTTGAACCCAGCTCCTCTGACTCCAAACGCTGAACTCTTTCCACTGTACCACCTGCTCCTCCTAAGAGGAATTTCTTCTTCTTTCAGTTTCCTTTCATTCTTGGAATGAAAAGGATTTCTAGTCCGTCTTCTGACCCTTGCCAAAGATATCTTTGTTCATTTTTCTGTTGACTCTTAAGTGGAGAGAATAGAGGTGCCTGTTTTTTATACCTGGTTTTAATCATGTTTCTGTGTTATAACATTAACTCGTGGTTTTCTTTTTAATCATATTAGGGAAGGACACTTCTAATATTTTAATGTCTTTTTCTAAGCATAAATGAATGCTCTATTTTTCAAAGGCTTTCTCTGCATCCAAAGATATGATCATATCACCTCGTTTTTCTCTCATGGACATGATTTATGATATTGATTATTTTCCTGGAATTCTACCATCCTTGTATTTCAGTTCAAATGCCTACTTGGCTGTGAAGAATGATTGGGGACTTTATTGCTGGATTCTATTTGGCAAGTTATCGCATTTGATTTTTAGGCATTTGATATTTGCTACCCATATCAGCGGTGCCACAGTGAAGGTGTGCAGGGTTTTTTTTCCCCCTCAGTTTTGGCTTTGCATGATTTTGGGAGCTGGACAGGTTCTTTTTTTTGCAGGGGGAGGTGAGGTAGTTGGGGTTAAGTACAGCTAATAAGTGAGTGTCAAGTGTCTAAGGCCAGATTTGAACTTAGGTCCTCCTAAGTCCAAGGCCCATGGTCTATTCGATGTACCACCTAGCTGCCCCAGGATCTTTCAAAGCTCAGTAAGATTCACTTGGGTAAGGAACTGCTTTTGCCTTTTGAACTCAGTTTCATAGCTCGTCTACTTCTGTTTTCATAGTTGGGGTACTTTACCCTTTTGTAGATAATCGCCTGTTTCTTTTAGCGTCTCAAATTTCTTTTAGGATTTCTTTGGCCCTTGTTGAGAGCTCTCTTTTCTCATTTCTAATTTTAATGATTGAGGATTCCTTGCTTCTGTTTAACATTAGATTTTGCTGATGGTTTAACAGTTTTATGAACCTTTGAAAAGAACCCAGCTCTTGAATTTATTTATCACTGAATGGTCTTCAGGACATGATCCATTTTTGTTTCTGTTGGTTTTTTAAGTTATTTCAAGGCAAGGACTGCTTTGTGTTGTAAGCAGAGCAATCTGACCAGAGGCAAGAGATCCCACAGGGGAGACATGGAAAAGAGATGTGAAAGGCAGGCTGGAGTAGCTCACAGAGAACCTTGGGTGCTGCACTAGGGAATTTGGAGTTTATGCTAGAGGCAACGAGGAGTCTCTGAAGCTCATGAGCAGAAGAGTGACATAGTCATAGATGTGCTTTTACGAAAAAAGTTGAAGTTGAGAGGCTGCAGGGGAAAGTAGAAGAGAGTGAGGAAGGCCCGGACTCTGGAACATATTTGTTGTGTGACCTTGGACAAGTCCCTTAGCCTTGTAGTGCCCACAGGCAGCTAAGATTCTAAATTCTAAAGTACAGATAAGTTGCCCCATCTGGCATCAACAGAGGTAGTTTCTTCACTATACTTATGAAATCATAGCTCTGGACAACAGTAACAATGACAAACTAGGGTTGGTTAATATTTAGGGTGAGTGCAAATGGCTATAACTGAGAGGCAAGTGTGACACAGTAGAGAGAACCTGGGTTTGAATGATAGGAGCTGGAAGGGGCCTTAGGGGTCATTATACAGAAGGGGAAACTGAGGCCTAGAGAGGTTAGGCCAATTGCCCAGGCTCACAGAGGGAGTCGGCAGCAGAGGCCAGGCTTAAACTCAGGTCTCTTGGTGCCTCTTGGAATCCCGACTTCTTTGTCTGTAAAGTGGAGCAAGCAGTGCTTGACCTCAGACCTCTCTCCTTCCCAGGAGGAGGAAGGCAGTTGGTGAACCTTCAAGCCCTAGGCAAACATGAGAAGCCCTTCTCATAACAGAGGCCAGTGCTAAGGAGAGAGGAGGGAAGTGGGCAGTGGGCCCTACTCTGGGCAGGAAGCTTCCAATGAAATCATCCCAACAGGACAGCCAAGAGCTGTGTGAAGTTGAGGCCCTGGCTATGACTTTATCCAGTACCCAGGCTGGGTACTGTCCAGTACTGGGCACTGGGTTGTACCATCCACCATAGCTGTCTACCTCCTGACCCCAACTCTGAGCATTCTCCATTTGAGGCAGCACCTGGGCATGTGTTTATTTTTGTCTGTGGCCTCAAGGGGCAGGGCATGCTGTGCCTCCTGTCCTCATGGCCAGGCCCAGCTGGGCTCTCTTCTGTTGAGGCCTTGAGAGGCCTGCAGGCAGCGCCATTATTTCCTCACATTCCTGGGCATAGGGCCCAATGTGGTGGCCAGTTGGCCAAACAGTTAACAAATGTTTACGAAAACCTCACAATAGTCGAGCTTTTATTGGCCTTCTTTTCCCCTCTGGCTGGCATGGGGCTGGGGAGGGGGGGTAGCAGGAGGAGCTGCAGGCTTGAAAAGGTCTTGGAGTGAATCCTGATCTGAGATGAATAGAGCCCAAGAGAAGCTATTGTCCAGCCTGGGAATTTGGTGGTGCCGGCCTCACTGAGGCTGGCCTCCTTTGCCACACTAGCTAGGGTCATGCCACTTCAATGGGCCCAGTCTTTCTCCCCACCCCAGAGCCTTCTGAGAGCTGTCTTCCAGATTTTGACCTTGGATAGCACTTCCTTGCGCCATTCTCCAAAGATCATCCTGCCATCTTGTGCATTGTCCTTATCTCCGTTACTATCTTACCCCCTGTTAGGCTATAAGCTCCTTGAGGGTAGGAACCTGATCTGGCCTAAGCCTTTTATTTTGCCCAGCCTGGAATACACAGTAGATGCCTAACAATTGTGTGATTGGTATGTTGGTTTGTAGTTGTCAATAACAGGCTTCGTTCTAGCTTTGAGAACTGCCTGGCCTAGTGGTCCCACATGAGCTGCACATGCTTGCACCTCTCACTGGAGCCAGTATTGTGCTTTGTATCCATCACCTAGTTCAGGGCCTGGCACCTATGAAGTGTTTCTGGAATTGAATTGATACATTCTGTGGGCAGTGGTGCAGCCGGTAGGCTAGCCATCTGGCATCTCTTGCCCTTGCCACATGACCAGCCCATTTCTTTTTCTGGCTATCCTTCATGTTTTAAGATCTCGAGCCAGAAGGGTCCTCATGGCTCATCTGGTCCAAGATCTTCCTTTTACAGATGAACAGATTTTGGCCCAGAGAGGGGCAGGGGCTTATCCCAGCCCACACAGCTGGTAAGTAGGGGAGCCAAGATTTGAACCCAGGTCCTCTGACCACAATGTCTTTTCTGCTAATTCTCAAATACAAGTCCTCATTGGTAATGTGCATCTGTCTTTCCATTGCCCTTGGGAGCACCCAGAGTTTGGGCTCTTCTGAGCTCTTGGCCTTCTCTGATTTGCAGCCATCTCCTATCCCTGGGAGAATGAATGTTGGTAGCCAAGTCCTTGGGTCTTTGAGGCATTGAGCAGATTGCACATGACATTCCCTGGACGTGACACTCCTTTCTAGCTGTGCACCTCTGCACCAGCTATCCTACATGCCTGGAATACTCTCCTTCCTTCCTCACCTCTGCCTGTTGGAATCCCTAATTTCCTTCAAGGCTCAGCTCAGGCCCTTCTTGATTCTCCACTCCCACCCCACTCCCACCCTGCCTTTGCCAGTGCTCACCAAGCTACTTTGCTAATTGGCTTTTTCCCTCCTGTCTTTCATGTTAATTCTTTGTTACAAGTGACAACTTGCTGGAGAGGGGAAGGGGAAGGGATATTTTCAGAAATGAAGAGGATGGGAGGCAGCTAGGTGGCACAGTGGATAGAGCACCAGCCCTAAAGTCAGGAGGACCTGAGTTCAAATCTGGCCTCAGACCAAACACTCCCTACTTACTAGCTGTGTGAAGCTGGGCAAGTCACTTAACCCCAATTGCCTAAAACAAAAAACAAAAAACAAAAAGAAATGAAGAGGATGTAAAAAAAAAAAGATACCAGTAACTGCTCCTCATTATTTTAAAGTACTGTCCAATTTCTCAAATGCAAGCCAGCCCAATCTTTTCCTTTGGATTCCAAGCCCAATTCATTGTCCATCTGATATGTGTTTGCTGGTGGATTAACTCGGTGGCTTTCCTTTCCAACATGCCGTAATCTGGGCCACATTCATTGTTTGTCCACTTGGTTTTTCCTGTGTGGATGGCTAGGCTGATTTCTTTTGAGGGACAATAAGTCATATTGAGGAGGGTTTGCAGACACCATCACAGAATGCTACAGAATTCAGAGCTGGAAAAGGTGTCAGAGGCCATCTAGTCCAATGCTTACCTAGGGTCATAGGAGCATTGATTTGATGAGAGAAAAGACTTTATGAAGGTGTTTGAGACCAACCTTCTCATTTTACAGATGAGGACACTGAGGCACAGAGAAGTTAAGGGACTTGCCCAGTCACACAGATAATAAGCATGTGAGGCAGGATTTGATTCCAAATCCAGCCCTTTGTGTGCTATATCAGGCAGGAACAAGAATTCCCCACACACTCTCCCAGACAAGTGATGTGCTTGAAGAGTTCTGGGAGGAAGAAGCCACCTCTCCAGACACCCTATGCCCCTCTGAAGTGCCTGACATTGAGCCTCATGAACCTCTCGGTCCACTCAAACCCCCAGACTTTTTTCGAGTGAACGGTGACCTCTCTAAACACCCCAGCAATCCTGCTTTTGTGTACTTGGTGGGGTTCAGCACAAAGTCATTGACAAATAGACACACCTGGGTAACTCTGGGGAGGGGGCTGGTCACAGAGAAGGGGAAGTCATGATAGGGAAGCTGACAGGTGGGGAGGAATTCTGAGAGTGAGTTCATAGTTCAAAGGTTACCCCTAGAGGTGTGCATTTCAGACACTGGCAAAGGTCAGCACCTCACAACCTTTGATTGGGAATTTCTTTTTGCTTTTTTGCTCAGATGGGGAATGCAGAAACTAACCTCACAGCACCACCCAGCTGTGCCTTTGCAGCCTTTTGGGGCCTTGGGAAAAAGTGTCAGTTTACAGGCCAAATCCAAGGTTATTCTCATTCCAAAGGCATTTTAGATGAGAGTGTTTGGCAGAAATAGCTGCCTCCTCCCTCTCTGCATGGGAACGTCAAATTCAATCCAATTCAGTTCACCAGACCTATATTAGGCCCCTGCCATGTGCCAGGGAAGCCAAGATAAAAGCGACTCAGACCCTGCCCTCAAAGAGTAGGGAGTCCCTAGAAATGCCCTGAAAGCCTGGGCCCAGCTTGATTGGAATGTGGATTACGTGAGGGGAGTTCACTGGTCAGGGACGAAGAGTTGAACTATGCCTTGCTCACCATTGTTTCTTCCAGGCTCTCCCTGTACTCCACACCCCTCCCTTCCCCGCTCACTCAGTAATTTCTCCTCATTTGAGTTCCATGTTATTCATCTCTACCACCCAATCCAAAGCTGATATTGTCTGCAGACCTCCAGGTCACTCCGCTTCCTTCCTCGATGAGCTTGGTACATGGCTCGCAATCTTTCTCACCTCCCCAGCACCTGGCCTCATACTAGGAAATGTCAACATACCTATTGACTCTCCTTTAAACACCCTAACTGCTGAGTTCTTCAATCTGCTCACCTCCCATGAGCCACTGCTCCACCCTACCTCAGCTACACACAAAGATGGGCATACCCTCAATCTTGCCATCACCCACAAATGTGCCTCCTTTATGTTCAAGAATTCTGAAATCCCCTTATTCAACCATCATCTGTTGGCTTTCCACTTCTCCTTCTGCCTTCTCTTATCAAACCCTACTCTACCTCCACACCTAGACCTCTGATCCCTTGACCCCCCAGTTCTCTCCCAGGCCATCTCACCTACACTAGCCACTCCCTCCTCCCTTCCTCATCTTGACCCCTTGGTGAACGAATTCAACTCTACACTGTCTTCCTCTCTTGACTCCCAGGCCCCCTTATCATATCAGCGATTATGCCTTGCCAAGCCTCAGCCTTGGCTCACTCCCATTATCTACCACCTTCACATGTGCTGCTGAACAAAGGAGGAGAAAAGCATGCAACTGTTCTGACTGAGTTGATTACAAATTTATGTTATGCAAACTCAACTAGGCCCTCACTGCTGCTGAGCAATTCTACTACGCCTGCCTTATCGACTCACTCTCTCACTCTCCACAGTGCCTCTTCCTAACCTTCTCATCCCTCCTCGAATCTCTCATGGCTCCCCCTTCCCTCACCCTTTCAGCTGAGAGCCTTGTCTCATATTTTACAGAAAAAATTGAGGCCATTCACCATTCGCCTCCTCCCCTCTTCTTCCTGTCTTATCACTCTAGTGCCTTCTGCCACCATCTCCTCCTTCACCCTGTCTCACATGAAGACGCGGCCTTACTCTTGACCAAGGCCAGCCCTTGTCCCTCCCTGCACAAAGGATTCCCCTTCCAGCCTAGCTCCGCCAGCAGATGGGCCCCTCTGCAGGTCCCGCTCCCTCACTTATCTTCGCCCTCCCCCTGGTTCCTTCCCTATATCTCTTCTGCCCTTTGTGGCTAAACTCCTTGAAAAGACTGTCTACAATAGGTGCCTCCACTTTCTCTCCTCTCCCTCTATTCTTCCCCTTAGAATTCAGCTTCTGACCCTATCATTCCACAGAGACTGCTCTCTCCAGAGTTACCAGTGTTCCTAGTTGCCTTTTCTCAATGCCTAATGCTGATTCTTCTTGACCCTGTGCACCTTTGGACATTGCTGGTCCTTGGTATTCTCTTCTCCCTAGGTTTTTGGGCCCTCTCCCTCTCCTCGTTCACCTCTTTATTATCTGACCCCTCCTTCATCCAGAGGTCCTCCTCCAGATCATGCCCTCTAGCCCGGGTGTCCCCCAGGGCTCTCTTCTCTTCTCCCTCTGGACTATTTCACTTGGGGATCTCATCAGCTTTCCTCGATTTAATGGCCATCTCCATGCTGGTGCTCCCCTAAGCTCTCTGCTCACCTCTAGTCTCGCATCCCAACTACCTTTCAGACATCTCAAACTGGCTGTCTAGTAGACATCTTCAATTCAACATATCCAAAGTGGAGCTCATTCTCATACCCCCTAAACCCTCCCTACCTCCTACCTTCCCCCCTGCTGTCGAGAACAACACCCTCCTCAGGCTCACACCCTGGGAGTTATCCTGGACTCCCCCCTCCTATATCCAGTAGGATGCCAAGACCTGTCAATTTCACCTTTGAAATGTCTCTCGAATATGCCCCCTTCTCTCCTCCGACACTGCCACCCCCTCATCATTTCATGCTTGGATTGTTGCCGGAGGGAGGCCTGTCAAGTTGAGTATTGTTCTATGTCATCCCCTCCCCTCACTCAGTAAACTCCAGGGGCTCCCTATCACCTCCAAGATCAACTACAAAATCCTCCTTTGGCTTTCATAGCCCTCCACAACCTAGTCTCCCCCACCCCACCCCCTTTCTAGTCTTCTTTTTTTTTTTTAAATGGGAAATCTGCACCTGATCACAGTGTTGTACTTTTTATTGTTTGTTTGTTTTGGGGTTTGTTGTTGTTGTTTCAGCTAGGCAATGGGATTAAGTGACTTGCCCAGGGTCACACAGCTAGTAAGTGTTATGTGTCTGAGGCGGGATTTGAACTCAGGTCCTCCTGAATCCAGGGCCGGTGCTCTATCTACGGCGCCACCTCCTTTCTAGTCTTCTTACACCCCACTCCTCAACATGTCACTGGTCTCTTGGCTGTTCCACAAACAAGGCCTCCATCTATTGGCTCCAGCTCTGGCATTTTCTCTGGCCGTCCCCCAGGCCTGGAACATTCTCCCTCCTTCACTCTGCCTACTGACCTCCCTGGCTTCCTTTAAGTCCCAACTCAAATCCCACCTTCTACCGGAAGCCTTCCCTACCCCCCTCTTAATTGCAGTGCACATTGTCTCCCCTGTTAGATTGTAAACTCCTCTTTTTATACCCCCAGTACTCAGTCAATGTTTATCACCCACTAAATGACTGAATGAAGTGGCATCAGTCTGGGAAGATACACTGGAACCAGAGAAGGACTTTCAATGCCAGAAGAGTTTCTGGTTGATCCTAGAGGCAATAGGGAGCCACTGAAGCTTTTTGAGCAGGGGAATGACCTGGTCAAACTTTTGCTTTTTTAGGAAAATAGCTTTGCCACCAGTGTGCAGGATGGATTGGTGTAGAGAGGGACAGGGCAGGGAGAGCAACTCTGAGGGGTAACGGGAGAGCAAGAAAGGGCTGTCAGTCCCTAGGGTTAGCTTCATTATTTCCAGCTTCCACATATGGGGCCTAGCCCAGCACGCATGGAAGTGAGCCGAGGTTCCGGAAGGCTGGTGCCAATGGTGCAGAAGCTGCTGGGCCTGCAGAGCTGGGCAAGCTCAGAATACCATGAAGCCAGTGGTGGGCTGTGTGTGCATTCCCAAGGACCAGTGTAGGAGGTGCGGAGGGACAAGCTCTGCACCAGCTTGGCCCTCTGGTGGGTGGGGAGGGGTGGATTTGTCAGCCACAGCAATACCCACAGGCCATTTGCTATGGTCAAGAAGGTCATGATCTGCTTCACTGGAGGAGGCACCCACCGCCATGAAGAGCAGGCTCCATGGTGTTGGAGGCCTAGGGAAGATGGTCGCTGATTATTGCTGCTAACACCAGTGGGGCTGCCCTCCTGCTCCCTCCCTTTCCCTCTTGGGACCTGCCTTCCAGGCCAGTTGTTCTGGGTGTCAGACAAGGCCGGAGTTGGAAGGGGCCTCAGTGATCCTCTGGCCTGTTCTCAGCCACAGAATGCAACCTATGGATGACCTCCCATTGAACTGGTCTTGAAGAAAAGAAATTCTTTGTCTTGGCTTCTCCAGGCTTTAGAGTCCATCTCCTTCTCTCTTTTCTCTTCTCTCTTTGCTTTGGCCCTTCTTCCTAGGATGGTTACACGGCATAGCCAGCAGTGGGGGGAGCTTGCAGCAGCCACTGTAGTTAGCCACTGGTTTTCCCGGGGCTTCTGGGCCAGGCTGTGCCGAAGCAGGGGTGATGCCAAGTTGTTTTTGGAACTCAGTCCTTATCACAAGTGCCTCCTGCCAGTTACCATGCCTTGATTAGGTGACGTAATGGGAACAGCAGGACCTTATCAGGGCAGCCTTGTTGAGAACAGATGGGGGGCATCAGCACTGGGAAGGTGGGAACGCCATGCTGCTCTGCCTCTGTCACATCTGCAGCATCCACCAGCCTGGCACACCCGGGTGAAGGCTGAGCCAGTGGATCATGGGCTGGCTTTGCTCTCCAAGGACCTGGAGCCCAGGCTACTTCTCCCCTTCTAGTCATGGTCAGATGGGTTGCAAGTCAGACAGCAGGAAAGACCTGGCCGTCAATAAGCGTTTAGTCAGGCACTGTGCCAAATACAAGCAGAAAGGACAGTCCCTGCCCCCCTGGAGCTTGTATTCTGGTGGGGGAAGACAGTACAGAAAAGGAAGCTGAAAGGGGAAGGGGGTGGAGGTATGAAGGTCCCCAGCCTGGGGGTGCAGTTTGGAGAAGAAGGGAGACACAGTTGGTCTGAGGGAGAGTCCACAAGGACAGAGGAGAAACAGTCTAGGGGTGGAGGTCAAAGAAAGTCCTGGGGAGGGTTCCGAGGGCAGTCTGGGTGGGGCCCAGCTGGGCTAGAGGAGCAACCTGAATGACCTGAGAATCCTCACCCCTGGGCCCTGTCCGTCGGAAGGGGCCTCATCCAAACTGGCCTGCAGAATGTGAGCATGACTCATTAGTTGGCATTATTGTCCACATTTATACAGCAGTGGAAGGGTTACAGAAGACTTTCCTTGGAGCATGGTGCCAAAGAAACCGCACCAGCACGCATTGGGCCTCTCGGTTTTCCCATCTGGAAAATGAGCAAATTGGACTTGATTCTCTCTAATGGTACTTCCAAATAAATGTACAATTCCATGAATCCTCCGAGGCCTAGAGGTACTGCACGCATTATTATGCCCATTTTTTAGATGAGGAAAATGAGGTTCAGAGAGGCGGCGTGACTAGCGGAGGGCCTATTTGCTGAATGTTGTGCTATCACATCATTCTGTGGAATAGCCAAGCTTGGCCCTGAAGAGAGATGAGAGCATTTATGTGCCTCTCTTCTTTGCATAAGAGAGGGCCTCTGGGTGTGGAATGTTACGTACACTGTTAGACTGCCTTGCCATGGTGGTTGGTTTTCCTTTTCTTTCTTTTAAGGGATCGTTTTCTGGGTAGGGGAGGACAGAGAGATGGATTCTGAAATAAAGGACGTGTAAGACCAAAAGATGTCAATAATTTTTTTAAATGAACCCAAAATCCTTTTTTGTTGAATTGAATTGTTTTAAAAAGGCACATAGATAACTGTCAGAGCCGGCTCTGAACTTGTCTGTTTCTTCATGAAGAATCTCCATGCTACTTGATGTCACAGGGGTGTGTGCTGTGGGGGTCAAATGAGACAGTGTCTGGGAAACCCCTTTTGACTGCAAGGTGATACCAGTGGGAATGAAAGGCCTGGGGACCCACCTTCCCTCTCCTTGGTTGGGTGTTGTGGGAACAGCTCAAGGAGGTGAATGACAGCCATTTGGGCCTTAGTTCTTCAGGGACCAAGCTTCAGTGATTCTTACTTGAGATCCGTGGGGGGCACAGGGGAAGCCCTGGACTGGGACACTGAACATGGGGCCCCTCCTACAGTCAAACCAGCGGGTTGGACTCATATCTTAGGTCCTTGGCAGCTCTGAGCTGTAACTCAGTGACTCAGCCACATGGCTGTGAAAGCAGATGGACTGTCTGTCATTTCATGTGATACACATCGATGCTGCTCTGGCTCCCGTGAGCTTGGGGAATTGCTGTCGCCCCTAGCAAGGCAGGAATGGAGGCTCTGTTCTTCATGGCCTCCTCTGTGGGAGCATAAGCCTCAAGGTGTTCCTTCTGGACAGTGCATTTACTAAGCATATGAATTTGGTTTTGCCAGAACATAGACCACAGAGCCTAAAATTTCAGGGCCATGAGGATAGAGAGGGAAAGAGCTGGAAGGGACTGTAGAACATGGAGCATAGAACGTCAGAGTCAGGACAGTCCTTAGAACATGCAAAGGACCTTGGGATCAGCTGTCTGGATGGAGTTTTCCCCTTTTTCACCTCTTTTGTGTTGTGGATTGTGGAGGCAGCAGTCTGCTGAAGAAGCCTCTGGACCCCTTCTCAGATTAGGCGGATTGAATGCACACAATGCATATAATAAAATGCATAGGATTTCAAAGGAAACCAATTCTATTGAAATAAAGGGTTTTTTTACATCCCAATTCATAGCCCCCTTGATATCTATGCATAAATCCTTGTGAAGCCCAGGTTAAGGATTCCTGATCTAGAGCTTTAGAACATGAAATGCTCCATCCTAGAACACAGACTGTTAAACAGAACAGAGACTGTTCGGCCGACAGGGCTCTCAGAGCTCACATGGCCAAGCCTCCATTTTAGCCACTAAAGAGAAGCTGCCTGTTGCGGAGAGGCGGGGCCAAAGACATTTTGTTTCCTCTTTCTGACATATGCAAATTTCTCATGAAAAGGTCATTCTTTCTTTTCAAAAGGTTACATAGGCAGTACTCTGAAAAACGCTTCATTTTAGCTGGTTAAAGTCAGTGCTGGAAGAAAATGCTGCAAATGGGTCCTGAAGGACAGTAGAATTTTCTTTTTCTTTTGGTTTTTGCTAGGCATTGGGGTTAAGTGACTTGCCCGGAGTCACACAGCTAGTGTCAGGTGTCTGAGGCTGGATTTGAACTCAGGTCCTCCTGACTCTAGGGCTGGTGCTCTAGCCACTGGGCCACCTCACTGCCCCAGAATTTTGTTTTGATTATGAATTGAATTCGTTTCCAAGCTGGTGCTCCTTCAGACTCCCCTGACATCAGGTGGGGCCTGCTTGAGCGGGCAGTGAGGCAGGCAGCCCCCAGTGGAGCACAGCATCACCTACACTATGGCCGGGAAATAGCTCCCTGAAGGCCAGGATTCCACGGTTGGAAATTCATTACTTTGGCTCTTTTAGAGCCTATGTATTTCAAAAGAGGCTCTTCCTTAGACTGTTCTCTGCAAACAAATCATCCACCGTCGAAGTGTTAATAACAGAGAGAAGAGGAGGAAAGCCAGGGATCCCGAAGACAACACCGAGCCTTCCTTGTCCACAGGGACCTGCACCATTTCATCACTGGAGAAAGTCCCAGAAGGACAACTCCCTCCCTTCCCCAACAGATTGTCTTCTCTCTGACTCAGCACATCAGTCCCATAGAGTTTGCCTGAGGCACCGAGAAGTTCACTACTAGTCTGTGTCAAGAGGCAAAATTTGAACTCAGGTCTTCCTCACTGAGTGCAACAACGCCCCCCCCACTTTTGATTCTGCTGCTGCTTATGCACATATAGAACTGGCCCCCTTTCTCATTTGAGCCCCATAGAAGCCCCGTGAGAATGTAAGCATAGCAAAGACAATTGTCCCCATTTTGCACAGTAGGGAAACTGAGACCCTTGCAGGGCTTGAATCCTAGCTCTCTGCCATTTACAGTCTGTGTGACTTTCTTTGGGCAAACAGCCTTTTCCTCTCTGGGTTACAGTTTCCTCATCTGCAAAATGAGGGCATCAGACATAGCCATCTCCAAGGTCCTTTCTAGCTCTAACACTGTGATCCCATGAAGAAGATGAGGCATTTGGCCCCTGGGTGGGCACTGGAGCCAGAATGGCCTCATTTTCCCTCCTGGTCCCTTTTCCTATTGGGCAAGGTGGGTATGCAGTCAGAGTGGACCCCAAGCCCAAGGACCACTTTCCACTCTGTCATGATGCAACTCAGTCATCAATTCTCAGTGAGTTGCATTCTTGCCGTTTCTCAAACTGAAGCCATTCTCTGCTTGACGCTTGAATGAGACTCTTGGGCTTCCTTTCTTCTCCCACATTCCCACGTATCCCATGGCAAACAAGTCATGTATTACACCACCTTCCCAGAAGGACGGGAGCTGCTCCCTTGATTGGCCAGGACTGACTGGCCAATTGCTGGCGGTTGTGACAGTGGCAGAAGTGGCCATGAGGGCATTGCTGCCTAGGCTTTGATGAGCTGGGCATCGAGGTGACCTATACCAAGACCCTGGGGTCCTGCCTGGCCCCGTTCCTGATGCCACCAATCTTCTACTGACACCCTCCCAGCAATAACGCAAAATTCTATCTTATGGTCGAGAAAAACTCAGATGAGTCGTTTGGTCCAGAAGCTCTCTGTGGTCCCTCCCAGCTCTAGAGGCAAGTGAAGAAAGCCTTGAGGGGAGGAATCAGGTGCCAGGTTAGGGCAAGGTTCCCTGGGCACCCCTTGATGCCCTTGGCAAGAGAGCATCTTCCTTTATCCTCAGCACTTCTGCTCAGGGCCCATGCCTCCACTTCCCTTTTCAAAGTCAGGGTAGTATGACAACAGCTGAGATCTGAGGAAAGCCCTTGGGCCCTGGGGCCTCCAGGAGGGCGTGGTGGGGGGAACTGGCAGCCCAGCCCAGCCCAGCCTCTCACTTAGCAGGGAGATCTTGTCTTGCGGTCACCACAGCCAGGCAGAGGAGGACGAAGCACTTCTCAGCCCAGAAGCCACAGTGCTGGCCACAGAAGAGGGACCACAATGGTGAGCACAGGCCTAACTGGTCACCTGGCTGCTGGTGATGGGGATGAGGGAACTAGGCACTGGAGCCTTAGCTTTGGCTCCAGGGAAGAAGGAGGGAGAGCGTCCAGCAGCAGCAACAGGTCAAAGAGCGAAGGCTGGACTGGGCTGCCCTGGGTGGTAGTGAGTTCCCCAACACTAAAGGTCTTCAAGCAGAAGAATGATGTAGATAAGGGGTCTCCTGCTCAGGTCCTAGTTGGACTAGATGGCCCACAGGGTCCCTGGGGACTCTGTGACTCTGTTGGGGACAAGTCCCCTACTAGACAGTGTTGGGGAAGAGACAGCTCATCTCTCGCTTTGCTCTGGTGAGGCAAGCATAGCTTGGTATTCTTGAGATAGCACAGGGAAATTCTAGTGGCTGTGTGGGCCAGAGAGGGAGTCACAGTTCTGCTACTTCCTAGGAGACCTTCACCTCCCTGGGCCTCTGTTTCCTCACCTGTAAAATGGGGGTATCATCCTCGTGGGGGTGGTCTAGTGAGAAGCTCTAGTGAGATGCAAGCCAGGGGCCCCAGATCAGGTTGAGCCTTGCTGCCGCTGGGTGGCTGGGGCCTGAGTGGCCCTGTCTTTGGCCTTGGTTTCCATCCCACCCCCTGGGGCAACAGCCCTGATGAGCAAAACCCAGGCAAGCTGGCTGAGTTGCAACCAGGGTGGCAGCAGAAGGGAGGGGGTAGCACAGGAGGAGGAGTGACAGGGAAGTCATGTGACTGAGAAGGTGGGAACAGGTGAGGGGGCAGGGAGGGCCCTTGTTGGGGACCTTGGAGAAGGAATTGCTATTCAAGTAGGGGTTGGACTAGTAGATCCCTGCCAGCTCCGAGACTCTAAGATTCTGTTTTAAAACCAGGCTGGTGCTATGGGCAGTGATGGAAGAAAGGGAAAGGGCTGCTGGAAAGGCATTTTGGGGAAGAGCTAAAGATTCAAGTGCAAAGCAGTCCTGTGTTTGCTGCAGGGTCAGGGGAAGGTGAGGCAGGAAGTGTGAGAGTCCAGCTGCCAGTGTAGTCCTAATGAAGCTCAGTAGGCCAGCTCTGGGCGGTGCCCTCAACGGTGCCATCTTTTGTGCCATGCATTGGAAAGCAAAGTATCCAGCCAGTTGAGCAGCGGAACAGGGATTTTGTCTTTGATGTGGTGCAAAGGGCTGCTTGTGGGGCCTGGCCATCAGCGAGCTGTTACCAGTGATTGGTGCAAGAGACCTTGATGTTGGGGAATGTTGGTGAGGTCCCAATGACTGAGCAGAAAGCAGATGATGGACGGAAAGAAACCACAAGAGAAGCTGACGGTTCCAGAGGGCTTTAAGGCCTACAACTCACTTGGCAGCCATTCCATCCCCAGTTTTTGAGATGAGGAAATTGAGACTCAGACAGGTTGGATGACTTTCACAGGCTCGAAAGCTGCAGTGACTGGAGTCCAGGTTTCAGATCAAAAGATCTCAACAGCCCGGAGATCTCAATGCCCCAATGTGATGGGGATTCATGAAAAGTCTTTCATCTGGGCTTTAAAAAAAACCAGCTGGCCTATGTGCATTATAACCCATCCAGTTAGATTCAGTAGTGCCCCCCATGCCAGCAGTGCTCTGCCTCTTCACTGCTGCTCCTTGGAACTCCCATTTCCCTCCAATATTCTGTTCACAAGCCACCTCTTTGGGAAACCTTTTCTGATTCCTCTTCCCCAAATCACTTTGTGTTTATTTTCATTTATCTTGTATTGACTTGGCTATGAACAGATTGTATCCCTTCAGTTCCTTGAGGACAGGGCCTATCTTGAATCCCTCACCCAGTACCTGGCGCATAGAAGGTGCTTCATAAGGGCTTGCCTATTGATTGAGAGTGAACAATGCACACCTGTTGAATGAGTGATACTGCTAAAATCCTAGAGCACCGAAGCTGGAAGGGACCTTCCAGATCATGGAGTCCCATCCCTTGATTTACCAAAGCCCAGAGAGGTAACTCAGTGGGATGTAATGTCCTCAAGGGGAGGCAGGGAATATTGCATTTTCCCTTTGTATGTCCAGCAATACCTGACACATAAGAGGCACTTAATAAGACAGGATTTGAGGGCCTCTGGTTCCAAATTCTCTGTTCTTTCCACTCTGATCTGATAAGGACCTTTTAGCCAGTTCCTGTGAGTTTGAGGAAGCAGGAGGACGGCTTAGACTTGAGGAATGGCAATAGGAAAAGAAAGAAGAGGACAGATGAGAGGGATTCATCAGAAAGCAGTCAAATGTGATTGAGGTTTAGGGCCTGGGTACCTGTGAGATCTCAGGGAATGACCTCAATATTTTCAGTAAAATATGAGACAAGGTTCTCAGCTGAGAGAGTGGGTGGGTGTGGGAAGGAGCCATGGGAGGTTTGAGGGGGGATGAAAATTTTCTGGAGAAACATTATGGTGAGGGTGATAGTGAGTTAATTAGAGAAGTATAAAAAGATTGCCTTGGGCCTGCAAGAGCAGCTTTGTCACCTTTTGGGGAAAGCTAATTGCTGTTTTAGTAGGGAAGAAAGAGGCATGGATCAAGCCAATGTTGTGGAGAAATACTGGTAGACATTAGTCCTATCAGACAAGAAATGGGGAGGGCTGCAGATGGAGCCACTTATTTGGGACTGGCTGAAGAGTGGTGATTAATGGCTCAATGTCAATCTGGAAAAGGCTGCTGGACCCCCCACGGCTCTGGTCTTGCCCAGGTTTTAAGCATCATTTTTATCAGTGGCTTAGATGAAGGCACAAGGAGAATACAGATCAGATTGGCAGATAGCACGGAACTGTAACAGACAGCTAAAACATTAGATGATGGAATTAGAATCCAAAAAAGATTCTTTAAACACTGGGACAATGAGTCAAGTCTCATGAAGAGAACATTTGAGAACCCTCCCTGCTCTTCTTGCTCTCATCTTCCCTCCCTTTGGAGAGGCACTTGGGCTCATTCCCATTTGTGTTTCTGCTTCTCATCTTTGGCCAGGGCAGCTAGGCAGACCAACGTAAAGTCATCCCTTCCACATTGCAGGGGTTGGGGAGGGGGGTGCCCCGCGATTTAGAAAATGCACGTAAAAATTTTTGGCCCTCCCTTCCTACGTGAGAAGAAGTCTGAATTTTCTTTTTCTTTTATGGGCTATTTATAGTACCTTATTGTAAAATTGGGGTTAAGTATTTGGTCATGGGCTCTGTGTCGTCTGCTGGCCTTTGAATGTTGTCTGTGACTTATGCAAAACTCCCCCAAAATTCCCACTTCTTATGTGCTGACCTGCGATATGTCGAAAACTGATGGGGAAAGTCACAATGTGGAAGGGATAACTGTATTCAGACTATCCCAGGGCTTCTTCCATAAAGAGCTCCCAAGGCAACGGAAGGACTCTGGGCATTTGCACTGGCCTTTCCTCATTCCTGGAATTCGCTCTCTCCTCCCCTCTGCCTTCGGACTCCTCTGGCTTCCTTCAAGTCTCAGCTAAAATGCCACCTTCTAGAGGAAGCTTTCCGTCTTCTCCCCTAACGAGAAATGCCATTATCTCCAATTTATCTTCTATGTATCTTGCTGGTACCTAATTGTTTGCATGTTGTTTCCCCTGTTACACTGTGTGCTTCTTGAGAGCAGAGACTGTATTTTTGCCTTTCTTTGTATCCCTAGTACTTTGACAGTGCCAGCACATAGTAGGTGCTTAAGAAATGCTTATTGACATATTGCTCCTGGTCTAGGCTTCTGCCCCAAGGAGAAGGTGATTTGAGAGGACATGGGGGAGCCATGCTCCCTTGGGGACTACTGTCCTGATGGGAAGAAACATCACCCACACAGGCAAAGGAGAGGGAGCCAGTCAAGGAGGGGAAGATTAAAGATGCAAAAGAAAGGGAAATAGATGAAGCAAGGTCCTTGATGAGGTAGTGATGATGGGATCAAGGGCTTAGCTTTGGCAAAGAGGATGTATACTTCTTCACCTGAGGTATCTGGTGGTACAGTGGATAGAGTGGTGGGCCTGGAGTCAGGAACACCTGAGTTCTAATCCTGCCTCACATGTTTACTCTGGGCAACTCACTTTGTTTGCCTAAGTTTCTCCAGCTGGGGATAATGATAGCACCTACCTCCCAAGATCAAGTGAGATATTTGTAAAAGGGCTTAACACAGTTCTGGCACATAAGAGGTGCTATAGAAATGCTTATTCCCTTCTCCCTTTCTCTAAGACAGGAAGGAAGGAGGGTAAAGATGCTGGGAAATTTGGAAGGAAGAGGAGTGAAGCTTAATTTGAAAGTGTCTAATAGCCCAAGTCAATTCTCCTGTTTCCCAGAGTAGACTTTGCAAGGCTGCTAGGGATTGGGGTAGAGAGGGTTGAGCAGAGAAGCTCTCTCCATTTGCTGTTCTCCAGTCACCTTTCTTCTCTGCTCCTCCAGGCCCTTGTCTCACTCACTGTTATTGTTTAGAGGAGCTTGCTTTGTTTCGGGACAACTTCTTCCGGGCTGGCTGGACATATGCCAAGGCTTCCTCAGTACTGAACCATCAGACATTTGCCTTTGTTTTGACATCACAATCATTTCTGAATATATCAAACACACACACGTGACATGCCCCCTCATAAGGAAAAAAAAAAATCAGAAAAACCAAATGATATAATGAGCTCCGACCTGATGGTGTATGCAGTATTTTGCCCCCGTGGTCCCTCCGCTTTCTCCCAAGAGGAGTGAGGCTTGTTTTGTTGTCACTTTCCTGGGACCAAGAGCATCAAGAAGCATTTTAAGTACCTACTGTGTGCTTGGCATAGGGGATACAGAGAGACAAGTGCAACAAGACTTGTCCTCCAGGAGCTTATACTCTCCTGGAGATAGAATGAAGCTCAAAGGCTCTCCAGGCTTCCCTTCCCTTTCCTTGGTTCCCCCTCCTCAGAAGGTCAGGTCCCGGACTCCTTAGGGTGAGCACAGCAGCCTTGGCCTGCAGAAGAGCCACGCTTCTCCTTAATATTGCTCAGCCTAACCCAAATGCCTCCCTGGCACCTTCCATGGCTTCCGGGCTAGCCTCCAGCCTGTGCTAGGGACTGCTGCTGTTTGTTGTGCTGTTACCAAAGCAAAGTCCCTCACCACACTTAACTACTGAAACCAGGAAATGTCCCCTCCCCTCCTCTCCTTCCTTCTTGTGGTGACTTGAATGTTCAAGGGGGAAGGTGGGAGGAGGAGGGAGGGGGGAGGATCACATTATTTGCTACCAGAGGCTGCAGGGCAGCAACATTGTACAGTGGATAGAGAGCTGAACCTAGAGCCCTGAAGACTCCTCTTTGTGAATTCAAATATGGCCTCAGACACTTCCTAGCTGTGTGACCCTGGGCAAATCACTTAATCCTCTTTGCCTCAGTTTCCTCATTTGCAAATTGAGCTGGAAAAGGAAATGGCAAACTCCTCCTGTATCTTTGCCAAGAAAACCCCAAATGGAGCCAGAGTTGAAGGAAAGAAAAAGAGGCTGTGTGCTGAGGAGGGGACATTAGCAATTCAGCCAAAGAGTCCACCAACAAAGATTCATGCACAGAAGTGAGAGAGTCCTCTCCCCTCCACAGGCAGCCAAAGTCAGTGGGAAGCCCAGACATCTCCTGTCCTCCCTTAAGCCCATAGTCACTGATGTGTGTCAAGTCAGGCCTCACTGAGCTGTTAGACCATACAGTGAAGACCTTGGAGTCTTGTAAAATGCTATTAGTGGCAGATTTTAATGGCTTGAGTGGAAAGAAGACTGGACAAGGAGGAGGGGTCAGAGGGGAGCTAGGAGATTTGGACTGCAGTCTGGGCCCTACCCCTAAATGATGTGTGACCCTGGGCATGTGTCACAACCTTCTCTGAGCCTGTTTCCCCATCAGTAAAAGTAGGAGGTGGATTAGAGGATTTCGGGGCTCCCGTCTAGTGCTGACATTCTACGTTCTCTGTTCTAGAGTCTCTGCCAGATCTGACATCCAATGTGCCAATGACATCAAGCTGGGACAGCTAGCAGACACACTGGATGACAGGCAGGATCTAAAAGGATGGAAGCTAATGAGGTGGAGATTGTTAGGGATAAATGTGCAAGCTGTACACTTGTGGGAGATCAGGGAGGAGGCATGGTTAGATGGCAGTGGTTCTGAAAAAGATCTGAGGGTATTAGTGGACTAAAAGCTCAATATAGGTCAATAGCTAGTGCCCTGGTCATAGTCTTGGGCTGCACTGAGGCTATAGCTTACCCTGAACTTTGCACTCCTCCGACCTCATCTGGAATATTACCATTGGTTCTGGGCAACAAGACTTAAGAAGTCCATTGCTAAGGTGGGGTAAGCAGGGGAGGGCAAGCAGGAAGATGTATTGAAGGAACTGGGCATGTTTAGCCTGAAATTAGATGGATCTATTTAGCAGCAGAGGACTGAGGACCCCAGAGCAAATGGGGGTAAAAGGGAGGGGAGGCTTGATGTCAGGATGAACTTCTAACCGTGAGGGGAACTGGCTACCTGAAGGGCACTGGGTTGCCCTTCCTTGGAGGTCTTCAAGCAGATGCTGGATGCCCACTTGTTGGGCAGGTTCTAGTGGGGATTTCTTTGGTGTATGTGTTGGGCTGGGGTCCCTTCCACCTCAAAATTTTGATTCTAGGTTCTAAGGGCCTTTCCAGCTCTAACAGTCTATGGTCTATGTTCTAGGCTTCTTTCCATGTCTAATATTTCATATTTTAAGTCCCCTCTCAGCTCTATAATTCTATGTTCTGTCTTCTAAGCACTCTTTAGATTCTAGTATTCTGTGTTCTAAGATCCTGCCCATCTCTGAAATCCTATGATCTTTACGTTCTAAGGACCCTTCAAGCACTAGCATTTTATTTTTAAGGTCCTTTCTAGTTTTGGCATTCTATGTTCTAAATTTCCTTCTAGCTCTGGTATTTTATGATCTATGTATGTTCTGAGGTTCCTTCCATCTCTGACATTTCTGTTCTGTGTTCTAAGGTCCCCTTTAGCTCTGACTTTCTATATCCAAAGATCTTTCCCATCTGTTCCAAGGTCCTCCCTACCTCCAATGTTCTATGTTCTATGTCCTGTGTCCTAAGTAAGGCCCTGTCTGGCTCAAACCTTCTCAGTTCTAAGGTCCTTGACGTCTGACATCCTTTGGCTCTCTGATTTGAATTCTAACACCACATTGCCATAGGGGTTGAATTTCACTTAGCAGGGTTATTTTTTTTAAGGATGGTTGTCAGGGAGCTGACAGGTTGAAAGCTTTAGTACTCAGCTCCCTCAGGGAGGCAGATGCCCTGTAGTGGTGAGTGATGCTCAACTTGCCTCGGGCCAGTTGCCCTAGGGAGGTGCCCAGGCTGGCCTACATTCTGCAAGAATAAGGTGACCCAGACCAGCCTTGTGCCACATATATCAGCCAACTAAGAAATGAGCCAATTCTGTTTTGGCTTCTAAGAACTGGCTGGCCCCTAGGCTTAGATGAGATGTGGCAGACTGGCATGATGTTAGCCTGAGTCTGGAGTCTGAGGACTTACTTTCTGTGTGACCTTGGGTGAGTCATTGTGTTTCTCTGGGCCTCAGGCTCCTGCACTCTAAAATGGGGCATTAGACTGGATGCTTCCCAAGATCTTGTCCAGCTTTCTATCCCCTTTCTGTCCCCTGCTCCTATCATTAACATGCTGATGCTTGCATCATGGTTGAGCTACCCAGTGCCTTAAGTGGGATTTAGCCCCAAGGCTTCAGCCAGAGCTAGAACTGTTCTTCTCAGGGCCAAAACCTAGTGGGAGGTGGGTGATAGGGAGAGGGGCAGGGCAGAGCAGAGGACAGTGTAATCATGACTGGGTACTCACCAGGGAGTGGCAGCTTTGGGGCTGGTGAAGATGAGGTGGGGGAATAGTGGCCACAAGAGGGAGGAAAGATGCCCTGTTGGCCCAGGAAAGAAGCACCATTGTGTCATGCTATTTATGGCTCAAGGGAGGTCTTTGGGATAACTGGAGTTCTGAGGAGAAGCAAGCAACTCACTATAGACATGTGGGAGCCATCCCCATAGGCGCCCAATGTGGGCCCTCCACCCCAGACTTGACGAATCCTGGTTTCAGCCTACTGTGTAGATAGATGTTTACCCAGGATGCCAGATCTGGAAAGACCCTTGGAGACCACCCAGTCCAGCTCCCTCCTTGGATACATGAAGAGCTTGAGGCCCAGAGAGGACCCAGAGATCATTGGGATGGGAAGGAGCAGAGCCAAGACCCAAACTCAGATGCTGTAGCTCCCAACCTTATGAACACCTCATGCCCTTGAGTATACCCTCTACCCCTCCCCTAGTGCCCAGTCTATGCCACCAGTGTGAGAGGAGGGGGGTCTCTAAGGATTGCTACACTTTACAGGTGGGGGGGGGAATCTTGTCACCCAGAGCTGCTATAGGTGCTGGTAGAACTAACTCCTGAGACCTGCTCTCCTAGAGAGAGGCAATGTCATGGAAAGTGCTCTGGACTTGCAGGCCAAAGGACCTGGGTTTGAATCCTGGCTCTGCCATGTGACCCTGGGCTTCAATTTCTTTATGTGGAAAATGAGGATGAGCAGACCCAGTTGTGGGGTTCCAATGGGATCCCCTATTTTGAATTAGAAGGGCCCGGAGTTGGCCTTGCATCCAGCTTCCACTTACTGTAGTTGAGGAAACAGGCCAAGAGGGAATGAGGTAACCTGTTCATAGTCACATAGTCCAGAAGGGACCAAGCGGGGACCCCAATAATGTATTGACAAACAGTGGCAAGTGTTCTGGGACTGCCTGGCAACAATGGCAGGTCTACCTGGGCCTGAGCTTCCTGGATCCCCGCTAACTTGCCACCCGCCCCGGCAGACACACACACACACACACACACACACACACACACACACACACACATGTACACACACCACACACATACACACACCACACACACATACACACATGCATATACCCCCCCATACACACACATACCACACACACACCACACACACACCCCCACACACCACATACATACACACATGTACACATACCACACACACACACCACACACACACACATACACACATACACACACCACACACATACACACACCACACACACATACACACACATATACCACACATACACCACACACACACACACACACACACACCCCTTTGGCCCTGGAGCCACCCTGTTGTGGTCTCAGTAGGTCTGGACTTGTCCCCTGTCACCAAGGGCACAGGCCCCAGTGCGCCCCACCCTCCATTGAGATCTGCAGGCCATTTCTGAGCCAAGTGAGGTGTTTGCCAGGTGTTTGCCCAGTTCAGTACCCTGTCCCCTCAGTGTATTAAATCAAAACCAAAATAATTCCCCGTTGATATGGAAACAAGTCAAATTATTTTAAGGAAAAAAATAAAAGCCAGTCTCTATTAAGTCTTGTTGTTATGGTAACAGGAATTAGAAAAGTAACTTAACCAAGGAGGCTGCTTGGGGGCGGGGTGGGGGGAGTGGAGGTTGACCCTAGCTTTGAGAGTCCAGAAAAACAAACTGAGCTCACCCCCCCCCATTTCTGCAAGCCTGCAGTACAAAGCCCTTGGGGAGCAAGAGGTGAGGGAAGGGGGAGCCAGGGGCGGCCTGTGTCAGCTGCTGGCATGTCCTGCCCTCATCACTGCTGGCCCACACCTCAAGGGTTTTCCCTGTTTTGTAGATGGACCCCAGGCTCCTTGAGGCCCAGTGCAGAGAGGGCTTGGGTGTAGGGATGCCCACATGGATGTCCTCCTGGGCCTATCTCTGGCTCTGGCTCCTCTGTCCCACTCCTGCCAGGCCGGGGCCATATCAGGGAACTAAAGGCAGGGCCAACTTCTGTCCCTGCTCCCGCTCCCACTCCTGCCACCCCAGGTGACCAGGAACTCCCCCCCACACACACACATACACAGGCTCAGAGGTTACCCAGGACTTTGAGCAGGAGCTGAGGGCACTGTGAGGGCTACAGATGGGAGGGCAAAGCTTGGCAAGTCTGAGGGCCATTCTTGGCATTTCTTCTCCCATCTCACCTGAGTCCTCATGGGCACGGGTGGGGAAATACTACTCAGTGCTCTGGGTTTTTCTTTAGGCTCCTTGAAATATGTTATCTCTTTTGTCAAAAAACAAACATAAAGAGGCCCACGGCAACCTAATGAACATGAAATGAATGTACCACTGCTGGCTTTTATCCCTTTTCTTTCCATTACCAAGCTGTCCAGCATCCTCCTTGCTGCCCCTAGCATCAGGAGCAGCCTGGGATGGTAGGAGTCCCCGGCTAGACGTCTGGTCCTCATTCATCCTTAACTAGCTCTTTAGACAAGTCACTTAAGTGCTCTGAGCCTCCACTGCTTCATTTGTAGAAGGATGGTGATGGAAGGACATTGAGGACCCAGAGGAGAACAATTAGGATGAGGAAGGGCCCCGAGTCCATATACAAGCAAGGAATGGCTAAAGGAACTCAATGGGGACGGGAGGGCTGTTTGAGAGGGAAGAGCGATTAGATATGTTCTCTTGAGCTCGAAGGGGTCAAACCAGGGCCAGGCGTGGGTGTTGCAAACGGCCAGTTTGGGCCGGATGTCCTTACCAAGGCTAGTAGTCCAAGGGTGAGGCAGGCTGCTTGCAGGGGTGGCCCTTGCCTTGCCTTGGAGGTCTCCAAGCACAGAGGCTGGATGACATCTTGACGGCTTTGGGAGAGTAGGGATCCTTTGGCCGTGTAGACTATGCCATGCCAGGTCTGGGCAAGCAAATACAATGAATCTTCCCTAAACAAAGCACTCGTATCAAATATACTGAATAAATATGAAGCACTTTGGGAGAGAGAGCGCTGCCGTTAGAAGGTGGGGCCTGGGTTGTGTCTTACAGAAAGTAGAGATGTGGAGACAGGAGATGTCAGAGTGTGAGAAGGGGACTAGTATCCCCCCAGAACTGGAAGGAGAGCTTGGGCCGAGGTTGGGAAGCATTTGTATTTTATGCTAGAGGCATAAAGTTTATTGAGTAGGGGAGGGACCAAGTCAGGTCTATGCTTAAGGAAAATCCCTCTGGCAGCAGTGATGGAGCAGATGTAGGGACCAGAGTAGGGAGAAATATGAGAAAGGAAGACCATTCAGTAGGTTGTTGTAGTGATTGAGGTGAGAGGTGATGAGGGCCTAAATTAAGGCCATAGCCTGGTGAGTAGAAAGAAGGGGTTGGATGCAGATGCCAAGGAGGTAGAGACAGCAAGACTTGGCCAGGTGGGATGAGGGAGTGTGAGGAATCCAGGCCAATGCCAAGGTGCTGGATCTCGGATACTGGGAAGATGGTTGTGCTTTTGACATAAATCAGCAAGTTGGGAAGAGGGCCGGGGGAGGGTGGAGGTGATAAATTCCGTTCTGTCCAGGGTAAGTTTGAGATGTTTCCAGGGCAGTCGGTTTGAAATGTCCAATGGCAGCTGGTGATGCAGGATCAAAGCTGGGGATGGACATGTAGATCTGGGGGTCATCCGCATAGAGATGGGAGCTGAAGAGGTCACCATATTAATTTGTCTGGAGGAAGAAGAGCAGAGGGCCAGGGCAGAACCCTGAGGGACACTTACAGTTAGAGGCCATGATCTGGAGGAGGATGCAGTGAAGGAGACTGAGAAGGAGCAGTTGGAGAGGGAAGAGGAGGAGGGTGTCCCAAAAACCTAGGGAGAAGAACATAGTAAGGGGGGGGAGGGTGACCTACAGTGTCCAAGGCTGCAGAGGGGGAGGTCAACCATGAGGACTGAGAAAAGACTCTTGGATCGGACAATTAAGAACCAATTAAGAGATCATGAGGAACTTTGGAGAGAATGTTTCAGGCCTGAATGATGAGCTTGAAAGCCAGATTGTCAAGTGTTGGGGAGTGAGAGAAGAGGAAGCACAGGCAGTGAGTGTCAACAGTTTTCTCTAAGAGTCTGTCCAAGAAAGGGAGGTGAGAATTGGCATTCCTTTTGGTCTCTCTGCAGCCTTTGGCAATGCTGAGGACCTTCCTCTCCTTGAGACCCTCTCCTGTGCAGGTTTTCTGGTTCTCCTCCTCCCTCTTAGACTGTTCCTTCTCAGGAGGAGCCTCTGCTTTATCCTCATCCGGGACATGTGGGTGTCCTTCAGGGCTCCATCCTCTGCTCTTCCCCCATTTTTCTACCAGCTCCTGTGGATTGAATGACCATCTGTCTCTATGCTGAGGATTCTCAGATCTCCCTTTCCTGCCCCAGCCTCTCTGCTGACCTCCGATCTCGAATCTCCCTCTGCCTCTCAGACATCTCGAACTGGACATCTGAAATTCCATGACTGTCAAGGGCAACGCCATCCTCCCAGTCCCTCAGGCTCACTATACTAAACGTCATCTTCAACTCCTTACTCTCACCCCACAATGTCCAGTAGGTCTCCAATGCCTGTTGATTCTACCTTCCCAACATCTTACCAATATGCCCCCTTCTCTCCTCTGAACCTGCCCCCACCCTGCTGTAGGCCCTCATCCCCTTATACTTGGACCATTGTAGTAGCTGCTGGCAGCTCTGCCTGCCTCAGGCGTCTCCCCACTCCAGGTCATCCTCCATTTAGCCACCAAAGTGATTTCCCATTCAGGGCCCATCATGGCAGCCCCCTCTCAATAAACCTCAGTGGCTCCCCATCACCGACTTCCTAGCTGTGTGATCTAGGGCAACCCACTTAACCTCTATTTGCCTCTGTTTCCTCAACTGTAAAATATGGATAAAAACAGCACCCACCATGCAGGGTTGTTGCAAGGTTCAAATGAGAAAATATTTGTATAGCACTTAGCACAATACCTGGCACACAGTAGGGAGTATATAAATGCTTATTCCCTTTCCCTTACTGCTTCCTACTCAGTAATCTTCAGTGGCTCCCTATCACCTCCAGGATCAAATGCAAAATCCTCTTAGTGGTGTTCAAAGCCCTTCATAACCTGGCTCCTCCTGCCTTCCCACCTGACTCTCTGGTACATACTCATACTCTTCTCTTCTGTCCAGTGACTCTGGCCTCCTGGCTGGCCCCCGGAGCTGGAAGGCTGTCCCTCCTCAGCTCCGACTACTGACCTCCCCAGCCTCCCTCAAGTCCCAGCTCAAATCCCGCCTTGTCCAGGAAGCCTTCCCTACTCCCTCTTCCTTGCAGGGCCTTCCCTCTGGTCAGTATTTCCTATTTATCCTGTATATAGTATTTGTTTATATGTTACCTCTCCCATTAGATTGTAACCTCCTGGAGGGCAAGGACTGTCTTTTGCCTCTTTCTGGATCCCCAGTGCTTAGCACAGTGCCTGACACGCATTGACTGATGCGTATCATTTCCCAGGCTCAGTGCTGAGCCCTAGGGATCCAAAGAAAAATAATGAGTCTCTGTCCTCAACACTTTGTGGCTCCTGCCAGCCTAGATCTTAGGTCTTGTGTTCTAAGAACTATTATAGCAGCTCGAAAACTCAAATTCTTAGGGGCCTTTCACTTCAGACGTTCTACATTCCATGTTCTGGAGGCAGCTAGGTGATAACACAGTGCACAAACTGCTAGGTCTGGAGACAGGAAGACCTGAGTTCAAGCTCTCCCCTAGCTGTGTGACCCTGGTCAGGTCACTTAAGCACCGTCTACCTCAGTTTCCTTATCTGTAAAATGAGGATAATAATAGCACCTCTTTCCCAGGCTTGTTGGGAGGATAAGATAAATTTGTGAAGTGCTTAGCTCAGTGCCTGGTGCATGGCAGATGGCATAGAAATGCTTATTCTCTTTCCTCCTCCCCTTCTGGGGTCCCTTTCAGCTCTGATGCTATGTGCTAAAGACCCTTACAGGTCTGATGTTCTCTGTTCTAAGGCCCCTTCCAGTTCTGGCATCATCCATTCCATGTTGTAAGGTGCCTTCTGTCTCTGATATTCTGTAGGTCTGAGTAATATTTTGAAGACTACAGGGCCCTGTCCTTATTCCAAAACTGCCCCTTCCCTCCCTGAAGAGGTAGGCAGTCTATTTAGTGAGTTTGTCTGGATATGTGAGCAGGGGGTCTGCCTGTTGCTTCCTCTCGGATTTCCTGGCAGCTTGGGCTCAGAAAATTCTAACTGAGTTCAGCTCAGTTCCTGTGTCTAGACTATCCCTGAAAGTGTAGCTCTTTGGAAGCCTTCTCTGTTTCCCTCTATCTAGGATACTGAGACAAGTAGAAGTCTACATTTGCCTCTGGGGCAGTTAATGGCATGACCCTGAGGTCCAATTAGCTGGTGATGCTGAGGAAGTGAGGTCTCCAGCCTTAATTTCAAAGCAGATCAGGCTTCCTAACTACACAAGGCTGTTTGACTCACTTCTCGGGCCCTTCCACGTTTGCTGCGTTTGACATCCAGACTGGTTGGAGGGAGCCACGGGTCTGTTGCTTATCCCAGCAAGCCAAGGGTGGCTCAAAGGGGCTTCCTTAGGAAAGGAAAGAGTCAAGGGGAGTTCTGTGTTGGCTTCGCCATTCTGGAGTCTAAAGGCCTTCCCAGCTCTGACATTCCCCGAGTCTTTCTTTGGGACATTTTGAATACTCTGTTCTAAGGGCCCTGTCTTTTCTGACAGTCTTTCTTCTCTGTTTTGAGGCTTCTTCCAGCTCTACAATTCCCTGTTCTCTGTTCTAAGGGCCCTTACAGCATTGTAGCTTTTCTAGTTCTGACATCCTATGTTTCATGCCTAGAGCCCAGTCAGAAGTCTTGCATCTGACATTAATTGTGAGGCCTTGGCAAAGTCACTTCTGAACCTTAGAGACAGGGCTGTGCTGGAGCCAGCTCAGCTAGCAGAGGCTGGGGGGGGGGGGGAGGAGCTAATTGTTCAGTTTTCAGGGGGAGTGTTCCCGCCCCAGAAATCAGCAAAAACTACAGCACATGCTGCTTGCTGTGCTGTTTTGTTGATTGTGTAGACTTAAGAAAGTGTCAGTGTCAGTGATGCAGATTAAATTGTGTTGTGAGCACTGGGAGAACCATCCCCCGCCCTACCAGTCCTGGGCAGGTTTGGATCTCCGTGGGTGGGGGGGGGAGCCAGTAAGAATAATTGTCCTTCCTCCTTGGTGCAGCCTCAGGCTCGAATGAGGTAACCAAGCCCTAAGTGTTTGGTAACTGGCAAAGGTGAGGGCCAAGGGCTCTGACGCCTCCTGTGCTTGCGAGGGATCTGTTAACCCAGATAGAAGGTTTTGTTTTGGCGTTTTTGGGAGGGAAGGCGATAGGGTGAAGTGACTTGCCCAGGGTCACACAGCTAATAAGTGTCTGAGGTCAATTTTGAACTCAGGTCCTCCTGACTCCAGGCCCAGCACTCCATCCACCTAGCTGCCCCTCAGATAGCTTTTAACTCAAATGAGGTCATGGGTCCTGGCACAACAGAAGTCCCCTGCCCCTAGTTAAGGACAAAAAATTCCTATAGCTGCTCACATGCCCAGCTCATGCCCAGCCATCCCTGTGTATGCTAGAGTCCCTTACCTCTACCATACATAGCTGTCTCACATGCCCAGCCTCTGCCCAGCCACTGCCTCCCCTGGTACCCACTACCCTCATTCCACTTTATGACCACCTGGAGGCCTGTTTGGAGCCCTGAGTCCAGCCCTCATTCGGAGGCTGGTGCCCCCCAGGCTCTTGGAAATCTCCTTAACCCAGAACTGGAGAGAGTGCTTGAGGCTGAGCAGCCTAGATATAGTCAGAGGGCTTCCTGCTTCCTGTTTGGTGAACCCCAATATCCTGGCTTGCTTGTTAAATACCAGCTTTTTGTTTTGTTTTGTTTTATTAATTTATTTTGATTTATCAACAATCACTTCCATATGCTTTTGAGTTGAAAATTTTTCTCTCCATTCCTCCCCCCCACCCTCCCCAAGATGGCGCACAATCTGATATAGGCTATACATTTACATACCCATTAAACATATTTTCACATTAGTGAAGTTGTAAGTAAAAATTAAAACCAACAGGAGGAACCACCAGAAAGAGGAAACAAAACTCAACGGAAGAGAAAAAAAATGATAACGATTCAACTTTCATAGTTCTTTCTTTGGATGTAGACAGCATTTTGCATCACGAGGCCTCTGGAGATGTCTTAGATCCTTGTATTGCTGAGAAGGGCTAAGTCTATCAATGTTAGTCATCACACAATGTGGCTGTTACTGTGTACAACGTTCTCCTGGTTCTGCTCACTTCACTCAGCATCAGTCCATACAAGTCTTTCCAGGTTTTTCTGAAGTCTGCCTGCTCATCATTTCCTATAATACAATAGTATTCCATTACATTCATAGACCACAACTTGCTCAGCCATTCCCCAATAGATGGGCATCCCCTCAATTTCCAGTTCTTTGCCACCACAAAAAGAGCGATAGTAACTTTTTCTTGCTGACTCATGTTTGGCTGGTGACCCCCTGTGACCTCCACATGGTTTTCTACTTTATACACACACACCACAAATAGTAGAAACTATAGGAGTGTATGTGTATGTGTATGTATATGTGTATGTATGTGTATATGTATGTATATATCCAGAATTACTCCCTTCTGTACTTCTATGATAACAATAACAATAATAACTGACATTTCTCCAGCACTTTAAAGTTTCCGAATCACTTTTTGTACATTCATTTGAGCCTCATATCACCCCTGTGAGGTAGATGCTACAGGGATTATTATTATCCCATTTAATAGATGAGGAAACTGAGGCTCTGAGAGCTTAAAATGGTTTTGCCATGATCACACAACTACCATATGTCAGGGGAATCTGAACTCAGAATTTCCTAACTTCAGCTCCACAATATCTGGTGCCGTGTTTTCCCTTTCCTGCCCAGCGCCTTACTCTACAGCTGGCCCAGTCCCAGGGTGGTTCGATATGAAGAGTTAGAGTCAGGAGACCTGAATACAAGTCCTTGTTCTTCTGCTTACTGCCTTCATGGCCTTAGACAAATAATTTCCTTTCTTGTGACCTCAGTTTCCATTTGTGGAAAGTAAGAGATTTGGGCTAGAAGCTCCCTATGGTCCTTCCAGCTCTAAGATTCTGTGACTTTACAGCCTCAATTTGAGTCCCAGATTTCTCACTTACCTCTCGCTCAGAGCCTCTCTATGTAATTCTTCCCTCTCTCCTTCCCCGCCTCCCACCAGCTACTCCCAGGTTCCTCCAGGGCTCCATCCCCAACTCCACAAGACTCTGTTGCTCGACATTTCAGAGATCCCTAAGGCCAGTAAAAATGTTTAAGACACGATATAGCAGAAGTAACAAGGAAAAGACTCAAGCAGTAAAAACCAGACACAAAATAAAGGGGTGCAAATCCTCTGCACCTCCAAGGGAATGGAAGTGCAGTTCTCCTCCAGTCCTCCTACACGTAATCCTTCCCAACAGGATTGGCAAATGTACACTTAGTCTGAGAGTCGGACTTTTTGAAATGGTTAGGCCTTCTTCTTGGGGTCTTTCTGGGGAGTCCTTCTGGGTAGGCTGAAGAGTAGCTGACAACTGTCACTCTCTCTCTCTCTTTCTCTCTCTCTCTCTCTCTCTCTCTCTCTCTCTCTCTCTCTCTCTCTGTTTCTGTCTCTCTGTCTCTCTCTGTGTCTTTCTGTGTCTCTGTCTCTCCATGTCTCTCTGTCTCTGTCTCTGTCTCCTTCCAACCAGAGCGGCACCCTTTGATTCATCCCTGTCTTCTTGTCCCTCACCGCCTTTGCAGCCCTGTTCTTTTAACCTCCCGCCTTCTAGACCCTCCTCACTAGGTGGCATTACCCTGCTAGGCCTCCTAAATAGCCCAGGCATTGTTGGAAATGGAGTCCTACGCAGATGTTCTTTACATGTACAAAGAGGGGTAATGCTGCCTACGCTCCAGCTTCCCACGGCTTTTATGAGGGAGGCTCTTTCTGAGCCCCAAAGGCACCAGAGCGCTGCAGCCACTGTCATCAGCGGAGAACTACAGCTGCTTGCTAAGGCCTTACTCAGCTCCATCACCCCAGCACTGTAGCCATCAGAAGTGCCTTCATCAGACAGAGAAGGAAGCTGAGGCCCAGGGAAGGGACTTAGTCAAGGTCATACAGCTGACAAGTGTCCATGGAGGGATATGAACCCAGGTTCCCTGGTACTCTTTTCTGCCCTCTGCCTTTCAGAGAGTCCCTTGGTCTGGGCCTTGGTAAAGAAGAGGTGGCCACTGAAAAAGCTCAGTTCTGCTTCTTTTTGAATAAGGCTGCTGCCAACAAACGGCTCTTTGGGTGAGTTACCCAAGAACGTGTTGCCAGAGCTTGCTTTGAGTGTGGCTGCCAGGTGGGCAGAACGAGAAGCAGTGGCATTTGGCATTTTGTCCTGTTGTCCTAGGGTGTCCCAGTTGGAGACTGGCCCAGCGATGGGGGTAGTGCCAACCAGCATTGGTTTGGGGATAAATCTCTGAGCCAGTGGTGAGAGCCTCAGCTAAGAGAGTGTTCTTAGATGGCTAAGGGCAGAGCAAATGGCCCAGTAGAAAGGCTGAAGATTACCTAGGGAAAGCATCTGCTGCTTGTACAGGAAAGAGCAGGAGAGGGTCTCAGGATGGCAGAACTGGAAGGGCCCTCAAAGGCTACCTAGTCCAGCTCCTTCATTTTACAGAAGGGGAAACTGAGGACAACCTAGACCTTCCCTGGGCTGCTCATTCAGGGGCCGGAAGAACAGGAAGCTGCCAGGTTTCTAGATTTCTATAAACATCTCTTGAAAGAGGAACCATAGGCACTTTCCTTCCTGTTCCACCCAACCCGTGCCCCCCATCTCCCCCACCTCCTCACCCTGTATCGTCTTCCAGGGTGGCCACTGGCTCCACTGATCTGCCGCTCCGTTCTCCACTTCATGGGCAGTGTAAATCAGGCCGGGCCGGCTCTCTTTAGAGAGGACGCTATTTTAGGCTCAGCCTAGGAAGCAGTTGGGCCAACTGTGAGAAGGGCCTGTTAGCCTGGGCCAGTAGGCTCCACAGCTCTCCCCTGAGAAGCAGCGAGGAGGTCCTACAGTGGATAGAGTGCTCAGCCTGGAGCCAGGAAGACCTGAGTTGAAATCCAGCCTCAGACACTTCAACTGTAAAACCAGGGTTGTCATAAAGATCCAATAAGATTTGTAAAGCACTTAGCACTGTGCCTGGCACATAGTAGGCACTTAATAAATGTTTATTTCCTCGTGTTCTTCCTCCCTCTCTCCCTTCCTTCCTTCCTCTCTTCTTCCCTCCCTCCTTCCCTCTGTTCCCTTGTTATTTGTGGCAATCTGCTGCTGCCATCCCCACAACTGAACCCCAGGCCCTAGGACTCCAGTCCTCTAGGCATGCCCCCCACTCCCCCTGGCACACTTGGCCTCCTACTTTGACAGACATTGGCTCTTTTCTGTGAGGTTGGGCTGGGCTAGGAAGGGCATTTGGGGGCCTGGCTTTGCCTTCCAGCCTGAGCCAGGGGTAAACAGTTCTTTTCTATAAGATGTCAGTGGGCTTCATGAGGCACATTTTCCCCCTTTGGGCCACAGCCATCCTGCAATCGTAGAATTAGAGGTGGAAGGGACCTCAGAGGTTATAAGGTCTGACCCTGCCCCCCCCCCATATGACAGAAGAGAAAAGGAACTTGTCCAAGGTCACACCCACCTCAGCCAAACCAGAATTCACACACTCTTGACTCTTGCTTTCTGAGACCAATGTTTCTATTCCCCAATTTTCCCCGTGTCCCATTAGGACTCCATCGGCCAGCCCGTCTTCCCCCACCTGTCCCTCCATCCCTGACTCCCCTTCTGGCAAAGAAGAAGAACTCAGCTGGCAGTTGAAGGAATCTCAAGGCATCTCCCTCTGAGGGCTTAATGAAACCAGGACAGGCCCCTTCTCTTCATGCCTGGCTACCCTGGGCCACTGTCTTGGCTCTGCCTTTTGGGGAAAACTAGTGTAGGGAAAGTGGCCTTGGGCAGGAGCTGGCCCTTCAGTCTGGGACCTGGTTTGGCCTGAAACATTGCTTGCAAACCAGGAGGGGTTGGGCCTCTTATGCACTGCAGAGGCCTGGGACTGGGGCTTAGCTGAGCAAACAGGAAGCTCTGGGCTCCTCCTCACTGCAGGCCGCCGGTCCCTTGGGGCAGACGCCTTCGTCCTCCCCCCTAGAGGAATCCAGGCTTTTCTCAGCAGGCAGAAGCTGTTTTCTGTTTGTCGAGAGCAAGTTTCCCTGTAACCTGAGCATCTGGAACCCCTGGAGAGAGTTCAGACTTCCTATCTGAGGCATCCAGCATCCCCCAGTCTACACAGGCTGGAGGCAAAGAGGAGCCTGCCTTGGGAACACATGTTTGGGATCCATTTGGTGTCCCCGCCCTTCTGGCCTCCATTCCTCCCTCCTTTGAACCATAATCCTGTTATCCTAGAGGCCCCGGGTGTTTGCCAGGAAGCAGCACTGAGGGGGAGCTTGGGGGCAGCTAGGTGGCTCAGTGGATAGAGTGCTGGCCTGGAGCTGGAAGACCTGACTCGAAATCTGGACCCAGACACTTACTAGCTGTGTGACCCTAGACAAGTCACATCACCTCTATTTGCCTTAGTCTACTGGAGAAAGAAATGGCAAGCCCCTCCAGTGTCTTTGCCAAGAAAACCTCATGGTGAATATTGGCATGTGTAGTCCATGAGGTCCTGAGGAGTCGGATACCACCCAGCGACTGAACCACAGCAAGCATTGAGGGGACATTGGGTAGGATAGGGCAGATGTGAATTCAGGTGGGCCTGCTGTGATCCCAGGAAGCCTTGCTTTTAATTGACTCTGAGAGCCAGAAGGGACCAGGCCGCTGTTCTTCATGTGCAACTGACAGAAAGCCCCAGAATGGTGCTGAGGTAGGCTAGGATCCAGATTTTCGGACCAGTCCCACTGGGGCTGCTCTGCCTGAAGAGACCTAGCTTTTAGGGTCTAGGCACAGAGCAACATGAAATCAGATAGGCCGATTTTTGTGGGGGACCTTCCCCCACCCGCTCACTGCCAGCCCAGTGTGGGCCTCACTGAGGCCTTCTCCAGTATGTGGCCTGCTGGCAGGGGGGATAATGTGGTGGACTTGCCAGGGCCAGACGTGGTGGGGGAGTAGAGTAGCCTTCAGGCTTCAAGATCCCACGGGCTTTGCTCTCAGTGGCCACCTTCTCCTTGAGTTGGGCCAAATCATGGAATCTTAGAGCTAGGAGGGGCCTCAGAGGCATCACAGCCAGCCTAGACCTGAATAGAATCCTGCCTCGTGGTTGTGCAGCCTCCACTCCTTTTAAAAGTTCTTTTCACTCTCGGCCACATTCCTAGCATCTACGCAGGTTACCTTCCCCTTCTCTACTATTTGAGAGGAAAGGCTCATGGGAGAGAAGGAAGGGAACCGTAGGCCCATAGCTTTAGAGCTGGAAGAGACTTTAGAGATCACTCATTTGACAGAGGAGGAAACTGAGGCAGCCCACAACGGGGATCGGACCTCACCCAAGGCCACTCAGATAGTGAGTGGCACAGCTGAGATTCGAATCCAGGTACTTGAATGCCAGCTCCAGTCCTTGCATCTCACCATCCTGGCTACCTTTGTTTCCTGGAATTGTCTCCCACTAGTCACTGAAGGCTTTTCTGCATTTGACTTTAGACTTGGAGTGAGGCTGAGTTCAACCTTGTTGGATTCCCATGCTTATGCTTATTAGTTAATTAACAACCTTGTTAGCTGGTTCCCTGTGGCAACTACCTTCATTTAGAAACTGTCCCCATTCCACAGTCTGAAGTGGTAGTGTCTTTCCACCAATAGCAACTCATTGAAAATGGAAATGTATTTTAGCTAGTGCAGCAAAGGGACCCAAAGGGCCAGGTTTCCTCCATGCAGAGCCCCAATCCCCTCGGGGCCTTCCCAGAATGCCTCTGTGTGACAGGGAGGATGGACTTCCTCCATCAAGAGCTCAAAGGGGGAAGCATTTAGGCTTGGAGCCTGCACTCCCCTCTGACAAGACCCTGGCCAATAATATGAGGACACATTCCTCAGTCTGCCTCTCCCCATTACTCGCTCTGCTCTTCATAATGAGTGAAGTTCATATGTGATTTATAACGCATTGCTAGCTGTTGATTTTGCCCCTTTTCTGCCAGGGCAGTAATGATATCTATAATATCTACTTCTAAGAGTATCTATAATATTGACCAAGGGTGGTTATGAACCTCAAATGAGATAATGTGTGATATATACACACATCTATGTAAAGATAGATGTCAGTTACTAATTGTACAAAGTCAGCTTCACCTCATGCCTGTCCTACCTACCTCAAAGAATGGTTTTGGGGGTATCGATACCATGGCTAATTAGTTGGCTTAGATTATTGTAGAGGCAAAGTGACTGGCCCATGGTCACACAGCTGCTCAGTATCAGAGGGATGAGATTGGAACCTAACCAGGCTCTCCTGGACTGAAAAGAACTCACTGGATTTGGAGTCAGAAGAGCCCTGGGTTCAAATCTCCCCTCGGAAACTTACTAGTGCTATGGCCTGAGCAAGGAAAATGGAAAGAACAAAAAAAAAAAAGAAAAGAAAAAAATGGAAAGAACAATACCTGTAGTAGAGAGGTTATCGTGGGTCTCCAAATGCTTTGCTCATTTTAAATAGCTATTGAAATGCCAGCAGTTATTATCTACATAGTGTTGCACAAATATAAACCTTAGGGGAAGAGTGCAGCTTGCTCTGCACATGTGGATTGGATGAGAATGCGGCCTGGGTGTGCTCCCTCTTCAGGTAACCGAAGCACTTCGCTAACCAGGTTAACTCCCAGCTTGGAGTTGCACAGCACCACCTAGTGGCCGTCACACTTCCATTCCAGCTTGTTCCTTCCTCCAAGCCCACCCTACACTGTAGTAGATTCCTCGGGGGGCTTCTGAACGATTTGGTTTGTTTTGATGTAACCCTAACTTCTCCCTGCTTGAGCTCTAGGGAGGACTTTGCAAATGGGTGAGGGCCTGGATGCAAAATCCAGGCAGCCAGAGAAAGTAGAGTCAAACATTCAAAGAGCAGTGTTCTGGCATTACCACCTGTCACCAGCCTTCCTAGGCCAGGGATCCCCACCTCAAGCCCAAAGTCCTCCTCACTAGGTATCCCTTTGAAGCCAGAGCTCTGGGGACTGGCACATCCCCACTATGCCTCCTCTCTGACACTCAACACAGCCACTCCCCATTACTTTGAGAAATATTGATTGTCAAAGCTAGAAAGTACAGAGAAGGAAACTGAGACCCAGAGGAAGGAAGAGACTTTGGATCATATGACAGTTGAGCTGAAAGGACCCTAAGAGACCGTTTAGTCCAACTCCCTTATTTTACCAAAGAGTAAACTGAGGCCCACTGAAGGAAAGAGACTTAATGAAGGTCACACAATGAGTTGGCAGCAGAACTGGGATGACCTCCCAAACCCTCTGACTCCCAATTCAGGAGTTGCCCTTAAAAGTGCAAAATGAAAATCCCAGACACGAGGCGTAATTGCATTTCCATTCTGTGTTAGCAGATCAAGGGCACAGGGAAAATCGAGAGCTATGTTCTAGGAGACTAACTCAGTTTCCATCAGTCCTGAGAAACAGGTGCTAAGGCAAGGACCCTTTCCTCCCAGTGAGGAACTGGATGCTTGCTGACAATCAGGGTCTTCCAGCCCTATCTCCTCCTGGCCAATCTCCAGCCTTCAAGTCCAAGCTCAAATGCCTCTTTCTCCGTGAAGCTTCTCCTGGTTGCCCACCCCCACCTCCCAGCCGCCCAAGCAGGTGATTTTCCCCTTGTGTGGGGGAACGTGGATATCAGCTATTTATTTGTACTTCTCTTGCAAACTGAGCACAGTTCAGCATGTCCTGCATTTTTCTGACTCACTGTTTCTCTCTCCTACTAGACAATAAATGTTTTGATGCCAAAGACCATGTTGCCTCAAAAAAGATTTTTTAAATGATTTGTTATTCTGAACTCAGGATATTATTCTGAATTTATGAGAGGCAGCTGGTGGTACAGTGGAGGGAGCCCTGGGCCTGGAGTCAGGAAGAGCTGGGTTCAAATCCAACCTCAGACACTTATTAACTGTGTGACTCTGAGCAAGTCACTTAATCTTTGTCTGCCTCAGTTTCCTCAACTAAATGTTAAATGGGGATAATCATAGCACCTACTTCCCAGGATTGTTATGAAGATCAAATGAGATCATCCATTACAGTGTCTGGCACCCAGGGAGTGCTATAGAAATGCTTATTTATTCCCTTCCGCTTTCCTCCTCCCCTTAATAAACATAAACATTGAGCAGTTAATAGGGATGGGGACTGGACCCAGGATTTTACTGCTGCGGGGCAAGGCAACACTTTTCTTTGTATCCCCAGCACTGATCACAGTGCCTGGCACATAGTAAGTGCTTAATAAAAGCTTATTGACTGCCCTCTAAAACTTAGATTCTTAGAGAGTTGACCACAGCACAAAAAACTTAAGTGACTTGCCCAGGGTCACACAGCCAATATGTGTCCCAGGCAGGACTTCTTGCCTCTAAGGCTGGCTCACTATCCACTACGCCACACTACCTCCCATGAGCAATTCCTTTTTGTACAATTCTTTAGGTCTGTCCTTCTTGCTGTAAAGGGTGTTTTATAGTCGGATTCACATAGTTTCTGTGTGTGTCTTGGTAGGCAAACCCCCAAATGATGAATATATTGTCATCATTTTGTTTTGGTTTGGTTTGGGTTTTTTTGGCTAGGGAATGGGGTTAAGTGATTTGCCCAGGGTCACACAGCTAGTAAGTGTCAAGTGTTTGGTCTGAGGCCGGATTTGAACTCAGATCTTCCTGACTTCAGGGCTGGCACTCTATCCACTGCGCCACCTAGCTGCCCCTCATTGTCATTTTGAATGTATCCTTTTTCTAGCTCTTCCTGTTGGGTTTTGCTGGCTGTATGCAGAAAAATTGATGGTCTAGGGAGCTTTATTTGGTATCTGCTACTTTCCTAAGCTATTAATTCTTTCATTTGAGTTGAATCTCTAGGGCTCTGCAGCTAGACCATCACACAGTCTCTGAAAGTGACCAGTCTGTTGCTTCTTGGCCACTGTTTATTCCTTCCATTTGTGTTTTTTATGACTCTTGCTAGGACCTCTGGCACCTTATCACCTGGACATCCATCCGAGTGCCGGACTTGGAGTCAGTAGACATTGGGTGGGTTCCAATCCTGCCCCTGACACTTGCCAGCTGGGCAATCATGGGAAAATCATGGCATTTCATGGTAGACGACTTGGGATTTGGGGTTGGTTGGCTTGGTTTGGTTTATTTTTTACCCTGATCTTATTAGAAAGCCCTCTCATGTTTCTCCATTCTAGATAATGCTAGCTCTTGGTTTTCAATCCACTTATTCCTACATTCCAAAGTTGAAGTTTGGTTGGCTTGTGGCTCTACCTTCCTCTCAAGCCCCTCTCTCCCCTTTCCCTCTTCCTTCCTAATCCCTGTGGAGTGAAACTAAATGTTTTGTGTCTGTATATTCAAACCCCTTTTGTTCAGTTCTGATAAGAGTGAGGTTCATGTAATACCCACTCTCCCCACCCCTTCCTCCCTTTTTGTATGCTCTTCTCATAAAGCCTTCTTCCTGATTTCTTCCTCGTATACTCCATTTTTCCTCCCCTTTTTTTTTCTATCTTAGAACCATTAAAAATGAACAAAACCACCCACAGTCCCTCTGTTTATCTTATTTAATTTCTTCTGTGGCCCTTGAAGACTTAAGAATTTTTGAAAGACTTGTCTCTTCTCTTAGTAAAAATATAAGCACTTTACCATTTAGACAATGGTGTCTAACTCAAATAGAAACTGCCTACATATTGACTTAGAAAACAACAAATAAACATTATCTATGTTATATGATATGTTTATTTATTTTGTTTTTAAGCTGGTTAGAGAGTTTGACACCTCTGGTTTAGACCCTTCCAGTTATTTAAATGTATTTGCCTTTCTAGGTTTCTCTTAACCCCTGTATTTACAATTCAAAGTTTCTAGTCATCTCTGGGCTTCTTAGCAGAAATGTTTTAAAGCCTTTTATTCCATTAAAATCCTTTTTCGCCTCTAGGACTGTACTCAATCTTGCAGGCTATGCAGGTAAGTTGTTGTTGGTTGTAAACCTTTATCTTTTTTGTTCCAAGATCTTCTCTCCTTTAAGTTGTTGCTGCTGACTCATGTGATATTGACAGGTTCCTTGGTATTTGAATTGTTTCTTTCTAGCCACTTATAGTATTTTTTTTTTTCACCAGGAAGCTATGACCTTTGGCTTTGACATTCCTGGGAATTTTTCATTTGGGGGTTCCTTTCAGGAGGTGACTGCTGTATTCTTTCTATTTCCCCTTTGCTCTCTGGTTCTAATAAATTTGGGCAGTTTTCATTTATGATTTTGTGAAATATGGTACTCTTTTGCTTTTTGGTCATGGTTTTTGGGGAGTCTTATGATTCTTAAATTGTCACTCCTTGGCCTATTCTCCAGGTCAGTTGTGTTTGATAGTATATACTTTAAATTTTCTTCTGTTTTTTTAATCTTTGATTTTTTGTTCTAAAATTTCTTGTTCTCTCATAGAGTCATTGAGTTGTCTTTGATCCATTCTAACTTTCAGAGACTCTTTTACTTGCATAAGTCTTTCTACTTTCTGTTCTCAGTTCTTTATTCTCTTTCTAATTCTTTCTTCCAGACCTCTTATTTCACCTATCATTTTCTTTTTTTAAAAAAAATCTCTTGCTTAATTTTTTCCCAAGTATTCTCATAATCCTTGTGGCCAACCCAGTTTTTCTTTCCCCCTGGAGACACTGCTTGTATTTGTGGTACAGTTACTTTCTTCTTCTGTGTTCACCTCATGTCTGTCTCTTGTCCCATAAACTTTCTTCATAATGTCCAGTATCTTCTTGTGATTACCCATCTCTCCATCCTTAGTTCCTAATGTGAGACTCTGTCCAGAGCTAGGCTGGTTCCCCTTCAGCACTCTTGGACAGGTCAGACCTGGGATGGATCCTGTTTGTCCTGACTTCAATGTCTTTCCACTGGCTTCCCCTTCCCCTGATGTATCTTTGTTCAGAGCACAGGCAGGCTTCAGTGTCCCTGGCCAGAGCTCTGCAGTTGGCTATCCCTGCTCAGGGGTGCTGCTGAGGGCTTCCTTTGAAGGCCTCTGAGGTAGGCCCATTCCCCTGAGCCATCCTCCATGTCTAAGCTCTTTTTGTGTATCATCTCAGTCTTCTTGAAAGAGCTTACTGATGTTTCTCTTTGGACTTCTTGATCATTTTTCAATCTAGTGCCCATTTGTAGGAGAGCTGACTCCTCCCTGGCCTTTCCCATTGTCATGTGAGCTGGAAGTTAGAAGTACACCTTTCCAAGGAGATCATGCCATTTTTGTAAAACCTACAGCTTCATGTGGAACTTTATCGGTAATAGATACTCAGTATTTGTTGAGTGGATGAATAAATGCATGGAAAAATGAATGAACAGATGGATGAATCAGTGACTAGATAGAAGGATAGAGAGCTGAACACAGAATCCCAGAAACTCCGAGTGGGCAGGGACTTTAGCGCCATTGACGCCAAGCCAAATCTCAAGCAGAATCCCTTCTTTAAGATCCCAGAGTTTGCTTGAAGACTTCTAGGGAAGGGGGCTGCCTTGGCAGGTGGTGAATTTCTTCAGGTGGGAGACGTTCAAAAGGTCCCTTCCAGTTCTCAGATTATGATTCCATGATTCTATGACTCTAATTGCAAGTTTTTTTCATGACATCATCTGGCCTCCATTGTGTGTTTCTAGGAATGGGTTACTACTCTGTGTTCATGTTATGATAAATGCACTTGTCACTATGGAAATGTTTCCTGTATGCAAGGTAATACTGAGTAGATCTTTGTTTATGAGAACCACATATTTATCCAGAAGTCCAAGACATTGATGCTATATGTCGCCACCCTCCCAAGGCCTGACTGGGCTATCTGGGCATAGCCTACTTGGCCTCTCTCCCATGGTGGGCTATGTTGCAGCACTTACAGTGAGTAAGGCATGGGTGGAGGTGCTGGCCTTCTAGTCAAAAGTAGCTTCTTCCTCCCACCCACCCCCTGCCAAAATGCCCCAAGTACTTTGGGGCCACTTCTTGAACCCATTTAGCATGTTCCAGTTGAAATGAGGGTTCTTTCTGTACCTGCTGGGTTGTTAGCTCTGTGAGAGGCATCGCTCTCCATGCCCAGCTCATGGCTTGGCTCATTGAGGGGACTAAATGTATTGATGCCCAAATGAAGGTCTTCAAACAGAACCATAACTAGGGTGAGGCAACTGGGCCTTCACCCCAGAGCTGCTGAATTTAGAAGGCTCTTTGGCAACATCTGCACTACTTCAGCACATAGAAACGTAAAATGTATCCCCTAGTTATCAAGACTAACTGGTGAAAACAGGAAACTAGGGGGCAGCTGGGTGGTGCTGTGGATAGAGCACCTGCCCTGAAGTCAGGAGGACCTAAGTTCAAATCCGGCCTCAGACCAAACACTTGACACTTACTAGCTGTGTGACCCTGGGCAAATCACTTAACCCCAATTACCTAAAGGGAAAAAATAAAACAGGAAGCTATCAGAGGGGAAGCTTGAGGGGGCCCTAGAAGTGGCCTCACTGCCTGCTAACTAATATTGTGAGACTTCTGTCTCCCCCTGCTCCCCCCAACTGAGGTTCTGTTTTGTTTCACTTTTCCCAGGCCCAGTGTTTGGTACTTGTCCTGGGTGGCAGAATTCCTAGTTATGGCTCAGAATGAGAGAATGGTTGGATGAGAGGAGGAAAAAAGGATGGGCCTCCTCTCCCTGTCACAATGAGGGTGCTAAACAAGGCAGAGGAAGCTGAGGAGAGGCTCCTCTCCCCTTGGCTATTCGGGGTGAAGAGCCAGGCCCGGCCAGGCCTCCCCAGGGCCTGCTCTGCATTCTGGGGAGCCTCCCGAAGTATTCCAGGTGACCGTGGCATCTTGCTCATCACGTGGCCTCCTGGCGTCCTTGGCTCCGCATCTCCAGGGCTCACTTGGTACTCTTCTTCCCTAGCTGCCTCCAACTTGGGTCTGGAGAATAAGAAAACTGCTACCCACCCCAAGTCGTCATGGCAACAGCCAGTGAATGTGTTCCTCTCCTCCAGCCGGCCCCCAGGTGTGGAAGAGCTGCACCAGGAGGCTCAGCTTAATCTCCAGAGCTTGCTGCAAGGTACCGCTGCAAAGGGAGGGGCGGGGGGGGGGGCCACGAGGGAGGAAGTGGAGGCAGCCAGAGCTTGCGGCCCATCATGTGGATTTTGGCAGCCAGGTCAAGAGTTCTGGAGTTCTGTGCCCCTGCTGTTTGTTGTTGAGAGGCAGGGTCAGCAGCTGCTATGCAGGGCTCATCTTCCAGCACGCTGCAAAATTGGCAGCATTTTGCTCCTTCTCTTCTAGGGCTGAGTCTAGCCAGGCCCTCAGTGAAGGGCTGGTAGAGGACAGCTGAGGACCCAGGCCTCTGCTCCTCTCTCTCTCTCTCTCTCTCTCTCTCTCTCTCTCTCTCTCTCTCAGCCGTGCCCCCTATGTTCCGTCATCATGCCCCCCACATGCTCCTAGCCTGGCAAAGGGGCACTTTGGAGAGCTTGTGCAGGTTAGGGGGATGGAGGGCTATCAGCATTTCTGGCCTGCCATGTCTGGGCAGGCTTGACTGTGGTGGGTGAGAACATACAGCTAAAAGAACCATAGACCCAGACTAGTCAGGAAGGACCTGGGTTCTAAGCCTGACTCGAGTACTTAGTGGCAGTACGATGAGGGCAAATCATTGAGCTCCTCTGAGCCGCTTTCTGCATGGCCAAAATGGAGAGAATGAGTCAGGATGATTCCAGGCCAGGCTAGGGGGAGGTCTGCCATTCTGTGCTTAGCTCTGCCGCCTTTCCTGGGCTGCACTGGAAACACCCCCAGCCCCCCAAGCCCCAGATCTCTGCTGAGCGTCTGATACCCAACTCTGGCTCATTCTTGGCACCCACTCAAGATGCCACCACATTGACACTCACGCTCATTATTGCTGCTGCCTCACTTCTCCCTTCCTCTTCTGGGGTCCTTGTTGCTATGGCAACCCTATCTGGAATCCTCATCTTCCAAGGCACACGAGTACCACCATCGTCATGGAGTGCTGTTATTCTGGGCACCCTAGGCCTCCTGCCCTGTGTCCTAGGCCCCAAAGGGAACAACGTTGATGTCATGCCACTGGGTTTCCTTGCTCCAGCTTTGCCACCAGACACCTTCTCACAGTCCCCTTGCTTCCTCTTCTTAAGCTCTCAGGCCACCCTCTGCATTCAAGCCCTCCTGCTGTCACTGCACTGCTCCTAGTCCTGGTCAGTGGAGGTGCCTCACTTTCTCTTGTGTGCATTCTCTGTCTTCTTCTAGTCTAAAATGACTTCCTCCTTGGACCATCCAACCGTCTTCTTTCTTCCAGGTCAAGCTGATCTCCCCTTCTCCAAGAAGCCTCTGGTGACTCAGCCCCCTTGCTTTGCTTTTCATTCCTTGCACACATACACACACACACACACACACAACACACACACACACCACACACACAGAGGCAAACATCTGTGTATATATGTATACATATGTTTAAACATATACATAGAGTCAGTACTCCCTGTTATGACCCCCTCATACTTTTGTCATTGTTCCTGGGTCATTCATGTGTGTCTGTCTTGTTCCCCCAACTAAGCCGTAAGTTGCTTCCTGACGGGGACTGGGTATTCTACTTGTGTTTTCCCCAAAGTGTTGATAATGGCACTGGACTGACTCACGGTAAGTGTACAATGAAGCCTTATTAAAGGGAGGAGAGGGTGGTATCTGGGCATCTCTCACAAGTGAGAAGGCCCATTGGCACAGAGAGTGGAGAGCCAAGTTTGCCAAGGGGCATGGCCTGGTCTCATCTGGGGGATGGCCCGAGCCCATCCCTCCCCCAGTAGGATGGGGCTGCACACCAAGGTAAAGCACAGTACAAAGAGCATGTGATTTGTAGTTGGTGGACCTGGGTTCAAATGCTGGCTCTGCTACTTTACTGTCTGTGTGACTTAGAGTTGGTCCTCTCTCCTTTGTGGTCCTCACTTTTCTCTTCTAGAGTAAATGAGGCAACGTGGTGGCTCAGTAGATAGAGCTCCAGGCCTGGAGTCAGGAAGACCTGAGTTCAAATCCAGCCTCAGGCACTTGCTGGCTGTGTGATCCTGGGCGACTCACTCCACCTCTTCCAGCTGTAAATCTAGAGCCCAGGCCAGCCTTGGGATGAACTCCCCCAGGCATTTGCCAGCCAGCCCTGGCCAGGACCTTTGTACGTGGCACATGCGAATGACCCTTTTCCTCCCCCACCTCCCCGAGGCTCCTTCTCAAGGGAGCTCTGACCTTCGTGGGTCTCCTGGGCACCCAGAGCAGCCAGCTCTCTGGCCCCATGGCACTCCCAGCTGCTGAAGCAAATTCTGAAGATGGAGGGATGTGCTCCATGACAGGCCATGATGGAGCCAAGTGCCTATTGACTGCTTGCTGGGCAAAGCCGTAACTAAAGCCTGGTTAACTGGGCACCACACCTAGAGGCCACCAACTGTATGGCTACTTCACATCAATAGCTTAGAAACAACCATTTAGCACTGAGTAATCCAAGCTAATTAGTTAGAATAGGAAAGTATCTGATAGAAGGGGGTGACTTTGCTCCCTCCCTTCCATGCCACAGCCTTGTCCATCTCCTGGGGTCTCTGTCTCCTCGAGCCAAGGGTGACACGCAGGCCATTTCCCCCAGGCCCCAGCTCAGGGAGGAGCCCAGAGGAAACCAGTCAGTGTTTAGGCTAGGATGATGCCCAGGTTCCCACTCCTGCCTCTACTACCTTCAGTGAGTCTGGATCAGAGGCTCATAAATTTAGGGCTGGAAGTGACTTAAGGGGTCCAGGCTCCCCCCCATCTTGTAGCTGAAGAAACTGGGGGCAGTGGTCCCTCGACCAAGAAGTGGAAGAGCTGGGATTGGAAGCCAGGAGCACCACATCAGTGCTTTCCACTGCCCACGCTGGCTGCAGCCCTGACCTTTGGGCATACCTTCCTGTACTACTTGTCCTCATACCTTGTCTTTTTCAGAAGAGTATGAGGAACAGTACTCGGAGGCCAGGATTTCTGGGCAGACCTTCCGTACTCCAGGCCCAGACGACCCCCTGGAGCCCACTATCGGCTCAAGGCCACAGTCTGCCAAGCGCCTAGAGTTTGTGTTGATGGTGAGTTTCAGCTTTCTTTCACTGGCAAGGGCCATGGTAGGCAGGCCTCCAGAGCAGAGGCCCACTAATTATGGAATAGTCTATAGACGGAAGCCCTTAGCCACCTCTGTTCACCTGGCCTTCCAGGGAGGAGCAAAGAGCCCTGGCATGTGTGTCTTCTGCTCCCACCCTTCCATCCTCAGTTCATGATGAGGCCTAGGCCCACCCTTACAGGCTGGGCCTGCCCACGGGGCTGAGGACAGAGCTGAATTTCAGGGCCTGTAGCTTGGAAAGCCCCCAGAGAAAGGGCACATTAAGCTGCCACGGGCTGGGGGAACTCTGACAGGGCACCTGCTCATTGAGAGGCAGAGTAGGGATATTGTGCAGGACCTGGGTTCAAATCCCACCTCAGACATTTACTAGTTGTGTGACCCTGGGCAACTCACTGCCCCTTTCCGGGCCTCAGCCTCCTCATCTGTAAAATGAGGAGACTGGATTCTGTGTCTTCAAAGATTCCTTCCTCTAAAGCTAGAATCCATAGTAGTCCTCCTATCCTTCCTTCACTTTAATGGTTCCTCCAGGAAGCCTGACTCACTGCCCAAAGAACATCCTCTGGGGACTATTTCTTCCTCCAGTCAGACCCACGGGCTTTCCATTACCCTGTTTCCATTGGCCTTTTTCCTAATAGCCCACAAGTCGAAGAGGGAACGGAGACAAGACCACCACTCAGGGTGTGAGGCCCCCTGAGTCCTCTCTGAGCCTGCCCGCCTCTCCAGACAAGCCAAACGCCTGGAACAGACCCTTCCCTCTGCCCATCCTGGAGGAGAAGAGGTGGCACCCATCGTGTTCCACCCAAGGCAGCATCGTGCCCATCAACGTCTCTGGTAGAGTTTCCTGGGGATCCCTCTGGGACCCTATGTGCCCACTGCAGTCCATCCTTTCTGAGTACAGCTGAGTCAGCAGGGGAGGGGACGGCACCTTCTCAACGGGTTGGTTGAGTGGTCCACATGGTAGAGCTTAGCGCTTACAGCTGGGCGGCCTGATTGCACTGCCATACTGCGCCAGGTCAGCCAGTGGCCAAACAATCAGAAGTTTGCCGCAGAAAAACTCCCACATGATTTAAGAACCTGTATCCTTCTTGGAGAAGAGAAAGGAACTTTAAGTCATACTAACCTATTGGGGTTTCTTTTCTTTCAATGAAAGCCTGCATTGGGCAACAGATCTCTCCTATTTCTCTAGCCCTGGGAGGAGGACGTTTACCACTTAGTGATAGCCAAGGGGTAGCAAGTGTCTGGGCCATGGGCCTTGTAGCAGGGGCTGTGGCCTTCCTCCTGAGGTGCAGACCCTGGGTCCTGAGTCCATACCTGTAGCCAGTTTCTTTCTTTCTTTCTTTCTTTCTTTCTTTCTTTCTTTCTTTCTTTCTTTCTTTCTTTCTTTCTTTCTTTCTTTCTTTCTTTCTTTTTTTCACTTGGGGAGAAAAAAAAAAAGAAGGAAACTGTCAGAATGAGACTGAGTGCAGAGCTCAGCAGGGGAAATACTCTGACCCTTGAAGGCATCGATCTTTTTCAGGCTGAATGTCCCCAGGCCTTTCAATCCACATTATGCCCTCACTACTTTGGTCTCCCTCCTCTGAACATACACTAGCTCATCGATGGCTTTCCTCCAATGTGGCCCGCAGAGCTGTGGTGTGACCTCTTTAGGCCTGGATGCCAGGCCTCTTATTGCAGCCAAGCTCTTTTTCACATGTCCTGGCACCTAGCCAAGCCTCCCCTCTCCTTTACTTGGGGAGAAGATTTTTGACCCCAAGTGCAATCAGATTTAACCAAGATTTAAGTCCTCACTAGGGGTCTTCAAGCCAAGCATGAAGGCTTGGGGAAGGGGGGGGAGGGTGGACTGGATGGCTTTTGAGGCCCCTTCCTACCCTGAGATCCTGTGATTCTGTGGGGTTAGGATAAAGGGCTGGCAGTGACCTAGGAAGATGGAGTGGCAGGGTCAAGTATGGGGCCAAGTAAAGCTCAGTCCCTTAGTGCTGGGGTTACTGGAGCTATGAGGACAGTTCCATTCTGAAGGTGGGGAGGAAAGAGGGCAAAGCCAGGGGCACTCACTAGGTGAGGCTGGGGTGAGACTGCAGGGACACAGGGGAAAAGGGCCTTTGGTAGCAGTGAAGTGACCCTCCCTGAATGTGGGGCCAGTTCAAATGATTGCCAAGATCCGTGGGCCGCTGGTGACATAGGGGAATCAGGGAGGAAACAGAGTGTGGCCATCTCAGGAGAACCCAAACAACCCGGCTTGACTGAGAGGGACGAGGTAATGTTTACAGGCTTTCTTTCCAAACTGGGATCTTGCCATATGTGATATTGTCCCTTGTTTTCTCCCATGGAGCCACATCATTCTGCTAATATGGTCTTGTCCCCAACACATGTAGTCACTATTCTGAACGAGGCAGTCGGCATTTTCAGTTACCACCTTGGTTCACCTGCGCTATGTCGACTCATCTGTTTGTGTTTGGTGGAAGGTGAATATTAGGAAATAAACTAAGCGCAAAGACAGCAAGCGTTCTTCATTTCAGTGAATATAAAGACAGACTCGGGTTCCAAAACATCTCCTTCAAAAGCAGAAGGCAGCGGGGAAGGAGCCAGAGGCTTTAGATGGCTCCAAGCTCAGCGTTCCATGAGAGCCAAGAAGGCCGACGTCACCTGTCGCTATGTCGAGAGACAAGGGGTTTGGAACTGGGGAGGTGGGCGGCTGGCCTTCTGTGCTCTGCCCTGGTCAGCCCCATCTAGAATATAGGACTCAGTTCTTGGGGCCACCGTTTAGGAAGGACAGTGAGGAGCTGGAGAGAATCTAGAGAAGAGGGGTGGGGTGGTGAAGAGCCTTGAGCTCACACTTTAGGAATATCTAGAGTTGAAGAGGAGACTCAGGGGAGGAAGAAGGAATGGCCCCAGAGAGCAGAACCAGGAGCCCGGGGGAAGCTGCAAGGAGGCCGACTTCAGGTTTATGTAAGAATAAATTTTTAACAACTGGAACTGTCCCAGAGTGGGAAAGGACTGCCTCAGGAGGTGGGGGCTTTTCCCTCCCTAAGGGCCTTCAAGCAGAGGCGGGATGCCCCTGTCAGATGTGTTATCATGGGGGTTCTTCTTCAGGTCTGGGTGATACCCTTGGAGGGCTTTTCACACCCTGAGATTCCAGGATTGGGGAGCCATGCATTCACCAAACACTGGTCCCTTTGCCTTTATTCATTCTCAGGAGAGATGCTTCCCCATCAGTCCTATGAGGTCTGATGTCTTTCCATATAATCATTATATCTTAGGGGTCATTGTGTAAACTGTTCCATTGGCTCTCCTTAATTAACACATACATTCGTTTGTACAGGCCTTTCCAAATTTCCCTAAATTCTTCAATTTCCTAGGGCACAATAATATTCCATTATATTCATATACAATTCATATACACATACTGGGCATCTGCTTTGTTTCCAATTCTTTGCCACCACAAAAGTGGAGCCGTATGTATTTCTGTGCACTTGGGACTTTTCCCTCTGTCTTTGGCCTCCTTGTGGAATGTGCCTGGTAGTGTCATTGCCAGGTCAGAGAGCGTATACAGTTCAATGACTTTGGAGAACTGATTCCAAATTGCTTTCCACAGCAGTTGGGCTACTTCAGAGCCCCACCAACAGTGTATCAGTGTGCCTATCTTCCCACAGCCCTGCTAATGTTTACCATTTTTTTCATATACTGATTACTAATTTATATTTCTTCTGAAAACTGCCTATTCATATCCTTCATATTCATTCATATGCTTAAATAGTCTGCAGAACCACTAACCCTTTCTAGTTGAGTTTGGGGCCGAGTACTGCTTATTCTCATCATTTCTATTAAGACTCTTGACCTTTGGACGTTGACTTGCCATGGCCCAACACCCCAAGGGTCGATTCTTGAAAGTGAATTCACACAGGGTGTCTTAGGGTAACTTCTGCCCTTCAGGAGTCTCCTGACATTATATGTTCATTGCAGGGCCTGGGGCTCCTATCTAGAGACAGATCCTTCTCAACCACTTGATGCTTCTAAATCCACGGTTAATATTAGCTCTGACATTCTTAGACTTACATCTCCATTCAATTCAATGAACCTTTATGCATTTTTCAGCCCCAAGTTTTGTTTTCCTGCCTACTCATGCACTGACCCTTACAGAGGTAGTTTTGCATATATATATATATATATATATATATGTATATATATATATATATTAATGCCTCACAAAATCACTGCTTGGGGCCTAAGTCTAGGGCGGGATGGACTGTCACTATTATTCCTTGAATTATGGACTAATTTTGCAAATCTTTTTCAAACATGTATGCATGGCCCAGTGCTGGGCATGGAAAGTGTTACAGGTCTTTATAAGACATGGTCTAGAGCATAGGAGGGCAGAGAAGAAAAATACACAGCAAACAACATCACCACAGAATAGAGCAAAACTGAATGCATTGAGGATTCAGGCTTGGGACAGGTCGCCTCTGGCTGGGGATACCAGAGAAGGCCTTATGGACAAGGGAACATCTGAGCTGAGCCTTGAACGATGGCAGAAATGGAGGGGAGGGCATTCCAGGCAAAAGGACCTGAATAAGTGAGAGGGTGGTATCAGGAAAGCCCGAGGCATTTTGGGGAAAAGGTGACTAGCGCAGGTTGGCAAGAGTGGCAGGCTCCTGTAGGGGAGTGGTGGGAGGGAGAAATGCTCCAAAGATTATAGTTAAGGGAGAGCTTTTGTTTATTCTGTAGGCAATGGGGAATTGTTCACTGAAGAGCTTTTAGCCAGGAAATGATGTGACCCGAGCAGTGACTCACTGAAATGGATCTAGCAGTGTGCTTAAGATGGATGGGAGCCAGGCGGACCCAGAGACACAGGGCCCAGCAAGAATGCCACTTCAGTAGTTCAGGAAAGAGGTGATGAGGTTCTGGGTTAGAGTACTGGTGAGGAAGGACTGGAAGGGAGAGACATTGCAGAGGAAAGATGTGTAAGGATTTGGCAACCAACTTGGTCGGGGTGGGAGGGAAGAATCCAAGATTCCTCAGAGGTGTTGTACCTGGGTAATCAAGGTGATTCCAGCTTGGGGCTTGGTTTTCTGGTTATAAATGAGCATCAAGAGGGTGAAGGAGTCTAGAGACAGAAACAGTGACACAGTTGGCTGTGGAGTCCAGGCTGGGCAACGAGAAATGTGAGACTGGGAGAACAGCTAGAGGTCACCATGATGGTGAAGAGCAGTGCTTAGGTAAAGGTGGATGATTCAGGGGCTGTGGCTGGACAGTGGAAGCTTGGGAAATAGAATTCAATGGAAGAATAGAAGAGACTCCAGAAAGTTCCAGGTCTTAACACACCTGTTCTTAATAAGTAGGCACTCCCCCAGCTTCCTTCCTTTCCCTGCCCCAGACTGTCTCCCTCCAAATTAACCTCCAAAGAGGATACGATCTCAGGCTCTATGGGGCAAGCTATTATTTCTAGGCTAAGGGAGCTGATAATCCATGGTCAGACCCCGTCTAGAATAGTGTCCAAGGGGGGCAGCTAGGTGGCACAGTGGATAGAACACTGGCCCTGGAGTCAGGAGGTCCTGAGTTCAAATCAGGCCTCAGACACTTGACACTTACTAGCTGTGTGACCCTGGGCAAGTCACTTAACCCCATTGCCTAGACCCAATCCCCCCCCCAAAAAAAAGCTAAATGGAGGCATTTATACTAGGTGGCACAGTGGATAGAGCACCAGCCCTGGAGTCAGGAGGACCTGAGTTCAAATCCAACCTGAGACACGAAACTCACTAGCTGTGTGACCCTAGACATGTCATTTAACCCTGATTGCCTCACCTCCCCCAAAAAATTGAATAGTGTCCAAGTTCTAGACGACACACTTAGGAAGGCCATTGATGAGCACCCAGTGAGGGGCAACCAGGCTGGTGAAGGGCCTAGAGAGCATGCCATGGGAGAATTACTTGGAGAAACTGAGGATGTTTAGCCTAGAGAGGAGAAGGCTTGGAATGAGGGAGGGAATGTTATCACTGTTGGCAAATATCAGAAGGGTTGTGTGAGGAAGACAGACTAGACATGTTCCACTTGGCCTCTGAGGGAAGATCTAGGAACAAGGAGTGGGAGGAAGAAAGATTCTCCCTAATGATCAGTGCCATCCCAAAGTGGCTACAGGTGGGTCTCCCTCTCACTAACGGTGACTTGTTCACCATGTTGGGTCTTCAGCCTCAAGAAGGCGCTGGCCTACATGGTCCTGTGATTCTCTGATCTAAGAAAAGCTCAATAGAACCCACGGGACTTCAGCCCCCAGGGGCCCTCTTCTCCATTCCCAGAATTTGACAAGAGCCAGTCCATTGAAATGTGAGCCAGTTAACTATTTGAATGCTTTTGATGATAAAGAACTCCCCAAAAGGAGCCAGTTTCAGCCAAGCAGGAGCACCAGTGTTTAAAAGGGAGGTGGGAGGAAAGGGAGGCAGCCTTTAGCTCTACTTGAGCTGTTATTTTGGGAAGTGGCTGGAATCCAGCTTTTCTGCTATCCAAAGAGACTCCTGCAGCCCAAGTTTGCTTAGAACCTTAGGTACTTTCCTGGACTACGCGAGGGGAACTCTTCATCTAGCTACAGAATGCCCCACAGTTGAGTAGATCTCGCTGTCTCTTCAGTGACTTTCCTGCAACAAGGCGTCCCTGTAAAATAACACAACAGGCCTGTGATCCCCACGAGGGAAAGGGAGGAACTGGGGAGTGCCTAGTTATGAGGACCAGGTCTCAACAGTTCCCTCGAGGAGTGACCATCTTAGGACAGACTCTTCTTTCTCTCAATAAGACAAAGCTGGGAGTGGCCTTTGGAGCCTTTCTGAATAAGTGATTCCCTTCCTGAGCCACATATGTACCAGTTAGGAGTCCCATTCTACCAAGTCTCAGGATGCCTGTGAGGTCAAATTTGCCTTTTTGTGTTAGGGTCTCTGGGTCACCTTGCTTGTTATCTACACTCTGTCTCCATGTATACTCTGTGCGTAGCACAGTGCCTAGCACATAGTAGGTGCTCAATAAAACCTTGTTGATTGCTTACGTAAAAGACAGCTGAGCCTGTGTGTTTTCGAAGGTGCTGGCTCTTTTCTTGATTCTGGTCACTACATCCATACTGATTGTCTTACCTGCTTGCTGTTGTATCTAGCTTGCAAGGCATAGGTCCAAGCCAATTTCTCCCTTCCCCTCCCTTTGCCGTTTAATGAGATTTGTAAGGCACCAGGCAAAGGCATTCTTCTGTGACATGCTACTTGGCTCTTCTTGGCTATGAGGATCCCATGGGCCTGAATCCCTTTCTCTTCTGCCACACATCTGAGTTCCCCTCTGCCTCTTTAGACCTTCCTCTCCATTGTTTTCACTTTGTCTTCCATTTTCTTATGGGTGTTTCATCCTTCCTGATGACAAGGAGGGTCAGGAGGTGTTCCTCAAGCCTCTTCGTTCCTTTCTTTGGAGGGAGACCAGACTTCCTGTGATCGGACATAGCAGTTAATTGGCTGTGGCGGGATGACTGGCAGATTCTTGGTAGCAGCCCCCTTCCCTTCCTAGCACTGGTAGTGAGGCCCGGCTCTAGGCCTCTGTTGTTCTTGTGACCCTCTCGCACTGTTGCCCGGCCAGAGTATTGGGATACTTGGTTTACTGCACAGGGGAACTGGATTTGTCATGATGCGCTGAGTGCCAATGCCAAAACTCTGTTTCTTTCAATCTTGTTCTTCTTCATAACCTTCCAGGCACTCTGTGATCATATAACACTGCCGCCCTTGCCGTTCCTCACACACAATACTCCATTTGCTGTAGTCCCCTATGTCCCCCATGAAGAGGGAGAGGGAATTCTTTCCCCGCTCATCTCTTCCTCCTTGTTTCCCTGGCTTCCTCCAAGACTCAGCTAAAATCCTGCATCCTTTCCCAGTTCTCCTTAACGTCATTGCCTTCCCTTTGAGGTTACTTCACATTTACCCTAGCTGTACCGTGTTTATATGTAGTTATTTGCATGCAGATTTGTTTTGGACTGGCAGCTCCTCAAGGGCCAGTGACCTTTTTGCCTTTCTTTGTATCCCTAGAGCTCAGCACAGTGCCTGACACTGGTGCCTGATAAATGTTTGTTGACTAACTGGTGCATGACCTGAAGAGTAGAGGATGAAAGTAGTGATGACCATAGTAGAGGAGAGAGGGAGGAGGAAACAGATGCCTGGCTGCCTGAGAAGCAGTGAATGAGGGGAACACCATCCCGTTCCCTCAGGCCCACTCGTTCCACTTCCTAGCATTCATCAGACTCAAACTCTGAGGTGACAGGAACTAGAGCTCACTCCCTAAATTGCAGTTAACGTGAATAAAACCCTAACCCCAGTGGCTGTAGGACAGAACTCAAGCTGCCTTGACTGGGTCACTCCACATGGCCTAGCCATAATGGCTTTTTTTTCCCCCCTCTGTTGAAGTTCACAGAGAAAGAGCTGAATCATTTTGCATTCAGGGCAAGGCCAAATGCCATCTCTGTCTCAGCGTGCTCTGGGACCACCTAACACACAGAAAGAAACCAGGTCGTGGCCAAGGAAGTCAAAGGCAGTGGGATGCATGAGGCAGGCGGGGGCGGGGGAGGAAGGGAACCACCTTCTCGGATGCCACCTCGTGCCCATTTGATTGCCATTGTTTCTTTTGGCTACAGGACAGCAGTTTGATAAACATGCCAGTTTGCGACATTCCTTGTTTAACACAGAGACCGCAGTGAACCCCAAGTCCACCCTGAGGCGGCGACGGACCATTATTGGCTTCCCTCACCTCTCCTTGAGAGACCCAGGTGATCTCCCCAGTGGCCCTGTGCACAAAGCATCCCTACAAAGCCTTCCTTGCTTTCATCCCCTGCCCCCCCCTTGCCATGCTTAGTTCCCTGGGGCTGGGAGACCACGATAGGGAGCAGACCATGATAGAAAATGGCCAAATGAGGAGGCCACAGGTGGCAGCAGGCAGGGCCTCATGTCCACGGCAGCAAATGCACCTGAGGACAGAGGCCAGGGCCCCCCGAATGCTAGGAGCAGCTGGCCAACCCTTGGCGGCATTTTCATCAGCAATGCTTTTAAGCATTGAGCTAACTTGATCTGAAATAGAGATGTTCTCATTTCTTTCTCCTTAATTTGAAAAGTGACGTCTGCGAATGGCAGAGGTGCCATGATGGCATAATGGCAAGAGGGCTAGCTTGGCTTCCCTGGGTCTGCCTCAGTGGCCGATTCTGTCACATACCAGTAGTATCAAACTCAAATAGAAATGGACACCTGCAGGCTGTATGTTAACACTATTTTACTGTCTTTTGATTGATTTTCATCTGGTTCCAGCTGCACTTGAAGGTATTTTGGGGATGCTTCCTCATCACCTTCACTTAATTGTCAATCCATATTTCTGTGATAAGACAATTATGAGATTGGGGGAATCTCCCTAGGAATGAAGCAGCATGAGTTCATTGTGCCTGGCCTGGGTTTCCGTGGCCAGACCCGCAGCGAGGGGGACGCAAGTCTTTCTTTGTCCATTTTGAATTTCCTCTTTATTCCAGAGATATTCCGTTTGTCTGTTCAATCGTTGGCATGAGTGCAAGAGAGATTCTTCCCTGATCCTGAAACGCTTCAGGACTTTAGAACAACTTGGTCTATTTCCCCGTCTTCCCCAGGTCCTAGACTGTGAAACCTTTTATCTTGGCTTGGAAAATGCAAGAAGTCCTTGGTATCAATTTCCAAGAAGTAACTCCCAGCTTAGGTTTAATGCCCATTGGTAGGCAAGGGATCCATACTGTTTATACAGGATGTGAGTCCCAAATGTAGCCCATCTGCTCACTTGTAACAATTTGGGTCGATCCAAGGCTTTTTAGCAGACCTCGGCTATGACCTAATGATGAAGCAAGTGGCTGGCCTAGAGAGAAATTCAGGGGCTGAGAGTTTGAGGCAGAATCCTGTCACTCAGCCACTGCGGGCCTCTGGGTAAGTCACTGACTGGCCCAGTCTTCATCTCTGGAAGTCCCATAAGTCCATTGCCAGAGACTGTGCCTCCAGCAGTGGAGGCCCAGGGGATCTATCCCCAGTGACAGAATTAACATTCTATGTTGCTCTTCCTCTCCCAGGTCGAAGCAACGGGCAAGTACACTGTGCCACTAAAGAGTCCGTGTCCTGGAACACAGCTCCAGAAGTGGCCAGTGGAAGGGGGCTGGCCAGCCACGAAGCATGTTCCCCAAAGCTGATTTCCCCAGCCCTGAGAAAGACGCCCAGTGACCTAGGAGAGTCGCGCCCAGCATTGAGTGGCCCAGCTTCACTCAGCATGGAGGGCATGGGGATGGTGTATAGCGTTCCCTCTTCCTGCAATGGACCGAAGGATTCGACATTCTCTCCTCCATGGAAAGGAAGCTGCTTTAATTACATGAGCCCAACTAGTCCTGCCCCTGGAGAGAGCAGTCAGGTCAAAGAAAATGGGAAATCTCCTTCTACATGCAATTCTCAGGGCTCTTCAAATGTCCTCAGCCCTGGGAACTTGGAAGGGACTGGCTCTGTTTTGGTTGTTCAGGATGACCGGGCAGGGAGCAGTGCATCCACTTGCTGCCTGGCCCCCACTCCAAGAAGCCAAGAGCCAGAGAAAGACTGCAAAGGGGGTCCCCTTCCCAGCAGCAAACCAGGGGAAGGGGAGCCCTCAAGGCAAGAGTCAGACCCAAGTGCCTGTAGATTCCGGGAGAGGTCACTGTCTGTGCCGACAGACTCGGGCTCTGTGTGCTCAGTGGATGGGGGCTGTGGAGAGGACCAGCAGGGCAGTGAAACTGGCACCCTGGCCTACCCCAGTGCCAGCTCAGAAGGCAGTGCCAGTACGGACAATGTTTCCTCTGTTGGAGCTGAGCCCAGACCAAGAAGGTCCAAGAGTATCTCCCTCAAAAAGGCCAAAAAGAAGCCTTTGCCACCAATGCGCAGCGTCTCCCTGGTCAAAGATGAGGCTGTCCTTCAGCCAGAAGCTGGGCCCAGCTTGCCCAAGGACCAGAGGCCTAGAAGCCTTTGCCTCCCCCTTGAACACCAGGGACATCAGTTTTCCTCCACAGATGCTCAGGGCCACCCGGCTGTGCCTAGTCTAAGGGAGACAGAAGGCACACACTTCTCCCACCACTGGTGTCTCACTGACTGGAAGTCTGGCGACCCCTACCGGTCCCTGTCCAGCTCAAGCACTGCCACTGGAACCACGGTGATTGAGTGTGTGCAAGTGCGGGGCAGCTCAGAGTCTCTGGCTTCTCCTTCCACCTCGAGGGCCACCACGCCTTCCCAGCTTTCCACTGAGGCAGAGGCCCGGGAGGTGTCATCCCCAGGGAGGCCAACAGGACTGATGTCACCTTCCAGTGGGTACTCGAGTCAGTCTGAAACACCAACACCCACCGTTCCTATCACCTCCATGATGCTAGGTCATTTACCTCACACGAGCAACAGTGGACGAGTACGGCCAGTGGTCCCGGAGAGGAAGTCATCCTTGCCACCAACATCACCGAGGAGAAGAGCCCCAAGTCCCAGCTGTCATTTGACCTACCACTGACCCCTCCAGCGCACCTGGATACTTTGGGGATGAAGATCTCCCTCCGGGGCAAAGCCAAGGTGAGCTGGCATCACTCGGACTCAACCTTTGGAGCAAAGTTGGCCCAGAAGACCAGCCCCAACCAGCCGATCATGCCTGTGGTCACCCAGTCTGACCTGCGCTCTGTTCGATTGCGGTCAATCAGCAAATCAGAGCCAGAAGATGATGTTGAGAGCCCAGATCCAGCTGAAGAGCCTGGGCTGGAAGTCTTCACCCTGCCAGAGAGAAAGGTAAAGCCTCCAGTGGCTGAAAAGCCTCCAGTGGCCAAAAGGCCCCAGAACCTGGTTCCCAAGGAGCCCCTACCAGCTTCCTCCACCTTGCTCCTGACTCCTGAGAATACAACCAGCCAGACAAGGCCCTCTCCTCAGGATATCTACATGGTCATGCGGAAACCAAAAGCTCTCAGAACCCCGAATGGCCAGAGCCCAGTGGCAGAGACCCTGGAAGAGGAGCGCCCTAAGATGAGTTCCCTGCCCAAGAGGGGAGGGGAGGTGGAGCGAAGGAGAAGCAAGGTCCCCCCTCCAGTGCCGAAGAAGCCTAGTGTGCTGCCTAAATGCACACTGCACCTGGCACAGCCGGAGGCCCATGCAGGGGAGCCAAAGCTGGCTCCTAGTCCTGTCATCACCCTGGAGGAAGATGCCAACTCTCAGCTGTGGTCCCCAAAGACCAAGGAAGAGCTCTTTAAGCCACCAGCTGCCAGTGGAATTGAGGCGAGCCTTGCAGGTCAGTGAGTATTGTGCTTTCGTTGTGTTCAGTCCAGCTCACAAGCTGAGCTGCCACTCAGGGCAGTCTTGGTGCCAGAGCGAGCAGGTCGATTCTGAGATAGTCTGGTCAGGGGATTTAGGTCAATCTGTCGAGATCTTAGGGCCCTACGGGGCCACCTTGGTCTTCATTTCAGAGGACAAGCCAGTGATAGATAGATGGCCAAGGTTTACTTTGGGCCCTTCTACTCGTGAAATCAATAATCAACAAACATCTGTGAAGTTCTCCCTCTGTGCTTAGAGCTAGGGCTATGGAGAAAGGGCACAAATATCCCCTGCTCTCCAGGAGCTAACAACTAATAGAGAGAACAACATGTACATCCATCGGCACATCCAAAGTGCTGAGCAGGCGGAAGGCAACCTTTGAGAAATGGAAGTCGGCCTTGCTGTTCGTCCCTATCAAGTTGGACTTTCAAAAGTCATCTTCTCAGTCCAGGCCATAGCTCCAACTCCCAGGCTTTACTGGGAGAAGGGCATTGTGGGCAGGGCAGGGCCAGAGCAACCCCAGACAGTCTCTCCTGAGAGACAGGAATTCGGGGAGATGTTTAGATCCATTCCCTGACTCAGTTTCTCTCTTTACCTTAGGAAGTTTCACTGAAGAAAAGCATTTTGCAAGTGACAAGACAGCAGAATCCATAGCAGAAGAAGATGACGATGTCTTTGTGACGTCTCGCACGACTGCAGACTTATTTACGGTCATACACAGGTCAGAGCCTCACTTTTCATTTAAAGGCACATGGCCAGTCTCATGTGCTCCCTCAGCTGGCACAACTGCTTTTTTCCCACTGCTCTTGCTTCTCAATGACTCTTCCCCCCAAGCTAACCTCCTCTCCCACTAGACTTCATTGTGTGTGTGTGGGGGGGGTGTTTCTGTATCCACCACCTCAATCAGTGTCCCCAGTGTAAGGGCACGATGAAGAAGGAAAGGTAGAAATACGAAGGTTTATGTACCCTGTGATCTCTTTCTGAGGTATGAGCTTCTTTGATTGGGCCAAAAGGGATCAGCTGATCAGCTAACCAAACATGCTTCCTCTGCCTCTTTGGAGTTTTAAATGGCTGCAGAAAGTTGAGCCACGAGTGAGCAGCAGCCTGAGAAGGAATCTTCAGCTCCTGAACATGGAGGCTTCCACTGCTGAACTGGCCCACTGCTGAATTTCTTCCAACTATTTAAAGGCCCCCTGGAAGCAGATTAGCCAATCACCTGTTCCTTTCTTGACCCAATCAAAGAACTTCACACCTTGTGAAGAGATCCCAGGTATCAGTTATCATTTATACCTCCAAAACTATATAGTGCCCTTGTCTTGATTACATTAATGGAGATGGAGGAGACATAACCCCCTCCCTTATATTTTTGAGACAGTAGGCTGTGATCTCTTTGTTGAAACCCTGGAAAGAGATTGTGGAGTTATTGTCAACTGTACCTAATAGGCCCAAAAGACCAACATCATCCTGGGCACAGTCACTGAAAACACCTCCAGAGAAAGAACTGATGGCATCTGAATACAGGCTGAAGCAAACTGTTTTTTCACTTTCCTTCTTTCATTTGTCTTTTGGTTTGAATTTTCTTGCACAACATGCCTAATGTGGAAATGTTTGACATGATTGCCCACGTATAACCTATATCAGACTGCTTACTGTCTCAGGGATGGGGGGAGGGAGGGAGGGAAGGATATTTGGTACTGAAAACTTTTAAAAAATGAATGTTAAAATTGTTTTTATATGTAACTGGGGGGAAAATAAAATATTATTTAAAAAAAAAGAAAACAATGGTACTAAATTCCTGGAGATAAACACAGGAAGGGTGGAAATGACAGATGTCTGAGTTCTTAAGGAAAGCTGAGGATGTTTCGGGGGTATCTGGGACCACCTCCCCACGTACCATCTGAGCCTGGTGTCTGAGGTCAAACCGGTAGCATCAAGCTGGTCAGTTTCAACGACATTAGGGGAAGCTCAGAACTGTACGTTATTCCTGCTTCTCGCCCTGTCCAGTCTTGGGACCCCATTTATCTCTTATCAACAGCTGATCAGGGATAAGAATAAAAGAGACAGGCAGGACAAACAGAAGCTCATATACTCGGTAAACTGTGGGCCCAGTCTGGTGCCTCACATTTCAGATCCACTGGCTTTTTGCAAGATGTGGGAGACTGACCTGGTCGGGGGTGGTGAGACACCTCCTTCATTGCCCACATCCTGGCCAGCAGCCTCGAATGGCTCCCATACTATGACTCCTACCTGTTCTTATGTGTCTGTGAGATAGATGGTGGAGTCTGGACAGAGCACTAGACCTGGGGTCAGGAAGCCCTGGCTTCCAATCCTGCCTCAGTGTACTCATCTGTAGAATGAGGATAATAATGGTACCTACATGACAAAGTTGGTCTAAGGGTCAAAGTGAGATAATTATAAGATAACATAAGACGCGTTATAAAAGATAATAAGGGCTTTGCAAACCTTAAAGCACTATAGAAATGTGAGCTACAAGCAGATCACCTGTGTTTGTAATCAGATACACTCAATAGCAGTCCACAACATTTTCTGTAAAAAATAAATCTACCCGAATTTGTAATGAGGACCTGCTTTGGACCAGACAAGTCACTCCCTGCCCCACCCCTCAGTCTTCTCTTCTTATAAAGTGTGGAGGCTGGACTACAGTGGACTGGAAGGTCCTGAGCAGTTGTTTGCCCACCGGCCCCATTACAACAAATCAGGACGTGCGTTCTCCTTGCCTTTGCCCTAACCACCTGCCAGGAGTATCCTGGTAAATGTTTTAACAATCAGCTTTCCTAAAAATGTATGCCCGTACACTTTTTATGTTGAATCTGCATCATTAACATTTTTTCCACCCCCTTTAAGTCCAAATAATCAACAAAACAATCAGTGAAGCTTTATGTTGTAGTACATGCAGATTGCTGAGGTGTAAATGTTCCCAATGAACAGTTAACACTTGGCTAAAGTGGGTTCCAGCATTCCCTGCTCCTAAAGGACTCAATCCAAGGCAGCTCCGTCATCCTACAGTGTATGCCCAGTGACTGAGGAAGGACCATTGATTCCTGTGTACTTGTAGGGCAAAAATACAAGGTCACGTCACCAAGGCTGCTGCAGATCAGTTATCTTTCCACGAGGGGGGCATTTACAGAACCACTCACATAGGCGAGGCAATTCAATTCAACAAGTATTTTCTGAGTCTCCATCGTGGTCCTTTATACTGTGCTAAGTGCACAAAGATAAAAAAAAAAAAGATACAGTTGCTGCCCTCAGGGAGCATATGATTTACTGGGAATTGGAAGGGTGGATATAGCATGTCCACAGAGAAGGATATACAAAATATCTGGAGGTGGAGGGGAGCACCAGTAACTGGGGGGGGGGGATCAGGAGAAGGTACCTTGAAGGATGCCTGTAGGCAATGAGGTCAAGCATTCCAGACAGGGGGAACAGCACAGGAAGGGCAGAGAGGTGGAAGCAAAAATGTTGTATATGGGGAACGGTGAGGAGCCCCTCAATAATCACTTCTTCAATGACTTCTCACCAAGCCTACTTCTCTTCTTTAGGTCTAAAAGGAAGCTGCTTGGCTGGAAGGAGCCTGGTGAGGCCTTTGCCAGCGGCAGACTGAGTTCCCATTCTTCATCCAAGAACCCAGCTGGCTCACCAACCAGTGAGGCGGCTGCCACCGGCAGTTGCTGCGGCAGCAGCAGCAGCAGCAGCAGCAGAACCACCAGCAGAAATGAAGACTTCAAGGCTCTGCTCCAGAAGAAAGGGAGTAAGAGTAGCCTGGGCTCCCGGCCGTCAGCAGCAGAGCTGCTCAAGACCACCAATCCCCTGGCTCGCAGAGTTGTTACGGAGTTTGCCGGGGACCAAGACAGCACCATCATGCCTGGTACCTAAGCACCTCCACAATGGCTTTGGGGAAGGGAAGCTGGGGAAGACTTGTGAAAAGCAACCATGAGAAAGATCAGAATGGCAGACAATACACTGATGGTGATAGAACATTAACTGAGAACCTGGACTGTCTGGACTTCGGGGGGAACGTCTCCAGTCTTCTTCATCTTGAGCTCAAACTAGCAAGAATTTCAATGAACTTCCAACATTTCAGGTCTGATTCTTGCAGTTCTGTCATTGCTGGCCACTGGTGATCCCCCTAGTGTTTCTGTCTTTTGACCAAGGGCACAGGCCCCATGTTGGAAATTCATGGATGGCCCAAGTTAGCTCCTCTCCCACTATCCTCATTTCTTGTCATGGAGCTAATTTGGTGGAAGGCCACACAGATGAGGCCTACCAGGCTGGCCGTGAGTGGTAGGTAGTGAGGCTCACCTCTTTAGCGTGGAGATGCCAGAAGGACTTTTTGGCCACCGCGTGAATTCTCCCCAATAGAGTTAGTGGGTTCAATCATGCAAAATGTGGATGTTGTTATCCTTTCCTTTAATGTCCTATCTTTTTCGGATTGCTTTTCTATACGGAGATCAGGGTGATCAGTGCAAACAAATCTCTATATTTTGGTTTGGGCTAAGACAGCCAAATAGGGTCAGTTCCATTTGGGTCGCTTAGGAAGTACCAAGCTTGTCCAAAGTGGCAATCATTGGTTCATTCAGAGCACCTCTCTGGGCTGGCTCTCTCCCATTTCAAATGTTCGTCCCCAGTGATAGCAAGGGACAGCAAGGGTCTGTGCCGAAATCCAGTGAGCACACTGGAAGTCCCTGCCAATGCTGCATCCACTTTCATTTATACAAAATTAAAAGAATAGAGGTGGAAGGATACCAGTCTAAGTGAGGATCAGAAATCCATTCAACTTGCCCAACACAATCCAGTTCCTATTGTAATATTTTTAAAAAAGCTCGGGGTGGGGGGAAACTAGGGAGAGGGATAGTAAAACAACATAATGCCAATCTAAGGGGAGCATTCCTATTTTAGTCAAGTAGTTTTGCTAATTAAGTATTATGCTCTCTTGTTTCCATACTGCTAAGGGACTACAGGTACTGTCAGCACCCTGGAGATTCTGGCATCCTAGCACAAAGCTCCAGCTGACTTGCCCTAGTTATGACCAGATCTGGTTCTGGTTGGTGATGACTAATAGTGAAATGGTGAAAGGGCAGTTAGGCATGTAGCTAGGGAAGAAACAAGAAGATGAGGGCAAGAAGCATCAGCTGGACAACAATCTAGATCAAGGGTATATCACCTTCCCCATGGAAAACTGTTCAACAAAAGTACTCTGAGTCCTAAATGGCTTCCTGGAAGTTGCAGCCTTCCTGCTATTCCATGGCAGATGACCAGGCCACAACAGTTGTCTGATGGGATCCCATGTGGTAACGGAACAGCTCCCACTGGATCCCACACCTATGGGGCCTCACTTGCCACCAAGAGTACTGTGCTGTCACCAAAGGAAAGCCAAGCCTCCTCCCCCATGGAGGCCCTCACCGTCCCCCTGTTCTAGGGAGATGCCAGGCCTGCCTACCTTCACTCCAGACAAGGGGGAGGGAGCAGAATCAATTCTGGAAGACAGAGGGCTGGCTTGGTAGATGAGGGTGCCCTCCACATAGCAGGCACATGACACAGCTATCTGTGGCCCGTGATTCCTGACCCAGTACAGAGTACCCATCTGAGTAGCTGTGTGAGGCCTCTGACCTAGGCAAAGGACTCTCCCTTCCCCCCAGTCTCTCTCCAGTGACGCTTGTTTAGCCATTAGTAATTGGAGAAAACTACCTGTGGATTGGGCCAATTTACCATGGCTTCCCTCTTTGTGCAGCCCCAAGCTCAAACCCTGTCACTGCCTGTGTCCTTGCCCCAACTTGTGGGTACTCAAGGAACACAAATGTGCTCCAGTGTCCTTGGAGCCAACATTTCCTCCAACATTCTGGGCTAGGAGTCAGGGAGCCTGGCTTAGAATGCTGCTTCTTCCTCATGCGAGGCCTTCTCCTCCTCTGCTTGAGTTAACTCCACGCTGATGCCCTCTTCCATTATTAGGAACAGTCACTGCAACACCTCCCATTTCTTTGGGGATTGGACCTTGCATCCATTATCTCATTAGATAACCCTCATAGCACCCCTGAGAGGTACGTTAATGCAAGTAGGATTACCCCCTCCCCCCATTTTATAGAGGAGGAAATCAGAGAGGATCAGACAGGTGCAGCAGCTAATTAGTGGTAGAGCCGGGGCCTACACCAAGGTCTTTTGCCTCATGCAAAGAATCAGAACTAGTAGAGGGTGACCCCGGTATGTCTACATCTCGGGGAGCAGTTGGGCCATGCTTCCTCTCCTTGGTGACTGCTGTTCGTGAATCTTGTGTAGTGGTCCTCTCCAGGTCCCACTGCCCTATGGTGGGGTCACTGTCCTCAGGGGACCGCCACCATGTCACACTTCCCTCAGGGCCTGCCCTTCCCCCACCAGAGGCCCAGGGGGTGCAGAGGCTCAACTCCTACTCTGCCAGAGGTACTCCAGTCATGGATGGACTGTACAGCGCATTGACCACCATGCCCACCTTCAACCCTGCTCAACTGACTTTGTCTTCATTACTTCTCTGCTCATGTACCATATTCCTTCTGCCCCAAAGACTTTTTTTTCCCTGTGGTTTGAACAAAAGTTTTGAGCGTCAACACGTTCAGGGAAGCATTTATGTGTACCCAACTGTTTATGGCCTTGTACTACATTGTGGAAATACCTGTACAAGCTTGTATGCTAAGCCAGTGTCGCTATGATTGTACCCATTGTTCTAAGTCTATTTGTACACCCCTCCCCCCTTATAAACTAACTAGTCAATGGAAAGACTTGCTCACAGTCAATGGGCAGGGCGCTTGCCCTCCAATTTCCTTCTGCTGTTGGATGTGCTCAAATTTGCACAGCTAGGTAGGATCTGCCCTCCCCTCAAACGCTGGGTTTGGCATGTGGAGACTTGGCTTCAGTCCCAGGTCTGTGCCTGAGGCTACCTGTGTGACCTTGGACCAACCCTGTCCCTTCTCAGGACCTAAGTTCCCTCCTCTGGCCATTCTCCTCCATTTTAACACTAGTGATGGATCACGCATTCTCTGGGCAGCAAGGGCTTCTGGTCCTGGTTCCCAGTTTGTTGCCTATGTTTCTGTGTTAGTGAACCCTCAATCTTATCACGAAATGTTATTTGATTCATTAAGAGCAATGGTCCAGTCAGCTATCCTAACAGGTAAGACGAATACAAGCCAATTTGATAAATGTGCATTATGTGCTAGGTACTGGAGATAGAAAGACAAAAGTAAAACTACAGATCCTGACCTCATGGAGTTTCCATTCCATTGGCCAGGGCCCACCAGTATGGTGTAGGGAAGAGAGGCCCAGCTTGGGAGTCTAAGGGCCTGGCTTCAAATCCTGCCTCCTCATCTAGCCAATGAGGGGATCAGACTAGATGGGCCTCTCTGAACTCCAGGATTCTGTGAATCTTAAGAAGCTCTGTTCGATTCAGCACATATTTAGTGCACCTGCTTTTGTCCAGGCATGAGCTAAGCCAAAGTAGCTGGAATCTGGGAAAGGCCCAGGGTCCTGTTTGCCTGGTTCTCCCCTCAACTTCTTCCCCTTTCCCAAGATGCTCAGTACCCTCATGGTCTCCCCCTTCCTCTTTATCAAAACCTGCTGTGGAGGAAGGATGAGCAGGGGGACCTCCTCTACTGGTCAATGTCATGTCCATCCAGGAATTCCCAAAAGCCAGGGAGCAAGTGTCACTCTGTTAATCTTGTATCACTGATGTGCAAAGAAGATCATTCTCCATTGGATTCAGATGACAGGGGCATTTAAAAAGTTTGTGAAAGTCCCAGGCAGGGAAGGCGCAATTGTCCCACCGCTGTCCATGTCTCTTAGGGGTGGCTGTCCATTGTGCCTGACAGAAGCACCAAGCTCTTCTTTCCCCACATCCTTTGGGGTTGTCATCAGAGTGTTTGCATTCATTTCTTCCTTTCACGTTGTCTTCAAGTTGATGGGCAAAGGAGCCCACCTCCAAGCCCCAGCCTCCTCCCTACCTTTGACTGTATGTGGTGAGATGCTGCTGGGAAAGGAATTTTGTCTCAGAGACAAGGACAGTCTTGGCAAAAGTTTGGCCAAACGTGCATTTGAACACCAAAATCAACAAGACATCAAAAGGTTTGCCAAAGAGTGTGTGTGTGTGTGTGTGTGTGTGTGTGTGTGTGTGTGTGTGTGTATGGGGTATGGGTGTGTGGGTGTGTGGGTGATTTTTACCTTATTTTATTTTTGAGGAACAAGGTAAATGGTGCCAGCAGCGATCAGGGAGCTTGTGATAAATTCCAAGTAGACAGAAGCTTCCTGGGGCCAGGCACAATCAAAGTGACCATGAGATGATCAGTGTAAGTACAGTGCAGATGGCAATCTCTCTGTGCCTCATTAGACCCAGGTGGTCTTTTGTGAGTTGCTGAGACCAAAAAACTCCATTTCCCTCCCCCACCTCCAGCCAGCTTTTTGCTGCCAAATCTCTCCACGCTTAGCTATGCTGGCCATCTACAATGGATACATAGGCTATAGTCAGGCCTAGACCAGAGCCTTTTCCAGCTTGTTTGGCCCTCCCAGAATCTGGGTCCCACTAGTACTGCCTTCAAGAACCCAGGAGCAGCTGCAAACCACCATAAGGCTTCAGCAGAGGACTTTAGCACATACAAGGTCTAGAATGTGCATACTACATCCCTCCAGTGGATCAATGACCTCACAGATGTGGGTCCTCACTCTAACACTGTAGATCACAACCCCTCCCAGCCTGCCCATCCTGTGCAATGCTTATCCACGTCCTCCCATTAAGTTCACTTACAAGAGGTCCATTCAACATGCTAGGGGCCTTCCTCAAGTTCTATGGCCGTTGTGAGGATACAGTGGAGTGCTCATTAGCACCCATGGAATACATGAGACATTGAAAACCAAGGTTAAAAAGTATGAGCTCCTGATCAACGATTCTTGTAAATACCATTTACAAAATATGAGCACGATGCTGCTGAATGACTTCAGAGAGCAAGGCAATGCTTTATTCATTAGGCTACTGGGCTTGTAGCTGATTCAGTGCACAAATAGGGTGCCCCAGGGTGAATATAAGGGAATCCTGTGGTTAATCAGTTTTTCTGGGCAGCAGCCCATTTCTCTGCTAGCATGAGGAGTGGATAAGGGTGAAGATGGAGGTGGAACACCAACATGGCTGAAAGCAGAGAAGGCGGAATTCCAATGACTCCCAATATCCCTTCTTCAGGGTTTAAGTGTTAAGGTACTTGCAGCTTACAGACTTTAAGCTTCATTGCATTCCAATTGGGTTGAGATTATTTCCAGATACCCAAGACAGGAAGGCTGTTTTAGCTAGATTTTACTTTGATTAATTCTTGATTTGCAGCAGAAGCTTTCTTTACACAACGCTCTGATGTCAGCCAAATGATAGCTCCCTCAGACCTTTGCACTTCCCTCTGTGACTGTGATCATGATAACCAGACAGTTGTAAATCATGCAGAAGCATAACTAGGGCAGGGCAACTAGGTCCTTGCCCTAGGGAATGGAGATTTAGAGACTGCTGATCTGAAGCTTAGAAAACAATGAATTTACCATCTCTTCATCAGAATTGTCAGGTAAGATAGGAAGCTATTCGATGGCATACTTCCTCTCAGTAATTGTATTCCAAGTGAGTTTCCTCCTCCTTGGGCCAGCGCTTTGCTGGTGTCTTTGCTCCCATCCCTCCATGAATGGTTCTAGAACTGTCATATGAGAACCAGCTGAAGGAATTGGGCACTTGAGCCCAGATGGGACATGGTCACTGCCATCCCATTTCTGTAGAGGCAGGAGGAGATGCATTTGGTTTAGCTCCACAGGGCAGAATGAGGAGTAGTGAGTAAAAGTAGTAGCAGGTTGCAACTTTGCCCAGTATAAAGAAGGACTTCCTGGAGTAGTGAGTTCTTAGCTTCTGGACAGGCTCAAACAGAAGTTGTGGGAACATCTGTCAGAAATGTCATTTTGGGTCTAGGATACTGGCTCTACCTTTAGCTGTCACTTTGGTTGTCATCATGGCTAAGTCCCAAGCCATCTATCAATTGCCCCAGAGCCCAGATAGTATTATTTCTGATATTAAGTCAAGCAGATTGGACCACACAGATACATGTCATCTGACGGATTGCCCTGTGATCAGCTGGCAAATTGTCAGTTCCACCAATCAAGCATGTTGGCTTTGTGTTGCTACATCAAAAGTACTCCAGCGTAGGAGAAGAAAACATCTGTTTACAATGCCAAAGATCATAGAGCTGAATGGGAACTCCTTGTCTCAAAGATGAGGAAACTGAGGTCAAACAACTTTCCAGGCTCATATGGTGACTCTCCTTTTATTGGGGTCAGCTTGTTTGGCAGGGAAAATTTTCTCATTCTTATCTTCATTTGGAGTCCTAATCCTTGGGGGCAACAGGCAAAAGTGCATTTGATTGCAACTTTCTGCCTCAGTTAAAGCAATCTTCAAATGGTCACATTCAACAGTAACCTTGGTTTCAGTTCCACAACTCGATAAACATGTAAGAACTTGCTCTGGGTCAGGTACCAAGCTAGGCCCTGGGCTACAAAGCCCCAAAGGAAATGATCCTTGCCCTCAAGGATCTTCCATGCTATTCGGCTGAGTCGTGCCAGTTGCCACCTCAAAATTCTCGGTAACACCCGCCTTTACTGGCTGGGACTTTGCCCCACTTTGGAGATTGGACTTCATTTTGCTCCCTCTGCTTTTCAGTCTCTAAGTCCATCAAATATCAGGCATGCAGCGTGCTCACTGTACTTGTCATCCCAAACTAATATTGATCACGTGGTAGTGAATGTAAGCCATTTGTGTTTCCTGATCAATTTTACATTATAAATTGTCTAATCATGTTTCCTCTGGCTGATAGTAAAAGTATTCTTCTCTTTTCATATGTCTCATGCTCCTTTTTTCCACACCCTCCAAAGCTTCTAAAGGGAAGTATTTCTACAGAGTTAACTTCACAACCTCCTCACTGGCTCCATGGAGTGAACACTTCACAGGGTATTCCACTGATCCACTATCTGGGTACTGAGGAGCTTACATCATAATAACACAGAGAGGGCTTTACCATTTCCAAAGTACATTCCTCATGACAACGCGGTACAGTGGAAAGAGTAAATAAAATCAGAGGACCTGGGTTCAAATTTCCCCTGCTGCTACTTATTGCTTGTGTGACTTTGGACAGCTGAAAGGTCCTTTCCAACTCTAAATATATGGTCCTATGATCCCATGAACAGTCAAGGCAGAAGAATTCTTTTATTCATGAATCCAGGCAAATGTCTGACTTTCAGTATATGACTAAGAAAGTGTATATTCCTTTCTGACGAAATGAGTTAAAAATTAAACAATTGTAATGATGAATGTGAATGGACTAAACTTTCCCATTATAATGCAAGACTCACAGAATGAATCAAAAAACAAAATCCAACAATAGGCTGCTTACAAGAATATGTTTAATCTAATAAGCTCTAAGGAGATTCCAAGTCAAAGGCCGGTCTAAAATGAGCCAGGATTCAAACTCTGTTCCTATGACTCTAAGTCCGGCATTCTTTCAATCAATAAATCAACAAGCTGTGTGCTAAACAACGGGAATATAGATACAAAGAAGGTCAAGAAGCTTATGTTCTAATGAGGAAGATAAAGCCATGTATAAGTGAAGCCCTCCTTTGTTCATCAGAGGGGTATTTTTTTCCCCTTTAAAGTACAAGGCAGTTAGTCTCATGGATTCACATTTGTTCTCGAGAACTAGTTATGTGGAATGTTTATGTAATTCAGTAAACTCAGAGCTCCCAGCCTAGGGAAGAAATCTTTTTCCTTCTCTAGCCATTGAGTAGATAATAGTCCTTAAGTTCTATTACCTTTTCTATTATCTGAAAAGAAATCTCCACTAGCCATAGCATTTCTCATTCTAAGGCATTCCTCTATAGGAAAACAGGCACTCTGAATGTGATCCCAATCAGATTACCTTCACCTGGAGACATAACCAATTATAAAAATATAAACAGCAAATAATCAAGACAGAAAAGATCTGGAAACTCCAGAAGGGTATGCGATGCTGTTAACACTAGAAAGCAAAGAGGCAGTAAGGAGAGAAGAGGAAGTAAAGAGTGGATAAATTCACCAGTTCTCTGCAATGCTGTGAGGCAGACACCTTCAGGCAACACCAAGTTCTGTCCAGGCCAGCCAACACTGCATTCACTCATGATTACAGTCAGTGTGGGGTAGCATCCTTCACTTGAAATCAACTCTCACTGATGGTGCATGTCTGCACCCCATCTCTCTCTCCTCAGAGCTCCAGTGCTCCCAGATCATCTGTTCTGCATGGCTCTCAGCTCTCCTGATCCTTCCACCACTCGTTCGGACTAGGAAAGTTATACTTCCCATCAGCCTCTGGGCCTAATACAGAGCTACACTGCTCTTTGATATTTGGAATTCTGATGTACAGAATTATACAGTATAGCATACGGTGTTAGTGCCTCTCCCCAACTTTGTAGTTATTTGGCTGTTTCCCAAGACAGAATATAAACTCTGTGAGGACAGGGACTATTTCCTTCACATCTCTAGTACCGAACACACCCTCTCACACAAAGGAGACCGTGAATTTAGAGAACTACTTTTTAATTAACTGAATTTTTGTGAAAGGATAAAGTTAATGGTATAACACTGTGGGACTGCTGTTGGGCCCACAGAGCCTAGGGTACTATGCCTACTCCCTTCTACACTAAAGAGATGCACATGACAGCTAGAGTAGACAAGCAATACCACTACTAGGCCTGTAGCCTGAGGAGATCAAAGGAAGACGAAAAGGACTCAGGTGTACAAAAATATAGCAACTCTTTGTGCAGTAGCAAAAAACCAGAAACTTAAGGGGTGCCCATCAATCGGTGAATAACTGAACAAAATATGGTATATGAATGTAATGGGATATCACTTTGCCACAAGAAATGATGAAAGGGATGGTTTCAGAGAAACCTCAGGAGAGTTCTATGAATTGAGGCAGAGTAAGCAGAACCAGGAAAATAGTTGTATACAATGACCACAATAAAGTAAAGGCTAACAACTCTACAATAATTCAGTGCTCTGATCAATACTGTGACCACTCACTATTTCAGAGGAAGGATGATGAGCTCTACTAGCTACTTCCAGACAGAGAGGTGACAGATTCAGGATGTCCAATGAGACATGGCTATAAAGGGAAGTGGAAGGGAGAGAAAATTAATGTTAGTTATTTGAAAATAGAACAAAATGTAAAAGTTTTTGAACCAAAGAAAAATTATGGGCCAATTTCTAATCTGGAAAAGTGAATGGTTGTTCACTTTGAGGTATGTCTGATGTAGCATAAGACACGTATGATAAAGAAAAGAATGAAAAAATGAAGGGGATGAAAATTAGACTGAATCATTCAAGGAGAAAATTATTTCTAAAATAGAAAAATAAAATAAAGTCAAACAAAGGCTGGTGAAAATTATTTTTGGCTCCAGCAATTCTGCAAGGCAGTCTCCTAAATGATAGAGGGGTTTCCATCTTCCTTAGAGGAGAGGGAAAACCTTCCTGTCCCCCCACCCCCAATCACAGGTCCTAGAGGTATGTAATCAATCAACAGCTATTAAGGCATCTTCTGGAAAAATAACTAAATAATCACTGCCCCAAATTCCTCTTTGCTGTTGTATATGAAGTGTTGCTGTTGATGTTGCATGTTAAGTTTGCCTCAGATGAGGTCCTCTAGAAGCTGACCATTCTTCAGGGTAATGAGGGTTAATGAGTTAGTTGAGTTAATGGCAAGCTTGAGTCTAAATCTGAAGAGGAATTCTGCGGAACCCACACATACTGTGACAGTTTTGGAAGGCAGTGAGCCTGGAGAGAATGAGATCCGGTGATACCCGGAGTGCACATCCTCCTCATGTCCGTCTGTCCTCTTAAGGCTTAGGCACGATCTCGTCCTGGATGCCTCTCTGCCCGCTCCAATCTCCCTAGACACGTTTATCTGGATCTCTCCTTTGCCCTTACCACAACCTACTCTGTATTTATTTATCTCTATATACATTCTTCCCTGTAAGATTTCCCAAATGAGTGAATATTCTAAATTGCTTTTGCCTTGAGCCCAATAAGCAGGGTTTTGAATAAGGTTCCTGAGACTGGAATGTGATCACTTGGTATCCCCCCCACCCCAGCCTGTTTCCTCATCAATAGAAAATTGCGCCTCCAAGAAGCAAAGAGGGATCAGGGGCCTGATCAAGACTGGCTGAATGGAATCGAACTCAAGGAGGAAGAAAAGACCTAGAGTCACAGAAGCCTCAGGTTTGGACTCGATGGTCTCTAAGGTCCCTTCCAGCTCTAGCACTAAGACCCAATAATTAATTTAATTTTTAATTTTTTTAGTTTTCACTAAAATGTTTTTTTCAGTTCAAAATTCTCTCCCTTCCTCCCTCCTTGAGAAGGTAAACGATGTGATATCGATCATACATGTGAAGTCATGCAAAACATTTCCATATTAATCATACTGGCAACAAAAAACAAAACAAAATATGAAAAATAAAGTGAAAAACACGATCGACCCTCAGAGTAGACTAGCTACGTTTAAGACCCGAGCAATCGATAGATCGCAGCTTCCGGCCGGCGAAGAAGAGCGGTGCACCTTGGGAACTGGCCGCCCCGCCTCCAGCGTAGCCACGTTCCCACGCCCTGGAAGGGAAACTCCAGGAAGGGGGTGCGTACAGGCCCTGGCCTGATTTTCCCCGCCCCTACCGGTCTCGCTAGCAACCCTCCCCTATCCCGCCTAGCTTCTATTTCATTGGTCAGGGTATCGAAGGACCCGGGTGCCGTGGCTGGCTCAACTACTGCCTGACTGTCCTCAATTTAGGGTGACCGCCAAGTGCTGATTGCGTTCTTCAGGCATATCATTGGACATCCCTATGGGACCAACTGCGTTCATCAATTGGATACCCGGAAGTACTAACGGAGGCGGTAGCAGGAAACTGGGAAGATGGCGCCCAAGGGAAAGAGCGGTTCCAGCAAAGGAGGGAAAGGTAGGGAGATCTGACGGAGCCTGGAGGCGGGACTTCGTGCGTCTCCTTCTCGAGTGTTTCATGATCAAATCCAAAGGCCTCAGAGGCCTTACACTTGCGCCCCTGCACCTTCCTTCCTTTTCTTACGCTCACTGTTGTTCTCCCTCCGCGCCTATCATTTCACGGGGCGGGAGGAGGGGAGACTCCCAGCTCCCTCCACTTCCCAGTCTGTCACTTAAGGGGGGGGGCGTTCCTCGCTCCATCTGCCCTACCCCCAGCCTATTTCATGGGGGGGCTCCCCGCACTCTGCACCCCTGAGCCTGTTTCCTCATGGGGGGAATTCTCCAGTGCTGCTCCCCACCCCCAGCCTGTCATATGGTGGGGGGGGGGACTTCCCGCACCGCTCCTCTCTGTAGAGCACAGTTTGGCAAAAATGACTCGTCTCTAGTTCAGTCTGCAGGTGTCAGAGGTGGACACCAGGTCTTCCAGACCATCTTGAATAACTTCAGGGTGGCGTATGGAGGTTAGAGGGGAATCATCTAGGATAAATCTGCTTTCACTTCAAAGATTCGAACTCTTGGAATATTGAGTTATCTGAGGGAAACTGGATAGGGGGTGGAGTGGGGACAGGGCAATCCCTCAAACACCTTTCTGCCAAGGGAATGAAGCCCACTTGGTTCTCAGTACTCCATAGGAAGTGGGTGTAGGATGTCATTAAATTTGAAATAACAGAAACAACAAGAATTAGAAAGCAAACATCTATTAATTTCTTTTCAGTCCTGACTGAAGAAAATTCAGCTCTAATAGTTGCAACATTAAATGTAAATGTACCAAACGTTAAAACGAAACCGAGTTACAGAAAGGGTTAAAAAACGGGCTCCAACAATATCCTATATACAGGGAGCACATTTGGTCCAGATCTACTGAAGTGAAAAGATGATCATGAAAAGCTGGGTCGGGGACATTAGACAAAGCTGAATAGAAACCAGAAAGTGATCATTGAAAAGCCTTAGCCTTGCAAAGAAAAAAAAAGCTAAAAAAAAATCAGTATACTGAGTTTAATGCCCCACTGTGAGGACATGATAAGTCCAACAAAACATGAGAAAATCTAGTAGTGAAAAGAATATTCAAGCTCTAATACACCGTTGGTCAGACTGGACTAGTGGAAGCATTTTGGAGGACAATATGGCCATGCGTATGAAGAATCATAACATTGATTCCTATTTATCCAATGGCTCTGTTGCCAGGACTTCAGCCTAAAAATATAATGAAAAGGAAGGTGGGACTTGTCTCTACAAAGGTAGTCCTACCTGCTTTTTTATTGTTGGAAAACAACTGGCAATAATACAAATCCAGTAATGGGAAGATGGTTGAATAAATTATGGCATGTTAATTTAGTGGAACGCTAGAGTTCTGTGAAAAGTACAAATATGAAAAATGCAGGCAGATATGAAGGTATTGCTGGGAGGTGAGGCAAGATAACATTAGCAGAACCAAAACTGTATATACTGAGACTGCAGCTATGAGTACACATACACACATTTAAATATATATTATGTATTTATTATATTACATATAAATGATACATTTATTGTATTATACTAGTAAATTATATTATTATATAATAGCATATACCTTTTTGGAGAGCTTTGCAGATATTACTTCTTTTGGATCTTACAGCAAATATTATATAATTATAAATCATTATATATAAGTATATAATTAAAATTATGTGTTTATTGTATTATGTTAAATGTTATATATGTATATTTTAAAGTAAACGGAGCAGAATTGCAGATTGACTCGGAAAAGGTTCAAATACACCTTGGTGGGCAGTAGGAATGAACATTGGTATCTAATAATTCAGTGGATTCCACTTCTTTAAACGCTGAGAATTTCATGTAAGATTTTATCTGTTATTTTGTAGGTTTATTTGATTATTGGTATTTGTAGATAGTTATTGCATTTGTAATAAAACATGTAAATTTTGCATGTTCAGCTTTTTAAACTGCACATTTATTTTGGCATATTTTAGTTCTAAGAAGTGACTCTCATGTGTTGCATACATTGGTTGATTTTGTCCAACTCTTTCTTTTCTTTTTTCATTTTGTGGATTTGATGTAAAAAACAAGGCATCAATAAAACGTTTTTTAAAAAATGAATCTTCCATCTACTATTGAAGTTGTGAAGAATCTACACTAGAGGGATGACTCTTTTGTTGAGGCCACTAGGTGGTGCAGGAAGGCAGTGAAGAGAACGTTGGGCCTGGAGTCAAGAACTTGGGCCTGCCAAGTAGGGGTAATAAGAGCACCTGCCGCCCAGGGTTAGTTGTGAGGACCAAATGAGATCAGATTTGTTAAAACACTTTTCAAGCCTTAAAGTGCTATGTAAATACTAGTTCTTATTATTATTTTGTTGAGAAAAAAAACTGAGTAGTGATTTGAAGCAGATCTCTACTCTGCCTTCCAGAAACTGCTGGCTTAAAAACTCTTTTGTGTAGTATCTTCACTTGTCCTGGCCTCTAATATCTGGTGTTCTTAGTTCTTGATAGTGGCACCCTCTGAAACTGTTACTTTATAAAGTACCTCCCTAGACTGTTGAGCTACGGATTTTCTGTCCCATAAGAGAGGATGCGTGTATTAATGAAGTCGATCCTGTTTTGTTTGGAGTTGGAAGATAGGGAGAAGCAGATGGAGTAGAGACATGGAGACACTGGGGTTTTTTTCCTTTTTTTTTTTTTTTTTTGGCTAGGCAATAGGCTTAAGTGACTTGGCCAGGGTCACACAGCTAGTATTATGTGTCTGAGGCCGGATTTGAACTCAGGTCCTCCTGAATCCAGGGCCGGTGCTCTATCCACTGCGCCACCTAGCTGCCCCTATAAAGAACATCTTTGTTGGTGTTTGGTTTTTTTTTTAAGGCAGTTGGGATTAAGTGACTTGCCCAGGGTCACATAGCTAGTAAGTGTGTCAAGTGGTTGGTCTGAGGCTGGATTTGAACTCAGGTCCTTCTGACTTCAGGGCCAGTGCTCTATCCACTGAGCCACCTAGCTGCCCCTATAAGTTGGGTTTTTTTTTTTTTTTGATGAGGCAGTTGGGGTTAAGTGACTTGCCCAAGGTCTCACAGCTAGTAAGTGTTATGTGTCTGAGGCTGGATTTGAACTCAGGTCCTCCTGACTTCAAGGCTGGTGCTCTATCCACTGTGCCACCTAGCAGGCCCTTCAACACTGATTTTCTAGGACAGTTCTGATTTCAGGAAAAGAAAACCTGCTTTTAAAAAATGGAATTGAGGCTTCTTAGTTTTCTGTTGCTGTCACTTCTGAGTACATACCACCACTTCCCCTAGATTGTAGCAAAGATAAGGAGCTCAGCTAAAACTACCCAAACGGTGGCAGTGTTTAAAGCTATGTGCACCCCTGCCAACTTTTGCTTGCTGGTTCTGATGTTTGCAGACTTTCATAACTTGATGACGTGATGTAAATAAGTGTCCTTTTCTCTTTGGTAAAGGGGGAGCAGCTTCTGCGAGTGAGGGTGCAGATAAGAAGGCTCAGGGTCCCAAAGGTGGTGGAAATGCGGTAAAGGTGAGTTACGATGATCTCATTTTTGTCTTCTGAAGTGTTTTATTAGGGCTTAAGAAACCCTACGCATCGTCAACATTTCAAATCTATTGAGCTTTCGTCATGAAGACAGGTGCACTGATATGTACTGTTGATGGAGTTGAGAAGTAGTCTGGCCCTTCTGGAATGAAATGTAGAATCGTGCTAAGAAAGGGAATAACATTTCCCATGCCCTTTTATCGAGAGAGCCAACTTCTAGGCATATACCCCAACATGGTCAGACAGAAAATGCCCATGTACACAAAATGTTTATAGCAGCACTTTTTGTGATAGCAAAGAATTGAAAATAGAGTTGATACCCATCTACTGGGGACTGGCACACCAAGGTAATGGAATTTTACTGTACTGTTAAGAAATGATACATGTGATAAAGAGAAATGTGGAAGGAAAGATCTCCATGAACTGCTGCAGAGGGAAGTGAGCAAAGCCAAGAAGACATTCTATACAATGTCCACAGCAATCACCAAAAACCCCTGAAATTACAAAGAATAATCCTAGCTCCAAAGCCAATACATGAGAAGATCCTCCCGCCTGGCCCCTTTGCAGTGCATTGGCCACGTTTGCAGACCTTTTTGCTCTGTTGATCAGTTCTGCTGCTGATTTTTCCCCCTCTTATATTGGAGAATATGGTGGTGATAGAAAAACCAAATAATATCTGTCAAAATGTATTTTCAAAAAAAAAGGATGAGACACATATGGGCAGATTGATAGGAACTGAGGTCAAATGAGGTCACCAGGACCCAAAAAGCAGTAGGTGAAGCAAGCACAGCCGTGCACATGGAAAGAAAGAAATGGGCCTGACTTGCATGCCTGAGCAGATGGCCTGCTCCACTGGCTCAGTGGCTGACTTGGTTAGTTTGACTCACCTGCAGGGGAGGGGGAGAGGAACAGAAGCAGAGACGATGGAGAAATGAACAAAATGTTTGTACTTAGCCAAACCTCTGGAGGAGATGACTTGGTTTCCAGACGGGAAGGCGCTGTTTCAGGAAAATGACCACTAGGGAAGCCTAGGCCTTTGTCTCTGTGCTGTCTGACGGGAAAAAAAAAGTGGAGATGCAACAGCAGAGGGGGAAAATGGCAGAATGTCAAGAGGCTGAGCTCATTTAGGGCCTGCTAGGGGGAATAGTCAGAAAGCAAGTGGTAGAGTCCTAGTCTTTCTCCACCTTGTAGGCAAGGTTTCTTCCTCTTGCCAGTGGCTTTTCTTGACCTGCCTAGAAACTTCTATCTTGGAATTAGAGGCAGCTAGGGGTGCCACAGTGTGCGGAGCACCAGGCCTGGAGTCAGGAAGACCTGAGTGCAAATATAATCTGAGATACTTCCTAGCTGTGTGACCCTGAGCAAGTCACTTATCCTCTGTCTCAGTTTCTTCAACTGTAAAGTGGTGGTAAAGTGCCTGGCACATAGTAGGAGTTATAGAAGTACTTGTTCCGTTCCTTCCCAATTTAGGGCACTTTGCTCTCACTGTACTGTTCCCAGCATCTTCCCCCCCCCCCCAAGGGATTGAGGAGGCCTCCACACAGCAAAGTATCCTTTTCCTCCAGTTAAGTCAGAGTTTGGGTGAATTTTCCTGCTGTAGCAAGTAAGACTGTGGTCGGACTCAACAGGTCATTTTTCTTTCCTTTAAAAACTTTTTTTTTATCAGTATCTCTTGTTTTTATATCATTTACATTTTCCAAAGCATTCTGTCCCAGAGAACCATCCCTTATTCTTCCCCTCTGCCCTCAGCATGAACAATTTATTAATAAGGCTAAAAGTAACCAAGAAATTGGTGAGGGCCAACAGGGTCTTTTATAACTATTAGGAAGATGACAGAGCAAAATCTTGAGCAACATAGATGAGTCTTCTTTTGATTGGCTGTCTGTGATGGTCAGAATTGAGGTTACATTATTTGGACCTCCCCTTCTGAAACCCCCTTAACCCCAGCCAAAACATGTGATTTGAGTCACTAGACAAAGGTTCCCAGGTTAAGGGTATAGTCTGCAGTGGCTTTGAATAATCGTGATTTTGAGTTAAGTGGGTGGTGGGTAAAGTTACCAAGGAACTTGAATTTGGAATAAGTGGGTAGCGGGTAAGGTTACAAACATAGACAATACAAGGGTGATTATAAGGCTTGGCTTGGCTTTAGGCAAGTTTCTAAAATGTTGGGGAAGGGTGAAGTTGTGAAGGTAAGGAGTTTGGATTTACCCATTAAAGCCTATGCCAGATTGATTAAGCCTTTAAAATAGAATTCAAATCAATTTTCAATTTCATGATTCCCCCCCCCCGACTTTGATTGTTGGGGAGCCACGTCTCCCGGGAATCATTTAGTCTGATTAAAATGACAAATCATTATGGTCAAAAAAATTTAGGTATGTCTGTCAATCCATAATGATTAGTAAAGTTGAAGCAATGGTGTTACAGGAGCAAAAATGCTGAGGAAAAGGAAAAAAATTCATCTTTGCAAAGCTACTAGGGATCTCCAGGAATTGGTTTTGAGATAACCCTGGTACTCTAAATAATGCAATAATTGGTATAAAGACAAAAGATAATAATGAGGCCTATGGTCAGGAGGGTGTATTTAACTGGAGTAGCTAGTATGATTCCTCCTAGCCAGGAAAATACCAAAGAAAACCAGGAAGAGGGGTCCCTGAAAGGGCATGTTGATCTTGTACATATTTTGGGCCATGAGTATGCTACAGTTTTCCTTAAGGGGAGACTGTCATGATGGCTACAAAAACCATCAGGCCTAATCTTATAACAATTCATCCCTTAGTCTTTGAGACTACCCATGACCAACACATTGACGAACTCCTTCGGGGCAGTCCCCTTTGGTAAGTAGGCCTTCCAGAGACAGTAGACACATGGGGAAGGAATGAGAGGGAAGAGTGACATGTTTCCAATGTCCGTTTCATAAGCACATTATATCTTAGGGCTCAGTGATGTCTCATGCAGTCTTCTGGTTTCTGAAAACATCTCCTCTTGGGCATTTTGAAATGGGCCTGTTCTCAGAGCAGCTCTATAGGGAAGGGCTTCTCTTAGGAGATCTGCTTCTCTGGTTCAGGTTACTTGTAGACATTCTTAGATGTTTCTGCTAAAATCTACTGGTAATCAGACTCAATACAATTTAGTACAACCACTTAAATTTTACCTTTCCAATAACTAGTTCACATGGTGAAAAACACCTCAAATCTTACAAGAACCATCCCTTATTACAAAGAATGAAAAAGAGAGGAAAGAAAAGTTCAGCAAAACTAGCACATAGAAATGCATGCATGATGTATAGCACTCTACCCCCATAGTCCTTTAGGGCCGGGCTTGGCCATGCTAGTTTTCCGCTTTCCATCCTTTTTTTGTTTTTTGTTGTTCTTTCCATTTCTGTTGTGGTATCATTGTCTGTATTGTTTTCTTGGCTTTGGTTTACTCTGCATCAGTTTGTAGAAGTCTTCTTATACTTTTCTACATTCATCATTTCTTATAGCACAATTATATTCCATTATGTCCATTTGTTCCGCCATTCCTCAGTTGGCAGGTATTGATTTCCAGTTCTTTGCTACCACAGAAAGGGCTGCTGTCGATTTTTTGATGTGCATGGGGACTTTTCTTGTTTTTATCACTGACCTCCTTGGAATATTTGCTTAGCAGCATCCCAGATTACTTTCCAGAAGGGTTGGGCCAATTCATAGTCAAGTGAACAAGCATTTCACAGTTCCCTCAACTTCACAGGAGTGTACCTGTCTTAGTAGTAGTAGTAGTTTTTTGTAGTACACCCCCAACATTGACCATTCCCATCTTTTGTCATCTTTGCCAGTTTTCAGGGTTTGAGGTTGTTTTAATTGGCATTTCTCATTATTGGTGATTTGCAGCAACCTTTCATATATGTGATTGGTAGTAGTTTATGATTCTTCTTTTGGATATTTAGTCCTTTAATCACTTTGCCCTTAGGGAATGGCTTTTGGCCTTCTATATTTCTGTTAAGTGTATCTATCTCAGATAACAAACCCTTATCCTAGATACTCAATTCAAAGATTTTCTTCCCATTTGACTGCTTCTCTTGATGTGTTTTCGTTTGTGCAAAAAGCTTTACAATTTCATGTAGTCAAAATGTTCTGTTTTGCTTTCTGTGATCACTTCTGTGCCTTGTTTGGTTAAGACAGGGGTGGGGAACCTACAGCCGTGAAGCCACATGTGGCCCTCTAGGTCCTCAAGTGTGGCCCTTTGAAGCCAAACTTCACAGAACAAATCAGTGACAGTGCCGCACTTGAGGACCTAGAGGGCCACATGTGGCCCCGAGGCTGTAGGTTCCCCACCCCTGGGTTAAGAATTCATCACTATGAAAGGTACCAACAGATCCTTTTTCAGTTACCACTCCACGAGCAAGGATAACACAGTTGATTCTTGTACTGTGAGAAAGGGTTTCGGGTAATAGAAAGTACTGTGGGTTTCCTCTTTTTGTCTTGTAGGTCCGACATATTCTGTGTGAAAAGTATGGCAGAATCATGGAGGCCATGGAAAAACTGAAGTCTGGAGTGAGATTCAATGAAGTTGCTTCGCAGTACAGTGAAGATAAAGCCCGGCAGGGGGTACCTATCTCTTTCCAGCTAGCACTGTGCCTTAGCCCTAACCCTCAATTTTTTTCTCATTCCTCTGGCTCCAATATGCCAATGAACACATCATCTGGTGACAGAATATGTACCTAGGTGAAGGTCTCAGCCAAGAAGAGCCACAACTAAGAAGTGGAAGTGGGCAGTGAGCAGCTGAAGAAGTAGCTATCCTCTTTGGGTTGTGGCCACTGAGGGGAAGGTGAAAGCTGGCTTTAAAGATGCCGGTCTCTCTCTCTCCATTTCTTCATAGCTACTCTGGAGCTTTGTTTGAATTGTGGCCACTCTTGGGGACCCACTGAGCTGAAGAGGAGACAGGCCCTTCTGTCTCTTCTGATGCTGAGGTGAGGGCTTTACTAAGGCTACAGGCCTTACTGCCACTTTCTTTTGTGACCCAGATCTTCTTTCTAGAGTCCTACTCTCATCCATGCCTCCCACTACCTTGGATACGTCCAGCTGGAGCATTTCCCTTAAACACTGAGTAAAAAGACCTGCTTTTTCTGTAAAGCCCCTTTAGGGCTCACCAACAGACCCTGCCACCTAACTAGGTACAGAGAAGGCCACTGGGGAAATTATTTGGCAGCCCATGAAACAGGATCTATGATCTTGTCAAAAATCTGGTCTCAGATTTTTCTTTGAGGAAGATAACAAACGTACAGTAGACACCCTATTCTTCAACTTAATCGCATATAATTGATTTCTTTTGTTTTTGTTTTTGTTTTTCAGGGAGAGTTGGGATGGATGACAAGAGGGTCCATGGTAGGCCCGTTCCAAGAAGCAGCATTTGCCTTGCCTGTCAGTGGCCTGGACAAGCCTGTGTACACAGATCCTCCAGTGAAAACCAAATTTGGGTACCATATTATCATGGTTGAAGGGAGAAAATAAACTGTGATAAATGAGTTGATTTTTATGAGCTTCAGACATCTAATGATTTCTTTTCAAGGTGCTGAACAGCCCACGTACCTTGTGAACTCTGTATCAGTGCTTGGAATCAGAATGGTTAAGAAAGGTCTTCTTCAAGGACAAATGTTCTTCTGTAATGCCTGATGGTTGCAGAGGCCACCAGGGAGCATCACCGTACATGCAGCACTAGGCTTGGAGTCTGGAAGCCCTAAGTTCAAATTCAGCCTCAGACACTTTCTAGCTGTATGAACCTGGGCAAGTCACTTAACCATTGTGTGCCTCAGTTTTCTCAACTGTAAAATGGGGATAATAGCAGCACCTATCTCCCAGGGTTGTCGTGAGGACTAATGAAATAATATTTCTGTAATAACAAGCTCCCTCTCCCGCCGAGCCTTCCATGGTGGTATAAAGATGAGCCCAGGTTCTTGAAGGCTGTGGCACTGGAACGTGAGCTCTGCCTTGCAGATTCTCCTGGGCTGGGCAAGCTTTGGGGTAGGCCCTTGTGCCTAGGACATTATGCTGTCCGTTCCCCAGCCACGACCATTCTCTTTCCTGGTGTTTCCCCCACTCTTGTCTTGCTCCATCTCTAGAACCTCTACCTGTCTAGCTCTTTTATGTCCAGTAGCTTCCACCACCCCACTTGTGACCTTTACTAAAATAGCTGGTCAGCTGCAATCCAGGAGCTGCTCCCAAAGATCCCTCTGATCTGAGCAAGCTGCAATTAGGAACGGAACGGAAGGGAACAGTAGGGGTTGCCTCCATGTCGCCTCATTGTGGTCACTTTCTTCCCGCTACGGCCTGAAGGCCGTTAATCCCAAGGCCTGTAGGTTTTTCTTGTCCCTTTCACTGCTCCCCGTGAAGCTGTTAGTTTGGAGGTGTCCTAGCTCTAGTGTGAGGGAGTCATGCTGCTGCTCTTGTACCCTGCTCTCATCCATGCCTCCCACTACCTTGGATATGTCCAGCTGGAGCATTTCCCTTAAACACCGAGTGAAAAGACCTGCTTTTTCTGTAAAGCCCCTTTAGGGCTCACCAACAGACCCTGCCACCTAACTAGGTACAGAGTAGGCCACTGGGGAAATTATTTGGCAGCCCATGAAACAGGATCTATGATCTTGTCGATTCAGAAGGTCCCTTTAATGGTGCAGAAAATAGTCCCTCCATCGTCTGCATCTCTTGTTCATTCATGGCTTCCCATATGTTTGCTACAAAGATTCCACCCAATACATACCCTTCCTCACTTTCTGCTAACATTGTAAGGGCACCAGTGGTGGAGGACTCTCACTTTCTACCTGTTAAGTCAATCAGCATTGATTAAACACCCGCTGTGGACAAAAAGAAAGAAGCCAGTGCCTGCCCTCAAGGTGCCCCGAGTCTAATGGAGGAGTCCACATGCAAACAACCATGTACTAATGAGCTATACAGGATAAATTGGAGGTGATTGACAGGGAGAGGGCCCTAGCATTAAAGGGGCTCAGGAAAAGTTTGCAGAAGGTGGGCCTGTAACAGATGGGAAGGAAGCCAGGAGGCAGAAGTAAGAGTTCCAGGTTTGGAGGATGGCCAGTGGACATTCTGCAGTTGGGAAATGGAGTGTCCTTTTCAAGGCATTCACTGGATCACAAGAGTGCATGGAAAGGCAGGAAGGGGCTGGGTTTCAGAGGACTTTGAATGACAATAAGATTCTACATTTAATCCTAGAGGTGATGGGGAGTTGATGGAATTTGTTAAATTGGTGGAGGGGAGGATTGACACCATCCAATCTGTGCTTTGGGAAGATCACTTTGGCAGCTGCCAGGGTATGGATGTATTGTTTGCACGTGATACAGGCTGGATCTTCTGTGGGTGCCTCTCAAATGAACACTGCTTTAACTGGTGGGCCTCCCTGCCCTCAAGTGGATTTTAGTGAGACAAGCACCAGATTTGGGGTGGGTGGACCTTAGTTCCAGGCCCAGCTTTGCTACTTACTACCTGTGTGACCTTAGGCAAGTCATTTAACTTTTATTTCCTCAGTTGCAAAATGAGGACACTGGACAAGATGATCTCTAGGGGCCTTTCTAGTTCTGGAACTTGCCATATAATGAGTGGTAGGAAGGTATAACATAGGCGGTAGAATGGGACAATCCAGACGAAAGTTCTAGGAAAATGGGAGGAGGGAGTGGTCTAGAAAGGCTTTGAATAGGAAGTGGCATCTGAGCTGGGCCTTGGGAAGAAAGATTTCATTAGAGCTTCCTGACTTGGGGAGGAATGCATAGATGCAAGGAAACAGAAGAGGGGATTGGACAAGTTTAGATCGATTGTAGTCCATGAAGGTCGGTTATGAAGTAACAGTTAGTTGGGGCCAACTTGTGGAAGGCCTTGCACAGGCTAAGGAGTTTATTATCTAAGCACTAGGGAGCCATGGGAGGGTTTTGGGCCGGGGGGGGGGGGGGGATGGTCTTATCTGAGCATTAGGCAGATTACCTTAGTGCTGTGTGAAAGATGAACTGGAGGGAGAGGGACACATTCAGAAGTCATTGTAGTCATCTGGGCAAGAAGTGATGACTGTCAGTGGAGATGAGGGGACAGATGTGAGAAAGGCAGTTCTACTCTAGCGAGTTTTCCGATGGTGTTCCCAGGTAAATAGGCTCGGACACAATTTCTGTAGCAATAAGGTATCATCTCAGCTCAGTCTTCGACCAGAGGGTTAAGAGATGAACATGTTAGTTTCTGCCTGGGCTTCCTGGAGTCACTGCAGCAACATTACAGCCTCAGGTCTTCTTTACCCACTAAGAACCTTCCACTAAGGGAGGATTTGGAAGGTTGGACCTACTGCTAGGCCCAGAAGCCCTGTTTACTCCATCACATTCCCCCAAACCACCAAACCTTCTGAGAGAGGCATAAATTCCTCAGCACCATCTAGTGGCCCTATCTCTCTTTTTCCCTGGTGTCTAAGAAACATACCGATGCTGCCATCCGTCATCACTGTGCAGAGGGCTGGGCCTGGAGTCAGGAAGACCTGTGTTCATATGCAGCCTCAGACACTAGTTACCTATGTGACCCTGGGTAAGTCACTTCACTCCCTGCTTGTCTGCCTCAGTTTCCCCAGCTATAAAATGGAGTTAACAATAGCGCCTCCCTTGCAGAGTGTGGGAGCCCCAGTAAACTGGTACTTCTGTTCTCTGTGATTTAGTCCTAGACTACCTAGGGGAAAACTCCTTTCTCCCTTCTATTGATCCTCACTCTTTCGTCCCCATCCGCCTCAGCCAGGCTTGCTTTCCCCTCCCTCACACTTCCTTTGTGTCTTCTGAAATGCTCATTCTATTATTAACAAACTTCACGTTGTCTTTACCATCTTCCTGAACTTAGACCTCCCCCCTCCCCAATTCCTGACCACTCTATCTCATGCCACTCTCCCAGTACTCGATGTCCCTGAACGTTTTGGGCCAGAAGGAAAAGTAGGCTGACTCCTTGCTGGTCATTCCACTTCCACAAGCTCCCTCTGCTGACTAACTATCCATCGGCCCCTAGGCCGTTCACCTTTTCCTTAAGGAAGTCCCCGATGGTTAGGTCTTCCTCTATACTCCAACACCTGCTCCTTAAGTCCCGAGGCCTACCTAGTTCATGAAACCTCAGCTCTTAGGATCTTCCCACCAGGGGGCATCCGTACGTTAGATCTCCCCATCACCTGCACATAGTTAAGTGCCCTTCCTCTGGCATGCAGCCGTTCTTCTGACCACAGCCTCCTGTCGCCCTCCAGGCAGTCGCCTCAAATCCCCATCCCCATTCCCATCCCCCACGTGTGTCCCTTTGCCCGGGCTCCTATAAGGCGTCTTTGCTGATCCCCCCGAGTTTATTACTGCTCACTCCTCAAACGAACATTGTACTTAACTATCTGTTTATATGTAAGTCCTTGAAGACAGGGACTAGTTTTTGTTTTTTTGTCTTTGTACCTTCAGGACCTAGTACCTGTCTTTGCATGTATTAGGAGCCAGGTGGCATAGTGGATAGGGCACTGGGCCTGGTGGCAGGAAGACCTGAGTTCAAATCTGGCCTCACACACTTACTAGTTATGGGATTTGGATGTTGGAGAAGGCGGGGAGTCATTGTGGCAGTCACTTCACCTCTGCCTCAGTTTCTTCCTCTGTAAAATGGGGATGATAGCACCTACCTCCCAGGACTGTTGTGAGGATCAAATGAGATAATTGCAAAGTGCTTAGTTAGCACAGTGCCTGGCACACAGTAGGTGCTCTAGAATTGGTAAATCTTAGTGCTTGTCAAATCCATTCTAAATCGTAAACTCAAGGGCAGTATTTTCTTATTTTTAACCATCTCACCTGTCCACTTTCACAACAAGAATAGTGTACTTTACATACGTAGAATGTAACTTTTTTCCAAGGGTGCTGACCAACCCTTCCTTATTTTCACAGCATCTATGTATGGCATCTTAAAGATGAAGAAGCTGGCAAAGAAGTCAGAGCTAGGCCTGGCAGTGTCATGAACACACTAGGCAGCCTCCTCCTCCCAGGTCAATGAGGTAAGGATTTGTTAAAGGGACCAATGAACAGAAATGTCAAAAGGTGCTGTTGGCTACTACCCAAGGCCTGTTGTCTTTTTGAGGCCTTCCAAGGGACGAGTTCACTGCCTCCCAGCAGATTACTTCACCACATTCTCCAGGGTTGACCAAAGGCTAGGGAGGGGGAGAGGGAGTACTGAACCAGTGCTGCCCCTCTCTACGTGCAAGCAGGAGCTGCCTCCACAGCTCTTGACGTCTTGATGGGTGTTGCTTGACCTGTGTAGGTTCTCGCCATCACAGCAGAGCAGAACCCCTTGGGAAAAAAGAGCCCCATCACCAGTTCTACAAGGAGGGAGAGAGGATTCCTTGTATAGACGGGCTGAATTCTAAGGCCTTTCAAAGTTGGAAGGTGGGGGGGGGGGTTATTTAATACCATTGCTCGTATATAAGTCATCTTTGGTAACACACAGCCGACTTCAGAATCTCAGAGTTGGAAGTGACCTTGGAGGCCATTTATGTAGTTCAAGATATGTAGAGAGAGAAAGCATTTCCTGAGCCCCTACTGTGTGCCAGGTCCTGGGGATACCAAACCATGCTAGTCAGTCCCTCCCTTCAAGCTTCTTACTTACCTATACCCTAATTCAAACACTGCAGAGGGGGCAACATAGGCCACGTATCCTGCTCTCCTATTCAGTTAGAGGCAGCATGTGGTAGAGTGGAGAGTGGAAGTCAGAGCTCTGGTTCTGAACTCTACCTTGTTTACACACTCATAGACGACTTGCTTCATTGTTTGGAGTAACAATGATTTCACTACTTACCTCACAGGGCTTGTGTGGAAAGGAAAGACCACACAAGTGTGAATTATTTCATCCATGCCTGGAATCTAGGTCTGGGCAACATAATAGCCACTCCCATAGGGACAGCTAGGTGGTGCTGCAGTACATAGAAGGCTGGGCCTGAAGACTCATCTTCCTGAGTTCCAATCTGGCCTCAAACTCGTCCTAGCTGTGTGACCCTGGTCAAGTCACTCCACCCTGTTGGCCTCAGTTTTCTCATCTAAAAAACGAGCTGGAGAAGGAAATGGGTAAATCACTGCAGTATCTTTGCCAAGAAAACCCCCAGTGGGGTCATGAAGGGTCAGACATGACTGAAAGACAATAGGCCCTAGAGCTGAAAGGGACCTTAGAGGTCACCTTATCTAGTTCTCATTTTAGAGGCCACTGAGCCTCAGAGCAGTTACACACCATGTAAACTGCAGAGCTGGGCTTCTTACCCAGCTTCTTATTCTATGTGTGTTGATTAAGTTGGGAGGCCAAAAAGCTGGCACAAAAGCCACAAGGAGGGGACTGGGGGAACAGAAAAAAGCTATGGCGGGCCAAGCATCTGACAAATGTTTCCTGACATCCCACCCCCAACAAACATCTTCCCTTGTAAAATTGAGATTGTACTCATTCCTCATTCTCACTGAAAGTGTTTCTTCAGCTGTTCTCTGGGCCCAAGACTGGTCATTTGGCAAGGAAAAGGCCTTTCACAGGCTGCAAATGATAGAGCAAGCAAAATGTACTGAGGGGTTAGTGGCTGGTCCCAGCAATCTCCCCAGGCTGGACAAAGGCCAAGAACCCGAGAGATGCAGGCCAAGTCAGTGTCATTCTGGCTACCATCCCTCGGGCCACTCTCATGCTACAGAAACACAAGTTTCTGTACCAAATATTTTCATTTAAAAGTAACTGTCAGCTGTCACCAGCCCAATCGTATTAGTAACTCATATGGGACCATCCAATCAGCAAACATTAAAGTAAAGCAGTCTCAGGAACTCCCCAAACCTGTGCCCCTGCTGACTTCAATAAGCAATTACACTCTTTTTTTTTTTTTGGCTTTTTGGCTAGGCAATAGGGTTAAGTGACTTGCCCAGGGTCACACAGCTAATAAGTGTTATGTGTCTGAGGCCACATTTGAACTCAGGTCCTCCTGACTCCAAGGCTGGAGCTCTATCCACTGCGCCATGTAGCTGCCCCTCAATTATACTCTTTTCAAAGGCTACCTCTCTATGGGAGCAATGGCTGGTAACTGAAGATCATTTTGAGGGGGAAAGGTTGGAGTTGAGGGAAAGAATGTAGAAGTCAAGAGAGCTTTGAGTATGATCTGAGGATATCTCCTTCCTCCCAAGAGAACAGGGACAAACAAACACCCTGACATACATGTATATGGTGGACACTCTAAATATCAGGGACATATACTTGTAAACAAGTTCAAAAATCTTCTTGTAAGTATTCTGTTCTATGCAAGAAATATACACAGGCCTTTTGCAAAAATGTTTCCAGGAAACTGAGGAATGATTGACTGCCTTAGAATATTAATTCCAATTATCATATGCAAATGAAAGTGCTTACTTTTAGCCAGAGTGTAAAGCCAGTAGGAGAGGGAAGAACTTAAGAACAACGTGGAAAAATACCTCTTCCTAAGAGGAGCACAAGGAGTGGGGTGGTGGAGTGAGCAGAGTGCCAGACTCAGGAGTCAAGACAACCCAGATTCAAATCCTCAGATGCTTAATTAGCTGTGTGAACCCAGGTTCACAAGTCATTGAACCTCACTCAGTCTGTTAAATGCAACTCTGAGGTTCCTTCCAACTTTGATCCTAAGAGTGGCTCTTCTGGATGTGAGGAGTGAGCTAGGTGTCATGCTGAATGATTTTTCTGAGTGAAGGAGAACAATTGTATCTTATAGGATTCACTTCCCCCCAGTCACCTCCTTTGTATGGGGGCAGGTAGTTATGGGGAAGGAGGAATGTGAAGGCTTTGTGATGAGCAGAAAAGGCTGCAGTAGGTAGAAGAGAAGAACCCTGGAATGGCCCCATCTCCAAATAGATGTGTTCTGGGAATGAAGAGGCTTATTGATGGTCCCAAAGTAAAATTTCTAATGAGAGCTACTATTTATACTAGGTCTTAGTCCAGTTTTAAGCTTGAGATTTGAGATAAACCTAAGTTTAACAGAAGTGCACCGCGACTTTTGGAACAGCCTGTACAGTGCTTTACGTGTCAGTTCCTTTGATCAAAAATTAGTGAAGCAGTAGCAGTGCCCAGCCCCATTTAGAATTATAGCCTTTTCAAGTTCAGGATGCCACTGAGAAGCAGCTTTCATGTGCACTTACCAATATCATCAATTTCAAAGAGAACATAACATTTAATTTGAATTAAATTCACTTTAATTTTCCCAACTAGATTGCAAACCCCCAAGGAGGTTTTTCAGAACAGAGTCAATTGGCTTGTAAACTTAAAAGAACCTTTTAAAAAACAATAATGTCCCATATGGACTATCCCAGCAGCAAAACACACAGAACAAAAGGCAGCAAAAACTCTCAATCCCCCAGCCCAGTCTTGGTGGGAGTAATAAATGTTCACAAAAAAAAAAAAGGAACATAAACGTGTTTGTCATCCTAAACATGCTAGAAGCTGCTATCCTTATTCAAAGCAATCACCTTAAATTAGGAGAAACTGAATTAGAAAAGTAAGCATAGATAACCCTTCAGGGGATTGTAAAGTACAGCAAATAAACCACTTCTCAAGTTTGACTAAGTTGCTTATATAAACTTAAAGTCAGGAGCATGACTTCAGGATCGGTACTTTTTATATCAAGGGCTTTAAGTAAACAGTTGAGTGCTTCCTGTATTTTCCCTCTCTCTTTCAGTTCCTTTCCACGCCTGACCAGAGCCTCATACTCATCTGTCACGGGAGCTGAACTCGGGTTGTGTGCAGTCGTCTCCTGTGAATCTTGACCAGATGCACTCTGGGCTAAGTCTGAGCAAGACACAGCCAAAGAACAAGGCTCACTTTGGGTCAATGAGGTTTCTTCTGCAGGTTCCTCTTCTGAGAGTTCAGACTTTTGACTATACTCTGCTGCTGCTGCTGCTTCTAAATGCTTGTCAGTATTCTTTTGCTCACTAGCATCTTCTTCCATATCTTCAACATGGTCTAAAATCACATTAATAAGTGATCTCCTTGAAGCCAGGGATCTTCTAGAAATTGCAGAACTATTTCCACCACTACCTATTTCAGATAAAAACAATTCAGATTGGGATCTATTGCTTTTGGGAGTTGAGCTAAATTGTGTCAGTAACGGGTTTGGGGAAGGGGGTAATATTCCTTCTGTCACAGAATCATCTTCATCATCTGAAACAATCTTCCTCATTGTATATCTTGTTTTCACAGGAGCTATTTTGTTTTCCAGTTCACTTTCTTGATCAGAGAGATTCTCAAGCTGTGGATCGTCAAAGCTACTCTGCCCCCTAGGATTAGTTGCTAAATCCCACATGCTATTATTCTCCCTCCTTTCCATGGGCTCCAAAGACTGCTTGGAAAGATTCTGTCCACTCTCTAGAGAGTCTTCCAAGAAAAGATTGAAATCATCAGCATCCTGCAGTGAAGAAGCTAAGGCTTCATTTGGTCCAGAATTCTCCATTGCACTTGGGCCTGCTGACAAATCCCCTAGTAGGCTAATGAGAGAAGTACCCAAGTCCATAGACTTTTCTGGACTAATAGGCAAGAAGAAAGATTCCAGCAAAATCTCATCTGGATTTGGTTCAAGATCAGCTTTTCCTGTTTCATGAGCTAACTGCTTTATACTTTCCTGAGTGTTATGTGGTAAAACTTGACTATCATCAGGATTATTGGTCTTTGATATTTCCATTTCATGGCACCCTTCACTGGAAAAAGTAGTTACAAATTCATCATCAATTTTGTGTTCTGATACATGAACATCAGATTGTTTTCCAGACACATCTACACTAATGGCAGAGAGATCACATGCCTCACTTTCTTCAACAACACTCAAATTTGCCATTCCAGAATGGAAAGAGTCTTCTTGTGTAAGATCAACAATTACAGGTGGCGAAGGAGGATGTGCAACATTCAATTCAGAGCATTTTTTCTTTGGTTTGGAAGATGCAGGTTTTTTCAGCCAGGTTTCCTCAACTCCGGTTCTTGCATTGGTCAGTAAGAGCTCATTATTCTGAGACTCTAATTCAACTAGGAGTTGAGCCTTTTGAACCCTTTCTTGAACATACTGAGATTCCCCTACCTCAGACTCTTCGTGAACAGACACATCATGTGTGAACATCAAATCATGGTCAGAGATTCCTGCTATTCCCAAAGTGTGTAGGTAAGCAATATGTTCTTCCAATTTCTTATCAGTCTTTCTGTGACCAGCATGCAAAGAATGCAGTTGCAACTGTGTTGCAGAACTCCGAAAGTCCCCTATTGTAAACAGCTCTCGTAATTCTTGCTTGCTAAAATAGCGAATGGGGTTTTTTTGATCCCCGGTTGTTTGTCTTATTAACGAGTCCTTGAAAACCTGTCTTCTGTATATTTTCTCCTCCACTGTCCCACAGGTGACCAGCCTATAAACGACAACATTTTCTTTTTGCCCGATTCTGTAAACTCGATCTACAGCTTGTGCATCAGTTGCAGGATTCCAGCTAGGATCAAAAATGACCACTCTAGTTGCTGCAGTTAAAGTGAGACCTACTCCACCTACTTGTGAAGTAAGGAGAAAAACAGAGACACCCTGACTGTGCTGAAATAAGTCAATTCGCCTCTGTCTTTCTGAAAGATGAGTAACAGTTCCATCAATACGCAAAGTCTTGAACTTCTCTTTCTTTAAAAGGTGCTCTATGATGTCTAGAAGTTTTCTGGATTGGGAAAATACCAGAGTCTGATGTCCTTCATCTTGTAATCTCTTAAGCAAAGCCATGAGGAATATCACTTTCCCCGATTCTTGCATTAGGGATTCAGGAGGTACTTGATCCATCCGGATGTCTGAATGAGCGGCTTCACTTTCATCTTCACCAGAGAAGTTGCCTTCTTTGAGACCTAACAACCTGCAGGCCCGCACTGACAGTAACCTCGGGTGATCACACAGCTTCTTTAAGACAGTCAGCTCAGCCAAAGGTGAACGTGTTTCCACCAACAACTGTTTGATGTGGTTTAGGGATACAAATTTCCTATATATTTCTTCTTGCAAAGGTACTAAATACACCCAAATAATTAACTCATTTTTCCTGCAAAGGCAAGGGACTTCACAGACAATGTCACCACCTGGATTCTTTTCAGGAAGATTGCTTTGGGGTTTATTGGCACTTTTCTTCTGTACATCTTTTTTAGTCCTCCTGAGAAAATAGGGTTTTATAAGTGTCATTAAGTTTTCAGATATTTTCAACCCCAGGGCCTTCTCTTCTAAAGTAGCATCTTTCTCCCTGGCCCTCGTAATGGGATTTTGATATTCCATTTTAAAGGTTTTAGACGTTCCTAGCAAGGATCCCTGACAAGCAAAATCAAAGAGGGACCACAGCTCATGCAAGTTATTCTGAATTGGGGTTCCTGTCAGGAGGATGCGATTCTTCACAGGGATAGCCCGGGCAGCCATTGATGACTTAGTAGAAGAGCTTTTAATTTTATGGGCTTCATCAAGTATAAGATAGTCCCAGACAAACTCTTTTCCATCTAATTGGGAAAGCTGCTGCCAGTTGTTGATCAACATTTGGTACGTCGTCACAGCTACCCCATTTTTCCTCTGAATCCTGCTTAGATTTCTGGTACGTTCATTCTTACTAGAACCATGAAAGGTGGCAACTCTCATTCCTGGGGTCCACTTAGCAAATTCTTTGGTCCATGTGCTGATAAGGCTGGTAGGCATGATCAGCAGGACACACCTCACAAGTTCAGCATCAAACATAGCAGAAAGGAAAGCAATAATCTGAATAGTCTTCCCCAATCCCATATCATCTGCCAATATGCCACCTTTCCTTCTGTCTTTATACAGGCTATAGAGAAAGGCCAAACCTTCTTTCTGGTGCTCATAAAGTCGACTGTGCAGTTCTCGATACACCATCAGGCCACTGTTGCACACTTCAATGAATTCATCATCTCCTTCCACCGACAGCTCTTTCAGGGCTTCCTGCAGTCTCTGGATTCGGCTCAGAACCTTCTCATTGGGAAAAACATCTTTTGCTAAATAGAAAAGTTTAAGGGCTTCTTCTAGATTTCCATTCTTGGTCGCTTCTTTTGCTTCTTTTACATATCTATAAATGTAAAAAAGAAAGGCACTTGCTATTTGCTGGGCATCAGAGGTATAAAGACAAAAATGAAACCACCCCCTCAAAGAGCTTACAGTTCGTTGAAGGGAAGGACTAGCAGGTGTAGAGGGGGGTGTGTGTGTGTGTGTGTGTGTGTGTGTGTGTGTGTGTGTGTGTGTGTGTGTGTGTATGTGTGTGTGTGTGTGTGAGAGAGAGAGAGAGAGAGAGTGAGTGCAAGAGAAAGAATTAGGAAAGGACTGGTGGAGGAAAGATCAAGAAGGTCTTCCAGTAGGAGCTGGTACCAGAATTGAAACAGCTTTCAAGGAAATCAGGTATTCTAAGAAGCTACATGAGTAAGGAATGCATGGGGGTCAAACAGCCTGTGCAAAGGCAGGGATGAGAGATGTGCTGGATTACAGAATGTGTGAAAGCCAATAACGTATAAGGCTTGAAAGGTAGATTAGAGATAGGCTGTGAAAGGGTTTCAGTGACCAACAAAAGAGTTAACAGTTAATCCTACAAGAAATAAGGTGCTGGGGCAGCTAGGTGGCGCAGTGGACAGAGCACCGACCCTAGAGTTAGGAGGACTTGAGTTCAAATGCAGCCTCAGACACATAACACTCACTGTGACTCTGGACAAGTCACTTAACCCCAGTTGCCCTCACCAAAATAAATAAATTAAAAGAAAAGAAAAGAAAGGAAATAGGGTGCCCCTGGAGGTTACTGAGCAGGGGGATATCATTTTGGCAGCTATGTGGAAGATGAATGGGAAAGGGGAGAGAGTGGAGTCAAGGAGACTAATTAGGAGGTGATTGCAACAGTGTAGAAAAGAAGTGATGAGGATGGAAGGGAAAGAAGAGGATAGATGTAGGAAGGGTTGTAGAGGTAGAATTAACAAGACTTAGCAATTGATTAAATGTGAGATTACTGAGAACGGAGGAGTCAAGATCTGGAAGGTTGTGAACTTGAGTGACAAGAAGTAAACAGAGGAAAGACCAGGAGTCTGAAATGTCCGGGAGACAGTTAGCAAGTCAGCGTTCAGCCTAGGGGCAAAGCAGTCCTGATTTTGCTATAAGCTACAGTTCATTTTGTAATACAAGCTGGCCTTCTAATATCCTAAATTCAGAACAGAAGAGACCAGCACAAAAGATGCCAGTGAAAGATGATTCCACAAAGCAGAGAGCTGCAAACACTCAAAGGGCCATAGCAGCAATGGTGGGAAACAAACACGTGATGGTTCCACATTCTAACAAAATGTCTCAAAACTGCCACCTAGAGCAGGAGCCCAATCCTGAATACTGACGTGGAATCCAGAAGTTTCCTTCAAAGCTTCACCCTAATCAAGCCAGGTAACTTTTTTGAGCATCAGTTTCCTCATCTGTAAAATGGGGATGACAAGGCCCCCTGCCTCTCAGGGTCATTGCAAGGGTCCAAAAGGTGTGAAAAGCCTATGTTAACAAGCACTTATGAAGTACTTCCTGTGTGCCAAGTGCTGGGGGTGTAGTGAGGGGCTGCCCAAGCAGTTTACATTCAGACAAGGGAAGACAGCACATAAAAGAGGTGGGGAGGGCTCAAGGTACATCCCCACCAGGGTATGGTGGTGAAGTTCAGAGAACAAAGGATGGCTAGTCTGGGCCCTTCCTCAAAATGGAACCTTCAGGAGGAATTAGAGGCAATTAGTGGCAGAGTGTGCAGAGCATTAGGCCTACAGTTAGGAAGATCTGAATTCACATGTGGCCTCAGAAGGGTCAGATAATATTGGAACCTGCCTCCCAGGGTTGGGAGGAGCAAATGAAGTAAAAACGCTTGGAATAGGGCCTAGCACATGGTAGATGCTTAATAAATGCTTATTCTCTCCCCCTGATAATAGAAGGCAGCCAAAGCATGGGGGGGGGCACCCCAAGTCCAGAGAATGAACCATGATTGGTCTGGGCCCTTCCTCAAAGTGGAGGTGGGGGAGCCAAGCCAATGCAGTTCAGTTCTTGCCCCGAATCCATCGGGCATCCCTGCCCAGCCTTCAAGAGGAAGACAATGCTTGGGGGAGAGGGACAGCACCAAGGCTGAGCCACGTGCAGTGGCCCCCAAAGTACTGAGGAGCCCTGTGGCCAGGCCTGGGAAAATACAAAGTTTGGAGAAGACAAGCCATAAAATCCCTTTCTGGAGTGTAAGGGCTGGTAGAGGGCTAAGACACACACACAAATAACCGTAACCTACATTACTACGTTATAACTGCATCAGAGAGGCACACAATGCCACTTATGGTCTGACAAAGAAAAAGGTGATGGGGGGGGGGGGTGGAGAGAATCAGAATTTTCTTGGCTCTATTCCCTCCTCCCCTAAAATCAGACAGCTGTTTCTCTACTCCTCTTGGATCCTTTTGGGGAAAAGCCTGTATTCTAGGAAAAGAAAGGAGTTATCAGGAGGGCAGGACAAAGGAATTGGCTATTGCCGGGATCCCAACCTGGAGCACCACTGCCTCTCCCTGTTGCTGAACACAGAGCCAAATGAGGCCAGGGTTGGGGCCGTCTGAGTGCCTGGTTAAGCAGGTGGGGGTCTCTGGGTGTTTGTTTTCTCCTAATGCCTCCTGGGTGAGAATCTAGTGCAATGGGTTAAGCTGCAAATTGGTGAAGATTTTCAGGAAGGCCCAGCAGCCACCAAGACTTGGACAGTCATAATGCTGTTTTACAAGGCAAAATGTGACTTTACCAACACTGAGTCCTCCCTGGTTCCCTTAAGTATACCAGTGTCAAAGTCTTGGGGCTCAGACAAGGTGGAAAAAAGCCCAAGAAACATTTTAAAGTTCAACATGGCCAAAAGCAAACTCACTGTCTTTCTGCCAAACCCTTCTTCCTAACTTCCATATTACTGTAGAGGGAATGCCATCTTCCCAACTGCCAGGCTCACAATGTAGGTATCAGCCTCAACTCCTCATTCTCTCACTCCACCCCATGCAATCTGTTGCTAAAGTCTCTCAATTTTACCATTTTAACATCTCTTGAACACTCCCCTTCTCTCCTCTGCCCCCACCCTCATCACCTCACACCTGGACCATGGCAATAGCTGCTGGGGGGGCTGCCTGCCTCCAGGTTTTCCCCACTCCGGGCCATCCTCCATTCAGCCACCAAAGTGATTTTCCTAAAACAGAAGATCCAACAATGTCACTCCCCTCCTCGCTAAACTCCAGTGGCTCCCCATCACCTCCAGGAGCAAATACAAGATGCTGTGTTTGGCATTCAAAGCCCTTCGTGCCCTGCCCCCTCCTCCCTTTGCAGTCTGCTGACACCTCACACCCTGACTGCCCACTCTTTCATCCAGTGACACTGGCCGCCTGCTGTGCCTTAAACAAGATGCTCATCTCCTGACTCCGGACTTGGGCATTTTCACTTGCAGCAGTTCCCCATACTTCCTCTTCTCTACTTCCAGGCTTCCTTCAAGCACAAGATGTCTTGCCAGATCCCCCTGAATTCTAGAACCTTCCTGGATTTGCTTATTTCCAATAGATGTCCTCTAGTGGCCCCTCTGTATATAATTGTTTTTGTTCCTTGAGGACAGAGATTGTCTTTTCTTTTTATCCCCAGGCAGACTTAGCACTGGGCCAGGCACATAAAAGGCACTTAGTAGATATTCACTGACTAATTGAAAAGAGGAAGCAGCTGGTGGCTCAGTGGAGAGAGAGTGCTGGGCCCTGGAATCACAAAGACCTGAGTTCAAATCCTGCCTCAATCACTTCCTAGCTGTGTGACCCTGGACAACTCACTTAACCTCTGTTTGCCTTAATCCACTGGAGAAGGAAAGGTCAAACTATTCTGGTATCTTTACCAGTACCCTGCCATGAACAGTAGTCCTAAACATTATGAGTGTGAATTATTTTTAAAAGTCAGAATAAAATGCTTTCTAAGAAACCATGAAAACTGCGTATATTTCTGATTTATTAAAATGCAGAGCTATAACAGAACAGACTTAAAACGTTATAAGGAAATTCACTGACATGCTTTCATTGTGTTCAGTTATTTTTCAGTTGTGTCCAACTCTCCATGACCCCATTTGGAGTTTTCTTAGCAAAGATACTGGAACGGTTTGCCATTTCCTTCACCAGCTAATTTTACAGATGAGGAAACTGAGGCAACTGCCTAGGGTCACAGCTAGTGTCTGAGGTCAGATTTGAACTCAGGAAGATGAGTCTTCCTGACTCCAGGCCTGGCCCTCTATCCACTGCAGTGCCCCCCAGCTGCCCTTGGCTTTCACTGTACACATAAGAAAATAAAGAGAATTGAAGGAAAGCATTGGTATCTGTGGGTGGTGGGAAAATCAAGAAAATCTTCCCAGAGGAGATAGTACCAGAGATGAGCTTCGAAGGAGGCCAAGGATTCAAAGAGGCTGAGGTGAGAAGGGAAGGCATTCCTGGCACAGGAGATAGCATGTGAAAAGACATAGAAAGGAGACTTGGACGCAAAACTGAATTTGGGGAATAATTGGTGGGTCAATCTGGGTGGACACTGTGTGAAGAGTTGGAAGAAGGGGGAGATGTTGGAAGCTGGACTGGGGAAGGTATGAAATGCTGGGCTGAGAGGGGCTATTTTGTTGTAGAGGCAAGAAGCCACTGAAGATTTCTGAGTAGAGGAGTAACATAGCCAGACCTGTGGAGGATGGATTAGAAAGGGGGAAGAGATGAACTTCCTACCTAGTACCTCTGCCAGTACTCTTTAGGCAAGAGGAGATAAGGGTCTTTAAGTAGCCCAATAAGTGAAGAGAATGGATGGATCCAAGAGAGCCTGAGCATAGAGTTGACAAGACTTGGAAACAGGATTAAGGAAGGTGACTCAATGTCACGCCCACCTGCCCCCATACACGTAATCCTACATAGAGCCATTATACAAGTTCAGGTTCTTATCACCTCAGGTATGGACTATCTAAAGTGGCCTCCTCCACCCCTCCCTCCCTAGACGATTATAAATACCCAAATTAACTTCAAAGGACTTTTGAAGGAAGAAGCTATCTGCATCCAGAGAAATAGATGTATAGAATGATTTTACATACACACACACACACATTTTCATCTAATGGTGGGGGGTTTGAAAAAAAGGGGAAAAAGTTAACATGATAGCTTTATTATATGTTTAAAAGGAATAGCAAGTTGTACATAACAGATTTGCATTTCAAGTGCAATTATCTTTTTTTATTCTGTGTTGTAGAAATGCTTGTTTTATATCATAAAAATAAATAAAACACTAAAAAATAATAATAGCTAACATCTATATCACTTATCCTAGGTGCCAGGTACTCTGCTAAACGCTTTACAATTATCATCTCATCTGGCCCTCACAAGAACCCGGGGAGGCAGGTGCTATTATTATTCTCATTTTACAGTTGAGGAAAGTGAGGCAGACAGAGGTTAAATGACTTGACCAGAGTCACATGGCTGGGGTCTGGGTCAGGATTTGAACTCTGATCTCGGTTCTATGGTGATTTTGCAATTCAGTATTTTACTTTCCCCACCTAGGCACTCGTTCCCCTCTGCCAGCCCCTGTAATAACGAGTCGCGAGACCAGGCCCGGTGGGCGTGGCCCGGGGGCTGGAGCAGTTCAGCCGCCAGGCCGGGCCTGATTCAGCCAGCACGCGCAGGGGGAGGGTGGGGACGCCACGCATCAAAATCAAACGAATCAACATGTAGCAACCCAGTTTTCTTCCTCTCCCCCTAAATCTAGAGTTGGGTCGGGACCAGGACATCTTGGAAGGCCGGGAACGCCCTACTTCCGCTCTCCTCCGCCCAGCAGCCCTCGGAAGCCTCCCAGGCAGCCCCAGCGAGCAGTGCGCACGCACTCTTCTCTCGCCGCAGCAGGCCGCAGCCCCCGACCCCACCCCCCCTTCCCAAATCCCTTAGTACAGATGCTCCTCTCCCCTCCCCCTCCCCCTCCCTTTGGAGATTCAGTCTGTCCGCCCGCTAGCCCGCCCCCCTCAGGGGCTCAGGGAGCTGGGAGCGGTGGCAGCCTCACCACCCACCTCCGATAACTGGCTGCTTGCTCCGGGCTCAGTAGCTGCTCCACCGCACTCCCTGTCGCCGGGGCCGCCGACTCCTCCCTTGCCGCCTCGGCCTCAGCCTCGGTCCCGGCCTCGGTCTCGGCCTCGGTCCCGGCCTCGGTCCCGGCCTCGGTCCCGGCCTCGGCCTGCGGCTCCGCCATCGCTACCGCTGCAGGGCTGACTAGGAGGAAAGGGCGGTGGAGGCTGTTTCTTTTGAATCTTCCCTCCGGAGCGGCACTGACGCAGAGTGGGCGGGGCCAACAAGGCTCTGGGCCAATAGCAGGCCCGTCGTCGCCCTCTGTCTCTCCCCGCCTCCTGGTGCCCGCTGCTCGCCTAGCTGTCCCAGTCGTCTTGGGCCTGACGGGCCTGGCAGCATTGGGCCCGTGTAGGCCGTGGAATCGAGACCAGAGAGCCTGGGGGTGATGGGAAGTGACCCCTTTGGACAGTCGAGGTGGTGGGCTATTAGGTTTGTTTTGTTCAGTCGTTTTCAGTCGTGTCAGACTCTCCATGACCCCATGAGGGGTTTCCTTGGCAGAGATACTGGAGTGTTTTGCCATTGCCTTCTCCAGCTCATTTTACAGAGGAGGAAACTGAGGCAAGCAGGGCTAAGTGACTTGACCAGGGTCACACAGCTAGGACGTGTCTGAGGCTGGATTTGAACTCAGGTCTTACTGACTCGTGCCTGGCACTTTATCTGCTGTGACACCTAGCTGCTAGGTTGCCTCCGGGATAAATAAAATGTCAACTAGTCACAGCATGAGTTAAGCGGCCCAGTTCAAGCCTCTGAAATCTGTGGCCTTTTCTCAGCTTGACAAACCAAGGGCAAAACATGTGACAGTGGCAGAGAGCTGGATCCTCAAACATCCAAAAGACATACATCCCCTAACCTCTCTTCAGGAAAGGGAAGAAAGGATGATTGCAGACACTGTTGGGAATCACAGACAGAGTGCAACTGGAGGCAATGTGAGGCTGTAGAAGAGCCTGACAAGCTCAGAGACAGGCAACCTGGCCACAATGGGAAGGCAAGCATTCCTTCTGTCATGGTGTCTTCCACCAATCAGATGACATTGTACCCCCTACCCCTGACAAAATTTCATTTGACTTTTCAGGTCTCGTTTAAGACCTCCTCGAACCCTCCCCGAGCTGAATTCCTTCTCCTTTAGGAGTCCTTTAGCTTTAACTTTTTACTTCCCCTTCCGCTTCTCCAGTTGTCCCGAATTTCTACTTCCCAAGTCCAATCTCTGGCCTTCACAATTCCAAATCACTTGCAGAGTTCCATCTCCTTATTCTTCAGTTCAAGCTCTCCTTCTCCTGCCCCTTTCCTCTTCCTCTCACAAGCAACCAGAGGTAGCACATGTTAATACGTGGTCTGAACAGTCAGATGAAATCTTTTCTTGGCAATAAGGCGCCCAAGTAACGCTAGATCTGGGCAGGTAGGCCTTCATTTGCTGCATTTTCTTTGGATGGTTAGGTCCCCATGTTGTTGGGTCTGGGCACCCCGACTCCCACCCCCATCCTCAACCCACTAAAACTGCATCTGCATTGTTACATTGGGTCTGTACAATTAGGGCCCAGTGTTAAACTGAGCCTGGACAATTAGGCTCATATATTATATTGGTCTGGAAGGTTAGCTTCCTGAACAGGTAGGATCCCATTTCACTATGAGTCTGTCAAGTTAGGTCATTGGGTTACATTGAGCCTGGAAAGTTAAAATCCCATGTAATAGTAGGCCTGTGCAACCAAGCTTCATTTCTTTCCCCTATCTCCTGCTACCTGGTACATTAAGCAAGATTACTGAATTACAATTGTTCTTTTATCTGTAAAACTAGGACCACCACTCCAGTATCTTTGCCAAAAACAACAACAAAAAAGCACGACAAAAAGCAAAAGAGGTCTTGAAAAGTCAGACACAACTGAAAATTTTTGTACAGATACCTCCTTTTTCACTTTTGATAATACTTTCAGGTGGTTCAAAGGGTATGATTATTTTTATAATATTTACTTTGTACTGCCAAATTGCTCTCCAAAAAAATTCTATCAGCAATGGATGAAACTTACCTGTTTCTCCACATCTTTGCAAATACTGAACTTTCAATTATTTCCCTTCATTGTATGGGGATAAGGTGGTACCTCAAAGCTATTTAAATTTTTATCTCTTTGATTTTTATTGAAGAAGAGAGCATTTTTTCAAGTGATTGTTAATACATTGGATTTCTTCATTTGAAAAATTTCAAGTCCTATCCTTTGACCATTGTGGACTTGGAATTATCTGTCTGATAGATAGTGCAGCGCTTTGACTGAATCCAAACTTCACAGAACAAATCCCCTTAATAAAAGGATTTGTTCTGTAAAACTTGGACTCTGACAAAAGGCCACACCAGAGGACCTAGAAGGCCACATGTGGCCTGGAGGCCTGGAGGTTCTCCACCCCTGATCTATCACCTTGACTCTTTCATACTTCCTTATAGGTTTCAGATCTTAATTTTTTAATCTATCATATTTGCTATAAATATTTCCATGAATCCATTATTTTTGTTTCTTTAGTTACACTGGTTTTTGTTATACAGAGTAATTATATTTCCATCTAATCAAGAACATCCATTTTGTGCCTAATAATATTTTGAAAAAATTTCATCTCTCCTCCACAATTGAGATACTTTATTCTAATTTCCTCATCTTTTTATAGCTTGATTTTAAATATTTAAGTCCCTCATACAGCTGAAATTCAGTGTTGGAACACCTGTGCCTAAACAAATTGTGGTCCTCCCAATTTTCCCATTTTCAAATAGCCCCACTGCAGGTGTACTTGGTGGTCCCCTGAAGAACGGTCCTGTGACTTTCCACGGTGAGTTCTTGTTTGGTTTTTTTTTCCTTTTTCTATTTTTTTGTTAGGCAATTAGGGTTAAGTGACTTGCCCAGGGTCACACAGCTACTAAGTGTCGAGTGTTTGGTCTGAGTCCAGATTTGAACTCAGGTCCTCCTGACTTCAGGGCTGGTGCTCTATCCACTGCGCCACCTAGCTGCCCTTTGAGTTCTTGTTTGTTGAGAGAATTTTGAGAAAGAAGCAGAAAGACAGGGAAAGAGGAGGCAAAGAGAACACTTGGAAGGAGAAACACCCCACGCCCACCCCGCCCCAGAGCTGCAGCTTGTGGAGGAAAAGCTGAAATGCTAATGGAGCCCTTGATGCCCAGAGACGTCTGAAAGCTGACTTAGTAGTTAAGATAGTTCTCTCTTTGATTGAGGTGGGTTTTCATCTTCAGGGTGACAAAACCCTCCCACTCGTGTGTAGTCTATGACCTAAGTTAATCTACATAGCTTACTATTCTAAAATGCCTTGCTTTGATAAATATGTTTGCTTGCTATCCTGTGAATGGCTTTTGTATAATAAGGATTTAGCAGGAGGAAAACTGAGCTGGCCAAGATTAAGCAAACTGTTTCCCTCTAGGTGTGGGGTGGAACTATCCTTCCTCTGCAGCTGACTAGAGAAAATGGCTTTTAAAAAAATTTTTTAACCCCGATTTTAATGAAAAGAATTAATCCCTGACTCCAAATGTCTGATGTGTAATAGATGTCATTCCACCAATACCCGTCTTGGATATAGGAGAGCAAGGGAGTGATCACCTCCTAGCTAGTCGGATTTATCTTCTATGTATTTTGCTTGTACATAGCTGGTCTCTCCTTTTAGACTGTGAGCTCCCTGGGGGCAGGGACTGCCTTTTGCCTTTTCCTACAGCACTTAACACAGTGCCTGGCAGCACATTGGAGATTAATGAAATGCTTGTTGACTGATTATCTCCGCTTCCTCCTACCCACAAAGAGGGAAATCGAGTTTCCCATACTGTGTCAAATAAAGCTAGTGAGAGTTGGCAGCCTTTCTTTGTACCTATTTTGAGCAAAAATGTTTGTAATGTTTCTATTGCTTATTATGTTGGCTCTTGGCTTGTTAGATACTTTTTATTGCGTTGAGGTGAAATAATCATTCTCTTTAGTGCTTATTTTTATCATGAATAAATCTTGGATTTTTTTTTAAGGCAATTGGGGTTAAGTGATTTGCCCAAGGTCACACAGCTAGTAAGTGTCAAGTGTTTGGTCTGAGGCCGGGTTTGAACTTAGGTCCTCATTATGGGGCCGGTGCTCTATCCACTGAGCCACCTAGCTGCGCCATTTGGGTTTGCTAAAGGCTATTTCTGTATCCATTGATACAAATCTACGCTTTTTTTTTTACTTTGAGGATTCAGTGTTTTATTATGTTAATAGTTTCTGATGTTTAATCAGGTTTCTGTACCTGGCATAAATTTGGCTTGGTCATAATAAAGCATATTCTAGTATATTGCTGTCTTCTATGGGCTAATATTTTATTTAGTTGTAAGTTGGCAGTCTCGAAGTGGCTTTAGTAGTTTTGCAACTATATTCACTAGAGAAATTGAGTTGTAAATCTCTTTTTAATGTTATCTTTCTCTGATTTTAAAATCAGCACCAAATTTACTTCATAAAAGAAATCAGATAATGATCCATCTTTCTCTATATTTATGAATTATTTATGAAACAGAGATTTGTTCTTGAAAAGTTTAGAAGAATTCTGATATGAATCTGATTTGTTTTTGGCTAGGCAACTATTTGATGACTTGTCTTATTTCTTCCTCCAAGATTGGTCTATTTAAATGAGTACTTTTCTGTGGTGTGGGTTTTGGCAATGTTTATGCTTGTAAGTAATCATCTATTTGAATTCTCTAATTTGTTAGACTATCACTGTGTATTCTGTCCCCTAATATTATTGATTTTTGTCGAGTTTGATGTCATCTCTTCTTTTTCATTTGTGATTATAGTAAGGTGTGCCCTCCTTTGGGGGGGGGGGGTTGTAAAATTTGATAATGGCTAAACTTTGTTAGTCTTTTAAAAAAAATTTATCAATTTATGTAAGTTTTATCAATTGAATTGTACTGTCCTCTATTTCTTTTATTTCTTCCCTAAGTCTAATCATCTCCTTGTATTCTTTTGTATTGTTGCTTTGTAGGGCCTTTCTAGGATCATCAATTTTATGCTTAATTGATTTATTTTTTCCCTTTTCTTTCTTCTTAAAGGCACTTAATATAAATTCATCTCTCAGTACAGCTTGGGTTGTATCCCACAGGCTTCATTATATGGTATTATACTTATTGTCACTTAAATTTTCTTCTGCCTTTTTTGAGATCCTTTTTAACCCAATCATTGTTTAATTGATTGATTTTCACTTTCCTTGTAATTATGTAAAATTCTAATTTTTTGTGAGTTTAACATCAGTAAATATGAATATTTCATTATACAAAGAATAGCAAGAAGGCTTGGGCATAAAACTCTGAACTTCTGTTAAGTGCACTTTTTAAAAATGTATATTAAATTGAGCATGACACTAATATTAATGCCCTACTTGGCTCATCTGTGTCTTCTGAACTTCCTTCTGCCATTTGTGTAGTTTTTGAAATAGATTTTTATTAGTATCTTTTGTTTTAACATCACAGAATATATCCCTCCACTTTCCCATCATCAGAGAGCTATTCCTTATGACAAAGGCTTTTTTAAGAAGCAAGGAAAAAGAAGAGAAAAAAAATTCGGTAAAACTAATTTATACATTGAAAAAAACCTGACATATGCAATGTTGCATACTTTGGACTTCCCATTTTCAAAAAGCAGTGCAGGGAGGTGTCTTTTCATATCTTTGGGGCCAAGCTTGTTCTTTGTAATTTTGCAATACCTACTTTCTTTTTTTAAATCAAATTTTGTTGAAATTTTTTGTTTTCACATTGCCTGAGTTTCTCCTAGTATCTCTCCCCCCTTCTCTCCCAAAGAGCCATCTTATGTAACAAAGAATATGTTTTCTTTTTTTTTCACTTTGGTGAATTTTTTAATGTAATATTTTCTCCAGTTACATGCAAAACAGTTTATAACATTCATTTTTTAAAATTTTGAGTTACAAATTCTCTCTCTCCCTCCTCTTCCCCCCTCCCATTGAGAAGGCAAGAAATTTGATATAGAGGATATATGTGTAGTAATGCAAAGGATATTTCCAAATTAGATGTTGTGAAGGAAAACACAAATGAAAACAAGAAAATTTAAAAAGTTTTAAAAGAATGCTTTGCTTTGCATTCAGACTATATCAGTTCTTTCTCTGGAGGTGGATACCATTTTCATCATAAGTCCTTTGGAATTGTCTTGGATCATTGTATTGCTGAGAATAGTGACTCATTCACAGTTGATCATCATACAAATGTTGCTGTTACTATGTACAATGTTCTCCTGGTTCTGCTCATTTCAGTTTGTATCAGTTCATGTAAGTCTTTACAGTTTTTCTGAAAGCATCCTGCTTGTCACTTCTGAAATCACAATACCATTACATCACAATCATATATAGCAGTTTGTTCAGCCATTTCCCAATTGCTGAGCATCCCCTCGATTTCCAATTCTTTGCCACCACTAGAAGAGCTACTATAAATATTTTTGTACATATAGGTCCTTTTCATTTTTGTTTTTATCTCTTTGGGTTACAGACCTAATAGTGGTGTTGCTCGGTCAAAGGGTATGCCCAGTTTTATAGCTCTTTGGACATAGTTCCAAATTGCTTTCCAGAAAGGTTGAATCAGCATACAACTTCACCAACATTGCATTAGTGTCTCTATTTTCCCATATCTCCTCCAACATTTGTCATTTTCCTTTTCTCTCATATTAGCCAGTCTGATAGGGGTGGGGTGGTACATCAGAGATTTTAATTTGCATTTCTCTAAATAATAGTGATTTAGAGTACTTTTTCATATGACTGTAGATAGCTTTGATTTCTTTATCTGAAAACTGCCTATTCATATTTGTTGACCATTTATCACTTGGGGAATGACTTGTTTTTTTATAAATTTGACTCTTTTCTATATATTTGAGAAATGAGGCCTTTATCAGAGAAACTTGCTGTAAAAATTTATGATTACTGTGTATTTTCCTCCATCTTATTTTCTCTCTGTTTATCCTATTCTCTCTTTCTCTCTCTCTCCTTTCACCCTGTCTATCCTCAAAAGTGTTTTGCTTCTGACTACTGCCTTCCCCAACTGGCCCTCCCTTCTATCAGCACCCCCCACAATTCCCTTCCTCTCCTACTTTCCGGTGGGGTAGGATAGATTTCTATACCCAACAGAGTATATGTATGTTTATTCCCTTTTATACAATTCAATGAGAGTAAGGTTCAAGTGCTTCCCCCACCACCACCACTTCCTCTCCACTGTAAAAGGTCTTTCCTGCCTCTTTTATATGAGATATAATTTACGGGACACATAGGCATGTTTGTAGACGATAAAAAACGCAGAAAAAAAAATTTAAGGACCAACTGTGTTGGCATGGGAAAGAAAAACTAGCTGGTAAGCCAGCCCTGAGGCCTTGCAGATGCCCCAAACGTTACTCTTTCAGATCCTCAGCCTCCCTAACCCCTTCCCACCTCACCCCGCAAAAGAAATGTGAGGAGGGTTGGCCTCCAGACGGAGCTGGGGGCCAGAATTGATCCTGGCGGCGCCCACCTCTTTGCCTCTGGCCCTTTCCCAATAAATAATTTAAAAACTCATTGAGGTGCATTGAATTACTGCCCACCTCCACGCCCAAAGGCTTGACGCTTTACGTAAGGGAGAGATTGCGGGCGGGGTTCAGTTTCCCCCTTCCTCAGAATCGCGAAGCTTGAGCTAGCAGCAACTCGGGCCAGCAGGCTTGGTACCCAGGCAGACTTGGTGCCGAGGCCCTAATTCTGCCGCTCTCATTGGCCAGCTTCTGGACCAATCACAGGAGCCCATGCAGGGCGAGGCTCTAGGGAAGCGTTCCCGTTGGCTGGGCGCGAAGACCAATGGGAGCAGCCTACAAGGGGAGGCTGCTCACCCTCCCCGGTTTTTGTCAGTCAGAGGGTGACCGCAACTGGGCTGAGCTTGGCGACTCCTGGCGCTCTAGGCGGCCCCAGCTGCGAGGAAGGAGCTGGGCCTTGCTGGGCCGCATCTCGGGCTGCCCGATGGCGGTGGCCGAGACTCGAGGACCTTCGACGCGACTGCTCCAGGCCCGCTCCGGGGGCCTTAGGCCGGTCTTTCAGAGGGCGCGGAAACCGCAGCAAGAGCGGTGAGAGGGGCCGCAGCTCTTTAGGGGAAGGGAGCGGGGAGCGATAAGAGAGAAAGGAGTCGGCTGCAGGAGCAAAAGAGGGGAAGGGGCAAGAGAGAGGAGGGGGCCGGCAGCGGGGGCAGAAGAGGAGGGTGGATGAGGCAGGAAAGGGGATAGGGGTAGGGGAGAGGAGAGGAGGGAGCGGGAGTAGGAGTAAAAGAGGGGAGGGGGCCGCTGCAGGGACAGAAAAAGAGGGTGGAGGGACAAGAAGGGGGAAGGGGTGGGGACAGGAGCAGGGAGAGGAGGGAGCGAGAGTAGAAGCAAAGGAGGGAGGGGGCCAGCAGCAGGAGGAGAGGAGGAGTAGGAGCAGGAGAGGGGAGGGGGCCGGCTGCAGGAGCAGGAGAGGGGAGGGGGCCGGCTGCAGGAGCGGGAGAGGGAAGGGGGCCACCTGCAGGAGCGGGAGAGGGGAGGGCCGCCTGCAAGAGTAGAGGAGGGAGTAGGAGAGGGGAGGGGGCCAGCTGCAGGAGCAGGAGAGGGGAGGGGGCCAGCTGCAGGAGTGGGAGAGGGAAGGGGGGCCACCTGCAGGAGCGGGAGAGGGGAGGGGCCGCCTGCAAGAGTAGAGGAGGGAGTAGGAGAGGGGAGGGGGCCAGCTGCAGGAGCAGGAGAGGGGAGGGGGCCGGCTGCAGGAGCGGGAGAGGGAAGGGGGGCCACCTGCAGGAGCGGGAGAGGGGAGGGGCCGCCTGCAAGAGTAGAGGAGGGAGTAGGAGAGGGGAGGGGCCAGCTGCAGGAGCAGGAGAGGGGAGGGGGCCACCTGCAGGAGCGGGAGAGGGAAGGGGGCCACCTGCAGGAGCGGGAGAGGGGAGGGGCCGCCTGCAAGAGTAGAGGAGGGAGTAGGAGAGGGGAGGGGGCCACCTGCAGGAGCGGGAGAGGGGAGGGGGCCACCTGCAGGAGCGGAAGAGGGGAGGGGGCCACCTGCAGGAGCGGGAGAAGGGAGGGGCCACCTGCAGGAGCGGGAGAGGGGAGGGGGCCAGCTGCAGGAGCGAAAGAGGGGAGGGGGGCCACCTGCAGGAGCGGGAGAAGGGAGGGGCCCCCTGCAGGAGCGGGAGAGGGGAGGGGGCAGTGAGAGGGAGGAGGGCGGGATCAGGAGAGGGGAGGGGGCGGAGAGAGGGAGGAGGGCGGGATCAGGAGAGGGGAGGGGGCGGAGAGAGGGAGGAGGGCGGGATCAGGAGAGGGGAGGGGGCGTGGTGAGTTCTCTGGAAAGTCTGAAACTGGACCAATCTTTTTCTCTTCTTTAAAATCTGTCTTTTTCTTGCTGGCCAGTTCTTCTGAAGTTCCAACCTTTGACGTGATTTTCTCTGTTAGGAATATGTGATGCAAATATCTGTATGTCTGTATGTCTTTCTGACCTTCTGGCTCGGCGACTCTCCTTTTGGCTTCGTCACTTCTGAGTCTTCCCCCCCCCCCCCCAGCTGCGATGCGGTGCGGTGGGTGGGATAGGGTTCGATTGTACTTGGCTTGTTCTGTCTCCCGGTAGCCTGTACACCATACACCTGAACAATGAAGCAAATTGAAAGCCAGCAGTTTACACCCCCACCCCTCCCTCCTTGGTCTCAGTCTGGAAGCAGTGGTGCTGTGGGCGGCCTTGCATTTGACACTTGCTTCCTCTTTGCTTAACCTTGGCCAAGGCACTTCTCTGCACCTGAATTGCCTTATCATTAAAAACTAGATTACCCTTCTAGCTCGAAATCTACGATTTTCATAATAATGCCTAGCAGAGATTTGTTTCATCTCTATTTAAAAGTTTACATGTCATATTTTTTAAAAGACATCTATTTGGTAATGTCTCATAGCATATGATAGAGTCAAATATTTGATTAGAATGATGTTAAAGAAGTCTGAAACCGGTATTTTCCTTTTTTGCAGTAGTTATAAAATAATTAAAATGTATATGGCTTTAAATTTTTTTTTTAAAAGCAGTTTGGTTATATTTTGGTTATATATTCCCTGGATTCTTTTCTCCTGGTGGGGGCCATTGTTCAGTAGCTGGTGTGAGCCATCTCAGGCTTGAAGCCACTCTGTGTTTCTAACATGTACAAACCATAGTTTGCAGCTTTATGAGAACGAGCCAAACTAGGAGGCCTGGAGGTCAAGGAGATGAAGCTCACTCACTTCCTGGAAGGTTAGGATTGTTTTGGTACCATACTGGCCACTTCTGGCCCACAGGGTTAGGCTTTGGGGGAAAAATAGTATTCTTAAGCCTCTCAACTATTATTGGTGATTAGTAAGCTGGGTTTGTCCTGCCAGTGGGACACCAGCCCCTGAATGTATATGTTGTTCTCTTGGGTTTGTTTTTGCATTTCAAAGTTCTTCCCCAACTCCCATCTTTATATCAGAATCAGGACTTGAAAGTCCTCTCTACCGGAGCACTAGAGTGTAGCAGGAACCAGATTCAAGTGGAATTGGGAAATGTTTAACAAAAGAAATAAAAATACAGGAGAACACTGATGATGTTACTATTTGGTTTTCGAAGTCAATATGCAGTCTGCTGGGATCCTTAGTTTAGGAGTTTGACGTCACTGCCCTATTCCATTAAAGGTGCATTTTTTTCCCCTGTAGGGTTAAACTTGGCTTTGCTGGATAAGGCATCCTTGGTTGTAAACCTGTATTTTTTGCCTTTTGGAATACTGTATTTCAAGATCCTTCCTTATTTATAATGCAGGTTGCCAGGTCTTAAATGATCCTGCCTTCGGTTCCTTGGGTAACAGGGATTACTGGCCCCCACTGTCTGCAGGCCAAGTATATTACATTTCACCCCTTGCTGAGGGTTCTGTGATACCCTTAAGAAGGTCTAGGGGTGATGTGTGTAGTTTCTGTCATTGGCTGAAGCCCCTATCAGTTCGTGTTCTCCCAATTTTAGGGGTCCCCAGAAGCCTAGTTCCATTTAACCACTTAACAATCCAATTAGCTTTTTACAAAGTAACATTTACTTCCAAAGTATAGCAAGAATAAACACACAGATAATAGCCCCCAGACCCCCTTAGTTGGAGGAGAGGAGGTAGACTGATATCACAGTTTAGCTCAATTCCTATATAGCATTAATCCCATTAAGTTCTAAGTTCAACCTCTATTCCCCCACTTTGGGCTTCCGTCCCAGGACCCTGGTTTCCCAGAGTTTCCCTACTGTGCTAGTGGCACCATCTGGCCTGCAATCCTGGCTCCACGGTCTCCTGACTCAAGCCTCTGGGTCTGGGGGTCCGCTTCCTGCACCTTGGACTGAAAAGGACAAATAAAACACACCCAAACCCAAGGCCTGTTTCTTAGGACCATAGACCTAAAAGGAGGGGGAGGTTCCCTTCTCTCCCCAGTTTAGTTCATGGTCCCCACCCCCAGGTGCCTCTTGTCAGGTGTTGTAGCTACAAAACCGATGGACCAAGGCCACCACAGGATGTCTGATGTCTCCCCCATGGGGGGTGATCTGGGCATGCCCCAAAGCCCCATTACAAATAGAATACAATAGGTAGGATTACAAAGGAAATCAATTATATGGAAATACTACCTGGAGCTGTGATCACCTGCAATCTAGTAGTGAGCCTAGTAACAACAATCATTTCAAAGTCATGTTGAGTGTAAATGTAACAGCAGTAACGGGATGGGAAAATATCTGAGATTTCTATTGATGACAAAGTCGAGGGGTCCAGCTAGTACTGTGGTTTGGTACCTACATACATGCTTTAAGGAAATACTAAATTGCAGTTAGAGATTAGCAAACATAATGATGTCATTTCCCCCCCACTCAAACTCCCAGACTCTTGTCTCATTCATGTTCCATGGATTCCAAGTTAAGAACCCCTGATCTAGAGTTTTGGGCACTGGAATATTTCTTTATTGCCATGTAGACTTTATCCCTTATTTTTTAGGACACCATGAAATTCTATTATGTTTGGATTCCATAAATTAGCCACTTTCCCTTTGGAGATATAGGTTGTTTCAGATGTTTGTTCCTGGTTTCACATATTCCTCTATTATGTTAAAGAAAAATCCTTCCAGTTACATATTACTTTGGATTTTTAACATGAAAAAATGGTCATATGTTATTAAAGATATTTTCTATAGTGACAGCATATTATAGAGCAGACTACCCCACACTCCTGAATGGGCAGCCCAAACCAGATTAAAGTATAATTGGGAAGTATTTCACAAAATAAATAAAAATACAGATAATGTTAATTTGGTTTCCTAAGTCAATATAGGGCAGGATATGCAAGGATCTTTACTTTTAGTGGCCCTGTTTCTATTTCAGTTTGCCACCATTGTTGTGGAGGAAAGACTACTGGATTTGGAGTCAAATACTGGTACTATTTGCCTTTCAGGGTGCTTTTGAGGATGTTTATGATGTTCTTTGGGAACAGGACATGTGTGCAAATATGAACTTATTATATAAATGTCAGGTATTTACAACCATCATTATTATTTTTATGAATTTTATTTTATTATGTGGGCTCTTTTCCTAATATTGAAATACCCTTACATTACTGGTATTACTTCTGTTTAATTATAGGGCTCATGTTTTGTTTTTTTTTCTATTGCTGTATTTTATTTGACAGTGTTTGTTATATCTAATATTTTTGCATTGATATTTCTTAACACTATTGATCTGTAGTTCTCTGTCTGCCTTATCCTCAACAGGTCTGCACATCAGGACCATATTTACTTCATAGAGTCAGGGAGAGCACCATCTTTTTCTTTTGTTTTGGACTGCTTTGATATAATTCATTTCTGAATACATGTGGTCTTAGCGTCATCCTTTTATCTGGCAGCTCAATAATGATTTGCTCAGCTATTCTTTCTGATAGTGTTTTTATATAGGTTATTTATTGCTTATTTTGTCAATTTGGGTATCATTTTTTATAAATAATTATTTCTATATCTGTTTTGTTGCCATCTGTGTATGTAACATTCTCAATTTTCACTATATCATCTTCATTCCTTGTGATTTTCCCCCTTTCTCTTTTCTGATTTTATATTTGGGTTTTCTTCTTTGTGATTATATTTGCTAATGATTTATCCATTTTATTTGTCTTTTTTAAAACAGCCAGCTGTTTTATTAATTCAGTTGTCTTTTTATTTGAAAAGTGTTTTGGTTCATTTCTCCTTTAATTCTAGCAATTTTCTGTTTTGGTCTCATTTTGGAGGCATTGATCTGTTCGTTTTCAGTTTTAAAAAACTACGTCAACTCAGATACTTCCTATTTTTTCTCTGGTTATAAATTGGCTACTGAGTATTGCTTTAGCTATGTCCAATAAAGTTGATATTATATAATTGTGGTTTTCTGTAATTAATTTGATTTTTAACACATGCATTATTGAGACATGTTTTAGTTTCCATAAAGGCCTTCATTTATTAATTGTATTTCTCCTTTCAATAACTTTTTATTACATAATGATTTTAAAATAGGTTTAAAACTTATTTATTCGTTTTGTCCATTTTTGTGAATGATTTGTATGTATTTGGAAAAAAGGTATATTCTCTTCCTTCTCCCCATTGAGTTCTCTCTATCAAATCTACTTTTTTTAGCACTCTATTCACATCTGTAATTGCTTTCTTACTAATCTTTTTTATTTGATTTGTCATTATGTTAGCAGGATGTTGAAGGTTCCCACTGTTTATTGTATTACAAGCATTTTTTTTTTTTTGGTAACTCAATTACATTTTCATTTATAAATTACCCTGCTGTGTCATTAGGTACATATATGCTTACGATTGATATCCTTTTCATTGTCAATGACACTTTTTTATTTTTCTTCATTTTTAGATATTTTTATTTCTATTAAGTTCAAATATTTGAATAAAAATACAATAAGTGAAAAGAAACTAAGCAAAAAAGTAATTGTGAATGATTATAATGTAACTCTGCGCGTCTTTTATTTACCAGAAAGAGACTGTGTGTAAACTTTTTCTAAGGTCTTAACAAAGATGGTTTATGCATTTGACATAATTCCATTGCTATTAATATTGTCTTTCTGTCTTTTTATGAGAGGCAGCGTGGAAAAGCGAATAGGGAGCTAGTCTTGGATCCAGGAAGACCTGGGTTCAAGGCCTACCTGTGACTGGTCACATGACTGTGGGCAACTCATGTGACTTGTTAGTTTTCTAGGCAACTTTCTAAGGCTCCAAGTTGCTGTCCTTCCTTGGTAGGGGGCGGGGCTTCCTTACCTCAGAGTTCCCTATTACAGTGAAATGCTAGGTCCCATACCCATCCTGGCCTAGTCTTTCGCAGTCTTTCACAGTTGGAAGCAGTGGGTTTGTTCTCCTTTGACTTCTTTCTTCACTGGGTGTCACTTTACTTCCTAAGTTTTCATTGAGGTTAAGAATGTTTCTGTTTTTTGTGTCCCCAAGATGAAGTATGATACTTACAAATACTTACATATATTAAGCTTTTAAATAATTGTTTCAATTGAATTTTTAAAATTCTTCATGTTTACCATTTTATTATGCAATGACATTTAATTGCCTTCATATAACATCATTTTTTCATTCATTCAGTAAACATTTATTAAGCACCTGCTATTTGCCAGGTGTACTGGGCTAAGTGCTAGGGATACAAAAAGAGGCAAAAGACAGTCTCTGCCCTCAAGGAGCTCACAATCTAATGGGGGAGACAACATGCAAACAAATACATACAAAGCAAGCTATATATGGGATAAATAGAAAATTATCAACAGGGGGAGACACTGGAATGAAGAGGGTTTGAGAAAGGCTTCCTGTAGAATGGACTTTAACTGGGACTTAAAGGAAGCCAGGGAGGAGAGTAGGTGGAGTGGAGGAGGGAGGGTGTTCCAGGCCCGGGGGACAGCCAGAGAGAATACTTGGAGCTGAGAGATGGAGAGTCTTGTTCGTGAAACAGCCAGGAGGCCAGAGTCACTGGATCAAAGAATACGAGTCCGGGGGAGTAAGGTGTAAGAAGACTGGAAAGGTAGGATGGGTCAGGGCATGAAGGGCTTTGAATGCCAAACAGAGCATTTCATATTTGTTCCTGGAGGCATAAGGAGCCCCTGTTGTGGTTGGGGTGCTGGGAACCCTGAAATGCAAGGGTACAGGGCGGGTCTGCCTCGAAAGAATTCAACCACTCAAGCCTTCCAGTCAATAGATTCCAGTGCCAATAGAAGCAGGCAAGATTCTAAGTGAATCTGTGCAATTTAATGGGGGTAAGATTGGTACTTATGTATAAGAAAAGACAGAAGATCTTGATGGGATTAAGGAGTGGTAAATAGCCTGGGGTGCCCAGTTGCAGACAGTGAAAGAAGTGATCTGGGCTGGATGGGAGGGTCACAGTGAAAGGACTATTGGGTCTCTAGAGATGGGCCAGACGCCTCTGTCAAGACACCAGGGACTGGGCTGTGTAGGAAAGTCCAGGGCCCACTGCCCCATCACCCCTAGAGTTTACTGAGTTGGGAGAGGGGTGACGTGATCAGACATGCACTGTAGGAAAATCACTTTAGTGGCTGAATGGAAAATTAGTCAATCATAAGGGGCTAAACAAACATATACATCATATATATATATATATATATATATATATATATATATATAAATATAATATGTGCCATTAAGAAGCACAGGGAGATGGCCTGGGAGTAGTTTTGTTACATTTTGATGATCTTAAAAGAAAAAAATGGAAAGAGAGGGAAGGAGGACTGGGGGAGGGGGACAGGGGAAGGGAGAGGAAAAATGGGGGAGATTGGCTTTCTTAATTGGGGTCTATACAAATAAGGAGGAAGGGGGGAGAGAGAGTGACATTTGAATCTCGTCTAAACTAGTCAAAGGAGGGAAGAATACATACATTGGGATACAAAAATACATTGCACTCAACAGGGCAACAGGAGGAAAAAGGGAGGGATAAGAGTGTGAATAGACTAGGGGGAGGGATTAATCTTAAGGGAAACCAATTTAAGAGAGCAAGAAAAAGAGAAAAGTAAAAGACTAGGATGGAGGAAACAATAAAAAATCTTAGCTGTAATGTAATGAATTCACCCATGAAACAAAAGGATTGCAAACTAGATTAGAAAACAGCTTCGACAATGTTATTTACAAGAAACACTTGAAACAGAAAGATGCACACGGAATTACAATAAGTGGTTGAAGCAAAATCTCTTACACTTCCACTGATGTAAAAATAGCGGGGGTTGCAGTCATGATCTCTGACAAAGCAACAATTAAATACATTTAAAAGAGAAACAGGGAAATTACGTTTTTACTAAAAGATACCATAGACTGAATTAATATCAAGGCTAAATATAAATATGCCAGATGTTATGGCATCTAAATACATAAATAAGTTAAATGGGTCACAGGAAGAAATAAAATAATTCAATATAGACTTGAATAGAATTTGAGAAAAGTTAGATGAGATAGAACTTGAGAGATTATTGAGTGAGAATAGAAGCCATGCATAGTACCTTCACAAAAATGGACCCTGTATTAGTGCATAAAAGCTTTATACATGCAGAAATATTGAATGCCTCTTTTACAGACCATAATGCAATAAAAAGTCTATGCAGCAAAGGACCTCTGATGAAATGATTGAAAATTAGAGACTAAATAATAGATTCTTAAAGAATGGGCAAAATGCAAATCATAGAAATAATTTTATTAAAGATAATGATAACATACCAAGATTTTTGAGATGCAGCCATAGCAACTCATAGGGGAGGATTTGTATCGTTAAACACTTAACAGTAAAAAAAAAAAAAGAATAGATCAACAAATTGAGCATGCAACTAAAAAGACAATTTAAAGCCCACTAGAAAACCAAATTTTAAAATCCCAATTAAACACCAAACTGGAAATCCTGAAAAATCAATGGGGAGATTAACAAAAATCATAGCAAAAAAAAAAAAAGCCAATTCCATTAATAAAACCTGAAGCTGTTTGTTTTTTTTTTTTTGGAGGGGGGGGCGGATAATAAGAGACGAACCATTAGCTTGCTTGATTAAAAGGAAAACCAAATTACCAGTACTGAAAATGAAAAAAAGTAAATTCATAACCAATACAGAAGAAATGAAAGGAAATATTAAGATCTATTTTACCCATTATATACCAATAAAATTGACAATCTAAATGAAATGGATGAATATTTACAGAACATAAAATGCCTTTATTAACAGAACAAGAAATAGAGGATTTAAATAACCAAATCTTAGAAAAAGAAATTGAACAATCCATAAATTAACTGCTGAAGGAAAAAAAAAACCAAGACCAGATGGATTTGCAAGCAAGTTCTCAAACATTTAAAGGGCAATTAATTCCAATATTATACAAACTGAAAAAGTAGGAAAAATAAGGGATCTTAACAAACTCCTTCTAAAATACAGATATGGTTTTGATACGAAAACTAGGGAGAATCAAAGCAGAGAAAGAAAACTGGACCAATGTCCCTAATGAACATTCATGCAAAAAAATATATATATATATTAGCAAGGAGACTACCATAACATTACTGTACCCAGATTATATACTTTGACAAGGCTGGATTTATATCAGGAATACAGGTCTGGGAAATTTTAAGCCTAATTGACTGTATCAATTAAAAGAACAAGAAAAATCGTCATTATATCAATAGATGCAGAAAAGGCTTTTGACAAAATATAACACCCATTCCTGTTTAAAACAAAACAACACTAGAAAGCGTAGGAATGAGTCAACATAATCTTTAATGGGAATAAATTAGAGGCCTTTCCAGTAAGATCAGTGGTGAAGCTAGGATGTCCTTTATCACCATTACTATTCAGTATGGTACTGGAATTACTAGTTATAGCAATAAGATAAGAAAAAAATGGGAATAAGCATAGGCAAAGAGTAAACAAAATGATTGCTTTTTTTTTTGGAGGCAATCAGGGTTAAGTGACTTGCCCAGAGTCACATGGCTAGTATCTGAGGGTGGATTTGAACTCAAGTCCTCTTGACTCCAAGGTTGGGATTCTATCCATTGTATCACCTAGCTACCCCCAGATTATTACTTTTTGAAGATGATGTGAAAGTTTACTTAGCAAACCTTAGAATCAGCTAAAAATCTAATTGAAACAATTACCAACTTCAGTGCAGTTACAGAATGTAAAATAAACCCACGTAAATCATTATCATTTTTATGTTTCCAGCAAAATTTGGTAGGAAGAGATAGAGAAATTCCATTCAAAATAACTACAGAAAGTATAAAATATTTGGAAGTCTATCTGCCAAGGCACACACAGGAAGTAAACACAATTACAGAACATTCTTTTCATAAATAAAGGCAGGTCTAAATAATTAGAGAAATATTCATTGATCATGAGTAGGCCAAGTCAATATAATAAAATGACAATATTTCCTGAATTAATTTACTTATTTATTGCCATCTCAATCAAATTACCAAGGGATTACTTTATAGTGCTAGGGGGAAAAAATTCCCTTTGGAGGACACAAGATCAAGAATCTCAAGGGAATTGTTGAAAAAAGTGGGAAGGAAAGGGACATAGTAGTACTGTCTCAAACCATACTACAAAACAGTAATCATAAAAACAATTTGGTACTGGTTAAGAAGTAGGTTGATCAGTGGAACAGATTAGGTATACGTTATACAGAAGCAAATGAGCACAGTGCCCTAGTGTTTTGTAAACCAAAAGCCATTGGGACAAAAAAAATCACTATTTGACAAAAACTGTTGGGAAAACTGGAAAGAAATCTAGCAGAAACTAAGTATACACTAACATTTCATACCAAAATAAGCTCCAAATGGGTACATGACTTAGACATAAAAGGTGACATCATAAATTAGAGGAGCAAGGAAGAAATTATCTGTCAAATAGGGATAGAGAAGATCACAGAAAATAAATTGGACAGTTTTGATTACATAAAATTTTAAAGTTTTTGCAAACCAATGCAACTAAAGTTAGAAAAGAAATAGATAAATGGGGGGAAATCTTTGCAACAAATTTCTCTGAATGTATTCAAATTTATAAGAATAAGACTAAATCCCCAGTTGATAAATGGTCAAAACATATGAACAGGCTGTTTTCAGAAGAAGAAATCAAAGCTATTAATAGCCATATAAAAATGCACTGAATCACTACTAATTAGTGAAATGCAAGTTTAAACAACTCTGAGGTACTACTCCATACTCATCAGATTGTCAAAGTTGACTGAAAAAGGTAAATGACAAATGTTGGAGAGGTAATGAGAAGACAGGTATATTAATACACTATTGATGGAGCTGTGAACTATGCCCCCAAAGCTATTAAACTATGTATATACACCCTTTCACCCGGAAACATCACTACCGGGTCTGTATCCCAAAGAGATCAAAGAAAAAGGAAAAAGATCCATATCTACAAAAATATTTATAGCAGTTCTTTTTGTGGTGACAAAGAATTGGAAATTGAAGGGGTTCCCATCAGTTGGGGAATGAATAACAAGTTATGATATATGAATGTGATGGAATGCTATTATGCTATAAGGAATGATGATGGGGACAATTTTAGAGAAACCCTGAGAAGACTTGTATAAGGGTAAGTTGAGCAGAACCAGGAGAGCAATTTATACAATAACAGTAATGTTGTAAAAACAAACAACTTTGAAAGACTTGGAAACTCTGATCAACACAATAAGCAACCAATTCCAGAGGACTCATGACGAAACATGCTTGCCACCTCCTGCTAGAGAGATAATCAAGTCAGAGTGCAGACCAAGGCATATTTTTTTTGGTCATGTCTATTGCAGGAATTTGTTTTGCTTGATTATATATGTTTGTAATAGAAGTTTTGTTTTCTTGCTTTCTCAGTGGGGAGAGAGAAAAGACGGATTTTCATTTGAAAATAAAATTTAATTAAAAAGTAAAAAGTGTATAGCCCTTTAAAAAACCCTAGAAAACCAAATTAAAAACACTAATTAAACACCAAAAGAGAAGTCCTAAAAATTGAAGACAAGATTAAAAAATTAAAAGAAAGAAAAACATTGAGTTAAGAACCAAAATTAGGAGTTGGGTTTTTATTTTGAGAAAAGTAGATTTAACAATTAATCAATTTTAATTTTTTTAAAAAGAGGAAAACTAAATTACCAGTATCAAAAATGAAAGAAGAGTCACAACAAATGAAGAAGAAAGGAAGTTATTAGAAGCTATTTTGCCCAACAATATGCCAATAAAACTGATAAATGAAATGGATAAATATTTATAAAAATAGAAAATGTCTAAATTAATAGAACACATAAAAAGAAGTCAAACAAGTCATTAACAAACTCCTAAAGAAAAAAAGGACTAATTAGATTTTTACACAAATTCTTATCAACTATTAAAAGAAAAATGAGTTCCATTATTAAACTGTTTACAAAAATATGTGAAGATGGTATCCTATAAAATCTCTTCTATGATAAAAATTTGATCTTGGTTTCTAAACTAGGCAGAAAGAAAATGGGAAAATAAAACCAATGTATGTTGATAGAAGAATTTTAAATGAAATATTTGTGAAGAGGCTATAGCAACATATCAAAAGGATTATACACTATAACCAGGTCAGATTCATATTAGGAATGCAGGTTCAATATTAGGAACCTAAAAACCTAATAAATGGTATTAATAATGATAAAAATCATGATTATATCAATAGATGCATAAAACTCTGCAAAATATACCTATTTTTGTTTTAGAAGAAATGCATTAGAAAATGAACCTTTCCCTAATATGGTAAGTAGTATCTTTCTAAAAATAAGAACCGACATTATATGTGAAGATCAAGGAGCCTTTCTGATGAGATCAGTAGGGGAGCAAGGATTTCCATTATCACCACTATTATCTGACATAGTGCCATAAATGTTAGGGATAGCAATAAGATAAGAAAAAAGTAACAAGAATAAGAATAGGCAAAGAAGAAATGAGATTGTCATTTTTTTGCAGATGTTTTGATGATTTATTTAGAGAACCTTGGAGAATCAATTAAAAATTAAAATAAAGCAAGTAACGTAAGCAAAATTATAGGATACAAAATAAACCCACACAAATCACCTGCATTTCTGTATACTAGCAACAAAAGATGGAGATATTCTATTTAAAATAACTATATAATATATAAAATACTTGGGAGTTTGCCTATCTATACTCATTCAGGAACTATATGAATACAACTATAAAACACTCTTTATAAAGTAAAAGACAGATCTAAATAAGTGAAGAAATAGTCATTGCTCATGAGTAGGCCAAGCCAACAAAATTTAAACTATTACTTGAACTATCTAAATTAATTTACTTATTTAGTGCCATTCCAATCATAGTAATGAAGAATTACTTTATAGAGCTAGAAAAAAAAAATAACAAAATTCATTTAGAATAAGAAGTCAAAGATCTCATGGGAAATAATTAAAAGAGATGGGAAGGAAGGAGGACTAACAATATTAGATCTCAAAATAAAAAGTAGCAATCATCAATGTGATTTGAAGCTGGCTAAAAATGAAGAGGTAGATCAGGGAATAGAATAGGGACACACCATATCAAAGCACATTAAATATACTAGTGCATGATTTTTTTTAAATAAAGTTTTATTAATATCTTTTGTTTATTTTACATGACCAAAAATTTTCCCCAGGAACCCTCCCTCTCACCCCTCTCAGAGAGCCATCTCGTATGATAAACAATATTTTTAAAGAAAAAAAAGTCAACAAAACTGATCAGTTTGTTTAAAAAAATCTGAAAATATGTGTAATATACCATCCCCACCCGACTGTGAGGAGATGACTTCCAGTTGCTCTCATATCCTAAATCCCATTGAGGAGAGCTCCATAGGGCCAGGGAAATTCTGGCAATACCAGGTTTCCTTACAACATACATAGGAAGCTGATTTTTCTTTGTCTTTTTTCTATATTGTCTGTAAGTTGAGGAAAGCTAGTTCAAGCACTTAGTTATTTGTCCAATACTACACAAGCAGTTATTTTTGGTAAACTTTGTGAAATGCTTCTTATTGAATCTGCATGGTTTTATATTTAGGGAAAATTATAATTTTTCTTCTGTACATGTGGAACTGTATATGATCATGCCACATTGACTAGCTTTGGGGAAGCAAGTGAAAGGAATATACATATGCCTCCTCAGTATACCAGATGACTGTTCCAGACTGAGGCTGTGAACAATATGTTCCAAACACACCCTGGCTGATTTGCCAAGGATGACGACTTTTTCAAATGAGGGGAGAGTGTAATGGGAGACTAGTCACTGATTTTAGTCTTCATGAGCATTAACTGAGTGCTACTGATGCAATTCCCCATATGGAATACTCTGAGGAGTTTGCTTCCTGGATAGTCATAATAACATGTAATAGAAATGCCCAGGAGAGATTGGAGCATTCTGTGATTCAATTGATTTCATTAATTTCAATGATTTAAAATCTATAACCATGTAGTGAATAGCTATGTTCCTGTTTGATTGGCTGTGGGTGTATAGCTCAAACTGGGGAGTGCTCCCCTTTATACCCTACGGCACAATAATGTTCCATTGCATTCACGGACCACCATTTGTTTAGCCATCTCCCAAACGAGGGGCATCTATTTTGTTTCCAGTTCTGTGCTACCACAGAAAGTGCTGCTATCGATATTTTGGTGTATATGGGACCTTTCTCTTTATCAGTGGCCTCCATAGGGGATATATCTAGGAGTGGAATCTCTGAGGCAAAGAGTAGGATCATTTTAGCCTTTTTATTTGCATAAATCTAAATTGTTTTCCACAATGGTTGTGCTAATTCACAGCTCTACCAACAATGCACAATCCCTCCAACGTTGACTATTCCTGTGTTTTGTCATCTTTGCCAGTTTTTTGGATAGGAAGTGAATCTTCTGGTTGTTTTGATTTGCATCTCTCCTATTAGTCATTTGAAGCATTGTTTCCTATGTTATTAATAGTTTGCAATTCTTCCTTTGAGAGTATCTGTTCACATCCTTTTGCCACTTTTCTATTGAGGAGTGGCCTTTCATCTTATATATTTCTGGACATTGTTTATGTGTTTTTTAGTTATCTATATAGCTGAGGAATTTGATATGAAATTTTTTCCCTATTCAATCTTTAATGTTCAGGGAATGTATCCATTTAAAATTTATTGTGGAATGTGGTATAAGAGGTTGACTGAAGCCTAATTTCTACCAGTCTGCTTTCAAGTTTTCTCAGCAGTGCTTATCAAATGGGTAGTTCTTTCCTAAGTAATTTCTGTTTTTGGGGTTTATCAAATACTGCATTATTCGGTTCCATTGTTTTGGATCCTTCCTTACTAGAGTGGCAGATAGAAAGCATTTCTTTAGGGGTTACCATGAGACCAACTTGGTGCTAAGCAGAGGGGTTACAAATACAGCTAAAATGAAGCTTCCTCCTCTCAAGGAGCCTGGATAGCTCATCAGTTGGTTGTCTGGACAGGCAATTACCAATAAAAATAAATGTTTAGAGGGCAGAGCCAAAATGGTACAATAGCAGTCAGAAGTACAGAGAACTTCCCTGCAAAACTCCTCCAAACAGATGTAGAAAACGCACCAGGTGCAGTTAGGTGACACAGTGGATAGAGCTCCAGCCTTGGAGTCAGGAGGACCTGAGTTCAAATCCAACCTCAGACACACGATACTCACTAGCTGTGTGACCCTGGGCAAGTCATTTAACCCCAATTGCCTCACACCCCCCCCCAAAAAAAAAGACAACAAAAGAAAAGAAAAGAAAATGTACCAGTTAGAATCCTGCTCAGGAAATCTAAGTCAAATATCACAGTAAGTCACTTTTTCAGGCCATGTCTACATAGAGACATAGAGAAGTTTGTAGATCCTGTGGACAGAGTCTAACCCTAGTGCACAAGCACTCTAAAGCAGAAGGAGACTCTTGCATCAAGACAATAGTAGCTTCCAGACCCATACTGGGGCATCACAGCCTCACACAGGATGAGGGAACTGGTGTCAGCTGACAGCTTTGTCATCTACTATCCACTTCTGGGTTACAAATTCAGGACAGAGCTTGCCTTCCCAATAGGTAGGGAAAAGGCTGGAGGAAGGGAGAGAATTGGAACTGAAAATAAAAATTAAAAAAAAATCCAGGACAGACAGAGGAGGAGACTTGTGCCCAGGGGTGACAGTTGAGGATGAAGATTAGTCTCAGACCCTACTCTGGGTATTCAGAGAACAGGAAGTTCAGAAATAAGCAACAGCTGTGTGACTCAGACCTTAGGAGTGGAGAGGGGTCTCAGTTCCATCTTCTAGTCCAATCTGAAGTCTGTAGAGGAATAAGCAGGGCAGGAATCCCAGACCAAATCTGAGAGTCTGAACTCTGAACAGCAGAGCTTTCCAGCTGGTTGATAGGGGCTGAGGCCAACAGCAGTGTACTGTTGCTCAGGCCCAAACCCAGGTCAGCAACTTGAAACTCAAACCAGAGAAGTAGTGATCAGATTTTGCCCTGTATCAGATGACTTTGGGAGCCTGGATAGCTTGCAAGTCCCCTACCTGAGCTGTCTCTGAGAGCCTAAAGTAACATAACACTCAGTATTCCAAGAAAATAGCAACAGAACCAGACTTTTCTGGTTCTGTATAGTCTGACCCTAACATAAAGTCTGAAGTCAAAAAATAGGAAAAGGGGAGGAGATGTAGATTTAGGGAGATATTAGTCCCATATAAAACAAGCTCTAAGGATATACAAAAATATTTATATCTCTTTTTTGAGGTGGCAAAGAATGAGAATCTGACGGGGTGCCCATAAATCAGGAAATGGATGAACAAGTTATGGTATACTAATGTGTTGGAATCCTATTGTGCTGTAAGAAATGATGAAGAGGATGGTTTCAGAGAAACCTGGGGAAGAATTTTATGAATCTGTATGAACTAATGAAAAGTAAAGTGAGCAGAATCCAGAGAGTAATTATACAATGACAACAACATTATGAAAACAAACAACTTTGAAAAACTTAAGAATTCTGATTAGCCACAATTCCAAAGGATTAATGATGAAACATGCTCCCCACCTCCCTACAGAGAGGTGAAGGACTCAGAGTGCAGAATGAGACATACATGTATGTGTTTGTGTATATGTATACATATGTATTTGTATTTGTATATATTCTTTCTTTTAAACATGGCCAATGAGGAAATTTGTTTTGCTTAAATATATGGTTGTGATGATTTTTTTCTTTTACTCTTAATTATGGGGGAGGGGGTAAGAGAGAAAGGGGACAGATTTTGTCTCATAAAAGGAGTTAGGTAGAGGGATTTTTTTTTCAATTTTTAAGAATAATTTGTGTATTAATATTGTTGCTGAGTCATGTTTTAGTAGTGTCCAACTCTTTGTAACCGCATTTCAGGTTTTCTTGGCAAAAATAGCAAAGTGGTTTGCCATTTTCTTCTCCAGCTCATTTTACAGATGAAAAAACTGAGGCAAACAGGGTTAACTGACTTGCCCAGGGTCACACAGCTAGTAAGAATCTGAGGCCAGATTTGGACTCAGGAAGATGAGTCTTCTTGACTCCAGGCCCCAGCACTGTATCCGTTTTGTTAAAAGCAATATAGGATTCCCCTGTAAATTCATCAAGCCCAGTTTTTTCTTTGATAGTTCCTTTATAATAGTTTTGTTTCCTTTTCTGAGACTGATTTAAGATCTCAATTTGATCTTCTGTTAGTTTGGGTAATATATATTGAAGGTATTCCTCTTTTTCTTTTGTGTTCTTAGCTTTGTTAGCATATAACTGAATAACAGATTCTGATAATTCATTTAATTTCTTCTGATTTTTTGGGGATTTTGCCTGGTTCATTTGCTATTTTGATTTTATGATCTCTTCTTTTTAATGAGTTTGGCTAAAGGTTTATCAATTTGTTGCTTTTTTTTTTAATGTTGTCATTAATTTCTTTATTTTTGGTTTTCAACATTCACTTCCACAAGATTTTGAGTTCCAAATTTTCTCCCCATCTCATCCCTCCCCCACCCAAGATGGCATGCATTATGAATACTCCTTCCCCTAATCTGCCCTCCTTTCTATCTCCCCCCCTTCTTTTGCCCCCTTCCCCTTCTATTTTCCTGTAGGGAAGGATAGATTTCTATACCCCATTGCCTGTATATGTTAATTCCCAGTTGCATGTGAAAACATTTTTAAATATTTGTTTTTAAAACTTTGGGTTCCAAATTTTCTCTCTTTCTCCCTCCCCCCCCACCCTCATTGAGAAGGCAAGCAACTTGATGCAGGTTGTATATATGTAGTCATACAAAACACTTCCATAATAGTCATGTTGTGAAAAACTAACTATATTTCCCTTCATCCTACCCCACCCCCATTTATTCTATTCTCTCTTTTGACCCTGTCCCTCCTTATTGCTTCTGATTACACCCTCCCCCAAACTGCCCTCCTCTCTATCATCCCCTTGCTCTCTTATCCCCTTCCCTTTTATTTTCCTGTAGGGTAAGAAAGATTTCTATACCCAGTTGAGTGTGTGTTATTCCCTCCTTAAGCCAAATCCAATGAGAATAAGATTCACTCATTCCCTCTCACCTTCCCCCACTTCCCCTCCACTGTAAAAGCCATTTCTTGTCTGTTTTATGTGAGATAATTTACCCCATTCTACCGCTTCCTTTCTTTTCTTTTTTTTCTTTCTTTTTAGGCAACTGGGGTTAAGTAACTTGCCCAGGGTCATACAGCTAGTAAGTGTCAAGTGTTTAGTCTGAGGCCGGATTTGAACTCAGGTCCTCCTGCCTTCAGGGCTGGTGCTCTATCCACTGTGCCACCTAGCTGCCCCCTACCTCTTCCTTTTTCTTTCTCCCAGTATAATCCTCTCTCACCCCTTATTTTTATTCTCTAGATATCACCCCTTCACCTTCAACTCACCCTGTGCCCTCTATCTATCCATCTATGGATACATACATATAATTTTTTTCCCTCCAACTACCCTAATACTGAGAAAGGTCTCATGAGTTACAAATATCATCTTTCCATGCAGGAATGTAAACAGTTCAACTTTAGTAAGTCCCTTATGATCTCTCTTTCCTGTTTAACTCTTCATGCTTCTCTTGAGTCTTGTATTTGAAAGTCAAATTTTCTATTCAGCTCTGGTCTTTTCATCAGGAATGCTTGAAAGTCCTCTATTTCACTGAATATCCATTTCCCCCCCCCCCCGAAGGATTATACTCAATTTTGCTGGGTAGGTGGTTCTTGGTTTTAATCCTAGCTCCTTTGACCTGGGGAATATCATATTCCAAGCCCTCTGATCCCTTATTGTAGAAGCTGCTAAATCTTGTGTTACCCTGATTGTGTTTCCACAGTACTTGAATTGTTTCTTTCTGGCTGCTTGCAATATTTTCTCCTTGACCTGAGAATTCTGGAATTTGGCTATGATATTCCTAGGAGTTTTCCTTTAGGAATCTCTTTCAGGAGGTGATTGGTGGATTCTTTCAATTTCTATTTTACCCACTGGTTCTAGAATATCAGGGCAGTTTTCCTTGATAATTTCTTGAAAGATGATGTCTAGGCTCTTTTTTTGATCATGGCTTTCAGAAAGTCCGACAATTTTTAAATTCTCTCTCCTGGATCTATTTTCCAGGTCAGTTGTTTTTCCAATGAGATATTTCATATTGTTTTCTATTTTTTCATTCATCTGATTTTGTTTTACAATGTCTTGATTTCTCATAAAGTCACTACCTTCCATTTGCTCCATTCTAATTTTTTTTTTTTAGGCAATTGGGGTTAAGTGACTTGCCCAGGGTCGCACAGCTAGTAAGTGTGTCAAGTGTTTGGTCTGAGGCTGGATTTGAACTCAGGTACTCCTGACTTCAGGGCCAGTGCTCTATCTACTGTGCCAGCTAGTTGCCCCTCCATTCTAATTTTTAAGGAAGTATTTTCTTCAGTGAGCTTTTGGACTTCCTTTTCCATCTGGCCAATTCTGCTTTTTAAGGCATTCTTCTCCTCATTGGCTTTTTGGACCTCTTTTGCCATTTGGGTTAGTTTATTTTTTAAGGTGTCATTTTCTTCAGTATTTTTTTGGGTCTCCTTTAGCAAGCTGTTGACTTGTTTTCATGATTTTCTTGCATCATTCTCATTTCTCTTCCCATTTTTTTCCTCTACTTCTCTTACTTGCTTCTCAAAATCCTTTTTGAGCTATTCCATGGCCTGGGACCAATTCATATTTTTCTTGGAGGCTTTGGGTGTAGGAGCTTTGACTTTGTTGTCTTCTTCTGGTTGTATGTTTTGATCTTCTTTGTTACCAAAGAAAGATTCTATGGTCTGACTTTTTTTTTTTTTGCACAGTTTGCTCATGATCCTAGGCAATTACTTGAATTATAAACTCTTTGTTAAGGTAGGGGTCTGCTTCCAGTGTGGAGAATGTGTTGTTCCAAGCTTTGGGGGTTTTGTGCAGCTGTTTTCAAAGATACTTCTAGGGACCTGTAAATTTTCAGTTCTTCTAATATGATCAAGAGCAAGGTATTTACTCCTTTCCTGGCCTGTGCTCTGGTCTATGAGTGATGGTTTATCAATTTATTAACCTTTTCAAAGAACTACTTTTAGTTCTTCTTCTCATTTCTATAGTTGTTTTGGTTTCTAATTTAATTCTCTTGTAATTTTTAATTTCTCCTCTTTTTTTCACTTATTCTGAGTTTGTTTTGGCAGAGTTTCTTATTTTTGAAAGGCATATTCAGTTTATTAACCCTCTCCTTTTCTATTTTGTGAATGTATGTTTTTAGGGATACAGTTTTCCCCTGAGGACTGCTTAGCTGCATCCCAGAAATTTCGGTATGTTGCTTCATCATTATTATTGTATTTTACAAAATTATGAATTGTTTCTATGATTTGTTCTTTATCTACTTGTTATTTGGGATTGCAATATTGGCTGTCTATGTCTTTCCTTTGTATTACCTTGAACTGATTACATTGTTATTGTATTGTAGTCTGTAAAGACCGTGTTTACTATTTCTGCCTTTTAACATTTGTTTTCAATATTTCTATGCCTTAATAATCCTGGTCAATTTTTGTAAAGTTCCATGGCTGAAATATGTATAGTCTTAAATGATCTCATTTAGAAGATAGGTTTTGTTTTTCTAGCAGTTTGTTCAATTCCATGTTTCTCCTTTTGTTTTTCTTTCTGTTAAGAGTTGTCCAACTCCAAGAGAAGTACATGAAAGTATCTTGCTATGATTGTGCTGCTAACTATGCCTTCTTCTCATTCAGTTAATTTTTCCTTTATGAATTTAGATGCTATGGTATTTAGAGCATAGAAGTTTAATACTGATATTGGTTTGTTGACTTTGATTCCTTCCACCATAAGGTAATTTCCTTGTTTATCTCTATTCTGTGAATTTTTCTTTTTGCTTTAGTAGAGCTTGGTTGCATACATTTCAATTTCTGAAAATAGTTTGCATAGTATTGGCACTAATTGTTCTTCAAAATGTATATAAAATTCTCTTGCAAATCCATCAGAAATTTTTGTCTTTGGTTTTTCCTTTCAAGCTGCTTCTATTTCATTTCCTAAGGTTGAATCATTTATGATCTGTATTTAGTGTTCTCTTAGTTTGTATTTCATATTGTGAATTTTAATATAGTATGTGTATATATATCCCAAATGTGTGAATACATATTAGAACTATGTACCCAAATGTACATCTCTCTATCTACATATCTGTATATAAAAGGAGGACAGTTCAGGCTGTCCCCCTTGCTCAACAGGTATCCAGGAACAGAAGACCAGGACTGAGACCAGCTTAACCACCTGCCCTCAATCCGACTCCACAAGAAAAGGTCTGTCCTTTTCTGTACTTTCTCTCCCAGTGCCTGGTTCTCCACAGACCCTACTATGTGACCTACTGCTCTGTTAACTAAATGTTTTCAGTAACCTAAATTTTGTTTCAAACACAAAGAGGCCATGGGTTAATTTGATCTAGCTAGAAATATAAATTTAGGTAAAGAGCCCAACCTCTCTACCTAAATCTTAAGAATTTTCCTGACTGGAGACCCAAAGAAATTATGATGTAAACTCCTTAATACTGAAGTGGAGGAAACCAGGTACTGGGTTAATCATTGAGCATACAAAGAAAGGCAAAAAAACACTGACTTGACTTCAAGAAGGTCACATTCTTATGAGAGAGAGAACATAGAAACAATTATGTATAATGTACAATGTAAGATATATACAGTCTCAATGGGAGATGAGCCCAGAGAGGAAGCAGAGATTTGGTGGGCGGGGGGAGAAGAAAGGCTGAAAAGGCCTGTTATAGAAGGTGGGGTGCAATCTGAATCCTGATGGAAGCCAGGGCATCCAGGAGGTGGAAATGAGGAGGGAGGACAGTCCAGGCACCCGGAACCAGCAGTGAAAATGGCCACAGTTGGGAGGTAGAAGAGCAAACAGCAAAATGTCACTGGATTGTTGAGTAGGTGGAGGGGAGTATAATACCAGAAGACTGAAAAGGTTGGAAGGGCCCAGGTCAGGGGTGGGGAACCTGTGACCTCGAGGCCACATGTGGCCTTCTAGATCTTCACGTGTGGCCCTTTGATTGAATCCAAACTTCACAGAACAGATCCCCTTAATAAAAGAATTTGTTCTGTAAAACTTGGACTCAGTCAAAAGGCCACACTTGAGGACCTAGAAGGCCACATATGGCCTCGAGGCAGCGGGTTCCCCACCCCTGGCCAGGTTGTAAAGGTCTTTATGTATCCAGGTGGCACAGTGAGTAGAATGCTGGACCTAGAACCCAGAAGACCCGAGTTCAAATCCAACCTCTGACACTTATTAGCTGTGTTACTCTGAGCAACTCACTTAAGCTTTGACTCAGTTTCCTCATCTGTAAAATGGGGATAATAGCACTTATCTCCCAGGGTTACTATGGGGATAAAATAAGATAATATTTGCAACCTCCTTTATAAGCCTTAAAGTGTGATATAAATGTTTTCTATGATTATATTTGTACTTGTAGGCAAAGTCATCTGTGGAATGTGACCTGGTCAGATGTGCATTTTAGGAAGATCACTTTGGCAGCTGAATGGAGAATGTAAGAGTGGGGAGAGACTTGAAAGCAAGTTGTGAGATGGTTAGGGCTGTGTCAGGGTGGAGGTAGAAAAGACAGGACTTGGCAAGAGATTGGCTATGGGAAAGCGAGTAGCACTGAGGAGTTGAGGGCATGCCAAGGTTGGGAGCTTGAGGGGCCCGGACGATGATGGTGTCCTTCATGGGAATAGGGAACTTGGGAAGAGGGGAGGAACAAGATGAGGGCAGTTTTGAATATTTCTATGTCATACCCCGTTTGAAATGTTCAATAGGCATTTGATGATGCAAGATTGGAGGTCAGGACAGAAGTTAGGCCTGGAAAAATAGATCCGAGGTTAATTTGCATAGAGATGATAACTGAATCCATAAGAGCTGCTGTGATCACCTAATGAGATAGTGCAGCGGGAAAAGAGAAGAGAGCTCAGGACAGAGCACTGGGAGATACATACAGTTAGTGAGCCGGTGAGCAGATCCAGCAAAGGAGACAGAGCTGGAGTGGTCATATCGGTGTGAGTAGAACCAGGAGAGAGCAGTGTCCTGAAAACCTGGAGAGAAGAGAGCGTTAAGGAGAAAGAATGAGCAAATGATGTGAAAGGCTGCAGAGGACTCAAGATGTATGAGGATAGTGAGAAGGCTATTAGATTTGGTAATTAAGAGATAACTAGTAACTTTGAGGAGAACAGTTTCAGTTGAAATATGAGGCCAGAGAGCAAACTGTAGAGAATGAAGAAGGAAGTGAGAAGAAAGAAGTGGAGGCATTGATTGTAGATGGCCACAAAAGGGAGGAAATACATAGGATGATGTGTGGATCAAGTGAGGGTGTTTTGAGAATGAAGGCAACATGAGCATTTTTAGAGGAAGTAGAGAAACAACTAGGAGACAGAGAGTGACTGAATATTAGTGAGAGAGTAGGGATGCCAGATGGGGCAGTGTGCTAGAGGAGACAGCATGGAATGGAATCACTTGTGCAGATAGAGGGATTGACCTTGACAAGGAGAAGGGCCGCTTCTCTCTGTGAGGCAAGTGAAGGAGGAGAGGTTTGCAAAAGATATCTAGGTGGTGTGAGATGAGGAGGAGGAGGAGGGGAGAAGAGGGCACTCTCAGTGAATGGCTTCAGGTTTTTCAAAGAGGGAAGGGCAGGGGATCCATGAGAGACTTGATGATGGATGAAAAGATTTGGAAAAGTCACTGTGATGAGTGGGATTGTGTAAAAGGACTGCTTTGCAGCAGTGAGGGCCCAGGTGAGATTATCGATGAACCTCAAAGGGGCAGAGATGACTGAATGATGGTAGTAGAGGGAGAGCCTAGGAGTGGAAATAGGGAGCAAGGAGCAATCCAACTCCTCCACCAAGCGTAGTGAGTCTGAGTGAATGGGTTAAGGCACAACCAGTGCTGGAAAGGGGACCCAGGGAGGCTGTGTTATCACAGGGAAGCTGGCCTTAGTGAGTGCTATAAGAAGAAGCTGAGAAAGGAAAAGATTTAAGGTGAAGTCCAGTTTGTTAGAGGATTTTATATTTGAACCTATAGGTCAGGCCTGCACAACCTGTGGCCCACGGGCTACTTGTGGCACACCAAAGGCTTTCCTCTACATTTCCTCTACATTTTTCATGGGCTGCACAAAATCCTGTGCAGGCCGCAGATTGTACAGTTCTGCTATAGGTAATAGGAAGCCATTAGAGTTTGAGTCTAGAGTCAAGGGGGAAGGTGACAGACCTGAATTTTAGAAAAATCACTTTGGCAACTGAGTGAACAACGATTTGGAGAAGAGTGAGAATTGAGGCAGTGAGACCAATTAGAAAGCTATTACAATAATTTAGTCAAGAGGTTATGGGGGTCTTTACAAAGATGGTGGCTGAGTGGTAAGGAAGAGATTATAAAATAGGTTTTGTGAAGGTAGATAGGACAAGACTTGAAAACATCGTTCAAGCAAAGAGCCAAGAAAGGCAATGATGTCAGCTGCCTGGATGACTGAGAGGGTGGTGATGCCATAAATGGTAATGGGAAAGTTGGGAAGAGGGGATGATTTTTGGGAGAAAAAGAATGAGTTCCCATTTGAACATGTGGAGTTTGAGATGCTTATAGGACATCCAATTCCAGATATGTAATAGCAGTTGAGATGTAGGACTGGAGCTCCAGAAGGAAATTAGAGCCAGCTACAGAAATCTGAGAATCATCTGTATAGTGAAGATAGTTGAATCACTGGGGGCTGAGATCAAAAAGTGAGCTAGTGTAGATGGAAAAGAACCCAGGATAGATACTGGAGGAACACCCATAGTTAGTGGTGTGACCTATTTGAAGATGCAGCAAAGAAGACAGAGAAGGGACCTTTCAGATGGATGGGAAGAGAACCAGGAATGAACAATGTCATGAAAATTTTGAGAGGTTGACAGTATTCAGAAGATCACCCCAATTCTCAAGGACGATATTAAAATCTGTAGAAAATTTTTAAGGTTTCTAGTCCTCCAGGCCTCCAAAATGAAGCATAGGTCTTGAGAATTCTTGTCCTCTAAGGCTCTGAGTTGAAGCCTACCTCTTTAGGTGCCTAATCCTCCAGGGTTCCAAGTCTGAGTCTGAGGCTTCTAGATCCCCAAGACCTCCATTTCTAAGCATGGTTTTCTTGTTCTCCAAGCTTTGACTTTGTTGTCTTCTTCTGGTTGTATGTTTTGATTTTCTTTGTCACCAAAGAAAGATTCTATAGTCTGATTTTTTCCCACTGCTTGCTCATGTTCCCAGCAATTACTTTGAGTTTTTAACTCTTTGTTAAGGTAGAGCTCTGCTTCCAGTGTGGAGGGTGTAGTGTCCCAAGATTCAGGAGTTTTGTGCAGCTATTTTCAGAGATACTTCTAGGGACCTGTAAATTTGCAGTTTTTCCAAGGTGCTATGATCAAAGGTGTTTACTCCTTTCCGGGCCTGTGCTTTGGTCTATGAGTGACCACAAGCACTCTTTTCTGCCTTGGAACTGTGAGAAGGATTCCTTCTTCACTACTGCCACAAGTTCGGCCACGCCAGTGCTCCTCCTTGTCCCAGGACTGCCACCCAGGCCTATGACCCACATCCAAGCACAGGCAAAGCAAGAGAATCCTGCCTCAGCACCAACAAAGAGATCCCTGCAATCTCCCTCTGATCAGCCACTTGATCCCCCCGCTGTCTGTGGGCTGAGAGCTCTGGAAGCAATCACTGCTGCTGCCACCCTGGGGCTGCACCAGGGCTGGGATCTATCCATGCTCCTCTCTCACCCAGCTGCTGCCAGGGGGGCCGTGCTCAGTACTCGGGACCGGGGCTGGGACGGCTTTTCTCTCTCTCACTGCAGACACACTTTTCCTGCTGACCTTCTAAGTTGTCTTTGGCATTCATGGGTTGAGAAGTCTAGAACCCACCATAGCTGCCTGTGATTCAGTCCTCTGAGGCCTGCTCCAGGTTTGCTGGGGCCTGCGCACCCACGCCAAACTGCATTCCTCTCCCAGCACAGCGAGATATCCCTTTCCTATCAACCATCCAGGTTGCCTTGGGCTGGAAATTTGTTTCACTCTGTCTTTTTGTGGGTTTTGCTGTTTTAGAATTTGTTTAGAGCCATTTTTACAGGTATTTGGAGGGGTTTGGGGGAGAACTCAAGCAAGTCACTGCTTTTCCTCAGCCATCTTGACTCCGGAGAGACAACATTGACATAGCTATGTACCAGATGTAGGCTATGTAAATGAAAAGGAAAACCTGGAGGGAAGAGACTAGGAGCCATTGATCTTTAAATCTCTAATCTTTCTAGCTTCCACATTTAAGTAAAGGTTTTGAAATTGCTTGTCCCATCATCCTCCAGGTCTTAACCTAGTCCTTGTGTACTCTAGGGCTAGAAATTGCTAGGCTTCTGAACTTAGGTCAATTAGTTAGCTAACAAACATTTGATGCCTCCCACATGGGAGGACCTCTGCTAGTTATTCAGAAAACAAGTACAAAATATTTATTCCTAGAGAGCTTTCTTTGTCTTAGAGGAGACAAGTTAGATTTTTATCAGTATATACTTAATAAATACAAGAGAAATATAATGTAGTCAAATATAAGGTATTGGGGGATGGATAATCCTCATGGTTGGGGAATTCAGAAGGGGGTTTGTGGCCAAGGCAACATTTGAACCCCATCATCCCAGAGAAAGAAATGAATTGTGTAAGGAAGATGGGCATTCCAAAAATGGGGGCTAGGCCAGTGCAAAAGTAGTTGCATGGGATATTTTTAAGTCTCTTACGTTTTAAAAGTCTTGACATCCAAATATAGATCTTGTATTCTCGCAGTCACAAGGATGCTAAGTCTACCTCTGGGGGTTTTCTGTTATTCTAGGGCTCAAAGTTTAGGTCTTGAGTTTCCTGCTTCTGAGACTTTGGAATGAAAAGGTCTAGTCATGATTTTTCTATTTTTTGTATGACTACAAGATACCACTCTACATCTAGGTTTCTAAATCTGCTGCTTAGCTTCTCTAGGTCTTCAAGGCTCTAAACTTGAGTTGTGGTACATCCATATGGTTCCAAGATTCCATATCTGCATCATTGAGTATCTAGTTCTTTAGGCCGCCAAGTTTAGAGCTTGATATTTCAAGGGACTCTAGTCTTTCCTTATGGATTTGAGGTTTTTAGGCTTCCAGGGCTCCCTGTCTAGGTCATACAGTGAGTCAATAAATATTTACTCTCTAGAATTCTAAGTCTAGGTGTTGAGTTTTCTTTGTCTCTTTAGAACTTTGTGGTTGAAGAGACCTACATGGTGAGAAATGTAGAAATGAAGAGGCCTAGGCAGTGTGAGATAGATGGTTGAAGAGGATACAGAGAAACAGAATTGGTTGAAGAGAGAGACCTAGACAAGGAGAGATGGATGCCTGGAGAGGCCAAGACAATGAGAGAGAGATAAATGGAGAAATCTACAGAATATGAGTTGAATGCTTAGAACAAAAGATTGAGAGATGTTTGGGTAGAGAGAGCAAAAGAAAGGGGCAGGATGGGAGAGATGTAAACAGTGACAGATGCATGAATGAAAATACTTAAACAATGAGAAATGTATGGATGTGGAAACAGCATGGAGGAGCAGATGGCTGAGAAGACTCAGGCAAAAATGTATGAATAAAGAGACTTAAACAATGATAAGTAAATGGTTGGAGAGATGTAGACAGTGAGAGTTGGGTAGCTACAGAGGTCTAGACACTAAGAGATGGATTATTGGGATAAATAAATAGATATGAAGGAATGATGAGATGGAGACAGGGAGATATGAATAAATAAAGATTCCTAGACAGTGATTGATGGATGCATGGAGAGGCCCAGATGGTTCTGGAGACCTGGTCAGGGAGAGATGGATAAATAAAGAGACCTATATAAGGAAAGATAGATGAATGAAGGGACCTATCTGAGGAGCGATTGAGGTGTGGAGAAACCTAGATACTCAGTGATAGGTGAATGTACAGATTTAGGGAGAAAAAGAGAGAAAGATTGCTAAATGCAGAGGCCAAGCCAATGATTGAAGGAGTTCGATATTAAAAGACATAGATTGGCAGAAATGGATGCGTTGGAGTGACCTAGAAAATGAGAGTTTGATGGTTGAAGAGACCCAGAGAATAAGAGATAAATGAATGGAGAAATATAGATGGGGAGAGATGGAAGGTTGTCAAGACCTTGCCTCTGAGAAATGGCTGAATTGATAGATAAAGACAATGAGATACAAATGAATGGAAAAACCTAGATAATGAGAGATGGATTGTTGAAGAGATTTAGACATAAAAACATTGATGAAGGAAGAGAACCAGAGAGAGAGAAATAAATAGTTGTAAAGACCTCAACAGGAAAGTATGGATGGTTGCAGAGATTTAGGCACCAAAAGACACATCAGTGGAGAAGCCTAGACAGTGAAAGATGGATGGTTGAAAAGACCCAGACAGGTAGAAATGGAGAAACCTATACAGGAAGGGTTGGATGGCTGGAAAGGCCCAGAATCTAAGAGATGGATGAATGGATAAATCTACAAAGTGAGAGTAGAATATTTTGAGGAGGTGAAGAGAGTGCAGATGTTTGATTGTTGAATCAACAGAGGAGCATGATTGGAGAGAACTAGAAAATAAGAGGTACAAAATATTGGAGATACCACGAGAGTGAGAGACATTCAGTGGAGAGGCAAACAAAGATGTATAGCTTTAGAGATTTAAAGAGTCAGTGGTGTATGAATGGGGAGACCTAAATAGCAATGAATATGTAAACTTTGACAAGAAGAGATACATGGTTCATAAGACTCAGGTAGAAATGGATAAATGGTGAGATGGAGAAAGATGGATGAATGGCAGTACCTAATTAAATAAGGATGGATAGTTATAGAGATCTATTAAAAGATAAATGAATAAATGGACAGACCCCAAATGGGAGAGGAAAATGAATTGACAGGCCTTGGGAGGTAGAAGTGGATAGTTGGAGAGATCTAGGCAGTGAGATATGGATAAATGGAGAAATCTACAATTTGAGTCTTTGATCCTTGGAGAGACCAAGAGCATGAGACTCCTTTGCATTGAGAGATCAATATGAAGGAGAGGTATATGTTCAGAAAGACTGATGGAGAGATGTATGAATGTATGAAAGTTCAAGCTGGAAGAATACAAATGTAATCCATGAGAATAATATAAATGATAGAAACCATATGAATATGTAAAGAGATGTTGAAAAGACTTTTTAACAAAATCTAACACTCATTTCTGTTAAAAACTCTAGACATCATAGGAATAAATAGACCTAAATATAGTACATAGTATATATCTAAATCCAAGAGCAAACAACATATAGAAAGACAAAAAGTTAGATGCCTTTTTAGTAAAGTCAGAAATAAAGTAAAGAAGCCCATTCCCACCACCACCATTTATATAGTGCTAGAGATATATCTTATTAGAGAACCATGGAGAACCAACTACAACATTAATTAAATTAGTAACTTCAGCGAAATTGCAAGATATAAGATAAATCCACATAAGTCACTAGTCTCTCTCTTGCTCTCACTCTCTATCCAACAAAATCCAGCAAGGAGAGCTAGAAAGAGAAATTACATTCAAAATAACTACAAAACTACAACATACTTGGCCGTGTGTTCCAAAGTACTAGACAAATAGAACAATAAAACACTCTCTTGCATAAATACAGACTACCCAATATGATAAATATGTCAATACTATCTATTGTAATATACTAAATATGTGCATATTTAGTGCTGTACTAAGCATTTCCCCAAAAGAATATTTTACAAAATTAGAAAAAATAACTATATTCATGTGTGAGAAGAAAAGATCAAGAATCTTGAAGGGAAGGAAAGGAGTCTATCAGTACCACTATAAGTGAGTAATTATTAAAATGATTTGGGAGAGTTTGAGGTTGATCAGAGAAACAGATTAGGAACACAATATAGAGAAGCCAAAAAATATGGCTGTGGAGTGTTTGATAAACCTAAAGAGATCTCAGTTGCTGGAGGGAAGACTCACTATTTGACAGAATATGCTGGGAAAACTAGACAGCAATCTGGCAGAATTTAGGTTTAGACTAATACCTCACACGATATGCCAAGAAAAGCTCCAAATGCATTTATAATTTAGATAGAAAAAGTCACATCAAAAACAATTAGAGCAGCAAGGAAGAGATTACCTTTCTGATCTATAGATAGAGTAAGAGTTCCTGATGAAACAAGTAATAGAGAGGATCACACAAAATAAAATAGACAATTGTAAATATATCAGAAAAAAAGGGTTTGCAATACAAGTCTAATGTAAAAGTTATAAAGGAAAAAGGTAACTGGAAAAAAAAAACCTTTGTAGCAAGCTTTTCTGATAAAGGTCTCATTTTCAAGATATATAAGGAAAGAATTCAAATTTTTAAGATCAAGGGTCATTACTCAATAGATAAATAGCCAAAGGATATGAACATGAAGTTTTCAAAGGAAGACATCCAAATTATTACCAATCATATGAAAACATGCTCTAAATCCCTAATAACTAGAGAAACACAAATTAACACAACTTTGAGGTTCTACTTCACATCTATCAGACTGGCAAAAATGACATAAAAATGACAAGTGTTGGAGGGGATACGGGAAAATAGGTACATTTTATAGCTATAGTTGAGGAAGTGTATAGTTGTATAATTGTATATAGTTGTATATACAGTTGTATATAGTTGTATAGTTGAGGAAGCTGTGAATTGGTCCAGCCTTTCTGAAAAGCGATTTGAAACTATAAAAGCCTAGAAAGTTATGGCTATACCATTAGTAGGCCCAAATGTCAAAGAAATCAAAGAAAGTGGACAAGTATCTATATGTGCAAAAATATTTACACTAGTACATTTTATGGTAGCCAAATATTGAAAATTAAGAGGGAAGTCTTCCTATTGAAGGAATGGCTAAGTAAATTGTGATATGATAATATAATTGGGATATTATTTTGCCCTAAGACATAATGAATGGACAACTTCAGAAGAAACTAGGGAGACCTTTATGAACTGATTCAGAGGGAGGTAAGCAGAGCAAGCAGAATAATGTATACAGTGATAACAACTTAATAGACAAAAATGATTTGAAAAGACTATTGGACTCTAGTTGACACAATACCCCACCAGTCCAAAAGAAGGAAGACAAAATTGCTACTCACCTCCTAACAGAGAGGTAATGAGCTTAAACTACAGAAAAAGATATACATTTTCACACGTGGTTAATATGAGGATTTATTTTGCCAAACCATGTGGATATATATTGAGGAATTTTACTTTTATTTTTTATTTTTAATTTGTACAATGTAGGTTTGGAGGTAGAAGCAATAGTTTAATTTAAAACTACCCGTTACTTGAAAAATAAAAATTAGAAAGAGAAACATAGACAAGGAGAGATAGAGTGTTGAGATCAGATAGGTAGAAAAAGATGAATAAAGAGACCTAAACAGTGAAAGATGAGTGAATAGAGAAACTTAGATAAGTAAAGATGCATGGTTGTGGAGACATAACCAAGGAGAGATGAGTAAATGGAAAGATTAAGACAGGGAGAGATGAGTGAATGGCAAAATCTAGATAAAACTCTATGGTTTGAGGAGTCTTAGGCAGTGAGAGATGAATCAATGGACAGACCAAGACTGGGAGAGATCAGTGACTTGAGAGATCTACAGAATGGGACATGGATGATTGGAAAGACCCAGAAAATGAGAGACACATAAATAGAGAAATCTACAAAGTGAGAGATGAATGGGATTAAAGACCAAGACATAGATGATATGAGATACCAAGAAAGTGAGAGGTATATAGTTGGAGAGACCCTGGTAGGCAGAAATAGATGAAGGGAACTAGAGAGAATGATGGTTGGAGAGACTCAGACACTGAGGGATGCATATGGCAGAGACTTAGGACGAGGTGGATGAGAACTAACCAGGTTAAGATGGATAATTACAAATAATTAGACAGGAAGATACAGACAGTCAAAGAGACTAGTGAAAGCGAGATGGGTGAGAAGCCTACATATGGAAAAATGTATGAATGGAGAACCATTTAATATATGACAAAATGGATCCAAGGAGAGACCTAGATACTCACAGGCAGAAGAATGAAGAGATTTAGGTAGGGAGAAATGGCTAACTGCAGAGACTGAGAGCAAGATTGATGGATGAATTGAGAAACTTAATCAATAGAAAATGGATGGTTTGAAGACTTAATTAAAGATTTATTGATTGGAAAGACATAGAAATAGTAGGAGATAGATGAATGGTGAGACCTAGATAAAAAGAGATCTTGTCAAGGAGAGATGGCTTAATAAAGAGATAAGACAAGGAGAGACAAATGAATTGGAAAAGCCTAGATAGTGAAAAATGGATGATTGAAGTTTCCTAGACTGAGAAAAATGGATGAATGGTAAGAATTAGAGAGGGAGAAATGATTTTTTTTTCTTTTTTAAAAAATTAATTTATTTTGAATTATCAGCAATCACTTCCATAAGCTTTTGAGTTTTAAATTTTCCTCCCCCTCCCTCCCCACCTCCCTCCCCAAGACAACACGCAATCTGATATAGGCTATACATATGCATTCCTAATTAAACATATTTTCACATTAGTGATATCATAAGGAAGAATTAGAACCAATAGGAGGAGCCACCAGAAAGAGGAAACAAAACACAACAGAAAAAAAAAACAGCAAATAGTATGCTTCTATCTGCATTCAAACTCCATAGTTCTTGCTTTGGATGTAGATAGCATTTTCCATCATGAGGCCTTTGGAGATGTCTTAGATCCTTGTATTGCTGAGAAGGGTTAAGTCTATTAATATTAGTCATCGCACAACACGGCTGTTACTGTGTACAATATTCTCTTGGTTCTGCTCATTTCACTCAGCATCAGACCATACCAGTCTTTCCAGGTTTTTCTGAAGTCTGCCTATTCATCATTTCTTATAGCACCATAGTATTCCATTACATTCATATGCCACAACTTGTTCAGCCATTCCCCAATGGATGGACATCCTCTCAATTTCTGATTCTTTGCCACCACAAAAAGAGGTGCTATAAATATTTTTGTACATGTAGGTCCTTTTCCCATTTGTATGATCTCTTTGGGATATAGCCCTAGAAGTGCTATTGCTGGGTCAAAGGGTATGCACATTTTTATAGCCCTTTGGGCATAGTTCCAAATTGCTCTCCAGAATGGTTGGATTATTTCACAACTCCACCAATGCATTAGTGTTCCGATTTTCCCACATCTTCTCCAACATTTATCATTTTCCTATTTTATCATGTTGGCCAATCTGATAGGTGTAATGTAGTACCTCAGAGTTGTTTTGATTTGCATTTCTCTAATCAATAGTGATTTAGAGCATTTGGTTCATATGACTATAGATGGCTTTAATTTCTTCATTTGAGAACTGCCTGTTCATGTCCTTTGACCATTTATCAATTGGAGAATGACTTGTATTCTTATAAATTTGACTTAATTCTCTATATATTTTAGAAATGAGGTCCTTTTCAGAGAGACTGGTTGTAAAAATTCTTTCCCAGTTTTCTACTTTTCTTCATCTAATCTTGGTTGCATTGGCTTTGTTTGTGCAAAAACTTTTCAATTTAATGTGATCAAAGTTATCCATTTTACATTTTGTAATGTTCTCTATCTCCTGTTTGGTCGTGAATTCTTCTGTTCTCCATAAATCTGATAGGTAAACAATTCCTTGCTCTCCCACTTTGCTTACAGTATCAGCCTTTATATCTAAGTCATGAACCCATTTTGACTTTATTTTGGTATATGGTGTGAGATTTTGATCTATGCCTGGTTTCTGCCATACTCTTTTTCAGTTTTCCCAGCAGTTTTTTTTTTTTTATCAAAGAGTAATATATATATATGAAAAATGGATGAATGGCAAGAACTAGAGGGGGAGAAATGAATTTTTGAAGAGACCTCAATAGGGAAATATGAATAGTTGAAGAGACATAAACAATGAGATATGGATGAATGGAGAAGCTTAGCAAGAGTTGGATGGTTGAAGATACCCAGAAGGCAGAAATGGATGAATGGGAAGATCAAAACATGGAGAGAACCATGGGTGGAGAAAGCCAGATAGTGAGAGGTGGTTGAATGGATAAATTCTCACAGTGAGACATGGACATGAGGTAAAATCAAGAGGAAGAGGCTTTTATTAGAGAGAACAGAAAGGTGTGTGTGGTTGGAGAGATGTAAACAGTAACAAATGTGTAATTGCAAGAACAAAGAGAAGCAGGTGGTAGAAGAGACCTGAAAAGACAAAAATGAATCAATGGAGAATCCTAGACAGTGTAAGATGGATGAATGGAGAGACTTAGAAAAGTAGAGATGAGTGGCTGTGGAGACCTTATTGGAGGAAAAATGGATGCACAGAGAGAATAAGACAGGGAGAGACAGATGAATGGAGAAATATAGATAATTAGAGTGTTATAGGTTGAGGAATCTTAGATCGTGAGGAATCATAGATGATGGGAGATGGATCAGTGGACAGACCAAGACTGTTAAAGATTAATTACTTGGGAGACTTACAGAATGAGACATGGATGATTGGAAAGACTCCAAAAGTGAGAGAGGCATAAATGGAGAAACTTGTAAAGTGACAATTGCATGGAGGGAAAGACCAAATGAATGAAAAATGTGTAGTTGGAGAGACATACAGAGTAAAAGATGTGTAGCTGGAGAGATTTACACAATGATACATGTATGAATGGAGAAGCATAGATAATGAGACATAGATGTTTGTAGATAGAAATGATTGACTAAAGAGACCTAAACAAGTAGAGATGAATGCCTGGAGAGACTTCGACAATGAGAGAGAGATAAATGGAGAAATTTACAGAGTGAGTGTTGGATGCTTGCAGAGAACAAGAGAATGAGAAATGTGTACATGGAAAGAACAAGAGAAAGAAAAGAGCAAGATTGGAAAAACTTAAAACATGTACGTTGACAGATGTGCATTGAGGAATGTATGAATGAAGAAATTTAGTCAAGGAGAAATAGATGGTTTAAGAAACCCAGAGAGACAGAAATGAATGGAAGTAGAGATTAGATGAGAAGAGATGGAAGAATGGAGAGGTAGACTATGAGAGATGCATTGTTTAAAGAGACCTAGATATTGAGAGATGGATTAATGGAAGGACCTAGACTTGGAAGTATGAATACCTGGAGAGACCTAATCATGGAGAGATAACAATGCAGAAACACATGGATGAATGAACAGCCCTAAAAGGATCAGGGAGAGTTGAATGAATTGTCAGACCTTGTGAAAAGGTTTGTTGAAAATAGAGAGATATGGATTAATAGAAAAACCTGAAAAGTAAGAAATGAATAGTGAGAGGCACCAAGAAAGTGAAAGATGTATGGCTGGAGAGAGGTACAGAGTGAGAGATGTATGGTTGTAGAGTATTACACAGTGAGAGATTTCTAAAGGAAGAAGAGACCATGAGAAATAGATGATTTAACAGACTCAGGCAGAGATTTATGGAGAGAATTAGGGAGATGTGGATGAATAGAGAGACCTTGAAAGGGATGAATGAATCATTCAGGAGACCTAAACAGTGAGAGATAGATGAACAGAAACTTAAGGGGAAATGAATGTTTAGAAGGACATCTAGAGGGAGAAAAAGGGATGGCTATAGACACCTCAAATTGAGAGAAGAATGAATGGAGTGAACTAGACAGTGGTATATGGGTGAATACTGAAAACTGTAAGGCAAAGATGAATGGATGGAGAGACTTCAGGAAATGTGTAGGGTTATAGACACCTTGAAAAGTAGAGTTGGATGGGTGGAGAGATATATCAGTGATGGTTTTATGAGTAGAGTGTTTTGGACAGTGAGATGTGTATTAGTAGAGGAGACATTGGAAAAAAATGAATGGTTAAAGCAGGGATGGGGAACCTGCAGCCTCAAGGACACATGTGGCCTTCTAGGTCCTTGGGTGAGGATTTTTGACTTAGTCCAAGTTTTACAGAACAAATCCTTTCATTGAGGGGATTTGTCCTGTGAAGTTTGGATTCAGTCAAAGGTCCTCACATGAGGAGCTAGAGGACCACATGTGGCATCAAGGCCACAGGTTCCCCACCTTTTTGTTAGCGAGACATAGAGAAGGAGAAATAGATGATGAGAGAGACCTTAATAGTGAGCTATTTATTACTGATAAGAAATATATAGTGAGATGCAATTGAATGAAGAGACATGGATATTAAGAAATTGTAGGAGACACCTAGAGAATAAGGGATGGAGGTATAGAAAGACCAATAAAGGTAAAGATGTATGAATGGAGAGTCCTAGACATTGACATATGGATGGTACTTCTAAAGTAGAAGGGAGGAAGGTATGAAAAGACTGCAGAAGCGAGACTAAGTAGAATGGAAGAAGCAGCCTGTTGCCAGCAATCAAGTAGTGCACTGAACGGGTGAGCACGAAATAAAGAAAGACGTGAGCCCGACAGGTCAGTGAAGAACTGAGCCAGTTTGTTCATCTGAGGGTACAGCATACATAGCAAAAACCTAACATAACTTCAAAGAATCCTCCCCATGAGACACTCCCCAAAACAGCTGCTGAGGACATGACAACATACATTTCCTCGTTATCAGGGTTCCTAGATTGGGTTGTATTTTCCAAGGCTTTCCCAGGCGCTTTGGTGCCACCTGCGTAGAGGAGTGGTGTATAAATCTAAAGGTTCAAAGAGTGAGAAAGGAATGTTTAGGGAGCCTCCCTTGCAGGAGAGATTTGGAGAGCCTGCATCCTAAATGATTGAGCCCTGTGGGTTAAGACTGGGCAAGAGTCAAACTCTGTCCTGGATCTTAAACCCAGATCTGACTCTTTAGAGCTGGCCCTCAACAGCAGCCCAGATTAGTCAAGATATATGATGGAGAAGAGCAAATAAAAGAGAAGATGAATAGAGAAAGTATGGATAATTTCAGGAATGTAAAGAGAGAGAAGTGAATTGCAAGAGAGATGGATGAATGGAGAGAAGGATGACTGAGAGAAAATGGTGGGTTATTGAGCAATGATTACATTTGAATGATGTGAGGGTGCAATTGAATGAATGGGGAGAATTAGGTAGTTAATGATGAAGGAATAAAGGAAAATAAAGTGTGAGAAATGGAGGGTTTAAACAGAGAGGGAAAGATAGATGTTGCAAGTGGGAGAGACCAAGAGAATGAAAAATGGGAAAATTAAAAGATTCAGATGAGGAAAAAAGTATGATTTTGGAATTTTGTAGAAAAGGAGATGAATCTCAAGTCTAAGAGAAGGTGATATATAATGGTGGAGAAAGGACACAGAATGATAGCGATAAAGACATAAAAACACTTAGAAAGAGAGACAGATGATTAAAAGGAAGGAGCATCACAAAGAGGAAGAGATGAATGGATTGGTAGAGCTAGTGACTCAGAACTGGTGGTCTGGAGAGCATGTAGATAGTTAGAAAGCTGCAGAGAGGAAGAGGTGAATTGGTAGAGACAGGAAGCTGAGGAGTCATGAACACTGAGGGATGGAGTGTAGAGAAAGAGGACTGTGCATGGTGAAACAGAGGAATTTAGAGATGAATGAAGGGAGCAATGAGCGGATTGAGACATGTATGCCTGAAGGAAAGAATAGCTTGAGAGCCGTTTGAGAGGAGAGTCCAAGGAAGAGAGAGGTTGAAAGTAAGAGACTGAGGTTTTTATGGAGGGAAAGGATGGAACAGTTGGAGGTGTGTGAGTGTGGGAACGTAAGTTAAGTTAAGCTAGATGGTAGAAAAGCCTGACAGTGGGGGAGATGACAACATCCCAAAAGTGAGGCCCAAAGTGGAGGTCACATCAGAGGGGAAGCCCAGGCAGGAAGCAATTGACTGGTTGGCAAATGGAGTGAGTGAGAAATGGATGGATGGAGAGGGAGTGGATAGGCAGAAAGATGCAGACGGGAAAAGGTGAAGTGTTATCGAGAGACAGATGCAGGGAGAGTCATCAACATGGAGTAATGAATTGTAGTGAAGGGAGTTGTGTGTATGGAGCAATGGAGTTAGGAATGGATGAATGGGAAGAGCAGCTGTCTGGGAAATGGATGTCTGAATGAACTGGTAGAGGGAGAGCTTTTGTGGAAGTGAGCTTAAGCAAAGGGATAGGTGTCTAGTAAGGTCAGATTTCTTAGAAATTTTAAGGAAGGGAGAAAAGGAGTGGCTGTGGAAGACCTGAATGGGGAGACCTGAAGAAAGTAAGATAGAAGGGAGAAAGGAGCAAGAGGGGCAGAGATGAAGGCATTGAAAGAGAGAGACCAAAAGAGATGGCCAGATGGAAGGGAGCAAGTGATTAGTGGTTGGGCAGAGGGAGTGAGCGAGAACTGGATGCATGGAGAAGGCTCTGTGTGTGTGTGTGTGTGTGTGTGTGTGTGTGTGTGTGTGTCTAGTCAGAAGCACACAGGGAGGGAGAGGTGAATTTCTAAAAATGCCTGCATGGAGGGGCAGAGGCATGGAGCAATCAGTTGTAGTGCCAAAGAGATTTGTGTATGGAGAAATAGCATAAGTTAGAACTCGACAAATGGAGAGCCAAACTGGTTGAAAATTGTACGCGTGAATGGCATAATGGACTGAGTGTCCCAAAGGAACAGACTAGAAGCAAGCGGGAGGAGTGATGTGTGGGAAGGCTTGATTGACAACAAGAACAGAGGCCATAAGCCAACCGTGTGATTTGTAGCAAGGTGGAAATATAGAGAGCCTGAGGTAGAAGGTAGAAAGGACCCAGGAAGGCAGAGACAAAGGCATGGAAAATCTAGGATGAGATTGCTGGCTGAATGGAAGGATCAGCAGTACAGGAGGAGATTAGTGGTGAGTGAGAAATGGATGGATGGAGAGCATGTGGATAGCCAGGAGGGATGAAGACAGAGGTAAGGGATGCGCTAGAGCAGCAGGTGAGGAGAGGCCTAGACACTGAGAGATGCCTTGTAGTGAACAGAGATTGTGTGTGGGGAAGTTGGGACTTTTAGAGACCCTGGAAGGGAAAAGCCAGCTATTTGCCATGTGGTTCCCTGAAGGGATGAACAGAAGGGACAGGTTGGGGAAGAGTCCAAGAAATAGGGGCACAGCATGGAAGGGCCTAGTGGGGTAAGTGGACAACAAAGGGAAAGAATGTCAGTGTGAGGTGTCTGAATGGGAGAAGGAGAAGTCATGTTTTCTAGAAGGTGGCTAGGATGAAGTGAGGCAGAAATGAGCCTGCAGGGAGCCCTCAACAGTTAGACCATGTCAAATGGAGGGAGGGCCATGTGGAAGCAGAGATGACCCTTTGTAGCCTCATCTTGGAGAGATGCCTAAATGCTGAGAGAATGGATGGTTGGAGGGATTTGGAGAGTCAGAGTCAATTTGCTAGTGAAATGGTCATGAGTGAAGAGGTAGGTGAAGTAAGAGATAAAGCTGCATGGAGAGCAGTAGTCACTGAGAGGTGAAATGTAGGAAAAAGAGAACCAAGTCAGAGGTGGTTTCCCAGAGAGACAGAGATAACCAGAGAGGTATGGTGTAGTTAAATGAGATCTCAAAGAATGCTAGCAAGCTTTCCTCTCTGCCACTCTCCCTAACTATGCATCCAGGGCCAGGACTTATTGGTGATTTCTAGCAATAATTGGAGCCCTGTGTCCAAACGGGCTTTTGTTCTGGGTTTATCGTAGGAAAATAAACAAAAATAAATAGAAATTTGACAGGACCTTGTCAGGCATAAATGTAAACATGGAAAGACTGAGTTAGTGATAGTTTTATTGAAGTATGTACCCTAGATAAGTAGAGATGAATGGTTGGAAAGACCTAGATTGTGAGAGATTGATGAACATACAAAACTAGATGGAAAGATGTATATAGTTGAAAAGATGGAGGGAGTGAGAGAGAGAGAGAGAGTGTGTGTGTGTGTGTGTGTGTGTGTGTGTTTGGTGAATAGAGAGCACTTGACAGTGCAAGATGGTTGGATGAAAAGAATGTGAAAAGTTGGAGAATTGTTGAGGGAGATTTGGATAGCTAGAAAGACTTACTTGAGAGATGGATCAATGGAATGAAATAAATAACAGATTCTGAAGGATTTATTAGAATTATGGAGTTTGGATGTGATTAAATAAATGTAGAAACTTTGTCACTGATGAATGAATGGAGGAACATAGACTCTGGGAAATGGATGATTTGAGTAAAGCACAAAATTAAGATATTTTTGGTGGGGGTAATCAAGAGAATGAAAGATAGATGAATGGAAAGACTCAGGTAAAGAATGAGATATGATTTTGAACATGCATAGAAGGGCAAATGCATGAACGCAGAGAGTAAAAGAGAAGATGGATGGAGGAAACACATGCAAGAAGACATGGATAGATGTAGAGATCAGCACAGGCTGGAATCACTAGTTGGTGAAACCATGAAGATGAGTGATCAATGAATGGAGAAATTACCATGCTGAGACTTGTATGCTTAGACAGAACAAGAACTGAGACACCTGTGAGTGGAGGACCCAAGTAAGAGAGTTGCAATGTTAGAGCTCAAAAGTGACAGATAAATGAATGGAAAGAATGAAATGTTGTGAAGTATATGAATGGAGAAATAAGTAAGTCAAAATAGAAAGTTCCAAGTACCTAGAGAGGAAGAAACGAAGATATGGAGACACCTAGACAGTGAGAAATAGTTAAATGGAGGGAGAGACCTAGATAAGTAGAGGTAAATAGTGGGAAATAACTAGGCAGTGAGAGAGATGAATGCAGAAGATCTAAATGGGATGACGGGGAGGTTTTGAGAGAAATAGAGAGGAAAAGTTGAATGGTTAGAGAGCCAAAGTCAATGAGAGGTAGATGAATGTAGATAATGTGGATAGTGGGAGAGAAGTAGAGATGTAAAGAGTTGAATGGCTAGACAAACCTACTCTCTAATAGATGGATCAATAGAGATAAGTAAATAACTTTGATTAGACATGCAGAATAGGAGTGGAATTAAAAAATGGAGAAATCTAGACAGTCACTGATAATTGAATGGAGGAACATAGATTGTGAGAAATGGATGATCTGAAGTGAGCAATATAGTCAAATATAGATGGTGGGCAAAATCAAGAGAGAGAATGGTGGATGATTTGAAAGACACAGGAAAAGAGTGATGTGTGATTGTGGAGTCCAGTAAAGGAAGATGTAGATGAATACAGGGAGATGGATGGTGGAGATAGACCTAGAGAGGGTGAGAAGCACGAATGGAGGGAGATATAATTGGAGAGACCTGTAAGATAACATGATAGATGGATGGTTGAAGACACCTACTGTGTGTTAGATTGGATTGCAAGAGAAACCTAGAGAGTGAGAGATTAATAAATGGAGAGACCTATAAAGTAAGAAGTACGTGGTTATGAAGAACAAGAAACTGAAAGTTGGATGAATGAAGAGAACTATATGAGAAGAATTGGATGGTGAGAGAAATATAGATAGTGAGATTTGGTTGGCTCAAGCAACCAAGACCCTGAGAGATGAATGAATGTGGAGACCTAACTACTGATGTGTGGAGCATTCATGAGATTTATACTGACAGGGCTAGATGTATGCAGAGATCTAACAGTTATGGATGGATTAATAGAGAAATGTAGCCTGTGAAAAATGGGTGATTTGGAGATACTGAAAAAGTGAGATATTTATGGTTAGAGAGTGGTAGAGAGTGAGAAATAGATGAGAGGAAAGACCAAGAATAGGAGAGGTGAATGGTTATGGTCACTTATACAGGGAGAAGTGGATGAATGGACACATCATATCAGGGTGAGAGGGATTGGTGGAAAGGCATGTAAATTGAGAAGAAGGTTGAAGAGGTCAAGGCAGGAAGAACAGTGAAAAGAGAGAAACCTGGGCAAATAGAAAAAGATGGTTGGAAAGACATAGTGAGATGTGGATTGTTGCAGAGACCCATAAAAGGTGTGATGGATGAATGGAATGAGGGATGCATATGGAGACCTTTAACGTGGAAGACAGATAATTCAAGAGTCCTGGTCAGAGTAAGATGGATAAATGGAGAGGAATTGCTAGGTAGAGTTGGAAGACAAGAGAGACCTAGACATTGAGAGGTGACTGAATGGAAAGACATCCTAGACGATAAAAAATGGATGAATGGAGAGACCCAGACAGTGAGAGATGGTTAAATGGGGAGACCTAGAAAGTGAGAATTAGATGGTGGTAAAAACAGAAAGTGAGAGATGGATGAACAGAGAGAAATAAATGGGAAGAGTTGATGGTTAGAGAGAATGAGACACCGAGAAATGGGTAAATGGAGATACTTCTCTAGTAAGGTGTGGAGCTTTCATGAGATGTGTATTGGGAAAATTGAATGAGTGGAAAGACCTAAACACTTAAGTTTGGACTAATAAGAATCATAGCCTGTGAGAAATGAAATGGATGATTAGGAGAGACTGAAAAAGTGAGATATTTATGGTTAGAAAGAGATAGAGAGTGAGAGATGGATGAAGGGAAGGATCAAGATAAGGAGAAATGCATGGTGTCAGAGACTAATACAGAAAGAGACGAATGAATGGACACACTAGGTCTAGGTGAGAAAAATTATTGGAAAGGCCTATAACAGAGGCAGCTAGGTTGCTCAGTGGATAGAGCACTGGGCCTGGAGTCAGGGAGACCTGAGTTCAAATTCAGCTTTAGACACTATCTGTGTGATCCCAGGCAAGTCACTTAACCTCTGTTTGCCATAACCCAGTAGAGAAGGAAATGGCAAACCATTCCAGTATCCTTGCCAAGAAAACCCCATGGACAGTATGGTCCATGGGATTATGAAGAATTAGAAATGACTAAAGAACAGCAACAAATAATTGGAGAGGATGGTTGAAGATACCAAGACGTGGAGAAATATCTAAATAGAAAAGAGAAACAGAGGATGGTTAGAGTGATACAGACAGTGAGATGTGGATTTATCCATCACACCCAGAGAGGGCTGAATTGAAAGACTTTTAACATGAAGGATAAATGGTTGAAGAGAGCAGGTCAGGGTAAGACAGATAAATGGAAGGGAATTGATAGGGAGACTTGGAAGATTAGAGAGACCTAGACTCTAAGAGGTAGCTGAATGAAAACATGTAGACACTGAGAAGTAGATGAATTAAAAGACCTAGAAAGTGAGAAATTGGTCATAAACACTGAAACAGGGGAAAATGGATGAGTGGAGACAAAAAGATGGGAAGACATGTAAAGAAACCTGTACAGGGAGAGATGGATGAATGAAAACGCCAGGTCAAGGTGAGATGGATTATTGGAGAGGCCTGTAATTTGAGAGAATGGTTGAAAAGATCAAGGCAGGGAGAGATACGTGTATGGAAAACTTAGGGAAACAAAGAAAGATAGTTGGAGAGACATGGTGAGATGTGGTTGAATGTAGAGAACCAGAGAGGGCACGAGGGATGAATGGATAGAAGGATAAATGGAAGAGATCATTAATATGGAAGGTGGATAGTTGAAGAGACTGGGTAAGATGAATGAATGGAGAAGAACTGATAGGGAGAGTTGGGAGGCTAAGGAGACATAGACACTGAGAGGTGACTGAATGAAAAGACACAGACAATGAGAGGTAGATGAATGTTGTTGTTCAGTCATTTCAGTTGTGTCCAACTCTTTGTGACCCTATTTGGGGTTTTCTTTGCAAAGATACTAGAGTGGTTCACCATTTCTTTCTCTAGTTCATTTTACAGATGAGGAACTCAGGCAAACAGGGTTAAGTTGACTTGCCCAGGGTTACACAGCTAGTAAATGTCTGAGGTCATATTTGAACTCAGAAAGATGAGTCTGCCTGACTTCAGGCCCAACACTTTATCCACTGTGCCACCTACCTTCCCTAAATTATGAGTGGAAACAATGGAATGAATGGAGAGACTTAAAAAGTGAGAAATAGATGGTCTTGAAGACCTAGTCACTGAGAGATGGATAGAAGGCAAGAAATAAGTGGGAAGAGTGAAATGGTTAGAGGGATGTAGACAGCAAGAATTAGATGGTGAGAATGACTAAAGCCCTGAGAAATAGATGAATGGAGACACCTCACTAATGAGGGATAAAGCTTTCATGAGATATATACTGAGAAGATTGAGTGAATAGAGAGACCTAAACAGTTATGTACAGATTAATAGAGAAAAATAGCCTGCGAGAAATAGGTAATTTAGAGAGCCTGAAAAAATCAGAACTTTATGGTTGGAGAGACCAAGAGAATGTGAGATGGATGAATGGAAAGACCTAGATAAGGATAAATGTGTAGTTCTGGAGAGTTTCTTCACAGGACAAGATGGATGAATAGGGAGCCCAAGACAGGGTGAGGTAGATAGTTGGAGAAACCAGTAATGTGAAAGGTTGAACAAATCCAGACAGGAAGAGATGTATGAATAGAAAATGTTGAGAGCCACAGAAAGATGATTGGAGAGACCTAAACAGTAAAATTCTGGTGGTTATAGAGATCTGAAGAGGTTGAGATGGATAAATGATGAAAGGGGTAAGTAGAAAGACAACATGAGAGATGAATGGTTGAAGAAACCTGATCTGAGTAAGACAGATGAATGGAGAGGACTAGATGGAGAGAGTTAGATGATTGGGGAGATGTAGACATGAAGATTTAGATATCTATAGAGAACTAGACACAGAAGGAAGGATGGCTATAGAGATCTAAACACTAAGAGATGAAAGAATGTGGAGATGTAAGCAGTGGGATGTAGACAGTGAGTAATAGAAGAATCAAGGCAAATTAGAAAGATATGTAGAAATGAATGGTTGTAAGAACCTAGAAGGTGAGAGATGGATGAATGGAGAAACTTAAATAGTGAGCAATAGTGGTGGAGTGTTGATGAAATTTATACAGTGGGGGGGGGAAGGTAATAGAGTGTGTTCAGGGAAGACTACTGCCTCTGGTGTGAGCCCTTTTCAGGGCTGCTTTCTACCTTTGGTGTCTACCTGATCCACTCAACTCTCACCTGTGGCTCCAAGAAGCTGTAGCATGTGCAGTAGCCATACCCCAGTAAACCATTTCAGGTGATGGGCTAAGTCAGGTTGAGGGGTCTCAAACCCTTTGGTGAGTTGGGGAGGGGTGTCCACCCCAAGCATGTGAAGACTTCCTCTGATGGAATTGGGTGGATGAGAACAGTTTGTTCCAATGGCCATGAAGGCAGCTGAAGGAGGCGCTGTGTAGCACTTAAAGCTTGGTTAGACATCAAAGACACCAAGGCCATTCATTGCATCCCAAACTATCACCAGTCATACTGACTTTGTCTTGCCACTGGACTGTGATGACTCTGGACAACAGAAGGAGGCCAATGATTTCATGCAACTCTGCCTTGTTTAAATCCAATTTATGCACAAATCAAAAGATGTCACCATTTTACCATTTTACCTATCTCAAAATCCTGTGGTGACAGGCAAGTGATGAAGCAGCAGGTGCAGGTATACTGGGAACTGCACACAGGCAGCCCTGGCCACAGGATTGTCTTCTCAGTGGCAGGAGCAGTAGGATTTGGCTGAGTGTCTGAGAAGCCTTTTAAGGAACACACTGCTCATCTCCTGGTGTGGAGGAAGAGGCTAGAAAAGGTGCCCTAAAAATTGTCTGCTTTGCCCAGCCCTGGCCTTCTTACCGAGGCAGGCAGGGGATCCCACCCTGCAGTAGAAACACAAAAAAATGTACAAAAACTCCTGCAAAGATTATTCTACTCACCCATCAATACATGAATGTACACATGCTTATGGACCACATGAAATCCAGTATAGTTGAAAGATGAGTAGCTCTTGTTTCCAGAGAACTCAGAAGTTATCACATCCAAATAGCAGCCCTGAGTAAAACAAGGCTGGCAAATAAAGGCCAGCTTACTGAAGTCAGAGCTGGATACAAGTTTTTCTGGAGTGGCCACAGAGAAGCTGGTGTAGGTTTTGCAATCAACACTAATCTAGTCAACAAGCTTGTATGACTACCAAAAGGAGTGACCAACAGGCTCATGACAATGTGATTGCCACTTGCAGGAAAGTGCCACACCACCATCATCAGTGCATGATGAGGTCAAAGAAAAATTTTATGAGATCTGGAGACCCTTATTATCAATGTGCTGAAAGAGGAAAAGCTTATAATTCTGGGTGACTTTAATGCAAGAGTAGGCACAGACTACCAGACATGGCAGGGAGTCCTTGTGAGGAATGGCAGAAACAGTAACAGCAATGGTCACTTATTACTGAAGACTTGTGCATCTCATGACCTTCTCATTGCCAACACTATCGTCCATTTGCCTAAATTCAATAAATGTTCATGAATGCATCCTCACAGCAAACATTGGCATTTAATAGACAATGTCATTGTAAGGAGAAGAGACAGACAGGATGTGAGAGTGAGGAAGGTGATGTGTGGCACAGAGTGCTGGACTGATCATTCAACACAATCGGTGACCCCAAGGAAAAACAACTACCAGAAGGCTTAATGTCAACAGATTAGAGCACTTCTCTGAGTGGGAACAATTCATTGCTAACTTGGAGGGAAAGTTGAGCCAACAAACATACTGTTAGCAACAGTGGAGCAGAAAAGGAGTGGACAGCTTTCAGAGATTTGGTGTACAGAACTGCATTTACTCATCTGGGTCAGAATACTCACACACATCAAGACTGGTTTGACAAAAATGATGGGGAAATTCAGAAGCTGCTAAATGAAAACCAATAACTCCACAGGGTTTACCAGCATGATAATTCATTTATCTCTAAGGAAGCCGTGTTTAATTCCATCAGAAGTAGAGTGCAAGAGAAACTTAGAGAGATGCAGGATTCTTGGCTCAGTAAGAAGGCAGGTGAAATTCGTTTAAACATTGATAGTAACAATCCAAAGCACTTTTATGATACCCTGAAGGGTATTTATGGGCCAGAGACCTGTGGTGCATGTCAACCACTCAGTGCTAAGGGAGCCACATTGATTAGTGATAAGGACATGATCCTGGAGAAATGGGCTGAACATTTCCATAGTGTTGTCAACAGACTGTCATCAATCGATGCTGAAGCCATTAACCGTCTACTTCACATTGAAGTCAATCCTTCTCTAGACAAATTTCCAACTGAAGAAGTTTTGAATGCCATTCAGAACCTCTCATGTGGCAAAGTGCCTGGTGCTGATTCTGTTGCAGCTGAGATTTTCTGAGTTATATGGAAAGAGGAGATTATCCCCCAGCAAGATAAGGTACCAGACACTTGAGGTCCTTTCTCAAGCTAAACTACCAAGCATTCAAACTCTACTGCTGAGAGCACAACTCCGATGGACTGGTCACATTGTTTGAATGCCAAATGTGTTTGCCTAAAAAAAACCTATTTTATGGAAAACTGACACAAGGAGGGTGCTCACATGGTGGTCAGAAGAAGCAATACAAGGACACTCTGAAGGGGTCTCTGAAGAACTTTGGAATCAATTATGTGACATGGGAGACACTGGCTAGGGTGTACCCAGCATGGCATGCCCATATCAAAGAAGGTGCTGTGCTCTGTGATTGAAGCAGAATTGCAGTAGCTCAAAAGAAATGTGAGATGTACAGATTTAGAGACATAACCACTCCAAATGTTCATATGGACTATTTGTGCCTGACCTGTAGTAGAGCCTTCTGAGCTTGTTTTGGTCTGATCAGCCACAGTTGGACACACTGTACCTTTGTACTCCAACATTGTAACATCATTTTGGTCCTCTTTGAGAATGAAGGACAACAACCATACAGTGAGGGTAGAATAAATGGAGAGACCTAGACAGTTATTGATGAATGAATGGAGAAACATGGACTGTAAGAAACAGATGCTTCAGAGAATCTTAAAATCAGGTTTGTGGTTGGAGAGACCAAGAGAGCGTAAGATAGATAAAAGGAAAGACCTAGAAGAGGAGATATGTATGGTTTTAGAGACCTGCAGAGGGAGGGAGGGAGGGAGGGAGGAACCAGAGGAAGTGGAGATCGATAGAATGAGGGACAGGTTAGGGAACAAGGCATAAATATATATGCATGCAAGCAAAATTTGAAAACCTAACTTTAAATCCTACCTCAGATGCTATCTGTGTGACTCTGGAGAAGACATTTAATCTCTCCATGCCTCAACTTCCTTAGTTGTAAAATGAGGATAATAGTGGAACCTTGCTCACAAGGTTGTTGGGGGGGGAGCAATTAATATATAAAGCATTTTGCAGGTCTTAAAGCACCATGTAAATTGTTGTTATTAGAGATTAATAGAGGCAACGACAAATGAAAGTAAAAAAACAAGGAAGAGTAAAAAGAAAGGATATGTAAGAGACTGAGGAAAGGACAGGTAGATATGGGGGGCACTGTGTGGATTCATTTTATTTAATTCATTAGATTTATTTGATGAAAAATTTCTTAAAATTTTGGTCAGAGTTGGGGGTCAGTGGGATTAGCAATAGTAATGCCAAAATAAAAGGAGCATTGAAACATTTTTAAATGAACAGAAAAGAAGGAAGTTAAAAAGTAATCAGACAAGTAGTACAGTTTTGAAAGTAACATGGAATTTATTATATTTTTTAAATCAAGCAGTATGAAATTGGGGTTCATGATTTCATATAGAATCCATCCTTATTTTGGGTGTTTTAAGTTCAGAATAAAAACAATTCTGAAAAACGGAGAAGGGGAGTAAGAACCTCTCTGTCTCTCCCAGGGCCAGTCCAGCAGGACCATAGCTAAGAAGTGAACACCTGGACTGGAGGCAGAGGGTGGGATTGGGGGTGGAAGGAAAAGATTCTTTCTTTTTCTGTTTTCCAGACTAAGGTCAGGGAGACCACAGCAAGAAGATGAAGAGCTGAGGGAAAGAAAACTGGTCTCCCTGGGCCCAGCCAACAGAATGAGAGAGAAAGTGATGATTCTCTCTCCCTCTCCTTCTGCTTCTCCCTGCCTCTCTCTGCAAAGCCAGCAGAACCACAGAAAAGAGATGAACAGTTGGGGTGAAGGTGAAGGGTGACAGGAAAGACTTGCTTTCTCCTTTCCAGTCAGGCCAGCAGGACCATGGCAACAAGATGACCAGAAGGGAAAAGGAGACACTCTCTCTCCCTGTCTTCCTCTTCCCCTGGACCCAGCAAACAAGACTACAGTAAGGAGATGTCTAGAAAATAGATGGGGAATCAGCACCCCTCCTAGGCCTGACCAGCAGGACAAGGGTGAGTGTTAACCATCTTTCTTTCCTTGAACCCAGCCAGCAGGCCCAAGAGGAGACAAGAAGACAAGGAGGAAGACTGTCTCTGTCTCTCTTACTAGATACAACCGTGGGGAGGTAAGAGGGAGCACTTCTCTCTCCCCCTCCCTAGAACCCTGGAATCCAGAAGACAGCCAGAGGAGAGGTAGCAGTGAGACTCTTTCTTCCTGCACCTTGCCACAAGATCCAAGGGATTGTCTTACTCACCCTCTCTCTCCCATTGCTGTCCTACCCATGCCCCCCAGATGGGCTCTTCCTAAGCTGAACTGGGCCTGCCCAGGCCACCAG